>NC_141685.1:1219529820-1220729820 GCF_964263255.1 Lissotriton vulgaris | reverse complement strand
GACTTCTTCACCAGAAGTTCTTCCCTAGATAATGCCATAGACTTTTGTTTGACCCTTTCAATTAATTGGCTCGAATATCGTCGCTCAAGAAAGCGCAACTTACGTTCTCCCTGGGCCTTATCTAAATCAACAGAGTTACTACAAACTCGTTGTAGCCGTAACATTTCCCCATAGGGGATGCTGGAAACCAAATGTAGTGAAAATTCTGGATTCAAGATGTCCGTTGTTAATATATAGTTCAGTGTCAAGGAATGTTACTTTCTCCTGACTAAGAGTGGCTGTAAACTTTAGATTTAATTTGTTGTCATTGATGTCATGAATGAATTTCAATGCCTCATCCTGACTGCCCCTCCAAATTACCAACAAATCGTCAATAAAACGAAACCATGCCACCAAATTGTTGCGAATGTTATGTTGGTACTCAAAACCAAGGACCAGCTCCTCCCAAGCCCCCATGTGCAAATATGCGAAGCTTGGAGAGAAGCTGGCTCCCATTGCTACTCCCTGTAATTGGCGGTACAATTGTTGGTTAAAAAGAAAGACATTGTTGACCAAACAAAATTGTAACATTTCTAGAAGCATTGCATTGTGTTCATTACACTCAGGGCCTCTTCTAGACAAATAATGTTGAACTGCATTTAAACCGTCACTGTGAGCTATGCTTGTGTATAGTGATGATACATCAAGTGCAATAAGCCAATCACCAGTAACCCATTCCACATCCTTGATTTTCACAAAAAAAACCCTGTGTCTTGAACATATGATCCAAGTTGTTGCACATACCCCTGTAAAAATAGTCTATATAAACATAAGTATGTTCCAGGAGACTGCCTCTGGCAGAGATGATAGGTCTTCCTGGTGGGTGCAAGGGGTCTTTGTCTATGTATATATATAATATTTTTCAGTGTTTTCAAAGGTATTAGTGTATAACAGTATTTTTGTTTTTGTTTTTGTACTTGCCACTATATGTATATGGAAACTATGGGGCATATTACCAATGTTTGGCGATATTTATCGCTAACAATGCTAAGCAACACATTTTTTAACGCTAAGCATCGCCGGAAATTATCGCAGAGATAACTTGCTATCAGCAAGGTTTATCTCAGAAGTAATAAAAATCCTCGCGCTAACTGCCAATTGAGAGATTATCGCTGGAAAACCAACGATAATCTCTCGAAGTTTGGCGTTAGCTTGATGATAGGGGCTCACAAACTTAGCCATGATATCCACCTTCCATAGGATATCATGGCTAAGTCAAGAAAATACCAGGTGTAAAAAAAGCAGTGCTAACCGCGGTTAGCACTGCTTTTTTTTATCACTAACACGGTTAGCGAAATCCTTGATAAAAGGAGAAATGTTGCTTAACAACACATTTCTCCTATTATTTTTCTCTGGAACGCCCCCTTTGCATCTCATTAGAGATGCAAGGGGAAGCGTAGAGAAAAAGGGTGCTAACATGCGAATTTGCGTGTTAGCACCCTGTTGCTGATAGGGAGATAATTTTATCTCCGCTTTCTTGTCTTTTAAAGCCAAAAAAGCGGAGATATATCCCTTGATAATATGCCCCTATATTTTTATAATCAATATTTTTTACTGGATACTTGTGTCCCTCGAAATTGTTGGAATCGATATTCTATCACATATCTGTTCACCAGTGTAGAAAGGTTCTGTCTTTTAAGAGTATCGTGAATTACTAAAAGTCATAGCTATTTTATGTATACACAAACACCAGGGTGAACATCTAGAAATTGACAACAGTGAGAGATTAAATGGTGCATTCTTTCCGAGTTTGTTAAGTAATAAAGCAACGTAAAACATCTCGGTTTGAATTACACGAGTCTAGAGGTGAATTATTCATTTCATATATTTTTTAGCATGCCCGTTTTCTTAAGAATATTTTATAAACTGACATCTACGATTTAAAAGAGTGGTTCGGCTTTATTCTAACATTTCTGTCATTTATGAGAATAACTGTTTAGAAAGTCCATCTGTTTCCTTTTTTCCAAGTACAATGTATTTTCTGTTCAAGTAACTTCATATGATTATTATAGATTTTGTGGTTACCCTGGATAATATAGAACTATTTCATGCCACATGGGTGAGATTCAAGTCATTCGGGGATTTTGAATTTTCCATGCATTGACACAGTTACCTTTTTGTCTGCTAAAAAGGGCTCTCACCAGAAAAAAAGTTAATCTCAAAATATATACCGATTTGAATCGCAGATACGATAGCTAGTAACAGAAAAGACGATTCTGAATAGTTACTCTACAAACAAATTAAAATATATAAACCTATACAATTTAATAGTGGTTGGCGACCTCCTAACCTTAACCTGTGACCCAATCGGTGCTTAGGGCGGTAAAAAAGTAGAAGAGGCAACCCAGTATAGGCAGGGCATATTCCAGTCAGCAATGTTGCACTAATAATGAAGAAAAGGCATGCTCTCGTGTTCTGCTTTGATCTGTCTCGTGACTAAAGTTCCGGGAAAGGTTTTTTGGCAGGGCCGTGAACCTAGGTGCAGCTGTGTCACACAGCTGAATGCCGCCATCTGGGACCGGAGCCACCTGTTTCCCAGGACACCTAGAAGTCTGTTAGGAATTCGTCTCTCCGCGTCCTTGGTCACCAGGTTGATGCTGGAGACCACTGGCAAGAATCCACATTCATTACTGCTCATCAGCATTAATCATCCTGACAGCTCCTGTTAGCAGTGTGGTGTGTTTTGTGCCCACCTCCCCAGTGCTGCTGTCAGAGCCAGCGGTGCTCATTGTCCTCCCGGGAGCAATGCTTTCCTGTGACCAGCTGCCGGCAGAGTAACGCGTTCAACATCTCTCCCTTTAGAGACACCAACATGGGCTCCATCTCTTTGTGAATTAATTGGCACAAGCGCACCAATTAATATTTCTTCGCTAATTGTCCCTATCCAGTTAATGAAACATCATTAAGTAAAATCTTGCTAAGCATTATGGAAATGGATTTTGCACAATATCAAACATCGTTCAGTACCATTAAAGTGCAAAAGAGGATTGGTCAGAACTTTGTATTAAAAGTTTAATTGAAAATGTGAACATCAGAATGGTAAAGGAAAACTTTGCTGTGCCGTTGCACAGTTGATTTTACTTGGTATCTGTGTGGTGTGAGGTGGTCTAACACTTTGCTAAGTCTTTAGGACAGGGATAACCAATGCAAGGCAAACAATAAGGTCCCAAACTGTTTAAATCTAACCGTATGCAGTTCTCCCCAGTTGGCCTGTAGGCCTTGTTATTCTCCAAACAGACCTGTAATGATAAATGCCACACTTTTAGCGCACATTCTACTTTTTGCATACGGAAGAGGAATGAATTCATTTTCTAAGATTGTTTCAAGACCAAAGGTTTGAACGTTAATTGCATTATTAATCTGATAGAGCTTGTTCTTGCAAGAGACACTTTTGAGGGCTGTTGCTTTATCTCATGGTATCACAACACACCACATTCAAACATACAAAGAAAAACTTCAGGTCATCCCATTCAGCAATAACTTTGTTTGGGGAGCCCACATCAGGTATCGGCTTGCTAAGTTATCTTTGGGAAAAGACAACAGCATGCCATGGATTTGTACATATTTTGCTGTGGATTTTCCATTGGTGATTCAGTCATGATGTTATGGTTATCTATGTTTAGTGATTCCTTGTCTGGCCAACAACACTGATTCGGGCAGGAAGCTCATCATCTAAGATGACTGCCACATGAATGTCCAGACACAATGACGCAATGGTCACTTTGCTTTAGTGGATTCCACTTTGAAGAACACCGCCTCCTCAGCGACCACTGCACCCTCTTCATGAGCGTTGTGGTCTTCTTCATTGCTCAAGGGTCTCATCATGATGCAGTTGCAGCCAGCAATATAATTGAGCTGGTCACTGATCATGAGCACAATGGAGTGGGCATAAACACCTGGGCCGTAACACAAAATAGCTGCAATTTAGTTCCTTATTTAACGTCACCAGTTTGTATTTGCAGAGGTAGTTTGTCTGGCTAACAACTCAAAATTCAAGCCCGACCTATTAGCTTTGCCAACATTTGATTAACATCATCTTGCAATGAATGTATTTTTTTGTGATGCTCTAAAACGTTGATATCCATACAATATTTTGCTCACTCAGTTGATTCTTAAATAGTGATCCTGTCAATGTGTCATAAGTTCCTATTTGATTACACAACAATGCAATAGGAAATCTATAAGAACCGTAGATTTGAAGATGTATTACTGCTTCCCAAGGTCATGTTCCAGATGAGTGTAAATAGATCAACAGTGTGCAATATTTATGATCAGATGAAATGTATAATTGAATGTATCCCCTCTGGCTCTATTTCTCCTCAATTTAGATAACTCTCTGCCACAACAAGCAGCATCTTGAAAAGATGTGTTAGCCGAAATTTAACTCCCTAAACGTATACTTAGCATATCTTTTTTGTAGAGCTTTTAAATGTAAATCTATGATCAGACCATGCAAGGGCATTGTTTGCAAGCAATTTTTGACTTTATGATACTTGCAACTTTCCTAGTTGCCAAATTTTTCCTCAGAACGTTAATTTTTCTATACTTTTCCCAGGTTACTACTGCAGGTAAATCAGCCAGCCTGGGCCATATTACAGAAAGTGCTCCGGGGGCTCCACGGGCATTTGTGCCCACTTTGCTCCCCACCGGGGCATTTGTTATTACAGAAGGGGCCACACAAACTCATGTGCCCTCTTCTCTAATAGTGATAGCACTGGGGCACTTAAAGTGCCAGGTCTACCTTCAGAGGGCATTCCCTCATTTGCATGGGGGTGAAGCCCATGCAAATAGGGGAATCCCTATGCCTCTTGCGTATGCGCCCTATTACAGATACGTGCTCAGAGGCAGAGACATTCTCAGGAGGTGCACTGATAGTGTGCCACATAGACGGTGGCACACTGTCAGTGCGCTCCTTGAGAGCAGCCCTCTCAAGGGAAAAGGGGGGTCCCATGGACTCCAAAGACTTTCCCTTGCAGGTTGTTGCAGTCACTCACTCCAACCACCTGCACGGGGATCTCTAATTTCTGTTAAAAGTGCATGTGTGTAGATGCATCAGCCTCACAACACGGCTTCTCATTTTGATCCTTTCATCCACTAGAACCCCTACCCATGAACTCTCTGCTTCATCATCCACATCTATGTTCACAAATGACCTCACAGCTGGCCTACATACAACTGAACAACATTCTCCACTAACACATTGCCTTTGTCTCAGTCAATCATGTTTAATCTATGTAAATATTTACATGTGTTACTGTTTGGCTTGTATGGCATCTGCCAACATTCAAGCATTATGATCCGTCAGTCATCCTTGCTAGTTGAAGGCTTAGTGTGATGTTGACTATCAGTTGAGAGACCCAGGCCCTTTTTACAAACTGGCTGGAGGTTGGTGCAGGGATACTAGGGGGTAGGAATCTCTGGTTCTGGTCGGCATTCCTGCATCAAATTCCAGCTATTACCAGATCAGATTTCTCCCTGGAATAGGAAATAACCACACATACCAAGAAATGCTGGGTCCTTTACTGTGGTATTTTCCCCAATTCCAGAGAGAAAATTGTAACATTTTCTTCCTGAGTTTGGAAGGTGGAAAGTCTCAGCAGGAGGGTTGGTGGGGGCAGGATTTTCAGGGATGAAGGGCAGGCCTGGCTTGAGGATTATTGATGGGGCATCTTAAAGACTTCTGTATCTTCAGACCAGGGTTTACCAGGTCTGCAGTTTTTGAACTCAATACCTCACTACCAAAAGACAATTGGAATTGTAAGATGAGGTATTTAAACTGCTTTGGGTGAAATACCACAGCTCATTATGCGGACCGAAATGAGGGATTTGACTGCCATTTAGTTATTGCTTTCCTGTTTTGAGGGAGACCCTCTGTTCCATATTTTCTCATTCACCTCTCCTTATCATAGTGACACACCCTACATCCTTACCTCCTCGGTCACTACTTATCCAATGATAGTGTCCACCAAATTAGAACCTATTACTGTGTACAGCAATCATAAACTGTACTTTAACTCCAGCAACATTTGAGGGGAAACAATCATGGTTGATGAGAGGTGAGACAAAAATTCCTAGCAGTTTATGATTGCTGTACACAGCATTTCATTCACTTGGCAGTAAGGAAAGGAAACTTAACTTACTCTACTGTAAGGCAAGTTAGAGGCATTAGGGTGGGTAAATTAGAGATTTTGCTAAAAAATAGTGTATCGCTGATGATCATTGTGTGCCTAAGCTTTGGCTTAGTCAGTCACTTTAGTTGACGAATGTTGAAAGGGAAACATTTGAATAGGTGTAAATCCATTATGGAAGCCATGAAACCTATGCATCACTTGGCCAGAAAAATGTGGCACATGCCAAAAATGGATTTAAATATTTATTTGGCAGGCTGGGACCGAACTTAAGAAAAAATAAAGGGTTGAAGTACCAGGAGATGACTGAGTGGCCACTCGGAGGGAAGGGAAACACACCTTGTTTTTGGTTTGTAATGCATTGAAAACTTTGTAAAAGCGGCATTCATTGAAGCAGACATACATTGCACAGTAAACAATGCAGTGCCAAATTGAATCATGCTGCAGTTAGGTCATAGGTGGTGAAATGACATGGGCAGGGGGGTGATGAATGATGATGAGCTGGATAAATATCTGCCTCGCTTAACAAATACATTGAGTATACTAAAAACGAATTTGTCAATAAGCATGTAATGTGACTTTCCACCACCCATCTGTGCCCATTCCTGCGCCGCTGGTACTCCCCCTTCAACCACATCTGCATCTGGTGCACTGGTACTAGCCCCTGCAATGGTGGTCTATGCAGTTAGAAAACGGCTAGAAAAAACATTACACATTTAGATGCCAGATATGGCTTTCCTTTACTATATTTTTTTAACAAAATACAACCATGCTACATCACTGCAGTTTGGTTAGCAGTATCTTTTATCGAAAATATCACCTTTATTGTGTGACAATATTAGAAATACTAGAGAGTCAAGCGAACCAAAAACTTTTCATAATGGGGGAGCAGAGCAATGATGACTGTGAGTCATTGAAATGCAATGAAGGGGTGGAATACATTTGTCAATGAAGTACAAATCGTCTTTGTTGGCAAATGCAATGGGACCATCCTCATGCTGCACTGTCATCAAAACTGCTGGTATCCTGTATAAATGAATGCTAATACATACTGCAACACACAATTGGGGGGTGGTCCACCCTGGCCATGGCCACTCTCTCATTTTACTGTTTGAGCATAAGCAAGAAACAGAAAGTATTTTCAACAAACATGTGTAGAATGGCTTACTTGGGCCTGTAATCTTAACAGTGGAGTACCTAGAATCAGTTCCCTTAGTCTTACATGACCAGTGCACAAGATATATAAGAAGAGAGGGAAAGCTTGCTAACAAAGCAGAATAACACTACAGACTAGTACAGGCAGGAGGAAGTCAGCTACAGAATCATGAAACATGTAAAAAAATGATAATGCATGGATATTAAGAATTTAAAAAACATTAGATAGAACGAAGAGCAGTTAATAAATGAAGACAGTCACAGTATAAACAAACAAGGAACAACTATTCTAAATCGGGACAGGTAAATTTTAGGGAAATAATAATATATCAACAGTAGCACTTACTGGGACACTGATGCCCTCTTCTTGCCCTTGAGTACTGATTTATGAAGATTAAAATAAAAGATAAGTGGTGCAGTTAATCTCGCCCAAAAGATTTTGACAGGCGGAGGCAAACGCAGTAACATTGTACTACCTACACGACATTTGGAACTACCAATGCATTGCAACTAATCATCTAAACTCCGGTTGATGGGTCAACTCAGTCTCCTTTATTAATGCAAAGATGCATAGTACATATTAATGAGAGATTGCTTGGGACTGCAAAAAGCTACATAAACGAAAAAGCACACAAAGTGATGGACGGAATGTTCCACATTGGCAAAACATTCACCCCCAGTCACAGATATGGGTTTGATCCATCGTTATTTTGCTTAACACGCCACCCCAGTTCAGAAATGGCCATTTGCAAATCAGTCTTGACCCTGTGCCTCATGGGAACAGTCCAGCCGACCTGCCAAGCCATGTATTCCCTGGACCGGAATCAAGCATCCTAGGACCGGTTTCTGGCTATCAGCTGTCATCAGCCAGGATAGCTTGACTCCAGTGGCATAGTCAGCATGGGACCCACATCTGGGCATACCCTTTCCACATAGGGTGAACAGCAAAACACACAAGGTGATGGACGAAATGTTGTACATTGGCACATTGGCAAAACATTAACCTCCAGTCACAGATCTGGGTTTAATCCATCGTTATTTTGCTCACCACACCACCCCAGTTCAAATCAGTCTCGACCCTGTGCCTCATGGGAACAGTCCAGCCCGAACAGCCAAGCCATGACTTCCCTGGACCGGAATCATGCACCCTAGGGCCGGTTTCTGGCTATCAGCTGTCATCAGCCATGATAGCTTGACTCCAGTGGCGTAGTGAGCACGGACCCATGTCTGGACATACCATTCCCACATAGGGCGAACAGCAAAACACACAAGGTGATGGACGGAATGTTGCACATTGGAAAAACATTCACCCCCAGTCACAGATCTGGGTTTAATCCATCGTTATTTTGCTGGCCACGCCACCCCAGTTCAGACATGGCCATATGCATATCAGTCTTGACCCTGTTCCTCACGGGAACAGTCCCGCCCGCACTGCCAAGCCATGTCTTCCCTGGACTGGAATCAAGCATCCTCGGACCGGTTTCTGGCTATCAGCCGTCATCAGCCAGGATAGCTTGGCTCCAGTGGCGTAGTGAGCATGGGACCCACGTCTGGGCATATCTTTCCCACATAGGGCGAACAGCAAAACACACAAGGTGATGGACGGAATGTTGCAATTGGCAAAACATTCACCCCCAGTCACAGATCTGGGTTTAATCCATTATTATTTTTCTCACCACGCCACCCCAGTTCAGACATGGCCATATGCAAATAAGTCTTGACCCTGTGCCTCATGGGAACAGTCAAGCCCGAACTGCCAAGCCAAGTTTTCCCTGGACCGGAATCAAGCATCCTAGGACCGGTTTCTGGCTATCAGCCGTCATCAGCCAGGATAGCTTGGCTCCAGAGGCGTAGTGAGAATGGGACCCCCGTCTGGGCATACCTTTCCCACATAGGGCGAACAGCAAAACACACAAGGTGATGGACGGAATGTTGCTCATTGGCAAAAAATTCACCCCCACTCACAGATCTGGGTTTAATCCATCATTATTTTGCTCACCACGCCAACCCAGTTCAGACATGGCCATATGAAAATCAGTCTTGACCCTGTGCCTCATGGGAACAGTCAAGCCTGAACTACCAAGCCATGTCTTCCCTGGACCGGATCAAGCATCCTAGGACCGGTTTCTGGCTATCAACCATCATCAGCCAGGATAGCTTGACTCCAGTGGCGTAGTGAGCACGGGACCCAAGTCTGGGCATACCCTTCCCTCATAGGATGAACAGCAAAACACACAAGGTGATGGACGGAATGTTGCACATTGCCAAAACATTCACTCCCAGTCACAGATCTGGGTTTAATCGATCGTTATTTTGCTCACTTTGCCACTGGATTCAAGCAAGCCTATTCAACCCTATCTTCACCTCCAGCAAACATGTCTCCTTCAGCCACACCACAGCTCTCCTTTGGACTGACCACAGCTGCGTTCACTTTACCTACAACAAGCCCACATCCAACAACCACCCCCAACCCACTCTGCAAAGAAACTGGAACAAAATCACCACCGACCAGATCTCCTCATCGCTTCTTCAAAACCCCCCAGCCCACTCCTCAAACCCCGACCAAGCAGCCACCAACCTCACCCAATGGTTATCCAACAGCGCCGACATCCTAGCGCCACTGAAAAAACGACAAATCAAACTAGGCAGCAAGAAGGCCTCCTGGTTCAACGATGATCTTAAGAAATCCAAGAAACTCTGTCGCTCCCTTGAGAAGGCCTGGAAAAAAGACCCAACCACCAGCACCAAGGACGCCTTCAAAAACGCCACCCGCATACACCACCAACTGATCCGGAATGCCAAGAAAGCCGCTTTCAAGGACCGACTAGATAACAACGCCCACAACAGCAAGGAATTATTCAACATCGTCAAGGAATTTACCAACCCCTCAGCCAACTCCAACGACATCACCCCCTCTCAAGCCCTCTGCGACTCCCTAGCCTCATTTTTCCACAACAAAATTGCAGACATCCACAACAGCTTCGACAACAGACCCGAAGACCAACCCACCCAACCCCCTGCATGACCCCCACCCCCTTGAACATCCTCAATGACTGGAAGCCAATCTCCACTGAGGACACCATCCGTCTGATGAACTCTATCCACTCAGGATCCCCCACAGACCCATGCCCTCACCACATCTTTAACAAAGCAGACTCCATTATAGCACCGCACCTCCGAGACGTCATCAACTGCTCCCTCAACTCCGCAACCTTCCCGGAAAGCTGGAAACATGCCGAACTCAGCGCCCTCCTGAAGAAACCCACAGCTGACCCCACCGAACTCAAAAACTACCGCCCTATCTCACTCCTTCCATTCACGGCCAAAGTCATCGAGAAAGCGGTCAACAACCAGCTCTCCGCATTCCTCGAAACCAACAAATCCCTCGACTCCTCACAATCAGGCTTCCGAGCCAAGCACAGCACTGAAACCGCCCTCATCGCAGCAACAGATGACATTCGAACTCTACTGGACAATGGATACACAGTCGCCCTCATCCTCCTCGACCTCTCCGCAGCCTTCAACACGGTCTGTCATAGCACCCTTTTACAACGCCTCAGAAACGTCGGAATCCAAGGAAAAGCACTGGAATGGATCACCTCGTTCCTCACCAGAAGAACCCAGAGAGTCCGCCTTCCACCATTCAAGTCAGAGGCCACTGAAGTCATCTGCGGCGTACCACAAGGATCTTCACTCAGCCCCACCCTCTTCAACGTTTACATGAGCCCCCTCGCGGTCATCACACGCCAACACAACCTCAACATCATCTCCTACGCCGATGACACTCAACTGATCCTATCACTCACCAGAGACCCTAACACTGCCAAAACCAACCTGCATGAAGGAATGAAAGAAGTAGCCGAATGGATGAAGCACAGCCGTCTGAAACTGAACTCAGACAAAACAGAAGTCCTCATCCTAGGCACCTCCCCCTCCGCCTGGGATGACTCTTGGTGGCCTGAGGCCCTTGGAAAAGCACCCATCCCGACGGACCACGCACGGAACCTGGGCGTCATCCTGGATTCCTCACTCTCGATGAACAGACAAGTCAACGCCGTTTCTTCATCTTGCTTCAACATTCTTCGCATGCTCAAAAAAACATTTCTCTGGATCCCCACCGAAACTAGAAAAACGGTCACCCACGCTCTGGTCACGAGCCGACTGGACTACGGAAACACCCTCTACGCCGGTACCACCGCAAAACTCCAGAAAAAACTCCAACGCATCCAGAACGCTTCAGCCAGGCTCATATTAGACATCCCGCGTAAAGAACACATCTGTGGTCATCTGAAAAACATCCACTGGCTCCCCGTCAATAAGAGGATTACTTTCCGGCTCCTAACCCACGCACACAAAGCACTCTACGAAATCGGACCCGAATGCCTCAACACACGACTGTCCTTCTACTCCCCCTCCCGCCAGCTACGATCCTCCAACCAAGCCCTTGCCACTGTACCTCGCATCAACAAAACCACCATGGGAGGTAGATCCTTCTCCTACCTGGCAGCTAAAACCTGGAACTCACTTCCCACTCACCTTCGCCTTACTCAGAACCACCTAGCATTCAGAAAGCAACTTAAAACGTGGATATTTGACAAGTAATTCCCCACCCTTCTTCAAGCGTCTTGAGACCCTCTAGGTATGTAGCGCGCTATATAAATTTATTGACTTAACTTGACTTGACTTGAATCCGGTCCAGGGAAGGCATGGCTTGGCAGTTCGGACTGGACTGTTCCCATGAGGCACAGGGTCAGACTGATTTGCATATGGCCATGTCCGAACTGGGGTGGCAGAGTGGGCTAAAGAACGGTGATGGATTAAACCCAGATCAGTTGACTGGGAGTGAGTGTTTGATTGGTTCAGATGCTCCGTCCATCACCACCCCCTTTTATACCGCTTTGTTCGCCATAAGTTGGCAGGGTATGCTCAGACGTGAGTCCCTTGCTCACTTTACCACTGGATTCAAGCAAGCCTGGCTGAAGACGGCTGTAATGCCAGAAACTGATCCTAGGAAGCTTGAATCCGGTCGAGGGAAGGCATAGCTTGACAGTTCGGACTGGACTGTTCCCATGAGGCACAGGGTCAGACTGATTTGCATATGGCCATGTCTGAACTGGGGTGGCAGAGTGGGCTAAAGAACGGTGATGGATTAAACCCAGATCTTTTGACTGGGTGTGAGTGTTTGATTGGTTCAGATGCTCTGTCCATCACCACCCCCTTTTATACCGCTTTGTTCACCATAAGTTGGCAGGGTATGCTCAGACATGAGTCCCTTGCTCACTTTGCGACTGGATTCAAGCAAGCCTGGCTGAAGACGGCTGTAATTCCAGAAACCGGTCCTCGGAAGCTTGAATCCGGTCCAGGGAAGGCATGGCTTGGCAGTTCGGACTGGACTGTTCCCATGAGGCACAGGGTCAGACTGATTTGCATATGGCCATGTCTGAACTGGGGTGGCAGAGTTGGCTAAAGAACGGTGATGGATTAAACCCAGATCTGTTGACTGGTGTCAGGGCTCCAAGCATTACCTGGTATCTACTGTCTTGACTCTCACTTGCGCAGGAGCAGAGATGTCTTCAGGCTCGGGAACTAGGTGCTAATACCCGAATCCCAAGAGACGATGTCGGCAGGTCTAGTGGAACCTCCCTACATCATCCTCCGGGAAGGGGGTGTGGATAAAATAACAAACAGAGAAGAGACTGGTCCGGAAAGTTTCTTCAGACAACTTCCTTCAGGGTGTCTGCGTGTTAGAAACCTGTAATAGGAGCACACCATTAGTTTTCCCTACTCTACTACTCTGACTCTAATATTCACGGGTTCTAGTATTAACTCACTTTATCTTTTCCGGGACCACACAAAAGGTTCAAGAAATAAGTCTTCTAGCATTTGAAATTACAATTTGAATTAATACGCCGTAACAACTTTTCCTCGACACTCGCACTAACGCAAATGGAGTACTACAACCAGGATATTTTAGGACTAGGATTCAAGGAAATCACCAGAGCTACGCACACAGGTTCGTCTTCGCTAACGGTTCAGGTGAAGTGCGTAGTTTCTAGAACTTGCGCTCCGTTCGTACTCTCCGCACCAAAACGAGGTTAAACGACTAGAGCGTCAACCTCACAGCACCACGGCACTGTGGCAGCCATTTTGTCTCTCCAGAATCGGACCCTCTCAGACCATGACGAGTATGCGGACATTCGGGCTTCATCTTGGGTTGAGATTGAACCACATATCTGCGAGTCCAATTGACGGGTTCTGACAGTACCCCCCAACAAGGTAGGCCCCTTCCGTCTGGGTTTGGAAGGGTAGCGTTGATGGAAGGAATGGATTAATCTGGGAGCGTGAACATCTTCCTCCAATTCCCACGATCGCACTTCCGGCCCATAACCTTTCCAGTCGATGAGGTAGTACAGTTTCCCTCCGGAGACCTTAGAATCCAGGATTTCTTTCACTTCAAACTCCGTTCCCGTCTCCAGGTGAATTGGCTTAGGGGGTGATTGCATTCTCAGTCCTGCAGAAGCTCTCTTAAGCAAGGAGACATGGAAGACAGGATGGATCTTCATCTTAGGAGGGAGTGTCAATTGATAGGTAACTGGATTAATTTGCTTCTCCACTGGGTAAGGACCAATAAAGCGGGGTTTAAATTTTCGATTTCCTTTTAGTCTCAGATGTCTTGTGTTCAACCACACCTTATCTCCAACTGACAGTGGAGGACTAGCACGTCTCTTCTTATCTGCATAAGTCTTATATTTCTCCTTAGCCTTTTGCAGATTGTCTGCTGCTTCTTGCTGGATTTGACTCATCTGAGAAACCAAGTCTTTGACAGCTGGGACTGCAACTTCCATTTGTCGAATTGATGCATTTGGGTGTCGTCCATAATTCAAGAAGAAGGGGGAGAAACCAGTGGAACTATTTTTTGCATTGTTATGGGCGAATTCCGCCGACCACAAGTAATCTGCCCACTGAATTTCCTCTTTCAGGAGGAATAGTCGGAGGTATTGTTCCAGCTCTTGGTTCACCCTTTCTGTTTGCCCATCAGTCTCTGGGTGATAGCTCATAGAAAACCTGACTTCAGTACCTAGACCTTTCATAAATGCTCTCCAAAAATGGGATATAAACTGGGTACCCCTATCCGAAATGACCACCTTGGGTATGCCATGGATCCTGACTATTTGGGAGCTAAAATGATCTGCTAATTGTTTAGCTGACGGAGTTCCTTTTAAGGCTATGAAGTGGGCCATTTTAGAGAAGGCATCTACTACCACTAGAATGGTGTCAAAACCCCTGCTCAAAGGTAAATCAGTGATGAGATCAAGAGTCACTGTGTGCCAAGGATAAGGAGGGGTGGGTAGGGGTTGCAGGAACCCTTTTGGGGCTTGTCGTTCAGATTTTCCCTGAGCGCAGACCTCACAAGCCTTAACATATCTCTCAATATCAGTTGACATTCTAGGCCACCAATAGTGTCTCTTTACCAGCTCTTCGGTTTTATTTTCTCCCTTGTGTGAGAAGTTGGCCTGGTATATAATGCTCACTAATTCTTAGTGATCACTTTGTACCATGCCAAGCAACCCTTATGATGATGGTTGTAATTCAACCTTGTAGACCAGTTATCCTAGTGGTAACGTGGACAAAGCAGTCTTAGGCTAAACTCTGAAAGGCATGTGAAGCCAGCTGTTATACCATACACAACCCCCTTGAATACCAAATGAAAGGGACACCACACAGATATATATTGAAAATATATATTGATTTATTAACTATTAAAATCCCCTGGACTCTTTATGAGCACAGAAGCACAAGCGTAAAATCACAAGACAGTTTAAAATACACAAAAGTTGCACAATATGGATGAGCCCTAGGGGCCACCTAAACCATATACTAAGAAAGTGGTATAAGAGATACCTAGAGGAAAGTGAAGAGGCCTAGGGCCTTGGGAATCGCTGGAGCTATTCGAGACTGGAGTTAACTAAGTCGGGAAAGGCCCACGGGACTCGGGTGCAGTGTTCAAAGTGCACGCACTTCTCAATACAAAGTCTATGGTGCGTAAAAAGCACAAAGTTAGAAAGTTAGGAACCTTCCGAGTGACCTACGGAGCTGAAACTTAAAACACAGGCCCTTGGGATGTGTACCAGTGCAGGAGCACCGGCGGAGCTGAGTTACCTCACCCACAGGAAGCGGGTGCACAGGGTCGAAGATGTGTCGGGTTTCGTCACGCTGGTCGATGGTGCTTGGAGCTGAAGATGCTGCAGGCGGCTCGATGAGAAGAGTTCCGGTGGATCCAAGGGTGGATCTGAAGATGTGAAGACCTGAAAGCAGAGGGGACAGTGTTCAAAGTCACTAGCCAGTGACTACCGTGGAACCAGATTGGAACCAGGCGATGTCGGGTGCAAACAGGCGTTGTCGGGTAGCTTCTTTCTGCAGCCACGTGGATACCCGGGGTCGAGGACGTCCAGGAGTCGGTCACGAGCTGTCCCACGTAGGCTTCTCGCTGTTGGCGGTGTCGGCGACCTGATCGGAGCAAACAGGCCTTGGCAAATGCAAGCCACGCAGAAGTCGAAAGATGCTGTTCACTCGGACCAGCAAGGTCAGAGCGGGTGCTCCTTTTCACAGGAGCTTGGGTAGGTCTGGAGCAACCAGACCTGCTGTTTAAATCTTCGGGTTCGTCGCCAAGATGGCCGCTGACCACGTGGCTAGTGGCCGGGATGGCGCGTCGAGTGGCACAGTGCAAAAGGGCCCCACGCAGATCGTGGAGATGCTGGGGGGCTGATCTTCGGTGCAAGGGCTGCTCGGTGGTGGGGGTTCTCAATCCCCAAAGCACAACGTCGAGGATGCCTCAGAAGCTGCGCAGTCAGCTTTACGAGTGTCTTCCAAGAGGGCCGGTCCCACGTCACTCGGTGCCTCCACGGGTCCCTTCTTTGCAGGGACTGTGGATCGGGCTCTGAGAGGTCTGGGAGTCTGGTTCTTGTCGGGCTCTGGGCTCGGTCTCCGGCGGGAGGCGGCGGCAAAGCAGACGTCGAGTTGCTGGTTGGTACCTGTGTTCACAGGGTGGTCACTCCTTGGCCACAAGGGAGATTCTTCTTCAGTCTTCTGTGCAGCAGAATGTCGAAGTCCAGTCTTCTTCTTAGTTTTAAGTTGATTTCGGGATGATCTGCTGTGCAATGGCACTGCTCCCCCTCTTATTCCCAAACTGGGGGTGGATCACCTACTAGGTCCCTCCTCTGGGAGGAACCAGGAAGGGGGGCGGTTACACCCCCTTTCCTTTGTCCAGCTCCGCGCCAGGACTGGGGCTGGAAGGCCCCAGGACCGGTTTGGACTGGCCTATGCACGGGGACACCTTGTGTGCCCCGGGCATGTCTGATTCTATTCAGCCCTGTCCTACCCAATACACAAAATCCTGTCTGGGGTGGTGCTCGCACCTCCCAAGGCAGGAAACCCTTTGTCCAGGCCACCATCTGCCGAGTTTCGGTCAGCAGCAGGAGGCCAGACTTGTGTCTGTGGTGGCAGCGTCCATTTTGTGAAGCTGAGGCTCTGTTTAACTTTAACCGGGGTTAAGGCTACACACATGTCGTGTCCCTCTAGAAGGGTGGAATGCTATCCCCGTCGCCAGAATTGGCGAGGGGATAGTATTCCAATTCGTATGACACCTTACTCGACATGTTTTGATAAAGCCAAACCAAAGATAGCATATAACCGCGAGGATTATAATGCACTTAAGAGTATATGGTATGGCAATATCCCGGAACAGCTTAGGGAGTGGTTCCCGACAGCTGCAGACAGGCTCAGCTCATGCTAGAGCACCATCTCACATATTTCCAAGCACTCTGCCTCCAGGATTGATGAGGCCTTCCATAGGAGTGGCTGATAGGAACATATGTGTCCAGTTAGGGTTAGATATAGGGCTACTATATCTAAGCAAGAGGTGATTACACCAACTTACCCCAGCTGAGTGATCAGCCAGTTGTGTCAAATATGGAGGCCAGGCCAGGGGTGGCACAATACATGCTGCAGCCCCTGGTAGGCCTTGGCTACACCTATGCCCTGGGTACCTATGGTACACTGTTACAGGGGCCTATAAGGTGAACCAATTCCAATTGTGTTATGCACCTAAGGTACATGGAGTCCATTTTAAGGAGAGAGCAATCAGCCTGGGGCCCTGAATAGCAGGATCCCAGGCCAACTAAGTCAAAAACCAGCTAAACACCAGGCAAAAAGTTTGGGGGTAACCATAGTCAGATATCCACCTTCCTACATAACCCCCCCCAAACGAAAGGAGATAAGGCTATCCTTGACCAGGTAAGCCTATATTGCCTAAGTGGCCATATAAGGAAGTACCAGCTCTGGCTTGGTAACCCCCTGTCTCATGGTCCACTAAGCAATTCCTCACCCTAAGGGTATCTGAGGGTCTCCACCATAGGGAATCTCTACCTGTGGTGTGTCTTTGCAAAGTCAAAGGCTGGTGTTGAGATGGAGTACTGAAGTGAGTTTCCTCTGTAGGGCTCAGCTTCCTCCAATCACTCTCCACCATGTGTGCCTTTCTTTCTCTGACTGAGTTGCACTGTGCTCTCAGGGTCAACCTCTGGCTACCTAAAGCTGGAGGCTGGGTCCCTCTGTTTGGCTTACTGGAGGGACAGGTCAGGTTTGGGCCCTTAGGGTCCCAGGTTTGGCTGTGCCCAACAATATCCATCTGGGGGAGGTCCCTAACTACTTTTAAGGGGGATCCCTCAGGAGTTTTTAAAGCTTGCACCTCACTAGGGCTACTAGTTTCGGTGCCCCTAATCTGTTGATGGGGGTGCTTTATTTGACAGGGGGCCCTTTGGGTCTCACTGTCCTTCTTGTCCTCTGCAGCCCTGGGCTGAGTAAGGCAAGGTAGAGAGGGGCAGGTTACCTGCTCCAGACTGGGTCCCTCCTGAGAAGGGTCCACTGCCATCAGAGGCTCTGTCAGGCCAGGCCTAACAACCTCTGGGACAGTTCCTTCATCAGGGGTAAGATCAGTTCCCTGAGGAGGCTGATCCTTTCCTAAAGTCTGGTGGGAGGGAGATTTCTCTTCCTCCTCAATGCTCTCTGTTTGGGTGGAGTGATCCATCATTTCAGGCTTCACTACCCAGGTATCGGTTTGAGTTTGGGCTGTGGCCATCACAGCCCCACCAACCTTTTCAGGAGGAGACTCAGTTTGGGTATGGGCTGTTACTAGTACAGCCCTGCTACTCTTTCCAGGAGGGAAGTTATCTAAAGATGGGGCTGAGGTTTGCTCAGCCCTCCCAACCTTTTCAGGAAGGACATCTTGAATTGGGGCTGTAGCCATTACAGCCCCACTAACCTTTCCATGGAGATTTACCATTCTAGAATGGGTTTGCTGTTCAACCTCAGCCCAGGCTGAGATTTCCAAATCATTACCCAGTAGGCAATCTACAGGCAAGTTTGCTGACACTGCCACTCTCTTTGGGCCAGTGACACCTCCCCAGCTAAGATTGACTACTGCCATGGGATGATTGGTTTCTATGCCATCAATGTTTGTCACCTGATATCTGGCATCAGGTAAAAGTTGCCTTGAGGGGACTAGACATTCAGCCACCATGGTGATGCTAGCCCCTGTGTCTCTGAAGGCCTCAACTTTCAAGCCATTGATGAGGGGCTCCTGTCTATACTTGCTCAAAGTGTTTGGGCAAGCTGTGAAATTGGCAAACCCCATGCCAGTCTCATAGACAAGAGTATCTGAGTTAGGGGACCTGGATAGGCCAGAGTCCACCTGTCCTCCAAAAGTAAACCCACCCAAATTCTTGGGGGTGCTCCCACCACCTGGGGGACCACTGCTAACAGTGACAGGAGGTGTTGGAGCCTTACCTGGAGGTATATTCTCCTTATTGCCATTCTTGGGACAACAGATATCTGTTTTGTAATGCCCCACCTGTTTACAGGTATGACAATAAGGCTTTTTCTGGGATGTAGAAGTGTCTTGGGACCCACCCCCATTCTTGGAGTTTTGGGGCCCTGGGGAAGTCTTTTCCTTACTTTTATCCCCACCCTTCTCTTGAGGCTTGGTAGTCTCTTTCTTTTGGTCACCACCCTGGTTCTTAGGCCTGATCCTGGTTCTGACCCATTTGTCTGCCCTCCTACCCAATTCTTGTGGGGAGGTCAGATCAGAGTCAACCAGGTGCTGATGTAGAAGCTGATTTTGACAATTACTTAAGATTTGGTCTCTCATAATTAAATTATACAATCCTGTATAGTCAGTAACCTTACTTCCCAGCAACCAGCCCTCCAGAGCCTTAGTGGCACACTCAACAAATTCAGACCAGTCCTGAGTCTGTGTCTTCTGGGTGTCTCTGAACATTAACCTGTACTGTTCAGTGGTTAAGCCCAACCCATCAATCAGAGCACTCTTCAGGACCATGTAGTTTCTAGAATCCTCATCACTAACTGTGAGGAGTCTGTCTCTGCCTCTACCTTCAAAGGAGAGCCACAAGATTGCTGCCCACTGCTCCTGAGGGATCTGCTGTACCATGCAGGCTCTCTCAAGTGCAGTCATCCATTTGTGGATATCATCCCCAGCTTTGTAGGGGGGCACAATCTTACTCAGGTTTCTTGTATCAAAGGACCTGTCTTTATCCTTCTGGATATTGCTGCCACCAGGGGATCCTAATCCACTCTCTCTAGGCTGTCTTGCTCTAGCAAGTTTCTCATTGGCCAGGGCAACCTCTAACTCTTGCCTCTGGATCCTAAGCTCAGCCTCTCTCATCTTGGCCTCATGTTCCCTTCTCTGAGGGCTAGTCATCTCCTTTCTGGAGTGACCATGAGAGCCTCTAGAGACATGGGAGGTATTGGATTCACCTGAGTGATGCCTCCTCCTCCTATGGCCCTGGTTAAGTCCACCTGGGGGTCTGAATGGGTTGTTACCTGATTCGTTCCCAAGTTGACTTAAGTTAGCCTGGTTCAGTCTACTGACCAGCACCTGACTATCTCTGTCATCATCTGACTCACTGCTTTCCACCTCCTCCTCCTCTTCTTCTTCCTCTACATCTACCTGAGGAGCTCCAGTGGTGGAGGCTTCCTCATCTACTAGGATGATAGGGGTAGGGGTGTCTACAGTGTCATCCTCTGAAGGATGGCCTCCTTCAGCATCCCCTGTGGGGTTTGCCTTAGAGGGCTTTAGAGTCTCAGACTGGTCTAAGAGCTCTCTTAGGTGGTCTGTAGTAGGGGAAGGCCCTGTCTTCAGACCCCTTAAGACACAAAGCTGTCTTAATTCCTTAAAGGAAAAAATAGCAAATTTGGATGGTGCCCTTGGAGGGTCACTCTCAACAGGAGTAAGTCCACTGGACCCCTCTGCTCCAGACATTGCTCTAGTGTGGGTGGATGTGTTGCAATCTACCTACACTGGTGTTTACCTACTAAACCTATCTAGTAGTTGTAGCTAGGGTGTGCTACTCCCTTTGCTCTACAATAACTAAGTTCAGTAGAACTTAAGTATACTAGTCTTGTTTTATATGTACCTAGCAGGTACCTGTATGATCTTTCAAATGATAATCTCAAAGATTGTAATGGTAAAACAACAGCAAGCTCAGATCCCAATCCGCTGCCCACCAATGTGAGAAGCTGGCCTGGTATATAATGCTCACTAATTCTTAGTGATCACTTTGTACCATGCCAAGCAACCCTTATGATGATGGTTGTAATTCAACCTTGTAGACCAGTTATCCTAGTGGTAACGTGGACAAAGCAGTCTTAGGCTAAACTCTGAAAGGCATGTGAAGCCAGCTGTTATACCATACACAACCCCCTTGAATACCAAATGAAAGGGACACCACACAGATATATATTGAAAATATATATTGATTTATTAACTATTAAAATCCCCTGGACTCTTTATGAGCACAGAAGCACAAGCGTAAAATCACAAGACAGTTTAAAATACACAAAAGTTGCACAATATGGATGAGCCCTAGGGGCCACCTAAACCATATACTAAGAAAGTGGTATAAGAGATACCTAGAGGAAAGTGAAGAGCCTAGGGCCTTGGGAATCGCTGGAGCTATTCGAGACTGGAGTTAACTAAGTCGGGAAAGGCCCACGGGACTCGGGTGCAGTGTTCAAAGTGCACGCACTTCTCAATACAAAGTCTATGGTGCGTAAAAAGCACAAAGTTAGAAAGTTAGGAACCTTCCGAGTGACCTACGGAGCTGAAACTTAAAACACAGGCCCTTGGGATGTGTACCAGTGCAGGAGCACCGGCGGAGCTGAGTTACCTCACCCACAGGAAGCGGGTGCACAGGGTCGAAGATGTGTCGGGTTTCGTCACGCTGGTCGATGGTGCTTGGAGCTGAAGATGCTGCAGGCGGCTCGATGAGAAGAGTTCCGGTGGATCCAAGGGTGGATCTGAAGATGTGAAGACCTGAAAGCAGAGGGGACAGTGTTCAAAGTCACTAGCCAGTGACTACCGTGGAACCAGATTGGAACCAGGCGATGTCGGGTGCAAACAGGCGTTGTCGGGTAGCTTCTTTCTGCAGCCACGTGGATACCCGGGGTTGAGGACGTCCAGGAGTCGGTCACAAGCTGTCCCACGTAGGCTTCTCGCTGTTGGCGGTGTCGGCGACCTGATCGAAGCAAACAGGCCTTGGCAAATGCAAGCCACGCAGAAGTCGAAAGATGCTGTTCACTCGGACCAGCAAGGTCAGAGCGGGTGCTCCTTTTCACAGGAGCTTGGGTAGGTCTGGAGCAACCAGACCTGCTGTTTAAATCTTCGGGTTCGTCGCCAAGATGGCCGCTGACCACGTGGCTAGTGGCCGGGATGGCGCGTCGAGTGGCACAGTGCAAAAGGGCCCCACGCAGATCGTGGAGATGCTGGGGGGCTGATCTTCGGTGCAAGGGCTGCTCGGTGGTGGGGGTTCTCAATCCCCAAAGCACAACGTCGAGGATGCCTCAGAAGCTGCGCAGTCAGCTTTACGAGTGTCTTCCAAGAGGGCCGGTCCCACGTCACTCGGTGCCTCCACGGGTCCCTTCTTTGCAGGGACTGTGGATCGGGCTCTGAGAGGTCTGGGAGTCTGGTTCTTGTCGGGCTCTGGGCTCGGTCTCCGGCGGGAGGCGGCGGCAAAGCAGACGTCGAGTTGCTGGTTGGTACCTGTGTTCACAGGGTGGTCACTCTTTGGCCACAAGGGAGATTCTTCTTCAGTCTTCTGTGCAGCAGAATGTCGAAGTCCAGTCTTCTTCTTAGTTTTAAGTTGATTTCGGGATGATCTGCTGTGCAATGGCACTGCTCCCCCTCTTATTCCCAAACTGGGGGTGGATCACCTACTAGGTCCCTCCTCTGGGAGGAACCAGGAAGGGGGGCAGTTACACCCCCTTTCCTTTGTCCAGCTCCGCGCCAGGACTGGGGCTGGAAGGCCCCAGGACCGGTTTGGACTGGCCTATGCACGGGGACACCTTGTGTGCCCCGGGCATGTCTGATTCTATTCAGCCCTGTCCTACCCAATACACAAAATCCTGTCTGGGGTGGTGCTCGCACCTCCCAAGGCAGGAAACCCTTTGTCCAGGCCACCATCTGCCGAGTTTCGGTCAGCAGCAGGAGGCCAGACTTGTGTCTGTGGTGGCAGCGTCCATTTTGTGAAGCTGAGGCTCTGTTTAACTTTAACCGGGGTTAAGGCTACACACATGTCGTGTCCCTCTAGAAGGGTGGAATGCTATCCCCGTCGCCAGAATTGGCGAGGGGATAGTATTCCAATTCGTATGACACCTTACTCGACATGTTTTGATAAAGCCAAACCAAAGATAGCATATAACCGCGAGGATTATAATGCACTTAAGAGTATATGGTATGGCAATATCCCAGAACAGCTTAGGGAGTGGTTCCCGACAGCTGCAGACAGGCTCAGCTCATGCTAGAGCACCATCTCACATATTTCCAAGCACTCTGCCTCCAGGATTGATGAGGCCTTCCATAGGAGTGGCTGATAGGAACATATGTGTCCAGTTAGGGTTAGATATAGGGCTACTATATCTAAGCAAGAGGTGATTACACCAACTTACCCCAGCTGAGTGATCAGCCAGTTGTGTCAAATATGGAGGCCAGGCCAGGGGTGGCACAATACATGCTGCAGCCCCTGGTAGGCCTTGGCTACACCTATGCCCTGGGTACCTATGGTACACTGTTACAGGGGCCTATAAGGTGAACCAATTCCAATTGTGTTATGCACCTAAGGTACATGGAGTCCATTTTAAGGAGAGAGCAATCAGCCTGGGGCCCTGAATAGCAGGATCCCAGGCCAACTAAGTCAAAAACCAGCTAAACACCAGGCAAAAAGTTTGGGGGTAACCATAGTCAGATATCCACCTTCCTACACCTTGTGTCCGGCCAGCTTATCATCATGACATTCACGCATCACCTGTTGCTGCAGTTCCGTTGTTGGCACATACAAGGCCTCCCCATGTTATGGCAACTGACGAACAATTGTCCTGTTTGGATCTTCTTTAACCCAATCCTGCATAGCCTCCGAACTCATGCTTTCTGCTATGGCCTCTTGGATATCGATCGAGACTGTGGCCCCAATAAACTTGTTCTCGGGGATGATCGGTTGAATATCTATGGCTGCTCTCTGAGACTCGGTGCCCAATCTAGAAAGCGCATCAGCCTTCCCATTTTGTGCTCCTGGACGAAAGGTAATTACAAAGTCGTAATCTGCAAAATACAAGGACCATCTAAGTTGTCTTGGCGTGAGTGTTCTGGCGGATTTCAAGAATTTCAAGTTGCGATGATCCGTAAATACTGTGACTTGATGCTGTGTTCCCATCAGGTAATGCCGCCACTCCTTGAAAGCATCTTTGATAGCCAGTAGTTCTTTCTCGGTGATGGTGTAGTTGATTTCCGCCGGGGTCAGCTTCCTAGATCTGTAGGCTACTGGATGCAGTTGACCCACAGGTCTTGTGACGCTGCGATAGGACCCCCCCCCAGCGCCTGGTCTGATGCATCGGTCTCTACGTAAAACGGTTCCGATGGATCAGCATGAAGCAGTACCGGTGCTGTAGTAAAGGCTTCTTTTAAGGCTTGGAAGGCCTCTTCGGATTCTTTCGACCACTCGAACCTCGTTCCTTTTCTCAATAATCTGGTAAGAGGTAAAATTTTTCCGGAGAACTCACTGATGAATCGTCTGTAGAAGTTGGCAAACCCAATGAAGCTTTGGACCTCTTTCACACTCGTTGGAGATTTCCAGGTGGTCACCGCCTCTACCTTCTTTGGATCCATTAAAATGCCAGACGGGGAAAGGACAAATCCTAGGAATTCGACCTGAGAGACATCGAAGGCACATTTCTCCAATTTTACAAACAACTTGTTCTCTTGCAATTTTCTCAAGACTCCTTTCACCTGCTCATGGTGTCTCGTCACATCGGAGGAATAAATCAATATGTCGTCAATGTACACAATGGCGCACTGGTCGATGAACTCCTTCAAGACATCATTGATAAAGTGCTGGAAGGCAGCTGGGGCATTACATAGCCCATAGGGCATCACCTGGTACTCGAACAGCCCAAATTTAGTCCCAAAGGCCGTCTTCCATTCATCTCCTTCTCGCATTCTGACTAGATGGTAGGCCCCTCGCAGATCTAATTTTGTATAGATTTGGGCTCCTTTGACCTGATCCAATAAAACCGATATCAAGGGCAGGGGGTACCTGTTATTTTTTGTTATCCTATTGATTGCTCTGTAATCGATGCACTTTCTCAATTCTCCTTCCTTTTTTGGCACAAAAAATAAGGGCGATGAGACAGGTGACTGTGATGGTCGGATGAAACCATTCGCCAAATACTTGTCCAGGTATTCTTTCAGATGTTGGTGTTCTTTTTCCGTTAATGCATACACTCGACTGCATGGCAAATTGGCTCCAGGTTCTAGGTCTATCTTGCAGTCATAGACTCTATGTGGAGGTAAAAGTTCCGCTTCCACTTCATTGAACACGTTCTCGAACTCCTTATACACCTCTGGAATCTGGTGTGTGTCAATGGCACACACAGAATGCTCCACAAGACTCAAGGCATGAGCTGGGTTTATCCCCTCTCCGATTGTTCTTGAAACAAAACAGTTCTCGCAACAGTAATTTGAATCCATAAGAACGGTTCTGGAGTTCCAGTCAATCGTAGGGTTATGCTCCGTGAGCCATGGCAATCCGAGAATTAACTGAAACTGTGGGGCGTCGATTAAATTAAATTGAATCTGTTCACGATGGCCATCTGCGGTAATCAGTTCCATCACCTCCGTGTGGCTCACGATGGGTCCCGATGATAAATTAGTTCCATCTACGGCGCAGACTGGTTCGCTCTTCTCTTTCTTTATTGCTTGGATTCCCACCTTGTCCGCAAAACGCAAGTCACAGAAATTTCCCGTCGCTCCTGAGTCTATCATTACTGAGACTTCGGTTAGGACCGTTGATCGGAACATCACTCTCATAGACAGAATCAAATGTGGAGCCGCCGCTTGCAAGGTGTTCGCCACGTGGTGTTCATTTGGAGTCTTTTCTGTAATCGCACCCACCCGTTCAACTCCAGCCACAGGTGGTGCCGCTAGTTTTCCTTCGGCTTGAATGTTCCTTTGGGCTTCCTCGGACAGTTTCGGACAAAATGCCCACTCGAACCACAATACATGCACAGGTTATTAGTCCTTCTCTTTTCTTTTTCTTCCTTCGTCAGTGGTCCTCTGATGGTTCCGATTTGCATTGGTTCAATTCCTGATGTCGCTTCAGAGATTCTTGTTCCTTCGGTACGTGCCCTGTCGAACCTAGGAATGGCCGCTCGGAAATCCTTTTTCTTTTCTCCTCTTCGCTCCCCTTGACGAAAATCTATTTCTAGAACTAAATCGATGAGGGCCGATATCTCCGTTGGGCGATTCGGAATCTGGGCTAACGCGTCCTTCAGCTCGTCTCTTAAGCCACGATAAAAAACTGCTGCTCGCTTACCTTCCGGCCAATCCGTCTCCACCACTAACTTGTTGAACTGCGCCAGATATGCTATTAAATCTCGATTACCTTGTCGTAAATCGAGTAATTCATTGTCCACAACCTGAGAGATTCTCCTACGATCAAATATTCGAAGAAATTCTTGTTTGAAATTTTCGAAGTTCCTCAGCAGCGGGTCTTCTCTCGTGACTAGAGGCATGGACCAGGCCGCTGCATCCCCGCTCAGATATGAGAGAATGAAGGCCACTTTAGACTGCGCGTCAGGGAAAATGGACGGACGACATAGGAAATGTAAGGAGCATTGTGAGAGGAATATCTGTGCCTTCTGTGGATCCCCGTTAAACCTTTCAGGGGCGGCTAGAGGGATAACTGGAGACAGGGAGTGAATGACTTGTGTTGTTGACCTATTTGTCGCTTCTAACACTGGGTTCATGGCTTCTCGCTCTAAACTACTAGTTCGGTGTAATCTCAGGGCTAACTCGGCTGTCTCTTTTCGGGCGTTAACTACTTCTTGTTTTAAATTTTGGTTCTCCTCTCTTACTGCTCCCAGTTCCTTGTGGATTGCATCTAGGATTGTCCCTAACGATTGAACATCTATTCCTTCTACCATCTCTGCTCAGGCGCAAAAGATACTTGGGCACTTCACTCTGTCAGGGCTCCAAGCATTACCTGGTATCCACTGTCTTGACTCTCACTTGCGCAGGAGCAGAGATGTCTTCAGGCTCGGGAACTAGGTGCTAATACCCGAATCCCAAGAGACGATGTCGGCAGGTCTAGTGGAACCTCCCTACATCATCCTCCGGGAAGGGGGTGTGGATAAAATAACAAACAGAGAAGAGACTGGTCCGGAAAGTTTCTTCAGACAACTTCCTTCAGGGTGTCTGCGTGTTAGAAACCTGTAATAGGAGCACACCATTAGTTTTCCCTACTCTACTACTCTGACTCTAATATTCACGGGTTCTAGTATTAACTCACTTTATCTTTTCCGGGACCACACAAAAGGTTCAAGAAATAAGTGTTCTCGCATTTGAAATTACAATTTCTGTCACTGTGGATATCTTCAGTTTGGCCAAACACTGGTTATTGTCACTTAGCTTTCCGTTCGCTGACTGACTCTCTTCAACGTTGGGGTTCTTCTTCTCAGGAAATCACCATTGCTCGCTACTTCTTCGTCGACGCTTCAGGGGTTTTCTTCACTGCTGGAAACTCGGGCTTGGAAATGGGGAATGTTATTACGCGTTTGAATTAATACGCCGTAACAACTTTTCCTCGACACTCGCACTAACGCAAATGGAGTACTACAACCAGGATATTTTAGGACTAGGATTCAAGGAAATCACCAGAGCTACGCACACAGGTTCGTCTTCGCTAACGGTTCAGGTGAAGTGCGTAGTTTCTAGAACTTGCGCTCCGTTCGTACTCTCCGCACCAAAACGAGGTTAAACGACTAGAGCGTCAACCTCACAGCACCACGGCACTGTGGCAGCCATTTTGTCTCTCCAGAATCGGACCCCCTCAGACCATGACGAGTATGCGGACATTCGGGCTTCATCTTGGGTTGAGATTGAACCACATATCTGCGAGTCCAATTGACGGGTTCTGACAACTGGGTGTGAGTGTTTGATTGGTTCAGATGCTCCGTCCATCATCAGCCCCATTTGTACCG
Source organism: Lissotriton vulgaris (assembly GCF_964263255.1). Classification (NCBI taxonomy): domain Eukaryota; kingdom Metazoa; phylum Chordata; class Amphibia; order Caudata; family Salamandridae; genus Lissotriton; species Lissotriton vulgaris. The sequence goes on along the minus strand of NC_141685.1, from coordinate 1,220,701,897 downwards.
CTTAAACCCAGATCTGTGACTGGGGGTGAATTTTAAAGGTTTTTTGTATGTTAATTAATAACTATAACGTTCCTGAAACCTAAGTTTTTTTCAATGAATTTCCAATATTTTTTTAAATGCTAATTTATAACTATAACATAGTAGTCACATTTGCAGAGGGGTGCAGAAAAGGAGCTGGGCCTTTGACCAGCGCTCAGGAATTCTGCTGCATAGGACTTACAGGATGTACCAGTAGGGCTTCTTGGCCCCCAAAGTCCCTCAGGAGTAAAGGGGACTTCTTCTTTTTTTTTTTAAACCTTTATTGCCATCGTCTTAAGTTACACAGCCCTCAGCGCCTACAGCCCGGAGGCTGGCGGCACAATGAATAAGCATGTTGTCACTATAACACAGCCTTAATACAGACAACCAGCAAGGTCCGGCGGCGAGTTAGAAGATGTATCACATAACAAATCCAGTCCTGTATTGGGCTCAAGAACATTTAGCAGGCAACAATGAATACAGTCGAAGCCATAACTTCCAAGCCCCTTCCTGCGCATTCATATCCTGTCACTGAAAGACCCTCCTTGAACACAGTTCAGCCCCGCCCGCTGCCCCATCCCACTCTCTATGGCCTCTCCAAACAGGCACCTCCCAGGCATGACCTCAACATCTAGCTCACCTGTATACAACAATATATTCCGCCACACAGCACAGTGCACTGCCTACAATTTACACACCAACCCATCTCACTCATTGCTCCGTACCTCCATGTCTCAACCACGTAGCGAAAGGCTCCCATATATCTACCGGACGTGACCCACTTGGCAGAAGTTCCCAGTAAGTCGTCAGTTGATCTCTACAATATATCACCGAGCGTTGCCAACCCGCAACTGTAGGGAGAGCACTCTTCTTCCAATGTACAGCAATCTGATGCTTAGCTAACAGCAGCAAAAGGGCAGTCAGTTTACGCGATCCACTCGGGATCTCCGACACAAATCCGAGAAGTGCTAACAGCGGGTCCGGAGTTAATACTGTTTCATTGATCCGCACCACGTGACTAAAGATTGCCACTCAGTAGCTTGCAATCTCCCCACACTCCCAAGTCATGTGGAAAAAATTTGCCTCGGTTGCCCCACAACGCCAGCAGTTCGCATCCTTACTCAGGCCCATTATGTGGAGCTTTTTAGGTGTACGGTAAGTCCTGTGTAAGAAGTTGAAATGTATAAGTCGAAGCCTGTAATTAGGAGATAAGTTTTCGAGTTACGAGCAGCAAAATGACCACTGTTGCTCACTAATTACCATGTTTGATTCCCTTTCCCACTCTTCCCGAGACGTACATCTCAGTATCGGAGAGTGCTCCTGAGTCGTCCTGTATATGCGCGTGACCAATTTGCGAGGAGAGCTGTTCGCCAGCACGTCCTCTAGCGCCCGCAATGTGATAGGCGCCTTCGGAAATTCCGTAAATCTGGCTTTGCAAGCCGCTCTCAGCTGGTAATAAAACAAGGTGTCCGAAGCAGCCGGCACTGCCTCTGCACACATTTGTTGTAGCGTTAAATTTTGTCAGCTGGGTAGAGGTCTCCAGCTGTGACCAACCCATGAGTACGCGCCCTCTCAGTTACAGCTCTGTCGGTGAGGGGCCCTATTAAAGGATTACCGCCCAGCGGCATTGATGGGGCATAGAGTTTCGACACTCCTGCTCTGCGAGCAATTTTTGACCACGCCTACCTCGTCGCTTCTACCGTGTTGATATCCGACGCAGATCATTTGTATGGGTGGTAGACCGTCACATTTAATGGAGTGGGGGAATCAATATCAAGTTCAATCGCCACATGAGGCTAATATGGTATGGGATGCTGCCAATAATGTAGATATTGCGCTTGGGCACTAAAGGCATACAACTCAAAAACAGGCTCCGCGAGTCCGCCCTGATCAAAGGGGAGTGTCAATAGTTTCAACGTGACTCTCGGTTGGCGCCCCCCCCAAACCAGCTCCAGGAACGCAGAGCGTATCCGTGTAAAGAAGTGCGCGTTAAGGGGCAAGGGGATGTTCACAAATAAATATAACAGTTTGGGCAAGATTACCATCTTCCTTATGGCTATGCGTCCCGTCAGGGATAGGGGCAGAGCTTTCCATTTCTGGACCTTACTCTCCAACCAGTCCACAAATCTACCATAGTTCGCCAACCAAATATCTTGTATTGATCTACTAAACCATATTCCTAAGTATTTGACATTTTCATCTATCCAGGTTATAGGGAATTCAGTGTCGCATCTAGTTGTGCCATCAGTTAGAGGCATCATAACAGACTTGGCCCAGTTCACCTGTATGCCCGTAAGGCCCCCCTAGCGTATAAATTCGCACATGAGAGGGTCAAAGTTCACTACTGGGTCGGTCAAGTAGATGGTTATGTCGTCCGCATACATTGAGATGAGCAGGCCTCGAGAAGTGAAGCCGATGCTGCGATGAGTGTGGTGTTGCCTCAGCCGCGCCGCCAGCGGTTCTGTCGCTATCGCGAACAGCAGTGGCGATAACCGGCATCCCTGACGAGTACCTCTCGTTATTGCAAATGGCTCTGACGTGTGACCATTAACCGACAAGTGGGCCAAAGGAGACGTGTAGAGAAGTCGGATCTGCTGTATAAACAATGGGCTGAATCCCATGTGAGAGAACAGGGCAAACAGAAATTTCCACTCTAAGGAATCAAAAGCTTTAGTCGCATCCAATAGGGCTGCAGCTGCCCGAACTTTGGGGTCAAGATAGTGAAGGAGTCCAAACAGAACTCTTAAGTTATGGGACGTGGCGCAACCCGGAACAAACCCCGACTGGTCCGACAGTGCTATCTGTGGTGGCATTGGCCTTAGTCATTCACCCAGGAGTTTGGCATATATTTTCGCATCAAGGTTTATTAAGGAGAGGGGCGGTAGGACTCTGGGTTAAGAGGATTCCTTTCCAGCTTTAGAAGGGTAATTATCATAGCCTCACGAAGTGTGGGGGGCAGCATACCTGTCTCCATCGCCTCCATGTACACCTGATGCAATCGGGGGGCAATGATGTTCACATATTCTTTATAGTTTGCAGCCGTGAGCCCATCCGGACCCGGAGCTTTATCTGCTGGCATGCTAGAGATCACTTCCCTCACATCCCTCACCGTGAAGGGCTGTATCATATATCGCCTAGCACCGTCATTGAACCAGGCCAATGCAATTGTGTCCAGGTATTCTGATATCACTGCCTCACTCAGGTTAGCACTGGAAGTATTTAGCGGTTTGAAATAGTCCGTTAGCACATGCAAGATTGCCTGCGGGTCCCGCACCAGCTCACCATCCGCCCCTTGCAGTTCCACAATGTAATCCGCCCCTCGTGGTGCTCGCAATAGCGAGGTCATCGTCTTGCCCGCTCTATCCCTCTCTCCATATCTCCTGGCCTGTGCATATTTACCAAGGTATGCGGTTTCCCTCTCAGCCTCCTCTTGGAAAGCAGTGAGCTTTGATCTAATCTCAGCCTGAATGTCAGGATCCTTCCTAGCACAAGGTCAACCGGGGTTCTAAAAACGAGAAAACAGAGCTGGAGATCGATCACTTCCTGGTCCCGAGCATGGAATTCGCGGAATTCCAAGATGGCGGTCGAAACAGAGAGGTTATCTGTCTAGATTCTTTAGGCATTCCAGAGCGGAGTCCAGGTGAGGTGCGCGCTCTATCAGAGCTGCGCACTTCACCGAGAATCTTCGCCGAGTCAGTTGAGAGAAAACCGTTAGGTCCCCAAACGTTTGAAGAACGTTAGTTTAGAGTTATAGTGTCCGTTTAGGGTTAGGAACAAGAAGACATTTACGAAGCTGTTTCCCGATAGTTTCCACTCGATAGTGGGGAACGAAAGACGCTGTTGACAGGAAGACACTTCAGAGAGACTCCGTAGCTGATAAGCCTCCAAGTCGCTGAGAAAGCGGGAAGAATTCGAGTTGAAAAGAGCAGTAACTACGAGGAGCTAAGTGAAAACGAATTTTGGACTGTACAGTAATAATTAGAAACTAGCTCTTGCAAGACTGTGCCTGATAATAAGAGAGACTGTAGAGATAAGTGTGCTCATATTTTCAAATTACTACAGCAAGGAGCAAGCCTAACTTCACTAAGAGAAAAGTTACATAGTTAAGTTAATCTTTAGTTCGTGCAGCAACAAAAAAGAAGAAATAGGCGCTTCCCTGAGTAATAGTGAGAATTCATCACTTCAGCAGGAAGTCAGCATTCCACTAGAAGAATAAGACAAATTAAACAGACTCCATTACTGAAGAAAAAACTGTTAAACACACTGGTAGGTCAAAAGAGAAGAAAGAGATTAACACAGAAATAGTGAGAGACAATAAGAAACTAACTATCTACTGTTTTACAGATGAGATTCATGCAGACAAGTCACAAAAAATAAGAAAAAAGAAATAAAGACACGGAGTTGCAAATAGTGGTAGGTTTCCCTAATACAAGCCCTTACTATGCCAAACGTGTAACTAGAATGAAGCATTAAATAGAGTTGTTATTCTTTTCAGTGGGAACTAAACACAAGTAGACAGCTCAAAATAGAGAACCTCTCAGAAGAACTAAGAAGAGTAGCAGGTCAACACAATCCCTGGGGTATGTAAAGTAGACACCCAAAGAAATAGGTAGAGCAGGAAATGACATTAGGACTCATTGTTTTTCTGTATGTTCTTAGAATTCATAGGAATCTTGGTGGGCTGACTAAAAGCCAGTAGAAGATTTGCTGGAGTATCAAGGGATCTGGACCAGTCTCTTCTGTGCTTTTCTTTTCCTATGGTTATTTTCCCCACTTTTCCCCTTCCCTTTTTCTAATTGCTTGGAGTTATGATTTCACTCTGACTCCGACTGATTGGAGAGAGGGAGTCGGAAAGTAAGCATCATCTGTTCCTGCGCAAGTCGACAAGAGACAAGAATTGGTAACTCATGGACTCTGACAGAGTGAAGTGCCCACGCTGTAAATTTGCACCCGAACAGAATGGTTGAAGGCGTTCATTTGCAGACCTTAGGGGCGGTATTAGACGCCATACAAAAGGAGTTAGTTGCAGTTAAGGAAGAGAATCAAGGCCTGAGACAAGAGGTGATAAATGCTAGAAAAGAGACCGCAGAGCTAGGGCAGAGGATTAGGCAACCACTTCCAGGAAATAGAGAAACTCCCACTACATCCACAGGGGAAGCGAATAGGTTAACAACACAGGTGATACACTCTTTGTCCCCCGTCATTCCCTTAGCAGCACCAGAGAGATTTAGTGGGGACCCGCAGAAGGCACAGGTGTTTATCTCACAACGCTCTTTACACTTCATGTGTCGTCCTTCTGTCTTTCCCGACGCACAATCCAAAGTGGCATTCGTCTTATCTTATTTAAGCGGAGACGCTGCCGCCTGGTCTATGCCCATCATGTCTCGAGACGACCCTCTCCTACAGAATTATGATGAATTTAAAAAAGAATTTTTGCGTATATTTGATCGAAGGCGAATATCACAGGCTGTGGATAATGAGCTTCTGGAACTAAAACAGGGAAATAGAGACTTGGTGGCGTACCTGGCCCAATTTAATAAGTTGGTAATGGAAACAGATTGGCCGGAAAATAAAAGGGCAGCAATTTTTTATCGAGGTCTACGAGATGAATTAAAGGATGGACTTGCGCAAATTCCCAACAAACCTACTGAGATATCAGCCCTCGTAGACTTGGTTCTTGAGTTAGACTTCCGGCAAGGGGAAAGACGAAGTGAGAGGAAGCGAGAATTTCGAAGTACTGTGCCTCATTTTGACAGAGCCAAGACCGAGGTAGGGAAGGTTGCAGAAGGGTCCAACGGCCTAGAACCAATGCAGATAGGGGCAATAAGAGGTCCGCTTACTAGAGAAGAGAAAGAGAAAAGACGAACCAATAATTTGTGTATGTATTGTGGTTCGAGCGGGCATTTTGTGAGGAACTGTCCAAAGAAGCCCAAAGGATTATACAAGCCGAAGGAAAACTAGTTGCACCACCTGTAGAAGGAGTTGTACAGGTAGATGCGAGTCAAGATTCAACTCCACAAGAACACCAACTGGCCAATACTCTGCAATCCTCTTCTCCACACCTTGTGTTATCAATGACAATTAAATTCCGTCAGGAGGTTCAGAAAGGAGTGATGGTAATGGTGGATTCAAGGGCGACAGGAAATTTTTGTGACCAAAAGTTTGCGGCCAGGATAGGTTTGAAAGCAATACCCAAGGATAAGAGTGAGCCAGTTAGAGCCATCGATGGAACAAACCTATCCTCAGGGCCTATAGTTAGTCATACCGAATTGGTGCTGGTGATGAGAGAAGATGGACATCAAGAAGAAATCCAGTTTAATATAATAGACGCTCCTCAATTCCAGCTAATCTTAGGACTTCCTTGGCTCACAGAGCATAATCCGACCATCGATTGGGCAGCTAGAACAATAGAAATGACTTCGGGCTATTGCAAGAATCATTGCTTTGGAAACCAAAAGAAAGATGACCAGGAAAATCCAGCTCAAGCCTTGTGTTCAGCGAATGCAGTTGTGTGCGTGATCAGTACGCAGTCCTCACCATCACAATATGAAGATTTTGAAGATGTGTTTGATGAGCAGGAAGCAGAGCAGCTGCCACCCCATCGTGTGTACGATTGTAAAATAGACCTTGAACCGGGAGCCAATATGCCATGTAGCAGAGTGTATGCCTTAACGGAGAAGGAGCATGATTATTTAAAAGAATACATCAACAAGTACCTGGCTAATGGATTTATCCGCCCCTCCCAATCCCCAGTGTCCTCGCCTTTGTTTTTCGTACCAAAAAAGGAAAAAGGTGAGTTAAGAACCTGCATAGACTACCGTGCCATCAATCGGATAACTAAAAAGAACAGGTATCCACTTCCCCTCATCTCAGTTTTGTTATATCAGGTGAAAGGGGCCCAAATATTTACTAAATTGGACTTGAGGGGGCCTATCACCTCTTTCGAGTAAGGGCCGGCGATGAATGGAAAACCGCTTTTAGGACTCGCTTTGGATTATTTGAATACCAAGTGATGCCCTATGGGCTGTGCAATGCCCCGGCAGCCTTCCAGCATTTTATTAATGATGTCCTCAGTGAGTTCATAGACCAATGTGCTATCGTGTATATAGACGATATTTTGATATACTCTGCCAACACACAGGAAAATCAGGGTCAAGTGAGAAGAATATTACAGAGGCTGAGAGAAAATAAGCTGTTCGTCAAGTTGGAGAAATGTGCCTTTGATGTCACCGAAGTGGAATTCTTGGGGTTCGTGATCTCACCAGCCGGAATACTTATGGATCAGCGGAAGATTCAGGCTGTTTTGGAGTGGAAGTCCCCAACCAGTGTGAAAGAAGTACAAGCATTTATTGGTTTCGCCAACTTTTATCGAAGATTTATCAGCGAGTTCTCTCGGCGGATTCTTCCTCTCACGCGACTACTGAGAAAGGGGGTGCATTTTCAGTGGACCGAAGAAGCAGAGTCAGCGTTCAAGGCCCTGAAGGAAGAATTCACATCAGCTCCAATCCTTCTTCATGCAGACCCATCAGAGCCCTTTTATGTGGAAACAGACGCCTCCGATCTGGCGGTGGGTGGAGTACTTTCTCAGAGAAACAAGGAGACAGGCCAATTACATCCGGTTGCCTATAGATCGAGAAAATTGTCGCCAGCAGAAATCAATTACACGATTATGGAAAAGGAGCTGTTGGCAATAAAAGACGCTTTCAAAGAATGGAGACATTATTTGATGGGTGCTCATCATGTTGTTACAGTTTACACGGACCATCGAAATCTAATGTTTTTAAAGTCAGCTCGGACCTTAACTCCGAGACAACTTCGTTGGTCGTTATACTTTGCTGACTATGATTTTGTCATCACATACAGGCCAGGAGCACAGAATGGCAAGGCGGACGCCTTGTCCCATATGGGAACAGGAGAAGAAAATAACTCAATTAAGACACAAGCAATCATCCCAGATACCAAGATCATAGGCGTCGTTGAAACTCAAAGTGTGAAGGAACAGATATCTCAAGCCTTGTCATCAGAGAAAATGTTGGAGTGGTCTCAACAGGACGAGGGCAGAGCGTCCACTTTGCAGAATCTAGTCATGAAGGAATGTCATGATCATTTGCTGGCCGGACATAAGGGAGAGTTGAAGACTATGGATTTGGTGAAAAGAAATTACTGGTGGCCACACATGAATAAAGACATGTGAGATATGTGCGCAGGGAAAGTCAGAACGGCAAGCACCCAAAGGATTGTTACAACCCTTACCGACTCCTCCTTACCCTTGGCACACAATCACCTTAGATTTAATTACAGACCTTCCTTCCTGTCAAGGTTACAATACCATCCTAGTAGTAGTTGATGCATATACCAAAATGACACATTTTGTAGCCATGAAAGGAGCTCCAACGGCAAAACAGCTAGCAACTCATTTTAGTGTACAGGTGGTGCGGCTGCATGGAATTCCTAAGGTTATCATTTCAGATCGTGGGACCCAATTTGTGTCCCATTTCTGGAGAGTCTTCATGAAGGCACTTGGGGTTGAGACACGATTTTCCACTAGCTTCCACAAAACTGGTCTCTTCACTCGAGGACAGAGCCACCCTGACCAGGAGAGCACACGGATGGGTAGTGCTCAAAAGGTATGGAGCCATAAAGCCACAAGAATACCTATCAAGAGGCCTTACACAAAAAATAAAAAGCAAGTTCTTAAATATGCGCTTAGGCAACATACCCATAGCACATAACCTGGAACCTTGGAAAAGGCCTGATCCATCAAACGCATGTTGCCTTTGTCAATCTGCAAAGGAGGATCTTATACATATTATATGCATCTGTAAAGCTTTAGTGGATGTAAGGCGGTCAATGCTCCGGCCCCTATGGAACCAGAAGGGTGTAAGATCATGCAGGCAAGCAGTAATGCTCTGCTTCAACCCCAACGAGACCCAGTTAAACTGTAGAACAGTTAAATATTTTGAAATAGTGGCCAAAAAATTAAATGAAACAGTATAAGGATGCGAAAAACCAACCGCACTGGGATAAAGGCAGTCTTCTCAAACGACCCTTAACAAAACTATAAAGATTGATGAGCGAAAATTAATTAAATCAGGGAAATAGAGATCCTGCAACTGCCTTATAACTACAAGAACTTCAACTAAAATTAGCAGTGATCAATAGGAAGACCCACTACCTGACTATAGACTCTTTGAGATTTTATTAAAGTGTAACATCTTTTTGCCAGGAAAAGTTTTACATAGTCAAAAGACTTTTAATTTATATTTTTAATTTTGTGTAAAATTGTGAGTTTTTATTAACTGTGCAATAAACAAATACAAAAAAAATACACTAGCTTCCACCCAGAAACGGATGGACAAACAGAACGAGTGAACCAAGAAGTTGAACCGTACTTGCGGTTATTCACCTTAAAACAGGGTAGGGAATGGCTGGACTATTTGTGGGCTGCAGAGTTTGCTCATAACAACGCCACAAATGTGTCCACTGGTTATTCACCGTTTTATTTGAACTATGGAAAACACCCAAATTTCACCATGCTGGATGTTTCACTTCCAGTTCCAGCAGTTCAGGATTTTGTGACTTATTTGTGCCAGGTACATGAGTCTGCATCAAAAAATTTGGAACAGGCAAAGAATAAGTATAAAGGGTATGCAGATAGGAAGAGGAGGGATTCCCCACACCTGGAAATAGGTAGCAAGGTTTGGTTAAATACCAAGAACTTGCGATTGAAGGGAAATCGAAAGTTCCAGCCTCGATTCATTGGTCCTTATCCTATTGAAGAACAGATTAATCCAGTAACCTATACATTGACACTACCCTTGAAACTCAAGGTTCACCCAGTCTTCCATGTTTCTTTGTTAAAGAAAGCAGTTCCAGGATTAAGACAAGAAGGTGCTCCACCACCTGTTCAGTTGGAAACTGGTGTGGAATTTGAGTTAAAAGAAATTCTAGATTCCAAAATTGTGAAGGGTAAACTGTATTATTTAGTGGATTGGAAGGGCTATGGACCAGAGGAACACTCATGGGAGCTAGAGTCAGATGTACATGCACCTAGGCTAGTAAGGCTTTTTCATTTGAGGAATCCAACCAAACCCAGACTGGGAGTGTCTTCCTTGGTGGGGGGTACTGTCAGGATCCTTCCTAGCACAAGGTCAATCGGGGTTCTAAAAAGGAGAAAACAGAGCTGGAGATCGATCACTTTCTGGTCCCGAGCATGGAATTCGCGAAATTCCAAGATGGCGGGCGAAACAGGGAGGTTATCTGTCTAGATTCTTTAGGCATTCCAGAGCGGAGTCCAGGTGAGGGGCGCGCTCTATCAGAGCTGCGCACTTCACCGAGAATCTTCGCCGAGTCAGTTGAGAGAAAACCGTTAGGTCCCCAAACGTTTGAAGAACGTTAGTTTAGAGTTATAGTGTCTGTTTAGGGTTAGGAACAAGAAGACAATTACGAAGCTGTTTCCCGATAGTTTCCACTCGATAGTGGGGAACGAAAGACGCTGTTGACAGGAAGACGCTTCAGAGAGACTCCGTAGCTGATAAGCCTCCAAGTCGCTGAGACAGCAGGAAGAATTCGAGTTCAAAAGAAAAGTAACTACGAGGAGCTAAGTGAAAACTAATTTTGGACTGTACAGTAATAATTAGAAACAAGCTCTTGCAAGACTGTGCCTGATAATAAGAGAGACTGTAGAGATAAGTGTGCTCATATTTTCAAATTACTACAGCAAGGAGCAAGCCTAACTTCACTAAGATAAAAGTTACATAGTTAAGTTAATCTTTAGTTCGTGCAGCAACAAAAAGGAAGAAATAGGCGCTTCCCTGAGTAATAGTGAGAAGTCATCACTTCAGCAGGAAGTCAGCATTCCACTAGAAGAATAAGACAAATTAAACAGACTCCATTACTGAAGAAAAAACTGTTAAAACACTGGTAGGTCAAAAGAGAAGAAAGAGATTAACACAGAAATAGTGAGAGACAATAAGAAACTAACTATCTACTGTTTTACAGATGAGGTTCATACAGACAAGTCACAAAAAATAAGAAAAAAGAAATAAAGACACGGAGTTGCAAATAGTGGTAGATTTCCCTAATACAAGCCCTTACTATGCCAAACGTGTAACTAGAATGAAGCATTAAATAGAGTTGTTATTCTTTTCAGTGGGAACTAAACACAAGTAGACAGCTCAAAATAGAGAACCTCTCAGAAGAACTAAGAAGAGTAGCAGGTCAACACAATCCCTGGGGTATGTAAAGTAGACACCCAAAGAAATAGGTAGAGCAGGGAATGACATTAGGACTCATTGTTTTTCTGTATGTTCTTAGTATTCACAGGAATCTTGGTGGGCTGACTAAAAGCCAGTAGAAGATTCGCTGGAGTATCAAGGGATCTGGACCAGTCTCAACTGTGCTTTTCTTTTTTTATGGTTATTTTCTCCACTTTTCCCCTTCCCTTTTTCTAGTTGCTTGGAGTTATGATTTCACTCTGACTCCGACTGATTTGAGAGAGGGAGTCGGAAAGTAAGCATCATCTGTTCCTGTGCAAGTCGACAAGAGACAAGAATTGGTAACTCGTGGACTCTGACACTGAACCTGTGTTGAAGGGGGCTCCAGAGTAAAGGGGACTTCATCCCCAACACGTAGTGTGCCAGGACGTGCGTTTGCAGAGTGGTGGAGAAAGCGGGGCATTGCCTCCGAAGAACTCCGTGGGACTTGCTGGAGGTAACAGGAGTGGTAGTTGGCCCCTAAGACAACCTTGGGAGTCAACTACCCCTCATATTATCTTCTGTGTGTCCCACACAGCAGGCTTGCTAAGTTCTCATAGCCGGCCCGCCCCTTTGCCCACCATTCTGCAAACGCACTTCCTTGCACTCTCTTGGATGGGGAAGTCCCCTTTGATGCTGGGTGTCTTTAGGGACCAACAAGCCTACTTGACACCTCCAGTAAGCCCCAAACAGTGGGATTGCTGAGAGGTGAACAGAAAAAGTCTAGGATGGATGCACAGCCATTTAATTCAAGTTAGTAAAGGTTAGGTTCTCCGTGGGTGGCGTTGATACCCCTAAAAGCGCCTTCGAATAACAGTGAGATATGTGATTCCAGTGGGTCACTGGGACCATCCCCTTGGGAACACTATTTTCTCCTCTTATGAACAGAGGATTCCACACAGTTTATTCAGTTTATAACTTCATTTATTTGTCGATGTTCTCTTTTTTCAATGAATATTAGTTAAAGCATATTCAATTACTTGTAGTTTCACATTTTTTTCATCAATGAGGCATCATTATAATACATGATATCCAATGCATTTCGGGCTGCATTTCGAGCCCTTCATCAGGGAATAACAATGCCTGTCTTTCACTTTTCTGGGCTCTAATGTTGGGTTGAACTGATGTTCGAAGAGCGAGGGTTTAAAACAGCCAAGAACGCGGCTTCTGTGTCGTTCTTTGCTTCTTACTGCAAGGTGGACATAGGCCATGCTCCCTTTCTGCACCACTCTGCAAACGTGCCTCCTGGAGCGCTCTTAGTTGGGGGATGAATCCTCTTGCCTCCTGAAGGTCCCTGGGGGCCATCTAGCCCTCCTGTTATCTCTACTAAGCCCCACACTGCTGGATTGCTGAGAGTGATCCGAGGCTGCGCCCCCTTTTTACACCACTCTGCAAGCATGCCTCCTGATGCACTGCTGCTTGCGGGATGAAGTCCACTTTAGTCTTGAGGTCCTCAGGACACAAGAGGACCACCAGCAGTAGGCCAAGAGGCACTCTTGCAGAGTGGTATAAAAAGGGTGTGGCCTCGGACCACCTCTCAGGAATCCCACTGTGTGGGGCTTACTTGAGGTACCTGGTGGGCTAGTTGACCCCTAAGGACCCTTTAGCTTCTAGGGGACTTAATACCCCAACCCAGAACGTACCAAGCGGCACATTTGCAGAGTGGTACAAGGAGGGGGTGTGGCCTCTGGAGAGATGCCGCTATTTCTTTAGTTTTTTTTTGTTAGAAGATGGCTTTCTGGCCCCCCTTCTCTTAATATTTTGTGGGCCCTGGGGACCCCATCCCCCAGGGCCTGAGACATTTTATGTTTAAAAAAAATAAACAGGAACGGGCCACGCACCCCCCTCCTGAAGCCGATTTCTGCCCCGGGGACCTCATACCCCGGGGCGTGGCAACATATTTTCGTTTTTTACTATAGGTACTTTTACGAGAGGGGGTCCTGCGGCCCCCCTCCTGAGGCCATTATTGGCCCCAGGGACCCTATTCTCTGGGGCATTGCCTCATTTATATTTTTTAATAATCATTTATGCTGGAGGTGGCCCGTGGCCCCCTTTCCTGGGCCACTTTTGGCCCATGACCCCATCCCTTGGGCCTGGCCTTAACGTTGGGGATTGCAGGGGAGCTCCAATGCCCCCATGGTCCCAGTCGGCTCCCAGTCTCCTGTGGGAGCTGGCATTGCTTTTTGGCAAAGGGAGCTGCAAACATGCAGCTCTCTTTGCCCAAAAGCAATTCTGTTTTGCTACATGGAAGCAAAGTAGTGTTTGCTATGACAGGGTGGGAGCTCCCGCCCTACCATAGCAAACTGTAATGTCCCAGGGATAGGCACCCCAGAAACATTGCTGGAGTCGGCCCTGGGGTGTGGCGATCCCCAGGGCCATGGAGGGATCCATGAGGAAGGCCACCCAACCCCCCTCCTACATCAACACAGCCCCAGGGAGGTGATTGTCCCTGGGGCTCTGCAACAGACCCCATATTTGCATAACTTAATGCCCCATGGATGTCGCCCGGGCTTTGGGGGGCCCGTGAGGCCCCCCAAATATAATTACTGTAATGCACCGGGAGATGGCAGTCCCCAGAGCAGCATGGGGGGGCATGAGCCCCCCACACATTTTTTAGGAAAAGCCCCGGGGCAGCGAGCGCCGCATGCCCCAAGCATTATTACCAAAGCCCCAGGGAGGCGGTGGTCCCCGGGGCTGTGGGAGCCCCCGCGGGCCCCCGCATGACAATTACATATTGCCCCCGGGACCTTGCCCACCTTGGGGCTTAAAAGCAATCAAGCACTGGAGTGGGACTTTTTCATGCCAGTATTGCGATGTATGGGCTTCCCCGTGCGTCAGTACATGGATGCAAATATTATATCAGAAGCTGTTGGCAAAACTACTTATTAATGGGGCGCACTTCCCTTTTGTGCCATAATCCGAGGTACTAGGCATGGCTGCCCACTGTTGCACCTCCTTTTCGCCCTTACAGTAAAACCATTAGCAGCACCATTGGGATTATGTGTTGCAATACCCATCCAGACATGTTCTGGTGTCACTCTATGTGGACAACATCACGCTATATGTCAGGGACACCCAGATCAGTCTAAATATGACACTCTTGGAATTTATCAAGTTTGGAGAACTTTCTCATTTAACAATCAATTGGGAGAAATCTCAGATTTCCTTCTCACTCCTAACAACCCCCTATATTCCAGAACATCCACTAAGATGGTGTGAGATAGACCTAAAAAACTTGGGTGTAGTGATTACCAGAAACAGAGAGGAAATATTGAGAGAAAATTATGGTAACATGTTGAACTCCTTGTCAGACTCCATCACCCGGTAGATTGCTATACCTCTGCCTCTGACAGGATGCATAGCGCTAATGAAAATGATAATCCTTCCTCAGCTGCTATAATTATTCATAAATATCCCCTACAACCGAGGCACCACTTCTTCAAAAGCATGAGAACCAGCTTATCTGACTTGCCTTGGGGAAACAACCTAGACTATGGTGGGATACTCTCACTCTACCCTTCTCTAAGGGGATTCGAAGCAACAGAACAGGAACTATGTTATTTAAGCGCACAATCACCCTATACTGTGTATTGATATAACCTCCCGCCCTTTATGCTGCAAATCGAAGTGAAGCAGGGGTATATGGCGCTCATACTACTGACTGGATTTCTTCAGTCAATCGGGAGATGGCCGCCGGTGGAGAATCTACTGTTGCGTGTATGAATGCAGCCTATAAAGGCATTACAAAGCAGCTGTGGACACCTATGGTGTACTCCTTGCACTACCTTTAGCCCATTATCCTGCCTTCCCTGTAACTCATGAAGGAGCCTGCCATTGTATGCTATACCTCCATAACAAACACACATGTGGAAAACTGTAAATAACGGGGAGGTTTTGAGAAAGGGAAGAACTCTTTGGCAAACATACCAGAATCGCAAACACTAATACCAGTATCCAACATGCTCCAAGCCACCAACACTTCGCACACGGTGACGTGACTTTACCAAATTACTCTCACCTTGCAGGTCGAGACCACTGGCAGGTCAAGGAAAGGCTGGGAAACAGAGTTAGGTACTCAACTGGGGACACACAGTGGATGTACTGCTGTCAGCAGACTGAAAAGATAACAGCTAGTAGCAGACTGCTGGTTATTTATTTAAAATTCCTGCATTGGATGTTGTAGTGATTACACCAGGCAGGTAAGTGTAAGAGCACGTACTTTATTGACTGTTCGTCTCCACAGCTTCCAGGAACTGACAACCTCATGGGATTCAAACCACAGCATTCCATTGTCATGACAGTGACATCATACGAATAGGAGACAGGAAGAACAGCATGCTGAAGAGAAACTACTACAACATCTCCTCTCATCCATAAATACACAAAAGACGAGAGAACAATCAAAGAAGAAAGGCAGAGAGAGTACCTTCTAGTAAACAAAGAGAATGAAAGATAGAAGGAAAAAGGCATGCACAAATGAATATAAATAAAGTAGAACAAACATAAATGCATTACAGAAATAAAGGATTCTAAAATATAAATGCATTACAGAACTAAAGTATTCTAAAGATTTAAACATTTCGGAACAAATATAAGTTCATTAGAGAAATAAAATATTCAAAAGATTTAAATGTTACGGCTGAACACTCGTCCTACCACTTGGAGGGACATATATCAAGGAGGATTTCCCGACCGGCCTGAGAAGGCTGGGAATTTTTTGGAACAGAATGAGACTGAACCGTGTTGCTCATCTCAAGACCCAGTTGCAAAACAACTGTCATTGGAATCTTATAAATCCTGGATAGATTCCCACAATTTTTGTCATTGACTCTTACAGCAAATCGAGAAGTAGCAGCCACTCTAACAGGAGGACCAATCTTTGACAAACCCTTGGGAACATTGGGAGGAGACTTAATCCTGACGCAATCCCCCACAGAGACAGAGGTCTTAGAAAAAGCCAGATCCGGAACAACAGGCTGTGTCAAGACCATGGGAAAAGGTTGTATGTCTCTGTTTTCCTGGGTCTCCTGGCACCTTGACACCAAACCCCAGTTCTTCATCCAAGCAGGACACATATGGAAAGAAGCTTGTCTACCCCTAAGTAAAGCGAAGAGACTGGAACCTGTGATGGAACTAGGAGTAGTGTGATGTGCTCACAACATGCTTTGGACAGCTTCCTTGATGTCAACTCTGGACAAAAGAACCCTTTGAACACACTCAACCTGAATGCAGTAATTGCGCTCAATGAAACCATTGGCCTTTGGATGTGATTTGAAGCCCCACGCCGGTGGGTGATACCGCACTAAGACAGAAAAACAGTCATCTACTTGGAAGTAAAATGTGCTCCATTTTTTATACAATTTCCTTGGGGAAACCTTCTCTGGCAAACAGACTCTGAAGAAACCTGATAACCTCCTGTGAGTTGGGATCTGTGTTGAAATGGACCTCCCACCACTTACTGAAATAGTCAGCAACCACCAGAGCAAAGTTGTATTTATTGCCCAGCACATTAAAAGGTCCCACAAAGTCGATGGCCAATCTCAACCAGGGACCATCAGGTGCCTCAACCTGTTGTACTGGAGGTGAAACAATCTTGACCACTTTATCACTTGTAGAAAAAGTCAGACACATCTCTACAACATCATTGATTTGACGGTCCATAGAAGGCCACCAATATACACTACGAATCCTTTTCTTAGTGTTCGTATGCCCAAGATGTCTCCCATGGCCACATTCAATGATACAACCTCTGAGAGATTCAGGGGGATTAAACTTGTCCCACACATGATTATCTCTCCACCCTCCAAAGTGAGCTCATCAGCGACCTTTGCAAAAGCTTGTAAATCACTGTCTAGATGATTTTCCTTGTGCCAACCTGAAACAATAAATCCCTTCACCCTCTTAAGTAGAGAAACAGACTCCATTCCACAAAAGCAATCACGTTCAGTGAAACAACCCACACCACAAGCATCAACTGCAGCAATCAGGCATTCTTCATCAGCATCGTTGTCATGATCAGATTTCCCTAAGGGTAATAAAGATCCAGAGAGATAATCAGCTTGTGTGTTTTGCCCACCAGGGATATGCGCCACCCCAAAATTGTATTGCATCAGCTTAGAACTCAACCTGGCAATTCTGGGAGTGTGGTCTTTGACAATCCTACCCTCTAGGATAGGAATGAGAGGCTTATGATCAGTAAGAAGAGTAAATATTTTTTCACCACAAAAAGCATTTGAAACGCTTAACAGCCCAACAGCATGGATGCAATTCTCACTCAATGACCGAGTAGTTTTTTTCACTTGAGCTCAATGCTCGTGAGGCGAAGTCTATAGTGAATTGTTTTCCTCGCTTGACTTGGGAAATCCTACTACCAAATCCATCAAGACTGGCGTTGTCGGACATCGTACATTGAAAGAGAGGATCAAAATGAGTAGGAATGTTGCATGGCTTTTAGACCCCACTCACCTGCACATCCAGTTGTTTTACCAGAAGACAAGATGATTATTCGTACCCTCTCTCAGACCTCTACTCTCTCTGCATAGCTTAGAGCACAATGCAAAAAAAAAGCAGAAGCCCACGGGAAGGGGTAAGTGGATAAAATAACAAAAGAGAGAACACTGCTCCTCTTGACTCTTCCTAGCTCTTGACCTGTCAACTCGCGAGCACTGATCGTCTTTAGGGAACAACAAAGAACCTAAACAAAGAGTGGTAAACATACAACTAAACTACTGATCTGCCTGGATGTTCTACGTACAGTAAGCAAAATGAACCAACAACAGTACAATAAACAATGTTATCCAAATGAACACCTCTCTACGCTGGTGTTTCCCAAATCACCAGTCGGGTTATTATGGAAAGAATTAGCTGTTTCTTCCTAGAAACCTAAGATAAACTAAAACAAAAGGAGAAAAGAACAGAACATGATGCATACAATCATGAAATAAAGAGATTGTGTATTATAAAGTGACTCTGAGTATTTGTCTATACCTAGAGGGTTCAAGGTTATGCTGCTTGTATAAATCTTCAGCAGCCTTAAAGTTCATGATGAGCTCACTTAACTACAAATCAATGTCCAAAACAAGGTGTGAGCATGTTACTCAAGATCAATGTCTTTTC
This sequence comes from Lissotriton vulgaris, assembly GCF_964263255.1. NCBI lineage: Eukaryota > Metazoa > Chordata > Amphibia > Caudata > Salamandridae > Lissotriton > Lissotriton vulgaris. Next base: position 1,220,683,508 of record NC_141685.1, on the reverse strand, counting down.
CCAACTGTGGCTGTGAACTTGTGCATTTCTTTTTTATGCCTTCGTTAATGTCTTTGGTTGCTTTAGCAAGAAACCACTGTTTAACGCATTACATTTACTCCAATGTAATGTTGTTGGTCGCTTTTGCAGGAAAACACTTTTAAAAGCATTACTTGTACTCTGAAATAAAGTTATTTTATAGTCTAATGTACTTACTTTTAGGCAGTGCAATCGCCAAAAGAAATGTTACCGGTTTGTCTTTGTTTCTTACAGGTTCCGGGTTGCAGGAGATCGGGGACCGGATGGGACAAGACGAAGAGGGAAGCTGGAGGAGGACGCCGGAAGACGTGGGGAGGACCGAAGAGGACGAACCACTCGCTGCCCGAAGCCGTCTCAGCCGGGGAAAGTCGCCAAAAATGAATCCAAGAACAAGGGCTGCGGGAGATGCCTTACGCCGTGAAGCGCCGCCGAGGATGCTTCTGGATTGCAGGTGAGCGTGTAATAACAAACAAACACAAGTGCCTCGCCTTGATCAGCAGCGTCTTTTATCGGTGCAGGAGGGTGGGGTCAGTTTTCAGACACGTGTAAACGGGAGAAGGGTTTACACGTGAGGTGCCAACTTATGCTGAGTCAGATCCTGATGCCTGTACAACACCCAAAGGTCTTGAAGCACAGTTTAAAGCAAATGGTGCGTATTTATGTACAGTTTTCACGGAACCAGGAAAGCAACAAGGGTACCAATAAATAAAATAACTTAACATAAAACAATGCAAGCACCAACGGATCAATCATACTAAGAACACAATAAGGGGCACAGATAAGCTACTTTAATGGAAAGAAAAGGGACTGGCTCTCTGTTTAGAGCAAACCCTAACAATGACTAACTCTTTTTTAATTTGCAAAAACTCTTCTTGACAGACGTCATCCCAGAGAAACAGAGATTTTCCCTTGAGGAGACCCCTCATGTGGGCAGTCTTGGCAGCAAAATTGGAAATACATGTTTTATAAAATTCACACAAACCTGGGAATGAGGCAACTTGTTCTTTTAAGGTGGGACAAGGCACATTGGAAATAGCCTCAATGAGACCTTTTCTTGGCACAATACAGTCTCCAGAATTACGGTGTCCCAGATATTCTATGGAATCAACACCAAAAACACACTTGAGCTTGTTGGCAACAATGCCTTTCACTTCCAACCTCCCCAAAATATCGGCAAGAGTCTTGTCATGTGATTCTTTGCTCTTTCCAGCCACCAAAATATCACCTCGAAAGACAACCGTATCTATAGCTCCCTTCAAAACCTTCTCCATAACACGCTGGAAAACTGAGGCTGCCGAGGCCAGCCCGAAGGGCATCCTTCTAAATTGGAAGGTACAGGTAATGGAAACGCAGTCAAGTGCTTGCAGGCAGGATCCAGGTCAACCTGATGGTATGCTGATGCTAAGTCAATCTTGGAAAACGTCCGTTATCATAGTCATAGGCGCCCTGAATCCACCAGGAGGTGCAGACACTTCCCGTCTATCAACACATCTACAATGGGTTCAACACAATCTTCGGAATCATCTTTGACAACCACAACAAAATCTGTAAGAGAGCTAACAACTTCAGATACAAGATCACTCCTCGGTTCCTCTGAATACACAACATTTATGCTCCCCTGAAAACCGCACATTTTATTTTTAGCAAAATGGCCTTGTTTCCCACATTTGCGACATGAAGCATTCTTTGCCGGACACACTCTAGAATTGGGAAAATGCAATGGGAAACCACACTTATTACATAGATTTTTTTGAGTAAAAACCTTTCTTCTCAGCCTTTGTGGAAGCAAACCTGTTGACTTTTTCTCCCTGAATTTTTCACTCAAATCCTTATGATCCTTAACCAAACCTATAACATTCTTCTAAGGTTTGAGCTCTTTCAATGCTTTTTGAGAAAGCTCAAAACTCTTGACAATAGTAATTGTTTCATCCAAAGAAGGATTCTTTAAAATGAGCAATTTCTCTTTAACGTTCTTGTTCCTACAATGTACAACAATTTGGTCACAAATAAGTTGAGAGGTGAAATGTTCAAACTCACACTCTGAAGCGAGAATGCGCAAAGCAGCTACATAAGACACAATGCTCTCCTCACACTCCTGCTTTCTCGTAAAGAACTTGTGCCTAGCAACAATTAAACTGCTTTCTATGTCACATTGTTTCTCTAACATGCCCACAGCTTGATCATACAGATTTAATTCCCTAACCACAACTAAAGGGGAAAGATGTTCTAAAACAGCTTGTCCTTCAAACCCCAGGTTATGCTCTAAGATGAAACGCTTCCTTTCAGCACTAAATCTTGTGCCCCCTCCTAGCGCCAAGGTATTTCACGAAGGCTCTACACCACACTTTCCACTTGACTGGTGTATAACCTGGAAGCTGTAAAAAAGGAGGAGGGGGTTGTACATTCTGCATCATGAATACAAGAATAAAGAATTACTGTATGCATTAAAATACCTAAGGACAAAAAAAATTATCCTAATAAACAACAGTAAAAAAGTGTGATAGTCCATCTGTGAAAAAAAAGCTTACTATTGATGAATGAAAATGGACTTCCACTTTAACCGTTAAATGTCACAGAGAACACTATGCAGCAAAACGTCACCGTGCAGTACTTAGGGAACAATGGCAAATGTTATAAATAATTGATCCTCCCTTCTTAAAGAATGTAAAACACTCTTGCGATGATAAGAGATACAAATAGATACTATAAGACTTTTTCCATACCAAGAAATAGTCCATAAGCCAAACGATTTTGAAAATAGAATAGTTATAAACTTGCAGGCATTTCCAAAAGCTGGACAAACATTGTGAAGTCAAACGTGGTGTGTCTCTCAAAACAGCAGTCACTGTGCTATTTATTGTAAGCCTCACAGAGCAAAGCAGGGAATGCCTCACAGAGCAAAGGACAATGCGCCATGCACATGTATCTCACAGTTAAATGATGAGTCTTTCTGGGAAACCGACAATGCGCTAAGCACACACTCCAATTTTAACCCCTTCCCTGCTGGCCCGTTTCCGCCGCTGTGCGGTAAACAAAAGAACAGGGGCGGGCCATGACGAACCCCAGCCGTCATCAGCACACGAGCACCGTAGTGCATGACGGCTCGGGTTCGTCATCAGCATGGAAGGGGTTAAATGCGATGTCACTGAAAGCAACAGACACTGCACAGTGACCGCTTTGCTCAGACTTCCTTACGTAAGATAGATCACAGAAGTCAGCAGGCATCTTTATCGTCAGACAATAAATCAGTTGTAACCAGTGGCTTCTGCGCGATAGTGCGCACACTGTGTCGGAACTCCATACAGCCAAGAATCACGTAGCTGGAGTGGACGACGCACACAGATTAACGTATTGACATTGCTGAGCGATGCGCCTCATCAGTGCGAAGACGCACGCACATTGGATTGGCATGCCTTGATCAGCAACTCTTTGTGTTTCCAGGTACCCGCAAGTTCTTGATAGAGGACCTAACATAGGAGATGACGCGTAGACCTCCTCCTCTAATTCATGAGGGAAATTCTATCACATCATCATTTGGGAACAGCCACAACGAAGGTACGACCTCTTTCACATGAAATTTCAACTGCAAGCAGCGCAGGGGAACAACTTGATGATATTGTTTTTGATGGGCAAAGGGAATTCAAATTAAATTAGAGCACAAGATACAGTAATACTGCACACCCGGGAAATACCACACGCAGGTATAACAAGAGAAATGTTCTTCCAGAAACGCAGGGCAGGTTCAAGCGTAAAAGTAGTAGAGAATGCTCACCAACCAAGTGATACACAAAGGAGTGGTGTGAAGAGTCCAATTTTGCAAAATCAAAACGGTAGTAAAGATTCAGTCTTGTCTTGAGATCTTTAAAAAGATAATCTTCCGCACTGAAGATGTCAGGCTGTCTCAGGAAACAAAATGCGCAGGAGACTGTCACTGCACACATGGGTGGAAGGAGGAATAATCAAACTCGTCGCCAATTTTGTAGTGATTACACCAGGCAGGTAAGTGTTAGAGCATGTACTTTATTGACAACAACGACCGCAACACCAGCACCCTGCTCGACAACCTCGCCAACCTTGGACTCAAGCAACTGGTGAGCACCCCCACCCACCTCGCCGGACACACACTCGACGCCGTCTTCTCATCCAGCAAAGACATCGCCTTCAGCCACGCCACAGAACTCCACTGGACGGACCACAGCTGTGTCCACTTCACCTTCGAAAGAACGACGATCCACCACCACCAGCAACAGGTTGCCCGTAGAAGCTGGAACAAGATCACAGTCGACCATCTCGCCGCTTCCCTGAGCCAGCACCCTCCTGCCAGCTCAGCAAACCCCAGCCAGGCCACCGACAACCTCACGAAGTGGATCAGCAACTGCGCGGATGAACTCGCCCCTCTGAGGACCCCACCCAGCAGACCCGGCAGCAAGAAAGCCCCATGGTTCACCGACGAACTCAAGAGCTCCAAGAAGAACTGCCGAGCCCTCGAGAAAGTCTGGAGAAAGGAACCTACACCGGACAACATGACCACCCTCAAACTCGCCACCCGGAAGCACCACCAACTGATCCGCGCCACCAAGAAAACTGCATTCAAGGACCGGCTGGACAACAACGCACACAACTGCAAGGAACTCTTCAACATCGTGAAAGAGCTCTCCAACCCCAATGCCGGAAACAACGACATCACCCCTTCGCAAGACCTCTGCAACTCCCTCGCCTCCTACTTCCACAACAAGATCGCGGACATACACAACAGCTTTAGCACTCAACCGACGCACGCCACGACCACAGCAACGCCGCCCACCACCACCCTCCGAGCCTGGACTCCGATCAGCACCGAAGACACCATCCGCATGATGAACTCCGTCCACTCCGGATCTCCGACCGACCCCTGCCCTCACCACGTCTTCAACAAGGCCGACGCTGTCATCGCACCCCACCTGCGGGACATTATCAACACCTCCTTCGACACCGCCACCTTCCCCGAGAGCTGGAAGCACGCCAAACTCAGCGCTCTACTCATGAAACCTACAGCAGACCCCACCAAACTCAAGAATTACCGCCCCATCTCGCTACTCCCGTTTCCAGCCAAAGTCATCGAGAAGACCGTCAACAAACAGCTGGCCGCCTTCCTCGAGACGAACGGATCCCTCGACCCCTCACAGTCCGTCTTCCGAGCCAACCACAGCACCGAGACCGCCCTCATCGCCGCCACCGACGACATCCGAGCCCTGATGGACAACGGAGAAACAGCGGCCCTCATCCTCCTAGACCTCTCCGCGGCCTTCGACACTGTCTGCCACCGCACCCTAGTGCAGCGCCTCAGCAACGTCGGAATCCAGGAGAAGGCACTGGAATGGATCATCTCCTTCCTCGACGGAAGAACACAGAGAGTCCGCCTACCACCGTACAAGTCAGAGGCCACCGAAGTCATCTGCGGCGTCCCTCAAGGATCCTCGCTGAGCCCTACCCTCTTCAACGTCTACATGAGCCCCCTCGTGGCCATCGCACACCAACACAACCTCAACATAATCTCCTATGCCGACGACACCCAGCTGATCCTCTCCCTGACCAACGACCCCGCCACCGCCAGAGCCAACCTGCACGAAGGGATGAAGGATGTAGCCGAGTGGATGACGACCAGCCGCCTGAAACTGAACTCAGACAAGACGGAGGTCCTCATCCTGGGCTCCTCGCCCACCGCCTGGGACGACTCCTGGTGGCCCCCCGCCCTGGGCACCGCACCCAAAACGACGAACCACGCACGCAACCTGGGTTTCATCCTGGACTCCTCCCTCTCCATGACCAGACAAGTCAACGCCGTCTCCTCGTCGTGCTTCAACATCCTGCGCATGCTACGGAAGATCTTCTGGTGGATCCCCACGGAGACCAGGAAGACCGTCACCCAGGCCCTCGTCACCAGCCGACTGGACTACGGCAACGCCCTCTACGCCGGAACCACCGCCAAGCTCCAGAAGAGACTCCAGCGGATCCAGAACGCCTCAGCCAGACTCATCCTCGACATCCCACGAAACAGCCACATCTCCGGACTCCTGAGAGACCTGCATTGGCTCCCCGTCAACAAAAGAATCACCTTCCGTCTCCTCACCCACGCACACAAAGCCCTACACGATCAAGGCCCGAGCTACCTCAACAACCAAATCAACTTCTACGCTCCCAAACGCCACCTCCGATCAGCCACCCACGCCCTCGCCGCCGTCCCACGCATCCGTAGAGCGACAACAGGAGGAAGGTCCTTCTCCTACCTGGCCGCCAAGACCTGGAACTCCCTCCCGGCCGACCTGCGCCTGACCCAAGACCACCTCTCCTTCAGGAAGAAGCTCAAGACCTGGCTGTTCGAGCAGTAACGGCACCCCCCCCCCCCCTAAGCGCCTTGAGACCCTACGGGTAAGTAGTGCGCTCTATAAATGTCTTTGATTGATTGATTGATTGACTGTTCGTTTCCACAGCTTCCAGGAACTGACAACCTCCTGGGATTCAAACCATAGCATTCCATTGTCATGACAGTGACATCATAAGAATAGGAGACAGGAAGAACAGCATGCTGAAGAGAAACTACTAAAGATGCATTACACCCCAGCAAGGCTGAATCATTATAATCTGAGGTTTATGGATAAATTTGATAGATGTGGGACAGAGGGGGTGGATTTCCTCCACCTAGCTTAGACATGCAGACTGATTTTCAAATACCAGGGGGAGGTCGGGAAGGCACTGTCCCAGATGGTGGGAATGCCTTACTCCACTTGTTGGGCTGCTCAGGTATACACCATAAACTCAGACGTATCTGTTAGGCGATTTGCATCCCTTGGGTTACTGTTGGCCACGGGCAAAGTGGCGTACAAATGGGTTCATGGAAGGTTTCCTAGGTTTAAGCAGAGGCTACAGGATTTGGTAAACAGGACCCCCACACACAACATCATGACAATACTACCTAACTGTTCCCCATGGGAAACCTAACTATGGGACATCAGAAGACATGAATGATATGCTGCTTTGCCTGGGCATAAAACACATGATCACTATACTGTACTAGATGTTGTATTTTGATGATTTGGAAGCGCTATGTAGTCAACTATGTTGGCAGGTATGAAAAGGCAAAAAAATATATTTTTTAAATAGAGTGGTGCCTCGGTGATTCCATATTTGCATGTGTAGTGCCTGGGTAATTGTATTACTGAATTGGCTGTAGCTGGATGATTGGATGAGCACATATGCACTGCCTGGGTAAGTAGATGAACGCAAGGGTAGTTTCTAAGTGATTGGATGAGTGCATGAGTCTTGTTTTAAACCAAAGGCAGCAATTGGTGCATTTTAACTGCTTGTGACCTACCCAAGTAATATTCACATTAGGCAGAATAAGTCCCTGAGAATGCCATTCTTTCTAACACACTCTCTGGCGTAGAGGCTAGGGCAGCTGATTCTGGAACATGGGGCTCACGGTTTGATTGCCGGTGGCAGGTTAGCCCAGCACCATGTGATTCTGGGCAATAGCTCACTTAATGTTTCTGACGCGCCCCAGCACCTTGAGACCCTTAGGGGTGATTAGTTTGCACTGTACAAATATTAGTTAATATTATTATTGTATCAGGGAAGGGTAGTGCATGGGTGTTTGCATGATTTCCTGAACTTCCCCGTGGCTGGATTGGGGCCCTAACGGTCATACCACCACCTTTCTCAGGGAGGCCTAACATCTCTAGATGGGCCTTCAGTTCCACTTCAGCCCAGGCCGAAGTTTCCAAATCATTACCCAGGAGGCAATCTGCAGGTAGGCTTGGGGAAACCGCAACTCGTTTGGGACCAGTGACTCCTCCCCAGCTGAGATTGACTATGACCATGGGAGGATCTGTCCTAACACCATCAATGTTGGTCCCCTGGTATTGATACTCAGGTAAAAGCTGAAGGGGGGACCAGGTCCCCTGTCACCATGGTAGCACTAGACCCTGTGTCCCTATAGGCCACAACTTTCTGACCATTATTGAGAGACTCCTATCTGTACTTGCCCAAAGTATTGGGACTCACAGTAAAAGTGGCACATCCCATGCCACGCTCACAGACTAAGGAGGCCTTTGTAGGGGATCTGGCTAAGCCAGTTTCCACCTCAGTACTCCAAGAGAACCCAACTAAACGTTTGGGAGAGTTGTTACTACTTGGGGGACTGCTACTTGGAGCACTGGGGGTACTGTAGTAGTAGGAGGAATATGTTTCTTTTTGTTGGCCTGAGGACAGTCAGATTCATTCTTCCTGTGGCCTGGCTTTTTACATTGAAAGCAATAAGGTTTCTTTCCAGGGGAAGAGGGAGTTTGGGAGCCACCCCCAGAGGAGGACCTCTGGGGACCTTCAGAGGACTTTTCTTTACACTTATCTATACCTTTCTCTTGGTTTTTGGATGTATCTTTCTTCTGGTCACCACCACCCTTATTGTGTGCTAAACCCTGTTTCTGACCCATTTATCTGCCATCTTTACCAATTCTTGGGGAGAAGTCACATCCGACCCCACCAGTTACTTGTGCAAAAGCTGGTTTTGACAATTATTACGGATCTGCTCCCTCATAATCAAATTGTACAATCCTAAGTAGTCATGCACTTTGCTACCAAGCAACCAACCTTCCAGACCCTTTATAGCACTATCCACAAAGTCTACCCAGTCCTGATTCTGTGCTTTCTGGGTGTCTCTGAACTTAATCCTGTACTGTTCAGTGGTTAAGCCAAACCCAACAATGAGAGCAGTCTTCAAAACTGAATAATTGTCAGCATCCTCTTCTCTAACAGCGAGGAGCTTATCTCCACTTTTGTCAGCAAAGGAGAGCCGCAAGATAGCCGCCCACTGTTCTTAAGGGACCCTTTGTACTTTACAGGCCCTCTCTAAAGCAGTTATCCATTTATGGATGTAATCTCCAACATGGTAGGGAGGGACAATCTTGCTCAGGTTCCTATTATCAAAGGAATGTTCCTTAACTCTAGGGATACTGTAGCTGTCACCATGGGACTCTAGTCACAATTTTTGTCTAGCTCTCTGAACTTCTAGGGACACTTTCCTGAGCCTAAGCCTAGTTTTCTCAAGCTCAAGAAGTTGGTATTCCCTATCATAAGAGTGGTTCCTCTTGGTAGATGCAGAGGTCCCTACAGACTGTCCTGAGTGATTAGGGGCCAGATGTAGGTAATCTCGATTTACCTACTCTTAAATACCGAATCATACCGATTCGGTATTTAAGAGTAGGTAAATGGGATGTAGGTAATTTCACTTTTGAAATTACCGAATCGGAATGATTCGGTAATTACCGAATCGGTATTTTCCGATTTGGTAATTGCCATTGATTCCTATGGGCCTTGGAATCAATGCCAATTACCGAATCGGTAAATACCGATTCGGTAAAATTACCGAATTTGCAAGGGGGACAGGGTGTCACTTTGACACCCTGTTGCACACCACAATTGTGCATGGGTACACATGTTGCTGACATACATGCCCTTAGGGCATGTATGTCTGCAACATGGCACGTTTTTTAAAGCAAAAAAATGCTTTTCGAAGGGTTTTCATTATTTACCACCAATTTCTAGTTGGTGGTAAATAACGAATTCTTAAACCCTTGTAGCACTGATTACAGTGCTACCTACATGTTGAATTACAGAATCTGTAATTTTACCAATTCGGTATTTTACCGAATCGGAAAAATTACTAATTCGGTAAAATTACTGATTCTGTAATTTAACATGCCCCTACATCTCAATATCCAAATACCGGTCGGAAAAGGCTGAAAATTGGTGTTTTCGGCCGTTTCCGACCGGTATTTGGATACCTACATCTGGCCCCAAATTCTGCGGAGGGAGGTCTAGATCTCTTTGGTAAACTCTGCACTCTTCCAGGAGGAGTAAAGAGGGGACCCTAATGGCCTCCTCCATTCTCCTCTTGAAGATCTGAGTTATCCAGGTGAGATCTATCAGGTTGGCACTGGTCAGGTTTAGAGTCTAGGTCATAAAAGGTGTCACCTCCTGACCTGTCTTCATTCCCTATCCCACCCACTCTCTCCTGTTCATCTGACCCAGGCATTTTCCTTAAGTCATCTAGAAGTAACACCTCTACCAGACATTGAGTTTTGGCACTTCTCCCTGTCTTCAACTTTCTAGAGGCACACAGGGGTTTTAGTTCCTGGAACGAAAGCTCTCTGCATCTAGAAGGCAGAGACCCACTAGCATCTCCTTTAGCAGACACACTAAGTGTGGTGAGTTGTTGCACCTACATAACCTAGTGAGAACTAAATTCTCTGATGTTGGAGAAAGGGTGTGGTTGACCCTTGACTTACCCTTCCCTAAGTTCAGTAGAACTTAGTTATTCTAAGCTAGTATTATATATCTAGTACTAGTGGTTTTTCAGTTAATCAATACAAAGATGTATCTGGTAAAACAAGGCAGGCTTGAATCCCAACTGTTGCACACCAATGTAAGAAGTTGGCCTGGTATATGCTGTCCACTAATTAAAGTGGGTCCCTTGCACCAGTCCAAACAACCCTTATGGTGATTTAAGAGGTCAAAGATAAACCTTGAAAGCTATCCAAGTGGTAGCTGTGGAGAGCAGCTTTCAGGCCTAGTCTTAAATGAATGTTAAGCAGCTTGTTTTACCTGAATGCTATCTTATAGTATTGGTTAAATGAAAGGAGAACCACACAGTAGTTATAAAAATAGCTATTTATTAATATAACACTATCTAGTATGACACAGTATCCCCTACACGGAGATAATCACAAAGCACAAAATACTTAAGCACATAAATAACAGTAAATAGCACTAATACACAGAGGGCCCCATGGGGGGGGCCTGACCATATATTAAGTAAGTGGTATAATAACCACGACTCGAGTAAAGACAGTTTTGAGAGGACGTATAATCGCTGGGACCCCAAGGAACCACCTAAGGTGAGTGAGTAGGGACCCCCACGGACAACTGGTCCTTTGTGGGAACACAACTGCCTGCTCTGTACAACTCTATGGGAAAGTCGCATTTGAAGGTCAGAGATTAAGGACCCTTCCCAGTGGACTTTGAAGAAACCCCATGGAAGCCAAAACGTTGGAGAGCCATCCCACCTGTGGATACTGAAGTACTAAAGTTACCTTTCCCAGGGAAGCTGGGTGCATAGGGATGAAGTGGTATTGGAAAACTCTGTTGAACCCAATGGAGGACTTCAAGAAAGTTGCCACTGCTGGAGAGAAGAAGAATATTCGGTGGAATCCAAATGTGGATTCTTAATGAAGAGTACCTGAAGCAGAGGGGCATAGTCTGGGTCACTTAGGAGTGACCATGGGCTCTGTAGACGAAGGCCCACAGATATCAGGTGCTTCAGGTTAGTTGACAGTGCTCTTGACTCTACAGCTGCGGTGACCAGGCAATGTTGAAGATGACCAGGAGCCAGATGTGAGTTGTCCCACAAAGGATGTCAAGTGCTGAGGGTTCAGTATCCTGCAGGAGCACCAACAAGCTTTGGCAACAGCAACCCATGCAGAAAGTCAAGATAGAGTACGTTTCAGACCATCAAGATCCAGTAGACTCACCAGAGCAAGGGCGAGACAGGGCAGGCATGGAGCAACAGGCATCCTCAAAAAAGCAAAGTTAACCTTCAAATAGACCCAGAGGCCGTAGGCATAGGAGGACCTCAAGCAGTTTCACCAAACAACAGCCCACGGAGCACTCGGTATGAGGTGGTCAAAGTTCTTGGTAGGAAATGGTGCCGGAGGTTGGGGCTACACAGAGCCCAATGCACTTGTTAAAGACATGCCAACAAGCACTTGCACTTGCAAATGAACATGTAGAACTGGGGTTCAGGTATTACAGCTCCCACGAGGAATATGGGCTTCAAACTCAGTAGGAGGGCAGCACAGGCTTTGAGAGATGTAGAAACCCACCTTCTCTGTTGCTGGACCCTTCGGAGTCCGTAGGAGCTCAGGATCAGCAAACCGGTCAGCAGAGTTGCAGTGCCTGTGGTGCAGGGGAGTGACTTCTTCACCCCAAGGGAGATATCGTTGGTCGCCCTTGCTGTTCCACAGGTCCTGCATGGATCCTAAACAGTGCACGGGCACAGACAATGCAGCAGACTGAGTGGGAGACTACGTCAGACCCAAACAAAGTCCAGTGAAGTCCATAGTATCCAGATGGTCAAAGCTTAGTGGTTTCTGGTTCTGAATCTGGTCCACATCGAATCTAAGGTCCACAGCCAGGTAAGCCCTTAAATACCCATGGAAGAGTTGTGGCAAGATTCAGGGGACCATCCCAGGGATGGATCTGGACAGTTTGGGAGGTTACTCCCATGTCCATTGTCCAGTTTCGCGCCAGAGCGGGAGCCAACAGCTCCCAGGACTGGTTATAACAGGACTATGCACAGGGACATCAAATGAGCCCCTCATGCAGACTGGCAAGTGCTCCCACACAGCCCTAATACACTAAATCCTGTATGGGAGTGGGTCCCACCTCCCTGTGACAGGATGCCTATTGTTCAGCCTTCCGCTGCTCGAGCTTGGCTAAGCAGCAGATGGTGGGCAGAAATGTGTCTCTAGTCGGCGGCAACCATTTTGTGACATCCGCGACTAAAAGGCAAGTACCTGGAACACCAGTGACCCCACAGAGCTCGGTTCTGAGGGGTGGGATCATACCTCCCACACCAGTTACCTGTGTGGGGTTATGATTCCAACATGTTTGACACCAAACACAATAGGGTTAGTTTCAGCCGTTTTAGAGTTGGTCATCACGCGGTCGCATAATGCCTCTATATATGTCGTATATGGATGCTTCACTGACCAGGTTGGTAATATGAACTTCGTAGGCTGCAGGGGTTATCTGCTCATTCAGTGGCACCCTCTCACTTAGAACCAAGCACCCTGCCCTCAGGATTATAGAGGCCTGCTAGAGGGGTGACTCATAGGTTTTAAGTGCAGTGAACCTACAATATAGCAAACCTATATTTTAAGTAAGTGGTGCATGCACCAACTTACACAGGCTGCAATGGCAGGCCTGTAAGTTCCATTTTGCATGGCCTCTCATGGGTGGCATAATACATGCTTCAGCCAAAGGGAGGCCTCTGGGGTACCTCTGCCCTGGACACATGGGTACCATATACTAGGGACTGACAAAGGTATCCCAGTATCCAATCTGGAGTGTACCTAAGTACATAACATAACAGTTTAGGGAGAAAGCAGATAGTCTGCGGTCCTAATTAGCAAGATCCAAGTCAGACTAGTCAAAAACCAGCTTAGCACCAGGCAAAAAGTGGGGGAACACATGCAGAAGGGTCCTACCTTTCTACACATCCTTAACTGCTTCCCGTTTAAAAGCAGGCTGGTGCACTGCCACACATGCTGCCCTCTATTCCAACTATGCACATGAGGCTGCCATTTTGCTATGCAGTGGAATTCCATGACATTCAACCCACATCGTAAATGACATAGATGGTCGGTTCACAATTGTAGCCATTGTCCTGCATCAATGCCTGGTGACAATCGTATCAGTTTATGGTCCCAATCGCAACAGCCCAGATTTTTTCACTGCCTTGTGGCGCCGCATCGCAGACATGGAGCCAGGTAGGATCATATGGGTGGAGATTTCAAAGTCATATTCAATCTGGCACTGGACCGCTCTGGCACATCACGACGACCCCAACCTGGCTCTGCCACACAATTGCACGCTGTTAGAAATGGGGGACTCTAGTTGGCAATGGTTTGCACCATTGTCCAAGTAGGGATACTTCTTCCTAGTCAGGGTAAAGGTGATACACTTCTAAAATAACCCCATATTACCCCCTTGGTAGTGTGGCATGAGCAGACAGGCTTATCTCAGAGGCAGTGTATATAGCGTTTGTATCCACATACAGTAAGTGAAAAAACGACATATGGACACCACACCAGTTTAGAAACATAAGTAATCTTTGTCTGAACCAAACAAGACCAAAACAACCAAAAAAACACAATACAGTAATCAAAATATGACTTTTAAAAGGTAGAAACAGGTCTGTCCATAGCAACTATAGATGTTACACTTTCAACAAAAAGTACCTTGAATGCGTCAAAGTCATTAACAACAGCCACAGGGAAGGTGATGCGTTGGTTCCTTATTCACAGGGAAGGTGATGCGTTGATTCCTTACTCCAGAGGAGCTGATGCGTTGGTTCCTAACTGCTACGCAGGGGAGGTGATGTATTGGTTCCTTACTGAAGGGGAGGTGCTGTGTTGGTTCCTTACTGTGTGGGAAGGTGATGCTTCAGTTTCTTACTGAGCCCACAGCCTTGATGTGGACTTGGTACCCTGTGCGATACGTGAGGATCTAGAACGATGCGATGTGTGAAGATCCACGATGCATGGCAACAATTCCTGCTGCGTCCCCTCGATGCTTCGGTTCTTACACAGCAGGGCTGCGTCAGAGTCTGTGCGGTGATCTCGGACGTCAGCGATCAGTTCACAGTACTCGTCGCACAGCAGACACTTCAGCCATGGGCATGAGCAGAGTCGGTTCTTCGGCTGCTGTGATGCATCGGAAATTCTTCTTGCACCACTGCGATGTTTCAGAACCAGGAAATGCATCGTTTTTCACAGTTCTTTAATCTCCTACAAGTCCCAGTCCCAGAAACACTCTCCAGAGGCCCAGAACACTGGCAGGCACCTCTCTCAGGTCAGAACTCCCAGCAAAGGAGTTCAGGGGGGAATGGGTGTGAAGTACTTGTGTCCCTGAGACTTCAGAACAGGAGGCATGCTCTACTTCAAGCCCTTGGAGATCTTCCTCAAGCAGGGGACACAGCACACAGAAAAGACCTTGTCCTTTCCTTGGCAGAAACAGCCACTGCAGGCCAACCCCAGACAGCACATAGCAAAGGGGCAGTACTTTTCTCCTGCTCTTCTCCTTGGTAAATGTTCCTCTTGAATTCCAAAATTAATCTAATGTTCTAGGGTCTGGGTCTCACTTTTCATAGCACAAATACCTCTTTTCTCTGGTTGCAGAGAAGCTCTTTGCCCAGCCAAACCCAGTTCTGTCCTCTTTGGTGCAGCTTTCCGGCAGGAGGGGGAGACAGTATTGTATAAGACAGACCAGGCCTTTTCAGGTGCAAGGAAATCTTCTCCCCCTACTCTAAATTCAGCCCAGGCCTAATCATCCCAGCCCTGACTCCTTCAGGAAAGGCAGGACACATATCACCCCCCCCCCGTGGCAATCTGAGAGAATGCACATCCCCAGCCCCTGTCACTCTGTCACTCAAAAGCCAGACAGTCAATCCGCAAACCAGAAGTGCGCAAAGGATCACGAAGCAAGAAAAGACCTACTTTCTAAAAGTGGTAATTTCAAACACACAATATAAAAATCATCTTTACTAAAAAGATGCATTTTCAAATTCTGAGTTCAGGCATACTAAACTCCATCTTTCTATCTTGTTCCAATGAATTTATATTTATAAGATGATATGAATAACCTCCTATTCTATCCAATGGGACAGATAGCCTTTCAATTGTGAAAAATGAAATACACTGTATTTCACTATCAGGACATGTCACACACCTCGGTAGATGTCCTACCTTTCACACACACTGCACCCTGCCCATGGGGCTACCTTGGTCCTACCTTAGGGCTGTCTTACATGTAAGAAAATTGAAGGTTAGGGCCTGGCAAGTGGGTGCACTTGCCAGTTTGACATAGCAGTATCAAACTGTGCACAGACAAAGCAGTGGCAGGTCTGAGTTACTTTTACAGGGTGCTCAGGTGGGTGGCACAATCAGTGCTGGAGGCCCACTAGCAGCATTTAGAGTCCCTGGGCACACACATAGGTCACTGTACTAAGGACTTACCAGTAAATCAAATTTACCAGTGATGGAATCACCAATCCATAAACACAATTTGCAGGGAGAGCTTATGCACTTTTGCACTGATCAGCAGTGGTAAAGTGCCCAGAGTCATAACACCAACAAATACAGGGTCCAAAATAGGAGGCCAAAAAGCAAAAGGTCTGGTGATAAACCTGCTGGAAAAGCCAGGTCTACCACATGCTATCATGACAGACAGTTCCTTCATAAAGGCCTGGCTATACCAAAATGCTTTACGTCTGATACATGGTCATGTTTAGATTATTGCCTGATCTCACACAACACACTCACAGGGAGCACTGTGGTCTCTCACTTCTTCAGAACATTATCAGACCAGGCCCCTGTCCTTATTGGATTTGGTTTTCCGTTAACTGTACCACGTTTATTAGTTTTGCGACTTCCGTCCAGTGCCTCTCCTGATACCTCCTGTTGCTCTCAACAAACACTCTGTGAATTAGCATTAGAAGACCCCCTTAACCCACCCTGGTACTGCCTGAGTTGCCCTTGTCTGAAAGGAATGGGAGCCATTTATGAAGATGAGTTCCGTTGCCCATGTCTCCTGCAAGCAAGAGATATCTTCAGCTTCTCAAAGTTTAACCATTGTTTGTTGTTCAACTTATTTGTGATACCCGCAACATTCCAATATGTTATTTTAAATACATTTTTTTGCCCCTTTGTAATTCCATTGCTTTCAGGGATCACCTGAGCATCAAGGGATCAGGCACTCACTGAGGCAGGCCCCTCATTCGCAGGTGAGTGTAGTCAATTGCAGAGTTTCAGATTGGAAAGTGGGGCAAATCTGTTGTCAAGAGTTATCCCCAGGTCGCCTATGTTGCCTACTATGTTAGACCTCCCCTTCAAAAAGCTGTGGATTTGTTGGTCAGCACAGGAAGAGACCTATATAAATGCTCATAGGGTAATGCTATGATTTGTGTGCCCTTAGGTGGATCTCTATATAGTTAGGCTATAAGAGATATTCTTGATACACAATGATTGTTAAAGTTTATAACCACACAATTGCCTTCCAGTGATTTCGTAGACAGGCCCAGCCACTCCACCCTTCTAGCCATGATGATTTGGTTAGGCATTGGATTACCCCCTTTGCCCTTGCAGGTTGTATGAAAGGACAGCCAATGGAGGGATTTATCCATTGGTTGAATTGTTGTTTCAACCTGGTCTTCCTCCAGAATTGGGACATTACCCAGAATCAATACGGGCGGGGCTAAGCATGTAGAGGGAGGCGAGCCCCGGAGCTCCTCCGCGGTCGCCCTCCATAAACATCGATCCTGGCCAGCAATCCTGGAACCCAGCGCCACAGTCTGCGCATGAAGGTCCGGTGCCCCTTTTAAGAGGGTCGACGGAGCCTAGAAGGGCCTAGAAGGGCCGAAAATTGGGGTTCTTACCTCTCTCCCTGCTCGTGAGATCTGCAGGCGACAAGATGGCGCCCGCGACTGTCGAGGCTGGTGTCAGGCAGTAAGGGGACCCTTCGAGGCTGGCGGCAACACTGGGGAAGCTGGAACCCAGCCGCTGGGACCGGAAGAAAGATTGCTGCTCCCGTTCACGATAGCGGTGAGGAGGTATCGCATGCCGGCGGGCGGGGGCCACCCAGCGACATCTGTTTCCCCCCAGCTGCCTGACCCTAAGATGGCGGCGCCCAGGACAGGCCGGACTTTTGCCATTTAGCGCGAATTCTCCTGCTGAGGGCCCTACGAGATCCCCACTAAGGACGGCGGAGCCCCCCGCATCGCCCTGGACCCAGCACCAAGAGCAGAACGAGGTCAGAAATGGGAAAAGCAGCCGAACCAACACGGACCCAGACGAACATCATTCTGCCTGACCCCCAAATGGCGCCCAGGTTGGGTCACCGCACTGAAAAAACATCTCTGTATTCCCTATCTGCCTGGGAGATAGAGGGGATTAAAGCACACATCCTCCCTCCACAGGACTTACAGGGTTAACCAATCCTGCTATTTCCACGCATTAGAATTAAGATGGAAAAATTGTGCTGGGGGAATTTATGGCCTTGAGAAAATCTTTCAAAACAACGAGGTTTCCTGAAGTTTGTCACGTGACATGACCAGTGCGAGCCACCTAAATCCATAATACTAGACTATCATCAAGCGCGGAGAGAAACTTGGAGACAGAGAGCTTACTTGGTTGCTGCTGGGATTGAGACCTCCGTCATGACTTCAAACAAAGTAGTTGTAAAGGGACAGCTGAAATTCCAGGAGCCTAGTCCCGACAGGTCGACGATTTCGAAGGGCTGGAAGAGGTCCCCCGCTACACGGTGGAGGAGGGCACTGGACATTCCAGGAGCCTAGTCCCGACAGCTCGACGACTTCGGAGGGCTTGAAGTGGTCCCCCGCTACACGGCGGAGGAGGGCACTGGACATCGAATGCTGTCTTATTTAAAGCGCTTTGATAACCTATTCGTTTCAAGTTACTGAAATGTGCAACGTAACTGATTCTATGTAAACTGCTGTGTTAACATGTAACGAAACTTGTGCTATGTAAAGCGCTCTGATAACCTAATCGGTTCAAGTTCGCGCTATAGAAAACTCTAAAAATAAAATAAATAAATAAATAATACAAGAGGGGATGAAGCCGGTGGGCGGTGCAGGGACTGGTGTGCAGTGACGGTCTGCCCCGGATTGGATCTTTGCTGTCTTATAGGGGCCGCCCTTCCTCCGCCCGAGGTAATAATGGCTGCATGTTAGTGACTGACCCATTTGGAATGCTACTTGTGTGTTGTTGTGGAATTGTGCCTCCCCCTAGGTTAGCAGAATGTTCATTTTATGGTGGAAGGGCATATGATGGCAAGGGCAGGGGATGGTTTCAGAATTGCTCACATTATTATTTAGATGGTGTGGGTGGTGCCCCTCATTATTACATTCCCTTGGAAGAACCCCCGTCCCATGAAATGATGGAAGCCCAGAGCTTGTTCCAGGATGTGGGCATTGGGAGGGGGATAGTACTTGTGCCCGAACCCTCGATGTATGGGAGTCTCCCTTCAATTTGAGTTAGTTTAATTAACAGGGGTTCAAGAGTACAGTAACCAATGTCTCTGGGTCTTTCATTTAAGTCGTTTTTTTTGCCTGCAGAGCTAAGCGCAATGACACCTTAGGGTAACTGTTTCGCTCTAAAAATGTAATTAACATAACGTAACAGCAAGGGGGGCTAGGTACACCCAACTTGCACCTCTACGCACTATGTTCCCAGGCTCACTATCTACATTACTGGCTATACCAAATAGTAATACTAGTGGTAAGGAAACTTTATTTTGTTGTAAATAACCATCAAAGTGTACACAAATCAAAATACAATAGTACAACCACACCATATGTTGAAAAAATAACAATATTCATCCCAAGTGTCTGCAATAAAACAATAAAACACTTCTAGTTGATCAACATTTCCTTAAAACAAAACAGAAAGCATCATGACTACCTCATACAGTGTCGTAAACAATGTACCTCCCAGAACTGTATCCATCAAAGTGATAGATCCATAAAGTAACCGTGCCTAGTACAACCAGAGCTAATATACAGAAACTAGATTATTAAAATACATATTTCATAAAAGACAATAGGAAACATACACAAAGACATTAAACCATTTAAACATGTTGTTTCAATGGCCTGAGCAGCATTCTTAAAATGTGTCAATTAAAATCCACCAGTCATATCATGGGGCAACATACTCATTAAAACACTAAAATCAAACAATAAAAACCATAAAGTGACAATGCATAGTGCAAAGAATACTGATGTGCAAAAATCAATCTAATTTACAGACATAAAAATATTCAATTAACACATGTTAGCACATCCTTATACAATTACATTTTAACATTTTTATTCTCCTGCACCAACCATTTTGGAGACATTTGCTGATGTCAAATACAATTTTTTCCGATGAATCACTTTTTAGGAATCTAAAACCTGTCAAATTACTATCTGTTTCCATGTCACAGCAAATGGGCACAATCCAGTTACGACGCAAATCGCAATATTCAGGACAAACGAGCATTCTATGTGTCTCATTTTCATCGTTTCAACCACATGCAGGACAGATCATGAGATTTTGATTTGAAAACCATTTGCATGTGAAGGATTGTAAAGGAAGAGAACCATGTCTAAAACAGATATACAGGCTCCTAGTGAAAGGTGGGGATATTACATCTAAAAACTTCTTGAATACTGGGGGAAAACCTAAAATCGGGAAATAGTGTAATCAGAGACTCACTTGATCTATTAGTTGTGTATCTCTCATTTATGTAGGTCCAGTATCTAGCTTTTAGAGCCTTGAGGGCAATTTTACAAATAGCAGTTGGGCCGTCCCAATAACTCTGCATGCTGAGTTTACCCAATCAACCTGAGACAAATTTAATCCATGGGATATTCCTGGCTCCTGGCAGTTTTAATAGATCAATCAGTGAATCTCTGTATTGGTGTTGTCCAAAGTTGAACCCAGTAAACTGTGGCTTTCAAAATGGCCAGATCGGCAACTCTTTTCACTCACATCGAAGTACATGGGGGTAAGAGGTGAGCTAGACGGCAGGGCAAGCAATTTCCTAATGAAATTATTTTCTGCAATTGTCAATGAATATAAGTCAGTGTAACCCCATATCTCAGGCCCATACAGTGCCGCACCTTGGGCTGCAGCTCGATAGATTTCCAGGGCAGGAGAAATTGCATGATACATTGTTTGGTTATAAAACCTTATAATTACATTGGATCTATGTTCTATCATTAATGTGCTTTTATTAATTTGACTTGCCCACCTGCAGTTATTCATAAGTCTAACACCCAGGTAGTCAAAATTGTGTACCTTCCCAAGAGCCTCTCTACCTGCACAAGTAGTATGACTTTTCTTTTAAAATTTCTTGAACACCATGTACTTCATTTTATTTGCATTCAGCTCTAGACCTCCTGAGTTACAAAAGCTTATGAATTTATAAATTTGATTTTGGAGTCCAATAGGCGTTTTTTAGATTAGGAGAGAATCAACAGCAAAGAGAAGAATTGGTATTTTCTTAGCTTTCAGGACCGGTGAATCGTTTCTACAGTGCTCTAGAATTTCTACTGAAACAAAACAGGAGTGGGACCCATAAACCACGTCGGGATTGGTTGTAGAATATCTGTAAAAAACAATATCCCAACAGGTATCAATTCAAAGACAGTTATTCATGTATGTAGGAAGCATTACAGAAACAAGAAACAAGGAGAGTGATAAAAAGGCACCGCCCTGGGTCTCGGGTGCCTAGGGAGCCGGTCGGTGCGCCAGCGTCTGAAGGACTTGACTTAAAGGCGGAGGGCGGACGTGCATCCAAGCGGGTCCAAAGGCGCGGTCCAATTGAAGGATCTGCAATTCGATCGATTCAATCGGGGTGAGGGGGAGGTCCAGGGCGAGGATAGCAGCGCCTGAGTTGATCGTGGCAGTTGGCAGGGAGCTGAGTCCCGGGGAGCCAAGGCAGCGGGGCGGCGCATAGCTTGCAGCAGTCCACTAATTTGACAACCCCGTCCTACAGACGATCCCTAGTAAAGAGGATCGAAACACCGTTGAGACCACAGCACAACCCTTTGGCGTATTCCTGCTGTTTGGCTCTTGAAAAAAATTGAAAATAATGAATGCAATTGATGTAATTTGTTATTCTTTTGAGCCACCACTGTATATATATTCACCTTGCGCCGCTCACGCTGTTCACCTTGATCACTTGCGTCGTCACCTGTGTCCACTTGTATATATCACTATACACCAAGTGCCTTCGGGTTGTCATATGATTTTCTCTATACAGTGCTGCCATAACTGTATATTCCTATGTAATTGTATGTGATACAACTTGGTGATTAATAACCTTAATACATACCAATTGAGTCTCCTTGTTTCTTGTTTCTGTAATGCTTCCTACATACATGAATAACTGTCTTTGAATTGATACCTGTTGGGATATTGTTTTTTACATATATACTAGAATTTCTACAACATCATTAATGTATAAAGAGACCAAAGTAGGTGCCAGAATGCAACCCTGGCAAACTCTTTTCTCGATAGGGATACAATCCATTAATTCTCCATTAGGACCGCAGCCTACTTGGGCATAATTATTTGTGTATAATTTTTTGGTAAAAATATTACTTTATCAGGGGCCCACATTTTTGAAAGAACTTGCCATAGTCTTTGAAGTGGGATGAGATTGAACGCTGCTCTAAGGTCGATTAAATCCACATAAAGGTTTTGGTTTTGTAAAAAAACTAATTTCCAAGATAAAATGGTAAACTTAAAAATC
This sequence comes from Lissotriton vulgaris, assembly GCF_964263255.1. Lineage (NCBI taxonomy): Eukaryota > Metazoa > Chordata > Amphibia > Caudata > Salamandridae > Lissotriton > Lissotriton vulgaris. The sequence continues at coordinate 1,220,661,356 of NC_141685.1, read as the reverse complement.
TGGTCTATTGTCTGACCTTTGCTCTGAAACCAGTCTGAAAGGGGGACAAGATTTCATTTATATTCAACCAATAAAGGAGTTTCGCCAAAATGTGTTTAGCGGAAAAAATGGGCATTGTCAATAAGGCTTATAGATAGGCCTGTAGTTTGATGGTTCACCTGCATCGCCCTTTTAATAAATTGTAACAATTTCAGCACCAAGCCACAAATCCAGTACAGTGCCCCCGGCTGCTATTGCATTGGACAATATGTTTAGGTATGCACGCCAGATCAGGGGTTCAGGTTTGTATAAGTCTCCGGGGATTTATCCGGGCCAGGAGCTTTAGCTGGTTTTAGGGATTCAATCGCTCTACTTGTGTCATCAAGACTAAAGACGACCGGGGCTGTGGGATCCAAAGTTGTAAAGGCATCAGAGTTATCAATATTACTTAAGTCGCATAGATCCCCTGTAACATGAAGGGTAGCAAAATGGGTCACCCATTTGCCAGGTAAGATATTATAGAGATATGGTTTGGACTTATCACGCTTAGTTTGAGCCACAAGGCGCCAGAACAATCTGATGTCATTAATTTTACTGGCATCCAAACTTTCCTGCCGTAATTTGTCATCCCAGCTCCTCTTTGCCTTTATCAGAGCTAACCTATAGATGGGCCTTGTTTCGCCAATCCTAGCACGATTGCCCTCAGTTACAGCCTTTCTTAGTGCTGCCTTTGCTATCTTGCATGTTTGATCAAACCATTTTACTTCCTTAGCAGGATACGTTTTCACAACAGGAATATCCTTGTAAAAGACTCTTTTCAGCTCATCAAACAAGCCAGTATGTACATTTATATTAGGGGTTTAATTCTCACTAAGCCCCACATAGTCCTCCAAGTGAATTACAACAAGTTGGTAGATCTGCATATGCAGTGTTTGATTTAACATTACATTTAGGCATGAAGCATAGCGATTATTATTTGTTATAACAGGAGTAGGTAGGTACTATAGTTTTACAGAGATTATGTTTTTTGTCTCAGAGGATCACCCATCAGAGTTACTTCTAGAGAGTTGTGGTCACTGTCCAATCGTATTGCTGCTATCATGTCGGCCAAAAGTGGCCACAATCTCAAATCAACAATTGCATAATCAATACCACTGGTGCAATCCCCTCTTTTAAATGTTGCTGCTCTGTTAAGGTCAGAAACAGTACGTCCATTACTTGCTCTGAAACCCCTACCAATTGTTAAGGATGCTAGATGTAATGCAAGATTAGGAAGATTTTTCTAAGGATGTCCTAGTATGGGAGGAATACCCCACGTTTCGTCTTTCACCCTTGTGATCTTATTCAAATACACCGATGGTTCAAAGGTGGTATTAAAATCCCCTGCTACTACGATTCTTGTTTTTGTTTAAACAGTGTCCATAGCATCTTCCAAGAGGGAGAGTGTAGTAGATTTATCGGATCCCCATAGAGTTCTAACGTAGATATTAAAAATAGCTAAGCTAAATCCTGATGAGAAGGTCACAGTGATCCCCATTAGATCAATGGCAATGGCAATGGTCATTGGTATAAGTGTGCTAATGTAACCATTCCTAATTAAAATCACAAGACCATCTATGGCTAACACAAATCGTTGGGTTGGTTTTGCATCAACACTAAATGAAGAGTACCCATCTATAAATACCTCCTCTGTTACCCAAGTTTTTTTTAAATGAACAGATGTCGTGTCACAAAAAATATGCCAACCACTCTGAATCGATCAGTTTAGGCCCCAAGCCGGCTACATTCCATGATTATAGTTCAATGCTAGATGAAAAAGCATTTAACCTACTAGGGGATATGTACAAGGAAGTTATTGTTATTGTTATTGTTATTTTTGATTTGTAACGCGCCCAATCACCTGCAGGTCTCTAGGCGTGGTCTATCTAGGTCTATCTAGGTCTCTAGGTCTCTAGAAGTGGCGGAGCAAGGCATTAGCCTCCTTGGCTTAACGTCGCGCACCGCCACTTCTGAAACACAAGGCTGCACCATATTTACAAGAATGTGTTGCAGCCTTGTGGTTCCTCCTGCGATGGAGCTAAGTTTAGCAACTTAGCACTAACGCAGGTGCAAGGGTGTCTGCGTGCAAGGGAGGATTGTTTATGTGTAGTAAGGTGTACCTTCCTGCACATAAACATTCCAAAAATGCCATTAGTGGCTTAACGCTGCCTTTTATATAAGACGCAGCCCCTATCGCCCCCACAACATCGGTAAAAGTGACATTGTGTGTTGTGATGGCAATAGGGGCTTGTACATATGCCCCACTATTTCTACTACCTGGTGAAACACTTGGTATTGCATCTGGGCCTATCATCTTGCACCAGTTTATGATGCAGCTCCCTTTTGCATTAAGTGTATTAACTCTAGCTGTCTTAGTACAATCCCTAACTCCAGTGGTACTGTCACAGCTCCCTATTTGGTAAATGTATTATTTCTCACCTTCTTAGCACTATCCTTACACTCATAGGTGTCATCTATAACATGATTAACAAATACATTATTTGGCACAGTCACAATTGGGCTAAGTCCTTTGTTATTCTCCTGTGCATAAGCAATTGCCATCGCTTTAGAACTGACAACAGAAGTTTCACCAAATACACACTTGTAAACTCTGTGAGAAATCGTTATAGGGTTACACATTAGTCAAAAAATTTCTTCCAAGCTCGTTTGACCAGGGACAGGCTCTCTTGGGGTCTCAGCGGGTGGTGGAAATGCTGTTAATCTTATTCTCAGTGGTTTAACCCCCTCTAGGTGGCAGGTACGCAGTTCGAAGTTAATGAGATTTTCAACCGGGTACACAGATTTTAATACACATTGTATATAATCATATGATGTTAGATTAGATGGGTACCGTTTGGCATACACAATTATCAGACCTTACCACGGAGAGACATTTCCACTCAGCCCTCAGCCAGTGGGTCACTTTGTTTATCAAGGCTTTGGTATCCTCATAGGAATCTGGCTTCAGCTTAGAGACCTGGATCATATAGTTTGATTGGGAAGGGAAAGTAGGTAAAATCTTCTGTGGTGGCATTAGATAGTCTTTGCCACAAAGTCTCCTTAGGGGCTGAGAGGGGGGTATCCCAGAATTGTTAACTTGAGGTAAACTCTTGTCATTGTGATTGTTTCTGTAGCCACCTGAAAATATAAAAGGGCAATGGCTCTTTAATTGAGCAATCCAGGTGATTTTGTGGGCGCACTGACTGAGAGCTGCTTTTGCCCCCTGCTGATTGGAGTCTGTTATGTATTTTATCAGAGACAAATGTCTTTCCCAATTATGGTTTACTGTAGTTTGTAAAAGTATCCTGACAACATATATTACAGGAAGAGAGTTTGGGGTTTATGCTTGGGTGATCTATTGTCAGGGGGTCCTATACTTTTGCAAATAGCATCTTGATCACAAGAACAGGTTTTATTTAACAGGCTTATAGCTTGAACCAACAGCGTGGTAAATAACTTTTTAAGGTGGTCCAATTTATTGTCCAGTATGTTAAAATGGCTAGTCTCATCACGATCATTAGTGATGATATTAGTTGATTTTTGATCTTTCCCTGGTGTTAGGACCAGTTGGAACTATTGTACTATAATTTCCTGGGTATCTTCATCCACTTGTGGCAGGGCACATTCACAATTATGTGTATTTTAGGATATAGAGAGCACACAATATTGTTCACTCTCACTGGGCTACTAAATTTGTCACTACTAGCGATCACTTGATTTGAAGATTCCAGAATTCCATGAGATTCTGTGCTAACAACTAGGGGAACAGTAACTACATGAGACTGGTTGCAAGCTTTGGCTTTCTTGAACATTACTGGAAATTTCGGTGAATGGCACTTCCCCTTATTCACATTTGTATTTAAATGTTGTTCCACTTCCTAAATTAGATGTTCAATATCTTCCAGTTATTTCAATCCAGGATGGGATGACATGACTGCCTCCCACCAGGCTCTGTTACCCAGAATACCTTGCAAACCTAAAATCTTTTCAAAAAAGCTACATTTTCCCCACATTTCTGTGGTGGAAAGTTCTGGAATCTGTGTGGATCCACAAATGTCTACCCGCCCCACGTTCCCCAAAGTCTTACAAGAAAAACGGTACCTCACTTGTGTGGGTCGGCCTGGTGCCTACGACAGGAAACGGCACAAAATGCAACATGGTCACACCTCAATTTCGCAGTGAAAAATTACCCTTTTTTTGCAAAGTGCCTAGCTGTAGATTTTGAACCCTAGCTCAGCCAGTACCTAGGCAAACCTAGCAAACCTATACATTATTGAAAACTAGACACCCATGGGAATCCAGGATAGGGTGACTTGTTGCCTCCCACCAGGTTCTGTTACCCAGAATCCCTTGCAAACCTAAAAAATTGTCCAAAAAAACAAATTTTCCACACATTTCTGTGGTGGAAAGTTCTGAAATCTGCGTGGATCCAGAAATTTCCACCAACCCCGCAATCCCAAAGTCTTTTGAGAAAAATGGTACCTCATTGTGTGGGTCGGCCGAGTGACCGCGACAAAAAACGGCGCAAAACGCAACTTGGTCACACCTCAATTTTGCAGAGAAAAATTACCCTTTTTTTGGCAAAGTGCCTAGCTGTAGTTTTTGAACCCTAGCTCTGCCGGCACCTAGGGAAACCTGGCAAACCTGTACATTTTTGAAAACTAGACATCCAGGGGAATACAGAACATTTGGGGATCCACACAAGCCATACCTCCTTAGAAGCCCCCGGGTGTCTACTTTCCAGAAATGTGTGGGCTTGGTAGGTTTCCCTAGATGGCTGCCGACCACCAGGCCACAAACCCAGGTGACCCCCCTTGCAAAACCAGGTGGTTTTAAGATAGGCAATTTTGATGTTGCCTCACTGCCTTTGGGGCCCTTGCCTGTGGCGGGTACTTAGGCCTCCTACACAAGTGAGGCACCATTTTTATTGGGAGACCTAGGGGTATACTGGGTGGTAGGAAATTTGTGTGAGCCCGGTGATGCCACACTTTCCCACACAAAAATATGTGAAAAAAACAGATTTTTTCAGCTAAAATTGAGGTTTGAAAGGGATTCCGGGTAATGAAACGTTGGGGGAGCCACGCAAGCCATACCTCCCTGGAAGCCCCCAGGTGTGTAGTTTTCAGAAGTTTGTGGGTTTGGAAGGTCTCCCTATATGGCCGCCGAGCACGGGACCATAAACCCAGGTGACTTCCCTTGCAAAACCAAATCGTTTTGACATAATTATGTGTTTTTTTCTGCAGCATGAGATTTTTGGCACAGTATTGCAAGGAAAATGTGACAGACATTTTGTAAGTTTGCAGGACATTGTGGATAAAATAACTTGTTGGAATTCACAAGAGAGACATCACCATGTACTCCCATGAGTTAACAATTGCATCTACAGTTGGTAGGTTATTCTTAGATGGAATGTACACCTTAGCAGAGAGTGATGGTTCAGTACATAAAATTTTATTAACAAGAGATTTCACAAAACTGAAATGCACTGTCAATAATTGAATGCACAAAAAACCGAACCAGTAACTCACAGCTCGTGAGCTGTAAAGCCACGACAAGGCATCAACCGTTTTACAGGCCATTCACACACCTTTCAAACGTGATACACACAAGACCATTCACACCACCAGGCACAAAACCAACACATTACAAAATTCACAAAAAGGGACAAGGTACACCCTGCTTCAGAAAGACAAAAAATACAAATATTACTGCACAGCCATCTAATCCTCAAGCACACACTCATAATGGTTGGATTTGGCACAAGGGTGAGTGATGGTTCAGTATATACAATTGTATCAGCAAGTAATTTTACAAAAATGAAATGCACTGTTAATAATTGAAAGGACGAGAAAATGAACCATTGACTCATAGCTCGGGAGCTGTAAAGCGACGACAAGGCACCGACCTCTTTACAGGCCATTTATACACCATTCATACGTGTGACACATACAAAACATTCACACTGCCAGCCGCCCACCCATCACATTACAACACTCACACCAGCAGACAGCGCCATTCAAGGGCCCATCACTTTCACATGCCCACATTCCTGACACAGCAACTACACAAACTCATGGACTGCATGGAGTGGCGCTCAGCTAGCAGTGTGTGTAGTGACCAGCAGCAAGTCACTACTCACACACTGCCAGCTGAGCGCCAGTCCATGCACACTGCCAGCTTGTCCTTGCCACTATGGATTGCGCATCCCACGCTCTTCGTATCAGGTATGCTCCTCAAACACTCAGGGCACTACAATCCCTACCACAATACCGCTGTAACAACAAAGCGCTCCCGTGTCCTGAGGGTCCTTTTTCTTGTATCAAATGCGGATTTCAAGCCTTGCCCTCCCATGTTATTTCTGGACGGCCTACAGATTATACTGATGACCAGGGAAACTGGGATAGCTTTTTGCTAAATGTCAGATCACTCCCCAAGCATTGCATAGAACTGTGGGACACTATTTACAACACTCAGCCCAAGATGTGTTTCCTAACTGAAACATGGCTGAAACCTCACACTATCCCTACCATCACCCTAGGGATACCCATGGGATATAAAATCCTTCGCCTCGACCGCCCTGTGAAGGTGGGAGGCGGAATCGCTATAATACACAGAGACACCCTGAGTATTAGAGTCTTAGAACAGGTGATGCTCCCTACTATGGAAGTACTCATCTTTCACTTAAAAATCAACTCTAAAACACAGTGGAAAGGAGCCTTGGTTTATCGTCCACCTGGACCCAATGCTGGCTTTTCCCTTGCTCTCACTGAACTACTAGCCCCCTATCTGAAAGCTAAGGAAAACTTCCTTTTACTTGGAGATTTCAATTTTCATACTGACATTTCTGACCATCAGGATACCAATACATTTCTTTCTGACCTTGCTTTGTTAGGTTTACACCCCAGAAATAGTGGCCCCACTCATTCAGGTGGACACACATTAGACCTGGTCCTCACTACCCAACCTAACGTTCACTGCCATCCCCCTAAGCATATTAATTGGTCGGACCATAAACGTATTGACTTCTCCATACCTCACCTATCCAACTCCACTAACCGCCCGGCCACCCACTCTATTAAACGTAGGCCATGGCACAAAATCACTCTTCCCAAACTCACTCAAATTTGGGAACAGCCTTCACTTACCAATCTCGATAATATTGACACTGCTCTCTCCATGTTTAACTCTACGCTGATAACAGCTATTGACTCTCTAGCTCCACAGAAAAATGCCAAAAAACCTACTATAGCGAAAAGGGAAACATGGTATACGGAAGCTCTCAAAAGTGAAAAGAAGAAATGTAGAAAAATGGAAAAATTGTGGAGACGTACAGGTAATAGGGAAGACAAGAGATGCTACCTGGAGGCTGTGTCCTCCTACTACAAAAATGTCAAAAAAGCTAGGAAAATGAGTCTGGCCACTCAAATCGCAGAAGCAGGCAACTCTACTAGAGAGTTATTTAAAATCGTTCAAACCTTCACTAGTCCTGAAGCATGTGAAAGTCCAGACACCTTCACCCAAGAACTATGCGATGACATATCTCAGTTCTTTGAGGAAAAAATTGAAGCAATATATAAAAAAATCACTACAGTCTCTGACACTCTGGGGACTGAGGCCCCTGAAACTGCTCCATAACTGACTTCTGGTGAAACTCTTCTGGACATCCCCAAAATTACTACTTAGGACCTGACTACTCTCATTAATCAAACTAAATCTGGTTCTCCCTCTGATCTGATACCAGCTAAATTCATCCCTCCGTTAATCGAGATATTAGGTCCTCATATTCAGAACCTACTTAATTTGTCTTTTGCCAAAGGCCAACTTCCATCTGCCTGGAAGGAAGCGGTAGTGAACCCTATTCGCAAAAATTCCACCATGCCCTGGTCTACACTCTCCAACCTTCGCCCGATTTCTCTCCTCCCCTTCATCAGCAAACTGGCAGAGAAGCACGTCAACACCACCCTCTCCAGTTTCATCGAAGCGACAGGGGGCCTGGACCAATCCCAATCTGGATTCAGGCCCAACCACAGCACTGAATCAGCCCTCCTCTCTGTGACAGATCAGATCAAAATGTCACAAGATAGAGGGGGCTCTATGATTCTAGTGCTGTTGGACCTGTCCGCAGCCTTCGATACCGTGTCTCATAAGACCCTGTTGAACCGGCTGCAGGGAGTAGGAATCGGAGGCGTAGCACTTTCTTGGTTGGAGAGTTTCCTCGCCGGGAGATCACAATCTACCAGCCTGGGCCCCTTTCGTTCCATCTCAAGGGGGCTCACGAAGGGGGTGCCACAGGGCTCATGCCTTAGCCCTACATTGTTCAATGTCTATGTGGCCCCCCTTGCTGATATTGTGCGGAAATACGGGTTCATACCGGTTTCCTACGCTGATGACACTCAGCTCCTCTACCCTTTCAGCTCCCTTGACCCTAAAATCAAGGGGAATTTTGCTGAAGGTATGAGAGCGGTGTCACACTGGATGGCGAGGAACTGCCTCCAGTGTAATGTAACAAAGACTGAGGTCTTGCTCTTTGGCAAAGCAAGTATCCTCTGGACCCCTGACTGGTGGCCACTCGACCTTGGCCCAGTACCGGTACCCAAAACACACGTTAAAAATCTTGGAGTGAAGTTTGATCAAAAACTGACCATGAAAGAACACACCAACTACATCGCGGGTCTGTGTTTTCACACCATTTGTTTACTCAGGCGTGTCTTTCCTTTCCTTCCTGCCACATGCAGAAAGACACTTGTACAGGCCTTGGTAACCAGCCGCCTGGACTACTGTAACGGCCTGCTGACATTAGCCAGTAGGGATGCAGTAGGCCGTTTACAGGTGGTCCAGAATACGGCAGCCAGATTGGTCATGGGTGCACCTGCCAGGACTCCTTCCAAGCCCTTGCTGAAAGAACTGCATTGGCTTCCCATACGACAGCGCATCCACTTTAAGATCTGTTGTACGGTACACAAATGTCTGTATGGAGTAATCCCCAAATACCTAGCCCAGTCTCTTGAACTGTACCAGCCTAGCAGGTCCCTGCGCTCCTGCAACCAAGCCCTGCTAAAACCTCCCATTACAAAGAAAACTAGACAGGGTGACCGTGCTTTCTCCGCTGTTGGTCCTGCCCTTTGGAACAACCTTCCAACTAACCTAAGAACCACCATAAACCACCTGTCCTTCAGAAAGGCATTAAAAACCCTCCTTTTCCAAGAAGCATTTCCACCCACATAAACCTCAGGCTGCACTACCTAATAACCATCTTAGCTGGCAAAGCGCGGAGATACCCCTCCGGGATTGATTCCTGCGCTTTATAAGAAATTAAAATAAATAAATAAATAAAATAAGCACCAGTCCACGCACACACCGCCAGCCAAGCGCCAGTCCACGCACACTGCCAGCCAAGCGCCAGTCCACGCACACTGCCAGCCAAGCGCCAATCTATGCACACCACCAGCCAAGCGCCAGTCAACGCACACCGCCAGCCAAGCGCCAGTCCACACACACCGGCAGCCAAGCACCAATCCAGGCACACCGCCAGCCAAGCACCAGTCCACGCACATCGCCAGCCAAGTGCCAGTCCACGCACTCTGCCAGCCAAGCGCCAGTCCACACACACTGCCAGCCAAGCACCAGACTACACACACCGCCATCACATTTAGGATTTTTTATACCAAAAAACCAAAAACAAATTGCAAATAGATACAAATCTACTAACACAAAATCTGAAACTAAATACATTGCACTAATGCCAACCTTGAAACAGAATACACATTTTTAAACAATACAGACCAGGCAGTTCACTTTACCACTCATGGATACTCTCAAAAATTATTGTGCGTGTGGTACACTCTATAACAAGCAGGCACACAGAGCCCAGGGTTAGCAGGACACCCGGGGCAGAAAAGACGAGTCTCCTTCCGCAAACCTCTTCGCCAACAGACTCTACATCTCCTAGTGGGAAAGTCTTTTGAAGATGTGGGAGGAATGTAATCAGGAAAGTGGCGATCTTTCAATCGAGCCACTTCCTCCACCATCAATCGAGCCACATCATCCACCACTCCAAATCTAGGAACACTTACCTGTTCCACAACAACAAGGCTAGCTATCACAGAGTGCTGAAAATGAAGAAATGTCAACTTTGAAGCAGGAGAGCACTCCTTGAACACAATAAAAGCGTTGAAAGTTGCTAAGTTGAAAAAATGGATGGCCAACTTCTTATACCAAACATAAGCCTTCCGAATAGCAGTGTAAGGTTCCAACCTCTGATCTACTCTGTCAACACCACCCATGTGCTTATTGTAGTCTACAATGCACACAAGTTTGTGCACTTCAGCAACCTGACCCCAAACAGGCACAGGTGAAGTACGCTCTTCATGGATTTTAGTCAGCATGTACACATCCCTCAGGTCAACAAATGTCAGTCTTGGCTCATCATGAGCACACAACGACTGTGTGCCATGACAAGCCCAGCTCGTCATGAGCATGCAAGGGGTTAAAACCATGCCACAGGTGAGAGTACTTACAACCACGCTACAGGTGGCAGTACTTAAAACACTCTACAGGTGAGAGTGCTTAAAACCATGCTACAGGCGAGAGTGCTTACAACCATGCTACAGGCGAGAGTGCTTACAACCACGCTACAGGTGGGAGTACTTAAAACACGCTACAGGTGAGAGAGCTTAAAACCATGCTACAGGTGAGAGTGCTTACAAACACGCTACAGGCGAGAGCGCTTACAACTACGCTACAGGTGAGAGCACTTACAACCATGATACAGGTGAGAGTGCTTATAACCATGCTACAAGCGAGAGCGCTTACAACCACGCTATGTGCGAGAGTGCTTACAACCACACTACAGGCGAGAGCGCTTACAACCACGCTACAGGTGAGAGTGCTTACAACCATGATACAGGTGAGAGTACTTACAACCACGCTACAGGCAAGAGCACTAGCAACCACGCTAAAGGCAAGAACACTTAGAACCATGCTACAGGTGGGAGCACTTACAACCATTCTACAGGTGGGAGTACTTACAACCATGCTACAGGATCCCCTCTATATACTGCTTTGTGCATCAGCCCCCAGGAGTCTATGCGCCCTAGGAGCAAAGGTGCTTTGTTTTCATGTAGGTGCTTCCTTATCCGGGGAATTTCTCGTCATTCAGTGATTGAAGGGAATCCCCATGAGGGATAGCTCTGCTGCTCACGGCCCCAGACTGGAATATCCGGTACTGTCTCACTCAGGGCCAGACCTGGACCAGCAACAAGCCCTGGCAGATTGCTGATCGACCGGCCCTGGGACGTGTGGGGGGGAAGGGGGTGGGTTGCTAGCAAGAAGCACCCCTCCCTTAGTTTTACTGCGCACAAACTGCAATCTGGGGAAATCTCATCACATAATGTACTGATGTATTCTGATCAGATTCAAATATTTGTTTCCACCACACTTAAGGATTACAAAAAAATGTGCCTAATTTGTACTTTCGTAATTCTGATATATTCTGAAATATCAGCACCTTTGTGGTGTGGTCTAACAGTGAGGAGCTTATCTCTCCCTTTCTCTGAAAAAGAGTACCATGAAATTGCAGCCCACTGTTCTTTGGGAACCTGCTGTACCATGCAGGCTCTCTCCAGAGCAGTCATCCATTTGTGGATATCATCCCCTTCCTTGTAGGGGGGCACAATCTTTGTCAGGTTTCTACTATCATAGGACCTGGGTTTCTCTTTAGGAATATTGTTGCTGCCACCAGTGGCATCTAAGTCACACATTTTCAGTTCCCGAGCTAAAGCAAGTTTAGCTCGGGCCAGGGCTAACTCTTCTCTCTCTATCTGGAGTTCTACAGCTCTCATCCTGGCCTTATGCTCTCTTCTCTGGGGGGAAGTCATTCCCCTTTGAGAGTTTCTGGAGACACTAGAATTGTGAGAATCCCCTGAGGGAGATCTCACCCTTCTATTGCCTGTGGGAACTAGGTTATAGGATCTGGGGAGGTGCTGGCCCTCTCCATTCCCATGTAGGTCTAAGTTAGCCTGGTTAAGCCTGGCAACTACAACTAGGTTACTCCTCTGATCCTGATCCTCAGGCTCATCTACTTCTGAGCCCACTTCCTCCTCTTCCTCCTCTTCTTCTTCCTCTTCTGGAGTTGTTTCATTCTCAGGGGTGTTCACTCCATCTCCTAAGTCTAAGGGAGCTGCACTCGCCTTATCTAAGTCATCCTTTTCCAGGATGGCTATCAGGGAAGGAATGGTGGGGTTTCTGCCCCTTTTAGCCCCCTTGCAATGCACAAGGCACCCAAGTCTTTGTGGCTAAGATGTCATAGCTGGAAGTTGCCTTGGTAAGGTCAACTGTCACAGAGGCAGAGCCTGAAGCTCTTCCTGTGTCAGACATGACTGCTAGTGAGGTGCAAGTGGTGCACCTACCTACACTAAGTGTTTTCCTACTGTACCTTGCTAGTGAGTTGTAGTCAGGATGTGCTAATCCCTTTAATCTACAACTACTAAGTTCAGTAGAACTTAAATATGCTAAGCTTTTGATTTATATGTACCTAAGGTACTTGATGTGATATTTCAATAAACAACAGCAAGTTCAAATCTGCACCGCTGCACACCAATGAGAGAAGCTGGCCTGATATATGATGTTTCCAATTCTGGAACCACCTTGTATGTAAATGTATTTGAGCTTATATAGCGCACAGCTACCCGCAGTGGGTTTCCTGGCGCTTGCTTAGGGAACCCGTCCTGGTATTCCCCTGTGAGATAACCCCGGCAGAGTATCCACAAGGTGAAAGCCAGGCATCCCGCCGCAAGGGACCGTTGTGGAGATTAGGCAAGCTATTGCCCAGAGTCGCAGAGTGTGAACCCGTGAGTCGAGAAGGCACCGGAGCGAGAATTATCGAGTCCGTGGAATTTTTAGCCCAAGACCCGCCAAGGTGGGGAATTGAACCCTGGTCCAGGGCCGATCTCAGCTTCCGGGTCTGCCGCCTCTAACCCCTGAGCCACACTTCTCCAGTCCAACCAGTCCCTTATGGTGTCTGGTTGTAAGTCAACCTTATAGACAAGCTATCCTAGGGGTCGCATGGACTAAGTAGCCTGAAAGGCCAAACTCAAGAGGTCGTGTTAAGCGAGCTGTTTTACCAATTCCATTTTCTTATCTGCTTGTTAAATAAACAAGCAGATAAGAAAAGTCTTCACGACAGCCGTGAAGCAGGCAAGGCAGTCCACCAAAAAGCCAAAGGGAGGCAACGAAAAACCCTCCTTTCCAATGGGAAGCCAGCGTTTACCATAAACACTGATGCTACCCAATGGAAATGCGGAGCGGGGCTTAAAACCCTCTTCTTAAAATCCTCTCCTACAAAATCTCTCGTGGAGCAGGGCTCTGCCCTGCAACACACGCAAGACTTAAAAATAACAATGTGTTTCTTTAAAATGGTCCCATTTTCGGAAACTTTGTTGAGGGCCAAATAGTAATTGGGAATAATCATATGACATTCCCAGAAGTACACCAGGAAACTCTGACCTAACACAATTTATCAGGGATACCTCTGAGGAGGTTTGTGAATCCCAAAAAGAAGTGCATGTGCACTTACATAAGGCTATAAATCTACAGGTGACGATTTATTACTTTTTGGTGAATGAGATCCATACACTATACAAAAAGTCATCTCACAAAAATCTGATCATCACAATTTTAATCAAATATAAAATATGTTTGCATTTCTACTCCGAGCACTTGTCCATGCATTTTCTACCACTCTAAACCTAGGCAGGTGGAGTGGAGGCGTGAAAACCCCTTGAATTTGCCCACTTTGTGGCACACAAGGGTCCTGATCATGGAAATTATGCTGTTACTGTGCAATTTGCTCTTATTGTTGTCAGTTTTGATGAATACTTCAACTGACTATTTCAACAAATAGTCATTTTAAAATGGCATTTCTGTCCTGGGAATCAATGCAAAATAATGTTTAGGCAATTCCTCATAACAATCTCTGAGTGCTTTAAGATGGGACTCATGATCAAACCTTGGCCAGAAAAGTGCACAGTTGAATCTAATGCCACCTCTCTCTCTATTAGTTGCCGGAACCTTACAACCTATTTCAATATTCGCTGCATTATCCTAAACAAAATAACTGGACAAGAACTGCTAAGAACCCTGGGGCATATTATCAAGCCTGTGCGCTAAAATTATCGCCGCTTTATCGGCCGAAAACGGCCGATAAAGCGGCGATAATGGGCTTGATAATATGCTCTGTGGAATTCCAATCGAAGCCCATGTTAGATGTCTTCACATCTAACATGTGCTTCGATTGGAATTCCATAGAGCATATTATCAAGCCCATTATCGCCGCTTTATCGGCCGTTTTCGGCCGATAAAGCGGCGATAATTTTAGCGCACAGGCTTGATAATATGCCCCCCTGTTAATAGGGAGAAGAGACAATCCACTTAAAAAAAGAATCAACCTCTGGCAAGGAGAGTTACTTGAGAGAGGCCCCCCTATCAAGAAGACCCTCCTATGAAAGTGACAGTTACTCCCCTGTGCATGCCTTTATGCTCTTCCTTAGGTGGTGTGAAGCATACATGTATCACAGTGTGGGACAGACCAGATTAAAACATTGCCTTCTTGTGTTTCCTCACATAACTGCAAAGCACAACGTTAAGCCTTTGGATACCACAAAATATATTCCAAATCAATCTGAAAAGCATTATACTTAGGCTCTGGAGATTAAATTGAAAATGTCGCCTAGCAACATACAATTTTACATTTCTTACTGTCATTGTTAAATATGAAAATCTTTTGCAATGTGCAGAAAACATTAAGAAAGTTTTATTATTTTTTGCAGATATTGAATACTTTCAAGCTGGAAGGAAGATCCTCTTCAGTTATTATGCCAGTGTGTTGCTCTTGTTTACAACCCATGTCTTATGCAGAGAATTTTGATTTGGCAAATCTTCATAGTTAATTCTTTTTTTTTGCCATGACACTAGTTGTGTAGGCAATATAAAAGCCCGGTCCCTGAACTCTGCTGTAAATTCTCTGAGATATTTTAGAGGACAGATCTGTGCCACGTGAATGACTGACATTCAGGGATTAATGTCTGCAACTGACTTCCTTTATAGTTTTTCCTTGTTTGAATGCATGGTTATCCTAATGTCA
Organism: Lissotriton vulgaris; assembly: GCF_964263255.1. NCBI lineage: Eukaryota > Metazoa > Chordata > Amphibia > Caudata > Salamandridae > Lissotriton > Lissotriton vulgaris. Next base: position 1,220,646,199 of record NC_141685.1, on the reverse strand, counting down.
CTTGGCAGCAGTGAAGTTCCATAGCTGATGAGTGTCACTATGTGCTTGTTCATGAAGTGGATCGAAGTCTGGCTTGATAATTGTTTGTGATTTAAATGTATCATGATGTAGTCAAAATGAATTATCCACACCACTAGAATCTACATGAAGCACATTATTTGGGCCATATTAGGCAACATAGCAACCTCATACCAGAAGAACTAGATTCAACAAAAACAAAAAAAAACAACTTAGAAAAAATGCAAAGACTAAGGGGCAGATTTATGAAGGCCTTGCGCTGCCAGTGCGTCATTTTCAACATGGGAAAAAGTGACGCACCGGCGGCGCAAGTCCTTCATAAATCTGCCCCTAAGAGGCATATAAGCAAGGAACCTCGTTAAAATTATCGCAGTTTTATCGGCAGGAAACTGCCGATAAAATGGCGGTAATTTTAACGAGGTTCCTTGCTAATATGACCCTATTTGCCTTATTTATGGTTTGTTGTACAGAGTACTATTAGTTGTAAGGGCGGACAACACTACATCCGCCATCCTGATGGTACTCCAGCTGTCAAACTAGAGATGACCACTGGCTCAGCATTCTTTTCTGTACATCGAAAGGAACTGCCTTGACAGCAGTTCCTTTCAATGCACCAAACGTTTTGTCGATGGCTGCCATCTGTTTTGTTAGCATCCACCTCACATAAAAAAACAGAAATAAACTCTCACCTGGCTTCTTTGTTTCTGAAAAGAACAAAAACCTAATGACCCCCCCACACCCTGGGAGATTTCTGTCAGGGTGTGCAGTTTATAATAGTTTTTCCCCTCGCCCTCACTGCCAAGTGTTTTCTGATGGCGATGGACAGGAAAATAAATCACACCATCCACCGTGAATAGGGCAAAAAGTGAAATGTCCTTCCCCCAAGGGCCCGTACTCCATGGGCCAAAGGAGCAAGTATTCTGTCCATTCAGCCAACAGGAGCCAAGAGGAATGAGATGGGCAGACCAAAGGTTTGGCAGACAGGGTACTGTCACGTTTGTGATGGAGTATCCTGTCAGCCAAACTCTAAATTAAGCCCTAATACGGATACTTTTATTGGGTACAGAAACATTGTCACATAAACATACTCCAGCCATTCACTCCCAGGATAAAAGTAATATGTGACAAGGAGGCACTGAGGAGAGAATGACAAAACAATCTATTATTGTGTAACAAGCGATCATAAAAATTATTCTCATACAATAACTTACTGCGGAAACCTAAACTACACATGAACTTGAAAGTTTAACATCCCTTTCCTGCTAACAGCAGATGTTTAGAAATCATTGTATAGAATGGATAGAATGCTAACTTGGTTTAAGAGGTGTTTCAGGTTAATTCCAGAAGTTAAATGCTGCAGTTGAGGAGACTTCTGAGATAAACATTATCTCCAATGGGTCTCCCATTGTGAAATTTCCCAGGATTCCTTCTTCCAAATTCTTTTTGGTTAATTACATCAAATGCTACTAATTGTTTCCATATCATTAATGTTTCTATGCCAAAGGGGAACCTGGGTCCTATACTATCTATAAGTAAGAAGGTATCAACTAATCATCGTCATTATTATGTAGGTCTCTTGGTGCAGCTTCAGTTACATTAAGAGAATGGCAGAAGAGAGATATTAAAAAGGACTTCACAGAGGTGGATCAAAGACTTGAAAATATATGCTCTTGTCTTGCTTTTGGTAATGAGAATAATTGTTGCAGTCCTTCTCTAAGGTAGTGATTGATTTGAACAAGTCTTAAAAATGAAAAAGGACATACAGTAATTGCAGTAGTGGAATATATGGGGTGTTTTCGGTGAACCAAACCTAAGTTAATTTTGCACTGCTAGGTTCATGGTCTTTTATAAAAATGCATTCTTGGCACATCTCATGGGCCTCTGATTGAGTGGGACTTTCTGTGAAAGGGGAATTCCAGAGGGTAATTGGAACTGGGATGGACATAGGTCATAGTTGGCATTTTCCAGTTAGGAGGAAAATGACATGTAGCTTGTCGTGGATGGAAGAATTGAAGTGCAAGCTCTTCTTGCTAGTCTGTACAAATATGAGCACAGAGCCCTCTGCATTGCCAGTGTAGAGCACATCTTTTGTAGCAGCCTTGGTAGTAAGGTCACGTACAAAGAATCTCAGGCACAGGACCATTCTTTAGTTTCCTCTTATACATACTTTATGCACTTCTTAAAGATCTGGAGACATTGTCATCTGGCATTTCAACATGAAAGGAGTGTCCCACTACAGTCCTTGTATCTTATCAGACATTTCCACATCACAATCAGGAGCTCAAACACAATATCCATTACACAGGGCACCAACAGGCAGATGAGCAGCTATGGTTGTCCCACTGGCCCAAGCTCAAACTCGGTAAACCATAGCTCCTGTCCTGGTTAGCAAAGTGGCCAGTCCTACACACTCTCCTGAAAATGTCTAAAATATACAGAATAGGTTCCTGTTCAAAAACTGTTACCTGGTGAAGTGACAAAATTAGTATTGCTAAAACACGGTCCAAAATATAGACAGTTTGCGCTTTATTTAGAGTTTTACAGATGGATATCCTGCCCACTGTATTTCAGGTTGCCATAGGCTACAATGCACTTGTAAAGCAGCATATGGGACAGCTATCACACTTTGACAGAGTACTAAAAATGAGGTCTCTATTTGGCACAGGTATGCACCCTGTACAAGTAGGGTCTACCACACTAGTCAGGGTAAGTAAGATATGCACCCTAAATTAACCTTCTGGTAGCTTGGCACAGAGCAGTAAGAATTAACTTAAGAGGCAATGTGTAAAGTATTTGTGCAACACATTAATGAAAATAACACAGTAAGAACACCCAAAAAAGATTTCACACTAGTTTAGAAAAATAGGGAAAATTTATCTGAACAAAACAAGACCAAAACGACTAAACTTCAACCAGTAAAAGAACATTTTTAAAAATGAAATCTAAAAACACTGCTTAGACGTCATTAGTACTCAAGGGTTACTTGAGGTCACGTTAGAACGGGCCATATCTAAAAAGTCAATACAACCATGATGGAGCGCGAGTTGGATACAGTTCGAAACAAGTCACGCTGAAATTTTACCTTCTCAAGTTAAGCTTAGAGTCCTGTTTGTGTGGAAAGATTTTGCAAAGAGCATGATGAGCATTGCTGGTGATGATGTGCAGGGTGTGAAGAGCCACCAGGTATCACGGACAGACAGGCAGGGGCCTCATGGTTGCAAGTGGTGATGCTGCTGTGAGAATAGATGAACTTCTGCCCGCTTGCACTGATCCTTTGAGTGAGCAGCGCAGTTCTGGCGCAAACGGGCCAGTTCACGGTCACAAAGATTCCAAAAGCTGGATTTAAAGGAGCTGCAGTGCAGGAAACCTACTTCTGAGGTCCAGGACTGGTGGAGCATCTCAGGAAAGAGTAGGACTCACAGATGGCAGAGTCCAGCAGCACCAGCAGAGTTGCAAGAAGTCTTTTTGGGACCCTGAGACTTAAGAGTGGAGGAGTCAAGCCAACAAACCCTTGGAAAAACATGGGTTCAATGATGTAGAGAGCAGGTCCAATCCCTCTCACTACCAGGCAAGAAGCCACAGGCAGCAGGCCAGCACAGCAGACCAGTTGCAAAGTGGCTGTCCCTCCTGCAGCACAGCAGCTCTTTTCCAGACAGAGCGCCAGCTGTACGACCCTATTTTGCATGGTTAGTGACTCGCTATTAGAAAGTGGTGCTCTGAGGGCTTCCCATCCTAATAGCGAGTCTGAGCCCTATCTATGACTGTTTTGTGACCACAATTTCGGTCACAAAATATTTGCAGTTGACCACTTCTCAGAAAGGTGGTAAAGCACTTGCAAAAAGGAAAGGGATCCCCAGGGGACCCCTTCCCTTTTGTGAATGTAGGGGAGACATGGTGGTCTGCTGAGCCCAGCAGGCCACCATACCTTGGAGGGCCAGCCATTCTAATTGGGGTCGGAAATTGCGAGTGGCTCATAATTATTCATGAGTCATTAAATTTGCAACCCTATTGGGAATCGCAAACAGTGTCTCAAACACTGTTGCACATAGCATTTTGCGACTCGCCAATTGCGACTCACAATTCAGCGCAATTTGCGAGTTGCAAAATGCTATGGTCATACATCTGATACACCAAGGGGTACCTGCATCCAAACTGGGCCACAATATTATAAGAAAAAGAGAATGGTTTAGACATGCATTGATATTTAATAGATTCAAAGTAACCACCTTGAAGTCCAAAGTGGTTCTGGTGCTTTTATTCCACCTTTTCTTATTTCATTTCTTTTTTAGTACAAACACGATAAATATTTAATTCATGTCATGAAGAAAGATACAGCGTGAAACAATTCAACATAACAGTAATGACAAAGTTTCAAACATTTCACAAAGACATCAAAAGCAAGCCAATACTTGTGAATGACCCGCCATAACAAAACGAAACAGACCAGTACTTAGTTGAAACTGAGGCAGTGCACATAGTTATTATTTTTAAGAAGTGCATCCTACCATACACAGCTAGTCCACACAATGTTTCCACCAAACTAATTGTCCTGTATGAACACAATGATATTTCATAGATGAATGGTGGCTGCTTCTAGCTGGATGGGGTCTGCGCGTTTCAGAACCCTATTCAAGTTCAGGGTTCTCTTCAGGACCAGAACGTGGTTAAGCACTAAGGGCCAGATGTAGGTGGCCCAATACCGGTCGGTAACGGCCGAAAATCGGTATTTTCGGCCGTTACCGACCGGTATAGAGGAAATAGGATGTAGGAGTCCGAAAATGGTCCGAATCGGTAAATTTACCGAATCGGTAAAGTTACCGAATCGGAAAATTACCGAATCGGAAAATATACCGAATCGGAAAAATTACCGAATCAGTAATTTACCGATTCGGAAAATATTCCGAATCGGTAAATTTACCGAATCGGTAAAGTTACCGAATTGGAAAATATACCAAATCGGAAAATAAGAAGAGGTAAAAATAAAAAATGGGATGTAGGTAAGCACTCAAATACCGAATTTGCCTCAAATTCGGTATTTAAGAGTCGGTATTTACCATGGATTGGAATCAGGTGGTAACCAGGTTCAACCAATAAAAATGGCCCCAAAATGCAATTCTTCTTGCACAATGGCGGCATTTTATGTCATTGCCGGCTACGGCTACAGGAGGAAGGAGAGAGGGAATGGCATAGAGAGGAGCAGGTGTACAGACAGAGGATCACCCTGTTCATGCTCACAGAGGCAGAGATACTCCAGAGGTACAGGTTGGACTCAGACACCATCTTGGACCTCATCAGGGACCTCCAACCACTGTTGGAGCACACTACCCCAAGGGCACACGCTATTCCTCCCCACGTCCAGGTGCTGTGCAGCCTACACCTGCTTGCATCTGGTAGCTACCAGAGTGTGGTTGCTGTGGTAGGTGGTGTAACTCAGAGCAGCCTGTCAAGGTTTTTCCACAAATTCCTTGATGCCATGTTACAGAGGATGGACCATTACATATAATTTCCTGCAACCCATGCTGAACTGGTCCAAACAAAATCTGACTTTTACCAGATGGCACGATTCCCCAATATCATTGGCTGCATTGATGGCACGCACATTCCCATTTGTCCCCCTGCTGCCACTGAATATATATACAGGAATAGGAAGTCTACGCACACCATCAATGTGCAGGTGATCTGCAATGCAAAGTACCACATCACTGATCTTGTGGCAAAATTCCCTGGGAGTACCCACGACTCATACATATTTCAAAACAGCGGCATCTATGCACGGCTGACTGCAGGGGAATTTGGTGAAGGATACCTTCTAGGTAAGACACAGTGTGTGACACCCATAACGCCTATAGCTGCAAGAGGTACATGTATGCATGTGAGTGATGTATTCCCATATCATTTCAGGAGACAGCGCATATGCCCTCCGCTCCTTCATACTCACGCCCTACCTCAACCCCTCAACACCCAGCCAAAGGAGATATAACCGGGCCCACAAGAGCACAAGAAATGTGGTTGAGCGTACGTTTGGGATCTGGAAAAGCAGATTCAGGTGCTTGCACAAGAGTGGAGGTGCAAGGCAGTATACCCCCATCACCTGCTGTAAGATCATTGCTGCCTGTGCGATGTTGCACAACCTTGCTGTGAAGAAGGGAACTTAGGTGGAGTTGTCAGACTATGAGGATCATGACGACGACATTGCTGTGCCTGAAACACAACCTGCTGGAGTGTCAACACCAAGTAATGGCAGATGCAGACGTGAGGAGATTACACGCAACTATTTCTGAGTAAGTAATGAGACTGAGACCTATGTTGAATGTACAAACTTTAGTTTAATCTAGTAAATATCTTGTTACGGTAAAGAACAAAAGTGCACCAGTGAGCATTTCACTGCAATGCTCACATTGATTAAACACACACAGACAGGTGTAGAATGCACCCACCGTAGTTGTAGATTGTCACTACGCAGGTGTAAATGGCACAAATGTGCAACACTAACTTTCAAAATAACACTTCCTGTCCAATGGCAGTAGCCCATGCTAATAACTGTTCATCTGCGGCCACGCTTTGCACTGGCAGGTGTATGTGGCTCACTCTGTTCAGTGGGCATTTGGCCTGTAACCTCCAGTCGCCTGCTGCTTCTCCTGGTCTCTACTACAGGGTGGCTTGCCGTGCTGCTTCTACTGGTGCTGGCTTCACTCTCCGGCACGTCAATAGCAGCAGTTTGTGCTGTTTGAGCATTGAGTAGAGCCTCTAGCGCACCGGTCATTCTGGCTATGCCCCTCGTCAGCTGATTACTATTTTGAGTCAGGACTTCCTGACTGGTCATGCTGCGCCTACATAGCAGGGATGTGGCTGTTGCCAGATGGTGAATGGCTTTCTCGGTTCTCACTGCATGCTGTTTCTCCCTGTGCCTTGATGTCATTTCTGAGTCCAGTTTTGTGCACAGTTGCTGCATGGTTTGGGTCATGTCGTGTATCCCTGTGGCCATGCTCTTGTTAACTTCCACCAGTTCCCTGATGCCCTTGCGAATGTCCTGCATGTTTATATTGAGGTTATGCATTTGTCTTTGACAGGACATGATGCTCTTCCCCTGCATCTTCTGAATCCTGACCATGGATCCCTCCAGGCCTTGGAAGACACTGGACCCCTCCCCACATGCACCTACACTCCTTCCTGGTACTGTGTGGCGTCTAGTGGCAGTAGGTACAGACTCTGCACTGGGCTGCAGTGTGGCAGAGATGTCAGCTCCAGGCATGTTCTGGGAATCGTGACCCACCATTTCACCAGCAGCTGTCTCCATTTCCATCAGTGGGGACACTACATGCCTCCTGCTACGTTGTGCTGCAGGTGCTATCCTGTGATGCTGGCATTTCTGGCGAGGAGACCAATAGTGGGGACTGTGATGGTCTTGGGGATGCCTGCAGTTCTTCTGTGTTGTCAGATGCTGGGGAAGGTTGCTGCCCACTCGGTACACCTGTGTCCTGTGATGCACTGGGACCTGCCTCTTGACTTTCATCCCTCTCGGGTGCCGTGTTCTCTGCCTCCTGTGACTGTCTTCTTGAAGTGTGACCTGTGGACATACGAGCACATATCAGCTAGGTGCAAATGTCTCACTGCCACTGCAATTAAACTTTCTAAATTGCACTTATTACATGCTGGCTACCCTTGTCTGCAATCATTTGTCTAACTTGGTTGTGACTGTGCTGTATGACATGGTCTTTCATGAAATGGCTTTATGTACCATCATGCATTGGTACTACTTTGCACAAACACACTGGGACTGGGGCAATCAAGGGGTGAGGGATGGATGAGGATGTGAGGAGGATTGCTGTGCATGCATCTTACCTTTTCTACTTGCAGCTTTCGCCGAGCTGTCCACTTCTCCCAGTCCATGGACGCTTTCTGGCTCCAAGGTTGTGGCCACCATCTCCTCCAGGTCAGTTAGGGGGGGGGGGGGGTGCTGTGTTCTTTCCTCCACCTGTTAGCGAGGCCTGTTTGTGGTGGTCAGCTAGTTTTTTTTTGGTGAGGCTCCTTAGATCATAAAACCTCTTCTTTAAGTCTTCAATGACTCTGGGGGTCACTCCCACTGCATTTACTTTTTCAAGTATTTCAAGCCAAATCTTCCTCTTAGCAGATTCAGGCACAGACAGGGACTGCCTTCCAAAATGTCTGTGGTGCACCTTTACCACCTCCTCCACAAGAACCTGTAGCTCCATGCTACTGAATTTGAGCTTTCTTTTCCTTTCTGTCTGCTCTGGGTCCTTGCTGCTTGCCATTAGTAAGTTTTAAAAGTGCACAAACTCCGTCTGCTGCTGCTCCCACTCTCTCTGCTCCAACTGCCTCCCCAGAACCTTCTAATTAGTTGCAGCTGCCTGTGTAGTCACTTCCTGGTAGGAGGGGGAGGGTGGTTGCACCTGATTGGCTGTTGTCTTCAGTTTCACTTTTGCTTGCTTTCCGATTCGGTATTTACAGAATCGGTATTTACCGAATCAGTATTTCTAATGCATTCCTATGAGCCTTTTGGCCCATAGGAATGAATGGGAGATACCAATTCGGTAAATACCGATTCGGTAAATACCGATTCGGTAATTTCCGAAAGTCCGATACCGAATTTTACCGATTCGGTAAAAAATACCGAATTCTTCCCTACATCTCATTTACCGATTTTTGAATACCGAATCGGTAAAATTCGGTATTTAAGAATCGGTAAATGACATTTACCTACATCTGGCCCCTAGAGCCATAATAAGGGAATACTTGTGAGAAATGAATCCCTGCATTTGAAAGTTTTATCTGTTCCTTGTATCACAGTGATTTCTTACTAGTTACGGTGATGAATGATGGGCCGTAAACACCGCATGGAATCACGGGAGTGAAAGGGAATTTTTTGAAAAATAGAGAGTTGGAGCTGTCATTCAAACACGCCGGTGATGCCGGAAAGATGAGGCGAGAGAAGAACGATGTCAGGAAACTAATTTGTTAAATCAGGCAGACAAGTTCCTCTACAATGTACCCTGGAATTGGTTAATATTAACAAACCGTTCCTTATAACTCGTCTCCTGTTTATTACATTAGGAGCCGAGCTTGAGCAATTGTTTTTCAAAACTGAAAGTGTCCCCGAAAACGCCGCCGAAGCATAGCATTAAAGTGAGTCATCCCATTTCTTGTGTAAATAGTATTCCAGCTTTATGGCCGCATATTGGTTTAATTTTGAAATAGGATACTCAGTTTTTTAACAGTTAACAGTTCCCACAAACAGACCGTCTTTCCAACCATCATTAATGTGCCACAAGTATGGTTCCACTTTTTAAATCTATAATTATAAGTTACAATTTGACCTCAGTTAAAGTTTAGGCCTACATAATTTTAATTTTTTTGCCAGGTGTGTACACTTAAAAAATTTGCTGCATCACCTGATTGAGAAGTTATCTATCTTCGATGAGCGTTTAAGGTCACATACTTGAGTCAAGTTCATTCTTCAGTCTTTTTCTAATCATTAAGCCTTGCTAGAATTGACTTTGCAGCCGCTGGTGGGAGTTTCAATTGAATGTATCTCCTACATTAGATGTTTGAATCACGGCTCCAATTCTCTATTTTCAGAAATTCCCTTTCACTCCCGTGATTCCCAGGTACATGCATCAAAATCTGATTTAGCGATTCCGAAATAGCGATTTTTAAGGAATCGCTATATAGAAATCGCTGTTTACAACGCATGCACCCCCTTGCGAATATTTACCAAATCGGTAAAAATCACAATCGTGAATAGCGATTTGACAATAGAGACATGCAAATCCTGAAAAAGACATAATGCAATTTAGGTAATAGTGAAATTGCTAAAAGCAAAATCGCAAATAGCGCGTCACATTGGAAGCACAACTAGGAAGTCATCCAGCCCATGCTTCATTCAGTGCCCAGAGAAAGTGAGAGTAGGAAGCAGAGTGCTGGAGCTGAGCAGACTCGACTTCCAAATTTGTGTGCAGTAAGTTTCAGTGCAACAGAATGGATCTACTAACATCAGTGGAGAGTGCCACACCCAGGAAGCGCAAATTGAAATTCAGCAAGAGGGAACTGGAAAACCTCATAGAAGAGGTGTCCAAGAGCCATGACAAGCTCTTTGGGAAACTCTCACTGAAAGTGCCAGAGGCTGAAAAATGCATGATATGGCTTTGTATCAAGAGCAAGGTCAATGCTGTGGGGGTCACACACAGCAGTATAGATGACCTCAAGAAGAGATGGTACGACCTGTGTAGCAATGCCAAGGAGCGAATAGCAGACAGGCTGAAGGAGGCCAGGAGTACTGGAGGGGGCCCATCTACAGTTCCCAACAATACAGCCCTGTAGGACCTGGAGGAGTCCACAACCCAGCCAGAAGCAGTGGTGGGAGTGACCCAACTGGACACATCTGGAGCAGCCAGTACCTCCCAAGGTAAGATGCATGCAACCATACACTTTAAAGTACTGTTCAATTGTGCACATCCCCTCAGTTCAACCCCAGTGCACAGGTCAGACTCCAGTCCACGTTTCCCCTCATATGACAAATGCATTATGGGAGTTGTAGGCATGTCAGTCAAGTGGGTAGTCAAACACAACAATGGCAAGTAAAACACGCCAACACTGCATGGCAGTCAGTGATTGCAGTCAGTGATTTAATGTGAGCCAAGTATGCTTAATATCACACAACAGTAGCCTTAACACAAATTAACATTGCACTGTTTCACATCACAGATGCAGCAGAAGGAGACTCTGATGACAATGAATGTCTACATATCTCGGAGACTCCTGCAGAGACTGACATGGAGACACCTCTTGCCCCAGCAAGCACACCCCACACCCACAAAACACAGGGCCCAAGTTCCATCATGCATCCCATGGAATCTTAGCGGGCTACTGAACCTGCTCCTGTGACTAGCCAGCCTCATGTGAACAAAACACCTACACCCCAGGCACAGGTCCGACAAAGACGGTAGCACAGCTCAAGGGCCTGCATTGCTGCTCAGGATGACCATGCTCCAAATGTGAGGGGTGGCGTGGAGTCCCAGATGTTGAGCGTGCAGCTCCTGCAAGCAAGAGATATGGGGTCAATCCAGCTGCAACAAACAAAATTGTCCGGGAACATCATAGTCATGACAGATCATGTGCAGGAACTAATTACAGCGGTGGTGGAGGGAAATAGGCAGACCAACCCTAACATGTAGGATCTGACCAGGGTGATGCTTGAGGACCATGACACATAGAGGAGAAGGTATCAGCAGTTCATGATGCGCATGGCTGGCTATACCAAGTCAAACAACAACCTTTGCAACACCACTTCACTGCAGTCACATCGGTCCGTGGCCATGCACATTGAAATGGGCCATTGTGGTGGGTATGTGGCCAGGGCCCTTGGCCAAGTAACCACTGCTGAACCAGGCTGCCACTGTTGGTGGCAGCAATGTAACAGGGGCAGAGGGGAGTGAGGAGGCATCCAGCCCTAGCAGCCTGTTGGTGCCAGTGACCACTGCCAGGAGACAGTGTACCCGCAGCACAACACCTTCCGGTGCACACCAGGGGGATGTTGCAGATGCAGGCGAAATGTGTTTGGGGATGCATGGCAGGAAGCACTAGACTGACATGTCCTTCTTCATTTGCCCATGGTGACGTACCCATGGACAAAACCATGATAGTGATTGAGTTCCAGGTCCTGGAATTGTTTAGTTTGCTGTTTTTAATGCAATCACTGTACTATTTAACACCATTATCCGTGTGGCTACACAATACTACATAGGCTCATGTTGGTAAATACTTTTCTGTTTTTGAAATTTAAGTGTATTGTCTCATCATTACATACCTCAGAAATAATGCTGTGTGATGTCTGCACGACTCCTTTGACCTTCTGCTGAGCTTGCCCCATGCGCTTGTTGTAGTTGTGCCGGTGGCTGGTTGTCCCAATCAGACTCACTGTCTGACACTTCAATGGATATACCTCTCCTGGTGGCATTACTGTGCAACATGGCACATGCAGCCAGCGGCGTCACTAGGGTTGGTGTCACCCAGTGCGGGTAACTCGTGGTGTCACCCCCCTCATGACTTGGGCACCCGGTGCCCACAAGAACCTGCAAAGAAACTGCATGGAGCAGGACCCGGCAGAGGTGCCCCTCTGCAAATGAAAGAGCAGGCGTATCTGGCTGCTCGAGGGCATCAACGTGTGCCAACGTCCTGATGTTGTGAGCTCCAGGAATAATTATAAAGTATGAGTGTGCATGCGGCTGTAGCAGGGGCCGGCCTGGAACAGGCGTGGTGCCAGCACAGGGGCTGGGGGACGGTGCCGGGTCCTGAAAACAGCTGTCAGCTGGGGCGGAGTCAGGCTCTCCAGGCTGCGGGGGCAGGGTGGCCGGTTCCGGTGCCAAAGAGCTGCTGGTGAAGTGCCACTACAAATCCCTGAATTCATTGGGGTGTTAAATAAAAAACAAGCACTGGAGCACAGTGTCACTGATGACATGGAGTCACTTGGAAACATTTGCTCCATAGACCAACATTAGAAACTAATTAAATATCAAATATTACATAGTAGGCAAAGTAAAGTAGATCCACTACAAACAGGTTAAACTTTGGGTGTCAATTCATCCTCTCCCAATGCTTGTCTGCCACAAACATCCCATTAGTTACCTCACCTCTGCCTTAACGCAGTATTCCGTGAAGCCACGCTCGTTCAGGTGGCTCCTGGTCACCTGGTACCAGCGATCGTACTCCTCCTTCACCCGGGGAGACATGGCCCAGAACAGAAACTTCTGTACACACAGACTGCGCATGCACTGATTTTACCTCGAATGCGCATGCGTTTAATCCTAGTGACAGAGTTTGTTCACTCAGGACTGTGTCTGTATTCTTGTTGAGCTGTTGTGCGCTACCTGAATGGATTTCTTGCTTTTGGCATGCTTTTTGTTCTGTGATAAATACAGCGTTTTTTATGGTCTGATTTGACAGCGGGGCTGCCACAAAATATGGGAATAACACTAGGAATGAGACTTTGGGGTCACTGGGGCAGGGTGCACACCTGGAAGAGGTTCACGTTTCTGCAGGGGTAGGCTCATTGGAAACAGGTAAGGAGCTTCAAAAGTGTGTGCGGGGACTGACGGTGTCCCCCCATGTGATAGTGTCACCCTGTGCGGTCCGCACCCCCAGCACCCCACTTGTGACGCCACTGCATACAGCCACAATCCGGCAGCAGGTCTCTAGCCGGTACTGCAACAATCCACGAGTTTTGTGTAGCATGCAAAAGTGGTTTTTCAGTAGTCCAAATGTGCGTTCGATTACATTCTGTGTGCTAATGTGTGCTGCATTGTAACTCTGCCCATGTAGTGTTGCTGGGTTGAGGTATGATGTCAATATGTAGTTACGCACAGTGTATGCGCTGTCACCTACAGCAGAGGGTTAGCAACAGTTATGCATTGACATTTTGTCTATTTGTGATGAGAATAAGTATATGTGTTTCCCGAGCAGATGTCCTTTGCCAAATTAACCACGGAGCAGACGGGTGTGGATGCCACTGTGTGGAAATATATAGGAGTCATGGGTGCTTCCAGGGTATTGCGCCACAATGTCTGTTATGATGTGGTTTGCATTGCACTCTGCTTGCACATTGATTGAATGATAGGATTTCCTGTTCATGAAAATGTATTCATTAGCTGCTGGGTGACAAATGGGAACATGCAACCGATCACATGAGGGAACTGTGCTACCTGGTAGAAGTCCAGTTTTGTCTTGTTCAATTCCTTTTGGGTTGTGAGGAAGGAGATGTGGGTGTGGATCCTTGTCATCATGGCATCCAGGAAGGATTTGAAGAAACGTGAACGGGAGCTTTGTGATACCCCTCCAGCTACAGCTACTACCCCCTGGAAACTGCCTGAGGCAAGTAGGTGCAGGCAACGTAGGACCTGGACTTGAGCTGGGATTGCATGGGTCCTACGGGTCTGGTGCTGCATTAGGGGTTCCAATTCTGCTATTAGGTGTAGGATCATTGCACCGTTCAGCCTGTACGTGACGTAGAGTTCAGCTTCTGTTTGTCCCAGCAATGTGATGTGCACTCTGAAAACTGACTCTGACTCTGGGTCAGTTTAAATAGGTTTCTTAGCGGTTGCACCTGTGTGATTTCTTTTTTCTCCACTTTACTACCTGATTGTGATTCCCCTTAATCTACACTTGCAAAGTAGAGATTTTCCTGCGAATCGCTATTTGAGAGTTTACATGCATTGGTTTGCGACTCTTTATTAGCGAATCGTTTTTAGCTAACGCTCTTAAGGGACTTGCAGATAAGGATTCGCATAATTGGTTCTCGCAATATGTGTGATTCCTTATTTTTGCTAATTAGTGTGCTTTTCGGTAATTGGGTTCCTGTATTGGGAAGGGCTGAATTGCGCTAGCAAACCGCATTTTTTTGCGATTCACAATTTTTGCAAAGTATTTTTTTGCTTGATGCATGTGCCTGAGAATGGTTAAAGTGAAAAAATGCTAATTTTCTAAAAGTCGCCCTTTGAGACCTGCAATTTAAAAATCAGCTTCACTAAAAGATCTGTTTTTAAATTATGAGTCTAGAGGCACCAAATTCTAATTTTGCATCTACTCCTTTTGGGAAATTACACTAAAAAATGTTTAACTCAATCCCTATGTTAACCTATGGGAGGTATAGGCCTTGGAGTGTTGGAAAAATGAATTGAACTGTTTTCACTACCAGGACATGTAAAACTCACAAGCACATGTCCTGCTTTTTAAATACACTGCACTCTGCACATGGGGCTAACTAGGGACTAACTTAGGAGTGAGTACATTTAATAAAAAGCAAGGTTTGGGCCTGGCAAGCAGGTTCCCTTGCAAATTTGAGATAGCAGTTTAGAGCTGCACACACAGGCTCTGCAATGGCAGGCCTGAGCCATGTTTAGAGGTCTACTGAGTGGGTGGCACAATCATTTGGCAGACCCACTAATAGCACGTATTTACAGAACATGGGCACATATTCTAGCTTTACTAGTGACTTATAAGTAAATTAAATATGCCAATTGTGGGTAAGTCAATGTTATCACATTTTAAGTACAGAGCAAATGCACTTTAGCAATGGTTAGCAGTGGTAAACTGCCCGGATTCCTAAAGCCAGCAACAACTAGGTCTGCAAAACAGGTGGTAAGGAAGCAAGAATTCAGGGGAAACCCCAACAAGGAGGCCAAGCCTAACACAGACTATCCCATCCACCAAACTCTGAATAAGGCCCTTATTCTCCTAAATGCTCTGAAATAAATTATGGAAAATGTATCCAGGTCCTTAGTCCTATCTATTCTAGCAATAAAGCAGTAAAGACATACTTCTTCTGATTTGTTCTGCTGCTTCTTTACTTAATTGGAAATATTGTTTGCAACTCACACCATACAGGCATTTCACTCTCAACAACTGGATTTGAACTGCTGCCCTTTGCAAAGAAAATACAAATATTGAGAAGGTTGTTCTTCTTTCACCCCTTTTCAACCTGTAGTTCAATAGCTCCTTCTATCTGGCTGCCACATAAAGTATATCTCGTGACACAAAGGGAGGCATGATGAAAGAGTAAGGATTTTTATATCTTTTAATACACACTTTTGTGAGTGCAAAACCTAGTGGCACCATCACCCCCCAAGTTCTTGAACAGCCTCAAGACCTGGCTCTTTGACATAGCACCATGAACTCCCAAGAGCTGCGTGCCCCCCCTCAGCGCCTTAAGACCTGGTGAGTAGCTACACTTTACAAACCCTCTGATTGAGTGACAGGCTCCTACTCTTGTAATATCACTGGGGTTTTCTTTGACAGCAGAAATATATTTTATTGAAAAGAAGACTGACATGTTTTGTTGTTAGGATATTGCTTTGGCACATAAAATGAAAAGAAGATATAAGGAGTTAGACTAGAATTCAAACACTAGAATGGCTTGCATAGTGTCCAATATCTAGGCAGGGACTACCACCTAGATCAGGCCACTTGCAAAACCTTTCTTATTGAGACCGGGTTATGGGTAGAATTTCTCCATCACAGTAGCAGTTTTGTGCAGTGACTTAAGGTCCTCCAAGTCACACCATATTTGAGAGAAGAAAGGGGGTGCCAGGGATTATGCTGGTTTTTAGAGGTGGGCTTCCCAGAACTGGCAGTCCAGTGTCCCCACACTCCCAAAACATGTCCACAGTCTTTCTGCCCTCCTTTGGGTCTTATCAGGGCAATAGCCCCCGATCCCCGCTCCAGTGTGTCAGAAAGCCTACTAGGCACTGTCCTTTTTTCGTAATGTGTCTAGCTTTGGAGTTTGGGCCCAAGCGTAGCTGGCATCTATGGAAACCTAGCAAGCCTGTACATTTTTTTAAACTATACACCAAGCGAATACCGGTTGGGGTAACTTGTGTGCCTCTCACCAGGTTCTGTTACCCAGAGCTCCTTGCAAACCTCAAACCTTGGCAAAAAAAACACATTTTACTGACATTTCTATGATGGAAAGTTGTGGAATCTGTGGGTAGCCACTAACTTTTGCCCACCCACCATTCCCCAAAGTCTCCCGATAAAAACGGTACCTCACTTGTGTGGGAAGACCTAGTGCCAGAGACAGGATGGATCAAAACACAACATGGACACATCACATTTTCCCACGAAAAATTGACCCTTTTTTCGCAATGTGCATACCTATGAATTTTGGACCCTAGCTCAGCCGGCAACTAGGGAAACCTAGAAAACCTGTAAATTTTTACAAACTAGACACCCAGCGGAAGCCAGGATGAGGGGGGGGAAGGGCTTTTGTGGCTCTCGCAAGGTTTTGGTACTCAGAATCCCTTGCAAACCTCAAACTTTGTAAAAAGAAACATATACTCCTCAAATTTCCATGATACAAAGTTTTAGAATCTATTTGGAACCACAAACTTCCATGCACCCAGCATTCCCCCAACTCTCCCTATAAAAATGGTACCTCACTTGTGTGGGTACGCCTAGTGCCTGTGACAGGAAATAGCCCAAAATGCAAAGTGGACATATCACCCTTTTCCACTGAAAACTGACCCTTTTTTCACAATGTGCCTACCTGTGGCTTTTGGAGCCTAGCTCAGCTTGCGCCTAAGGAAACCTAGTAAACCTGTACATTTTTGCAAACTAGACACGGAGGGGAAGCCAGGATGGGGTGACTTCTGTGGCTATCACCATGTTATGTGACGCAGAATTCATTGCAATTCTAAAAATGTGTAAAAAGAAACATATTTTCCTCATATTTCTGTGATGGAAAGTTTTAGAATCTGTGGGGAGCCACAGATTGCGGTACTTTTTTTCTACCTTGGAGACAACTAGTAGGGAACAAGCAGAATCTGAATTCATTGAGTTCAAGAGGAAATCTACCTTTCAAGCACCCATATCGCTCAAGGTCTTGGATACATTTGAAACTATGGTTAAAAATTATTTAAGTAAGATTAACACCAACAAATCAAAAAGATCAAACCTATTGCGACACGAAAAACAATCCTTGTTATCCTTATCCAATGACGAGGGCATTATCATACAAAAGCAGATAAAGGTGGCGCTATAGTTATTATGGACAGAGAGTTTTACAGGAGAAAGGTTCTTGAACATATTGCAGATACTGAGACTTATCTTAAATTGGATCACGATCCAACAAATGACATCAAGGCTACCTTAGAACAGATTTTGATTAAAGCCCTAGAGATGGAATGGATTTCCACTAATACCAAACAATATCTGACAGTCTCTAATCCAAAACGACCTGGATTGTACATGCTACCGAAAATCCATAAAGACCTAAATGATCCACCGTTTCGACCAATCGTGACAGGTTGCGGTACTATCTTTGAACCAATTGGGCAATATATCGATCATTTTTTGCAACTTTTTGTCCAGGCCTGGATATCATATGTAAAAGATACTACTCATTTTTTACAAAAACTGGATACAGTAACACCTAAAGCAGACACTATTTTGTGTACATTGGACGTTAAAGCGCTATATACTTCGATTTCTCATCAAGGAGGCATGGAAGCTGTGGAATGGGCCTTATTGAAGCAGGATTTCATTGGAGCAGACAAAGTTTTTATTTTGGAGATTTTACATTTCTGTCTACATCACAGTTATTTTGAGTGGGAAGAGAATGTTTTCCTCCAATTGAAAGGTACATCAATGGGCTTTGCAGGGCTCCAGCATATGCAAACACGTATATGGCAAGATTTGAGGACCAGTTTGTGTTTAAGCATGTTGAATGGACAAAGAACATGTCATTATATTGTCGATATATTGACAATATTTTTTTGATGTGGGATAACTCTATTGAATTACTCGAAAAGAAGATAGATCAGTTGAATCAAAGTGATGAGAATTTCCAATTTACTACAACTATCGACAAACAAAGAATATCCTTTTTGGATGTCCAGGTCAGTCTAGACAATGGATTTATCAAAACAGAAGTTTTTCATAAAACCACTGATAAGAACACCGCTGTACTGTATTCTAGTTTCCACTCTCACAATTTAATCAATAATTTACCTTATTCTCAAATGCTTCGTGCCAAAAGGATCTGTTCAGATGAGACAGCATTACAAACGAATCTCAAGTTGATTAAACAAAGATATTTAGCGAAAGGATATGTTCTAGATCAAACCATTGAAAAAGTTCATTACAAAACTAGAAAAAGTTTACTGGAAACTAAAACCAAACAACCAGGTACCAGACAAGTGTTTGTGTCCACTTATTCAACAAGTTCCAGAGAGGTCAAGAAAATTATTAATCAACGATGGGAACTACTGGCGAATGGAAGTGATTTTGGAAATGTATTTAAAGACAGACCTTTGTTTGCTTATAGACGTTCCCACAATCTGAAAGCCTTTCTAAAATGCAAGAAATCAGAACCTTCAGAGACCTTTAAAGGTACACGCAGATGTTCAAATTGCATTCATTGCTACATTGCTATTTGCAGCAGTGAAATTCAGCATCCACAAACAGGAGAGTCCATAAAAACAAAAGTCAACGCAGATTGTAATTCATCGAATCTGATATATGCCATCAAATGTCCCTGTGGCCTATTATACATAGGCAAGACTGAACGCAAAATTAAAATTCATATCTCAGAGCATAAGAGTACGATAAGGAATAACAACATTCACAGCAGCTTGGCAGAACATTGGCATAAGCATCGCCATACAATTGCTCAGTTAAAATTTCAAATAGTTGAGATAGTTAAATCCGCTCCTGGAAAAGATCTTTCTAAAACCTTGTTAAAAAGGGAGGTCTTTCAGGTAAGGAGGCTAAATACTCAAGACCCCAAAGGGATCAATGATAAAATTGATTTAGGATGTTTCTTGTGATATTGCCATCTCAGGAGGCATAGAGAGGCTACTGTTCATAATTTACACATGCATCATGTAAAATGAGACTTTTTTGTGAATAATGCATAGTGATAACTTCAAGCTATATGTGTATATAACATGTGTTTGTATTATGGAGCGTTTATATTTTTTATTTGCAATCTACATCTCATTATCTTGGTCACATTCACGAACTGAGCACATTATGTTTTTTTGTGAACATTTACTGTATTCATTTTTTTTATAGCGCATTGAGTCGTTTTTCGTTTTTTACATGTAATCAGCTCACTGATTTAGAGTTTCAGCTATTGAAGTTTGTTCGTGAACATTCATGTTAAACATGGCGCTGGTGTACAACGCGGGTAGTCCTTTTTTAGTGTTGTTAGTTATCATCGCGATGCGTAGTGTGTTTCAGTTTGGAATGAAGGAGGGTTTATTAGCGGACAACGGAGGAAGTGTCCTCGAGAGTTTAGTTTGGAAACGATTAGGAGCCAGTGATTACAACACGAGTACGAGCAGTGTTAAGCTCTTGAAGGTCAGTTACTTTGATTTATGTTAACATCGTGCAGCTTGTCATGTGGAGGAATAGAATTTCCAGAGCATGTTTCCTTTGTGTCCCAGCAGATTGCATCGTACGAGTGTTCATTATCGAGGACTACAGTTAAGGGGTATAAAAGTTGTAACTATTGCGGATTCCGTCAGATCAGTGTATGTTTTTTGCCCTAAAAAGGATTGGAGAGTTACCTGTCTGTTTTCAGGGTGATATATTTGAATAATGTTTTTGTATACATTTTGGTTGCAGCGGCACCACGTAATTCGGTTACTTATATGAGGACAGGTACAAGGTTTTTGATGTATTGGCTGTTTTTTTCACTACAGCATGGCTGTTAGTCACGGGTTCTTTTTTAAGTCTTTTTAAATAAAACAAAAGGGAAAATGTGGCTTTTTCTCTCTATTACTTTATGCACAGAGCACTCTCTTCATTTTTTCCACTATCTTTTTTATCTCCAGTATAACACAGGATATTACATGTTGATAACAGTTTCCTTTGAACATGTCACTATCATTTTAAGGTTGTTTCTGCTTGTAACATTCAGGGTTCAAATGTAACTAAACCGAATGTACTAATTCTTTTTTTTAGATCAAGCCCCCGAAGAAGGGTCCATGACCCGAAATGCATTGGGCGGTCTTTAGAAATGTATCAGTTCATCTAACATATATTTTGTGAATGTTCTTGAAATTTCATTTACTTCTTGTTTGTATAATTCACAATTATATTTGATTCTGATTTAAAGCAAACATGTGTAATAGATTGTTTGTTCATCATTGTGTTGGATCACAGCATATATAATTTGTAAATGTGTTTAAGGTACCACAGCCAGGGTTGGCTAGGCAACTGTGCATTCAAGCCAAGTGGAAGCACTTGATATTCTTACCATTTTGAGCCACACACTTCCACCACACAGCATTTCCCCAAGTCGCCAGCTGAAAATGGTACCTCACTTGTGTAGTTAAGCCTAGTGCCCACAACAGGCATTGGCCCAAAATGTACTGTGGAGACTTCGAAATTATCTATCACAAAAAGACTTGTTTTTGTGTGGGAGTCTGCATTTTTGGTCCAGGGATCAGTGGGCATCTAGAAAAGACAATTTAACTGAAGAAATCATATTTTCCTTACACCTTTGTCTAGGATCACTGCACCAGCACAAATGTCCTACCTCCCTGCGTTCCCTTTTTGTCTTCCGATAAAAATGATACCTCAATTCAATTGAGTGAGTGTCTAATGCAGAGTCATCCTAAAAATGCATATGAAAAAGTCTGTCACTTAGAGCTCGCTGTGATATCCCCCCAAGCCCTAAGTTTTTGGCCATTCCCAGTCATAGGCCCTTGGTCCACCCACACAAGTGAGGTATCATTTTACTCATAACACATGGACTGGAGACTGCTTAAATCAAGAGGTAACTGTTCCTTTGTACCTGATCCACCCCATGACTGGCTCACTGTCTGAGTTAGTCCCCATAAGTGTTCCCATATAGCCAATCTCACGCCAATTGTTGTTGCAAACCCTAAACCATGAGTCACTGTAGATTAAAAAGATTTATTGAATTGAACTGTGATATATTCTATCTTTGAAAACGGATATGTCTGCAACCCTCCAGTGGATTTTTGTCATTGAGATGTCTATGTAAAGATGAAAATACAGCCCAATTTCTAGGTTTCACCTGCACACCGCTTGCGGTGAGCTTGCAAAGTATTTTGTATTTAAAAAAATCTTAACAGGGTCTTACAGCCCACCCTTACTTTCCATTTGTTAATATGCTTGTCACTCTGTTTTCCTTGTTTTCTACTGGTTGCCGAATGCTGTTTCTTGTTGTGTTTCTCTTTCTTTTCTTATCAGTGGAGTTTGCATTAAGTACTCCCTTTGAAACTTTCCTCCACCTTCTATGGCACTAATTTTTCTTTGTGGTCAAGCATGTTTGGTGACTGCATGTTATTTGTGTAGGTCTCCCAATCCCATACCTAGCAGCACCCCCTGCTTGTCCCCTCCTCCGCCAAACCTCTTATCCAGGTGCAGCAGTTTGACTTCCCCCAGATTCTTATCATCTTGAACAATAGTGCATTTGCCTGCAGTCTCTTTCGTTTGTGTTTACTTGGGTGCAGCTGTTAGTTTCCTGTACTCTCAGCATGCTTTTTTTAACCCACCTTATACTGGCTCTCTGATGCTGTTTTACCTGAACCCACCCTGATTGTTTCTAAGCCACCCAGACCCTCTTCATTGTTTTATTTATTCAAATGGTCTCCCATCCCAGTGTGAGCTGTCTGTTATTTGTCCCCCACCTCGTTCTGTCCGTTGAATTTTGCTTACTTACCCCTTCTCCGCCTTCATTTGCCAAAACAATAATAAAACAATCCCATCAAAAATGTTGCACAAAATGCCAGAATTCAACAGAGGCTCTCTTAATTTAGAGGCACAGAGACGATCAGTAAGAACATTTGTGTGAACATCTTCCATGCCTTATTTTTATGGAGCTGGGATGTTGGTTCTGGGTGTGTGCGCTCTTAATTGATTGCTCGTCATGTGGGAGGGAAGCATGCTGTTGAAGGGATTGCAGTGAAAATGTAGTTTGTGAACATGTGTGCGTCTGGCATCTGCAGCTTGCACTGTGCCCCAAGGAACACCCCCACTTCCTATGTTGTGGAAATTGGAGTGCATGTGATAGAGCTAGATTTCATCAAGATTGAGCATCGCTATGTTTTGTGTTTCAGACAGACTGCATTTAAAATGGCACGCAGATTTTGGTGCAAGTGGAAAACACATGGCACATGTAATATGAAATGAGGTCTAGTCAAATTCTTTTTAAAAGCGGCACTTTTGGTGCATTCAAAGTGAAAGACTTGAAATGAGGCCTCGTAAAAGCTTTCAGTCTGAAATGCTTGTGCTGAATTAACATGTGTTTTTGCAGCGTTGAGAAAACTTGTGATTTCAGTGGCCTCTTTAGCTTTGAAGATAATCATGGAATGTGTTTTCTCTTCCCAGCTCCCTGTTTATGTCTTAAGAGACTATGGCTTTGTTGCATATTTAGACAATGTATATTCAGTTCATAACACATCTTCTTATAATGTGTATTAATTAACAATGCACCAACACTACATGCGGGCAAACACATTTTGCAAGAAAAGCTATCTAAAACATTAGAGCATGTTGCTATGAGTATGTATTAACTGTGTGCGCTTTGAAAATTTGCACTGGTGCATGTTTATGCTATGTTGTACATTGCAAATTTCTGCATGTTGTGCACAAATGATAGAACTGCTGCTTTAAACTAATAGCTTTTGCTAGGTAATAACTAGTACAGGGTACTAGTATGGGGGAGGTAAAACTTAATGGGTTTTATTTCATAAATTAATACTCTGTGTTTGTTTTGTTTATGGACCCACCATAAAATGGCTGCCTAAGAATCCAGCATGGTTGAGAATTGTGCTGAAACGAGAGACGCATGCGCAGATTACGCCAGCTGCCTCAAGTAAAGAGACGTTGGTCAAGGCCACAGTGAACTGTACACTCTTGTTATTGTGTCAATGTACCAGTGTTTTTGAAGAAATGTCATCTCTTTATGCAATGTGAACGGGAGACAGGAAATTGAGGGATACATTTTATTGCAAGAAATGTTCTTACTGATACATGTTATGTATTTTGTTCTAAGCATTAACGCTTCCATTGCCAGAACTGGTATGCATTGGATTTGCAATGAGAACAGGATGGTGAGACCCTCATGTCATCTATGCTAACCAATCACAGTGCGAGTTTCGTGTGAAAACTGCAACATTATTAGTTTAGTAAGCCAAGAATTGGAGTATAAACAATGACCCCATCGGGGTGTGCCTGCCTTAAGCCTTAGAGCCTGTCAGCCTTAGGGCCTTAGAAGTCTTAGAGGGAGGAGAGGACAAGAAGCAGATCAGACCAGACATAATATGGGTTAGGTACGTGAACATCGCAGGTGCAGCTTGGGAAGAGATTGTGTCCGAGGAGAGACAGAGGGAGGTGGAGGTTCTTGCTCCTATTTTTTCAGAGTGTCCTTGCACGTCAATTTATGGCAAGGCAGATCATATTCCTCTGTGGTCTTGTGAAGGGCGGGCAGCCTCTCTCAGATGAACAGACCAGGGCAGAGAGTGCATCTGATGGAACAGGTTTTAGATTTAGATGCTAAAACTCTAAGTTTATGCTTTGACTAACTAACTAGTTTTGAAAAGATTTATTTGTCCTATGCATTTATTTATCTTTATGGGAGATTTTTGCCAATTATTAATTATTGATTAACCTTGAAAAACTTACTCTTGAATTACATTTTCCTTAACTCTTTAAAGAATTCTGACTGACATTTGATGCCACATTCCCTTCCTTAATGGAATGCTTTGTGTGCAACCTATAATATGTTCTGTATTAATTTTATTTTTCCTGTTTTCCAAATTCTGTAACCTGATTGATATTTGAATACTGAATAAGGGTCAGCGATACTTATATTTTAACTAGAAAATAAAACCCTTTAAAAATTACTCACAAATTTCTTTATTGGTTTAAATATTATTTGCATTTTTATATTCCATGTTTATGTAAAGTTTCCTGAAGGTGATGTACGGTGGCACCTTTCCAGTGGTAAAATAGAGGTAAATAAGGTTTTGCATGGAGAAATTACCATAAAATTACCCCTGAATCACATGTTAGGAAAGCTCTTTCTTGGCTCTGTCAGTTGGTTTTCACTGGCAGACACCACAATTGCAGATCTTACAGATGTGAGTCAGAAAAAGCTAATTTCTGACTACTCGTTGGTCTTGTTCCAAACAGTTCTCAATGGCATTTTTGATATAACCGGTTCATTGCGACCCACTTCAATTCTTTAAAAAACATAATTTCTTTGGAGGGGCTTTTCACTGCAACATGACACATCACAAAGTGAACCCTAGGAGTCAAACTTTTCACTCTGCAGCTGTAACTCAGCCTGGGCTCAGAATTTGTAGCTCTCAGGTCTTAGTTAGTCAGTCTTCAGGGTGCTGGAATCATGAAGAATCCTTCAGCCCTAGCATGCTCCTACCTCTCGTCTAACTCGAGTTTTGTCCAACACTGCTATAAGTGTTCAAAGTCAAGCTGGTTGTATTGTGGGGTGGAGGCTGCCAGGGTCTTGCTGAGACTCTTGCTGGCAGCTGGACGTGTTGCTGGAAGCCTGTTGAAGTGAGAACATATAGTCCACCTTTGCCTGCAGAACTGCTGGTGGGTACATGGAGAGACTTCAGGACTCACCTGAAAGTTTTTGCTGGAAGGAAGATGCTGTATGTAAGCACAGGCCACGTTAGGTCTGCCTCAGCTATCAAAACTGTATTCTGCTGACTTTTACAAAGCATGGTATAGATGGGAAAAGTCTGTATCATCTTATAGCTTACAATGAGCAGCGGGGCTGAATAGAAGTGCACAGACATTCAATGGCATGCAAGACACTGAAAGCTTTGTGCCCACAATGATTATATCAAATACATGCAAATAATCTGAAATGTTTGAAACTTTTCTTGTATAAAAGAAGCTTCAAATGCATTAAAACACTGTTCATTACGAGCTTCTATTACAAAATTGCTTATCGGACTGCAGAGATATTTGCTATTTAAATTGCCACCCATTGTAAAGGACCACTAAAATCATGTATTTATCACAAAGAAGTGGTTTATTAAGTGAATAGGTCCCTGTCAGCTCCTAGTAACTGACAAAGATAGAATCACATGCTTTCCCATGACAACCCCATGGTTCTACCACATTCTAAAACACAGTAATTAAGTCTGAAAAACCATGCAACATTTCACATAGATAAACACCTTAAAAAAGAGAAACATGGGGGAGTTGCCAAGCAAGATGGCTGAGTAGATGTGAGCCATATCAGCTCCGGACACCTACGGCTAAATGCATGCATATAGGACCATAAAGCACATAATTTGATTCAGCGGTGTCCCGTGCTGACTGGGAACACCAAAGGCACCCAAAGACAGGAGGGAGATACTTTAAACGGACGGTGTTGCCGCTGGCCGTGAGAGAGAGGCGGTCAAAAAATGGCACGCAGGAGCCCGTTTGGCGAGTTCACAAAGGTGAGACAGCTGCACACCCCATGCCATGGAGTCGCAGAACCATTAAATATAATGGGGTGGCCCAGAGACCCTCAGAACCTGGGTTCCAAGATTATACAAAAACAATGGTTCTGTTGAGAGGAAAGTCAATTTCTTTGTAAACCTCAATTGTAGGCAGTTCTATCAATGTTTTTCACAATATTATTTTAGAAATACTTATTATCAATGGAACAGAATTATTTTTTTAAGGGAGAAAAGGAAAAAAGAAGAACCACACACAGTTTGAGATTTTCTCTAGAATATTCTTATTTTTAGAAAATCTGACATAGGTATATCATTGGTAACCATTGGAATGGGTTGTGCAAAACATAATTAGCATAAGTATATAGATAACAGATACGTGCTCAAGTGGATAATAGTGACAAGTGATGTTAACTGTGTGTTGATACAAAAATACATAAAAACACCTATAGATCAGTCCAAGATTCAAGGTCAATTGTTTCAATAAGTACATTTGTTTTCTCCTTTTATCGTTGAAACTTGGTATGGACTGATTGGTAACACAACGTCGACGTTTCAACCCTATAAAATGGTGCTGGCTTTATCTCAACCGTGTCGGGTCTTCATCAGGACTAAAAAGGCAGGTGGACAACCTGTTGGTTTTGAACGTTTCCTGCGTCTATCTCTGTATAGGCAGGAGGGTGGGGATGTGTCAGCCGACACCATCCACGACCGAGGATTCAATCGTAGTATCTTCTGCAGTAAATGCTTATAATTTCTCCACCGGCCGGTGGAGAAATATGGAAGAATTTGGTTAAGTGCCGCAAGTGTGATCACTTTAGATTGGATCTGGGAACGTCTCTCTCCTTCACGATAGTACTGCCTACAATTGAGGTTTACAAAGAAATTGACTTTACTCCCAACAGAACCATTGTTTTTATGGAGTCACAGAAGGCATTGGTCAAGGCTCTGTATCCCGTGCCCATAATGCAAGGATTCAGACCGGAGCCATTGAGGCAATCTGAGTCTCTGCAGAAGCACACATGCAGCGATGACATGGGCCAGAGGTGAGTGGGGCCCAGTGGCCGAGATAGCAGGGGCTTACCAGGTGGGTCTGGGAGGTCCCCCAGGTGCTGGCGCAACTTTGGTGGGGCTGCAGTGAACAGGCCTTCAGGAGGCCGGTGCAGAATCGTCCTGCCTGACCTCAAGATGGTGCCCGAATAGCGGAGGCCTTCTAATGCGGCCACCCTGACTTCTCATTTGGAGGTAGGAGGTGAGTCCTTGCTGCCTCGGGCGGGAAGAAGCAAGAAGATCCACTGAGCCTGACACTAAAATGGCCTCCACAGCATAACACATATCAAGGGCTCAGCTACAATCGGTCTCTCACTACACGTTCCAAGGCACCACACAAGACACCTTTTACGCAGAGGGGCGAGATTGGTCAGGGTGTACGATGACACAAGTCACTGCCCTTATCCCACCAAAAAAAGTGACAAATAAGGTCTCCACCTCCTTCGCAGTGACGGACTAGAGCCTTTCTCCTACCAAGGAGGACCAGGCGCACAAAACTGTGCTTACCAAAGAGGACCTGGTGAAGTCACTTCAGGACTTTGAAGCAGAACTCTGCCTAGAAATCAAGCAGGATCTGCGGGCCTCCATTGATCAACTGAAGGCCGATCTCACCCAAAAAATGACGACAATGCAACACGACGTAGATGCAGTGGGTTCCAGAGTACTGGAAGCGGAGGATCAGACACAGGAGCTGGACTTTCACTCCGCTAATCTACAGGAAAAGCAACAAACTCTCCTGTCCCAGCTACACCAAGTACTTCTGAAGGCTGAAAACCTAGAAAACAGGTCACAGAGAGAGAACATCCGAATCTGGGACCTGGAGGAAGGAGTGGAGTGACTGGACTTCGAAGCCTTCGTAGAAGGCCTCTTCGCTGAGATCCTGAGCCCGCATCAGATGAAACTCAAGATAGATCAGGTGCATCGGCTGGGGTCCCCACAGACAGGGGAGGGCAAACGCATCAGTGACGTCCTTGTCAAGATGCACAACTTCAAGACAAAAGAGGCCCACTTGAGTGCCGTGAGGAAAAAAGAAGATTCTTAATTTAGGGGCTTTAAATATGCACTCTTTCAGGAACTGGCGCCCTCCACCTTGGCACGCAGGCAAGTGCTTCATCCTATCACCATCAAATTCTGAGAAGAGAATGTGAGCTACCGCTTGACCTTTCCCTTTGGTCTCACTTTTGAATATAAGAACAAAGCCCACCACATTTCAGAACTGACAGAAGGCTTGCGTATCTTGGGGCTTCCGCTCCCTGACGAGGAAAGTGGCCCTGGCTCCCCGACAGGGACAGGTGGGGTATGGCGAGAGGCCTGGCCCTGGCACACAATCTCGAGCAGGAAGTCCAACCATAAATGAGGTTACTTAGGTGGCGGATGATCAGATCACACAGATGACCTCGAACAATCACTGCAGCAGCACTACTTCAGGTTGCTTGACATTTGGGACATGGCGCAGCAAGACGGTTGAGTGACCACATTTTGGTAACAAGAGGCTGCTCCAAATTGATCTTGACTTTAATGCTTATTCCATTGTTCTCTATGTTCTTAACATACAATAGTTGGGGGGTCCTGGCCTTGTCCGTACAGTTCAGAATTACTCTACTCTTCCTTGTAAAGAACAGAGCTGGGAGCCCATTGGCTCTTCAGCACAGAGTTTCCAGGGGGGATGAAGGGGTTATTGTTTTGGTGGCGGACGGCACCTGGTGGTGGTGAGGGGGAGCAGTTGGCTTATGTTCACGCAGGGGGCATGCTGTTGCGGGCTTGGGGATCATTCAATATACGTGGAGAACGGGTGGGGAAGGGTCAAGGGCATGAGCGCAGCTCACGATGGGAGGTCAGAAGGGAGGGGTTGAGAGACCACCTTTTCCAATGGTTTCAATAGTTTTACTGAACGGTAAAGACCTGAACTCGGCACACCATTGGCAAAAAGTATGGAAATATCTCAATGACCACCAGTTTGAGGTAGTGGCGTTGCAAGAAAAGCACCTCAAAAAGTCAGAAGAGCTTCGGCTATGCTACAGGAATTATCCCTTAAGTTAAAAATCATTGGCTAACACCAAACAAAAGGGAGTTGCTCTCCTCTTCCGTAGCACTGCAAAGTTCCAACCCGAAGCCATAAAGGCTGACAGAGAGGGGAGAATAATAATGGTAAAGGGGAGACTAAGGGGAAACCTCTGTACTTTTATCAATATCTACGTCCCCAATACGATACAGACAATATTCATGTCCTCCACACTGGACTTGAAAAGCGGGTTTGCAGAAGGCCACATGGTTCTCCTAGGAGATTTTAACCTGACCTGGGAAATAGAATTAGACAGTTCTTAAACTCACAGGACAGCTATCAATGGCTTTTCCAAAGGGGTTAAACAGAAAATACACACGTTAGGCCTATGTGATGCATGGTGTACATGTCAGCCTACTGCCAGGGACTACACCTACTTCTCTCACGTCCACCAGTCTTACTCTAGGATAGACTACATCTTCGTTAGTCAGGCATTATTAGGTCCTTTTCGGGCGGCTCGGATACTCCCAAACTCGGTGTCAGATCATAGCCTAGTGGCCATTAGTTTAGCACGGCGAAGCCTAGCACCTCTAGATGGTACTTTCCGGCCTTACTTACAGGATAAACTCCTAAGAGATGAATTAAGGGTCTCCATCACCGAATACTTTGCACTAAATCTCACACAATCCACCTCTCCCCAAAATAATTGGGATGCCTTCAAAACAGTATTAAGGGGTAAATGCATCCAAATTAACGCAACCCTGAATAAACAGAGGTCAAAGGAACGAGTAGCGCTCAAGGGGGAATTATAGACAGTAGAAAAAAGCCTATAAGATAACACCTACCAGCACGCTGCAGCGAAAGCTTTCCACGCTAAAAGGCAAACTCCGATCCATCTATAAAAATAGAGCTGAATAGAGCTGAATATACACTACTTAAACTACGGCAGACATCATGTGCACTCAGCGATAAAGTAGAAGCCCACTTAGCTAGGCAACTCCGGGAGAAAAGGGAATGAGAATGCATAGGGGGCATACAGGATGGGGATGGTGACATCACCCACTCAGACGAAACAAAAGCAAACATCTTTGGTAGATTTTATGGGGACCTCTACCTCGGCACATCTCCAGACACAGCCCTACAACAGCCCTACTTAGACTCGTTAGAGCTCCCCCATCTTCCCCCAGTGGAAAAGGAACACCTAAATGGTCCAATCACAGCAGAGGAAGTTGGGTGGGCTATTGCAAAACTTAAACTTTACAAAGTCTCAGGGCCTGACGGCCTGAAGGCGCAGTTCTATAAATGCTACGCATCTAAGCTCACCCCACCTTACTGAGCTGTACAATGTGATAACTGAGGATGCTACAGTTTCGACCTCAATGGATGAGGCAGTGATATACATGAATCCTAAGCCAGGTAAGAACAATTGAGTTGCACCTCTTATAGGCCCATAGCCCTACTAAACTTTGATGCAAAACTTTACTCTATGATCTTGGCTGCCAGGATAGAAGACTTAATGTCCACACTTATCCACCCTGATCAAGCAGGCTTTATAAAGGGAAGGCAACCCCATGATGACATTCGTCAAACCATACACCTAATCCCTGCTATTCTTGAGGTTCTGGATGCTGAAAAAGCTTTTGACAGGGTGAATTGGTTGTTTCTTTTCCTCACCATGCAGAAGTTTGGCTTTGGGGATCGATTTCTTAATATGTTCAGGGCAAACTATAAACTCCTGCACTCCTGGGTACAGGTCAATGGATACACATCACTCCTCTTTGCCCTTATCAGAGCCCGCTCTCTCCTCTTTTATTTGCTCTTAGCTTCAAACTGCTAGCTGTTCACTTCAGAGGAAATGAGGAGATTAAAGGTATACATTTCAGGGGAATGGAACACAAAGAATCATTCTTTGCAGATGATATTCTCCTAACACTCACTGAGCCAGGCTCCTCACTTCAGGCTGTGCAGGTGGAATTAGGGAAATTTGAAGCGGTGGCGGGCTTTATAGTGAACCTATCTAAATACTCCATACTAAATCTCACTCTTCCCGAGGATGAAGCAACTCGACTAAGAGGCCAGTCCGCCTTGCAGTGGGCTAAACATTCCCTTTTATATTTGGGCATCCTACTCACCCTCAGAATAGAAGATTTATACAAAGCAAACTACCCCTCTTTGATGACGCAACTTCAAAAAGATCCTAAGAGATGGAGGCCATTATATATCTGCAGGCTGGGGCGGATGAACTCTGTCAAAATGACAGTTTCACCAAACTTTTATATCTCTTCCAGGTACTCCCAATTGATCTCAATTGTGATCTCTTGCCTTGACTATGCTTGCTTATCACCAAAATAATCTTGTAGGGGGGAGGGCACGCCTTCCTTTTCATGTGCTCCATCACCCGAAGAAAGATGGGGCGGTGGCATTACCAGACTTTGCACTTAACTACCAAGCGGCTCAGCTACGGGTAATTATAGAGTGGTCCATGAGGGGATTTGACAAGCATTGGCTCCATATGGACAGGGTCATAGTGGGCAGAACAATCTGGGACATCCTCTGGAAACAGAAAAAAGACAGGCCAGCAAATGCATATCTAAGCAACCCCACGCGAACCACACTCCAATTCTGGGACAAGATTGCGAGAAGGGAGTGCTGGACCTCTTTCCCTTCCCCATATTCCCCAATTCACTTCAACCCTGCTTTCAAACCTGCGCTGGGAGAAGGTCCCTTTGAATGATGGAGAGAAGGGGGCTGTCTAATATCGGAGAAGTTCCACAATTTTGATGTGGTGACATTTGAGAGCTGCAAAAGGGATTTCCAGGCCCCACAAAGTGAGCACTAGCACTATCTCCAGCTTAAACCCTGGGTCTCCCTCCCAATTTTAAGAGATGCTGCCACTAGAAAATATACACAGACAGAGAAACTGGTATGGAGGGCGGGTGCCATGAAGGGAGCAATTTCTTCACTGTACGCCTTGCTTTTAGCAATGATTCCTGCCCCTCAAGCGTGATACATTTATTTCTGGGAGCAAGTAATAGGAAGGGGCATTACAGAGGAAGAGTGGAAGCATGTATGGGGAGACCTTCCTAGACACAGCCACTCTGTGGCTCTGAGGGTAGCACACTATAATACACTCTTGGACTGGTATCTCTATCCCACGAAATTCAAACAGATTTTTCCAGATACTTCAGATCTTTGTTGGCGGGGCTATGGCCTTCAGGGGGACTTTCGTCACATCTGGTGGTACTGCCCAGGTATTCGTGCTTTCTGGGAGGAAATACCTTAACACATCAAAGACATGCTGGGGTACCCCATCCCAACGACCATAGAGGCAGCTCTGCTGGCCATTAGGGACCCTGATCTTGAACACAAGTCTAAAGCCGACAAGGATAGAATGTGTAAGAAAAACAGGGTTGACCGTGTGCCCTCAGAACCTGGGTAATAAATGGTTAAATATAAAGTGTTTCTGTCAGGTGACAACACAAATGATTTGCAAATGCTATTCCATGCAATTTACAAGAAAAGAAGAAACCTCCCTCTGACAAAAGCAAAAAGAAACCAGGTTCTTACAATGAATGAAAAGAAGACCTGTATATTACTTGTTGTATTTTTTATATATTTATCTAAATTAAATTCATTCAAAATAGTTTATACAATCAATGCAATGACTGTCAATTTATTAATTAAAGTGCAAACAAGTGACAATAGTGAATAGTGATCACGTGACAGAAGCAATATATACAATAATGATGAATTCCAATATAGGCAATCTATACAAATATATACAAGTTTTTATTTCATAGAGGCCATCTGTTAATGTGATTTTCCAGAATCCTATTTGTTTCTTTCAGTTCGTTAGAATTCTAGAGTTGTAAGGCCTGTGAAAAAATGTCGACGTTTCGACCCTTAGGGCGCCAGTGTTTAAGGTCGCGGCGGGTCTTTCTCAAGACAAGTGTACAGGGCACGACAGTCCAGGGATCCAAGTGCGTCTAAGTCACCTGGACCAAATTGGCGCAAAGTCCTTTAGTTGAGATATCTGTAATGATCACGCTGGGGTTATGCGGCACGGCTGCTCGTTCAACGGCTGGAAATTACCAGCGTCTGAAGCCCTAAGGGTCGAAAAGTCGAAATTTTTTCACAGGCCTTACAACTCTAGAATTCTAACGAACTGAAAGAAACAAATAGGATTCTGGAAAATCACATTAGCGGATGGCCTCTATGAAATAAAAACTTGTATATATTTGTATAGATTGTCTATATTGGAATTCATAATTATTGTATATATTGCTTCTGTCACGTGATCACTATTCACTATTGTCACTTGTTTGCACTTTAATTAATATATTGACAGTCATTGTATTGATTGCATAAACTATTTTGAATTAATTTAATTTAGATAAATATAGAAAAAATAGAACAAGTCATATACAGGTCTTCTTTTCATTCATTGTAAGAACCTGGTTTCTTTTTGCTTTTGTCAGAGGGAGGTTTCTTCTTTTCTTGTAAATTGCATGGAATAGCATTTGCAAATCATTTGTGTTGTCACCCGACAGAACCACTTTATATTTAACCAAGGATAGAATGTGGGCATGCTTGGGGGTGGCAAAACTCACAATAGCAGCAGCGTGGAAGAAGAAAGTCACGCCAGCGATATCGCTGTGGCTCGCCCGCCCATGGAGAATCCTTACCATAGAAAGGCTAGCTGATATTTTTAGAGACGAGTACAAGAATTTTGAGTTTGAATGGGGCCCATTGGCTTCCTTTCTGTCCCGGTGTCTGCCCTCAGTGATTTGTCCTCTGTCGAAACGAGACATGCACCTCTTTCAGTTATAAACCACATACCACCTATGTACCTTCTTGACTTGATACAGACTCCAAAACTTAATCAAACCTCTGACCATCCATCCAGATGTAATCTTCACTCAATCACCTGGCACAGTCTTACCCTTGTTCACCATCACATCAGCATCACCTTTTCCCATCACCATTCAACAATGCCTCCTTGTCAGCTCTTAACAGAGCTTTCAACCAAGATGTTGTCAAACTAGTGTTGAGTCTCCTGCCTCGCATCAACAAAGACGACGTAGTCTTTACAGTGCTATTCTCCATCATATGGTATACCCACGCCAAATCAAAAACTGTTTTCTCCTCACTCAGTGTGTTAGCAATCATCTACTGAATAGCTCCTTTTGCCTGTAAATTCAACAGAGCAAAGAGGAAATTATTCACATCAAATGCCTCCAAAAACTCTCTCATTGTATTGAATATTAATTGTGTACCATTGCCTTTCATCAGAGACTCTAGAAAACCTTCATCCTTGAATTTTTCAGCCAAAACATCTATGGTAACTGCCATCGTTGTTTCTGACATTAACTTTTTGACTAACCACCTTGAAAATACATTAAACAACACCAACCAAACCTCTGATCATGTATAACTCTGTCAAAGGGAGCAATGAAATCAGAACAGACTATTTGCCACACCTGTCCTGGATCACATATATTGCCAAAGTCAGATTAACTCCCCACTTTACGCCTTTTCTCACATGCCATACATTCTGTACACCTTTCCACCCAGTACACCACGTCCTCATCTATTCCTGACCACCAAAAATCTGCCATTAGATGTTTCATAGTTATAGTCTGCCCCAGAGGACCTTCATGAGCTATACAAAAACGATGTTTCCGGATGCCAACAGGTGGCATGATTCTCTCATCTTACACTAACACTTTGACACCCACAAAAGACAACTCGTCCACCACTTGACCATATGTCCATAATGCTTTGGGTAAAGTACTATCTCTATCCTCCTTTCAACACCAACCTGACCACTCCATTCAAAACTTCATTCTGCAACATGGCCTCACTCCAATCTTCACTACTGACAGCACATCAAGACCACCATACCACATCATTTGCACTGGCTACAGCACCTTCTTTATCACTCCTCATTACCGCTTCTCCATCGATAAATTCTCAATCCAAAGGCAGACGTGACAGTCAGCCTGCCTGCACATTTCTCCATCCTGGTATGTACTCAAGAGCCTAATTAAATTCTTGGGACCAGCAGTCACTATGGCCAGTCTGGCAGAACCCTTGCCAGCACCTCCTGGGGATAGGATATCCATCAGGGGTTTATGATTAGTTCATAGCTTAATTTGACTTCCCCAGACATAGGTCCTAAAATACTCCAGCCCCCTTACAGCCGCAAATGTCACCCTTCCAGTAACAGAATAATGATTTTAACTGGTCTTTGTTTTGTGATGTAGGTGCCACCTTAACAGCAGTCAACAGATCTTTCGTAGGTTTAATCCCATCAACTGACAATGTATGCAGAGATCATCCATCTCTTAGGCCATGTAAACACATTTCCCCCTTCTCAGAGTTTGAACATCCTGTTAAGACCTTGCTCCAAAGTGCAACTGTAAAACTCCACTGTGTCTCCAAAAAACAATATGTCATCTTGAAAATAGATGACATTACTCATACTCCGGAATACATCCTAAATAACCCTTTGGAAGACACTGGCTGCTGAGCACAACCAAAAAGTCATCCTCATAAATTGGAATTTGTCTTCCGTGGTTATAAATGCTGTCAAGGGTTTGGAATCATTGAGTAGCTAAACTTGATAGTAAACATGTCCTAAGTCTAATTTGGAGAAGTACCTCCACCCTTGAACATTGAAATTAGCTCATTTATATTAAGGAGTGGGACATTATCTGCCACCACATTTTGGTTGAGACTTCTCAAGTTTGCACAAGCCTGAGTTTACCATCTGCTGTGTGTGTGGTCAGTACTTGAGAGATCCAATTAGACATTTCTGCAAGCTCTATCACCCCACTCTCTTTCATCTAATCTAATAATGTATTGACTTCTTCACTAATCATTATGGGCACCCTCCTTACTTTGTGCTGTACTGAGACCACTCTTTGTTGCAACCTGATTTTGTGTGTATAGCCTTTCAACTGTCCCATTTCATCTCGAAACACACTCCATGACGAAATCCTCCATCATTATTTGATCAACAGCCATGACTTGATTTGGAGCACCCAGGTTTATCACAATGTGCAAATCGTATTCTGTCTGGGTCTGGTGGCTTAGTGGACTAATGCTTCCACTGTAGTGGCATGTGTTTGACTTCATGGTCACAGGTTCAAATCCCAGCGGGTCCACTCAGCCTTTCATCCTTCTGAGGTTGATAAAATGAGTACCATTCAGTTGGGTAATAATAAACATCTGTTATTCAGCGCCAAGATACCCTTGAGTGAAAGTGCTCTTTACAAATACATCTGTTATGCATTGATGAACTCACTCTCACAGTAGCAGACCTGACTTTGCTACATTCATTTTGCCTCTTACGCTGCATCCCCCAAAGGCAATATCAGCAACAATTTACCATATGATGTCAATCTTTTCCCCTTGGTATTGTCCCGGATTAATATAATTTGAGAGCAATCTCACGTTTGCCATTCTGAATCAAACATTATCTTGGGAACAATAGTGTATAAAGATTCTGAGTCAATCACCAAATCAATGTGCTTTACTTATATCACAAACACATCCCTTGGTCTCAGCCTTCTACCTAGGCAGTTGTCTTCTTCTCCTCCATCTCTATGCACCTAACTCTTCGTTATTTTGTGACTTCTACACTGCACAATGATCTGGCCTCTGGTCATTTAATCCACCATCGGACCAAATTGAGATTTTACTGATAACTTCTTCAATCTAGAGACAAAGTCATAAATTGGCTCCCCTTGGCATTGAGATTGGGTATAAAACGTATGTCACCTTATTAATACGCTCCTCCCATTTACAAAGCTCAACTCTAATCTCTTCCACATTTCATTATACACTTTCATATCTGGTTGGCCTTCCCGGACTGGTAACACAGGTAAGTACATGAAAATATGCTGCCCTCCCCATCCTAACTCATTCAACAATATTTCCTTCTTACAATCCTGCCAATCTAATGCCTCTAGACAGTTATCAAACACATCTAACCACTCCTCCCATTAAATAGGTGGTTCCCCTGCTTGAGCCAAAATTGGGGGTGGATGTGTTATTGATGAGACATCCATTGTGAAATGAAATATAAATAATATTGAAAAGAACACAAAAAAACATTAATAAATCTTGCAGCTTTATAGGACATAATAAAACTTGTCGATCCTATGGAAGTCTTCAAGGTCTTTTCACTAAACTTCCTACAATGACCTGGAAGTATTTCCTGTAATTCCACCTTTTACAGCAAACATGCAAGGATCTTTCCTCCAATCTTTCTTTTGGCTCAGAGGAGTACTTCCACCCATCAGAGCAAGGTGCCAACTAGATTGTGAGCTCTGCGAGGATCACACACTGAAGTAGGAATGCATACTCCTGTTTTTGAAGTACAGACACTGTAGGAAATAGAGCTAACCAGCCCTTGTCCTGGCAGTCTACTAAGTACTTTGGGGCAGATTTACAAGCCCCATTCATCACTTTTGCACGGTCGCTGTGTCACTTTTGTGATGCAGCTGCAGCATAAAAGTTGCGGCCCATTTACAACGTGACACATCTAGGGAGATGCGCCACGTTGTAAAGCCCTGAGTGACATTATGCCTGCGTCAGGCATAATGTATGCAGGGCAGGTGTTCCCACCCAGGAAAGCCTTGTAAAATTGACGCAGTGAAATCTACAAGATTTCACTGCTTGACTTTTAGGACGCCACTGCGTCAAAACCTTATGCCTGCTTCAACCAGGCGTAAGGAGTGATGCAGTGTATTGGGAATAGGCCGCAACACGCATTGCTGGAGTTGCATCGTGCTTGCGATGCGACTCCAGCAATGCGTGACTTTTCACACATCCGAATTTCTGATGCATCTGTCAATCCTTGCACCATGGTGCGCCGTATTGTAAATGCGGCACCTCCATGGTGACGCAAGGGTTTTGCATGGTAGTGCAGGGAAAGTGTCGCATCTCTACAGATACGTCACCTTCTTGTAAATCCGCCCCTCGATTTGCATGGTGAGCGAGGGATGCGTGAGCTCTTTGCTGTTCTATGTACTCGTCCTAACACAATGCCTGTGCGTGAGACTACTGAGATCCAGCCATGAGCATGTAACATTCACCTTGGAAAAGACAAATGAGCATGCTGTGCCACACTCGTGACAATGCTTAAAGAAGCATACGGCCACAACAATGCCTTATCTCTCTGCATGCATCTAATAGTTGGACTCATGCACAAGCAAAAGCAGTGACAAAGAGTTACAAAAAATATCACTGTAAGCCCACTGTATGGAAATGTCTAACCTCCGACACCAGCGTGGCTATAACTTGCCTCGAATTGTCACTGCACTGGGTTGTTTCGCTGTACCTCCACTGCGCTAGCCGAATAAGAGGGGTTTGGGGGGCAGCCGAGCACTGGGAGGTCTGCCCCCAGGGCAGATGGGGAGGGGGAGGGGGCCAGAAGGGAGCAGCCATTTTGTGGCTTTGGGCTGCCTTGGGAGTAACCCAAAGGCAGCCCAATTTTGAAAAGTAGCCCAAGGATATTTAGTGAGGGGTAGCGCTTGCCCAGCCACCATTTTAGGTTCTGGTGACCTGGTGGCTGGGAGCGCTGTAGTTTAGGTTTTTTGGCGTGTGTTTGTGGCGGTTTGGCAAGCTTTGGTAGTCATGGCCACCGAGGATACTCGAGTGCTTGAAGCCATCCGCCTTCTCAGTGAGGCAGGTCGGATGGATCTCTTGGTTGGCCCCTAAGGCAGAGCACGCCCCGTGAGCGCGTGCCCGCTGAAGTGGCAGCGGCCGCTTTTGCCTGTTCGCCACCATGCAAGACGGTGAAGGTTCAGGTGAGCCATCAGGGCCGCGCGGATGCCAGGGGTGCGTCCCTGGTTGCGGGAGGCCTGGGTGAGGGGGGACGGGCCAGGAGTGGGAGAAAGTTGCGGCGGGGGAGCGCCCTCTGCGTCTCCCTGCTACCCGCAAAGTCATTTTCTGACCGCCATGGTACATCGGGGGCGGTCATGGTAGGGCGAAGGCAGGGCGCGGTGTGCCGGTGAAAGAAGTGCGGTCCCCTGTGGGGGCAGCTGGGGGACTGGGCGGGAATGAGAGGAAGCGGTATGGGGGAGGCAAGGGGAGCGCTTCCCCGCCCCGGGAGCTTATTGTTTCTGCCCGCTCCACGAGCTCCGGAGCGGCCGCGAAGGGACGGGCGGGGCCCTGTAGTACAGGCAGAGCGGCCGGGACCCCGGTTGTGTAGGGGGGACCACAGCAATGGTTGTGGTGTGCGTGGGGAGGGGGGAGAGCCCCTCTTCACCTCGGTCCTTGTCTGGCAGAGGCTGCGCACGGGGGAGACAGGTGGCCCCCGTGAGGGCGGTGGGGGGAGGTGTTGGGAGGAATCTCACATGGGCACAGATGCATGGGGGGCTTGGGAGGGGGTCCTCTGTTAGGAGAAGGTGGCAGGGGCACAGGGGGAGAGGGGGAGCGGAAGGGAGGGCAGGGTAGCTGAGGGGTCTGGGGGAGTGGGGGTCGGCGGGGGGAGTGGCGGCAGGCGGGCAGAAGTTTGGGGGATGTCTCCACCACTTTTAGAATCAGAAGGCAGCAAGAGGGACTGGGAGTGGCTGGATGTCTTTGACTCCTCGGCAGAGGGGGTCAGGGAGGCGCGGGGTCTAGCGGGGGCACTGCGCAGAGGGAGATGGTGGGGAGGATAGGTGGGGGAAGGGGAGAGGGGACAGGGGGGCATCAGGAAGAGGGGATTGGGGTGTTTACGGGGGCCTCCTCAGATGAGGAGGGGCGGGGTATTGGCCTGCAGTGAGGATGAGGAGGACGGGGAGGGGAGGTGGACCACGGGGCGGTCGGTGGGGCGTGTGAAGCAGGTGCGTGGGGATGGGAGGGCATTATGGGGGTGCGGGCGAGGTGCAGATTGAGGGACCCAGCACAACAGTCCTGCTCGCTGCGGGGTTCCTGACTTGGCAGGGCTAGGGACGGCCCATCGGTGCCAAGGTGAAGGTAGTGCTGAGCCTCCTGCGGCGTGCCCGGGGGATCCCATCACGGCTGGCAGAAGAAGGCCCGTGGCAGGCTCTCTGACCCCTACACCCACAGGGCCACTACGGCTTGGGAAGCAATGCCAGAAGAGGAGCGACAAACAAGTTGTTTATAATGTTTCAGGAAGAGTGCAGTCGGAGCCGCCGGCCAGAAGGGGTTATGTTGCTTGCGATGTGCAGTTAATTGAGGATGAGGATAATATGGAGGAAGGAGAGCTGAGAGATGGTGAGGGTGGTGGGGGACTGAGTAATCGTGTTGATAGTGTGTTTCAGGGGTCACAGGGCCAGCTGGAGAGGAAGGCCAGGCATCACGCTGGGAGGCGAGAACGGCGTCCCTGGATCGGCGAAGTGGGGAGCGGTGTTTGGCTCCTTGGCTTCAGGTAAAAGA
The DNA here is from genome assembly GCF_964263255.1 of Lissotriton vulgaris. Taxonomy (NCBI): domain Eukaryota; kingdom Metazoa; phylum Chordata; class Amphibia; order Caudata; family Salamandridae; genus Lissotriton; species Lissotriton vulgaris. The sequence goes on along the minus strand of NC_141685.1, from coordinate 1,220,605,774 downwards.
GCAGTGACGGCAGCGGCGCGCATGGTCTCAGTGGGGGTGGGGGGGACTGGCTGCGGAAGGAAAAGTATGTGTCTGACAAAGGGGTGGGCCCAGACGAAGAGATGGTGGGCCTGTGGGGAAGGCCTCGTGGGATGACACCAAGAAGGCAGGTGTGGGGCCCTCGGGTCGGGGGTTGATGAGACGAAGGGAGGCAGGGCAGCTGGGGCCACAAGCAGGGCTGGCGTGGTGGGTGATGGTGCACCTGAGGAGGGTGCTGTAAAACCGGAGAGTAAGGAATTGAAAATCAAGTGGCTGCCGTATATGGGGGTATCAAAGCCTTTGGGAGCGCACTTGATGCTGTCTACTAAGGAGCGCATCTGGAAGGGGGAGAATGTGGAGATATTAAAACTCCTACACCGGGAAGTGAGGGCGAAGGAGGGTTCCAAGGAGGAGAAGTATGAACTCCAGAAGAGGCTGAAGGGGCCTCTGACCATTGAAAATTGGACGGCAGCCTTTTTAATATTCGCCAGCGTGTACTGCGAGAAGTTCCCTGAGCGGTCGGTTTTCATGTTTAAGTATAGGGACGTCATTAGGAAGGCCCAGATTATGGGGGGAGGCTATGGTGGGCCCAGTATGATGAGGAGTTCCGGGCCCGCATGGCATGGGATCCCGAAGCTAAATGGGGTAGCTGGACTCCGATTTGTGGCAGCACAGGATGGGGCTGGCTGGGTCGGAAAAGACCATCTTTACTGCTAGCGGGCTGCCTATTATCTACCAGCCCTTTCAGTGCCGCCCCACCCAAAGAGGGGTGGGGGCAGGGGCCAAGGCTCATTCGGGTTCCCCTAGGAACATTCTGGGATTACAATAAAGGGGCGTGTGCTAGGGAACATTGCCGGTTTTGGCATGAATGTTCGGGCTGCGGGAAATATGGACATCCCTGGTCGGGTGTTGAGGAGCCAGGGGGCAGCAGCAGGGGGGACAGCAGGGGCAGGCAGGGGCTTTTTGATCAGGGATCCAACAGCAATCTGGGTGTGGTAGAGGGGCCAAGGGGCCTGGGCCAAAGGGCTTGTACTCCGGTTAGGGTGGATCGTTTGGTAGCAGGTCTGCAGGACTATCTGGATAAAGTGGCTGCTGATCATTTGCGGACGGGGTTTCTGGAGGGGTTTTGGCTGGGCTACGAGGGGCCACAGGTTCGGAGGTGGGCTGACAATTTACGGTCTGCCAAGGAGCACCCGGAGGTGGTGCAGGGAAAATTGGATAAGGAAGTCAATGAGGGCCGCATGGTTGGATCCTTTGAAGACTGGCCGTTGGGGATTTGATTGTTTCCCCCATTGGGGTAGTGCCAAAAAAGGAAGAGGTCATTCAACATTTGTCGTGGCCCGAAGGTGGCTTTATAAATGATTACATTGATGAGCGGGAGACCACGGTGTCTTATTGTTGACGCAGCCATGTCCTTGGTGGTGACCCCGAGTGCAACAGCGAGGATGGCAAAGTGAGACATCAAGTCGGCTGTCCGGCTGCTTCCAGTCCACCCAGACTATTGGTGCTTACTGGGGATCCAGTTTAAAGGCCGCAGGTACGTGAACAAAGCGTTGCCGATGGGCGGCTCGATGTCTTGCGCACTGTTTGAATGTTTCAGTACGTTCCCTAAATGGTTGTTCATGGAACGGACGGGTCACCAAGGAGTAACGCACTACCTGGATGACTTTTTCTTGGTCGGCACCCCAGGCTCCACAGACTGCCAGGTTGCACTGGACAGGTTTCAGAAGATCATGAGGGAGTTGGGCGTGCCATTGGCACCGGAGAAGACAGTGGGCGCATGCACGGCGCTGTCATTTTTGGGAATAGAGCTGGACTCGGGGGCAATGAAGGCCCGTTTACCAGCGGAGAAGAAGCAGCAAATGTTGGGGCTGCTAGAGGTCATGTTGGCACAACGCAAAGTCACGGTTTTAGAAATACAAATGCTGTCGGGTCACCTCAATTTCGCTTGCAAAGTGGTGCAAGTGGGGAGAAATGTCTGCAGAAGATTGGGCAGGGTCTTAGCTGGGCAGAGGCCACTGCATCATCACGTGCGGCTGTCTGCAGGCATTCTCGAGGACCTGCGGATATGGCACTTCTTTTTGCAGAATTTTAACAGGGTCCCCATGCAGCGGGGGGCGACCTGGTCTGGGATGTCCAAATCTTTTTGGACGCGGTGGGGAGCGGCGGATTCGGGCTGTACTGGCAGGGCGGTGGTGTGTGGAGAAGTGGCCCCGGGGAGGTAGGAGCCTTCCGTTTCTTGAGCTCTTCCCTTTGGTGGTGGGGATCTCGCTTTGGGGGAGTTGCTGGCCCACAGACGTGTGACATTTCATGTGGGTAACATGGCGGTGGTGGAGGTGGTGAATCGGCAATCAGCCATGAATGATCAGGTGCTGCAGCTGCTGCGAGCATTTGTGCTTGGCTGCCTGCACCATGATATTGGTTTTAGCGTGGTACACATGCCTGGGGTCGACATTGACATAGCGGATGCTTTGTCTCGTTCGCAGTGGGGGAGATTCCGTGGGTTAGCCAAGGACGCGGATCGGGACCCGACCGGCATGCCGCTGCAACTGTGGTAAGTAGGCAACACAGGATGTTGCAGCTGGTTTTAGTGTCCTTGACGGAGTCAACGAGGGCTACCTACGTGACAGCATGGGAGGAGTTTGTGGCCTCTGTGGCAAGGTGCCTGCTTTCTGGGAGGGAGAGGCAGGAGGATGTTATACAGTTTATCCTGTCGCTACATGAGAGGTGCCTCACACGGATCACAATAGCGGGAAAGCTGGCAGGGATTGCCTTTATGGGTAAAATCCTGTGGGGTTACGCGCTGTCTGCAGGAGGGCTCGGATCTCGGATGCTCGAGGGTTGGGCCCAGGAGTGTGGGAAGTTGGGCCAAGTCAGGCAACCTTTGTCTTTGCTTCTAATGGAATGGGTGTTGTGGGCCTTGCAAGGACGCTATAGAGAGCTGCCTATTTGCCACTTTAATGGCATTAATATTTGTGGTGGCTTTTCGGATGTCTGAGTTGCTGGGTTCCAGAGGAGGTGCTGGGATTTTGTGGTCCGAGGTTTCTTTTAGAGGGACCAAGGTATGCCTTTGGGTACGAAAGTCTAAGACGGACCAGAGGAGCATGGGTCAGTGGGTATCACTGCCGACTGCAGATTCGGAGGGGATATGCCCGGTGCGTTGGGGATTGAGACTGAGGGCTGGGGAGCCAGCGGAAGGGATGGTTTTCAAGCATGCGGATGGGTGGGAGGCTACAGGCTCGCAGCTGCTGTCCATATTGCGGAAGACTTTAGCCCTGCTGGGTGTGGATGGAAGGAGCTATGGCACGTATTCCTTTCGGATCGGTGTGGCGTCAGAGGTGCAAAGACGAGGGTGGGGCAAGGGGACATCATGCGCTTGGGCAGGTGGTCGTTTGAATGCTACAGACTATATGTGCGCAGTGCTGCTAGCCAATGATGGCGCGGTTGTGTATGTGGCTCCTGTATGTACTCTTGTTTTTCGTTTCAGCTTCAGTGGCAGGTCCCCTCACCAGGGATTTGTCAGTGTGGATCGTGGGCCATTCGTTTGTAAAAAGGGCCCAGGTGCAAACCTGAGACAGTTATTTTGGAGAGAACCTGGGGTGTAATCCTGATGTTTTTAATGTGCGTCGGTCAGGGAAAGGGGGTATGCTTTGGAGGGACTTTATGGGGACACTTAAAGGACTGTTGGTGGCGGGTATGTGTCCGGATGTTTTGGTCCTCCATTCAGGGGAGAACGTCATGGTCAGGGAGACGGGATTAGTGTTGATGAGGGCCATTAAGAAGGATCTGGAGGAGATTAAGAGACAGTGGAGAGAGGCAGTAAAGCCTCAGGCAGTGGCTAAGGCCAGAAGGAAGGTGAATGTGGAAATGGTTTGGTTTTGTCGGTACTTAGGCTTCTCGAGGATATGGCATAGGGTCATTCGGTATATGCACCGGAGTTGTTTAGGGGTGACGGTGTTCACCTTTCACGCCTGGGTATGGATCTTTATTTGTTAGAATTGCGAGAAGTGCTGTCCAGGCTGCTGGGAGTGCGCAGAGAGTGAGAGGGTAGTTAGCAAGGTTCATCAGGGCAGGTAGTTAGGGAGTGGGGCAGGGGGGCAGGAAAAGGGAGAGGCGGTGTAGTCCCCTACCCTCCAGCCTTTTCCTGGGTGACGGAGTTGTTTTTGAACTTGGCCTAGTTTGGCTGGACTTTGGTAGTTTATCGTTAAGTTTGGGGAGTTGGTGAACAGGAGCGGGGAAAGGTTAAGCAGGTGGGAAGTTTACAATAGAGGTTCATTAGTTACAATTGCAGGAAGGCAGATAGGATTGTAGGTCTTGGAGGGTAGGAGTTCTAATGTTATGTGATAAGATTGTGTATTATGTAATGTATTGGAAGTTATGCATTGTATGTTGCAGGCAGGGGGTTTTTATCATGTGGGGATCATAGGGGTGGGGGAGGAAATGTCAAGGGGTCAGGTAAATTGATGTTTTGAGAGGTTTTAGTTTTGTAAGGCAAAGTGCCATTTACCTGTTTCAATAAAGCGGCCGTTTACACACACAAATGGTTGTCGTTGTGGCTTGCCCCCTCCTCCCTCCCAAACACGTCTGTACACAGCACTTCCCCTCTCTGCTCCGCTCTGTGCCTTGACCTCCACTTCAGAGCTGCTTATGCATGCCACCCCCTTAACTTTGCAGCACTTACAGTCTCCTCTCCCTAAGCCCACGCGAACCAGACACAGCAGACCAGTCCGCATATTGCTCGCAGGCAGGTTGTGCCCCACTAATGTCATGCCTGTAGGTTCTTACTGCGACCGCCTCTCTGCCTCACATGACAGGTTAGAGGAGCACTTATCTCCATTTCCACCAGCTGACTTAGCCCTCTCCACATTACATGACAGGTCAGCAGAGCACTCTTCTCCGTCTATGCCAGCTGACATAGCTCGCAAGTGCTTTCAACTCTCCTTCAACCGTATCACCATTTAATGAGGCGAAGTTCATGCTACTACCTCACAAATGACCTAGCACCCATTCTCATCCCCAACATTATGTTGAAAGGACCACTAAAACTATATGCTTATCATGAAGAATTGGTGTACTAAGCGTCTAGGTCGAGTGTGACCTCTCTCCCTTTTAGCTCCTAGTAACTGACAAAGACAGAAACCCACACGCTCCTATGACAACTGTATGGCTCTAGCACCTTCTAAGACTCTGTTAACAAACCTGGCAAAACCATGCAGCATTTCAAATAGATAAACAACGCAACAAAGAGAAACATAAACATACATTAAAACACTGCCTTCATTTGACTTTAACACCTGGCATTGAAGCGCCCTACGGTAGAGATCTTATTGTTTTTGCCAAGGAGCCATGCTATCGCAACATCACCAACTGTGCTTTTTAGATTTTGCCTGCACAGTGCTTGCTCTTTCTTGCTTTGTAGCTTAAAAAAAAAGAAATTGACAAACCCAATTACCTACTGGCTTTTCCAGCATCTTATAAATTGGTGTTAGTTTTTTATTGCTTTGAATTCTTTCCTTATTCAACAGTTTTGGTACTTCTTAATGCTTTGCACTTGTTCCTTTGATAAAGCCTGACAGTTCTGAACCACAGCTACCCAGGATTGAAATAAGGTTTTACAAAAAAACCTGACTGGACCTCATACCGAATAGTATCTTTATTACATGCTGAGTTTGCACAACCATGCAATATAATAAATCACTTCACTCATTTTGTGCTTGCTAGATTTCCTGTTTTTACAGAAGTACTGTCTGTAATAGTGTCTTTTCTACCTCTAGCTTAATATTTTTATTTTAGAGTCAGTTCCCCCAGCCTTCCTGCCACTATATTCCGGCATAATCTTGGTTCATTTTTAGTTTTCCGTTGCCATTGGTTTTATATCTCTGATCTAAGTCAGTTTGGATTTTCTAGCAACCTGATACCGGCAAACTGCTTACTCTTATATTGCAATACCAGTGCGCTACTGTCAGGCTATTTCATCTTGCTCTAATATCAATTTACAAGTAAAACCTTTTACTTCAGGACCCCGCGCGACGAGACTGCCTGCTTTTGCAGGTTCATCAAGACCTCCAACCGTGTACAGAGGTGTAGTGAGAGATGATACTTTTGACTCTCTATACTACAGGTGTCACACCTTCAACACAGGTGGTACACATTTTACATGGATAGAGAACTCTTAATTATATAATGGTCCACTTTGGTGTTTAGCCTTGAGAAAGTCCTTTCGGACGAAATACGTGTTGGCTGCCTGTTTCCGATTATATGAAAATTGTACTTGATTTGGAATACAGGATACATAAAGAAAAATCAAGACTGTTTTATGGACTTCTTATCTACTTGAGTGGCTAATAGCCTAGCTGCACTGTATTGGACTTCTTTTTGTGCCTCGGAATTTGTGTAACTCATTGTTAAACCTCAAGAGGGATGTTCCATCTTGGGTGTTGATTTAGCCTCCTATGAGCAAAGGGAGGCTACATGCTTGGAGAGCACTACAGTTTACTCACATCTAGAGGAATTACTTCCCGACGCACAAAAGGGGTGGATGTGCATGTGTAAAATGGCATTTCTGCTTTGTTGCTTTTTTGTGTATTGGATCTTTTTGGTTATATCACAAATGATAATGCAAATGCACTGTTACATTGGTTTCTGCTACCTAAAAAGGGCAGTTACTGCCTCCCCATTGTCTGAAGAGCTACTTTTATGATCTTCTGCATTACACATACATGCCTAAACAACAAGGCTCTACCTTTTCAACAAGGAAAGCTCGAGAGATACTCTGAGAAAAGGATTCTGTGATCCAGATTGGCACTCCAGCTCATCATACTCCCTTAGTACAAAGAATAATGTAGGCTTTATGCCTTTTTTGGTACATACTGCAAAATACCAAAACTCACTTATGGCAAGGATAAGCACCATTGACAGTCTAAAATTCAAAAATGCATATTCAATTCCCATCACACTGGTATATACACAAGGTGGGACATGTATATATTTTCATGGAGATGGTGGTTCTGTCAGGAATTTGGCAAATGAAGGAATACACCACAGATTTAGAAGTTCGAAGTTATGAAGATAGGGCGATAGGTTAGTGGTCTAGTCTTGGTTTGATGTGGTGTCGCTTTGATTCTTACTTCAAAGTCAGCTATGGTGCACCTGCACAAGAAGGAAGAAAGTGCATGTTTGGTTGGGGACCACCAGTCATTATGCTTCTATCTGAGGTGCATTCACACAGTCCTGTGCTCTAATGCGTAGGTGTTCCAGCGTGAGAGAGTAACACTTACTGGTGCAAAAGGGAAACTGTGCTCTTTAAAACAAGGTCACCAAAACAAAGGAAACCAAGCAAAGGAAATATTCATCAGCTGCATCAGCAGTCCGATCAAATAAATCACTTATAAGAAAAAGAGTACTACCAAGACCTCTGGAGTGCGGGGCAAATTAGCATTTTTGGGGTGCAGTGTCTCACAAGGAAAAGGGCTGTGCTGGAGAAGAAGAGTTGTGTGTGGTCTCTAGTCAGGAGTAGCCCTGTGCTCCACATGTTTCCTTTTGGAGACTCATTAAGAATGTTTGTTTGCCACCATAATTCTATGGAGTCATAGAATGAGTGGCATTGGACAGTTTTGTTAAATTCTATGTCAAGATTGAAGGTGAGGATTAGGCTTTACTTTCTCCACTTTTATTTAACAGCAGCCCTTCTTTACTCTTTAAACAGAACCACATTTCTCATGGAATACTGGGAATGGTAAAAAAAAATAATGTACGAACAGTCCCATAATCCAATAGGTGTCCAGTCAGAGGTCAGCACTGCCATCATAGTCCTTCACCTCTATCACCAATTCCTCTTTTTACACTGCTTGTAGCCCAGATAATGGTCTTTTTTGTTTTTTTCCTTGCATGGTGTATAATTTGCACTCCTACGCGACTGAATTTAATTTACCTGGTAGTGGCAAAGTGCAGTGCGGTCCTCTTTCTACTAGGTGGTGCGGTGGTAGTGCCATTTCTCTATGGTTTGCGACAAGCAATTTTTTAATTCTTATCAGTAGAGGGGAAGCAATCGTACGCTGCTTGCCTCAACCTTTGGCAGCCCCTGGAGAGTAGTTCCCTGGCTTGGGTCTGTACAGGCTTGTATGCCTGATCTTTGATCAGATTTGAGGGCTGTCACACGGGCCAGTAGTGAGTATTGAATTACGCCCCAATGGGGTCTGTATTGCTGTGAGGCAGGCTGTGAAGTCTGGAAAAGACACCCTCACAGATGGCTTGTTCTGTACTCCAGATTGACAATAATGTCCAGGGGGGTGGTGTCCCGGGGGCTTAGACCCCCAAGAAGGTGAGGCTCTGCCTACTTTTGACCCACTGAGCCCCTAGCACCTAAACTAATATTGCTTTGCGCTGAGCCCCAAGTTCTAGGTGCTTAACATTGCGCAGTGCTCGGCTTTTCATTTGTGGATCACCAATATCATTACCTAACATTGTTACCTCCCATCTGGTCAGTCACCATGGAATTAGAGGGAGATTCCCAGTATGAGGAGGATCCTTTGAATGCCCTTCCTTGGGATGATGAATTATATGATGCTGTTGATGCCTTAACATTTTGGGAAGTGGAAGCAGCCATGGCACCCATGGAGCAGTGCTTGTCACAGGAAATTGCACCCAAATGCACAAAACTGGCTAAGGTCTGAGTTCTGCAGCTCCAGCCCAACTCCCACAATACAGCCCCTTGATACTGACCCCCATTCCAGCGTTTTGCCCCAGGAGGTGGGGGTAGACCATGATGCCTTTGAGAGCATCAGGGGGGCTTTCTTGAACCAGGCCCTGCCTCCCCATACCGGGGGATCCCACAAATGGAATACCAGATACATCCTCCCCCAATTGATGATGCCCATAGAGATACCGATGACGAAACTGGGCTGTCCCACCTGTGGCACACTTCTCATACACCTCTAGCTACTGGCCCCTCCCCCCTTGAGGATGCTTCGAACATGGTGGACCCTGAGCAAATTATCCATCTCCATTCTTCCGAGTGGGCTTCCTCTACCAAGGTAGCGAGTTATGTGACAGGGCAGAACGAACCCCGCCTGGGAAAGATGCACGCAACTGCCTAAAAGCAGAATGCCCTCTCCCATCTTTAGATAGCAAGGTGGTCCTACCACCAAAGCTGGACCCCAAAATGGTCACCTTTTTGGACAAGTTAAAAAAAAGACCAGAAAAAGGTAATTGACAGGTCCTGATAGGCATGCCAGTATAAGTTCCTTGACGCCCCACACCCCTTAAACAGGATCTTAGACATGGTAGAAGACCCAAGGCTTCAGGATCTCTGATATCTCCGGAGGTCATCTCCAGGTGGTCACAACTTGCGCTTGCCCTCATGGGCAATGCCAATTGCGCTCTGTACTCCAAGCAGAGGCACTCTTTCCTAATTAAGGCAGAGCCCAAGTTGGGGGATCTGGCAATCTCAGAGGCAGGAGTGGTGGCGCAAGTCTTTTTTTCTTGGTGAGCCATTTTTTAAAGAGTTAGGGAAATTGTGAATATTTTTACTTCTGTAGATGAGGCTCAGCCCTCAATAAAAAGGGTATTTTACTCACTGGTTAACCATGGGGCCAGTTGAGGCAGGGGCCAGTTGGCTGGCCAATACACCTACCAGTATCCCCATAGAGGGCAAGGATCCAGATGTGAGCAATACCAAGACCAAGCCTGCTTTGGTAACTTCTACCAGACCCTTGGACAGCGATTTGGAAAATGTGACATAAGGGAATCAATGCTACCTCTAATTCCTGTTAGTGTTTACCCTTCTTTCTTGTAAAAGTATGGGTCATCTGACAAATGTTCTCCCTGTTTGGAAGTCAATCATATGCGATGAGTGGGCCCTGCATATGATTGAGGGGTTTCATATAGAATTTTACAGAACTCCTCCTTAGGTTTTGTGCCCCAGGCGGTTGCATTTCTTTAAACAGGAGGCAGATGTGGTGGAGTCAGTGGTTACCTCACTGCTCGACTAGGGAACTATTAGTCCCACCACCCCCACACTCAAGGCATCATAAGCAATCTTTTCCTGGTTCACAAGGACGACAGGGGCAGAAAAAGGCTTGCAATGTATGTAAATTCAACAAGTGGCTGGTTTAGTGCTACTTCAAAATGGAGGGGATCCACCTTCATCATGATATCTTGTGCCCCGTGTATTGGATGGTCTGCCTGGACTTGAAGGATGCTTATCTAGCTATCCTGGTCTTTCCCCCACACAGGTGCTTTCTCCAGTTCTTCTGGTGCCAGCGGGTGTTCCAGTTCATAAGCTTGCCCTTTAGTCTCTCCTCTGCTCCATAGTGTTTCAAGAAGGTCCTCAGACCGGTTGTGGACCACCAATGGGAACATGGGACCCACCTCATTATGTATTTGGAAAACATGCTTTTCTTGCCACAAATCCCTACAAGTTGTCATCCCAACTGCAAATGGCAGTCACTGTGCTCGAAAACCTCAGCTTTGTCATAAACAAGAGGAAATTCCTTCTGACTTCAGCACAAAGAGACGCTTTTCTTGGTTTCATCATAGATTCCAGATATGCTACGCTAAGCCTGCCTCATGAAAGGTGGCCAAGATCAGACCCGAGTTGTGGCAAACTAATCAGACAGAGATTGTCCTTGAGGCAGACAGCCTGCCTGGAGGTCTCCTCTCTTCATCCATCCAGGCCATCTTTCTGGGGTCCCTGCACTACTGTGCACTTCAGTGCTTAAAGGCAACACACCTGTGGAAGGAACTATCATATTCCCAGTCAGTGTTCCTCTTGGAAAACGCACGCTAAAAGATCCTACGGTGGCTTTCATATATGGAAGCATGGAACTGCAGAGCCATTTTCGGCTCAGCTCCAGATCTCATTATAAACTCCGACGCCAGCAGGTCAGGCAGGGCAGCACATTGTTGTGAGTTCGCAAAAGGATGGTTTTGGTCTCCTCCATAGCAACCTCAACTGTTTGGAACTTCTGGCAGTGTCTTTTGCGATCCATTGTTGGATGCAAGTTGGATCCAATCCTCCATCGTCTTAAAGATAGACAACATATTTAAGATGATCAAATATATAAACCACCTGGGAGGTACTCAGTCCAAGGACCACTTAGATCTCACAACCAATTTTTGCTAGTTTTGCCTGGACCATCCGATATCAGTCATGGGGTAATTCAGCCCAGAGCAGGACAACATGGTGGTGGACTGGCAATGCCATACTTACTAGGACTTCAGTCCTTAGAAGCTTCACCCAGAGGTATTTTTTTTGTTAAATTTGTACTTTATTACACCTTCGAAGTTTGCACACAGCACTCATCGCCTACAACCCGGAGGCCGGCGGCAACAATAGATAGCACCCAGATCCCTGATCAGAGGTCATATACACAGCCGTAACGCCAGCATCCCGGGGGCCTGGCGGCGCACTTATAGGAAATAAAGAAAAAAAACGAAATCGGGTTGTGGAAACAGCTGATGACTGATATCAAAAAGATAGGATAGTTAATACTGGTGCTGACACTCCTGATCATAGTTCGGTGTGCAAAGGTAATGCAGTCAGTTCGCAGGTGCTAAACCAAGTCTCAGAATCATGAAGATAAAATCTCCTAGAATGGGGGGAAAAAAGGGTGCAAAAAACCCACAGCCAAAAACAAACTCCCACCCTACAAACAAGCCAGCCTACCCATACCCGTGTCCACCCACCCACTTGCACTAACTACCGTGTCTATAGACGAACGTAGGACCCATAGCTACGGACCCGAGGGCCCAATGGAATGGAGCAAGGTTCAAGAAGGACCACTAAAGTCACCCTCCCAGCACAGCCGTCCCAGGGATTCACACACTTTGCTTCTCAGTTGCGACCTGGATGGAACCCGTCAACCACCTCCAACAGGGAAACAATCAACCACACATCTCGTCAACCTCCGCCATCGCCACCCCGCCCTCCTGCAGTTCATCCAACTCCTCCCCCTCAGGGTCTGACTCACTATCCCCTTTAGCGCACTGGTATTCCCTATATAACCCCCAGAAGTTCCTAGATCGACTCTTTGGGGGAAGCAGTTCATTATACACCTCAGACTGTGTGCAGCAATACAGCAAATCCGTCTCCCAGCGCTTTTTAGTAGGAACCGGCCCCCTCATCCAGCACAACGCAACCAGGCGCTTGGCCGTCAGCAAAGCCATGTCAGCGAGTCGCCTCATCGCCACAGGTAACGGTTTAGAAAAACCCAGCAGCGCCAGCGCCGGGCAAGGCAGAACCTCCGTACCAAGCATAGAGCTAAGTTCCGTGAATACCTCCCGCCAAAACTTATGGATACTAGGGCAAGTCCAGGACATATGTAGAAAATCAGCTGTGGGAAAATGGCAACGCTCACACTCCGCCGACTCCCGCAGTCCATATCTATGTAACCTGTCCGGTGTATAATAGACCCGCTGTAGGTACTTAAAGTGAACCAGGCGATGTCTACTATTGAGTGAAATCTTCCTAGTGTTCGTACAGCAATATAGCCACATCTCATCCGAGATCGGCGACTGAAGGTCACACTGCCAGGCCAATCTGGCCTTGGAGGGAGGGTACTGCTGGTGCCCATCTCCGAGTTTCTTAAGAGTAGTTACCAATTTACGGGGAGAGGGGTTCTTACTAACGTACGTAAGCTCAGGCACTTCCTGCGGCTCTGCCAATTCCGGGCCCAGCAATTCCTGCAACGCTCTGCGAACCCGGTGGTATTGGAAGCCGTGCAATAGCGTCGCCCCAGGGTGGGATTGGAGGGCCTGCTGCGACGTCTTCACAATGCCATCCAAAAAGAGGTCCCCCCATCTTGTCTATGCCCAAATCCCGTAACGCCTTCAGGACACCCTTCTCCGTTAGCTGGGCTAACCACACCGCCCATTCCACTCGCAGTAGGGGAGAGTACAACAGCTCACTCTCACTGGAGCGGACCAGCTCATGCCAAGCGTGGTTTGTGGCAGCAATGGAGTCCAAGTTACCGACCCTGCGATCGACAGGACAGCATATTGTGGCCGGAAGCGGAGTGGGGTCCGCAAAGAGGCGCTCCAGCTTCACGTGCGGGATGCCAGGGTCCCCGTGGATCCAGGTGTGGAGATGAGCCCCCTGCGCAATCCTATAGTACCGTTCTAGGTCCGGAGCCCCCAGACCCCCGCGCTCATAGGGAAGCAGGAGAGTTTGCCATTGCACCCTCGGCTGTTTGCCCCCCCACGCAAGTCTAATAAGCGTTTGAGTAAGCTGCCGAAAAAAGGCCTTAGAGAGTACGACAGGTATGTTAGTAAAGAGAAAGAGGAATCTGGGGAGAACCACCATCTTCATAATTGCAATCCTACCCATTAGGGACAGCGGGAGCCTGCACCACACCTCAACGTCATCCACCAGCTTGGAATAGGCAACCCCATAGTTCTCACGTATCAGGATCTCGGGATCGGTGTGAATACGGATCCCCAAATAACGTATGGAGTCCGTGGTCCATTGCAGCGGGTATTCCGAGTCGAATGGGAGAGTCACCGGAGTCAAAGGCAATGCCACAGACTTATTCCAATTGACCCGAAGGCCCGAAAGGGCCCCGAACCTCACCACCTCCCGCAAGACCGCCGATAGCTTCACCTCCGGGTCCCGGACATACAAAAAAGTGTCGTCTGCGTATGTCGAGATGCCAATCTGATAAGAAGGGAAGTTGATCCCCTCGAACCTGTGGTATTCTCTTATAGCGCAGACCAGGGGCTCCGCCACCAGTGCATACAATAGTGGGGAGAGGGGGCAGCCCTGCCGAGTGCCCCTGCTGATCTCAATCGGGGCAGTGACCAAGTTCCCTATCTTTAGCCGCGCAGTTGGCTTGTAGTATAGGCTCCTAGCATCTGAAGGAAGGGTTCGCCAAGCCCATACTTACGGAGGACTCTGAGCATAAATGACCACTCTACTGAGTCAAAGGCCTTTTCCATATCCAGGAAAATAGCCACAGCCTTATTCTCTTGCCGGGCATGCTGAATAGTGCCCAGCACCGTGCGAATGTTATAAGTCAAATTCCGGGCGGGGACAAATCCAGCCTGCTCCGGGGCAACCAAGTCCGGGACCAGAAGAGCCAACCGCGTCGCCAAAACCTTTGCATACAATTTCGCATCTACGTTAATCAGCGAAAGCGGCCTATATGAGCCACATTCGTTTGGGGGTTTGCCTGGCTTCGGGATGGTGATGAGAAGCACCTCCCTCATAGACTTCGTCATGCTACCTTGTTGACAAATGTCATCAAAAAGGAGCATCAAGTAGGGGACCAGTTTATCTTGAAAGGCCTTGTAGAAGGCCACAGTAAGGCCGTCCGACCCAGGAGCGCTGCCCGACCTCATTCCGTCCAGCGCCTCCGTGATCTCCTCTTTCTGGAACGGGGCCATCAGAAATTCCCTTTGCCAGTCAGCTAAAAAGGGCATCTGGATGTAACTCAAGTAGTCGTCTATTTCCTCCTCTAGGTGGCTCGATTTCGACGTGTACAGCGCTGTATAATAAGTATGGAATTCCGACAGGATATCCTGCTCCCCCGTCACCACCTCACCATTAGCCGTTAACAACTCCTCGATCACCAGGGGCGGCCTGCTATTACGCATCAGTTTAGCAAGCAGGGAGCCAGGACGGTCCCGTTCCCCATACGCGCGCGCTGTAGCATATTTACCCATATGTCTTATCTCCCTGTCCGCCTCTTCATGGAATTCCGTTAGCAGGGGCTTAAGCCTGTCAGTAATGTCCGCGGCTCCAGCACCTCCCTCCTGCCGTTCCAGATCAGACAACTGTGTTTCCAGAAAGTTCAACCGTTGCCTGATAGCTTTAAGCACCCCTGAGTGTTTGGCCATCATCATCCCCCGGATGTACACCTTAAATGCATCCCAGAGCACCTGGACACTATCCACCGACCCCACATTAGTTGAAAAGTACGTGTCTATGTCCTCAGCCAGTTCCCCTCTGAAGTCCTCGTCTAGGAGTGAATACGGGGGGAACCTCCAAGTAAACGGGGGTATCTTCCTAGCCGGGACATCTAGTAGCAAAAGCAGTGGCGAGTGATCAGATAACGTGCGAGGCAACACAGCACACCCCTTCACAGAGTCAAGAAGGGATCAGGAGACAAACCAATAATCAATCCTCATGTGGACATTATGGTAGGCTGAGTAATGAGTGAACCCACCCTTCCCCGGGTGCCTATGGCGCCACACGTCAAGCAGATCGAGTTTCACTAGTTCCGCATGCATAAGTAATGCCGAGGCCGCCGGAGTCCTAGGGGCACCAGCCGATCTATCCAACTCCGGGTTCAACACAAAATTGAAGTCTCCCCCCCATAGCAGCCTAGAGCCCACATACTGTCTACAGAGGTCCGCCAGCGAGGTATAGAAAGCGGGAGTATCGTAGTTGGGGCCATACACATTCACAACCAACAAATCGTGGCCTTTCCCCACGCACCGGGCAATAGCATACCGACCCTCCGGGTCCACAGCGACCTGCTGCAGTGACAACTGAGATTTGGGATTAGCCCACGTAATCACACCTCTTGCATGCGTAGTGAACCCTGCAGTAACACAAGCACTCCCAAGACCCCTGGTCTGCAATATAGGACTGGTCAGAGGCAGGTGGGTTTCTTGTAGCAAGGCGAGATCAACCCGGTGCCGCTGCAAATAGGCTAAAACCTTCCTAAGTTTACGAAAATCATTCAGCCCCCTCACATTCCATGATAGCAGTCTGAGAGAGTTGGGGCCGCTCTCCGGCCCTAGGGACTCAACATTCGCCATTGTAGGACAGGGAACAAATCAGAGTAGCACAGATGGTACAGTAGACACAATCCAGTAGCTGGCCCAACCAGACCCTCCCCCCAACAGTCCCCAAACAACCCACATATCATGTGCAACAAAAGAAGAATAGAGCAAACGCCCACCCACCCACAGCCGACCAACCCCAACCCGGTCAGACAGGACTCGCCACCACCCATCATTGACCCTCCCCAATGAAACACACTACAAACCCAAAGGCCCTCCGGGGAGCCAAGAGCCGAAAGCGCGGGGGCAGAGGTTCCCAGCTAGACAGCAATACAATCAGGACAAGGACCACAGACCTCGGTGGCTCCACCACCCTGCCCCCTAGCGTCGTTCGGCACCCTCACCAGCCCAAGAAAAAGAATATCGTCAAATAACAGATCCCCCACTCGGAGGGGAGCCTCCCCCAAAACTATCACCGAGCTGTAAACCACATTGATGCCACAGCCCCATTGCAATCCACGAACAGCAAAATCACACCCCACATTGTCAAGTAAGTAGGTTCTTAGGACCTGCAGCCGAGACAAACGCACAGATGAGACCCAGCCAAGCCGGCTAAAAGGCCGCAAGGTAGATTACCCCTGGCCGTCCATGGAAGCGGCCTCCTCCGCGTCCTCACGCTGACCCCTCGGGCTGTTGCGTTGTTCCTTGGCCCACTCCTTCAGTGATTTTTTCAGGTCCGCTGGGTCCGTGAAAAAGTGCGAGTGCCCTTGTTTGTTGATTCTGAGTCTCGCTGGGTACAACATGGCGTAGTCCAGCCCCAGGTCTCTCATCTGCTTCTTATACGGGGCAAAGCGCTTCCTCTCCTCTTGCACTCTCGCCGTGAAGTCAGGATAGAGGGAGATGTTCATGCCCTCGAATTGCAAATTACCCTTCTCCCTTGCCAGCCGGAGCGCCAAGTCCCGATCCCTATAGTTCAAAAGTTTGGCAATAATCGGCCGCGGCGGAAGGCCAGGTTGCGGCTTCGGTCCCAGGGTGCGATGAGCCCTCTCGGCGATGAACATAGGGGAGAAGACCTCCTCCCCCAGCAGTGTCCGGAGCAACTTCTCCACAAACAACTCCATTTTACCAGTGTTGGTAGATTCCGCCACCCCAGTAATGCGGACGTTGGAGCGCCGTGAGCGTGCTTCCAAGTCCTCTGTCTTGTCCTGTATGACTTGGAGTAGGCGACCGAACTGCTTGCGATCTTTATCCCATTCCGTTTGGGCTTCCTCAGCTTCCGTTAACCGCCGCTCCGCCATATCTAGCCGCTCAGCATGTTTATCCACCCTCTCAGACATGCGGTCCATCCTGAAGGACAAAGCGTCTATTTTCGTGCCAATCGCCGCCATACTGTCTTGTAAGCCCTTTTCCATGGCACCCAGCATTTCACGGATATCCGCACACAATGAACTATCGGCAGCCGTGGGCCGCGGTGAGGCATCCGGGGCTGGTCCCTCCGCACCTTTCGGCTTCCGCTGATCAAACGACAGTTTCGGTTGATTCTTATCACCTTTCCCCATAGCGTTACCGGTGGACCGTCAACAAAGCGCCCACTGCCAGCAAAGATGCCGCCAGCTAGTACTGGTGGGGCGAAGAGGGGGCGCTGGGGAAGCGAGCTCCGTGGGGC
Organism: Lissotriton vulgaris; assembly: GCF_964263255.1. Lineage (NCBI taxonomy): Eukaryota > Metazoa > Chordata > Amphibia > Caudata > Salamandridae > Lissotriton > Lissotriton vulgaris. The sequence goes on along the minus strand of NC_141685.1, from coordinate 1,220,588,367 downwards.
GAGTTGTTGCACAGTAAGAAATGCAGTCAAAATGGCAGCCGCGGGCCCCTAGACACGAGTAGGCCCAGGAGCCAGAGAAGCACGCCACTAGATATTCACACGAGGCCAGGCCCCACCGATGTCAAGCAAACTGGGCCCCCACACTCCAGTGCACTCCCAAGCCACTGCACCACAGCGGTCTCCGAGGTGCCCCAGGGGCAGGCAACTGCTGACGAAATCCTCCGTAAGGAGACAGCTATCCGCCGAGGGTCTCCCGCACCCTGCCAGCGCACCTCAAAGCAACAGCAGTCTTTCTCCAGTAAATGCACCACCTTGGGCAGGTCCACCACAGCCGCTCCCGGGAACACAGCTCGAGAACACACAGCAGGAACTGTAGTGTAGTCACCAAGCGGGCGGACCGACTCCACTCCGGTACCACTTGCCGCACGTAGCGTGACGCAGCTCGGGCAGCCCCTCAGGATAGACCGCGGATTACGGCCTGGTCCGCCACTCCGCCCTCCGTTGACCAGCGGAGCAAAACCACCACCGAATTCGATCGGGGAAAGGCCCCCCACTAGGCCGGGGGGTAGATGAAGAGTCCACCGCAGATTTCAGGGCTGGCTAGGCGCCAAAAGGATAGATTTGTCGAATATTAAAGGGGCTCAGGCGAGGAGCTCAGCGCTCACACGTCTTTCATGGACGCCGGCAAGCTCCGCCCCCCCTTCACCCAGAGGTATTTACCAACCTCCAGGACCAAAGGGATCAATTTTCAGTGGATCTGTTTGCCTCCAGATTGGATCATCAGCTGCCCAGGTTCTCCAGTTGGAGGCCGTACCCTGTGTCGGCCGCCACGGATTCTATTCTGCAAGAATGGGAGCTGGAGAGTGGCTATGCATTTCCTCCATTCACAATGATTTTTAGGGCCTCAGCCCAGATCAGACATCAGCAGGCGGAAGTAGTACTGTTCACCCCAGTGGAAATCTCAAGTCTGGTTTCCGTTCTTCTGGAACTTTCTTCTGATTTTCCAATCCCTCTAGCCCTATTCCCGACTCTCCTCCTCAATCCGATTCGAACTCCAAATCTGATGGCATTGGAAGGGTCGCTTCACATCATTGCATGGAGGACCAAAGGACACAATGTTTGCTCCTGGTACTTTTGGAGCAGGTTGAGGACCCACTGTCAAATGCATGGTCAGATGGCACCATCAAACAATACATATCAGCTTTGAATAGATGGTGTTGATGGTGTGTGACAGGGTTGTGATCCTGTGTGCGACGAGGTAGTGCAAGTTTAGCCAACTTAGCGCGGGCAGGTTGTCAGGCTCTGCTTTCAGGCCTCTTCAGGGCTGTGTTGAAATGCCTATAACCTCCCCTATGAACGACCTCAGAGTCTGAAGTTTAAAACACAGACTGCTAAGTAAGTCCAACCAGGGAGGAAAAGGAAGAGGACAGCAGGGAGGGAGACCTGAAATGACAAAGAACAAGTGTTTTAGAAAACCCTCCCGTTTGTGCGATCCTAACCCACCCACTTCTCTATGTCCCCTTAAATCAAAATGCCTCACAAAAGCCACACTCGTACCTGTAAAGAAAAATATAACTGACTGTTTCTTTAGAAGACACGGAGTGAGGCGGTACCAGAGACTCTAGCCAGCTGTAGGGAAACAAACAGAGAGGATTCTCATGAAAACCTTAACCTAATTAGGGCTACGCTATGCTCAAGGAGGACTTACACACCTACCTAAATCATGGAATGAACACATATCAATGGGTGAGAACAATCCTTCTGAAATGGTACCCCTCCTGTGTCTCCCTAGTTGGGTAAATGATAAACAATGTTGTGGAAGGGAAATCAAAGGATATGACAACAGACAGGGTTAATGACTCTTAGCTCAGTCTATTTGTACTGACGGGTCTTCCTCATGGGTGTTAAGCACACACCCCTGACCTTCAACACCGTCAATGCGTATCCAGGCTTTTTCACCGTAGTCTGCTACAAGGAGAGAGCAAACGCGGCGGTTCCCTGGAAAACTCCAAAGTTAATTGCACTCTAAATGGAAACTTGCTTTGTAATCACAAAACCTCCTTGTCCGCTAATCATGCGGCTAACCAAGTTCCCTCTCAGCCGAGAGGAAAACAACAGCTGAACAGAATGCCAGGGGCGTGGCTTGGATGCCGAGGAGGTAGGCAGCGTGAGCTCGGAGCTCCGTGCCCGATCCCGGAAAATATCCTGAAAATTCGTTCGAACCCCGAGATAACCGATACTATCCGGTACTGGACGGTACTGCGGAGGGTCCGGGGCCCACGGAGGACGACACCGAGCCTTCCCACAGCAGTATTTCAACTTTGAACACTGAACCCAGGCGAGAAGTCACGGACCCCAAAATGGCGGCAAGGGCATGAGATCGCTTGCGACGGAGACATCTGCCCGGAGACCCACTGAGGACTGCTCCCGGACACACTAGAGGTGTTGGCGGCCGCATCGCGCCTCTCCCCAGGTGCCGAATGGACTTTGGGCGGTGGTTGAGGACTGCCTCCTGATTGGGGCGACAACGGTGCGACAGTGACCCGGAGACGAGAGCCCCGGACCTCTGGCGCATCTGGCGCTGGCCGTGCCGCGACCGCTCGGTGCTTCCTGCTCCTTGGTGACATATCTGGGCCTGAGAACCCAGCCGGAGGACGGTGCCCGGCGACGCTCGGAGGGCGACCAGGAACACACTCGAGGACCACCGCCCATCCCGGCCCAGATGGGGAAGCCGAAGGGGAAGGGAGATGGCGCGACCGACACTGAGGCGGCGGAAGGAGCGGAGAGAGACCAAGCGGCACTACAGCGGATGCAGGATCGTATCCTGGAAGCCATCGCCACCACAAAGGACGCCCTGCAGCAGGATATAGCTCAGGTGGCGACGGGCTTGGGCCTCCTGAAGGCCGACCACAACAAACTTAAAGACAGGGTGAAAGCCGTGGAGATCACGGTTAAAGACTTAGCCCCGGGCCAGGCAACGATGAAGGCCCAGATGGCCGACGTGATGGACCGCCTGAAGGTGCTGGAAAGGAGGGCTGAAGATGCAGAAAACAGGAACAGGCGCAACAACGTACGCCTAGTGGGCCTGCCGGAGAAAATTGAAGGCGACGACATGGTGGGCTACTTGGATAACTGGCTGCGGACGGAGGTGGCACCAGAAGGTCTGTCCCCCTTCTTCTCCCTGGAACGGGCACATAGAGTTCCGGCGCGTCCGCCAGCCTTGGGCCTTCCTCCTCGCCCGGTGGTGTTCAAGTTGCTCCATTACCGGGACAGAGACTGGCTTTTACAGAGGGCGAGAGAGGCAGGGCCCTTTCAAGTGGAAAACAACAGAGTCACCATGTTCCCGGACTACACATTTGAGACACAGCGACTCCGGGCAAACTTCCTGTCCCTCAAGCGGGAGCTGCGCCAGGAAGGTATCAAGTACTCCCTGTTGTTTCCTGCCAAGCTACGAGTGGTGGTGGATGAGAAGTCTTTATTCTTCACGACCTCCGCGGACGCATGGGACTGGTGGGACACTTATAAAGCGGGAACGGACGGTGCTTAGGCCAGGGAGGAAGAGGCTAAGGTGGCGAAGCCAATCAGGCAGTCCCAACGGATCAGGAGGAACCGCAAGAGAACCGGGAAACCTTCGATGTCGCAGACGGAGGCAGAGAGGCAGGCGGCCCTACAGGCGGTGGTGGACTTATCTAGAACCGCCAGGACTCAGTCTGGGAAGGGTACAGATTTGGAGGACCCGGGCACGGGCTCAGAGACAGGACAATCGGATTTTGGTGGAGCCCGGGGCCCTATTGTGACGCCGCAGACTTCGGGAGAGATACTGGAGGCGTGTTGAACTGATCTGGCGGAATGGACTCGCTGGTTGGGCACCGGGGCACTGGGCCCGCAGCAGTGGAACGTTATTGATTGAGGTTTTTGGAGTGCTGTACTGTGGGGATTGTGGGGTGGAGCGCGCGGGGCTGATTTGTTTGAGGTCTTATAGCATTGAGCCGTGCCTTACTGGCCCCTAAGGTCATCGCAGTGGGGACTGCGACTATTGCCACCTTTCCTTGAGGGGTGGTCGGGAGTGTTGGTTTGGATGGGGGTACTTCCAGTTGCGGGGGGGCCTGTCCTGGGGGGGTGGGAGTTGCGAGCAGTTGGGGTTGCTCGGGGGGTTGCAGGTGTTGGGGGGGTTCGGCTTCCTGTTTGGAGAGGGTGGGTGGGGGGGCCCGTGGTCGCGGGACTTATGCGAACATTGTTCTTTGCTGTATGGTCCGGTTGTGTAGGGGGGAATGGCTAGTACTGGGGCGTTGAAATGTGTGACCTGGAATGTGCGGGGTATGCAGTCCATGACGCGCAGACATAAGGTTCAGGCGTACCTCAAGCGAAGGGGGGTTCATATAGCGTTTCTGCAGGAGACGCATCTAAATAAGCAGGAAGGGGCGGCTCTGCAAAGGCGCTGGAGGGGGCAGTTATTCTACACGACATTTTCGGCATTCGCAAGGGGGGCATTGATCTGGATACGGGCGGGGGTCCCCTTCCAGGTCTCGAAGTCATCGATAGACCCTGAGGGCAGATATGTGGCGGTGGAAGGAAGGCTGAGAGGCAGGATGATTTCTCTCTGTAATGTATATGCCCCTAATGTAGACCTGCCCGCTTTCTTGTCTAACATCTCGGGCAAATTGGCGGGTTATTTGGCAGGGCCGGTCCTCTTGGGGGGGGACTTCAACTCGGTTGAGGATGTGCTACTAGATAGGTCCCATCCCCCGTTGAGCGCGTCCCCAGTACATAGGATCGCCAAGCGTAGGTCAGAATGGCAGGAGAGCTGGGCCCTCACGGATGCATGGAGGGCGTTGCACCCCACCACTAGGGACTACTCCTTTCACTCGCACCTGCATGATTTGCATGTGAGGCTGGATGCGTTTCTTTGTTTGGAATGTGTGCTCCCCGCGGTGGGAGGGGCGGAATACTTGGCCAGGACGATATCGGACCACAACCCCTTGTTGATGTCTCTGGAATGGATGGTGACCGTTAACTGCGTGCCAACATGGCGCCTGCAACCTGACACCCTGGACGACTTGTTGTTCAAGGAGGCCCTGAGTGATTGTATTGAGAGGTATTTTGCGGAGAACAGTGGTTCGGCCTCCACGAGGGCGGTTGAATGGGATGCTTTCAAGGTGGTGGTGCGGGGACACTGTATTGGACACACGGCAGGAGCACGGAAGACTCTGTTGGATGACTTAGATAAGGCCGAGACACGGTTGAGGGATCTCGAGAAGAGGCGCCCGAATCACCCTGAACTGCAGGAGGGGCTTAGCGGGGCGCGGGAGGGGCTGGCGGTGGAACTAGAGCGGCTGCGTAGCTTCGACCATAAGGCGTACGTGACGAGGGCGCATGCGGAAGGTGATAAGGCGGGGGCGATGTTGGCTTGGCTTGCTAATCCTATCCGGGGGGGAGGGCCGATCATGAGGATCCAGGAGCCAGGGGAGGAGCCCTGCCACTCCCAACCCGGGATCCTGAACAAGTTTCGTGCTTACTATGAGGGGCTCTATCTGAGTGGTGATACGGGAGGGACGGAGGAGCTTGAGGAGTTCTTGGACGGGCTACAGTTGCCGCGGGTGGAGGACTCGGAGGCAGAAGAGTTAGGGCGGCCCATCTCCCTCGGAGAAATAGGCTGTGCTGTAAAACAGATGGCTAGAAACAAGACCCCGGGCCTTGACGGTCTACCGATCGAATTTTATGGAAAATATCTAGAGCACCTTGCTCCGCGGCTGCGCGAGGTATACAATGAGGCGCAGGAGAAGGGCCGACTCCCGGGTTCTATGTGCGAGGCCCTTATGATCCCGCTCTTGAAGCCGGGCAGAGAGGGTGCGGCGCTGTCCTCGTACCGTCCGTTGTCTATGTTGATGACGGACTACAAGATCCTCAGTAAAATTCTGGCCAACAGATTGCTAGTGCACATGACGGGCCTGGTTCACGGTGACCAGTGCGGTTTCATACCGACACGCAATACCACTCATAACATCCGTAGACTCACGAGACTGATGGGTGCGGCCTGGCCTGACACCGTCTCCCCATTTGTCCTGTCCATTGACATTGAGAAGGCATTTGACAGCCTCGAATGGGGATACCTGTATGAGGTGATGCGTCGCTTCGGGTTTGGAGACGGATATATACAATGGACCAAGGTCCTCTACACTGAGGCGGTGGCGAGGGTCCGGGTGGGCGCACTGATCTCGAGACGATACCCGATTAGGCGTGGCACTAGACAGGGTTGTTCCCTATCTCCGCTACTGTTTGCATTGGCAATGGAACCCTTCGCTGCGGTAGCCAGACTGGGCCGCCACTACGCGGGTTTGTCTTTTAAGGGGAGGCCACACTTCATCTCCCTGTACGCAGATGACTTGTTGATGTTTTTGGCCGATGCGGGCACCAAACTTCAGGGGGCGCGGAGGCTACTGGAGCAGTTCGGTAGGTTGTCGGGCCTGAGGGTCAACTGGCCTAAATCCTGTCTGTTTCCCCTGAGGCCGGGGGAACCGTGCCCACTCACTGCTCAGGAACTCCGGTGGGAGCCGCGCTGCCTACATTATCTAGGGGTCTATGTTTACCACGCCCCGTCCGACCTGCTGGATGGCAACATCACTCGCTGTATTAACGCCCTGCGTGGATCCATGGATTTCTGGGCGACTCTACCGCTCTCCCTGGCTGGTAGAATTTCCCTGCTTAAAATGATAGCCCTGCCCAGGCTTTTGTATTATTTTAGGACACTGCCGGTATGGGTCCCGAGCTCTGTTTTCAAACGCCTGAGGTCACTGATCATAGCGTTCCTGTGGGGCACGGGTAGGAGGCGCATAGCGCTCGACACGCTGTTGCGCCCCAAAGATGAGGGAGGTATGGCAGTGCCGGACTTCGAAGGATATTACCTAGCCGCGCAGCTGCAGACTTTTACTCAGGAGGTGGCGAGAGTATATAGAGGCCCCGAGGACGCGAGAACTGAAGGCACCCCGAGACACGTTCTGGCCTATATTACGCTGCACCAGAGACTCCGAGTGGGAGACCTGACGGTCGAGGAGCAGACATTCCGGCTATGCTGGGACCGGGCCCGTAAGCGGGCGGGTGTCCGCCTTATGTATGCCCCCGAAATACCGCTGGGAATGGTCACCGCCCTCCCACATGGAGGTGACTGGTCGCGCTTGCTAGGGTGGGAGGAGGCGGGAATACACATGCTGGGTGACCTCTACGAAGATGGGGCGTTGCTGCCGTTTCGGGACCTGCAGGAGAGATTTAACCTACCGAGGGGTGACTACCTACTGCACGCGGCAGTCACGGGCGCCATGCGAGCCCACTGGGGGGAAGGGTTACAGGAACCGGGCACCTCTATGGCTTGCCAGTACGCCATGATGGCGGCGGGAACCTTTAAGGCCGTCACGTGCCTGTACTCGAGGATGCAGCGGGAGGCCTTGCAACCTTTGGCAGCCCTGAAGGCCAAGTGGGAGCTGGACCTCCAGGTGGAGATCCCAGACACGACCTGGGGCCAACTGCTGAGGCGGGCACGGAAGAGCTCGAGGAATGCCAGGTTCCAATTTATCCACTTTTATGTTATTCACAGGGCATACCTCACGCCCGGGAAAATCCAACAGTATTTTGGGGCGACCGACGCTGCTTGCCCCAGATGTACTACAGCGGGGGCGGATCTGTGTCATATGCTGTGGGATTGCCCCTCTTTGGGTGACTATTGGCAGGAAATTGGGCGGGCCCTTAACGGCGCGACGGACAGGGATATCCAGTTTACTAAAGCAGTTGGCATCCTTCATTGGTTCCCACACACACCTAGAAATAAGATGTCTAGTAAATTTGTAGATTTAGGGCTTATCTTGGCCAAGCGGGAGATCACACGAAATTGGAAATCCAGACTGGGGCCCACGTATAAAAGATGGTATGGGGAGTGTCTGAGATGGGCCGCGTGTGAAAGCACCCTACGATACCAGATGGCCTGGAGATTGAATGACGAGAAAGCACTGGAAAGGGCGACTGCATGGGAGGTGATGGTGCAGGCGCTCCGGGATGTGGACGATGAGGGGCAGGATGGCGAGAGCGAACTAGCTGGAGCAGACCCTAACACTACACAGGAGAACACACCTTAGCGAATGATTACTTCCTCCTGCAATACACCGGGCACTATTACATGGTTACTCAAGCGCAGCGCGACCACGGGGGAGGGCGGGTAGGAAGCTAGTTTGGAGGGATGTTGGGGTACCGAAATTTGGGGAGGGGGAGGGGCGTAAATCTCAAAAGCATTCCAGGGTTATGTGCACGATGAAGCGGTCGGACATTGTAAGAAGTACGAGACCAAGACAGAGATGAAGCCACCCGCGTCAAGGACGAGGTGATCCCTCCGGATGGAGATCGAATGTCTCAAACTAAGTCTGTACGTGTTATATTATTATTGCTGAATATCTTGTCTGTACATTTATATTGGTGATGCAATAAAAATGATGTTCAAAAAAAAAAAAACAGAATGCCACGCCGACAACGTGGCTCGTACCGGTCCAAAAGTTACTAAAGAAAGTATCAGAGCTCCGCGGGTAAGATCCGCTTTCTTACCGCATATCCACGTAAACAAAGGCGGCTGGTGACATTTGAAATTGGTGCGGCGTAAAATTGGCGGTGGAGAAAAGTCCATATCTTATTGTCCTGTATTGGCACCCGCTCTCCACTCAAGGCTGACATAACAAAAGCTGTATAATGTCCCCGCGTTATGTGCGACACCTTCAGCCAGCCCAGTCTATTTCAGTCAACAGCACAGCATGCTTGATTTTTTTATTTTACATTTTGTGTCTTAACAATAAATGACACCGGTGAAAAGGCGGAACCCTGCAGCCAGGGGCGACGCATACCACTGCTGTGGGCATGAGTTATAATTCCGGATGCAGGCTGGCTGCGCCCAGCACAGGGTATTAGTCTAGAGGAAGTAACTTGGCAGAGGTCTGTGTCACTGCAGCGCTACCGGCTAATTCTTTAAACAAATAAGTGTACTGCGAGCTCTTCGACGTGATTTAATGTTGCAGCGGAACATAGAGCCCCATCCTTTCAAAGACATCATTATTCATTGAATAAAAACCACTTTATGAACCGCAAGATGAGTCGACATACCACAATCACCACGGGCACCTTAACGGCGAGGAGCACGAAAAGGCTGTTTATCCAGATTACACATTCCCCTCAGTTTCCACACCCGCGCCCCCGCCCCCCATCCCCCCATCCTGCCACCATGGAGCCGAGTCCTGTAATGTTAGCCCGCACTGTTCAGACTTCTTTGTAATCAGGTTCACTGATCTGCATAGTTACTTTTCTCAGGGTACTTGTCAGTGCACCAGACTTACAAGTGGAGGTGCACTGCGGTAGCATTGCTCCAGGCTCTCTTTATGAGCCGAAGCCTGCTGCCGCTGTTCCACTGCTGCCAACACACCGCCAGCCTGGCAGTAGTGTAATAATACGGCAGTCAGGGTGCTGCTGGCTTGGCGGCATTTTCCAGGCCGCTGCAGCTGTGGTCCAACTGTCGGACTACCAAAGTCGTATTCAGAGCCTGCTTTACTATATCTGTAAGGAAATTTCTACCAACTCTCAGGCAAAGTCTAATTCGTGGATGCAGTTTCTCACGGATTCAGAATTACTGGTGAGCTCCGATGCCCTACAATCTTTTTTAAAAGTTGGTAATTTCCTGGCAAAGAAAGCATCTTATCTTGAGACTATAAATGCCTTTAGCTTCGGTTCACATTCCTAGTTTTTGATAAACGCCTATGAATTATTACGTCCTCAATAATACCTCTGTCAAACATTTTCATGGTTTTTAAAAAGGAGGCTCCTGCTCTACGGATTTGGCTGCTTGCTTACAAAAGACTGTGCACTGCCATGGGAATGTTCTCTTGCAACAAAGTCATGCTCTTGCTGTGCCTACCTGAGAGTGGTCGACCTGCATTAAAAATACAGTATAAATATAAAAAACTTACCTTGGCATCCTGGATTTTGAATGCCGCCGCCCGCTGCGTCTGACGTGTGTGGGCTCTCGTCACGGAAGGCTGCAGGCAGCCTCCCTCCCCTCCATGGCAGCCGGCGCTGATTGGTTCGGCCGGCTGCCCTAACCGCGTCATTTCTGCTAGTCTGCATCCTGCAGAACGAAGAGTGGGAGGAGGCTTGGGGGAGCGGCTTGCCCACTGTTGCTAATACTGTCTGTTTGGACAGCCTCTCAGGCTGTCCAAACAGTCCGTATTCACAACATTGGGCAAGCCACTCCCCCAAGCCACTCCCCCCTGCCCTGAGGCTCGAGTAATCAAGTTCTGCTGACTGCTTTCTCGTCGTGCGAGAAGGGCAGGCAGAAACAAATGGTAGTTATAAATAAATAACTACCATTTGTTTCTGCCTTCTTCTCGCACAGCGAGAAAACAGGGGGGGCGGTGCCCAAACGCCCCCATGGTAGAACCGCCGCTGCATGTAAACCAACCGTCACCAAGGTACTGGAAGGAATTGTCGGCACCGCCTGATTACACAGGAGTCCCTTTGTTTCCGCTATGTGCGCGCACCGTGTGCCACTTCCCCTCAGCCTGCTGGGATTGGTAGTTCTTTGTTCTTCTGATGAGTCAGGAGTGCTTTGGCCGGATCACCGCACTCTCTGCCCTGCAGATCTTGACAGTACTTTCCCCCTCACAAGGGGCGGGGACCGGCAGCGGGACTGCACGGGCTCAAACGATGGAATCTGGCGACCAATCTGGGAGTATGTACATCCCCAGCAGGCTCCCAGGAATTCTCCTCCGGACCATAGCCCTTCCAAGAAATCAGGTAGTGCAGGCGACCCCTCACCCACTTGGAATCGAGTATTCTCTGTACCTCGTACTCCCTATCCTGCTGTACCCAGATAGGCAGGGAAGCACAGAGCACTGGACATTGAGAGGTTTTCAGGAGCAATACATGGAAAACAGGGTGTATCCTAAAGTGCGCCGGCAGGCGTAGCTGAACAGCCACAGGGTTGATGTGTTTCACTACTCTGTAGGGTCCTATGAACCGGGGATTGAATACGCTATGCTTCTTGAACTTGATGTGCTTGGTGGACAGCCACACCAAAGCCCCCTTCATGTATTTAGGATTGGGTCTGCGGTGTTTGTCCGCCTGTTTTTTATAGCTAGCCTTGGCTCGTACCAGGTTCTTGCGTGTAGCTAGGAGTACCTTGCGAACATGATGATGCCCATGAGAACAAAAGAAAAGTGTATGCAAAGTAGAGGAGTGTTGAGTACTGTTGTAGGCGATTTCTGCCACCCACAAACAATCCACCCAAGAATCAGTGTTGTCCTGCACCTAACAACGGAGATACTGTTTCAGTGTCTGATTCAGTCTCTCCGTCTGACCGTCGTTCTGTGGGTGGAAACTGGTTGACAAAGAGGTTGTGATCTGCAGCTCCGAACACCAAGTTTTTCAAAAGCGTGCAGTGAATTGCGCTCCCCTGTCGAACACTATGTCTCTCGGGAGACCGTGTAGCCTAACCACATTCACAAGGAGAAGGTGAGCTAGCAGCCCTGCCGCGGGGACCTGATTGCAAGCTATAAAGTGCCCCATTTTAGTTAAATAATCAACCACTACCACTATAGCTGTCTTTCCCTGATTTTTCGGGAGACCCACAATAAAATCTACAGAAAACCTTTCCCACTGGTGTTCAGGTGTGGGCACGGGGTTGTAGCATCCCCTGTGGTTGTTGACGATCAGTCTTCATCTGATTGTACTTTGTGCATTTGGTTACCCATCTACGAAGATCCGGCCTGATAGAAGGCCACCAGAATTGTCGTAACGCCTTCTCGATAGTTTTTCCATACCCCATGTGACCTGCGCAGGGGACGTTATGACGCAATGACAACACTGTTTTGCGCAATGAAATAGTAGGGATGAGGACTTGAGTTCCCTTCATAGGTATTCCCTGCTTTACTTTCCATTCGGGGTGGTGTCTCAGCCAGGTTCTCCACACACAGGTTTGTACTCCGTTCCTCACTCCCATCAGGAAATCGTGGGGTTGGGTTACGCATATGACCTTGGATGGTTCGATAATGGCCCTAACCTGTTTAGCGGTATGTAAAGTTGGGTTTTCTTGTCTTGTTAGGGCATCCGCCTTTCTGTTTTGGGTACCGGGTCTGAAGGTAACGATGAATCTGTACTCATCAAAGAACAACATCCAGCATAGTTGTCGTGGAGTCAAATGTTGGGCGGCCCGCATAATCTGCTGATTTCTGAATATACGGTAACCTGATGTTTCGCTCCCAACAGCCAATGTCTCCATTCCAAGAAGGCGTCTCGAATGGCCAGCAATTCCTTCTCCGCAATCGTATAATTAAACTCCGCCGGACTGAGTTTTCTCGACATGTAGGCGATGGGGTGCAAATAAGCCAGAGGCTCCATCCCTCTGAGACAACACCACACCCAGCGCAGCTTCGGATGCATCTGCCTCCACTATAAAAGGCAGTTCAGGATTGGCATGGGTTAGCACCGGTGCTGTAGAAAAAGAGGATTTCAACTGGTCGTAGGCATTTTGTGTTTCTGTGTCCCACACAAAAGGATTGTTCTTCCTCGTAAGCCGGGTCAGAGGGGCCACCATGCCCGAGAATCCATGGATGAAGCGCCTGTAAAAGTTAGCGAAGCCTAACAGGCTCTGGATATCCTTGATGTTACAGGGGCGAGGCCATTCTTTTATTGCTTGGACCTTACGTTCCACCATCACTTGCACGGAGGGGGTGAGCATCACTCCCAGGAATTCCACCGTTGTTACATGGAATTCACACTTGGTGATTTTGCAGTATAAGTGATGATTCTGTAGTGCTTGTAGTACTAAACTCACGTGTTCTACGTGTTCTTCTGTTGTGTTTGAATAAATAAGTATATCGTTGATATACACAACGACATGATGGTCAAGAAACTCTCTCAATACTTCGTTCAGGAAGAATTGAAATGCGGCCAGGGCATTACATAGCCCGAAGGCCATCACCAGGTATTCGTAAAGCCCATACCGCCTCTTGAAGGCCGTCTTCCACTCATCACCTTGTCATATACGAACAAGGTGATATGCACCTCGGAGGTCCAACTTGGTGTAAATTGTTGCTGCTCGCACCTGTTCCAACAAAACACGGATTAAAAGCAGAGGATATTGATTCTTAGTGGTGATTGTATTAAACGCCCAATAATCGATGCAGCATCTTTTTTCTCCATTCGCTTTCGGGATCAAAAATAACGGCGATGCTGCGAGAGACCTAGAAGGACGTATATATCCTAGGGCAAGGTATTTGTCTAGATATGCCCTTAAAGTCTCATTTTCAGGTACTGTGAGAGCGTAGATCCGACCATTGTGTATCTCTGCCCCTGGTAGCAGATCGATTCGGCAATCATATGCCCTGTGTGGAGGGAGTACTTCTGCTTCCTTGTCGCTGAATACTGCTTCGTAGGCCTGGTAACATGGAGGAAGAGACACCTCTTTCTCTGTGGCAGTGGCTATCCGTTGTATTGAGGCTAATGCTTGTGATGGATTGGGTAACCCAGAGAGGCAATGTTCTATGCAGTAAGGAGACTAGAATTGTACCTTCTTGGTAGTCCATTGTATGACTGGATCATGCTTCTGTAACCAGGGAAGCCCCAAAATGATCCCATATTGGGGTGCTTGGATAATATTGAATGCTATTTGCTCGTGATGCGTTCCGTCGTAGGAAAGCCCATATTCCGGTGTGTGGTGTGTAATGGGTCCGGCCTCTAGCTCTGTCCCGTCGACTGCGTACACAACTTCCGGTTGCTTCTTGGTGATGAGACTCACTCCTAGCCGCCGAGCTTCTGAATAGTCCATAAAACAGCCGGTAGCCCCCGAGTCCACCATAGCCCGAACACCTTTTTACTCGGAACCCATCACCAACGTCATACTCAGAAACAAATGGTTCCTCTCCTGGTTAATATCTGGTGTTATGGAAGGGATGATGTTCCTGCTTGATGGTTCCCCTTCATTCACCTTCAAGTTTTGGAGTTTTCCGCTCCTTCCCGGCAATGCCTGCTGCGGTTTGTCAAACCCGAAACCGACCAGGTTTGGGTTTCACAGGGCATTCCCTTAAGAAATGCCCCTTCTTGCCGCAATATAGGCATAATCCTTGTTTACGACAATAGTCTTTTTCACTCAATGTCAGGGAAGCCCTCATGGTACCTATTTCCATAGGTTCTAGCACTGTGGGTGATTTCTCCCCAAGGCTCTGGCTTTCATAGGGTGCGACCATCCGGTCTCTCTTCTTGTGATCTCCCTTTCTTTCCTTCATCCTGTGATCCAAGCGTAATGTAAGTTTGATAAGTGCTGCGCAGGTACGTGGGTGGGGTTCAATTTGTGCCAACACATCTTTCAGCTCCTCGCTCAGCCCTTGATAAAATAATGCTGTTTGTTTTGCTTCGGGCCAGTCCGTTTCCGTCACCAACCGATGAAAGTTATTCAAATAGGTCACTAAGTCTGAATCTCCCAGCTTGAGTTTCAGCAATTCCCGATCCGCTGTGAAGGTTTCTGCCCTCCTGTCGAATGTCTTTTCGAATTCTTCACGGAATTCATCCCATTTATAAAGGAAAGGGTCGTCTCTCCTAACCACAGGGACTGCCCATTGCGCGGCCTCACCCCCAGGTATGAGATCAAAAAGGCTACCCTGGCTTGGTTAGTGGCAAACATCTTTGGCTTACACATAAAGTATAGCAACACTTGTGTCATGAACACCTGCACCTTTTTGTTGTCTCCATAAAACCGCTCAGGTGGGGCCAGTGGTATCTGAGAGGGCATTTCTACCACCACTGAGGTGGAGGTAGAGAGACTACCACCCACCGCCGTTGGGGTTCCAGGCATCCTGTCCAAACGAGCTCTTAATTGAGCATTCTCCACCCTAGAGGCTGCCACTTCTCTATTCGAAGCCGTCAATTCTACCTGGACCTCCGCTAACGCTGCCAGCACGTCATCCAAGGTTGTCATAGTAAGTGTCAACACAGCCAAGAAGCGGATAAAATTCTTGGGCTGATAATTCTGTCAGGCTCTGCTTGCTGGCCTCTTCGGGGCTGTGTTGAAATGCCTATAACCTCCCCTATGAACGACCTCAGAGTCTGAAGTTTAAAACACAGACTGCTAAGTGAGTCCAACCGGGCAGGGAAAGGAAGGGGACAGCAGGGAGGGAGACCTGAAATGACAAAGAACAAGTGTTTTAGAAAACCCTCCCGTGTGTGCAATCCTAACCCACCCACTTCTCTATGTCTCCTTAAATCAAAATGCCTCACAAAAGCCACACTCGTACCTGTAAAGAAAAATATAACTGACTGTTCCTTTAGAAGACATGGAGTGAGGCGGTACCAGAGACTCTACCCAGCTGTAGGGAAACAAACAGAGAGGATTCCCATGAAAGCCTTAACCTAATTAGGGCTACGCTATGCTTAAGGAGGACTTACACACCTACCTAAATCATGGAATGAGCACACATCAATGGGTGAGAACAATCCTTCTGAAATGGTACCCCTCCTGTGTGTCCTGGGTTGGGTAAATGATAAACAATGTTGTGGAAGGGAAATCAAAGGATATGACAATAGACAGGGTTAATGACTCTTAGCTCAGTCTATTTGTACTGACGGATCTTCCTTATGGGTGTTAAGCACACACCCCTGACCTTCAACACCGTCAATGCGTATCCAGGCTTTTTCACCGTAGTCTGCTACAAGGAGAGAGCAAACGCGGCGGTTCCCTGGAAAACTCCAAAGTTAATTGCACTCTAAATGAAAACTTGCTTTGTAATCACAAAATCTCCTTGTCCCCTAATCATGCGGCTAACCAAGTTCCCTCTCAGCCGAGAGGAAAACAACAGCTGAACAGAATGCCACGCCGACAACGTGGCTCGTACCGGTCCAAACGTTACTAAAGAAAGTATCAGGGCTCCGCGGGTAAGATCCGCTTTCTTACCGCATATCCACGTAAACCAACCGTCACCAAGGTACTGGAAGGAATTATCGGCACCGCCTGATTCCACAGGAGTCCCTTTGTTTCCGCGATGCGCGCGCACCGTGCGTCACTTACGTGACGTCCCCTCAGCCTGCTGAGATTGGTAGTTCTTTGTTCTTCCCATGAGTCAGTAACGCGTTGGCTAGATCACCGCACTCTCTGCCCTGCAGATCTTGACACAAGTATGTTGCACCAATAGATTAACACCTTTGTTTCAGTTATCTCAGCTGGTCACCCACCAGTGGAAGGGTCCCCGATAGCGGAGCACCCATTTGTGGGTAGACTCCTATGTGGTGTTATGCTATCCTTGCCTCTGGAACCACGTTACTCAGCTCTTTAGGATGTCAACAAAGTCTTAAACATTTTCTGTCATGGCAACCAAATAGGTTGCTCTCAAGGAAAGAACTGTCAGCAAAGCTGGTGATGTTTCTCTGCATGGTATGGTGAAGGAGGGTGTTGGATGTTTGAGACCTAGATATTATGGGAAGAACCCTCTCTTCCTCAGGATTGTCGTTTACACTGAGCAGGCATACAAAATGTCATACCAGAGTTATAGAATACCTGGGATTCACGGATTCTCCTAAGCTGTGCATGGCCAGTGCCTTAAGAAATATGAGGAGATGTTAGGGAACTTCTAGTCCTCGGGTCAAAGACAGCTCCTTATCACTCTCAAGCAGTCACCTCCAGCTATATCCTCCAAAACCATACCCCATGGGTGCATTGAGTGATGCAGAAAGCAGGAGGGGATCTTAGCATCTTTGGCGCGCACTCCACTCATGGTGTTATGGCATTCAGTTTGGGTGCCCGTCTACAAGATATCCCCCTGAACATGGCGACTGGTCTTCTGACTCAACCTTTAAAACGTTCTACTTTAGGTCAGTGTTGGCTATGGCTCATTTGGTGGTAAGTAAGCTTTAACCCGTTGGATGCGTGCAAAATGTTCTCGCAGTGCGGGAAAATTACGCATGTGTGCAATTCAGACGGCTCCCGGCCGTCCAACGCACACGCCACTTGTAGCGTCGGATGGCCGGGAACCGTCCAACGCATCCAAAGGGTAAAACTAACATAATTCTCTCCTCTGGTGCTGACATAGAATAAAAAATGTCCTAGCTATCGTAACAGAAAGTTTCAATTCTATTAAGGACTCAGAGGCGAAAATTCTTCCTCCCAAAGAGTCATAATCAGAGAAACCCTCCCCGTGACGTAAGTAAATATTTGAATTATTTGGTTGCAATCTTGTGCAATGTGGATAACTCAACAGGGGAGACTGCGTAGTAATTAATTTTAGGATTAGTTGGGTGGTGGACTATATTTGTAACTGGGCCCCGGTCTGTCCTGAAATACAAATCCAATCTCTCCCCCTAACCTATTTTTACCCGACCACTATTGGTCCTAGAGGGAGACAGCTCTGGGGAGGTTGTGATACTTTGGATTCCAGGGTTGGGGTTGCACTAGTGGCCCGTATGAGAGGCAACATATATACCTCCAGTAGTGACGTGTTTCCCTTGAGCAATAGATACAGTGGGCCCGATTCACAGAATGCACTTAAGACTCGATACTAAACTTACTACTATTTTGGTATTCACAGAATGCACTTACTACTTTTGGCATTCACAAAATGCACTTACTACTTTTGGCATTCACAGAAGTTAGGATTTTGTCTTAAGTTTGTCTTAAGACAGACTTAAGACAGACTTAAGACAAACTTAAGACAGACTTAAGACAGATTTAAGACAAAATCCTAACTTCTGTGAATACCAAAAGTAGTAAGTTCATTCTGTAAATACCAAAAGTAGTAAGTTTAGGATTGAGTCTTAAGTTCATTCTGTGAATCGGGCCCAGTGTTCTAGACCAAATAGACTGATGGCTAACCAGTTGCCTACCCCAACCTTCCCCTGTTACTGCGCAAAGCAGACTCCTAGACCGAGTAGGCCCCAAGATATATGTGTGCTCCACCAATGTATCCAGTCCCCAGGGGGGCCAGTTAGCCAGTGAGGATTCAAGGTGTGTGGTCAGAGGGGGCAGTGGGATCAATATGGTTGATGCAGTGCCTGGAACCCCTCAAATAACAACTCAGGGGGATGCTAGTTGTGTGGTATCCCCGGTGGAAGTAAGTAGGAATTACGACAGGGAGATACAGGAGACGGGTCCAAGCTTCGGCGGGAATATTACTGTGGATCCACTTACCAGGGACGATTGTTCCATTTTAGCCCAATTTGTAACTGAGGTGCGGGAGCCAAAATAATCTATTAAAATTCTCTCCTGGAATGTAGCCAGGATCAAAAACAAACTGTCCTGCCCAGACTGGGGTACATTTGTGGAGAAAAGCGAGGCTTGTCTATTCCAGGAGACTTGGGCGCTGGAAGACATTCAGAGGAGAGGGTTTTTCACTTTCAGCATAAGGGTAACTACGAAGGGTAGGGGCAGACCCTAGGAGGGACTTAGCATCTGGGTGGGTATTCACCTGGGGGCCAGGGCAGTACACATCCCTACTGGCTCTCCTGATGTGCTGCAGGGGCCCTCCTAACACTTCCAGAAAATAGACAAACTGCCCTAATAAACATTTACTCACGACCAACTCAGAGTGGAAAGGAGTCTGGGGTCATTGACCAACTTAGGCAGTTTATGTTAACCCTTGATCCAGCAGTCACCCTAATAGTGGGTGGTGACTTCAACTGTCAGTTTGAGCGCCTTTCAGATGTAACCCAAGATGGTCTAGATGATGAGGACCAGCATTGGTATATTCCAGAACCTCAGATTCCGGTAGTTAGAGACTGGTCCCCGCTGGTGCTCCAAATCAACTCCTTTACCCTCTCGTCCTCTCTTAGAGCTTGAAATGGGAGGACAAATTCAGGTAGACCTGGCCGAATGACCTTCAATAGAGAAGGTCAAAATTCAATCCTTGACTACATCCTGGTGGAATCTGGAATATGGTGATTGGTCCTGGACTTCCAGATTCACGCCAGGAAAGATAGTGACCATAATTGGTTGGTCATGACACTGAAACCAGGGAGTCTGGGTTTGTTCAATCCAGATTTTGATCCTAACTCATTAGATCCTCCGCTTCTAATAACTAACAACAGACGGAGAGTTAAATGGCCATATATATTAGGATCCCCCAACAAACTTGCTGATTTATATCAAAGGGCCCTGCCGCACTTAAGTGATATGGGCGAGGTGGGGGTTGATGCCCCACAACAAGGACTCGGGACAAGCCCTTAAATATACATAAAAAGCTTATCCTAGAACTATCCGACGTGTTTCATCCTGAAGGAAGATTAAAGGTAAAACCTGTTTCGGCCCATCCATGGTACAACGCCAATTGCAGGAAAGCCAAAAAGAATTTGATACTTGCGGTTAAAACACAGGATAAGATTATTATAAAGCAACATCGGCTTTTGCACAAGTGGGTCATTTCGCAGGAAAAGAAAGAGTGGGAGGCTGACAATTGGGAAGACCTCAGAATTGCATGGAAGTCTAAAGATACAAAATCTTTCTGGACAATTGTTAGCTGTGGGAGTAGGGCGGGCAACTTGGCAACTGAACCAAACATAGCGCGTCTGCTTGGGAAGCACACTTTGGGGCCTTGTATACCTCTTCGAGTAAAGATGGCCCCGTAACTGTACTCCAATGCCTCCCCCATGAGCATCGACTGGAGGGGGCATGGGAGATTACCCCCTTGGAGGTGGAAGCCGCAATTTCAAAACTGGTTCCTAACAAGGCGCCCGGTCTAGATAAACTACCTGGGGCCTATTTCGGTCTGAACCGTTAATATGGGCTCCTTACTTATGTGTACTTTATAATGCCATACTAAAAGGTATGGATCCTCCGGATAGTTGGCATGGCGCCGAAATAGTCCCCATTTATAAAAAAGGCTGACCCCTTAAAGGGGCGCTAGAGGGCGCACGAGCTGAATGGCCACACTTTAGTGAGGCTCCGGCAGCCTGGTGCTATTATCCTTCTTTATCCTCCCTACCCTGCTCCCACCCATCCAAAACTCCCCACGATGAGACAGTGAGTGTTGCCTGACACTCGGTGAAAGTTTGGCGGCTCCACCTTCAAAGGGAACGAAGTTAGTGCAGTTTGAAAATCCGGCCCCGGAAACACCCTGCCGCTGTGGAGCCCTGAGGCGGTTCGGAGAAGTACAGGACACCGAGGCGCACCACGAGGCGAGCAGGCCTGAGGAGCGGAGGTGGGCAGCTTTCCTCGTCCCGCCTGCGGAGGCCCCCCCGAGGCCCGCTGGACAGCGAATTGTGAACTGGTGAGAGTCCCTGGGCACAACTGACCTGTGTGGTTGTGGGCGATAACTAGAGCCGATAGTAGCGCTTCTGACTTTGAGGGGCTTGGAATCGTCACTGCGGCTGGTGCGATACTGATGGCCTGGCGTGTGATAAATTCAAACCAATTTTTTGGAGACAGTGCTTCCAACATTACATTGCACACAAAATGTATAACAACGTCCAGGACAAAGATTCTATGGCGTCGACATTTCGACTCGTCTTTTAGGCCTTAGGGAAATTAAATCTTAGCCTGCGAGTCTTCATCAGGACTATTAGTGTGGGCAGCCAGAAGAGTAGCAGAAGCCCTAATCAATGTAGGTGGCAGAGGGGTATTTTCAGTCTCGCACCCAGAGATAGGGAATTACTACCTTATTCACAAGGAGGGTCTAGGTTATAAGTTGGATCCAATCGTGCAGGTATTAATTCTCTGCTTCCTCAATTTTTCTGGAATTTAGTCAGGTCCTAATTGGGTTTCCAAACGGCCCCTTCACTCGGCCAGTTTGTAGGTTGTAAACGAAGTCCAATGGAGTGGTGTACCACCGCCCTTCGGTATGCCGAAGGGCGGTGGTACACCACTCCAGACATAGACCCTCCTTGTGAATAAGGTAGTAATTCCCTATCTCTGGGTGCGAGACTGAAAATACCCCTCTGCCACCTACATTGATTAGGGCTTCTGCTACTCTTCTGGCTGCCAACACTAATAGTCCTGATGAAGACTCGCAGGCTAAGGTTTAATTTCCCTAAGGCCTAAAAGACGAGTCGAAACGTCGACACCATAGAATCTTTGTCCTGGACGTTGTTATACATTTTGTGTGCAATGTAATGTTGGAAGCACTGTCTCCAAAAAATTGGTTTGAATTTATCACACGCCAGGCGATCTGTAAATTGTACATTGTGTAAATTCATTGTTTATATATCGAAATTTGAAGTACTCCTCATTCTATGCTTTCTCTATATCTTTCTATTCTAGCACGCTATATTCAGTTTCTTGCGCATATTCCAGTTTGGGCAACCAAATTCTCTCTCTATATATTGAAGTAGCCACGAATGCAATGAATTAAAATTGCCCTGGTTTCATAATTACTGCTGTTGCTTTTTTGGTTTGATTTTATACAAATTATCATTGAATGTACTTGGGCTGATTTACTGTACATGCCCCATGACTAAGAAAAGGTGTTTATTGTTTAAGTAGAAATAATTGTCTGAGACCATTGTCTTTGAATAGCATTTATTACCCAGGTTTTCTTGACGTTCCGGGTCACCCCATTGTCTTAATGGGTGCGATACTGGGGCGCCATAGCGGTGCAATTATCACCCCCGCGCACTGTGTGTCTCACTCTAGACTGTATAACACCATCGGGTGAGCACTACAGCAACGAGCTCCCCTGCATGCCTGACAATACAGTGGCATTGAGAACGAGTAAGCGCTCCCGCTCCTCGAGCTCCAGCGGTGGGCCTGGAGACACTGCCGGCTGCCCTGTGCTATACTGCTGAACACGGTGAAATCGATACAGGCGTTCAATGCTCTGTTAAATACGCCAGCCCAGACGCCGTGATTTCCTTCCCTACGGGATAATACTATAGACGCCGCCGGGGCTTCCTTGGCCGACTGATGGTGCAGAGGGGGCAGCACAACTGTTGAGCAGCACCACACTAATGAGGGGGTGCCCTTTTCAATACAAGCTGTTCCAGGTAGGATCAACCTTCATCTAAGGAGGAGCGCTTTTATTTCCTTGGCGCTATGGGGAAACCAGTCAACAGGCAGCCCAAACTGCAGTTTGAGCCCGCAGTGCAAAAAAAAGTGACGAGGAATACGGTGGACAGCGGACAACCTCGGAGTCCATCTACAGAGGTGTCCACCTCAGCCCCCACGGTGCCGGACATTGCCACAATGCTACGTGAGATGCGCCAGGGCTTTGCCACTGTCGTCGACAAGGTTGATAGACTCTCAGCCAGAATGGACGGCATAGTCCAGAAAATGGATGTTCACGAGGAACGTATTACGGAAGTGGAGCGACGAATATCCGAGAATGACGACACCACGGCGGCGCATACCTCGAGACTCTCGAGAATGGACAATGTGCTGCGTGTAATAGCCGCCAAAAATGAGGAGTTGGAAGCGAGGAGTCGAAGAAATAACATTCGCGTCACGGGCATACCAGAGTCGACCAACACGGGGAAGATGGAACTCCATATCGAGACGATACTTATAGCGGCAGTGGGGGCGGAGGCCTTCTCGAACCAATTCATAGTAGAGCGTGCTCATCGCTCCCTCGGACCTAGGCCCAAGCCAGGAACCTCGCCGAGACCCATCATCGCACGCCTACTCAACTATAGAGATCGTGATGCGGCACTACGAGCGGCACGGGCAAACCAGAACCTCACGCACGATGGAGTGACATTTTCTATCTATCCTGACTTTACCCCAGTGGTGCAAGAACAAAGGCGGAAATTCCTTACTGTTAAGAGGAAACTTAGGGACCTGCACATTGACTATGCCCTTTTGTACCCAGCCAAACTGCGAGTGACCCATCAGGGCACACAACATTTTTTTGTCAACCCGCAGCAAGTCGAGGATTATATTAAAACTTTGCCTAAACAAGGAAGACAACCTGCAGATGCTGAAGGCCAACATGACTCGAGTTCTGACTAGGAGAACGACTGCCCTTTGTTGCTGGGATGGAGCACGCTGATGGGACATGACACTTGTGTCACTACATGGTTCGGTGTTACCACTACATATGGAGACTGCGACGGATTTGAAGGGTACCACGGACGGGTATCGGACTGCAGGCGGTAACGTATGCCAGGCACCCACCCCCCTACTCCCTTTCCCCTCTGGATAGAGACTTCAGGGGCGAACTTGCACGGAGCGGGAGGAATGGGGGTGGACGGACGTGCACCTCAAATGACCCCTAATGGGTGTACCCCAAGGAACTTTGTTCCATTTCTGTTGATGTTCGGGTGTTTTGGTCACTTTTGGGTGGGGGGAGGGCTTGGGATGCTGGCAAGTTGGGGATGCTTCAGTGGGTGGGGGGAGGCAGGCGAGATGTTTTGCATGGGAGGAATGCAGATAGCAATGCTTGGGTCTTCCTGGATGGGCCGCATGGATTTCATGAGAGGAGATGGGAGGTGACTGCTACTGCTATTTCTGCGCACACCATGTGCTTGCTGGGAACTCTTGGGAATAGGCGGGATGGGTACACAGTTGGGAGAACTGTTTGGTTTATGTTCATTGCATGTGCAACAGGTATCTAAGAGATGCTTCTATGTTTAGATATGGGACTTTTTGAGTGCGTCGGAGATGTGAGTGGGCCTATTATGCGATATGTGGGCTCTGCATTACAGCGAACACTACTGGGGGCGGAGACACTGCCCGTGTGCTAGGTCCTCCGCTCTCCCTGGGGAGTACTGGACACGCACGACTCGAGCAGAGCCTGCTACTTGCTGGTGGTGGATGCGCCGTACAGGATGCCTCGATTTCTGGTTCATATGTCCACTTGCACGCATGGGGGACACAAACTTGAATATAATCACATGGAACGTGAGAGGGCTGGGTGATCCTAGGAAGAGAAGGCAAATACTGGGCTATCTTGATCGACATAAAATTCATATTGCTTTCCTCCAGGAAACACATTTCAAGCCACATGGACTACACTCCTTTGGGAAAAGATGGGCCTCGTATACAGTATTCTCCTCATATTCATCATATGCAAGGGGTACGGCTATTTTGATAAAAAGAAACACACCTTTCCATTTAGCGGGCTCTAAGACAGATCCGCAGGGAAGATTTTGCTTGATGTGGGGCCGATTGGGTCGTATGGCTGTGACACTGGCCTGCTGCTACGGGCCTAACGTGGATGATCCACAGTACTTTACCGACCTGTGGGCGGCAATTGTGGGAACTGGACCACAACATCTCATCTGGGGGGGTGATTTCAATATGACCCTAAATCCTGTCTTGGACAGGTCACACCCCGCTCCCCATCACTATACAAATGGGAGGGAGGTTCTCCGTGCAACGATTGAAGATAATCAACTCTTAGACGCATGGAGATCTATGCATGGGACGAAAGGGGAAGGTACACACTTCACTGCTCAGGCGAGGTCATGGGCCAGACTGGATTATATACTCTTGACGCCCCAACTTTACACATCACTAGTGCACTCAGCACATCTCCCCAGAACATATTCAGACCACTCACCTGTAATCATCACGTTGCGGGGCTCTGAACTGGGCCCCACTGTTACAGCATGGCGTATGCAACCCACGATGCTACTGAACACCGAATTCCAAGAAGAGCTTCGGGATGAATGCCTAGACTTTTTTAAACGTAATAAAGACTCAGTAAAGGATGTTGAAACTATATGGGATGCTTTTAAAGTCACGCTTAGAGGACTATGCATTTCGAAGGGCTCAGGGGTACTTAAGAGTATCTTGAATAGATTGAAGACTTTGGAATCAGACCTTAGAAATGCGGAGGATACACTCCGAGTTTGCCCTGGGAGTGATACACTAACTGTAATACGGGATAAGCTGTCGGAATATACTGATGAAGCAGCACGGGAGGTGAAGTTCTGGAACAAACACTGGGTAGCCAGAAAGTATGGGGAGAGCGAGAGACCTGGGAAGGCCTTGGCTGCAACGATTAAACGTATGCGTTCGCCTACTGTCATGCTCGAATTGGAGACTGCAGAAGGGATACTGCTCAGGGACACCACTCACATATTAAATGAATTTGTAGGGCACTATAGTGCATTGTATTCCTCAACCAGAACAGGGAAACTAACACTAGATGGCTACCTGGCAGATGTATCATTGGGGTGGCTGAGCGACTCACAGAGAGCCTTTCTGAGTGCCCCGTTCGGACTAGATGAAGTGAGGGAGTCTATCATGCACATGAAGTCTGGTAAGGCTACTGGGTTAGACGGAATTCCTATTGAATTTTACAAGACATTTATAGAGTTCATGGCACCGGTACTGCGTGAAGTGTATGAAGATGCTCTGGAGGTTGGCCACCTCCCTGCCTCCATGAGAATCGCTTTCCTCACATCCCTTCTCAAACCGGGGAAGCCTGCTAATCAATGCGATTCGTATAGGCCCCTGTCCCTGCTAAACTGCGATGTGAAGATTCTCGCCAAGTTAATAGCTGCGCGCCTTAGCCTTCTATTGCCTGACTTAATACTCCCAGATCAGGCTGGATTTGTTCCAGGCAGGGCGACGTCGCATAACCTCCGCACCTTTTTTTCAGTCTATAATTCAGTTCATGAGAACTTGCCAATGGCGGCCATTTTTTTAGACGCCACTAAGGCGTTTGATTCATTGGAGTGGGATTATGTCTTCCGGGTACTCGAGCGCATGGGCTTTCCACTTATCTTCATTTCCTGGATTAGATTATTATATACGAGCCTGGTGGCCAAGGTCCTCATTAACGGCAAATTGTCCTCGGAATTCCCGGTCTCAAGAGGGACTAGGCAGGGCTGCCCCCTTTCCCCACTCCTGTTTGCCATAGCCACAGAACCCCTTGCAGCTAAACTGCGTCAACATCATCGGGAAAGTGCGTTGCGCTGTTTTCAAAGGTAGATACTGATCTCAATGTATGCCGACGATATTACGCTCTATGTTCGTCACCCTTGTGAGAACCTGAATCCCATCCTTAGGGAGTTTATACGGTTTGGAGTCCTCTCCGGTGTCCAGATAAAACTGGACAAAGTCGTGTATTTTCCCACTTACTGCCTCGACACATAAGTTTGCATTGGAGTACCCGCTTGCCTGGTGTGAGGGAGATTTTAAATACCTGGGAATACACATTGAAAAAGATAGGGAGGCGTTAATTCGGGCTAATTACGGTACAGTAATGGATAAAATCAGTGATAATATCTCCAGATGGATAACCCTTCCCTTGTCCATGGCTGGAAGAGCTTCCCTAATTAAGATGGTGATACTCCCCCAACTCCTATATCTCTTTCTGAACATACCATTCCATCCCGGTGCCTTTTTTTTCGGCTGCTGCGCACCGAATTGATTAAACTGGTGTGGGGCGGGAAAACACCGAGACTCACATGGGAGGTCCTTATCAGACCTTACTCGCAGGGCGGCTTTGGAATTCCGGATTTTGAACTTTATTACTGCGCAGCCCAGGCCCACTTTGCTTACTTCTGGGTACGACAACCTAGATACATGCCTCAATTGGCAGCTGAACACTGGCTGGCACACCCAACTCCTATTGAAGGTGCCTTATACTCCCCGGTAGAAGGTAGAGATAAAACTCCCAACACAGTATTAAGCACCGTAACTGCGTGGCGACACATAGGCTCGAGGCTTGACCTTCAACTACTTTACGCCCCATTGTTGCCTTTGGCCTATCACCCACAGTTGCCGCTTTTACAAGAAGCAGGCTTCCAGAAACTACTGAAGAAGATACATTTTCAAACATGGGGGGATCTGTACCATGATGGCAAGTTTCGTTCCAGAGAGCAGCTCTATGAAGGGATACAGCCAACACCGCTAGATGTGTTTTACTATATCAGGCTCCGGCACGGTTTGCAGGCGGTTACACCTGACTTCCCACACGAGCCCCCTGTACTTGTCCCACTACAGAACATTCTCTTGCATGATAATCCCAACAAACTAGTATCCACACTATACAAATCGATCTGCGCCAATATGTACTATAAAGCTTTACCGGCCAGGAAGAAGTGGGATCGGGAGTTGGCCATAACGCTCACTGATAGACAATGGGATTTCTGTCTGCAGCAGACGGAGCGCATATCATCCAGCAGTAGATATAGGATTATTCACTACAAATTCATACACAGATTGTATCACACACCGGCACGACTGCACAGATTCCAGTTAAGAGCCACTGACGATTGTGACAGATGTGGGGCCCCGGGGGCTGATTTCTTGCATCTTGCATGGGGATGTGATCAGGTACACCACTATTGGGGTCAAGTTTTTGAGGCCATATCCAAAATTATACACACGTTGGTGGACCCATCCCCGCTCTTGGCCCTACTGGGTTATGTGGAACCGCTTCAGGCAGCCCACCGCAAGTATGTGGCACTTGCTATGCTATTGGCCAAGCGAAGAGTGGCATGCAGATGGGGGAGGGGCAGGGCCCCCAAATTCAAGAATTGGGTACAAGACATGGTGTACTGTCAAGAACAATTGCATACCTACTCTGAACTGTTACCTGCCACCTCTAGACCTACTGACATACGGGCTCCGCTAAAATGCTATTTGCTAGAGATGTCTGCGGAGGAGGCCTGTGATTGATGATTTGGGAATTGTGCTAGTGGCATACTGTTGAGAGCCCACATGGTCTCTGGCAAAGGGGGGGATGTGGTATGGGGATGTGCTCTCAGTTGTTGACATTACTGTTCCCCCTTCCTCGCCCTGTGGGCCGCTCCTGCCACCAATGTAGAAATTTCAACCTCGAGTGCCGCTGTATGGTTGACTGTCATATGCTGTCTTTCTGGTAGACCAGATCGTTACCTTTACAGGAGACAATGGCCTGCTCCAGCTCTACTATGCTTTTTGTTGAAATGTGCTGTGTGAAATGTACCCTACCTTGATGTTGGCTCACCGCTGTTCTGACGCACAAAATCTTCCCACATATAGATTAGATCCCGCACATGCTGAGGTTTAACAAAAAATGTAAAAAGTAAGACAAATTGATTGTTCATATTGAATATGCGTACTGTCATTATGTTCGGATAACATCTAAGGAGCAGTATATGTAAAGTTTTTCTTGTGCATCGTACCATCCTGATAATTTGTACAAATAGCGGCTGGCCTCCGGGTTGTAGGCGTGACGCTGTGTGCACTTGACAGTACTTAATAAACGTCTTACACCAAAAAAAGCAAACAAAAAAAAAAGGCTGACCCCTTAAACCGTCTAACTACCACACCATCAGCCTGATAGATGTCACTCAAAAACTGATGGGATGGATTATCCTAGACAGAATACAGAGTGGATGGAAGGTAACGAGATTTTAACCCCCTTTCGGGCTGGTTTTAGGTTGGGTACATCTACATTGGACCAGTTATTTAGACGCCAGGTCTTATACTGGAAAACGGTGAGTGTAGAGGGTGGCAGCCTCTACATGATCTTCGTTGACCTGCGGTCAGCGTTTGACCTGGTTCCTAGTGACAACCTGTGGAGTGTACTAAATGAACTTGGTCTACCATGCTATCTCTTGCATGTTCTAATGAGGCTACACATTGGTACTTATGCGCAAGTTTGGTGTGGGAAGCATGGCGAATTGTCAGCCCGCTTCCCGGTGAGCCAAGGGGTGCGGCTGGGATGTGTCCTGGCCCCCACCTTGTTTTGCCTGTACATTAATGGATTAGTCAACCATCTCCATGGAGTCAAGGACATAGATGTTCTGAGGTTAGTTACAGGTCGGGTGCCCGCATTGATGTTTGCGGACGACACCCTGTTGTTGTCCAGGACATCAACAGGCATCCAACGAAACATGGATGGCTTCGCTGACTTCTGTGCATCAAGGGGTCTTGAGATTAACCTAGACAAAACCAAGTTTATGATTTTCATTCCCCCGAGGCAGGCACGCCCGAATCCCATTCTGGGTGGAATCCCACTGGAGCGAGTTAAAACCTTCGAGTATTTGGGCATCACTTTGGGAGAACACCTGGAATGGGATTCGCAGTTGGTGAAGGCAGCACTTAACCTAACAAAAGTGGTGGGGGGGATTCAGAAATTGCACAGAGAGTCTGAGTTTAAGCCTGCGGGTCCAGTTATTGAAATTTATAATGTACAGGACAGATCGGCAGATGGGGCTGAACTTTGGGGTCATCAAAAATCTCTTAACTTTGTTTAGGTAGAACACGCATTTATGAGGAACATATTGGGTCTTCCAGTGAGCACTCCTCTTGTACCTCTTCGCATGGACCTAGGGCTACTGCCTATTGAGGAGGTAAGGACACTACACTCCTTAACATATTGGAAAAGACTATGGTCCGTCCCTGAACTGGTCTGTTATAAAAACGAATTTAGGGAAATTTAGGCCGCATTGAAAGGTAAGAAAATTCCGTGGTTGACCCAAATAAAGGAAACTTGTATCAGGATTGGTCTACAGGAACTGTGGGAAAATCCTGATGTAGCTTGTTTAGAGTTAACCAAAGCTGATTTTGTTCGCCACTACAGGAACTATAATTTAGCATCCCTCCGCGCGAACTCTGAGGGGGGAAGACTGACCACTCAGTTCCTCCAGGTTAAAGTAGACTATAAAAAGGAAGAATTTTTAGACCTGATATATCCCGCATCAGCTAGAAACTATACATGCAATTTAGATTTGGTACCCTTCCGCTTAGAGTGTTCACCTGCAAATGGGACAGTAATAAGAGTGCGGATTGCCCAGCTTGTGATTACCACCTGGAAAACAAAACTCATGTTTTCTTTTCTTGCCCAGCGTATCAGGCTGCACGAAAACACTGGGTCCTACCAATATGTAGAAATCTAGGCTTACGCCAGTGTGCCCAAGTGTTTAGAGTGTTAAAGTACGATACGCACCCCCTAATATTTTTGCCGTCTCCCGTTTTCTGAATGGAATGTGGCATAGACGCAGGAAATTGATCAATGTAGCCATCAACCAGTAGGAACTATTCTATTCTATTCTGTCTTAATTATATTTCAACCGTTCGATGATGAATTCTATGTTTAATTAGGTTTTATGCTATTGCATTGAGCTATCGCTCTAATTCGCAAATATCTGTATTTTATTATTGTATTTTTAAGCTGAGTTCATATTTATTATCTTAATCATTTGAATGTATGTATCTTTACTATGTACTTTTATAGTCCGTTGTGACCGAAATAAAGTTATCGAATGATAACTCAACAGACTTAGGTTATGCATATCCTGTGTAGTGTAGATTTGTTGTTAAGCAACCAAATCAACGTGGTTATATTTTCCCTATGGATGTTCTAGTCTCTCTCAATCTCAGGGAATGGAAAACAGGATTTGTAAGAAAGGAGTTAGAGCATGACACGCAAGACAAAAGAGGAGTTGGTGACATAGGTGAATGACTATGATAGAAAAGCAACCTCTGATTGGCGGGGTCTTGAGTCCTAAAATGTCCATGGACTCGACAATTCTCGCTCCGGTGCCTACTCGATTCATGGGTTCACACTCTGCGACTCTGGGCAATAGCTTGCTTAATCTCCACAATGGCCCCTCGTGGCGGGATGCCTGGCTTTCACCTTGCGGATACCCTGCTGGGGTTATCTCACAGGGGAATACCAGGACGGGTTCCCTAAGCAAGCGCTTAGAAACCGGTGGTGATTTGCGCTATATAAATTCCTGTACATTTACATTTACATTTACATTTGGACACCTATTGGGTTATGGGACTGTTTGTACTTTGCTTGCTTTTACCATTCCCAGTGTCCCATCGGAAATATGGTTCTTTTTAAGAAGTAGAAAGGGATACAGTTAAATAAAAGTGGAGAAAGCAAAGCATAATCCTTGCTTCCAAGTCCTCAATGGAATTGAAACTTTCTGTCACGATATCTAGTAAATATTTCATTCTGATGTACTCTTAGAGCTGAAGTTGTTCCCCAAAAACTTTGGGGTGCATGGGCATTTTTTGTTAGTTTCTCTGAGGTTACTAAACAGCTATATTCAAAGTAGAAATAAGATCCTAACATAAAAAGCTAAGGGGCATATTATCAAGCAGGGCGCTAAAGCGGCGATAATGGGCTTCATAATATGGCCTTGTGAATTCCAATAGAAACCCATGTTCCGGTGTGAACATAGGCTTCTATTGGAATTCTCCATGGCATATTATCAAGCCCATTATCACCGCTTTAGCGACAGTTTTCTGCTGTTAAAACAGCGATAATTTTAACACCCTGCTTGATAATATGCCCCTACATTTTTTTGTTTAGTTGCTGAAATATGTACAAATAAAGGTTAGATGAGATACACAATTATGACAAAACATGTAAATTAATAATGGTGTTCTGATACCACCCTGATACATTTTAGAATTGTTCAATGACACTGAGGGATTATGTTGTTCAATTATTTGGAAATGCACTGACAAATCCAGTAGGCATGGATTTTCATTATTCCACCCCCCATGTTTTTGATTGGCACATAGTCAGGGTATGGTGAATTTAGCGGGTAGGCTTTAGGGAGTAGGGCCTGCTGGTGCACAGACCCTTATTTGTGCCTTAAGCATAGACATTGCATGGTATGTTTAGGGGGTTACCTGACCAGTGTGACTGTTTTTGTTCTGGGCCCTCTGTAGGTTTTAAGGTTTCCAGTGCGCCCCATGGGAGTTTCTACATGCCAGGTTGTAAGCATCTGTAAGGTTGTAGGTAGTATCAGTTCAGTCAATGTAGCACAGTGCAGCAAGGCAAGTTGTTGTGCTAAGTTATGTGAAAGGGAGAGAGCTGAACAGCCATTTGTACTAAGATTTGACACTGTTCAGCTCCGTTTATGCACTGCGCTCTTGTGGCTGCGCTTCGATGCAAGGGTACTGCATTCTGGACAGGATGACTTTTGTGAAGGAAGGGAGCCTTTCTGAACAAAAACCATCCCTAGAGGCATATTCCTCTTTCTATGTGTGCTACACAATGGAACATACATTGGATATAATAAGGAGAAATAAAGATATTTCTCCTTGTTACTCCTCAGTGGGTTAGGCACACCATTCTGGCACAAATCCAAGTTTACAAATCAAAATAAATCTGGGGATGCATCAATCAAAACTCAGGGGTAGATGCATGGGAACTCCCACACTCCACTCATGTAAGGCCTTCCCGATGCAAAGTAATGCAATGCATTGTTTCATTTACTTTGTATTTACTAAGCCACACAAATCCACGCAGAACGACTTTGTGAGACTTAGTAAATGCCAACATTGATTTTGCATTGGGGCAGTGCCACTAACGTGAAGCAACCACAATGCAAAATTTTAGATAATCTGGACTTTGGTTGCCATTATGGGTTTCAACAGTGCAATGGACAAAATAACCCAGTTGTTACAATTGGACCCAGTACCTACTGACTGCCGTGGGAATGTCAGGCCTGGATTTCCCATATCACCCATATTTATCCTATGTTATTAAAGTCAATGTAATTGAGAAATGTACCTTAAAATACACACTTTGGTTCATTAACAATGTTTGAGAGATTGTGTGAGAAGTTAGCCTGGCATATGATGTCTGCTATTCTAGTGGGCACCTTGCACCAGTCTAAACGACCCTTATTGATGGTGGTTGTAAAGTCAACCTATCCTAGTGGTAGCATGGACCAGCAGTCTTAGGCTAAGACCTCAGAGAGCATGTGAAGCAAGCTGTTTTACCAATTATAATCCCTTGAATACTAAATGAAAGGACACCACACAAGGTATATATCAAATATATATGTATTTATTTCTAACACAACCCCTCTGAACTCTTTATGAGGTCAGAGATCGAAGTACATCACAAGTTACTCAATTACAATACGATAAGTTGCACAAATACAGTTTTGCCCTAGGGGCCTCACAAACCATATACTAAGTACGTGGTATAAGAACCACTTCAGAAATAGTGATAAGGCCTAGGGTCTAGGGAATCTCTGGGGCTACACTAGACAACCAAAGGTTAGGAAGCAGGAGACCCATGGGAGATGCTTGCAGTGTCTAAACACAGTCGCAAGTTACCATTGACTTATAATCGAGATCGAAGAAGTTACAAAGTTACTGTTTAAGGGCACTTCCGGATGGACTACGACAAAACCCCTTTGAACTAGGACACCTGGTGATTCAATACCCACGGGAGCACCAGAGTATTCGAGTTACCTCACCAGGGAAGCCGGTGCATAGGTGTCTTTTCTTGACGGGTTTCGTCAATGCTTTCAATGCAGATCTGCAAAAGAAGTACTGCAGGCGGCCAGTGGAAGAGTGTCCGGGTGGATCCAAGGGTAGATCGAAGAAGTGAAAAACCTGAAAGCAGAGGGGACAGAGCCTGGGTCACTAGCCAGTGGCCAGGAAGGAACAGGAAGGAACCAGGCGATGTCGCGATGATCTCAGATGAAGAGGTGAGGCTTGTCTCTGCAGCCACGAGGACCAGGAGGTGTTGATGACAACCAGGAGCTGTATTAAAGCTGTCCTACAAAGGATGTAGTTGACTGCGGTGTTGGTATCCGGATTGGACCCAACAAGCCTTGGCAAACGCAATCCATGCAGGAAGAGAAGATTGGCTTCGGGTCAGACCAGCAAGATCTGAGGGACTTCTCCTTTGCAGGGAAGCTGAAGCAAGCCTGGAGCAACCAGGAAAGAAGTTTGGTTTTAAAGGTTTGTCTTCAGGGGGCTCACTAACCAGCAGGATAGAAACCGGGAAGATGCGTTGGGCTGAAATGCAAGAGCGGGCCCCACGTGGCATTCGTGGAGTGTGGAGGGCTGAGCTTCAGTGCCAATGGCGGTCGGGTCTGGGGCTTCCCGTATCCCAATGCACAACTGCAAGGGTGCTTCAGTATTTGCACTGTTAGCAAAATGTAGGATGTCCAGGGTGTCCGGTCCCACGTCTTTCGTGTCCGCCACGGGTCTCAGCTTTGCTGTGAATGTGGGTCGGAGTCAGAGAAGTATGAGAATCCAGTTCCTGTGTCACTGAGTCTTCGGGTTCCGGCAGGAGCGTCGACAAAGCATTCTGGCAAGTTACTGGTGGTGCCTGTTTGCACAGAGTGGTGACTCCTTGACCACAAGGGAGATGTCTTCAGTCTTCTAGTCAGAATAGAACGTCGAAGGTTCAAGAGTTCCGTATCAGAGTTTCGTTCTAGGATAATCTAAAGTCTATGGACCCCTTTCCCTTTGTCCAGTTTCACGCCAGAGCGGGGCTGGAGTGCCCCAGCAACTGGTTTGAACCGAGCTATGCATGGAGCACCTGGTGTGCCCCAGGCAGTGTCTGGAAAAGCATCTTTCCATTCAACCCACCCTGCCCCAATACCCTACAGGCTGTCTGGGGAGGTGCCAGCACCTCCCTCGACAGGAATCCTATTGTCCAGGCTTCCCTTGCTGGAGTTTCCCCAGCAGCAGGAGGTCAGACTTGTGTCTGTGGCAGCAGCATCCATATTGTGATGCTGGGGCTCTGTTAATCGGGTAAAGCAGGAACATACATGTCTTTTCCCTCTAGAAGGGTGGAATGCTACTCCCACCACAAGAACTAGTGGGGGGGTAGTATTCCAAAGTGTTTGACACCTTACAGGACATGCTTTGATAAAGCCAAACCAAAGTTAGCATTAACCATGAGGATTATAATGCACTTAAGAGTATATGGTATGGCTATATCTTAGAACAGCTATGAGGAAATGGTTCCGAAAGCTGCAGAGGGGCTCAGCTCATGCTAGGGCACCCTTTCACATAAAACAGAGCACTCTGCCTCCATGATTGTTAAGGCCTGCCATAGGAGTGACTTATAGGTTACTATGTGTCCATATATAAGATAGTTATAGATATACTATATTTAAGTAAGGGGTAATTACACCACCGTACCCAAGCTGAGTGATAAGCCTGTGGTGTCAGTTTCGATGGCCAGCCAGGGGTGGCATAATACATGCTGCAGCCCCTGGCAGGCCTTGGATGCACTTATGCCCTGGGTACCTATGGTACACTATACAGGGGCTCACAAAGGTGACCCAATACCCAATCAGGTATGTACCTAAAGTACATGGTATCAATTTAGAGAGAGAACAGCGGGGCTGTGGGCCACACTAAAGTCGAAAAACAAGAGAATCCTAGCAAAAAGTGGGGGTGACCATAGGAAGCAGACTCTACTTTCCTACAGATTGGGAGAAAATCCTACTACCAACTTCAAGTACAAGTTGTAGCTATTTTGCATCACTCAGCTGCATGCAAACATTCTTTCAACATAGGGTGAATAATAATTAGAGGGAACTTTGATCCTCAACCTAACATTTAATTTTACATATGAACCACTTTTCAAAGTACTCAATATGTCCAATGTCCTAAAATTTGAAGGGCACAACTTGCTAATCATGCTATTTTCAGATGAAGGAATTCCTGTGAAGACTCAGAGAACGGTATTAGTACCTCTTTATTTTGCACAGAAAAGAAACAAGGCAAAACGTGCTCAGGTCCGAAGATATGCCAGTGTTGACTGATAAGTTAAACCACTCAGGGGCATATACACAAGGAGCTATTGCGGAACTAACTGCACTTTATCGCAGCCAAAATAGTGATACATGTATCCCACCATTCACAAGCAGGTGCTAACAGCCCACAGCACTAATTTTCCCGGGATAGCAGCTGCAAAAAACATCGCCACAGAGGACACCCGCAACTATCGGTAATGAGTTGCAGTGTGGGTGTTCCTGTGACAAAACCCATGACAACACCACACCTCAACATTCACAACGACCAGACAGATAGGCGATAAGAACATAAAACACGCAATAAGGCACGTTAGCAGCAGGAATTTTACACCTGCTCTGACATGGTGTAAAGTCGGACGGAAGCCTGCACCACAATAGGGAGCTCTGCCCAGGGCTTCATCGGTAGGGCAACAGATGCCATGGAGCCACCCATCACGCAGCACGGACACCCAAGAGGGCCACAACACCCACCCGCCCCCCGGACCACCACAGAGGTAGTGCAGACAAAGACAGCATCCCCCCAGGAAACTCACCTGCATCACAGGCCCAACATCTGGTAATGTCACTGTACACTACAGGCTGAAAGGGACAACCATCCTACACATCCTGGCCATCATTGCCTAACAGGCCTACGGCACCAACACAGCAGACAACCAACATCACACCCCACCCCAAGCTGCTGGCTGTGCACCACCTGTTGGCCCCTGGCACACCCCAAACAACACTCACCATAGTTGGCGGAGTCTCACAGCCAGCCACATCTAAGACCCCCATGCCTGTCCTGGACATTACCCCAGTCCCCGTACGGTCAACACAATGCGCAGGTACAGCAGGAGATCAAGGAAGGACCATACGCAATAGCCTGATGCCCGCATATGTAGGGAGCAATCCACTGCACACATGTCCCACCTGTGCCCCCTGGTGACACAGCACACAATCAGTGCAACAGGAGGCACACATCACACATCAATGTGCAGGCAACATCAGAACACCGTGGGACCTTCACCAATGTTGTATCCAAATACACAGCCAGTGTGGATGACCCTTTCTCCCTCTGACAGTCCGACAGCAACCAGCCGTCCCAGGATGGTACAAAGGGAAATGCACAGCCCCTTGGCAACTTCCCAATTAACACCCCACTCACCTCAACTCCACAACCATGCAATCCACAACTCTGGCAATGCACACATCACAAGTCCACAACCAAGATGCACAACAACATGGCCATTGAGCAGACATGATAGAACAACTCACAATGGTAACCTGGGCAAGCCGTGAACATGACCCATCTACGGCAAGGCACCTCAGCCACACAATAGGCGGATGTTGGGAGAGGAGGCAACCAGGCATATGTGAAGGGTGCACTAGAACCATGATTGGGAAAGTACACAATGCCAAGAGTGGCGGCGAAGTGCTGAACAAACCGCAGTATGCAGAACACACCAATATCCACGGCGACATACACCTCTGGTGTATGGAGTGTAGTGGACAGTGGACGCAACCATGTCACCCAAGCTAGTGGGGGTCCTTGTTGAATTGTTGCCTGTTACGCCCCACACGTAAGCGTGAGCAGAGTGGGGTGGGCCTGTGTACGCCAGGCCAGCGTAGGGGTGTGAATAAAAAGCACGTAGCCCTGGGTGGTGTCCTCTTCCGGAAAGCCCGACGTCTCTGCCAGGGCAGCGCCTCCCACCCCGCCACGAGGCTGACACCATCCTCATTAGCGGGGTTGCCTAAGATCTTGTGCGCCTTCCATACCCCAGCCCGCTAGGCCACAAACCCATCAGGGAGTCCCTACACAGCCAGGAGACACTAATCAGCATCCGACACCGGCGTGTGTCATGGAGGGCCCACCACGTGCGAGTGTAAGCTCCAAGCCCGAGGTCCGCGACCTGGACAGCCTTTCAGACCACCGCTGTCCCCCCGACGCTGGCACACATTGCTCCTTTCTCGTTTACAAATTCTACCAGCGACCTCTGCGGCCCAGTGGGTCCCATATGTGAGACAGTGTCCTGGTTCTTGAATGGCAGTGACCCCAAATCCGGGACAGTGGCCACAGCTCCAGACTCCCTTCGAACAGTGAGGCATAGTTCCATATGCGCATGTTGCGACACATCCTGCCACAAACCCTATCCAACGCCATCCGGATAGCAGTACTGCCGTAAACCCTGTCCAACGACATCCATCGAGCCATGATGCCACAAACCCTGTCTAACGCCATCCGGCGAACCTTGGATGAGGGACCAGGACAACCTTGCGGACCAGTAGGTCTCACATCCAGCACCTAGTCACGAATCACTAATGGCTGAGTCCACACCAGTGGACGCATGGAGAGGAGTAAGAGGAAGATGCGGCTCAGTCCGGACGAAAGCCGGGTCACAGTGACAGAGGTGACCGAGCACGTGGTGCCACTGAACCTGAACTACGCAGGCCGGTGGGCCACCAACCTATTCTGGCCACGCTTGGTGCATGGTTCATGCTGTCCGCTGCCTCCGGCCCTCACTGCTCTCGGCCTAGGCTGTGCTCGAGTAGGCCACAGATTTGGATCTGAACATTGAGTATGCAGAGGTAGATTACACATCATTGTACCCCAGGAGAGGCCTAAGAGGATTTTGCCTTGCAAATTGGCGGAGAGAAAAGTATCATTGTTACGGAGGTGTTCGTACACTACCAACATCTGCCCTGGTGTCACAAGCGACGTGCATCGGAAGCCAAAGACACGTGGCTGTGGGCCACTGCTGACCACTGCCTACGGCCTACACTGTGGTCCAGTAGGTCACAGAGTCATGATTCAGCAATGGCGGAGTACATATCATTGTACCGGCATCAGTGCAGTCTACATCCCCACTCAGCCCCTGTGCCACTAAGTCTGTTCCCCGACATTGATAGACACTCTCTGGTCGAACAGTGGTGGAGTCTGAGCCTGTGGACTAGGGGGCAGTTTTCAACCCCATGTAGCTGATACAGAATTAATGGTAGCAACAGGCTGTCGCATTCCGCTCCTTGATTTGCTGCTTACTGGTAAAATCAAATCTTTTGGCATCTTGCCCTGGAGTACACCTTCCACTGTCCCACGAAACACTCCGAAACATACACCACGGACAATGATGGTTATCCGCTCAGGTCGCATGGCCCATATGACTGCAGCGCAAGTCTCTGTCCCGTGGCTGGGTGCCTATGCCAGCCGCAGTGCATCCGGGGCCACTAACTCTGTACTGGTCAAGTCCGGGACCCCTTCTCCGGAGACCGAGGCTGGCCCCTGAGGTGTGGGCCTTGGGCTCATCAATGCCATGACTCTGTGGCCTTGCGCTGTACGCAGCCTCTGGGCAAAATTGTGTCCCACCAGTGCTCAGACACCAAAGTGAGTCCAGACCGGCTCAGACGATGCATCACCGCAGGAGGCATACACCACCACTGCAAGCACCCCTCCAAACGCCATCTGCCAGAGTTGAAGCGGTGGTCCAGGCAGACTTCGTACTTGCTCAGCCCTGTCGTGGATGCCATCATCAGCCTGTTAGCCTGCTCAGCACTCCAGGTGCCAGTGACTCAGTGCACAGCAGGTCATTGTCTGTAGCTGATTGTGTTTTGTGCTGTGGAGCGGCTGCGCAGGTATGTCACCTCAAACAGTGTGGGGGCCCTGAGATGTTGATGGTGAATATGATGCACACCCAACTGCAGCTGCATCAGGAAAATATCAAAGGGACACAATCCAAGACTTTTCCTTCACATGAGCAGGCTCATTTCTAGTGTCCACAGCCAAGTGCACTGCGACTCACAGACACTTCTGTTTGCATGTTGGCTGTCCTCTGGACTTTATCCGGATCACCCCATGTTGCTCATCAGTTGACTATGTTGAATGTCTTTTCTGTTTACGTCGCAGTGGTGTCCAATGTCCAAGTAGTTGCCAACACCAGAAATTCTGTGCGGGTTGGCTTACACTCACCCAACACACATTCAGCACAAGCGTCACTGTACATGTGGCCCTGCCAATAAAGAGGCTGGGCGCATGTGCCCGTAGCCAGTTCAACATGATCTCTGCGTGTGTCCCTGTGGTCTTGTAGTATGCATGTGGGCCCTGGGCCCTACGACTTTACATTGTGCGGTGTACCGTG
This sequence comes from Lissotriton vulgaris, assembly GCF_964263255.1. Taxonomy (NCBI): domain Eukaryota; kingdom Metazoa; phylum Chordata; class Amphibia; order Caudata; family Salamandridae; genus Lissotriton; species Lissotriton vulgaris. Next base: position 1,220,548,849 of record NC_141685.1, on the reverse strand, counting down.
GATGCAGACGTCACCGGAGGCAGCGGGTTGGGACTTAGACATGCAGCTTTGTCGTCACCCACTCCATTCTTGAGGGGAGTGGCCAGGGCCGTCGTACAGCCAACATGGGTGTGTGACTGCTAAGTGCACGCACCTGAGTGTGGTTCTGTGCTGTGCATGAGCATCTGCATGGATCTCCTTAGTGGGGTGTGGGTGGGACTTGTAGGATGATAGACCCCTACGTATTTGTCCTGGTTTGCATTCCATGGGTTCGGCCTCCTCCCACACCTGTTGGGCCACCTCCTTTTGGCATTCTGACACTTGCATTGGGGTGCCATGTGTGGGTCGATGAAGTGTTGTGCACCAGCCATGCTTGCGGCTTCCTACTGTGCGGCCTGTTTCAGGCTCTGTGTTCTTTTCTGTTTATCTTGGCTGTCCGGGTCCTGGTGGGGGGTTGTGTGGGATATCCATTGTCTGTTGTAAGGCGTCGGTGTCGACGGTGTGGTGGTCTTCTCCGGCATCACTGATGTGTTATATTATGTGCTCTGCTGCAGGTGTTGTGTGAACCTCTGTGATGTGAAGAGGAGGTGTGTGTTGCCTTTGTGTTGGCATAAATGTTGGCGCATTGTGCTAGTTTGCATACATACTGTATGGCAGTGTACATTTTGACTGTTTGGGGGTGCCGGATTCCTCTGCAAGTGGGTCAGTTGCTGGTAGTGTTCTGTCACCTTCGTGACGCTGATCTTGTTTTCCTGCGGTCTGCACCCCGTCTTCCTCTCCCTCTTCTCCTTGGCCTTCCCCGACCCCGTTGTTCCTTGCTGGTGGTCTGTGGGGGTTGTGCGGTTCGAGTAGGCCTCTGCGCTGGGTCAGAGTGCATCCATGTTGATACGTTATTTGGCTTGTTTCTGGTGTATTTTCCACTGGGTTTTTGTGGTGCATTGTCCTGCCTGACGCGAAGGATTAGCAGGCCTGTGGCTGGTTTTCGCGACTTTTTGTCCCGCAGTTGGCCTCATCTCATGTTTTTTTTGTGTTCGCATACCTCGTTTTTGTGGTGTGGAGTTGATTTTCATGCAAACATTTGCCGGATTATCTGGTGTCTATTGCATGCTACCTCCTTGTTGTGAATTCCAAGTTGCCACAGGGTTATTTTCCCGCTGCGTTACGCTACTTTTGCGGTAGTTATCACACGTTGTTGTGTATATACCCCTTAGTTGCTTCCATAGCCCGTTTCCCTACTATGATATTCTAGGGCATGAGTTTGTTTTATTCTCTAAACTGAAGGAGCCTTTTTCCTGGATGAAATATGGCATTTTAGCCTTCAATGAGGAGGTTGTTGGTTAGCTTTAGCTTTGAAGATCCGTCAGTTCCAATATTGGCAAAATCCTAATATTGTGCAGAGATTTAGGGGCAGATGTATCAAGATTCCATTTTGCGATTCCTAAATAGCGATTTTTAAGGAATCGCTATTTAGAATTTGCAAAATGGAATGTATGAAAAAAATCGCTATTTTTTTGCGATTCCTTAATCTTCCTTATTTGCGAATTCGCATTTTGCGAATTCACAAATAAGGAATAATTTCCCATGCATTCCTATGGGCCAGGAGGCCCATAGGAATGATTGTGAAATAATTCTCAAATTGCGAATTTGCAATTTGCTAATCGCAATTTGAGAATTATTTCAAGGGTGCAGGGGTGTCTCAAAGACACCCTGCTGCACCCCTGAAATGTACATGTGTGCGCATATGGCGAACATACATGCCCTATGGGCATGTGTGTGCATCACATGCCACCATCAAAAATGCTAAATTGTGCATTTTTTAAAGACTTCGCAAATTACCATCAACTACATCTTGGTGGTAATTTGCGAATTCTTAAACAAAAATCGCAATTCAAAAATGCTACATACATAGCATTTAAGGAATCGCAAAATTGCGATTCCTTAAATGCTATGGCAAAATAAGGAATTGCAAATTTTTGCTATTTCTTATTTTGCGAATTCTTGATGCATGCCAAAACATGCAAAAAGACCTTTTGCGATTCGCAAAGGCCGAAATTCTGCGAATTTTGGCCTTTGCGAGTCGCAAAACGCTTGATACATCTGCCCCTAAGACTTTTTGCTTTAAATTCCTTATTGGAAACCATGCAAAATGAATGTTTCAATTTTTTTAATCACTGGTTTAATTTTACGTCATTTTGGTAATTTTGAATTACACTTGGCAGACAAAGTTCCCAAAATTACACTATTACAGAAGGGAACAACATGAACAACCAGATCGCGAGCTGCTGCTGTTGTGTCATTTGTGTTGTTTGCTATTTCTTTTAGTATTAAATCCATTCTTGCGTCGAAAATGAACAAGGGGGTGTATTTTGGGTTACAATATAGCGCAATTACCAATTTAGCTTATCATTTCATTATGCATAATTTCACGTCATTTTGATGAAATTTTACTTGACCACTCAAATGCAGGTTATGTAAATTTCCCACATCTCTAGTTTAAATAAAAGCTAGTAGGTCTTCCATAAAGTGCATAAAATACAATTGTCAACTGTGAGTTGAGCATTATTCCATTAATGTGATCTCAAATTATTATCACTAATTTACAGAATAAATCTGTGGGCAAAAAATTGTCTGCTCTGTGTGGCTAATTGTAAGCGAACTAATGTATTCAATTGTGGTGGTAAAAATCCGTTGGACGGCATTTATTCAGAATTCTTTATCTGATTTGCTACTGCTGTTTCGTGATGTAGATGATGTTCTTGCTCTCTCCAGTACAAAACAATATATTTTTTTAAATGTTCAATACTGCCACCGGTACAAGGACGAATGCGAACTCATTTTAACACCTTGATTTGAACAGGATAGGTCAAGACTGTGTAATGATGCATTTTTATGCCAGTGCAAGCGCCATCAGTTTAACAAGTCCTCCGTGTGGGACCCGGTCATAGTAGGGAGGTCAATTATGCCTTTTGGAGAAATTTAGAAAGCAGACAAAAAATACACGTTTTTACTCTTCTTTTACATGTTACGTGTACAGTTATGTATGTTTTTAATGTATATGCTCTTGCATTTATATTCTTATGTATTACATTATTTCTATATTCAGTCAAAAAGAGGAAGGTCTTCATAACTGTCAAAATATTACACGGAGAACTAGAGGGTTTGGCTTTCTATTTACATGGCTATAATTACTATTAAACAGGTTTTTATGGACTAAGATTGATATATAGATCCATTTATTTTTATGTTTGTACTGATTTTTGGACTTTGCTTTTAGGGGGCATTCGGCCCGAAAGGCACTTGACTTTCATTGAGCTGAGGTCAGGAGCTATAAGACCTAATGAACTACTGCAAAGCTTTATTCATGTTGGTTCCTTTGATTCACTACTAGCAAATGTCCTTACATTCTGTCCACCTTGTAAGTTAGGGAACCTGGGGGCATATTATCAAGGGGGTTTATCTCTGCTTTTTTGGCTTTAAAAGCCAAGAAAGCGGAGATAAAATTATCTCCCTATTAGCTAGCTGTCGCTAACACCAGTTAGCGACAGCTAGTAGGAGATAGCGACCATCTTGGGCCCCACTTTGCACGTCAGAGAAATTTATCACTAATGACATGCAAAGTGAGCGTGCCAAGATGTTAGCGACTGTTTCTAACATTGCTATCTCCTATTACCAACTTTTGGAGATATTCGCGCTAAGCTAACACCTGCCCTGAGCAGTTCTTAGCTATGTTATCCAATGGGAGGTGGATAACATGGCTAAGAGCATTAGCTCGGTAATGCATGAATATCGCGGACTTTTCAGCGATATTCATGCATTGCGGCCGATTTTTATCGTATTTGCGATAAACCTTGGTAATACTAAGGTTTATCTGTGATAAAAATCGCTGCAGGTCGGTGATTAATTTTTGTCTCTAACCAAGCAATAGCGATAATTATCGCTATTGCTTGGTAATATGCCCCCTGGTATTTTATACAACCAGAAAGCAGCAGAGAGGTCACTAGAGTTTGGCAATTGTAAGCAGGTGCTCACACACGTTCGGCCTTTTATCCTCAGCAGCATTTTCAGGCAACATTTTGGAAACATAAACGCATCGCTGCACAACTGGGCCTAAATAATGTTCACTTACATTAGTATACTTTTTCTCTTGCCAACTCCTGTCTTTGCCTTGAAGCATCACATTTTTCAACCACTTTCGTAGGCATTTAAATTTTTATATCCAAATGTTTATAATCATTTTATACAACAACAAAAAAATATTACATATCTCAGAGCTCAAGGAAGTTGATCATTTGAATGAATGATGGACTGGAATTGTTGAAGGAATTACCATTTTAATGATTGCATTTTTATTTTTGCGCAGATCAAGAAGGCAGCAGGCATTGCATTCAGTGTGGCCCGCGGGGAGCTGTTCGCCGCACCTCAGGTCTCTTTAAATTCAGCCTGGAGAGCCTTCTGAGGAGCTGTTGAGCAATAACTCTATTGTAATTTGCTGCGGATAAGGCAATAAATGTCTCCTCTAGAGCAGCTTATAAATTCAAAGTCCCACTAGAAGGAAAGCATTATATAAACCTTGGTGGGGCAGACTAATCAATTTTAACAGTAACAAAAACAAACATTAAGCTGACTGAATGTTAAGACATCCATGCAGGAGGTGAGAAGGTAAGTAATTACTTTTATTGAGTAAAGAAGAAGTTGGAACCAACATGTGCAACCTCCCTGGCAACCAACAAGAAGCTGCCGCAAACAGAATCTTAACATGCGTTCACACTAATGACATGTTCACATTCCAACTTACATCAGAATCAACCCCTCGTGGCCCCAAGAACACTTAATCATAAACACAACACATCTTCCCCCTATATACAATTAAAATTGAAATATAATCGAACACATTAAGTAACTAATTGCCCATGAATACACTTGCAACAAAATAATTCACACATTATAGCAAAAATGCAAAATCAATGAAATACCATTTACCATGTGCAAAGTAAAATGGAAACTACATACTTCAAGAGACATAATCCTGCAAGTACACAGATCATTTAATTTCTCTTCCAGATCTACTGCTCATCTAAACCTCTTGAGCTTCACCGACCTCTGCACAATCACTCACCCCTACATCATGAAGTTCATTCTCTTCTATACCCCATACTCATTTCCTTCACTCCTGACCTGTACCCCATAATCAGTTACCCCTCTTATAGGAAGTCCCTCTGTGGCATCTTAAGGCTCATTACCTGTTGCCAGGTGCTTAGGAATGCTAGGATGTGAGCATGTTGTGAGGCAGCTGAAGCCTGGCTTGCATCCTGGTGATACCTCTGTTTGTGGATGGGATCTTTACTATGGAATAAACTTGTTTACTACTTCAAAGCTGACTCACCTGATTCCTACATTTGGTGACAGGTGATGGCTCTACTCTTGATGGAAGGATCCAACACTACTTCTGAATGAATTTTAAAAGAAAATATTTTTTTGCTTTCAACAAGGATGTACTGTATTTCGCTGTTATTTATCAGTTGGATTGTCTACATATCTAATGGGAAGGAAGCTGTCTACAAATTTCCAGACTTATCAGATTTTTATTTTTATAATTTAAATATACCACTTTGACGAGAGCCGTTGGAATTTAAAACTCCACGTTTGGATTAAATATACTTATGACTGCATGATCTTTTTGGTTGGAGAAGATTTGTTTATCCTGTCTTGACTGCTTGGGCGTAACTATTGGTATTGACATTTACAACAACTTCCTTGATTTGCGGCTAAATCGAAAACATATTCTTATATGTGCTTCGTTTTTGTGACTCTAATTTATTTTGCCTCTTGTCAATGAAGGTATTTGCAAGTGTTGTGAGAAACCATTTTTGGCAAAGATACCGTTTTTCGAGAAGTTGCTTACACGAAGCATCATTTAAATTTATTAACGGCATCTGCCTACCTTCGAAGTCGCAGTTTACGTGCTCGCGCAACATTCTTAAGAAGCTGGATTGTTTTGTGCGTCATCCTATTCCTCTTCTTCACACTCCTTAGGTCACAACGTTCTCCTGAAGGATGATGGGATTTGACTGGCGTCTGATGTCATCACGTATTCGACGCTTACTTGACGGCCATTTTGGAAATCGCTTAGCAACATCCCTCAACATCGGAACTTCATTGTCTTCAAGATTTGTGCCGCGTCAGTCATTTCAAGGTTACATAAGCGGAATCGGATTTCTAAATGTGTCAAGCTCAAGTGCTTATTACTTCACAATTTGTCTATCGTATCAGTGATACACACACTGCATTTTGAAATTTATTTGCGTTTCTCAACAGTGAGACGCTCACTTAATTTTGATCATCGCCTTTGCATGCAACATTGACACGCACACTCAGAGTAAGTGTTCTGCGTGCCACAGTGACACGCACACTTAAGGTGGACATTATAAGTATAACAGTGACACACACACTCTGAATAAATATCCTGCGTGCCACAGTGACACGCACACTCATACAGCTCCAGGGTAACATTCTGCAGACTACAGTGACACACACACTTATATATACTATTGTGTGTCACAACTGTTACATAATTGAAATGTTTCAATATATTTAAACAGGTTATTCTGCTATCTGTTGGGTGTCATGTTGATGTGACACATCAGTAACTTTCGCTAATTTATTTTATTGTATTTGCTTGTAGCATTGTAGCACAATTTGTTCTTTTTAAACATGCACGTATTTTAAAATTGTAGATTTCTCTTTAGTTCTGCATTTAACATTTATAATTTAGTTTATAGAATGCAAAACGTAACTCCATTTTTTTTGTCTTCACCAGGTGATCCACCAATTAAATGGCAAAAATGGCGGAAGGTGTTTGAAAGATACGCAAGGGTGTGTGGATCTTCTGTGAGTGCAGAGAGGAAATCTGCTTTGGTATTACATTGTTTGGGTTCAGAAGGTCAGGAGGTTTTTGATAATCTTTCTGACCTTGAAGATCGTGATTTAAATGAATACGAAATTTGCATAGCCAAATTGGACAAACACTATCTACCCAAGGTCAGTACTATACTGGGGAGGTACCATTTTGGTCATAGAACCCAATTGGAAGAGGAAAATATTGAAAATGATGTAACATACCACAGGAAGTTAGCCTCATTCTGTAAGTTTGGTGCCTCCCTAGATGAAAGTATAAGAGATCAGTTCATGTTGGGTTGCAGTATTGAGCGTGTTAGGGAAGAGTTATGGCAGAAAGATGAACCAACCTTAGAGGATGTTATTACAATTGCGAAGAGGATTGAACATTCACTAAAATGTGTTGAAGTCATAAAAAAAATGGTGACAGTAAAGATAAAAACTCAGTTCAAGTTGTTAAACTTGTTCCTATGGAAAGTATTGGTCATAAAGAACTTAAAAAGAAAGGAGCACTTAGTGAAACTCTTAGCAAATTCAATTTTCTCAAGTAAAATGTTTCTGATGTGGGAAGATGGGCCATTTTGCTAATGATAGACAATGCCAGGTTGGAAGGCCACTAGCGCTAAATGTAAGAGGAAAGGGCATTTCTCTGATGTGTGTAAAGGTAATGGTTACAAGGGAAAATTTTGTGAAATATATGGTGATTTTGATGGTACAGTTAGAAGCTCAGAAGAGGTAGATTGTGGTCACATTCTAGTACAAGTGTTCCAAAATGGGGAAAGTAGGAGTTGTCCTACTGATCAAATTCTTGTTGAAGGAAAACCTACAAAAGTCCTTTTTAACTCTGGTGCCAAGATCACCATAATCTCGAAAGAGTTTTATCTAAAAGAAAAGAAAGACAAAACTTAGGTTTTCCATCCAGACATTAAACCAGTTGCATATGGTGGTGACCCTATCAAACTGTTTGGTTATTTCTGGGGTTTGCTTGACTATAAGAACAGATTGACAAATGCAAAAATATATATTTCACAGAAAGGTGACAGTATATTAAGTTGGTTTTACCAGAGAGATCTTGGTGTAATGTTAGATCCAAATTCTTCACCATCTATTATATTGAAAGAACAATTCCTAGTCTATTTCTGCCATAGATCACGATTCAAGCAATGAATTTTCATGTGTGTTAAAAAGAAAATTCAATTTTTTTTCAGAAAAAGGTTGTTTTAAAGATTACATTCATCACATTTTTTTTACAATAATCACATCTGTTTATTTGATGATGCCAAAATTGTGTGCTGTAAAGTTCGCAATGTACCTGTCGCTGTCAGGGAACAGTCGAAGCTGAATTAGAGCGACTTAAAAAAGATGCATTATAGAGGAGGTTGAGGCAACTCAATGGCTTGCACCGGTAGTAGCTGCAAAAAAGGCAGATGGCTCTCTTCGTCTATGTGTAGACCATAGAGAATTAAACAAAAAAGTTGTTGTGGACCGGTATCCGCTACCAAAAATTGCAGATATGCTAATGTTGTTAAACGGAGCAAGGGTTTTTAGTACAATAGATCTGAGGTCTGCATATCATCAGATTAGAATAGATGAGGAGTCTAAGGATTTAACAGCGTTTGTTACTCTTTTTGGGACGTACCGGTTTGTTAGACTTCCTTTTGGCTTAGTTTCAGCGGCATCAGTTTTTCAAAGGGCATTAGAAAATGTACTGAAAGGACTTACAGGTGTTAGAGTTTATCAAGATGACATTTTGATTTTTGGACGAGATAACAAGGAGCATGAAGAGAGACTTTTGGATGTGTTGAACAGGCTAAATGAGTTTAGGTTGACAGTCAAAATTGATGAATGCAGGTTTAGTAGGAGTTCTGTTGATTATTTGGGTCACACTATTTCGGAGGGAGGTGTTTTGCCGAAAGAAAGTTTGATTTTTGCCATACAGAAAATGGCCTAACCTACAAGCAAAGAAGTACTTATACATTTTTTAGGTGTGGCAGAGTATTATAGTAAATGTATTCATGGTTTTGCCTCTTTGTGGGTCCATATGAGAGCTTTGCTGCGGAAAGGTTGTGAGTTTGTTTGGGATGAAACCTATGAAGAGGAATTTTGTGTACTTAAGGACAAAATTAAACTCTGCACCTAAATTAACTAGCTTTGATCCAGAGAAGAAGTCTATTTTAATAACTGATGCAAGCATGAAAGGTCTGGGAGCCATTCTTTTTCAAAGTATTGATGCTATATCAAGTAGAATCACGAAATGGGTTGTAGGTCTACAAGATTACAATTTTGATGGTAAGTATCTACCTAGTGTGGAAAACAAAGTGGCTAATGCTTTATCTCGTCTTGTTCCTAAAGACGATCTGGATCATGAAAATGAGTATGAACAAGATGAGGAAATGGTTTGTGCCATTGAGGAAAATATCATTGACAAAAATAGATGGGAGAAAGCTTTGCATGCAGATGTCGATTTAATGAAAGTTTTATAACATGTCAATACGGGTTGGAGGGTCAAACCCAAAGATAATGAAAACTTGGAGAAGTGTTGGCACTTCAGAGATCAATTCTCTCAACAGAATGATTCCCTTCTCAGGGGCATGAGACTTATTCCTCCAAAGTTCAATTAGGGAAGAGCTTATTTCTCTTGTGCATGTAGGACATCTGGGAATTTATAAAACAAAAGAGAGACTAAGATTATCTTATTGGTGGCCGAGGAAAGATTTACAGGTAGAACGTAAAATTAGAGATTGTGTTGAATGTGCTTTTAGTGAAAGAGTGGCCAAACCTAAGGTGCAGCCCATGGTCATAAGGGATCGTCCTGATGGACCTTGGAAGGAAGTTGGATTAGACATTCTTGGTCCTATCCACTCTTCTGGTACAGAGTGGTATGTACTTGTTCTGGTTGATTATTTCTCGAGATGGCTAGAAATAGCCATCACTAGAGGAATTGAGTCCAAACATGTTACTGTGTTCTTGGAAAAACTCTTTGCCAGAGAGGGGGTACCCTGTGCCGTTCTTATGGACAATGGTGTCCAATTAGTTTCCAGGGAAATGGAAGCGTTTTTGTCTAGACATGGAATTAAACACAAGAAATCTTCATTGTACACACAGACACCAAAGGAATGGTTGAGAGCTTTAATCGTGTACTCAAAGAAACTATTGAAATGGCAAAGTCTGTATGTTTAGATTGGCATACTGAAATTTTGAAAATGTTGAGGTTTACAGATTATCACCTCATGCTATCACCAAATGAACCCCACCAACAAGGAGGGGAGAGACTCCTCCAAATACCGAGGGCCAGGCAGGGTCCGGATAGCGTCAACGCGAGGGCAGCGTAGGAGTGTAATAATCCCCGTTATTGCACAGACGCAGCACATATCCCCGTCACAGCAATAGTCACAGCAACAGTCACAGCTCAGACGCAGCAACAAAGAGCATCTAATAGCTCACCTAGGAGCTCACTAGGAGACACCGCCAACACCAACAAGGAGGAGGAGAAGAGCCTCCCTAAGCACCAGAGCCTGTGCTGGGGGCACGCCGCAGGAAACACGTGAGGATTTGAGTGCAGGTACTAGCCTGTGAGGAGCCACGAACGGACTTGCGGGCGGGCAGGCAGGTGTGAGCGCTGTGAGAGCTGTGAGAGGGCTGTGATAACAACACCGCCACCGCATTAGCCATCACCACCACCACAGCTGACAAGGAGGGGGAGGGCCCCCAGCACCAAGTATCAAGCCCTGCAACAGTTGGCTAGGTCAGGACTGCGACAGCTAGGACTGGGACATCCACAATTAAAACTCAACACCCGCAGAGGCGGTCAGAAGCCAGCGTGCAGCTCCCTGAGCCCAAGAGCTGTGAGTACCGACATTACTCACACACTTCTCTTCTGTGGGCACAACTAAAACGCTTTTTACACAGTACCTAAAGCCAATAAGTTCGTCCCTAGGGCGGCTGGAGGTATATACAAAGCAAGATTCTCCAGACAACTAGACAAACAGTCATAAAAAAAGCAAAAACAAACATAACCCAGAATGAGATCCGGCACTAAAAGGCAAACCACTCTCAGTAAAAAGCAAAAAAAAAAAAACCTAAAACCAATCCCTAAAGAGCCCTCAACTTCGCTATCAGATGGAGAGTTCGAGGGATCAAGGGAGAGGCAAGATACGGGAAAGCTGGTGGCAATACCGGAGAATCCCGGTTCAGCGACACGTAAACGTGGGCAACAAAAAATTAATACATTTTTCTTTCTGAAAGACTCGGTTTCAGCGATTTTCTCCGCAACAGCAGAGTCGCAAAATCTCCTGAGCCCAAAACTACCAGATACATCCAAATCGTTACCTGCATCAAGGGTTCCAACCAAGGAAACAAAGCAAAATAACCGAACTACTCAGGAAATCGTACAAGGCAATTCTGGTAATACACTGAAAACCAAAACCAAGAAAAAACAGACAGAAACAGTCCAGGCCCAAGTACATAATACATTTGGGGCCAGATGTAGGTAAGTAACATTTACCGAATCTTAATTACCGAAAATTACCGAATGTTACCGATTCGGTAATTAAGAATCGGTAAATGTGAGGGGTTGGTATGTAGGGAATCCAGATGTTCCCTTTTACCGAATCGGTAAAATTCGGTATTTACCGATTCGGTAAATACCGAATCGGTAAAGCCTATTGATTCCTATGGGCTTCAAAGCCCATAGGAATCAATAGGCTTTACCGATTCGGTATTTACCGAATCGGTAAATACCGAATTTCACAAGGGGGCAGGGGGTGTCACTTTGACACCCCCTGGCACCCCCTAAACAGGCGTGGGTGCCATGTGGCAGGCATACATGCCCTAAGGGCAGGTCTGCCTGTCACTTGGCATAGGTGTGCATGCACACATGTGCATGCACACCGGAATCGGTATTTTACCATGAGGTTTTATTTCATGGTAAAATACCGATTCTGTAAGGCCTCTGGGACTCAGAAGAGTCCCACCTACATATGTAAAATACCGAATCGGTATGAATACCGATTCTGTATTTTACAGATTCGGTAACTTTACCGATTCGGTAAATATACCGAATCGGTAAACAAGGTCCCCCTACATCTCATTGACCCATTTACCGGTCGGTAACGGCCGAAATCGGCCGTTACCGACCGGTAAAGGCCACCTACATCGGGCCCCTAGTCCCTCTGAGAAAATGCACTCCATTCAAGAAGAGGACAGCAAACCCGTAACTCACTCACATACTCAAGAAACAAAGGTCAGGAATAACCCAAAAACTTACCTGTCATCAACACAAGGCCTAGACTTGCTTGAAAATCTCTTCACTAAATCAAGCTTACAAAACATAAGTCATAAAGAGATCATTAATAAAAAGAAACCAGCAGAAGAGGTGGACCTGGGAGATCCATTAAGCCAGAAACTCGACGGGGAGACAGAGACTGAAAAGCCTGCTTCAATCACAAACACCCCAACGCAGATTACAACAACTATGAAAAAAAACAAAAAGAGCACTAGATTTTGAGAAATCCCCAACGGAATCTCCCTCCACAAAGGGGTGCACCCACGAGCAGAAGGCCTCAAAACCGCGAAACTCAAAGGATAATGACAGTAGCCAAAGAATAATGATTAACGACACCAGTAGTGTCAGCAACGAGGCAATAAACCAAGCCCAGTCGGACCCCATTCTAATTTCGTCGACAAGCAGGATAGAACAGTCCAGTGCGATCTTAGGAAACGGAGTCGGTCCTCAACAAAACCCAAATTGGGGGAAATCCCTAATTAGTACATTGGATCAAGCAATAAAAGCATTAAACTTCCAATCGGACAAAATGGAAGTACAAATAGATCTAATAAATATCATCGCTGAGCACATTTCGAAAATAAGCTCTAAAGTCGACACAATATTAACCTCACTACCAAAGAAGGAAATCGAAGTTAAAAATTAAAAAAAATGTATGGACCGCACAAATTCAGGAAATAGATCCTATACAAAAAATTATGCAAAATTTAGTCGCTGCAACTGTGGCAGCATAATTGAAAAACTGGCCACCCTTCCAGATATTCTAACTGACATCCTGGGTATAGTCAAATCCACCGGTGAACAAAACAGAAACCTCGAATATCCGGAAGCTATCCAAAAGGAAGGAATTCCAAATGGTCAATCCGGAAGCCAACCTCAGGACCGACCCCCTAAAGGGGCCAAGAAGAAAACAAACAAAGGTCAAGAAGCAAGGGCGCAGGAAAGTCAAGAAGAGCAAATCCACAAAGGTTTGCCTACCCTTCCGACCGAGCAACAGGACAAATTAACAAAACGCCAACGAAAAAAAGCAAGGAAGGCACGGCCCAAGCAAAATAAAAAACTCATTGGTGCCCCAGAACACATTTTCCCAATGTTTACAAAGAAAGTAAGCCAAGACCCCGAAGTAATAAAGGACAGGCTTAAAACTCCAGATAGTAGTCAGGACCAACAAAACCTGGAAAGGGTAAGCTTTTCTTTTGAGAACTCCGTAAAGGCGGAAGCAATACAAAAACTAGAACTAAAAACCCTTAATGAGCCAACGGGATTCAAACAACCAACCGAAGACACAAGTAAACCTAGACGTAACATAAAGGAAACTCCTCGAACAAGAACTTTTGCAGACAGCGGGCCAAACGACCGTGACAAAGACCTGGACATCTACATTGACGCTGGCAGCACACAACCCAATTTGTCCACTTTGCAAAGAAAAGAAGAAGAGGAAACATGCATACCCGATAAAAAGTACCAGATCAAAAATTTACGTACGGCCGTATGGGAACAAAAAAATTTTCAACGCGAACAAGATCAGAGAGCTTTAAAGATTATGACTAACGCAATAGGCAGGAGTGTCATAACAAAAAGAGATCTCCATGAACACGAGCAACCAGCTCAATGTACAGGAATTAGATTTATGAAGCAAACAGAAACAAGTAGGGAGACACCATCAGCCAACAAAAAAGAAAACAATACTACAATAGGGTCTTTTAGAACATAAAATACCGCAAAACCGCAGCTGGACAACTTAACACTAACACCAGACGAAATTGAACCAATCGTAACTTTTATTCCAGAATTCGAAATAAAAGGAAGGCATGATATCCTCAATAGAGGAAACATCTTAAATCTGCTAAAGGAAATTCCGGACCTTAAAGGAATAGTTTCCCTGGACATGGAAGCAGTAGAGTTCCAGCAAAATAGAGGAAGGCCAGGAACAGAAAACACAGTCACTACTTGGAAATCAAAAGAGCTTGCAGCAAAAATCTATGCACATAAAGAAACATTCGAGAACTGGGGGATCAAAATACTTCAACATACGCAGCCGAAATACCCTCAACCCCTCCATAACAGCCCAGATTACCAAAAGGACAAGGAGCCCCAAAGGCCCCAAACGAAATCATGTTTACACACAGTCCGAGCAACCTCTCCTGAAAAAGGAACAGAAACAAATACAGACAATTACATACCGGCTCCACAGCAGTAACCAGGACTGGTCATGGATCCCAACAGTACTTAGCGAAAAGGGCTCCTAGAACTGAGAAAACAACCATAAACAGAAAACGATCAATCGGCAGGCAGAAGGAAAAAACAACTGCAGACCTAATCAACTTATGCTCTTGGAACATGCACGGTTTTAGCTCCATGGAGCAAGATCATGAAACTCACATTTTTTTTGACATTTTGGACATAATACTCTTACAAGAAACCTGGAATCTGACACAACTAGGATTTCCAGGCTTCACGGACCATCACATACTCGCAGAAAAGCACGCAAAATACGGTCATCCCCGGGGTGGTCTAACAATCCTTGTTTCTCAGAAATATAACTGGATTCAGGAATCATTGGATGTTGGACTAAACTGGGTTCAAGCAATAAAAATTGCAATTCAGCCCCTGGAACAATTGCTAATCTTAAACATTTATATACACCCAGATCGGAAAGCAAAAAAGGAAAAACTTGAAACACTGTTAACTCTTATTAAAACCTTACAAAAAACAAATAAACAAAGCTCGATGATAATTTCAGGAGACTTTAATTCTAATTTACTTAGCACTAAAAGGAGCAGAACGAACAGAGAAAAAAGGGTAGCAGCTGCGTCCTCAATAATGGAACTGGGGAGGATAGCAACAATGGGCCTAACAATATTAAACAGTAAAAAAAAAGGAAGGCCTGACTCAACCGCGCCCCACTTACGTGAGCGGCAATGTCAAATCTACTCTAGATTTCACACTTGTATCAACGACCCTGATAAATTCAATTGTGGAATACTTAATAGTCCAGCGCTTGGAAAGCGATCACTACCCACAAATCCTCAGGTTGGACATCGCCGCACCTAGAGCAGAGAGAATAAGTTCACTAAATCAAGAAACAGAAAAATTCAACCTGCGAAAAATAAAATGGAGGGGCGGAGATACTCAAAAAATCATGACCAAGGCCACCAACTTTATGTTGAAACATGGGAGCCTTCACAATGGAGACCCAATAAACAACTGGGAAAACTTGTTGGAGGTAATATAGGAAAACCACTCAACACAGCCGAGAGCAACCAGAGACCCAATAAGAAAACCAGCACCCTGGTTTAATGCGGATCTAAAACAAGAAAAAAGAAAATTAGCCAGGACCCAACGATCGGCTACAAAGGGTCAACGTACAAATATTACAGACCTCAGAAACATGAGAAATGTATACCGAAAAAAACTATGGGGAGCAAAAGGCCAATACAAAGAACGGGTATGGACAAAGCTACTGATTTCCAGCAAAAAAGCATCCTCTAGAGAGTTCTGGGTAATCATCAACAAACTAAATCTGGGTCAGAAACTGCATCAGGATCCCGGGATCAGCAAAACGGAATGGGAGACATACGTGAAAAACCTTTACCAAACAAAGGATCCCCAAAGAAATGAAAAAAAACAACAAGGGAGTCCAACGGAGAGCAAGCCCTACAACTTAAAAGCATACGACAGTGTTATTGCAGAACCAAACAACAAATATGAAGAATTATCGGTCACACAGGCTCAAATAAAAAGGCTAATTCAAAAATTAAAATCAGAAGGGGCCCGGGGCCAAAACAAACATGGACTTCTGGGCTGATCTCTTATCTACACTCTTCAATCACGTCTTAAAAAAAGGAACTCTTCCGGAAACATGGAGAGGAAACATCATCCATCCAATTTACAAGAAAGGGGACCGGAAAGAGCCAGGAAATTATCGATTAATTTCATTAATAGACGTTGAAGCTAAACTGTACACCTCGTGCCTGTTGAAAGAGCTGCAGGACTGGGAATCATCAACAAAAATAATCCCCAGGTTTCAAATCGGTTTCAGACTGGGGATGGGGACTTCTACCAACTGGCCACCCTGGGCTTGCTAACTGACAATGTCAAAAAAAGAAAACACCAACTATATGCTTGTTTCATCGACATTAAATCAGCCTTCGACCATGCAAGCAGGACCAGGCTGTGGAGCAAACTAAGAGAGTGGGGGATCTAATAAACGCAATTACCAGCCTATTTAGTGAGACTTGGGCGAAGGTCAAAAAAGGGAACGGTAGCAGCCTTACTCACAAAATCGAGACACAGGATGGATTAAAACAAGGTTGCAGCCTTGCCCCCAGTGTTTTTAACTTATATCTTGCTGACATCGGACGAAAAATAGACATAACTGAAAGTCATGCTCCAAAACTTGGTAACGTTCCCGTGCCCATAATGCAGTACGCCGACGATATAGTCTTACTAAGCAAAACACCTGTCGGACTGCAACGCTTAGTGAACACGTTAGTTTCGTATTTATCAGAGGAAAAGCTGGAGTTGAATAAAAGCAAAACCAAAGTGCTCCGTATCTTAGAGTGTAAGAAATTGAAATACACATGGTCAATCAACAATTCTCTCCTTGAAGAGCAGGACTCGTACAAATACCTGGGGATGACCATCGAGCGGGGCAATACAAAAAAAAGACACATACAGGTACTAAGAGGGAAGGCGCAATCACTAATATATGCATATAGGCAATTGCAAAAGACAGTGGGAGGTCCAAAATTCACACATCTACTCAAAGTCATGGCTGCCCAAATTATTCCAACCCTGTCTTATGGACTAATCAGATGGCTCGGAAGCGAATCAGCAATCCTAAACAACCTACAAAACAAAATATACAAAGTGGTGTTTGGTTTGCCAAACGCAGCATCGCCAGCCCAAGTTTGATTAGAATTCGGCTTTCAAAACCAAGATATTAGGTCAAAGTCCACATTTGTAAAATTCTGCCATAAGATCCGAACCGCACCCAGAGAGTCACTGGACAACTTATGCTGGGAGGAAATAAACTTTTTGGTAGCCAGGCCGAAGAGTAATCAATGGGGAGAATTCCTCAATCAGAGTTTGACCACACTCGGCCTCCACGAAGTGTGGAAAAAAAACATCGATCACAAGCAGTTCTGCAAAATAGCAAACGGTTCGGCAAAAAAGATTTCCTTGCTCGAAGACAAAAGAACTCTAAGTAAACGAAGACACGCTTGGACAGTAGTTAACTCTTACACCGCCCAAAAACCGCAAGTTTTCCTAGCCCAACCCTACTGCCAACAGCTAAAAAAAATGCTAATAGCGTATCGCCTGGGCATGCATTTTTCAAAAGATCTAGGGCCCAATGTAGGTCACCAAATACTGGTCGGTAATGGCCGAATTCGGCCGTTACCGACCGGTATTTGGTGATTGAGATGTAGGGGCCATTATTTTACAGAATCGGTAAATTTACCGAATCGGTAAATTTACTGATTCTGTAAAATACCGAATCGGTAATTTTACCGATTCGGTAAATCCCAGGTGTAGGTAGCACTGTTTACAGTGTTACAGGCCTTCAGAATTCGGTATTTTATCACCCAATACAATTGGGTGGTAAAATACCGAAAATACCGAATCTTACAGATTCGGTAATTCTAAAATAAGAATTACCTACATCTGCCCCCTTCCTATTTACCTACTCTTAAATACCGAATCGGTATGATTCAGTATTTAAGAGTAGGTAAATAGGAATTACCTACATCGGGCCCCTAATGCCTTCCTGGAAACAACAATCAGAAAGTGCTAACTGCAGACTATTCGGATACAAGAACGAAACACTGTCACACATACTATGTGTATGTCCTGCGCTGCAGGTCCTAAGAAGAAGATATCTTCGGGCAATCTTCAACACATTGAAAATCCGCACCTGCAGGCAGGCTGTCATACGGTGGCTAAGCGGAGTCTCACCCATCCTTTCATGTCGGGGAATCAAATTCATGGCTAAGGCAACAAAGGAGAAACTAGAAAAGGAATAGACACAATGAATTTTCCCGGCCAGAACAAAAAAAAAAAAAAAAAAAAAATAGAAGTACAGGGACAGAATCCAAAAGACAAAATTGAAACAAACAGACCTAGGACGCATTTTTAACAAATAATTTGATAACAGATATCATTTTTGATACACAATAACTAGTCTCTATTTCAAAATTTTAATTGCATTTTAAATTTGTTGTTGCACTGTTTTTATCGTTGGTAAATATTGTAATGATTTAATTAATCTCTCACTAAAAGGATGATGATGAACCCCGTTTGATCTCTTTAGAGGTAGGTGTGCCAAAACTCTAGTTGCACCTCCTTGGGTCAATGACATGCAACCAGGTTTATTTGCTGAAAATGAAAGTGTAACTGGAGCTTGGCTGAGTTCAAGAAAATTGAATCTATGAAAAATGTGCTAAAAAAAGTTGGTGAAAGTTTGTGATTGGGATTTTTATAAAAAATCCATGCAACAAAAAGTAATCTGCAGCATTTTTGAAACCCATCCAAAAGTCTTCATATCGCCGCATTTGGAACTTGAACAGGGTGGTGGTGGTTAGGGAAGAGTTTGTTTCTAACTCTAATGAGTCATCTAGAGTATCACATCACACCTCAAATATTCCCCAAGGCATTCAGAAGTCCTCCAGGGGTTCTCATTCTCCTTGCTACTTAAAATATTTTGTTAAATAGATGTTTATGTTTTCTAATATATGTTTAGGTTTTCTTATTTGTTTATAAAGAATGGGGATGTGTGGCATCTTAAGGTTCTTTACCTCTTGCCAGGTGCTTAGGAATGTTATGATGTGAGCATTGTGTGAGGCAGTTGAAGCCTGGCTTGCATCCTGGTGATACCTCTGTTTGTGGATGGGATCTTTACTATGGAATAAACTTGTTTACTACTTCAAAGCTGACTCACCTGATTCCCACACCCTCTCTCTGGATGTCATGAAAACTTGATCTGACTCTGAGCCTAGATTAATGATTCTGTACACTTTTTATACACATTAAAGGATTATTGGTTTAGGAAATGCTTGTTAGGTTGCTTCACAATTGGTTGGGACAATGCTTGTTTGGCCAAGAGTACTGTTGCTCCGTTATGCATATTCATGAGAACACGTTGGATAGGTGCGCTGAACTGTCATTGCTCTACACGTGTACAAAAGCCTATAAAAGACTTGCCGGCTGGAGGCTCGACGCTTCGCTTCTTAGGCAGACAAAGCATCACGTCAAGAGCTCCAGCCTTCACTCGCTCCCAGCCCCGCCCGCCGGCTTCGTCTCTCACGCGTCTCGCCTGGGATTCTGCAAGCCTGCGCCACTCACCTGATACCCTTCCACGGACCCTGCAAGCTCCGGCGGTCTTCCATCGGAGTCGTCCCATCTTTGGTTCCCTGGCTCCTTTTCCAGCTCTGAACTCCGCGACTCGGCAGACTTCCGGTTCCGCCTTCCGGGTGGATTTCAGTCAGACCAGTCGGTCCTTCACTTCCTTTGGTCCCCGTTTTCGAGTTCCTACGAGCAACAAGCAAGTAAGACAATTAGAGCGCTAATGTGTTAGGAACTCCGGGGTAAGAAAACAATCCTTGTTAAAACCAACAGAAAAGAACTGCTTTGAAAAAGACTTAAACAAACCTTGTGAAAAACAATTGTGCAAATTGGTTTCTTGTGCATTTTGAACTAAACTCTTTTTAGTTTACACCTATTAATGTTAGGGTGTTCAATGGTACTTGAGAGATTAGCAGTGAATTCAACTGCGTATCCAGCTGTGCAGTCAACCTGTTATTTTCAATAACTCATTGTGTACTTATGGGTTATTGGGGGGTTTCTGTGTTCTTTTTGTTTCTAACCCACAGAACCTGTTACCGACTCCTGCATATTAGTGCAAGGTAAGACAGATTTGATGCATGCAGAAAGTTTGATTGTGTGCAAACTAACCAGTTGGGGACCAGTTGGGAATTAAAGGTCAAACCTAAAAAAGCAAGACTATTCACAGAATTTCTTATTTGTTCAAGGTGATATAGCAAATGCAATTATAAGAAATGATCTAGAACTTGCACCTTGAAGTTAAGATTGGGCTTACCTCACTATTGGTATGTATGTTCAGAAGTGTAGAGGATTTACTCTCAGGGGTAAGAGTATTGTTTAATAATTGTCACTTCTCTGTATATTATTCATCCAACAGTATCAGTGATTACTTAACTGTTCAAAGAAGCCCGGTATACTTCAGGAGAGATTGACAGATATCTCAAGAAGAGAACCCGTGTTGTGTTTCTCTCTCTCTCACTTTCCCATCCACCTCCCCTTTCCGTCCCCTCTTCCCTTTCCCCTTAGGGGCCAGCTGGTTGTGCCAAGTGTTAATTCCTTGCTACACTAGTTGGTTCTTGAGGGTATTGGGATTAGTCATCTACAAGACGGAAACACCTGGACTCTTGCAGTGGCACTCCTGACACTGGAAAACTCCATCCAAGAATGCTACAACAGAATCAGCATTAGCACTGTGAACAAATTCAACAACTGGCCATTTTGAAAAGTAGTCCAAGGCCACTAACGTATACCAACTATTACATCTTTCTTCCTTAGAAGACCCATTATATCCACCCCTAAGGTTTCCCAAGCTATATCAGGACAAGAAACCGGATGAAGACGTGGTTTTATCAAGACGTGTGACTTGTCTGCCCCATTAAACACAGATCACAATTTCTGACAACTCGTTCCACCTCCAAATCTATTCCTGGCCACCACTAAGTTCTTTTTACTTTACTCTTACTATTTACTGTGCTTAAGAATCCCTCAAAGCATAATTTAACTACTGAAGTCTTCAAATATGTAGGCAGTACTATTCTGTCTCCCCTTAAAACATTATCATTCATCACTGTCAGTTCATTACATACCCCCAAGTAGCATTTACACTCAAAAATCTTTTATCAGGCCATCCTTCTACCACAAATATCCTCATATCGATCAATGTTAATTCTTCCTCAAAAGCCTTATTCTATTCACCTTTGGTAATGGCATCCAATATCTCTACTCACACCCATCCCACGCTCAAACCTTCACAACTACTTTCTGGAAACCTCTTCTCATGACAATGGCAATCTGCTCAAACAATCAGCCACCCTTTTTTTACACCTGGTAAATAATACACTTTATATCAGTAGTCCATTAATCTCACTGACATCCTTGCTATCCTCAGAGTGGTATTCAACAACCCTTAAGGTGTCAACACTTTCAATAGGGTATTGTGGCACACCTTATTTCAACCTCATACCCCCAAAGAATATGTCTGAAGTGTTCCAAACCCCATACAATTGTCAGTGTTATATTTTTGATAACAGAGTATCATTCTTCAGAAGGAGATGATGCACTTGAATCCAGTGCCACTATAAATTCCTTCCCTTTGTCATCTTTCTGACTAAACACCACAACAATGCCTTTATTGCTTGCATCCGTAGTCAAAATTCACCTCAATTTTGGATCAAACCGATGTACATTTTCTGGCTTACAGATGCTTTTTTTAATGCATTCAAAATAATTTTGCAGTTCACCTGACCAGCTAAATTTTACTGTTTTATAACAATTGATATACATTTTATGTATTCTCCAAAAATGTGTAAACAAACTTCACATAAATCGCCAATCTAAGGAATGACCTATGTTCATCTTTTCTTGTGGGAGTATGGGCTTTCCTCACAGCACCTGACCCAAATACTTTAAGCTTTTCACCTTAAATTTGCAGTTTGAAAATTAAGCAGTCAACCCTTTGTCCTGCAAAATGTGCAGCACCTTGTTCACTCTAACATCATCTAGCTCCTCCCTCTCCCCCATGAGCAGAATGTCATCCTGGACAATGCCAGCACAGTTTGTGCATTCATTTCTGAAATATGGCTGTTGTCGAAGCTAATCCAAATGGCAGACAAACACATCTAAAACCTTCAGATGGAGTCATGAATGCAGTTAACTCTATACTGTCTTAATACAACCTTATTTGATGGCGCGACAAAGATAAGTCAATTGACGCAAACCATTTAATCCTTTTAGTATGTGCCAACATCTCACTTACCTTTGGTAGGTAAAACCTCTCCATTACAATATTGTAGTTCAGGTTCCTCAAGTCAACGCATAAACGTATCTTCCCATTAGAAAGTCTTGCAACTACAATCGGAGCGATACACTCTTAGGCATCAATTACCTCAATAAAACCTTCACTTAGCAACTTCTCAATCTCTTGGTCAACTTCCCTTCTTACAAGTGAGGGAATTTCCCTAATTTTATTAACTTTGGAGACAGCATTTTGTTTGAGAAAAATGTATGCAAGTACCCTTCCAAATGTTTCAATCTTTCTAAAAAAAGATTTAGAATCATTGCTTTTAAATTCACTTCCCTTCTTGTCACCACCCTCAGTGACCAAAACTTGCTCCTGACTATTTGAAACCAAAATAATATCTAACACTGTCTGGCCCACACATCCTAAAGCAGAGGAACCGTTCTCTGCCACGTAGAGTTTGCTGACTGTCCTCCTTCCTTTGCATTCAAAAGTTAACATATGGTATCCAACCATTGGAATGGGTTTTCCCATGAAACTTATTTGAGCAACATCAGACAGGTTTGTAGAATTTCCCAAGAAACAAGCACATTTTAATTCCCACACAGTTCTATCCACAGTGGTTTATGGAGAACTCGAGCCAGCAACTACTAGGATTTACACCCCACCTAACTTGACGTTTCGTATTAGTATCTAACTTGACAATTTCGAAAGGAGATTTACACTCCCGTCCTCCTGCATTTCCATAACACCATGTAGGCACTCACTGTTGAAAAGACTGCTCTTCTGCAGATTTATCTGACTGCGAGTCTGACTCAGATTCACCCTTAATCATACCAATTTTCTTGTTAAATTTACTCTTCCTGCAAATTTTAGCAAAATACCGAAGAAATTCACCATCCCTACATACTTGCTTTCAAACAGGACAATTTCAATAATAGGCTAGGTGGTCCCTAATACCACACCTCTAACATTTCTTTCCTTGCTGTTTAGATGGCTGTATATAGGAGATTTTCTTATTATCCGCTTGATTCCGCACCTCTTTCTTTTCTTTTGTTTGACCTTGCAAAAAACTTCTTTTTGTTCGTCTTTGGAATTTACCTCTGCCGCTTTCGCACACTTAATAGCAATTTCAGCATTGTTAACCACCGAAATTACATTTTATCACACATTTTTTAGTTAGCATTTGTACAAAATTACTTTCATCCATGTTGACATATATGTTTTATTAATATATGTATAAATGCTATTACGGAATACTGAAACAAAAGAAGTCCACAGAGCAATACATTAGACAGCCAATATAAGCAGACATGCATAGACATAAAAAAGAAATAGAAACAATCCCCAAAAACCTCCCTAACCCTCCCTCCAGAACCAGTTTGAGTTGTTTGGTTATAGGTGAGGTTACCATTTGTTGGGTGGTACGGGAGGGGCCCATGTGGTACAAGAGCCTAATACGATAATCTCTAGGATACAACAATGCTCCATTATATATTTTATGCTTCAGATGTGTATACACAGAACTGTTTCAGGAGTATAGCCCAGTCCAACAAAATTGGCTTCTTGTAAAGCCCCCTATATTCCTCACGTTGCAGTGCCTCGCCTTCCCCAGAGGCCCAGCGCATCACCTCTTCACTCCAGAAATCAAGCCTAGGAGCATGGGGCTACTTCCAAAATTGTGTTATTATTCTTTTTGCCAGTATTAATGAATGGTCAACAAAGATTTTCATCACCTTATACATTTTCGGCAGTGGGGTCAGACCCAATATGCATGAGAGTAATGATTGCCAGGCATGTACTCCCATCAGGAAAAAGGGACCCTATGAGACTTCCCCCCAATAGAGATGGGCAGGACCAAATCATATGTATAAGTTCCGCATTGGGTGAGTGATAACGCAGACATTCAAAGGAGACCGCTGGGCACATAGCATTTAATTTGCATGGGCTCAGATATGGTCTGTGTAATATTGAAAACTGCAGGAATTTAAATTGTGTATTCCTGGAAATACGTTTGCGGTTTTCTACAACATTGGCCCACAACTTTTCAGTCAGGTCCCTTGCCAGATCGAATTCCTATTTAAGTTTCAGGGTGTGAAGCGAAATCATGACGTGGTCTCTCAGACCACGACAAAGCCAGCGTACTCAATGGCTCTCTTGACCAATTCTCTGAAGCATTCGAAGTAATTAATGCGTAGGAGGTTCCCTATTAGCCACCATCCAATGTCTACAAACACAGTTGAGAATACTAGCATGAGTTAGAAATAATTAATCGGGAACCCAGTGGATTTGTACCAAATCTGCATGGGGCAGAAGAACTCAGTCCGAGGACAGGGTTCCAACTGATGTCACCCCGGCCTGCTCCCAGGGCACCAGTTTGCATGTCATCAATTTGCCCGTAGCTATTGGTAGCCCACAGAGTGAAATATTTGGTGCATATGGTGTACATGTGTTAGAGTATTTTAGGGCCATTCTCCAGCCTTTTATGACATTTCATAACAACAGTGAAGCTATAGGAGATACTGAGGGCTCGGGCAAAATAATGTATGTTGCTTCCCTTTTTGTAGTTGTAGGGATGTTTATCCAATCTCAAACAAGTTGTGGCCCGCCAACCAATATGACAGCCATTGCAGCTGCCCAGCTATACAGTAGGCTTCAAAATCTGGGGTACCCATTTCCCCACTAGATGTTGGCAGCTGCAGTTTAGTCAGACTTTTCCTGCATCCATTATCCCAAATAGTCGATGTATATTTGTAAAAGTATTATGGCGGGGTATAAAACTGCATTGATCTGTATGGATCAGTCCAGGGAACAATGGAAGCAGGCGGCCGGCTAGGCTTTTACTGAGTATTTTATACTCAATGTTGAGAATAGATGAAGGTCTATGCGAGGATAGTTCAGTAAGTGGCTTATCTGGCTTCAACAGAGAAGTCACCAACACTTCTCTGGCATTGGGGTGGCAATGCAACCTCCTCAAGGGACGCACCGTATAGCTTTTCCAGCTGCGGTGTTAACTGTGACACAAAGGTAGGATAACATTCTATGGGAAACTACCTGATCCTGGCACCTGGTTGCGAGTCAGTTTTTTGATGGGTCTCTGTATCTCCGTTCTTGTTATAAGGGCTGCTAGGTCTTTTACATCAGTGTCTGGGATAGTTGGTAAGGATACAGCTGTCAGGAAGTTAATCAGCGCCTCTGTGGTAGGAGGCAGAGTTGCCGAGTAGAGCAGTGCATAATAATCATTGAACGCCATGTTAATCTCTACCTATGTAGGTACCAATCCATGACCAGAAGTGGCAAGGGATAAAATAGGATTGGGAGAAGGAGATGGTCTAATTAAGCTAGCCAGTATAGTGCTTGATCTAGCCGCTTCCGAGTGTGCACGTAGTATATAAGACCTCTGTTCGATTAGTCACAATTGTTCCAGGAGTTCGGCATATAGGATTCTAGCCTCATGCAGCTCTGATGCCTTTGTTGCATTATCCTGGGCTGCTAACTCCAGGGCACACATTTTACCCTCCAACTCTGCAATGTCTTGAGTGACCAACCACCTAGCTCCCACCAACGTGCTCATAGAGAGTCTGTGGAGGCTGTGGCAGTATTCTCAGAGCAGTAAGAAGCAAAATTTGAAGCCAAGCCTGAATACAGAGTCTTCAAGTAGTTGGGGATGTAAAGGGCATATCAGAATTGGAGAAGTGATTTGTCCCCAAGTAAGTGTGAGTTCAAGAGAATTGTTGTCCGATATAGTTTTGACAAGATGTTTAGTGTGAGTCACAGAGGAGATAAAGGCATGTGTACAGAGAGATCTATCCAAACAAGAGTGCGGGGCATGAGGATATGGATAGAAAGAGTATTCGCGCAGACAATTTTATTTGTATCATTATGTATCTACCATGTCCCACCCAGTCACCCAGTGAAGTAATTCCTTGGCCCCATGATGCATTATAGATGTGCCTGAAAAGGGGTGTGTGTGAGCGATCCAAGTTGGTATCAAGTACAGCATTAAAATCCCCTCCCAGGAGCCAGGGATATTGTGACCAATCTGCCAATTCAGTTGACAAGCAGGCTAGCAAGTCATCCTGCTCTGTGTTGGGTGCGTATATAAATTCCAGGACTACCTGTTTCCCATCATGTGTGCCTCTAAGCAGTATGTACCGTCCCTGAGCATCAATCTTGGATTCCTACACTGGAAACGGGACCCCTGCTCATATCAACATTATGGCACCTCATGAGAATGCAGAGTAGGAAGAGTAATGCAGTTGCCCTCTCCAACGTTTGCACAATTTAAGGGCCTCCAAAGTCACCAAGTGAGTTTCCTGAAGATACATTTTTGTGCTTGGCGTTTGTGTACTTGTGAAAGTATTCTATGCCTTTTATGGTTTAAGCCCCTGCCCCTGATATTCCAGGTGATAAAGGTATAAGCTTTAGCTACTGTTGGCATGAGGAGACTGAGGAAATATAGTGTAAGTATACTACCCACTGGAAGACTTACCCACAATGTTAGCATAAAAAATGACTACTTCGAACAATATATATATATTTTAATTTATTTATTTATTGGCATTTTAAAAAGATTCAAAACATACAACTCAACAAGCCAGCATATTATGAATACATGTCAAGATTTTAAATCATCACAGTTATTACATTGCAAGACAGTGTTGTACATGCGTCCCACTCACCCACACCTAAAAGGAGCATAGCTATTCACCACCCCATTCTAATGTCAGGTAGGAATAAACATATCACACAGTTATATTCAGGGTCCAGAACTCGTTAGATGTGACCGACCGTTAGTGCCGATCTTGAGGGGGTTTGATAAAAACTAGGGAAAAAAGAAAGAAAGAGGAAAAAAAAAACATTGCCAAGTCACAGCGAATCACCAACATGAGTATCCCCCATCTGTGCTTCCTCATTGGTGCACTGCTCCTCTCGAGCCCAAAAAATAAATAGTTCCCAGATATTACATGGTCGTGAGGTAGGAGGCATGAGTACCCAGAAAGTATTCAATTGGGTATGACCATATGTCACAACTCTGATTCACCCCCGCCACAGAAGGCACCCATCTCCGTCGCCTGATGCACTGCATCTTGACGTTTAGCAAAGAACAGGAGAAGTACATGTAATTTGCGCATCTTAACTGGGGTGTCTTTTACATAGCTCAGTAGTCCCAGCGTGGGTGTGGTGGTAAGTGTTGTTCCAATGATTTGATTCACTGATGTGAAAATTGTGGACCAGAATGTGGCAAGCTTTGGGCAGTCCCTCGCCATATGTAGAAAGAAGGCTGGAGGGAACCCACAGTGCCAGCAACTATCATTGTCCCTGAGCCCCATGCGGCGCAAACCAACAGACGTCCTATAAAACCTGTGGAGGTATTTGAAATGAATCAAGCTGACCACAGCAAAAGTCCCATTGATCCACAGTTAACGGAAAAGGTAGCTCATCATTCCACCACTGGAGAGCTCTAGGTTTCACTAACGGGGCAGTGTTTTGCATGTGTGTGTAAAGAGGTGTAATAAGTTTGCCGGGTGATGGGGAGCACAGCAGGTTCTCCAATGCAGACAGGGATGGTGGGGCCCCGGGAATCCATTGCAGAGGGCGCGGCAGGCAGCTCCCAGCTTATGATATAGGAACAGTTCGGCAAAAGGTACTCCCTAACCCTCAGTTGCGACCGGGGGGACCTGAACTTGTTCTCCGGATACAGGTCAGCGAACATGCACAGGTTAATCTTCTGCCCCATTGTCTTGCCAATTCCATACTGAACGCAGGAAATATGGGATTGTGGGCCAAGGAGATGGAAGGGGCAAATAGTATCGGAATGTACACCCTCATGCGCAGCACGTCCCATGCCCATCGCAGTGTCTCGGAGGTATCTATATCGCTGCATGAACGTCAAAATGACTGATATAATGTCACCTTGAGGGGGACAGATGCCACTGCGTCAGTTTCAACTGCTACATGGGATTGGAAAGGTGTCGGGTGAACCCAATAATTTAAGAATTGGGCCTGAGCGCAAAGGGCATATCATTGCATATTCGGAGAACCCAACCCCCCCTGCTTCAGCAGGAGCATCAGCAAATCCCATAATACTCTGGCCTACCCACCCACCCACACCAGGGAGACCAGCTGTGCTCTCAAGGAATTAAAAAAATGCTGCGGAAGGGGGATCGGGACGTTAACAAATAAATACAGAAACTTCGATAAAATGAACATTTTAGCCAGTGCAATTTTCCCTGCCAAGGATAATGAAAGCTTAGACCATATTCTAACCTTCTCCTCCAACTATGTGACGGCACAACCATAATTTAAATTCCACACCTCCTGCGTGTCGCGACTCACCCAAACGCCCAAGTATTTGACCGCCTCGGACTCCCACTTCAAAGGAACTCAGAGATCACTTGAAGTATGTTATCTGTCAATGGAAACATCACAGACTTAGCCCAGTTAAGAAACACACTGGCCAGGCCCCCGAAAATTATAAATTCCCTGAAAATGGGGTCTAGGTTCAACGCAGGATCGATGATGTATAAAGTCACATCATCCGCATAGAGCGAAATGAGAAGGCTTCTGGTGCTGAATCCTATTCTCCAAGCTGTGTGTTGTTGTCTGATAGGTGCTGCGCCTGCCAGGGGCTCCATCGCAATCGCGAAAAGCAAAGGAGGGGGCAGCCCTGCCTGGTGCCTCGCGTGATGGGGAATGGTTCCAATAGCAGGCCATTCACCCTAATCCGTGTAGTGGGCATAGTATATAGCAGCCAAATATAGTTTATGAGGAGTGGGCTAAATCCCATGCGACCTAGTATAGCAAATAAATATGGCCAATTAAAAATATCGAACTCCTTAGTGGTATCAAGGAATACTACAGCGGCTTGCACATCAGGGTGTAGGCAGTGCAGCACCAAGAATACGGTCTTCAAATTATGGGATGTTGACCGCACAGGAATAAATCCCAACTGATCAGGATGTGCTATGAGGGAAAGTAAGGGCTGTAGCCTGTTGGCTATAAGTTTAGCAAGGATTTTAACATCCACGTTTATCATTATTAACGGCCAATAGAAATCCATTCCCGTTTTTGGCTTTCTCAGTTTTCATAGGGTTATAATTATCGCTTTCCGCATGGATGAGGGCAGTATACCATCAGTTTGTGCCTCCTCATATAATGCCAAGAGCAAGGCGCCAGCTCCTCTACGTATGTTTTGTAGAAGGGTGTGGTCAGGCCATGAGGCCCTGGAGCCTTATCAAGGGGTAAACTTTTCATAACTTGGGAGACGTCATCCTCAGTGATCGGGAAGTCCATATATTCTCTATAGTTATGATTGAAGCAGGCGAGTTCCAAGGAGTCAAGAAATTATTGCATTCCCTCGGGGTATGCCTCTTGGGTTACAGTATAAAGCTGAGAATAGAACGTGGAAAAGTATCTAGAATACCCATCTGACCTCTGACAGCCGTTCCCTGTGCAGTAACCAGTTCGGGGACATACCGCTCTGAATAATAATTAACAATCAAACCCACAATTCTTGGTCCAGCAATTCATGGTTGTTCAACCATACAATAATACAGGACAAAAACATGTTTTTTTTTTTTTTTTTTTTTGTGTAAGACCTTTATTTGTCACAAAGCAGTTGACACAGCATGAGCCTACAACCCTGGGGCCGGCTGGCTACGTTAATATCAGTAACCAACATTATCAACGGTATTTTCGCATTATCAACTCTGCATTACAACGCAGAGCTTCGTCGCGTGTCTTATGTCTGGCCACTAGCTAGTAAAAGAAATGAGTCTCACATTTTCACTTTTTATAACAAAAAACCGTATAACAACACTCCCCAACTTAGACCGTACAGTTAGACCTCACATGCTACTCTTCAGTTGTAACAATAGCACAATGCCCTCCAAAAGCCCGCCACCGCCCTGCACATATACTTTCGGTGTCCCACCTATTTGTTCGATCAATCCAACGCAAGTGTCAGGTCTCCTCATCATTCTGCAGAGAGGCAAGATACTCCTCCAAATAACCCCATATGCTTTTTGGTCTGGATTTCGCCGGTAAGAGCTCCTCATACGTGTGCAGTTTGTCTCGGCATGTGGACATGTCATGTAACCATGTTCGCACCATAGGCACCTTTCGACTGTGCCAGCATTGTGCCACCTGCCTCTTTGCCAATAATAACGCTATGGCACAGAACTTGCGCTTCAATGCCCTGAACTGCGGTACTATTCCCAACAGACAGACTTTAGGGGTACACTGCACCTCCTCCTCCAGAATAACAGATAATGTGGTAGTGACCTCCATCCAGTAACTCTCTATCTTGGCGCAGTCCCAAGCCAGATGCGCAAAGTTTGCCCCCTCCCTGTTGCACCTTTTGCATCTATCTTCCTCCTGCAACCCGTATCGGAGCAGTTTCGACGGTGTATAATAAATTTGGTGAAGGAATTTAAAATGAATAATCCTCAAATTTCCGCTGGGAGTCAGTATCTGTGTCAGGGCACAGGTGCTAGCCCATTCTTCATCAGTTAATGGCGTGTCTAATAGTGCATCCCACCGCCCCTTTGCCTTCGATGTGTGTCCAGCTATTTCTAGTTGCGCAGCTGAGTAAAGTCTAGACACCAGGTGTGACAAATCGGTAGTTGTGATCAATAATTGCAGTGGTGCAAGGGATGCAGGTTCCGAAGGGAAAGTTGGGTAGTGTTCCTTCAAGGCTCTAGTGAGTCTGAAATATGTAAAGCGAAACATGGATGTTTGGTTCTGAACATATCCCAGCTTGTCAAGGCCCACGAATTCGCCACTCTGAAAAACGTCCCCCATCCTGTCAATTCCAGCTCTGCGCAGTAGTGACATTCCGACTCCCTCCCCAGTGACTGATAGCTCCTGATGATGGTGTAGCAACATTGCTGGTGCGTACAGTGGGGTCTTATGAGCCAGCTGCCCCAGCCTGTGCCAAGCCTTGACCGTAGTGTCCACTGTGTTAATATCCCTAGCATGTAGCGGGGGGCGTGTATGTGAGATAATTGCTGTGAGGGGAACAGGGTGCGCATCACTCTCCTCCACAGCCACATGGGTGAGGTAAGGAACTGCATGGTACCAATACGCCGCGTATTGCGCCTGCGCACATAGGTAGTATAGGAGGAAATCAGGCACACTGAAACCACCCTGCGCAATCGGCAGTGTAAGAGTCCGCAGATCCACACGGGCCTGCTTGCCAGCCCAAATCAAAGTTCTTACCAGGGAGTTTATCCGCCGGAAAATAGCCTGCGGAGGGGTAATCGGAATGTTGTTAAACAGGTACAGCAGTTTGGGCAGTATGTTCATTTTAACGACCGCTATCCTGTCTGCTAGTGAGAGGGGCAGATGTAACCAGCGCTGAATACTGTCCTCCAGTTTCGAGAGCACCACGCCATAGTTTGCCCTCAGCACCTCTTCTGGATCTCTATGGTACATGACCCCTAGGTACCTGATCGGGTCTTGTTGCCACTCTAGCGGGAAATCTACTACAAAGGGAGAGGTGGTGTCAGTGAGGGGTAGTATAAATGATCTGGTCCAATTAATAGCTAGACCCGAGTGGCCCCCAAATCTGATGTATTCCCGGAGTAGTGTGTTCAGGTGGGTCTCAGGGTCACGGACATACAGTAACAAGTCGTCCGCATATAAAGATATATGAAGCGGCCTGGTTATGAAGTGTAGTGCCGATTCTTTGTAATTCTGTCTTATCAGACAGGCCAGCGGTTCCAGTGCCAATGCGAATAAGAGCGGTGAGAGTGGGCAGCCCTGCCTCGTCCCCCGCTCAATTTCAAATTGTTCTGAAACGTACCCATTGATTCTGACCCAGGCACGCGGTTTTGTATAAAGCAGGGAGACCCACTGCACAAATCGCTTCGGAAACCCCATTCTATTCAGGACAGTGATCATATATCTCCATTCAATGGAGTCAAAAGCTTTGGCAGCATCGAGCATGACCGCCACCGCTTTGACCGAGGGCTGTAGGTAGTGTGAGAGTGCAAACAGAGTCCTAGTGTTATGTGTGGTCGATCTGGAAGGCACGAAGCCAGATTGGTCCGGCAGGACTAAACTTGTCATCAGGGGTGACAGCCGTTTGGCAATTAACTTGGCAAGGATTTTCGAGTCCACGTTGATTAGGGATAGTGGTCGGTACGAGTCGCATTCCTCCGGATCTTTAGATGGTTTGAGGAGAGCGATGATCATGGCTTCGCGTAGCGAGGGGGGGAGTACTGCCTTCTCAAACGAGGTGCCATACATGTCCACTGAATGTGGTGCAAGAATGTCCGCGTATTGTTTATAGAATTCCGAGGTGAACCCATCCGGGCCAGGTGCTTTGCCATTTTGCAGTGAGCCTATTACCTCAGTTACCTCCTCCGCCGAGATAGGCCTAGCCAGGTATTCCCTATGGGCATCCGACAGCCATCCAATTGCTACATCGTGTAGGTAGTCATATGTGTCAGCAGCTGGGGCTGTGGGTTGGGACTTATACAGTGACCCAAAGGAAGTAACAAAACATTTCAGTATGTCTACAGCATGCGTCTGCGGTACTCCCTCCTTAGACTTCACCCTGAGTATTGTAGTCGGACCTCGACCCGTACATATTTTACGAGCCAAAAATGCTCCCGGCCTACCCCCTTCTCCAAAGGCTCTAGCCGCATGTGTACGGTTCAGGTATTTCAGTTCGGATTCAAGAAAATCTGCATGTTCAGTATGAACTTCCCGCAGTTTGGCTAGGTGGGAGACATCCTGGGTGGTCTCATACAGGGATTCCAGGTCTCTCATCTGCCGCTCGCATCTACGTATTTGGGCCCGAATATCTTTAAGAACCCCTGAAGTGGTGCCAATACAGACCCCCCTGATCGTGGCTTTGAATGCTTCCCATAGGATGCAGGGGTCGTCAGTTGACGGAGCATTAAGATCAAAATAATCTTTTATCGCCTTCTTAAGGGTGTCTGCATAGACCGTGTCAGTCAGGGCACGCGAGTTGAAGCGCCATTGGAAGGGAGGGGGTACGTATCGAGGAATATCCAATTGCAATAGTACTGGATTGTGGTCCGAGAGTGTGCGGGGCAGCACTTGTAGGTGACGTACCCATAGTGCCAGGTCCTTTGTGCCTAGCCAGTAATCCAGCCT
Organism: Lissotriton vulgaris; assembly: GCF_964263255.1. Taxonomy (NCBI): domain Eukaryota; kingdom Metazoa; phylum Chordata; class Amphibia; order Caudata; family Salamandridae; genus Lissotriton; species Lissotriton vulgaris. Next base: position 1,220,515,502 of record NC_141685.1, on the reverse strand, counting down.
GGACCAGCTGTTGTGTGAAGCTGTTATGTGTGTAGCCCCAGATGCGTCAGCGTTTCTCAACCTCCAAAGATCCTCTAAACCCAGATCTGTCATCATGTGACCCACCAGTATGCGTGATTGCTTGTGTTGTTCTATGGAATTAGATGATCGGTCTAAGCCGTCCCGGAGAGTCATGTTCCAGTCACCCCCACATAATATGTGTGTGCTATTGTGTTTCTGTAAGTGTTCCCACACCTCTCGGAAGAAGTCTGGGGCGTCCGTGTTCGGACCGTACACGTTCAACAACGTCACTCGCTGTCCCCTTAAAGTACCTGATACCAGCACAAATCTACCAGCTGGGTCCTGAGTTACAGTGTGTGTCTCAAACCCCATCCCACGCTTTATCAAAATGAGCACCCCTCTGGAGTAGGAAGAGTAGGAGGCCCTATAAACCCCCTCCGCCCATCTTGACCCTAACTGAGCATGTGTGTGTGGTGCCAGGTGAGATTCCTGTAGGAATGCTATGTCCACATTCCACCTTGTCAGGCTAGCGAAGATCTGCCTTGTTTTACGTGGCTGCGAGAAGCCCCTAACGTTCCAAGTGAGAACGTTTAAACCGCTTCTACCCGAATCCCTCGACCCCATCAAATTTGAGTGGCATAATGCATGACAACGTACCCCCTGTCAACTGTATAGGACTTGCCAGCTGCTTTCCAGCGGGAGTCCTAAGTGGGACATCGATGGTCAGAATCAACGGTGAACTAGCATGAAGAGATACATCACACTCTGTCGGTCTACATATACATTCAAACAACCCACCACCCCTTATCCCACCCACTCCAGCAACCCCAACCTGCCGAAGCCATCCCCATTCAGTGCACCATTCCAAAAAATGTACAACCATAACTATAGTGCTCAGAACTAAACTCATATCGGGTTATACCCTCACAGAGGTCCGCCAGGGGCCCAACTCTCCACCCGGTGTAAGGGTGTGGGCGATACTAAACAAAGCTGTATGAGATGCAATGTAGGTGGTCCTCCGCCGCCCCTCCCCACCGCCCCCCGAACACAACTCAACAGTGCCGCAGTATTAACAGCATGTCCATGGCAGTGCGATCACAACGTTGTTTCATTATTAAAACTGTATAGAAGACACCTCCCGCCTCCCACATGCGCTGGTCGCCCCCCATATTGCATCGGAGACCGCAGGGGCAGGTTGTGACTGAAGCTCGTGACGGCTAAGGCATGGTAAGCAAAACGTATCAAACAGGGAGTAGCAACCCACTGAATGTGAATCGAGCTGCACAGTATATCCGCCAAATGGCACCAACGTTGCATGTCAATGTTGGGCAGTACAGCCCACATGATGAGGCATGGGCCGCGGGACATTTACAATGCAAAGACAGGAACGTCCCTGTATTACCAAGCAGTAGTCTCTGTGTCCCAATACTCCCACTCCAGACAATCATGCAGACAGTGCTGTGCCAACTCTACAGTCGCTCTCCCAGGAGAGCAGAATCACGTGAGCCTTATGGGTGTGGACAACATTGGCCATGCTAGCACGCACGTCTGTAGACAGAACAGGAAACTCACCAGTGATCGACTAAGAGTCCATTAGTCGCCTTCAGTCCGAGTCATGATGTCTCTCGTTCTGTGAGTTGTCTCTCATCTCGCGTTGCACCTTTTTAACAAATTCCTGTGCTGCCTTCGGTGTCGCCAGGATAGTCGCTTTCTCTTTCCACACCACTCTAAGGCGCGCCGGATACATCATAGAGTACACAATGTTCAAATCACGTAATTTGGCCTTTACTGTGGTGTATTCTTTCCGGGCCTGTTGGACCGCAACCGTGTGGTCAGGATAGAACTCCAAGGAGTTTCCCTGGTGCTGAATCTTTCCTTTCTCCCTCGCCAGTCGAAGGATCGTGTCCCTGTCTCGGTAGTTGAGGATTCGCGCCACAATCGGTCTTGGCGTGGCGCCAGGAGGTGGTTTCGGGGCCAATGATCTATGAGCTCGTTCCACGATGAACAGGGGCGACAAGGCCTCAGCACCGAACAGGTCCTTACATAGCGTTTCCACGTAAGTCTCCATCCGCCCTGTGTTGGTGGTCTCCGGCAGGCCTGCGATTCGAACGTTGTTGCGTCTCGAGCGCGCCTCCAAATCCTCCTCCTTCGCTCTGATCACCTCCAGGAGTCGTTCCATATCGGCGCACTTTGAGGTGGAGGCTCGCGCCTCATCTTCGACCGCAGAGATGCGTGTTTCGGCCTCATCCAGACGTTCGCCATGTTGCTCCTGCCGTGCTGCCATTCCGTCCATTCTGCAAGTAAGGTTATCCAGCTTGCCATTAATGTCCTGCAGATTCGATTGTATCGCCAGTAGGATCTTTTCTATGTTATTGTTGGGCACCGGCCCAGCACCATCGCCTTCACCGATCCCTTCATCGCTGGGCTTCTGCGTCTTTTTTGCCTCAAAGGACAGTTTCTGTTGTTGTTTGTCCGGTTTACCCATGGTGGTTGTCGGGGACACTGTCTTCCTGTTCGTGGGCCCCGATGCCCTCGCAGCTCTGGTCGCCGTCGCCGTGGTGGTCCCACAACAGGCACGTCTGTCGTATGTTATGCCGACCTACAGCGTCGTGCAGAGGGCAGAGGTGAAACTGGCCCAAACGTGATATTATGTGGGTGAGCGCTGACTGTCTCGTCGTACCGCAGCTTTACTCGACGTGACCGGCCAGTGGCCTCCCAGCAATACAAAATGCGCGAGAGGACGTGACAGTTCACCGTGTGAAAGAGCACCCGGGTCTCTCCGTTCTTCGAAGCGGCGTGTGGGACGCACACTTTGTTCAATGTCGTTAGTACTGCAGCGTAGATTATATTTTCTTTGCGCGGGCACAGTTTTGCTTCATGCAGTAAACCTTCGCAGCCTGGATAGTCCCTCGTTGACTGGAGCGAGGTCTGGTACACACGCGGTCATTAGCCAGCCTTCCCCACCTCTGCAGTCGCCAACCCCGGCTTTATGGAAGCGGTGCGCTGTTTCTCCGCAATCTGAGGGGGCAGGACAGTGAGAGCAACAGGTGCAGGGAGCAGGGCCTCACCCCAGGAGCACCGTACTCGGCGCAAATGACGGAGCGTGGACCGTCCGCTTTACTCTGGCCAAACGTCCGACATCCAGCGCTGGTGAACCTTCAGGCAGTCAGAAGCAACGAAATATTCACCAGTGTGCAATCCTGTCGCTCCTGCAGTCACCTCCGCCGCCTACTCCTGAGAGTCAGCAATGCCGCGATATAAGCGCGATGTCCGGTGAGGGGCTCGCTATGCCCGCGCTTTCACTGATACAGCCGCCATATTGTCAGGCATGAGTTACTGCGTTCTAGAGGAGGTCCTCGGTACCCCGTAGTGTGGCAGGGCAGGGTATTGGCACCGGGGGGTCCACGGAGCTAGACCCTACCTCTGAAACGTTGTTCGTGGCGTGGATGGACCCCTGAGGTTCGCCCGTCTCCCTCACCTGCGCCGTTGTCCGGTTGCGGCGGCCATCTTGTCAGGCATGCCGATCCACCACTGTTTCCACCGGCGATTAAACCGGCATTTCACGCAGCTCGGAGGGCTCACTGCCGCACATCTACTGCAGCAGCAGTTCCCATATCAGATGATGTGCTTTGGAAGCGGGCGGCCGGGGTGAATCCGGCGGGATCACACAATGTTAGTGATCGCCCGGCGGAGCTGCTGCTCAGGCAGCCATCTCGCTGTGCGCCCCCTAGCGCCTCCCAAAAACATGTTTTACTGTGAAATAAGATGTGTCTTTGGCTTAGGGGGGGCAAAAAGCTCTCATTGAGAAAGAGAGAAAGAATTCCCAGCATATGACAATACAGCACAGTGCCAACCAGACCCAGGGCAGCAAACAGTACAGGATCAAATCACAATCCCTTCTTTAACCTACATGTTTGTGTAAAAAAGAAAGTGCAGGCATAATATACATGGCATTGATTTGTCAGCTACAAGGACCTATACAGTGGTGAGCCATTTCACTTAAACTGCACCTGACGTGCATATCCATTTACCCCCCCCCCAATGCTTCTCCCTGATTTCAAATGACTACAGGTTGGCAGTGGCAAAAAGGATTCAACCATTACTTCCAGTTAAACAACTACAGGCTAATAGCCTTAATAGATGTGGAGGCAAAGATCTATGTATCAAATTTACTGGTAGAACTGGAGCCTTGGGTAAGCAGCATAGGGCTAATCCCCCTGACTCAAGCAGGCTTTCGCCCAGGAATGGGCACCCTCACCAACTTATCTGCAATATCTGCAATAACCCTACTAGCAAAAAGGGCAATCGACAACTCTAACTCGCTGTATACTTGTTTTTTGGACTTAAAAGCGGCCTTTGATAAAGTGCCAAGATCCAAACTCTGGGCCAAAATGAAAGCCTGGGGTGTGCCGCCAAAGCTAATGGGAGCAATCATAGAGCTGTATTCAAAGACCTGGGTCCAAGTGAAAAAAGGAGACGGCCGATGCCTGACAAAGAAATTCTGCACACTCAACGGCTTAAAACAAGGCTGCGTATTGGCCCCCTGCCTTTTCAACATTTACACCGCGGACCTAGAAAGCGATGTACGCTCTATTCAGGGAGATCCACCAAAATTGGGTAACTTACTCATAATAAGTCTACAATACGCAGACGACATCGTGCATTTGTCACAAACTCCTCTCCGCCTACAACGTATGATCTCTAAGCTTGCGTCATACCTCTTGAATGCACAACTGACAATAAATCTTAAAAAAACAAATGTTTTATGTTTCTCTGGCTCTCGCAAAAAAAGGAAAAAATTTGTCTGGAAGATAAACTCCACCATACTAACTCAGGTAGACCAATACAAATACCTGGGCATCTTACTGGACCATCAATTAAAATATAAACAGCACTAGGAACAGGGGAAATCAAAAGTTAAACAGCTCCAATTCGCCTTTAAAACAGTCCAAAAACATCTATGCGGAACTTCCACTGCCCACATTTTAAAGATCACAGCCGCCAAATTCTTTCCATCCCTCACATATTGTTCTGAGATGATGTCAACCCGGGACTCCACAGCGCTAAACCTCGCCCAATCTCGCCTCTTTAAAAATCTTTTTTCAATCCCGCGCTATATTTCGCAATCTCAAATACGTTTGGAATACGGTCTCACAAATCAGCTCCCGGCAAGACAAGGAGCCCTCGTCATATACTACTGGCGAATGAGGGATGCAGAAGACCACTCCCTGGCTCATCTGTGCTGGCTGGAAGTAGAAAAACAGGCAGAACTTCCCAAGTCTATATATAAGTCCCTCAGGCAAGCGCTTCAATCATTAGCACTGGAAGAATCCTGGCTTGCACCCATGACTTACACTGCTTTCAAACTGCGAACTAACAATGCAATCAAACAAGCGTAACTATTAATGGGCAAAGCTGCAGTGGCAGGTAAAAGCCACGCCTGGATTGTTCTGCCATCATACATCCACATGTAGCCCCATCCATATTTGCAAGACTGCTTCAGGGACCATTACAAAAGGAAATTAAGCTTGTTAAGGTTGGTCTGCTTTGTGAGTAAAGATCTCACTCCCAAATGGCTACAGTCATGGCCAACTTCCGACTGCCACCTTTGTAACAAAGGCGCAGAGTCATTACTGCATCTAATATGTGTATGCCCTGCACTTCCGAAACTAAGGAAAGTGCTTCTGCTACCACTCTTAAGAGTCGCCCAGGTGAGAACCTGCAGGGCGGCCTTCATCATATGCCTCAGTGGGTCTTGGATAAAACTATCTTGCAACACTATAAAATTTCTGGAGCATGCTGCTCAAGAGCTGGGAAACAAGACAGCAACCAAAGAGAACTCAGGATAACAGGCCTGGACACAGCCGGCCATGGACTCACTTTTATTTTCCTGACGGACTCTCCTGTTTCCATCCCAAAGCACTCCATTTCATGTCACAAAAGTGTACCCTGATCCAACCCACATTGCCTCCCCAAGTTTTACTTTCCCCCTTACACCACTTTTTGAAAAGTCCGTGTAATTTCATGTCACAAAAGTGTACCCTGATCCTACTCATTACACCTTTCTAAGTTTTAATTTTCCCCTTAGACCACTTTCCTGAAAAGCCCATGTAATTTTCTCCTTGCTTTTCCTATCCTTTTTGTTTTATTTTGACTTGAAGCTGATTTTGTGTTGTTTTAAAGATGTAAATATTGACCAAATGGTGGTAAGCTCCACCCTTTTATGATTTTATTATAAATCAAATAAAAGTATTACTTCCTTCCTACTTCCAGTTAAAAGGATCATTACTCAGATGTGGGGATATTGAGGGGAACAGCACCTTGCTTCCCCCCGAGTCCAATTTTGTGAGGAACTGGAGCTGATGGGTGACTGGACCGAACCGTCAATGCAGATCGGAGTGCTTCATGTTGACCTTCCAGGGCCTGTCACAGGGAAGGTGACCCAGCGGAGACTGTCATCTGTGATGAACCCCTATCTCCGCCTATGCCAGAACGTTGCGATTTAGGTGCTGGCAATTCTCACATTCCTCGTCCCGTGGAATTTGGAAATTGTTGCTCCAACCAGTCCCAAGTGCTCTCGGCAGTATCAAAAAGGTGTGTGTGTTGGTCATGGAGAACTTTTAATTTAGCCAGAAAGAGAAGTACACAAGTGAGGCCAGCTGCACATGGGTGGGTCTTTATGCCCTGAAATGAAGAACGTTTACACTGCACTGCCATGGTATAGTACGGAAATATGGAGACTTTTGGGTTATTGACCATTATGCGGACTTTGTCGCAGGCAGCTTGTAAAAGTAGATCATGATCTCAGAGGTACCTGATGTGCCCTCTCTACAGTGAACATGTCAGAGGTTCCAGTGGGGGTCGCTGCTGTCTTAAGCCATTACTCTATATATAGTGTCATAAGAGGGCTCTCTGTTCCCTCAGGGAGAGTCACTATACACAGATTATCCCATCTGGATCTCCCTTCAGCATAATCTGTGCAAGCCTGAAGACGTTCCACCTGTTGGCGCAGTTGAGAAAGTTGGGTAGTATGTTCTTTCGAGTATGGAGCTACTGTTTCCAATGCTGATTCATTAGCTTTAACTCTATCTGCTAATTTGAAATGGCTTCAGCAAGCTAAACTCTGTAGTGATCACCCCCAACTGTTGCGCTATGGCAGTTCTAGACTCTCTGATCTCTTGAAGGATCATATCTAATGTGTCCATAGTGGGGACCGGAGATGCAGCACCCTCAGGCAGCGAATGGATGGAAGAGGTCTCTGAGGGCAAGGAGGAAGAATGGACTCTAGCCATAGGTGTCCCCATCCTGGCTTTTGTGAACACCTTAAGCTCACCATGCAAACACCCTATTGACGTGGAGAGAAGGCAACAGAACTGCACGAGTTGTATGTATGAGCTACTATCAAAAGTGAAAAGTCACACAAAGAATGGGAAACAGCTCAACATGGAGTTGCTTAATTGCAGATCTTTGCCAAATCATGCAGCATAAATCTCCCTGATGTTACAGGACACTGCACTTGATGTGCTTTTCCTGACGGAAATGTGGTTAGGACCTAGCTCAGACCCGGATGTTGTTCATGCACTCCCCCTAGGATATCAGATCCAGAGAGCAGATAGGACAGGAAAAAAGGGGGGGTTGCTATCCTTTACAAAGACTATCTAGTCTGTCGTATTTTGGGCAGCCCCCTCTCAGATTGTGAAAATATTCAGTTCTCTATTGCACTTACTCCCTCAATTATGTTTGTGGGGATCCTTTTATATCGCCCTCCGGGAGCTGTGGGACAATTCTGCAACTCACTGCGTGAAGCAGTGGTAAATCTGGCCAGCACTGCTTCTAATTTTAATCTCCTGGGGGACTTCAATTTGCATTTTGATAACCCCCAGGATGAAATTGCTAACGATCTAGCCCACGTTTTGGCAGCGTGTGAGATGCTCCTAAAAGTCTATCAAATTACTCATATTAAAGGGCACCTTTTGGATCCAATATTCTCAAATATTTTAGAACTAAAAGAGAAAGGGGCCTGTTCCCATCCCCTGGTCGGACCAATTTTTAGTCCCTTTAGTATGGCAACCACCTTCCTCCCATTCGGTGGTAATAACCTCCCACACTCAAGCCCGTCAGTGGCCTAAATTAGGCTTGGAGGAATGGAAAAAGGAACTGCATTATACCATACCCCCACATCATCCTGATCCCAGGACAGCTAGCGGTAATTTCCACCTATGGATCGAGAACTCATTAGAGGTAGTACTTCTTAGGAGGTCTAAAATAGAAAAAACTGGATCAAATAAGACGCCATGGTTCACACCCGAGCTCCGCAAATTAAAACAGGAGTGCAAAAGACTAGAAAGAGAATGGAGGAAAGACTTCCCACCAGACAAAAAACGCAACTATAGGGTCTCCATTAACTCCTATAAAGTTGCACTCAAACTAGCACAGGCAGTCTACTATGAAGCAAAAATCATATCCTCCTCGAATACACCCAAAGAAATATTCAAAATAGTAAAGAGACTTATGAAAGTCCCAGATCCCCCAACGGCTCCTGATTCCACAAGACACCGATGTGAGGAGCTAGCCTATTTTTCTCTACTAAAATTCAGGGTCTACTTGATCTCTTCCCACCAGATAATAAGGAGCTCCTTCATATACAGCACGGAACAGAATCTTGGAAGAATTCCCCCATGCTTGAATTTTATAGCCCACTCACGGAGGAACTCATTCACCCTATCCTTAACATTATTAAGAGTGGCTCTCCGTTGGACCCTGCTCCTTTTAACATTCTTAAATCTGCTGCCCCCATCATAATAGGTCCCAATGGTCAATCTAGTTAACTCTTCTTTAGAACAGGGTTTAGTACCCCAGGATTCGAAGATGGCTATGGTAAAAGCATTACTAAAAAAAAAATCTGGACCCTGGAGATTGGTCAAATTATCGTCCGATATCCCTTCTCCCTGCTATTGGTAAGGTAGCAGAGAGACATGTGAACCGTCACCTCTCTGCATATCTGGAAACCTTTAAACTACTTCATCACTCCCAGACGGGCTTCCGTCCAGGACAGGGTACAGAAACTGCTTTAGTGGCAGTCTTGGAGGAATCCAGAAAGATCCTGGATTCCGGAGGTTCTGTAGCCATTATCCTCCTAGACCTCAGTGCAGCCTTTGATACAGTGAATCACCGTATCCTTCTATCACGGCTCAAAAAACTAGGAGTGACAGGCACAGCCCTCTCTTGGCTGGAATCATTCCTCCAGGAAAGATACTTTCAGGTATTTGAAGGGAATATCAATTCACGAACATGCCTTTTGCAATGTGGGGTTTCTCAGGGCTCCTCCCTGAGCCCCACTCTTTTCAACGTGTATATGTCCCCGCTGGCTGAAATAGTGGCACCTTTTGGAATACAACTCGTTAGCTATGCAGACAATACACAGCTTATTGTGGCACTGTACCAGGCAGTACCAGCCTCCACAAACTTGAGGTCATGTCTTAAAAGAGTCGCAAGTTGGATGAGTCAGTCCCACCTTAAACTCAATGGCGACAAGACGTAGCTCATGCTGCTGGGCCATCAGGCAACCTTTGACCCGTGTACAATCTCGAAAAAGGAAATAACTAGTCTAGGTATTTGTCTGGACCATGAGCTCACTTTCAGAGCCCAAGCCAGGAAAACAGCGGCCACCAGCTTCAGTCTGCTGAGGTCAATTCGGAAAATATTGCCCCTATTACTGGGGAACTCTTAAAAGATCTTAGTCCAAACCCTAATTCTATCAAGGCTGGACTATGGTAATGCTCTTTATTTAGGATCCCCTGCCTCAGTTATCCACAAATTACAGGTAGTACAGAAATCAGCAACACTACTCCTCACAGGTACTAACAACCGCTCCTCAGCTAAACCATCCTTCAAAACACTACACTGGCTTCCCATACAAGAGCGAATTCATTTTAAAGCTCTCTGCATGGTTCATAGAAATATGCAGGGCAAAGGTCCAGCTATCCTCACAAACCTTGTTAAATACTACAAAGCTAACAGGACCCTTTGTTCTAACACCCTTCTTTTAGCAGAGGTCCATAGAATCAAGAAGGCTCGTACAGGAGGCCGTCTCTTTTCATATAATGCATCAATGCTTTGGAATTTCTTGCCTCTCTCCATCCGACAGGAAACCAACCATCTGGCGTTTCGCCGGCAATTGAAAACATGGCTTTTCCCATAACTCCATCTGCTCCCTGTGTTATGTCTGCAGCGCTGGGATGCTTTTGGGTAGCCATGCACTATATAAGAGTTAATTCAATTCAGTTCAATTCAATAGCTAACATCAGATTGTATCCTCGTTGTGGTCACAATGAGCGGAGATCATGAGCTTAAATGCAGGGGTGGGTAAAGTAGCGTCAAGAGGGGATCAGCAAAGGTACAGGCAGGGCACCGGTCGAAGTGGTGCACCGCACCCCAGGAGTACTCAAGGAAAGCTTGAGCTGGATTGATTAAGTTCTCCCCTATGCGTGTAACCCAGGGCTGGGCAATAAATCGCGGGCCAGCAGGGTCCTCCCACCGGGTATCACTGACCTATAATGGTGGGGTTCATCACTCCGGGGCTGCACTGCAACCATGAGTTGGGCAATTCAATGAAACAGCTCATGCAGTGACACCAAGGAAATTATTTACATCAGCTTTCAGGAATGGTGACCAATAGGCTCACACAAGAGGGAATCACCAGCAGCCAGGTGGCACCCCCAGCAGAGTCAGGCAGGTGATGGCTGCCTTCTTGCACTGCAGCCGCCAAGCACGCCACAGTAGTAATTTATTGCAGCCTCTGTTGGCGTGGATCAGTCCAGCCCTGTGCAGTCCGCAGGCCTCTAGAGGCCGCCCCTTCAACTGGTGACCAGCACCAGAGGAGCAACACAAGATGTCCACCACAGTGCAATACAGTGAATCAGGTGAGAGGAGGGGCAGGAGGATCCACCCTGTGGTCTGCACCACTGTATGTAGACTCACCACAGCCTTCCTATCAAGAGACTGGAGCATCCCACTGCAGACTTTAACAGTCCGGTGCAGTGCCGCGAAATCCGGGCCACAGCCAGACCACTCCAGTCAGAGACATGTGCCTAGCTCTATTGCGGTCTCTTCCGGGGAGCCCAGTAATATCTTTAATTCCGCAGCTGAGTGCTGGCCACAATCCCCCACAGCAGCCCTCCAGTCCCCGCAGGGGTCCCGACACTTAGACCGCTCGGCTCCAAGTAAAGGGATGCACCGCCATTTGGCTCCCAGTGTACAAGTTAGGCCCGTTCCAGTGCCAGGTCTGCGCCAGCCTCTGGCTTTATCCCGGCAGCACTCCGGGGTATTCTGGTGTTCCGATCCCCTAGGATTACGGACATAATAAACAGGATTTTATTCCCAGGAGAACTCTGCCTATGCAAACGCCATCTTGGGCTGTTGGCCACACCCCAACCACCGAAATTACTTCACTAAGTAAAGCTTCTCCATAAATCCAGAGTCTTTCTTGAAAGTGTTCATTGTTCACATACATGATGATTTGATCCCTTATCAACTCATCATGCAAGGGCCCAAATCTACACGTTAACGCTTATCTCTTCAAGGCAGACACATATTCTTCAATAAATTCAATCTTATTCTGCTTCCACTTGTAAAAGTATCCCTATCTATCGCTATGCAAACAGATGTGGAATATTTGTCTAGATCCTCTAAAGCATTTTTGAACACATCAGGTTCACTCATTGTTCAGGGTTTTTTATCCATTGTATTATACACAATAATCCTTGTGGATTTAACAACTACAAAAGATGTTTCTTCTTTTTTTACCTGTGAAAGCTCCCCATACTCAATATTATCAATGTATTTCAAGAAATATTGTTTCCACTCATTTCATTTGATTGGTGGATACCTCATTTCAGTTAAAAATGGTTTAGGTGGGGTTAAAGAGAATGTATGGGACGTACACGTTTTCAAGAAAAAAAACCCAAAGTAAAGTATAACAAATACAATAAGAAATCACTTGCTTCACAGTAAAGACTTGCCAAGGTTCTCACATAAATTGTGAGCCATTTAATTGTGAGACACATGGATTATGGAAATATGTTGCTAGCCTCATTAAATGAGAATATGTTCTCCAAGTTGCAGATTTTGCAAAATTCTGTGGTCAGACTGATCTTAAATTTACTTCCGAGGTCCCCCTCATGCCCTAGCCTAAGGCTCCACCACTGTCTTCCAGTCAGGACAAGAGGTCACTTTAAAATCTTATGCCTAACACATAGAAGTATCTATGGTACTGGTCCCAGCTACCTAACAAATAAACTTAATAGATATCAGCCTCAAAGAATGTTAAGGTCATGTTCAAAGTTTCTCCTTACTCCATTACGAGTTCGCACTCCACGGAACGGGGGTCGATCCTTCTCTTTTCTTGCCCATCACCATCTTTTGTCTATTTCAGACAATCTGCGTTTCTGCAAGAAATTGAAAACATAGCTGTTTTAAGTGAAACCATATATGACACCGTTTTGGAATCTCCATAAGCGCCATGAGACCTCACGGTGATATGTGCACTATACAAGATTCTTTGACTTGACTTGACATATATGTCTCTCTTTAAATTCTTACAACTTGCTGCTTTGCTTGGCTAGACCATTTGACTTTGCATCCATCTGAAACTAAATGCAGTTAACAGCTAGAGCTTGAAGCAGCGGCTCACCAGCGCAGCATAATTTGCATTTGCAATCCTACAGTAAGCTCTAATTGTACATGGCCAGACTCTCCTTCTGTGCAAACTATGGTACGCCGCTACCTTCAAACTGTTGTAAACTCCTCACTAGACAGCTCACCGATCTACGTAAGCTCCTCATACGATGACTCACAGTGGCAGTGTGTTATGTAGATTCCTGAACAGTGCACTATAGATAGTGCGATTGAAACCATGCCACATCGAATTCTCAACCGCTAGTCCACTCACAGTAACAGTGCACTCAAGATGGCGGCACATAAACGAACTCATGCAGAGCCTGCAGGGCCACTGTGATGCAAGTAGCAGCTATATTGCAAACCACTGGAACACCCAATAAAAGAGCACTCAATATTGAGGCACGTAAAAAACGTCGTGTTGAATTCCCTCAGCCACTGTGACTCGAGTCACAGCTGTCACATTGAGCAGACCCCAGCTGGCAACTAAATATGCCTACTATGACATGCACAATAGTTCACAATATGGAATTAAACAAATGCAGCCACTGGGCGTTAAACAGCATGCCCACTGTCAGCATGCTCACTGTCTCGACAAATGCAGTTAAATCCAATTGCACCACAAGCTTTTTTCAAAATTCACCTCTAATGTCTGCAAGTGGGCTATGCCAGTTCCTAAATGTGTGGCACCCATTTTGGCTCCCACTCACTTGCCTGAATCTCCAAAGTTCAAAATATTCGGCTGTAATGATGATGTAGAAAAGGTAGGTTTACAATACTACCCCTCCACACGCTGTAGTCCATAAGAACCAATCATCGCCATAATTGTCAAGTCGTACAGGCAGGAGGCGAGCAGGTAAGTCATTACTTTTATTAGGTAAAGACGTTAGGGGCAAAATGTCCAATCTCCTTGGCAACCAACAAGTAACTATTGTTAATACCTTGGCTGCTAAGGGGTTTTCCCCTCCTGTGCTGATTTTTTTAAAGCTCCATTATTCATGACAAGGTCAACTCGTCATAAGCACAGCTCAACCGTGCCTCATGACGAGCTGACCTTGTCATGAGCATGGAAGAGATTAATAGAAACTTTATATGATTTCACACTAATGACATGTTCACATTCCAACCTACATAATAGTCAGCGCTTAGTGGCCCCAAGAACATTTAAACATAAGCTCAACACTAAAGTTCAGTGCTACACACCAGAATGCATTTTTGCTGTTGTGTGTGTGTTTATTTGCCTGATTTCATGATATGCCTTTGATTTGCCATCTTAGCAATTGTGAATCAATTGGGAGCCAGCCATCATCTTTCACACTGATGAATATGTGAGGTACTTTCTGACCTTCACACACCTTTTTCTTTCTTTTTGTACACACTATTAAGTGGAGTACAAGTGGGGTGGGCTGGTAAACACAAAACATTTTGGACATTTAGGGTTGGCCGTAATTGCCATTTGTTAGAAGCCAGCGTTTGGGCAGAGATATCAGTAACCCGCCTTCAGGATCCCAGAAAGTTGTTATATGTCCAAAAGCAATCAGGTCTATTTAGTATAATGTTAAATATTTGAGCAGGCGATGAATACAAGCTCCAGGCATCTGTTCTATGCAGATTTACCTAAAAAGCTGAAAGGAAGGAGATGCTTTAAGAGCCTTAGAGCAAGTCAAGCAAATTATCATCTCCGTGTTGAATAGGAAAGTGCATGAGTATTCTCACTTACAGCAATATGCAGCTAATTGAATCAGCTGATCACCACTTCAATTTATGTGTGAAGACATTCAAGTTAAAAAATGTATGTGTGAGAAATTGCATTGTTGATTGTGGGGGGTATGAGCCCTTTACAAGCAACAACCACAATCCCTGTCAGGGTGAACCACAAAAAGTCACTTACCTGTGCTTAACCCTCTGGTGGCTTGTCACAAAAGCAGTCAGGCTTAACTTAGAGTCAAAGTGTAAAGCATTTATACAGCAATTAAAGATTTATAGAGTGAATACACCACACAAGAAAAAACCCACAACAAATTTAGAAAATAGCATAACATGTATAAAACTATTTGACACAACAGCAACAAAAATTCAATCAGTAGAATCAGAGATATGCTATTTCAAAGATGTAAGATAAGTATAGTGCCTAAAAGCACAAAGCGCCACGTGAGGATATCTGGTCATCTGAGAATGGGTGAAAGTCACAAGTTAAGGTTGACTGCGATGTAATGTGAGTTCCAACATAATATCAAAAACTCAGTTACCTAAAGCTCCCCCAACCTCAGATTGTGGAAAGATTAATAATTCTGTTGAGGTTATTACAGACACTATTCCAACAGGTAACCTTGCCTACCCCTCTCGTGTACACCCGTCGCCCTTTTTAACTCTGATCCTCAGACTATGATAAAACCAGGACCGGACGAAATTTTGGATCTTCCCCCGGCAGCGACACCTTATGTAGTAGTGCTAGCAAACGTTCCACGAAAGCCCCCTTTAGAACTAGAGGGGTGGGAAATGCTCAGAAATAAGGCCCTACACTGTATCGGTCTCAAAACAGGCTTCGATGACTCTTTATTTAGAGACTTTAAAATGGCAAGATGGGTGCAGTGGGTGGGATCGGGTGTAAGATCTCTTCCCGGTGATTGTATTGTACTCAATTTTGGATCAACCACGTTAGTTAAAAGAATTCTCAATGAATTGGGCAGAAACCACATCGTTAGTGGTGATATCAACATACTCCCGCTGGGTTCCCCCCCCCCCCCCCCCCAAATCGTAAGCCACACACCCATCATCTGGAGCTCTACAAGAGACATGACCCCTATCAGATGTTTCCCACAGTAAACCAATTTAGCGTACTCTCCTAAAGGGACTCATATGATATGTTTCTACAGGGACTAGAGACTGAGCAATCCATCGATGTCATGGCAGAATCCATTATCACACAGGAACCTGCAGCTAGTGCCAGCGCATCCCCACAAGGGCTTTCCAGAATGGAACATTCTGACAGGGCCGAACTAAGCTTACTTTTCTGGAATGTCGCAGGCCTGAAATCCAAAATAAATAATGAAATCTGGACTCATTTTATTAGTTAATTTAATATTATATGTATTCAGGAGACTTGGGTGACTATGCCATTCCATATAGAGCGTTATAAAAGTTTCTATTCTATGGCCCTGCCCTCGAATTCCGGAAGAGCAAAGGGCGGTTTGGTCATTTTTGTCTCTAACACCATCAAGTCGCTTAAAATTGACATAATTAAACTAGCAACAAATGATCAAATCATTACCTTAAACATAGACAAAACTAATCCAACTGCACTTGTTACTTTTTACAATACCCTCAGCCAGGGATAGATTATAAGTTTAATAACTGAGATCTACAATAGCCTGGTAGATTTAAAAAGAAAATTAAGGAAGGACCTGGTTATATTATGGGGCGAGGATTTTAATCAATACATTTGTGGACATAGTACTGATGGGGGGCAATCAACACCTCCTGCAGAGCAGACCCTACATCACTTCATATTGTTGGAGACGACCCCCAAATCATCAACCCAGACGAACTCCAATGGTTCATGGACACCCTCCGCACCCCACCAACAGTAGCAGGTCGGCCCAGCGCCATCGAGGTGAGTCCACCCCATTCACAGACCACACAGCGGGAAGAACCCTCCACCACGTCTGGCTCCAAGCACCTCACCGAAGAAAACATGGATTTCCAATGCTGTGTTTTAGACTGCCAGAAGGAGCTTGCTGAACAGGTGCGGGTGGGGTTTGAACTCATGGCAGCCAAACTAGATGCCATACGTGGGTGTCTAAGTCCCATCAGGGACCACTAACACTCCCTAACGGACACCCACAGTCCGCCCCATGCCCTCCAACAATCCATGGCTGGCGTTGCTGGAGTCATGACTAGGAGACAAGAACAACTGTCTAGTCAGAGTGGCTACAGCGACGTCATCCGTTATTTGGGAAACATGAAGAGAGTCAGGGAGAACATGGAGTGGATGCAAGAGCAAAGAATGCTTACCACTGCTGAACACAAAAAAGCTGTAGATGAGATCTTCCTGCAGATCCTCATCATGGAAGTTATGCCACAAGACATTGCACAGATGAATGCTGCTGCTACTTCTACATCCACATCTCTGGCCCCTGATGTGTCAGTGTCACACAGTGCTGCAGACCAAACACCACCACCCACTTGGGAGGCTCATGAAATGTCAGAGGCCGAAGATGAGGATGAATCTGCCTTAGTGCTAAATAGGAAGCACTAGCATTAATCTCCGCCATATGGTTTCTTTCTGCTTGGTTCTGCCCTCTGCATCATACATCATGCCCTAGAAAAACACCTTCCACTGTCCCCCGATACAATCTGCAACACTAACCTTGCACCTTGACATGGACTGCTATATATTGTTTGCAAAACTATGACAAAGCAAACAATATGCAGACTGGACTGTGCCCCTTCCGAGTAACTTGTCAATCCCTAAAGGACTCTGGCTGATCCCCACTGGGGCAACATTGTAAAGCGTTGTCTGCATGGCCCTGTACTAAGACAGCTTCAAAACGCCACTGAACGTGAATACTACATTCTAATACACACAGATGTGTCATGGCTACGATTAATCAAGTATGAACGCATGGACGAAAGTAGAGGCAGTGATTCCCCCTACGGCCATGTTGCTCATGTTGTTGGACTTGAGTCACAGGGTACATCCCTCCATCATGATGGTACATATCCGACCCCAAAAGAAGTCCTGTTGTTTATTGTAGGTCACAAATGACAGCCTATATGTAATGATTTGGGTCACATGTGAAAGGCTGATGAATGGGATTCCTTACTATCTTTGACAGACAGAAATGGCATTTCGAATACGTGGCACCCAAAACAACCTCTCTGTACAGAGGTGGCATACAAACCATCTATTTTCAATTTTTGAGATTGTTAGTACTACATGTTGCACTTACACTTGTCAGAGTGATGTGCTTGTACAGAGGACTGACATGCGCTATGTTAATGTGTGCTGAAATGAATTTATTTGCACATGCTGTGCATGTGGTCATTTTGTACTCTCCCTTGATTGCTAAGGACTGTGAAAATGTGACATGCTCATGTGAAGATATTGTCAATGATGGTGTTCCTACGGGCTATTCCTGCTGCACCTGCAGTGGGGTGGGGTCCACCTGCCTCATCTTCCTCATCATCCTCCGGTGCATCTGGCCCTTGTAGCTTTGGGGCATTGGTGCATACACATATGTTGTGCAACACACAACATGCAACGATCATCTTGCACACGAGATCTGGCTGTACAGTAGCCTTCACCTGTGATGTTCAGGCACCTGAAACGTGACTTCAACACGCCAATTGTGCATTCCACAATGCCCCTGGTGCGTTTGTGGGCCGCATTGTACTGCCTCTGGGCCTGTGTGTTCGGGGCTCGGATGGGTGTCATCATCCAAGGGCAAAGTGCATATCCTTGGTCACCTGTGACAGTGCAGAGAGACAAGAGTCAATAGTTGGTTCTGCATGATGTGTTGGCAGGCTCACTGGTTCATTGGTGTGTGATATGTGTGACTTAGTGATTCCTGTTTGACACATACTGCTTATAGCAAATGAGCTAAACTAAGAACAAATGGTCCTTGACAAGAGGAAATATAAACTTTACAATAATTATAGGCCACAATGAGCTCTATAACAAAGAAAAAAGTCCAGCCGGACTTTGAAATGTATTCAATGTATTGTAGATAAGCTTAATCAGACAAACCAACAATAAAGCAGTGGGACACAGTCCTGCATCCACGATGCTACACATACAATCAAAACATACAAGTACTGGGGTATTTCAGGCATTTAGAAGGCATGAGCAAAGAGAGTATTTAGAATGCATTTGCTTCACATATGTGGGAAACATACACTTTTTGGGACATAATAGTACACTTATAGTTTAGCCCACATATTGTGTCGACGGCGTTTCGATTCAATTGTTAATAATGGATCATCACCAGGACATCCAATGTTAGCCTGAATGTAGAAAGCCTGTGGATGGTGGAGGTTGTTGCTCCCAGTGCAGAGCAAGGTTTGGAAGGATAATTACGGGCAGTGATACGGTATCAAGGGAATCCGGTAATGGTAGTTCTACTCGCCTATAATTAGGGCAAGGGAATCTTGAACGGGATGCCTTTTGATAGGGCTCAGTCGCGACTGTGCACCGGGACGTTTGAACTCAGTTCCATCGTGAACTCAAGGAGCCCTATCAAAAGGCATTATAATAATAATAATTATTATTATTATATTTAAGTTTATAAAGCGCACAGCTACCCGGAGGTTTCCCGGCGCTAAGAACAGGATGAGGGCAGAGTACCGGCAAGATTAAACAAGAAAGGGGCGATCTATTGGTTAAACAACCAAGTTTTAACATCCTTGCTGCTAATGCTAACTTTGGTTTGGCTTTATCAAAACATGTTGTGTAAGATGTCAAACACTTTGGAATACTACCCCCCCCCCGACAGGTCTGGCAGCGGAGGTAGCATTCCACCCTTATAGAGGGAGAAGATATGTACTTACTGGTAAACCCTGACCTGTGAGTCCCCTTTCTTCATCACAGCTCGAGGTGCCTTCACGGTTCTTAGTCTGTTGGCTTGTGAGCCCCCACGAAGGACAATCCTTTGTTTCTTGAGCTTTCCCGGTTGCTCCAGACATGCTCCCACTCCTCTCCAAAGGAGGAGTCCCTCAGACCTTGCTGGTCTGCACCAAAGTCAATCTTGTCATATTGCATGGGTTGATGTTGCCAAGGCTTGTTGGGTCCAATCCGGGTTCCGACACCGCAGTAAGCTAGATCTTTTGTGGAACGGCTCAAATCCAGCTCCTGGTTGTCGTCGATGCCTCCTGGTCCTCTTGGCTGAAGAGTCAAGCTTCACCTCTTTCACCTGAAATCACCCGACATCGGTTGGCATCTTCTCCTCGCCATCCTGGTCACTGGCTAGTGACCCAGACTCTGTCCCCTCTGCTTTCATGTTCTTCACATCTCCGATCCACCCATGGATCCACCCAGACAATTTTCCTCTGGTCGCCTGCAGCATTTCTTTCCAGTTCTCCATAGGAATCAACGACGAAACCCGACACCAAAATACACCTATGCACCCGACTTCCCTGGGTGAGGTAACACGAATACTCCGGTGCTTCTGTTGGTCTTGACTCTCGAAGTATAAAAGGTTTCCATCGTAGTTCACCTCTAAATGCCCTTAATCTTTAAAATTGTAACTTGTTTGTTCTCCATAGAAAGTCAATGGTTATCCGTGGTTGTGTTTAGACACTGCACGCGTCCCCCGTGGGCCTCCTGCATCTTAACCTTGGGTGGTTCTAGGTAGCCCCAGCAGTTCTACAGGCCCTAGGCCTGCTTTCTAACTCTCACATGGTTCCTATACCACTAATTTAGTATATGGTTTGTGAGGCCCCTATGGCATAACGTATACTGTGCAACTTATTGTATGCTAATTAAGTTCCTTGTATTGTACTTTTGCCTCTGACCTCATAAAGAGTCCAGAGGGGATAGGTTCAGAATAAATACATATATATTTTATATATACCTCGTGTGGTGTGCTTTCATTTGATCATTCAAGAGAATATAATTGGTAAAACAACTAGCTTAACTGGCCTCTAAGTCTTAGCCTGAAGTCTGCTCTCCACAGCTACTACTAAGATAGCTTTTTTTAAAGGTTGACTTTAAACCTACCATCAATAAGGGTCGTTTGGACTGGTGCAAGGTGCCCACTAGAATAGTGGATATCATATGCCAGGCCATCTTCTCACATACCAGGATTAGGTTAGTGGTACTGTGGACACAGACGTTTTTCTTGGATGTCTCAGCCTAATCATATTCCTCTGCAACCCCTTTGTAACCCTAATCACTTTAAGGGAAAGGGGCTTACAAATTTGGATGCTGCACACAGGGATGATTCTTTATTGTAAACCATGGTTGCACAGACAGATGTGCTGACATCCCAAACCTAGAATGGAACTTTCAAAATAGACTTTTGCAATTATTTGCCCTACGCAATCTGTTCAATGCAAAACACAATTTGAGTAGAGCAATGCATTTATTAATTAATATCAAAAAAAGTTTTCTCCGAATAGTACTCAGGACTTTTAGGCCACTTCACTCATACAAGAAGGTCTGAGCTAAAGTCCAGGTAACAGAGAAGTCCTTTTAGGGGCACCTTTTTTAGTGCAACTGGAAGGATATGAACTTCAAACAGTAGTGAGCATAACATTTGTCTGTGAAAGTATGTTCTTGTTGTTTAGTGGTGTAATAACCACAGCACAATAGGTCTGTACAGTGCGTAGATTGGAATAACAAAGCTTCAAGATAGTTATTCCCTTACGTTTGAGCTACCTGCTGTGCGTGGCAGAGAAACAAACTTGACCTGCGCTAAAGTACTCTTTAAACTTAAAGTAGATACAACTATTTAATCAGTGGGTATGAATCAGAATATTCTCCCCCCTCTTGGCTGTACTCGTTACTCATTGCCTTAAATTTGAGTATGTCTCTAGCTCTCGTGCATGTGATCTTAATGTTGGCATGGTCATCTTCCACACTCAATAGTTACAATTCACACTCTACCCGAGTTGTGGCTAGCATCTTCTGGGAGGGGGTGGTGTATGTACAAGCTCACAAAATTAAATCAAAAAGACCTACCTCTGCTCCGGAGCTCTTCTTTCGCTGACGCCTACATTAACTGGATTCTATAACTCTCTTAACCAATCCTGGTGCTTCTCTCATACTGTGAGAGCAGCACCAGGATTGGTGGGAGCGGCCTCACTCAGCGCTCCACAGCGTCCTGGAGGCCTTCACCTACTCTAATCTAGCTGTCTTAAGACAACTGGGTTAGGGGTTTCAAATTGTGCATGCCTGGCTGGCTGGCCATCAAGACGGCCCACTAACGGAACATGCACACCTGGGGCGTAACAAATGCCCCCGCAGGCCCCGTGGTGCGGGGGGGGGGGCACTCCCTTCATTAAATGAAGGGGGCCCCGGCCCCCCTCAGCTCTTCCGTAAGAGCTGTGAGATTAAGCAAGCTTCTCTCCCTCTAAAGCAGGTGCAGGCTGTCTGCAGCGTGCTCTGAGCCCCTCGCCCCCTCCCTCTGACTGAATAGAAACAAAGTATCAACATACATTATTTCTCTTCAGTCAGAGGTGCCAGGCCCGGAAAGAGGATGGGGTGGGGGCCCCAGAGAGAGAGGAGGCAGCACGAAGCACTGCTCGGGACCCTGACAAGGACGGGGCTGGGAGCCCCAGAGAGAGGAGGAAGCACAGAGCACTGCTCAGGACCCTGACAAGGACGGGGGCTGGGGACCCCAGAGAGAGAGGAGGCAGCACAGAACACTGCTCTGGACCCTGACAAGGACGGGGGCCGTGGGCCCCAGAGAGAGAGGAGGCAGCACAGAGCACTGCTCGGGACCCTGACAAGGACGGGGGCTGGGGGCCCCAGAGAGCAGGAGGCAGCACAGAGCACTGCTCAGGACCCTGACAAGGACAGGGGCTGGGAGCCCCAGAGAGAGAGGAGGCAGCACAGAGCACTGCTCGGGACCCTGACAAGGACAGGGACTGGGGCCCAATAGGGAGAGCAGGAGGCAGCACCGAGCACTGCTCGGGACCCTGACAAGGATGGGGGCTGGGGCCCCAGAGAGAGAGGAGGCAGCACAGAGCACTGCTCAGGACCCTGACAAGGACGGGGACTGGGGGCCCCAGAGAGAGAGCAGGAGGCAGCACCGTGCACTGCTAGGGAACCTGACAAAGACAGAGGCTGGGGGCCACAGAGAGAGAGAGGAGGCAGCACAGAACACTGCTCAGGACCCTGGCAAGGACGGGGACTGGGGGCCCCAGAGAGAGAGGAGGCAGCACAGAGCACTGCTCGGGACTCTGACAAGGATGGGGTGGGGGCCCCAGAGAGAGAGCAGGAGGCAGCACAGAGCACTGCTCAGGACCCTAACAAGGGTGGGAGTGGGAGCCCCCAGAGAGAGAGGAGGCAGCACAGAACACTGCTCGGGACCCTGACAAGGACGGGGGTGGGGGCCCCAGAGAGAGAGGAGGCAGCACAGAGCACTGCTCAGGACCCTGACAAGGACGGGGGCTGGGGACCCCAGAGAGAGAGGAGGCAGCACAGAACACTGCTCTGGACCCTGACAAGGACGGGGGCCGTGGGCCCCAGAGAGAGAGGAGGCAGCACAGAGCACTGCTCCGGACCCTGACAAGGACGGGGGCTGGGGGCCCCAGAGAGCAGGAGGCAGCACAGAGCACTGCTCAGGACCCTGACAAGGACGGGGGCTGGGAGCCCCAGAGAGAGAGGAGGCAGCACAGAGCACTGCTCGGGACCCTGACAAGGACAGAGACTGGGGGCCCAATAGGGAGAGCAAGAGGCAGCACTGAGCACTGCTCGAGACCCTGACAAGGATGGGGGCTGGGGTCCCAGAGAGAGAGGAGGAAGCACAGAGCACTGCTCAGGACCCTGACAAGGACGGGGACTGGGGGCCCCAGAGAGAGAGCAGGAGGCAGCAGCGTGCACTGCTAGGGAACCTGACAAAGACAGAGGCTGGGGGCCCCAGAGAGAGAGAGGAGGCAGCACAGAACACTGCTCAGGACCCTGGCAAGGACGGGGACCATGGGCCCCAGAGAGAGAGGAGGCAGCACAGAGCACTGCTCGGGACCCTGACAAGGATGGGGGCTGGGGGCCTCAGAGAGCAGGAGGCAGCACAGAGCACTGCTCAGGACCCTGACAAGGACGGGGGCTGGGAGCCCCAGAGAGAGAGGAGGCAGCACAGAGCACTGCTCGGGACCCTGACAAGGACAGGGACTGGGGGCCCAATAGGGAGAGCAGGAGGCAGCACTGAGCACTGCTCAGGACCCTGACAAGGACGGGGACTGGGGGCCCCAGAGAGAGAGCAGGAGGCAGCACCGTGCACTGCTAGGGAACCTGACAAAGACAGAGGCTGGGGGCCCCAGAGAGAGAGAGGAGGCAGCACAGAACACTGCTCAGGACCCTGGCAAGGACGGGGACTGGGGGCCCCAGAGAGAGAGGAGGCAGCACAGAGCACTGCTCGGGACTCTGACAAGGACGGGGTGGGGGCCCCAGAGAGAGAGCAGGAGGCAGCACAGAGCACTGCTCAGGACCCTAACAAGGGTGGGAGTGGGAGCCCCCAGAGAGAGAGGAGGCAGCACAGAACACTGCTTGGACCCTGACAAGGACGGGGGTGGGGGCCCCAGAGAGAGAGGAGGCAGCACAGAGCACTGCTCAGGACCCTGACAAGGACGGGGCTGGGGGCCCCAGAGAGAGAGGAGGCAGCAGAGAGCACTGCTCGGGACCCTGACAAGGACGGGGGCTGGGAGCCCCAGAGAGCAGGAGGCAGCTCAGAGCACTGCTCAGGACCCTAACTAGAACGGGGACTGGGGGCCCCAGAGAGAGAGGAGGCAGCAGAGAGCACTGCTCGGGACCCTGACAAGGACGGGGGCTGGGGGCCCTAGAGAGAGAGGAGGCAGCACAGAGCACTGCTCGGGACCCTGACAAGGATGGGGGTTGGGTGCTCCAGAGAGAGAGGAGGCAGCACAGAGCACTGCTCCGGACCCTGACAAGGACAGGGCTGGGGGCCCCAGAGAGAGAGTAGGAGGCAGCACCGAGCACTGCTCGGGACCCTGACAAGGACAGGGGCTGGGGAACCCAGAGAGAGAGAGGAGGCAGCACAGAGCACTGCTCGGGACCCTGACAAGGACGGGGGCTCGGGCCCCAGAGAGAGAGGAGGCAGAAAAGAGCACTTCACGGGACCCTGACACGGACGGGGCTGGGGGCCCCAGAGTGCAGGAGGCAGCACATAGCACTGATCAGGACCCTGACAAGGATGGGGGCTGGGGACCCCAGAGAGAGAAGAGGCAGCACAGAGCACTGCTCGGGACCCTGACTAGGGTGGGGGCTGGGGTCCCAGAGAGAGAGAGGCAGCACAGAGCACTGCTCAGGACCCTGACAAGAACAGGGGCTGGGGGCCCCAGAGAGAGAGCAGGAGGCAGCACCGAGCACTGCTCGGGACCCTGACAAGGAGGGGAGAAGGGTGCAAGGCAGAGGGGAGAAGGGTGCAAGGTAGAGAGGAGAAGGGTGCAAGGTAGAGGAGAGAAGGGTGCAAGGTACAGGGAAGAAGGGTGCAAGATAGAGAGGAGAAGGGTGCAAGGTTGAGAGGCGACGGGTGCAAGGCGGAGGGGAGAAGGGGGCAAGGCAAAGGGGCGAAGGGTGCAAGGCAGAGGGGAGAAGGGTGCAAGGCGGAGAGTAGAAGGGTGCACGGCAGAGGGGGAGAAAGGTGCAAGGCAGAGGGGGAGAAGAGTGCAAGGGGGAGGGGGAGAAGGGTGCAAGGCAGAGGGGAGAAGGGTGCAAGGCAGAGGGGAGAAGGGTGCAAGGCAGAGGGGAGAAGGGTGCTAGGCAGAGAGGAGAAGGGTGCAAGGCTGAGGGCAGAAGGGTGCAAGGAAGAAGGGAGAATGGTTCAAGGTAAAAAAGGGTGCAAGGCAGAGGGGAAGAAGGGTGCAAGGGAGAGGGCATGAAGGGTGCAAGGCACAGGGTAGAAGAGTGCAAGGGGGATGGTGATGAAGTAAAACATGTGCCCCCCTGGAAACATTTCTGCGGATGCCCATGGCAACGCACACAACTTTGTGAGAGAGAGTGGAGTCAGAGAGAGAGTAAAGTGAAAGAGAGTGGAGTGAGAGAGTGGAGTGAGAGAGAGAGTGGAGCAAGAGAGAGAATGTAGCAAGAGAGAGAGTGAAGCAAGAGAGAGAGCGGAGCAAGAGAGAGATTGGAAAGAGAGTGGAGAGAGACAGTGGAGAGAGAAAGAGAGAGAGTGAGAGAGTAGAGAGAGAGAGAGTAGAGAGAGAGGGTGGAGAGAGAGAGTGCAGAGAGAGACAGTGTAGAGAGAGTGGAGAGCGAGAGTGGAGAGAGAGTGGAGAGAGAGAGTGGAGAAAGAGAGTGGAGAGTGGGAGAGTGGAGAGAGAGAGAGGGTGGAAAGAGAGAGTAGAGAGAGAGAGTGGAGAGCGAGAGTAGAGAGAGAGTAGACAGAGGAGAGAGTAGAGGGAGTAGAGATAGAGTAGAGAGAGTAGAGAGAGAGTAGAGCGAGAGAGTGGAGAGCGACAGTGGAGAGAGACAGTGGAGGGAGAGACAGTGGGTAGAGAGACAGTGGAAAGAGAGTGGAGAGAGAGAGTGGATAGAGAGTAGGGAGAGACAATGGAGAGAGAGAGAATAGAGAGAGAGTGGAAAGAGAGTGGAGAAAGAGTGGAGGGAGAGTGGAGGGAGAGTAGAGAGAGTAGAGAGAGAGAGTGGAGAGAGAGAATGGAGAGAGAGAGAGTGGAGAGAGATAGTGGACAGAGAGAGTAGAGAGAGAGTGGAGAGAGAGAGGGGAGAGAGAGTATAGAGAGAGTGGAGAGCGAAAGTGGAGAGAGAGAGGAGAAAGAGTAGAGAGAGACAGCGAAGAGAGAGAGAGCATGGAGAGAGAGTGGAGAGAGAGTGGAGGAAGAGTGGAGAGAGATAGAGAGAGAGATGAGAGATAGAGAGTGGAGAGAGAGAGAGAGAGTGGAGAGAGAGAGAGTGGAGAGAGAGAGTGGAGAGAGAGGAAGTGGAGAGAGTGAGAGAGTGGAGAGAGAGAGTGGAGAGAGAGTGGAGAGAGAGATAGGAGAGAGAGGAGAGAGAGGAGAGAGTGGAGAGAGAGGAGGGAGTGGAGAGAGAGAGAGGAGAGTATGGAGAGAGTGGAGAGAGAGAGTGGAGAGAGAGTAGAGAGAGAGTGGAGAGAGGAGAGAGAGAGAGTGGAGGGAGAGAGAGTGGAGAGAGTAGAGAGTGAGAGAGTAGAGAGAATAGAGAGAGAGTAGAGCGAGTGGAGAGAGAGTAGAGAGAGAGAATGGAGAGAAGAGAGAGAGAAGGGAGAGAGAGAGTAGAGAGAGTGAGAGACAGTGGAAAGAGGGACAGTGGAGAGAGAGCCAGTGGAGAGAGAGAGAGTGGATAGAGATAGAGTGGAGAGAGAGTGGAGAGTGAGTAGAGAGAGAGGAGAGAGAGTAGAGAGAGTGGAGAGAGCATAGAGAGAGAGAAGGGAGAGTAGAGAGAGAGAAGGGAGTGAGTGAGAGGCAGTGGAGAGAGAAACAGTGGAGAGAGAGTGGAGAGAGAGTAGAGAGAGACTTGAGAGAGAGTAGAGAGAGTGAGAGAGTGGAGAGAGAGACAGTGGAGGGAGAGACAGTGGAGGGAAAGACAGTGGGGAGAGAGACAGTGGAGATAGAGTGGACAGAGTTGAGAGAGAGAATGGAGAGAGAGATAGAGTGGAGAGAGAGTAGAGACTGACTGACTCAGAGTCTGAATACTGACTGACGGAGAGACTGACTGGCTGAGAAACTGGCAAAGAGAGAGAGACTGACTGACTGAGAGAGACTGACTGACTGACTGAGAGATAGAGAGACTGACAGAGAAAGAGAGACCGAATGACAGACAGACTGACAGAGAGCGAGAGAGAGACTGACAGAC
Source organism: Lissotriton vulgaris (assembly GCF_964263255.1). NCBI lineage: Eukaryota > Metazoa > Chordata > Amphibia > Caudata > Salamandridae > Lissotriton > Lissotriton vulgaris. The sequence continues at coordinate 1,220,488,312 of NC_141685.1, read as the reverse complement.
TGATTGACTGACAGACAGACCGACTGAGAGACTGAATGACAGAGAGAGAGAGACTGACTGACTGAGAGAGTTGACTGACTCATTGAGAGAGAGAGAGAGAGAGAGAGAGAGAGAGAGAGAGAGAGAGAGAGAGAGAGAGAGAGAGAGGGAGAGAGAGAGAGAGACTGTGATGGAATTGGGGTCACAGTGTGTATGAAGCTATGCAATGCCTCTTAAGATTGCTATTGTCTACTAATAAAAATGTATTATCAAAATGTGCTCTTTGTAGTTACATCTGCTTTTGAAATACTGCATTGTTGCTTTGTCTAATGTTTTAAAACGGAAACGAGAAGGATCAGTGGATGCACTTTTGTCAAAGCTGAACGATGAGTGGGCCCGATGTTGTATACCATGACAGGAATCTGCATCAGGAAACCCACCTAAAATTGGGCAAACTTCCCTGGCGTACTGATGGCAGGGACCCTGTAATGAATGGACCACCACCTATGATAGCCTGCCGGCAGACTAAGCCCAACCTTTAACTCCATCATCCAGTGTTACTTATAACGGCTGTGTTGGTTGACAGTGGCGTAACAATCGCCCGCATCCCCTGCAGTATTGTGGGTCGCTGGCCTGAGAGCTCTAAACTGGCACAGAGGATAGGAGGGGGGCCCCCTCCATGTAGTTTGCAGGGGGGCCCCCTCAAGTTTCGTTACGCCTATCGTATTAGGATACTTGATCACCTTGAAGTACCGAAAAATATTTACCACCACCCAATTAGAGTTATACTTACAACCAGTCCCATTCCCATTACCAATAAACAGTCGGTTGGCAGTGTAGATGGTCCAATCGTTTATTATAACAAACAAACTCTGCCAGAGGAGCGCCTTGCCACCTAACCCCACGAGGTCCGCCAAGAAGACTGCTGGGACATTGTCAGAACATCACATATATACTGTTACATTCTCGAAACCGTTACCTAAGATGGAAAAATACAAGTTGGTACAGGTTGGGGCAGAGGGAAAGACCATATATGGGAGACAAAGCGCTCTTGGTTTAGCTCATCCTAGATTAGCAAGGTCGTACGGGTGACTCCCTTCTGCTAACTCCGAGAGAGTCCGCCCGCACCCCTCCTGGAATGTGCCTATCAGGCCTCCTCCTTCTACCTATAACCTTGACAGGCCTAACGAGCAGAGACAGCAGTTTTGCAACAGTTGGGCTATTTCTCAGGGGAACGACTTCAGTGAAAGAATTGAATTGGGTCTGCTAATGTAGGGCTTCGAGCGAGGTCACAAAATGGCGTCGGTCAAGTCAAGCAAGTGTAAAACGTGCAATGCAGTGTATGTTAGAACCCTAAATTACTGCAATTCGGGTGTATGCTAGTGTTTGCGTACTTGAGGTGGGTAATCTAGATACATCATGCTAATTCTTAAACGTTGATTATATGTATTACATAACCAGAAATCAATTCCGGTTTCTCAAACCCTCCTTTTAGCGTGATGTAGCTAAAGAAAATGGGGACGCTAATCTTGGAAAACCTCCTCATCAATAGCCATTAATTCATGAATCTCCTGTTGGAGCATCTGAATCTTGGCGGAAACTGGGGCAGGGACGCACATGGTTGTCACTCTGGAAGCACAATAGGAGCAACAAGCCAGACCACATTGTATTAGGACGCAACAGGTGAAAATTACACCGGCCGCTCCACCCAATATTATCAACACTTTCCATCCCCAAGTTGTCAGAAGCCCCCAGAACCAGCCGGACAGTGACCAGGATCCATTTTCGGTATGCATTTCGGCCGCTATGCGATGCAGCTTCTGAATGGCCAAATGAACAGTTGGGGCGGTGTCTGGAATATATACACAGCAGGAGCTGCCAATCACTCGGTATGCTCCGCCTCGATCGGCCAAGATAACGTCCAAAACTGTACGGTTTTGGAGCGAAACGAGCATGGTCGCCTGAAGCTCTACCGTAATATTGGTCATGATATCAGTAGTGATGTTAATGACATTTTCTACTATTCTGGACAACCTTCTTATTTCTCTGCTGTAAAATATAGGTCCCCAGAATGGGACCAAACCTTTGCTAAAATCCGTGAACTGCTGCAAGGAGGTGTCAGTCTGATCAACTTCCGTTGCTATGAGCTGTCTACGTTGCCTATTGGGTACTGCTCTCGCTGAGTGTAGCTGGTGTGTTCTATGATAGTCGGACGGTGCTATGTATACAGGCGGGTACAGGAAGGACAGATGGCAATGCCCAGCCCAACCTCGGGGTAACCATGTGTAAGCATTTTCCCCGCATACAAAATACACATTGGGTGGCGTCAATAATGGCGGGCTACTAAATATCTTCATGCGATAAGTGTAATTGCAGATACTGTCACAAACCTGTACATGCCCCATCTCCTGTACACAGAAATCGGAGGACGTATTTAAAATAGGAATGGGTACAATGTGTTCGCTGGTAACATTTCTAACAACAAAATGCTGGAAGTATTGGGAATCATTAAAATTGACAAAATCATAAAGTTCATCCTGCAACCAGGTACTATTCTCAACCTCAGTATACATATTCATACAGGCTTCTGGATCTAACGATCCCTGTCCCTCATTACCTTCTGGGTCAAATCCCTGATGCTTTTCAATATATGCTAGGATCATATTATAATCTTTCTCGGTGTACTGTTTGGGATTTTCTACATAATGATTGTACATAGCGGAAAACATTTTAAACCAGGATTCACAACTTCCTAAATAGGACAGGGGTAGCGAGAGGAACAGAAGGCAGAAGCCCATAAACCCAGCAGTCAGTAATGTTGGTAGTACTGTGCGTCTGATGGAGCATTTCTACAAATACATTTTTCGCATAGGTCTGGCGATGCCGTTCCTTGTGGGGTGCTAAGGTGAACATAAAATGCTCTGGTGGTGCAACAGTAGAGGGTAAAAGAGTTTGCAAAGGGTATTTATGCTCTAAATATACGAATAAGTTTTCACTTCTTGGGTAAAGGGGTATTTTTAGGGTTCAGGGTCAGTTTTCAGTTTTTGGGTAAAGGGGTATTTTTAGGGTTCAGGGTCAGTTTTCAGTTCTTGGGTAAAGGGGTATTTTTAGGGTTCAGGGTCAGTTTTCAGTTCTTGGGTAAAGGGGTATTTTTAGGGTTCAGGGTCAGTTTTCAGTTTTTGGGTAAAGGGGTATTTTTAGGGTTCAGGGTCAGTTTTCAGTTTTTGGGTAAAGGGGTATTTTTAGGGTTCAGGGTCAGTTTTCAGTTTTTGGGTAAAGGGGTATTTTTAGGGTTCAGGGTCAGTTTTGGGTTTTTGGGGTACAGGGATATTTTTAGGGTTCAGGGTCAGTTTTGGGTTTTTGGGGTACAGGTGTACAGGGTAAAAATAAAAAAAAATTACATTAAATCAATTAAATGAAATAAAAAAAAAAGACATTAAATTTTTAAGTATTTTATTTATTTTAAATGTATATGTATTAGTTTTAATTTTGTTTTAATATTTTTTTTTATATTTGTAAAATTATATGTATTTTAAAATTATTTTTACATTATTAATAATACATTTAAAAAAACGATATTTTTAATTTCGATATTTTTGTACTACGATATTAATTTTTCGATATTTTTGTACTTACCTTGTTAGGGATAGGATTCCTATATTTTTGACTTCGATATTTTTGTTCCGATATTTTTGTATTTCAATATTTTTGATTTCGATATTTTGTCAGACATTCGTTTGAGGGACTATTTCCAATGTTTGGGGTAACTGAACAAGAGGGAGGAAAGAGGACAGAGAAATCCCGACATTTAATGGCTATGGGGGACTTAGAGGATGAATACCTGGAAGATTTACTAATGAAAAACCCACCTCCCTATGCTGAAGAATCTGGGCCCCTAAGCTCGAAAAATCAATTTTTCCGAAATCCCAGAAGTAGAAGGGCCAGTGAGACAGATGTAGCTGGTACCGGTAGCAAAATCAGTGGTAGTGACGGATTTTGCAGACCTGGCACAGCGGTCCCAAATTACCGACCCTTTGGTGATGACAGACCAAGTTTGGCGATCCCAACTGCCCCGAGTATATACCCTCCATTAGTACCCCAAGTAATGCATGACAACTCTATGGAAAGGGTTTTGCACGAACGAGAAAAAGAAGCATTGATAAAACAGCTAAATGAATTTATTCAGACTATAGCGCAGATAAATCCCAGTCCTGAAGCTTTGACAATTCCAGTTACTATTGGTCCAGTTGTTCCCCTTTATGGGGATAGACAGGCTAGTCCAAGAACTCCAGCCATTACGCCAATTGTAGCACCGCCTAGAAAAGAGCCGCTCATAGTTGATGATCAGACAAGCGAATGTGAGTCAGTGATTTCCCTGATGGGTCTGCCCTTAAGGGAACCTGAAACCAGTGTGCCGCGATCAGGAAACCAGACTAAGGCAAAGGAAGTCCTGATAGAAACAGCTTCAGGTACCCGGAGTGCCACCGTAGTGACTCCGGAAACAATAGAACGATGGTCCTGAGAATTAGAAAAAGAAACCCCTCAGCCGAAACCATTAGATATATACAAGCTAAGGATAGAGCTGGAGGAACTGACGGCTGGGAATGTAGGATTAGACAGGTTGAATACCTTTGATGAAGAAGAGTTGTTGTTCCTATGCAAAATCCTTACCCGGAATACTAGAGTATTCCATAAAAAATTAATGGACACAGCCGCAAGTATGGGAATAGATGTTAGTCGATCCAAGGTACTACAGAAACCCTACAGAACAGAATTTTCCGACAAGGATTTAGAGAATATGAATGTGTCAGGAAAGAAGATACAGATAAAAGAATTGCTGAACATAATGCAAAAATGGGGAGATCTAGACAAATGGAAAGCCAGGTGGGCAAAGAAAAAGGAAGACAGTAAGGCCAAACCAAAGACTTCTGAATATGTTCTGAAAGAAGTGGGCAAGGCAGAAAATCTGTATCCCATGAGGGAAGTACCGGGTGGGAAATATGTACATGTCCCATGGTCCTGACAGGATATTGTGTCTTTCACCAATGACTTCCCAAAATTGAGAGAGAAACCTGTAGAGTGGTATAGGCAGGTTGAGCGATTCGTGAAGGTTCAAAAATGTCTCCTGAAGGACCTGGAGGGGTTCTTTGACATTGTAGTTCCTGTATACTTATGGACAGAATGCAAAATTGCAGTTGATTGGCCCAGTGAGGAATATGAGAGGGACTCCCTCGCCAGATGTAATGAGAAAGTATGATAAAGTCATACAATACCTAAAAGAGAAAGTGCCAGCAAAGGAAACTGATTGGACCCGAATAGATAGAACTACCCAAAATCGTGATGAAACAGTGCACTCCTACTATGAAAGACTACTACAGGTATTCAAAACCTACAGTGGAATCAATAATATTGAAATGAAGGATATGACCCATTTCATTTATCGATTTGTGTTGGGTTTGAGGCCTGAAATATCCCAGTGGATCAGGGACAATAAAATATGTTGGCAGGGTAAACCCATAGATGAGGTCCTCAAGTACGCTAAGTACTGTGAGGATGAGTTGGAGAACAAAAGAAAAGCCCTGAAGGAAAACGTTATGTGGGCGCAAGTAAAATTGGCTGAACAACAAGAGAAACAGTTAAGTAAAATGAATAATAATACTCAAAATACTACCTCTGGGGGAGGGGGAAAGCCTCGGGTAAAGATGAGTAAAGAAGAGGCTAAGAAAAAGTTTCCATGCCACGGGTGCGGTCAGATAGGGCACTGGAGAGACGAGTGTCCACATTTGCAGGCTGGTAATGCCCCCATAAATGGTTTAAATCCACAGGTGCAGAAAGAGGGGCCACGAAAGAATTAGCAACAGGTAAAACAGCATCCGTTGCCTCGAGCTCCTAGACCTAATTATAAGAATCAGGCTCAGCAAAATGAGGGGATCGAGGTATGGGAAGGAGGGGATGAGAGAAATGCTGTGAGAACAGTAGACGTTCCAAACCTACCCCTCTTCGGAGAAGCCATCCAAGAAGTGGGCGTGTCAAATCAGATAATAAGTACTCTAGTAACTGAACCATTGGAGATTTCTATAGGGAACTTCAAAGAAATGCACATATTTGTTGTCTGTGACTCTAGTCCAGTGAACCTACTGGGACGTGATTTGTGTGCAAAATGAACTGTACCATCTTTTGCACACCAAAGGGTGTTGAAATTCAGACCCCAGATGAAGATGGCCTGTACAAATTGATGTTACTGAGGCCCAACACAGAAATTAAGACACTAACAATACAGGACTTACCGGAAGAGCTCCAACAAAAAGTGATACCAGATGTGTGGGATTTCACTGGGAGAGATGTGGGATTAATGGCAAATGTGGACCCAGTTAAAATAGCCATTAAAACAAATGCTATTTACCCGAAAACCAGACAGTATAAAATGAGTGCAGAAGTGAAAGCTGGAGTTGCAATTGAAGTAAAAAGGTTGCTAGAGGCAAACATAATACAGGAAGGAATGAGCAGTCCTTGTAATTCACCCATAATTGGAATTAAAAAGCCTAGCGGTTAGTACAGGGTAGTACAGGACCTGCGAAAGGTAAACCAGATTGTTGTACCTTGCTGTCCTATTGTGCCGAACCCTGCAGTGATTTTGTACCAGATCCCACGGAATGCGGAATGGTTTACCGTTATTGACTTACGTCACACATTCTTTTCCATCCCATTGCATCCAGACAGCAAATTTCTTTTCTCATTTGAATTCGACAGTCATGTCTATGTCTGGAATCGTTTCCCTCAAGGGTACACAGAAAGCCCTTCAATTTTCAATCAGATTTTAAAAAGATGCTTGAATCACTAATCCTGCCTAAAGAATCTGTTTTGGTCCAGTACATAGACGACCTTCTGGTGGCGTCTAAAAGTCGGAACGACTGTGTTACTGACACCATTGCCTTATTAAATCATCTAGGCAAGGGAGGACATAAAGTATCACCTGACAAATTGCAGTTCTGTAAGAACTCAGTGAAATATCTGGGGCACCAGATAGAAAAAGGTATCCGAAGGGTCACTTCAGAAAGAATTAGTATAATTTGAGATATGGAGTTACCTAGAACCCAGAAAGAAGTCAGAATGTTCCTAGGAGTGGTAGGATACTGCAGAAAGTGGATTGTGGGATTTGCTGTTTTAGCAAAACCATTAATAAAAATGACCAAGAAAGGAGTACAAGATCCAGTTACATGGGATGACGAAAGCATGACAGGCTGGATAAAATTAAGAAATTGCCTGTGTTCAGCTCCTGCATTAGGAATGCCTGATTATTCAAAGAACTTTGAATTGTTTTGTGATACACGAGACAATTGTGCACTCTCAGTCCTAACACAAGAACATGGACTGACCAGACGTCCGGTGGCCTATTTTTCGGCTACTTTAGATCCGGTGGCTGCTGGATTGCCTGGATGCCTGAAAGCAGTAGCTGCAACTTGCACTAGTCTAGAACAAAGTGAAAACATTGTGATGGGACATGCTGTAACAGTATATGTTCCACATTCAGTTGTGATTCTACTGACCCGAACTAAGACTCAGTATCTCACACCCAGTCGGCTGACTAAGTATGAGAGAATTCTTATAGGTGCAGAAAATGTGATAATTATCCGATGTAATATTCTGAACCCAGAAACCTTGTTACCAAACACCCAATGTGCAGAAATTGTGGGTGAGATGGAACATAACTGCATTGATTTAACTGAATTTAGCACCAAACCACATCCTGATATAAAAGAAGCAGCCTTACCTGTAGAAGACATTGTGATGTTTCTGGATGGCTCCTGTTTAAGACATGAGGATGGAGGTCTGAGTGCTGCCTATGCAGTAGTCACTCTAGAGACGACCCTAGAAGCATCTTACTTAAGTGAAATAAAATCTGCCCAAGTAGCTGAATTAATTGCATTGGCAAGAGCTTGTAAACAAGGGAAAAATAAGAGAGTAACAATATACACTGACAGTCAATATGGCTACGGGGTTGTGCATGACTTCGGCCACTTATGGTTGCAAAGAGAATTCATGACTTCCTCAGGTACCCCTATCAGAAATGGAAAAGTGGTACAGAACCTACTGGAAGCAATCCAGTTGCCCAAAGAATTGGCGGTGGTCAAGTGTGCTGCTCACAAATCTGGCAATGACGATGTGACAGCCGGAAATCGATATGCTGACCAAATTGCCCAATATTGTGCCCGATACAAAATGCCCCTAGAAGTCAAATTATGGGGAGGCGGAAACAGCTGCCAACTTATGGTGTTTGAGGATGTATCTACTTGGAGGGAACTGAAAGAGTTGCAGCAAGCAGCAGAAGAAGAAGAAAAGGAAAGATGGGAGACAGATGGATGTCAACCTAGGGATAGGGATGGTGTTATTGTCTGTGGGAAGGGTATGCCAGTATTGCCAGACAGTATGGTTGCTCCAATGGCCCGATTAATACACGGAGACACACACATAGGGAGGGATGCAATGTGCCGTGTTTTCCAAGAAGTGTGGTCCAATTCGAAGTTCAGAAACATTGCGGAGACACTTTGTCAGAGGTGCTTGGTTTGTCAGCAGTTTAACCCAGGAAAAAGAACAGTAGTGGACCAGAGTACGATTGGAAAGGCAGAAGGTCCCTTTATCAGACTGCAGGCTGACTTTATTCAGTTGCGCATGTGCAAAGGATATAGGTATGTCCTAGTTATAGTCTGCCTGTTCTCAAGATGGGTGGAGGCCTACCCAGCAAAAAAAAATGATGCTATTACTGTAGCCAAATTGTTACTAAGGGAACTAATACCTAGGTATGGTTTTCCAGAAACAATTGAAACAGACAGAGGTGGGCATTTTGCCAACGAAATCTTATCAGAACTCTATAAAGCATTCAAGATTACCCCAAAACTGCACTGTGCATATGATCCAGAGGCTTCTGGAGTAGTCGAACAGGTGAATGGCACTATAAAATCAAGATTGGCAAAAATGTGTAACTCTACAAGATTGCACTGGATAGAAGCTTTGCCCCTTGTCCTGATGGGATAGAGAAGCATTCCAGACCGAAAGACAGGCCTGATTTCCCATGAGATACTGATGGGAAGAGTGATGCGACAGGCATGGGTACCTGGACACAAACTGCTAAGTATTTCTGATGATTTGGTACTAGAATACTGCAAGCAGCTGGGTGACCAAGTGCGTTCTATCTCTCACCAGATTGGGGAGGACGCTGTCGCCTGGCCAACAACTCCAGCTCATAAACTGAAACCTGGTGATTGGGTTGGGTTGAAGAAACACACCCAGAAGAGTTGCCTCGGACCAAAGTGGGGAAAACCGAGACAGGTGATCCTTGTCACTACAACTGCAGTAAAGTGTGCAGGCGTGCCGAAGTGAATCCATGCCAGCCATACTAAGCGGGTAACCAGAGAAGAAGCGACTGAAGCTGAAGGTGGTGCAGTTGAGGAGTCTCCAGATGAGGGTCCGGATCTAGCTGATGTCATACTACCGAGCACCAGTCAAGACGAATGGTTCCCAGCAGACGATCTGATTCTTGATCCAATAAGAACCAGAAAGTATTCCTACTTAGATAGAGAGTGGGATAGTGAGGATGAGACAGGAATAGAAGGAGAAGATCAGGTTATCGAGAATCACATCAGACCTGATCAAGTAGTAGGTCAAGTAGGGACAGACCAAGTTATCGACACTCCTCCAAAGACTCCAGAAACAGAAAAGGGACAGATAGTAATTAGGGCTGAAGTTCATGCGGAAGAAAATCAAGGGTTCGAAGTGCATGAACAGGAACAGATAGAAATAGACGAACGTGTTCAGGAGACAGAGTCAAGTCAAAGTCAAATTCAAAATATACCTGAACAAGGCCAGCTTAGAAACCAGGCAGAAGAAACTGAAGAAAAACCTGGGACTAGTCAGACAGGAAGGGAAAAAGATACCGTTGAAGTAACAGTGCCATAACTGAACGAAAATAAAAGGGCTCGTGAGGAGGGCCAAACTACAGTGACAGCTAAAAGGCTCAAGAAGAAAAGTGAACCCAGATACATAAAAAGACTGAAACTAAGGTTAAAGACAGTAGAAGAGAAATTAGAAGACCGAAAAAGGGCTGCCAGTGAAAGACAGAAAACAGGAACTCAGCCAAACAGACGAAGTACCAGAATAAAGAGACAAAACAAAAATTATCGGAGTCCTGAATGGACTTACCTGGTATTGGAAGAAATTGATGATCTCGAAATAAGCGACAAAAGCGACAAAGAATCAATTACTGATCAGGGTTCCGAAGAAGAAGACCCAACCTGAAAGCGAAACTGCATAAGCCTCTTGTGTAAAGTTACAAAGAGGGGTTGGAAAGTTTCTTTCGAGTCAAAATGTCTGATTCAAATGTGAATGGAAGACTTAGAGGAAACTGTTGTAAAACATGCTGTAAAATATGCTTATGTAGTGTAGCAATAGTATTGATAGTATGGATAGGACTAACAGTCTTTATACCTTTTATGATAAGTAAAGATACCTGTACCCTACTAACCAAGTGACACCAGAGGATCACTGAAATAATATAGACTGCCAAAATATCGACCTGCAAAAATATCGTTGCCAAAATATCTACAGACAAAATATCGACTTTCTATCTACAAACAGGTAAGTACAAAAATATCGAGTACAAAATATCGTTAACAATAATATAGATGTAAAAAATATCGACTTTATTAAAAACAGTGTTAAATTAAATTAATATTAAATTTAAATGACTAAAATATACTTAAAAATACTTAAATTAAATTATAATAATTAAATAATAAATTAAAATAATAAAAAAATTTTTACAATCTTATTTGTTGACCCTGAACCCTAAAATATAGCCCTTTACCCAAAAACCCAAAACTGACCCTGAACCCTAAAAATACCCCTTTACCCCAAAACTAAAAACTGACCCTGAACCCTAAAAATGCCCCTTTACCCAAAAACTGAAAACTGACCCTGAACCCTAAAAATGCCCTTTTACCCAAAAACTGAAAACTGACCCTGAACCCTAAAAATGCCCCTTTACCCAAAAACTGAAAACTGACCCTGAACCCTAAAAATGCCCCTTTACCCAAAAACTGAAAACTGACCCTGAACCCTAAAAATACCCCTTTACCCAAAAACTGAAAACTGACCCTGAACCCTAAAAATGCCCCTTTACCCAAAAACTGAAAACTGACCCTGAACCCTAAAAATACCCCTTTACCCAAAATCTATCAATATTATTTAATTACCAATTAATTATTAATTAACAATAACAATAAAGTAAATATATTAGCACATTAGCTGTAATTATTTTAATAATTAATATTATTTTATCCCAATTAATTACTTAAGAATAACACAAAATTATATATATTAAAATGTACTCTAATTAATGTAATTAACTAATTACAATTAATCAATTACCAATTAATTACTAATTCAAAATATGTACAAAATTATATTAATTAATTAACTAATTATTATTAATTATCAATTAATTATTAATTATAAATATTTACAAACATATATTAATTAATTAATTATTATTAAATTACTTCCCACCCTATTCCCCTATAAACCCACAAACCGCTACAGAATTACATAACGCAATTATTAAAAAAACAAATTCCATTTAATAAAATATTTTATAACATTAATACACACTTTTCACACATATTATTACATAAAAATACACTATAAAATATTATATATTATTAAAAATTCGATATTTTTGCTATCTATATTTTAAACAGTCGATATTACTTCACTTACCTGAAAAACGATATTTTTGTAGTCGATATTATGTCCAGTCGATATTTTGTCCACTCTATATTTAAAACTCGATATTATGTCCAGTCGATATTTTGGAGTCGATATTTTGTCTGTTCACCGACACCAGACACAGAAGTTGTACAAACCGAAGAAACACCATGAAGTGTAGAAAGACGTGAGAATACAGTTAGCCTGAAACAAACTAGACCTGACTTAGATGCATCAGATGAGGAGGGACTACATTATCACAGAATCAGAAACAGACCCCATTTAAATGTCTTTGCAAATCTTTTAGTGCATTATGTAGAAGCTATGGAAATAGAAGATTGCCATGTCTGCATGAAGCTGCTTACTTCTGTAGTTGAAGGTGTGACCTATCACCATCTACCCCTGACCTATGGAATTTCCTGTAGTATATTAGCAAGCTTATTTTATAGAAGCACCTTACAGTACTACTATTCAAACTCTGACGTAATCTTTTCTGAACTTCCTATTCGGGGAAACCAGAACATTGTACATACCAACAGTGACGTGACTCGTTATATGGGAGAATATTTTCTGACTATAGGTGACATAGATTTAAATGAAGCACGCAGAAGTAATTTGACTTGTTCATTACATGAGCAAGAGAAAATGTTCTTAAAAATGGCAGAAAAGAGAAGGGAGAGTTTCCAGAGAAAGGCAAATGATAAGAAACAGAAAACTCCCAAATGGGCTGAAAACATGGAAAGCACTTCAAATGGTGAAGCTAATCCTGCACTGTTGCTGGACTTCGAACGGAAAGGGAAACTCTTTCTTCATAGAGAAAAGACTAGTTCTTATAACAATGTATTCATCGGTTCCAGTGAATGCGAACACAATTACAAGGTAATTGGAGGTTGGGGTTTCAAAAATGGGTCAGAACCTGTGTTTCCCGGAATTTATTATATATGTGGAAACAAGGCTTATTTCAAATTGCCGGATCACTGGTATGGAAGCTGCTATTTTTGCATTGTCTTCCCGAAAATATACCATGTGAACAACGCCGCTGGAAGCAATGAAAATACTAATGGTTTAGTACGTAGTAGACGTGAAAGTATAGGAAAAATTATAGGTGATATATTTAGTGCACTGATACCTGGAGTGGGAGTGGTTCTGAATACTCACCGAATTTGCAAATTGTCTACAGTAGTGGATCGGTTATCAACTGACACTGCTACTGGATTCCTGCTGGTCAATACTGAAATGGTTGCGATCAGATCAATAGTTTTACAGAATCGACTTGCTCTTGATACCTTATTGGCAAAAGAGGGCGGAGTCTGCAGGATGCTGAAGGCGCAACATTGTTGCACTTACATTCCTGATAAGAGCGTAGAAATTAAGAAATATGTAATTTGGAAAAAGAACTCAAACCACTGGAGGTTGATAGTGCCTGGAAGAGACTAACTGATGGTCTCTCTTCTGTAGGTAGTTGGTTTTCTAACATAGGTAGGAGTCTTGTTGGGAAAATACTGATGCCAATAGCTGGAATAAGTTTGGTTGTACTGATCATTATGATTTGCTGCAAATGTCAAAAATGCAGAAAGAAATATTCGGTAAATAAGAGAGGATTGAAACGGAATATAGATGAACTGGAATTAGAAGAGCTGAGAAACAAAATATACAAAAAGGCCAAGAATTTCCATCCAAATAAGGATGCAGGGAAAAGAATTAACAACAAATTTGTGGAGATTGAGATGGATGAGATTTGAAAGTTGGCATCTGTTTCCATTAATAGTGATGATAGTAAATATCATCAAAGAGGGGATTGATGGAGCAAGGATTCGCACGAAAAGCGACTTGCTCCCATTCAAGAATCTCGCCTAATCTATAATGTTATTAATCAACCTGTTTGTCATTAATATTGCACTTTCACACTACACGCGGGTGTCCCAGAGATGCTTGCCTATGTGTCTATTAATCCTAATGAGGCTTGCATACTACAGAATCGCTGCTTAGTAGAAATCCAGTCTGCGCATGCGTCGGTCATACCCATGTGATGTGACGCACTCGTAGTTCTGGAGGGATTTTTTCGCTCATGCGCAGTATTGCTAATATGGCCGCTTTGTCTTTAACATGCTCTCTGCTTGCTACTGCCGCTTTTGTCTAGCTGTCTATTTCTGCCTAAAACCCTAATGCTATAGATATTATAAAGCAAGCGGTGCAGAGTAGCTAATCATAGTGTACAGTGTATTCATTTTTTCTGTGTTTCTAATTTGTTTTCGCTTACTTTTCATGTACCGCGTATCTGTTGGCCTGGGAGTGGGGAGCCGCTCCATCTTTGAAACCCATGTCACCCTAATCATGTGATGAGGGAAAACCCGCACCGCGCAGAAGCAAAACCAAGCCAGCTGGCTTTTGAAGCTGAGATGCCCCTGGGAAAGTCTTACTTGTAGCGGGAGAAGATTTCGGCTGACCTAAAACTGATACAAATGCTTATAGTTTATGTGTGTTCTATTGTTTTACACCTTTCTCATGCCATGGGAACTGGAATGTAAGGGGTGGGTACGAAAAATGAATATTAATTATGGGAACACAGAATTTTAGGTGGTGACAATGACCTAACCGCCACTCCTGACCAATCCTAAGTTGACGATCCTGTCACTTGCAACATTTGTGGGTGGTCTAGGGACCCGAAAATAGTATAACTAGCCTAGTTTTAGCTACAGAAATTGTCCGACTTGTCCGAGTAGCTGACCTGTCAACGACCCTACGAACTCTATAGGTGATTGATACAGAGAGCTGCGGAGCACTCTGTCCGTAATTTCCACAAACTCCAAGGGGTGGAATAGTCTTAAGTGCTGGCGAAGCATTTTGCTGGGAGATTCGAGAACTCAATCGGGGTTACTGGAAGATTCCGTGCAGAGAGGGAGTAGCCCAGGCGTTGCATCCAAAGCTGCAGGTGTTGGTCGTGCCCTTTGGTGAGCCCAGTCCTGATCCAAATCCTGAGGGGTATCCTGTCCTGACTGTCCATGAGCTGTACCTGCTCGCTTACTGGCATCCTAAGTCCTTGAGGGTCCTTGTCCTCGACTTTTCCCAAACTGACCCATGGTCAGGGTTAGTCCTCATTCCTGTCCTAGGTAAATATAAATTTGTGGGTGTCCGTCTATCTATTCTCTTATCTTTTCCTTTTAATAAAGCATCCTTGCCCATGGTATTTTCTCTGTCATTTCCATTAGACTTATATGCAAAACTGTTTATTAGCTATGTGCCATTTTTCCCCCTACCTGTAGGATACTTTTGAAACTGTTTACTTAATTAGTGTGATCCAATTTTACTTGTGTTTTGAATCTATGCCTAAAAATAGCAGTTAGACTAAGATCAGTTTTGAATCACTTGTAGGAATTTAGTATATCCACTGACTAATATGTTTTAAACTCACCTATCTTAGTATAAGCCTGAAAACTGAATAGCATGTTCCCTGTTACCCTTACCCAGTAGTTTTCCACTCGCACTCAATGGTGCTTGCTCTCATTCACAGTTACATTATAGTTATAATCCTGATTATTGATATTCTAATGTGTATTAGTTTTATCCTCATGGCATTCTGATTTTAAACTTACTATATTAAATCTTTAAAACCCTTCAGGTGTCTGTGATCATCATAAAAAGGTATAAAGTGCTATTAAATGTATAAATTATTTTGGTTATTCTTATCTCTTGTCCACTGCTAGCTCCTGATCCGTCAGGAAAATAGATGCCTGTGGTAAGTCAGGTACTCTGGTAATAGTGGTAAGAAAACACATAGAATTGCTGATGGTGGTGTGTAAACTCCCCCGATTGACAAAAATACTGTCATAAACACGTCATGGGCCCAAGTGCGTGAAATCTGATTAAAGAGTGGGGCGACCTGCGCGCTCTATCAGGGCCGCGTGGAATTTTTGCTTTATTTGTAGGCCATCACAAATATGCTTAACAAGGGCCCCATGGAAGTGTCCCCCATTGTCTTACCAGATCAAACGGAGTAAACCATATTGTGGTACAAACTCCTTGAGAAGGGCCTTTGCGGTGGCCAGAGCAGTATTCTCCTTGGTAGGGTAGGCCTCAACCCATTTGATAAAAGCACAAACTACTACCAAAATGTATTTCAAATTATTAACGCGCTCCATGTGGATGTAATCCATCTGGAGTACTTCAAAAGGTAACGTTGGAGGTGCAAAGTTCCCACTCAGGACATTTTCTCCCTTCACCGGATTGTGTTGCAAACAGACCATGCAGTGCTGGACTAACCGGACAGCTGTCCTTTGTATGTTAGGGTTATTCCATACTGGGTCCAGGAGTCCACAAATACCTTTGGCTCCTACGTGGGCAGGGCCATGGGCCATAGTTACAACGGCATGAACTAATGCATTGGGTAGCAACCACCTCTGTTTTTCTGTCAGATCAACCAAACAATTGTTCTCGTCCAGTCTCCCTACTTCCTTTTCCCACTTTTCTAATTCCGCAGGGGTGGCTTTCTTCTGTAATTCTCTCACACTTTCCATAGTATTATCAAACAATTCAGTTTCCTCCACCCATCTTGCGGAGGACATCACTAACATAGCTGACATTGGGGATTGAGCTGTCTGTTTGGCCACCTGATCTGCGAAAGCATTCCCTTCCCTCACTTCATCCACTATTGCCTTGTGTGCACTGCATTTGATTATGGCTAATTTCTTGGGCAGAGTGAGGGCATCCAACAACCGTAATACCAGGGGGCCGTTCTGTATTTTCTGGCCATGGGAAGTAAGGAAACCCCGCTCCCTCCACAGCCGCCCAAAACTTTGGGCCACGCCGAAGGCGTATTGGCTGTCTGTATAGATGTTAACTTCGAGTCCTCCACTCAATTCACAGGCTCGTAATTAAGCCACTAGTTCAGCAGCTTAGGCTGACCGATGGGGTACTTGAAATGTTTCGACTACTGTCTTCAAAGTCGTAATTGCATATGCAGCTGTTGTTGTTCCATCTGCTAATTTAAATGGGACCTTTCCACATATAACTCCCCCTGAGGGTCAGATAGAGGAATGTCGGTAAGGTCAATTCTTCCTTTTGTTTCTTCTTCGGTACGGTAAATGCAATCATGTGTATCATTGGTAGTTTCACTCGGAGGGAGTGGTAACAGTGTAGCTGGATTCAGTGTTGCACATCGTGTGATCGTGATGTGTGGGGCAAACAATGTCAATTCATACCCAGTGAGGCGTGCTCTTGTGAGATGCTGTGTTTTTTTTTATTTAGCAATGTGTCCACAGCATGCGGCACCATCACTGTCAGATTGGAATTTAGAACGAGTCCTTCCGACTGCCGAATGGCCACCGCAACAGCTGCTGTGACCCTCAGACAGCTAGGAAGAGCTCTAGCGACATTATCCAATGTGGCTGACAAATAAGCGCAAGGTCTTTGCTTAAAACCAAATTCCTGCGTTAACACTGAGAGTGAGCAACCGTCGACCTCATGCACGTATAGTGCAAAAGGTTTACGGTAGTCAGGAGTGCCCAAGACAGGAGCAGAACATAAAGCAGTTTTTAAAGAGTCAAAAGAGTGCTGACATTCATCCGTACAGGGGAGGGGTTCATGCATGTCGTTAGTAGTCAGATGCAACAAAGGTTTCGCGAGAAGAGAAAAATTAGGTATCCATTGGTGATAGTAAGAAGTGATGCCAAGAAAAGCACGAACTTCGCGCTGAGTGCAAGGAACTGACATATTAGAGATGGTAGTAATACGTTCAGGGGTTAGTCGCCTACCCTCCTTCGACAGTAGATGACCTAGGTAGGTTACCTCATGTCGACAGTATTGAAACTTAGACAAGGATACCTTATTCCCCTTTGCTGCCAAATGGTGTAATAATTTAACATTGGCGGCCTTGCAACCTTCTTCTGTGTCCGAGGCTATTAACAAGTCATCCACATATTGCAACAGCATGTTGCCTTCTGGCAAGGCCAGGTCGTCCAACAGAGCCTTAAGGGCTTGGCTATAGATGCTCGGACTTTCAGTATAGCCTTGAGGTGCGCGACAGAAGCTGAAGCTTCGGACAGATAACGAGAATCCGAAAATCTGCCTGCTATCGGGATGGATAGGGATACTGAAGAAAGCATTCTTCAGGTCTATGACCGAAAAATACTGGGCAGTTGGTGGAATCATCGTGAGGATAGTAGTGATGTCCGTTACCACAGGATACTGTGGCACAACAATTTTATTAACGGCTCTGAGATCAATCACAAAACGGTAAGCATCACCATGTCCCTGTGTACCGGAGTCAGAATTCTTTTTCAAAATCGGGAGAATCGGGCTATTACAAATATTGGCAGCAGTTTCTTCCACTACCCCTTTGTCAATGAGATCTTGAATAATGGACAGCAGAGCCCGTTCACCAGCAGGTGCAATTTTATACTGCGGGATGGTGGTAATTTCGCGCCATTCTTCAATGTAATATGAACCGGGGGGATATCCAACTAACCCACGTCCGCATCCCCGGTTGCCCATAAGGCAGCGGGAATGCCATCAAACTTGGGGGGAAGAGGTTCGTTTTTAGCAAAACATTGTTTCATGCAGTCAGTGTGGGGTTGTATCGTTAAATAAACCCCATCAGGGGAGCAATGTATTTTGGCATTCAACTTTTTCAGCATATCCAAACCCAGCAGATTCTCCCCACAATGCGAAGTGAGTAGAAAAGGTGATTCAACAGTGGCGGGAACGATCGTGAAGGGGAGGGGTTCGGAGATGGGACTGACAACTGGGACTCCCTAGAATCCCACGGAAACGTTATTTTGCCTGGACAAAGCCGCCCCTGGAACCAATGATCGAGCAACTGAACTATTCATTGCTCCTGTGTCAATTAGGAAATTCTCAGAAGTCCCCATCAATTCCCCTTTTACATAAGGTCCCTGTTGATTGACTGGGATCAACACTTGGCCCCTACTCTGTCCCTGGCTGTCCTATGCGTGGACATAAGCATCCTGATCCTCAAATGCGTAATCATCATGATAATATTGCCTGCCTTGGTGATAATCGAAATGATTTCGTTCAGACTTGCCTGATCCTTCCTCTCTGCGCATATCACTCTGATCGGAGCCGCCTCGTCCTCGTCCCCGCCCTCGGACTGCGCCGTTCTGGGCAAGCAACAACGGACACTGCGCTTTCCAATGTCCTTCCTCTTTACAATATGAACATTGGTTTATCCCTACCGTCGGAGCCCCGCCCGTGCTTCGGCCTGTGCCCGCCCCTCTGGGCACGGGCCCTCTGGCTCCTCTCCCCCCTCCTTGTCCTCGGACAACTTGCTGAAGCAGCACCCGAGTTTTGAGGTCTTTGTCCTTTTTCCCTACTTTATCCTTACTTTCATTTTCTCTATGTTCGCAGTACTGAACCATACTCAAGATCACGGAAGGGGTGGAGGTAGTCCAGGTACTTTCTGCAGCCTGTAACCGCACAGAAATTTCCGGGGCCAAATTCGTTACAAATCTGTTCACAAACAACCTAATTCCACTCTCCGTGGCCAAATCTTGCCCACTAAAGTCTATGAAGACTCCTTCGAATCTAGTGAAGAAGTCGGATACGCTTTCATCCTTTTTCTGCCTACAAGCTGTCAGTTTATCCCAGTCAACTTTTCGCGGAGGTATCAAGGTGTGCATATATGCTATTATTTTTGCCGGCAAAGTAGTTATTTCATTCCTAGGCTTATCCCCTGGTTTACGATCTCGGTCCCAACCTCTCAAGTCTTCCCAGGTCCCCCCTAGTTCAGCGTGATCAGTATTGTGTACCTGCCGCCATATAATAACGGGAACTAGTAACCCAAAGATTAACTCGACATCTGCCAGGGTCATTACGGCAGAGGCCGCAGCCTCGGTCAGTTCCTTGTAGTAGGCGGTGGGATTCTTACGGGGGTCAGGTAGTTGAGATATCAGAGCAAGAACTTTGCTTCTTTTCCACGGAGTGTACACCCATTGCTCCTGGAACCGGGCATCTACCCGAGCCCGTGTTACTTGGTTGGCAGCATCGCGTGCTTCGGGAATTTCGGGATGGTAAATAGGGTGTACCTCTCGCATGGGATGTTGGGAAGTCCAATTGGGACTCTTTAAAAACATCCTGCCTCGATACTTAACCAATGTGTCAACATTTTTGTATACCTCCTGTAGATCCATGTTGAATTTATGGGTCCAATCTCGGATGTTATATATCTGAGGGGCACTTCCATCTCCGAAGCTTACTTCCCAAGCTCCCATGAGGAAATTAGACATTTGGTACAGTGCGTGTTGCTGCATCACCGGCTCTAAATCCCTAAGAGTACTCCATATGTCGGCTACAGTATATACATTGTTCCGCATCCATTGGGTGGCCTGATCTTCTAGTGCTTCCTTTTCGCCATACTTCACAGATGCTCTAGTGAATAGTCGTTTACCGTCCAAACCTCCCGGTCCCCCTTTTGGTGTCTGTCCCGATTCTCCGGGCGTTGTGCCGGCTGACTGGGAAGTCCATACGAGGCTCGGGACACTTAACAGTGCATGGGGTGATTCCAGGGTATGCCTGGGGTCAGGGACGAGGGTGGCCAGGTCTCTCACTGAGGTAGGTGGGGCACTGATATTACCCAGAAGAGTGAGAGACCTGCGTTCCTCCGGTGTGGAGGCTTGGGGCGCAGTCACCACTTGAAGGGGTACCACAGGATATGTGCGCTGTGGAGCATACGGTGGGGGAGGTCTTTTATCTAACAAATCCTCTATTTCATCCTCTGTCTCATTCCGTGTTACATAACTCTTATCCACCTGCAACCTAAACTGTCTACCCGCGTACTCAATATTTTTCTCGGTCTTATTTTTGTCGTGTGCAATGGCTTTTTGGGTTACAGTCTGCCCTTGCTGTATTTTCAGAAGTTTCTCGGACCGAATGCGTCTCCTCTTTGCCTCTTTCTGCTATTTGTTGTTATGTTATGTTATGTTAATTGGGCTCTTCTATAGCGCAACGGCTACTCCAGTCGGAGTGTCCCGGCGCTTTGGCGAAGAAGTCCTTTAATGGAAAGGAACATAACTGCAAAAAAGGAACAGCAAAATTAACTAGTAAAAAGCCAGGTTTTTAATGCCTTTCTAAAAGACAACAGACTGGGGGCCTGTCTAAGAACAATAGGAAGTTCATTCCAAGCGCGCGGAGCCAGGTAGTGGAAGGAACGCCCTCCTTGTCTGGTTCGCTTGATGGATGGAACGACCATTTTAGACAAGGAGGCAGATCGTAGAGCTCTGCTCGGCTTGTAAAAAGCAAGGCGCTTTCTAATATACCTAGGGCCTGAGTCATGAAGAGCCTTATAGGTTAACGTCAGGCTTTTGAAGAGAACCCTCTTGGCTATAGGGAGCCAGTGCAGTTCCTTCAATAAGTTAGAGGCACTAGTTCGTCTGGGGAGTCCATAAATGGCCCTAGCGGCTGAATTTTGGACTACCTGCAGTCTCCTTATCAAATATTTTGGGAGTCCCAGATAGAGGGCATTTGCATAGTCCAAACGCGACCCGACAAGTGCTTGGACTATGACCCTTCGATGGTTCACCGAAATCAAGGGGAGAAATTTCCTGAGCATCCGCAGGATTCCAAAGCATTTCCCCGAAAGACACGCAATTTGAGGCCCAACGGTTAACTCATTGTCAACAATGATACCCAGGTTTTTAGCCTTGGTACTAGCATTGGCAGGAGGAAACAGATCTTGTGGCCACCAACTTTTCCAGTTTGGTTCAGAGACACATCCGAAGAACAGCAGCTCCGATTTATCGGAGTTGCATTTCAAACCGTGTCTTTTGAACCAATCAAAGACTGCCTCTAAGCAGCCTCTGATACGGATCCCATCAAACACCTCGTTCTTGTTATAAGTAAACAAGAGCTGGGTGTCGTCAGCGTAAGACACGATCTGAGCGCCAAACGACTCCGCAACCTCTGCAAGGGGGGCCATAAAGATGTTAAAAAGCAGGGGGCTAAGAATAGACCCCTGAGGGACCCCCACTTCCAGAGGTGCCAAAGCTGCGGAGTGACGTGGCGCCCAGATCGTTTGTCGACGGCTGGCTAGAAATGATTTAAGCCAGTTCCACACCGTCCCCCTGAGGCCACAATTCCAGAGTCGAGTTAGGAGGGTATCATGGGGAACGGTGTCGAACGCCGCCGACAGGTCTAACATGACCAACATGGCCTTTCCTCCAGTATCTAAAACCTCTCTAATGGCGGTGGTGACTTCAAGTAATGCGGTCTCTGTGCTGTAATTCGCACGAAACCCAGATTGAGTAGTGTGCAACAAGTTGTTATTCTCGATAAAGTCAGAGATAGATCTGTTCACGTGTCTTTCCGCCACCTTCGCCAGAGCGGGGAGGAGAGAGATAGGCCTATAGTTGGCATGTATGATGGGATCCAGAGTTGGTTTTTTTATTAATGGAAGGATGAGAGCGCTCTTCCAGGCCTGAGGGACTATGCCAGAAGACAATGAGGAGTTGAGAATGGAATTGATGGGGCCATTTAGCAGAGGGGCTATTTTGTTGAGGCAGGAGACCGGGCAGGGATCTAAAGGAGAGCCCGATTTCAAGCCTGTCAGATGGTCTAATGAGGCAACAAGGCTTAGCTGTGGAAATTCCCGGAGGGTGGTTTGTAAGGAGGAGGGGGCATCAAGATAAGCCGCCTGAGGCTGTTTGGAATAAGTAGCAAGAGAGGCTTGGATGGATGTTATTTTGTCTACAAAATAATGTGCGAGTTCATTCAGCCAAAGTTCTGAGTGAGACTGAGCCGAGATGCCTAGGGATGGAGAAGTGAAGTCCTTAACAATTTTAAAGATTTCCTTACAGGAATTATCAGATTCGTCTATCCGACGTTCAAGATAGGATTTTTTTCCACTCCAAATCATCTTGTGGTAAGATTTAGTTAGGTTTTTAAACTTTTCTTTCTCAAGAGGATTGTAGTCTTTCCGCCAGGTTCTTTCTGCTCTCTTGCAGTTTTGCCGGGCTTCTCTAAGCTGAGATGTGAACCAAGGAGCGGAAGGACGTTTGTTTCCGAGGTTGGCGGCATTCTCGGGCACGAGATCCGCCAATATAGTTGAGAGCCATTCCGTGTAGCGAGCTAGATCGATTTCCACATTACCTGACAAAGTGCAAGGTGAACGTGCCATGGCCTGTAGTAGCGTCTCATTAGATAACAGATGAAAAGGCCTGGAAAGACGTTTAGTAGGGATAGTGGGATTAGATCTAAGAGGAGGGGCGCTTGATAGGCTAAAAGTGATTAAGTAATGATCCGACCATAATACCGGTTGAGGAGCAAGTACGTTGATCGGAACGGTGGAAAAAACTTGGTCTAGAATATGGCCCTTATTGTGCGTAGAATCATGGATGAAAGGTGTGAGTCCTAATGTTGCTGTGACCTCCATGAGTTTCATTGTATCAGGATTTGTAGCCTCGTCCATGTGTATGTTTAAGTCGCCTAAGAGTAGACAATGTTCAGATTTAAGGCATGGGACTGAAAGTGCTACCTGTAGTTCATCCAGAAAAGAGCCTAATGGACCGGGAGTACGATATGCAAGAATACCGGTGCATGCTTGATGGGGAGACAAGTGAAGAGTGAAGCCGAGTGCCTCGGTGTCCTGAATATTGTCTATCAGGAAGGTAGTGCAGTGCAGCTGGTTGTTAACTATAATAGCCACACCACCCCCGCGTCCAGATGTTCTATCCCTCCTAATGATGGAATAATTAGGTGGAATGGCGTTGACTAAATCCGGGGCTGAGGTATCACTAAGCCATGTCTCAGTGAGAAAAAGGCAGGATATATCGGAATTATCGAGCAAATTCCATATATCTAGCGCATGACAGCCTAAAGAGCGTGTATTAAGGAGTAGGCAAGTGGTGATAATCGGAGGATGAGTCAGTTTTGGTTTGTTATATATAGGAACGCGCCAACCACAGACATTGCATCCTTTTCTGAGGATGCGACGGCCCGGAAAGACAGAGTGGCAGCGACCTACCGAAGGACGGAGATTGGAGAGGGTCTCTGACGAATATGAGATACACATAGCTAACACTGACAGCAGTAAGGGACCAGCCAGAGGAAGGTGCCAGCCAGCCGTCCTGCCCCGTCTGCTGCCGGAACGCTGACGGGCGCAGACGGGCAGGACTCTGGTGAGACTCCGGCGCTAGGGACGGCGCTCACGCAAATGCGCCCGCTAGCGCGGTAGAGCGTCCGTTTCCTTTTATGGGGTCCACATAAGCTCTCACCGCTCTGGGCCACACTCAAGATGGCCGCCGTGTAAAGATTTCACTATCCCCAAAGAAAGCCCAATAAAGCACAAAAACGGCCGCTAGAGCAGTGAAATGCTGGCGAAAATGCGTGCAGAAGGCCTAGGGGTGTGCTGTCTGCATTACAGGATGAAAATAACAATTTTTTAAAAAAACGATTTTTCAATTAAAAAGCTTCAAACAGCTGACAATAGCACCAGTTTTGATATCCCTTAGCAGGTAGCGCTGCTAGATCGTTTTTAGCGCAGAATCTCGCGAGCGCTGACACAGGGCTCCTTTTATGGGGTCCACTAGAGCGCTCTCACCACTCTGGGCCACACTCAAGATGGCGGCCGTGTAAAGATTTCACTATCCCCAAAGAAAGCCCAATAAAGCACAAAAACGGCCGCTAGAGCCGTGAAATGCTGGCGAAAATGCGTGCAGAAGGCCTAGGGGTGTGCTGTCTGCATTACAGGATGAAAATAACAATTTTTAAAAAAAACGATTTTTCAATTAAAAAGCTTCAAACAGCTGACAATAGCACCAGTTTTGATATCCCTTAGCAGGTAGCGCTGCTAGATCGTTTTTAGCGCAGAATCTCGCGAGCGCTGACACAGGGCTCCTTTTATGGGGTCCACTAGAGCGCTCTCACCGCTCTGGGCCACACTCAAGATGGCCGCCGTGTAAAGATTTCACTATCCCCAAAGAAAGCCCAATAAAGCACAAAAACGGCCGCTAGAGTCGTGAAATGCTGGCGAAAATGTGTGCAGAAGGCCTAGGGGTGTGCTGTCTGCATTACAGGATGAAAATAACAATTTTTTTTTTAAAAACGATTTTTCAATTAAAAAGCTTCAAACAGCTGACAATAGCACCAGTTTTGATATCCCTTAGCAGGTAGCGCTGCTAGATCGTTTTTAGCGCAGAATCAATTAAGGGCGTCAAACATAGCCTGTCTACTGCGCTTAGCAAAGAGATGTTCTTGCAAATACTGAATCTTTTTCTCGTCAAAAGACCCAGTTTCCGGCCACTGTAGTTCCACATTATGTTTGGTGTATTTGTGCCATAAGGTATTGAAAAGAAGGGGACCTATCCCGTGCTTGCAATACATATCATGGCTGGGTGTTCCTTCTGGAGGGGCTGGCTCGCTTTCGTCTAACCTCGTGCTCCCTCGGTGAACACGGCCAAAGCATAATTTACTAAAGCACGGCATTGCCTCTTTCTACTTAATTTGAGCTGAAAAGGAATCGAGAGTTATTGTTCATAACACAGAAGAATCAATGATCATTAATCATAACACTCCCATACACATGGCCATGTTTTCATTTAAAGTCACTCTTTCATCGAAAAACAAATCTTCAATTTGACATCAACAAACGTAAACACAGATATTTGCAAACAAGAGGTGGAGCCCGTCGACTCCCACCTATGGAGAACCCTTTCCAAATTTTCAAAGCTGCAAAACGTCTTCTTATAACAGTATTGTCCTTAGACTGCCTAGAGATAGCTACACAGGTTTCTAAACCACAGACCGACCTACGGGCCATCCTACAGCATTCATGGTTCACCTCCCGAACTATTCTGGATAAGCCCGCTTTTTTAAGCGCCGCTCCAGATCTGTCCGGGTGCTACCCAATCTCAACTGCCGTCGTTCCCGAGAGCAGTCCGGCCTGGTGAAAACCGCAATTCCCACAAAGGCGTCTAGTCTCTATCTCTAGTTATCCCTCACAGACCAAACCAGAGGCATCTGCACGTGCAATTTCAATGTTGCCCTGTCAGACCCCCTATCTACAAAGTTTCACCGTGATCACAGGTCACCTAATGCCAAGTTCCAAGTCCAAAATTGCAAAAACGCTATCCAACACAAAACGAGACAAGACACTCACCTGGTGCACGCAGGTCAGATTGTACGTTCTTCACTGCCAACTCCTGCTAAGGCCAACGTGGCTGGTTCTTGGGTTACACCCGAGGGACTCTGGTGTGGGGCCACTAGCCGCTGGGGTTCTCACAATCGGGAAAGCGGAGCAGACCCCAAATTCTTTTGGTCTATTCTTCAACCCCCCCAATCAAAATCACCCCTTTCAGTGTCCCGCTTTTCTTCTGATTACAGAGGGACGACCCCAAAGCGGAGTCCCGGCGGAGTTGCCAACTGAAGTACCGAAAAATATTTACCACCACCCAATTAGAGTTATACTTACAACCAGTCCCATTCCCATTTTTTTTTTTGTAAATAATTTTTATTGCAGATCCAAGCATATGATACGTCAATCACATAGACACCATCGGTGTGAAACCCCCCGCTCTCGGTGCAAGTTCTCCAACCGGTGTACACAGCCGTTTAGCCCACACCCCGGAGGTCGGGCGGCGTAGTCACAAAGCATTGCAATCCTCACAATCGGCAGGTTCTGTACATCGCATGTGGGGGGGTTCTACTGTCTGCTTTTCAGTTTTTTTGTTGGCCTAATCCCCTCCCTCCCTGTAGTGCCTATAACTGAAACTTCCCAACTCCACTACTGGCAAGGGAAAAACCACCCCCCTCCCCCGTATTTCGCCCTCCCCCCCAAGTGTCATCAATCGTTCCGGGTCAGGGAGTGGGTCAGTATGACTGCGATCAGAGGGTCCTAGTTATCTACTGTATGTGTGTGCCTGGAGAAGGAACTGGTATTCCCCGGTCATTAGTGGCCTCAAGCGTCGCCTCCCGCTCATCCTCCTCTTCATCCAGTGTACTATCAAACAGCGCCTGCACCAAGAGTTCCCATTCCATGGCCGCCTCCAGGGCCCGCTCGTCATCTCTTCTACGCGCCAACTGATACCTAAGTGTGCTCTCGCTCGACGCCCATTTCAGAAATTCAGCAAGCCACCTTCGATGTGTCGGGCACGTCTTCAATTTCCACCCCCTTGTCAATTCGCGTTTGGCCAATAAGAGGCCCATATCAATGAACCTGCTCGACATTTTGTTTTTGGTGTGTGCGGGAACCAATGGAGGAACCAGTCCCATTCCCATTACCAATATTCAGTCGGTTGGCAGTGTAGAAGGTCCAATCGTTTATTATAACAAACAAACTCTGCCAGAGGAGCTCCTTGAGACCTAACACCACGAGGTCCGCCAAGAAGACTGCTGGCACATTGTCAGAACATCACATATATACTGTTACATTCTCGAAACCGTTACCTAAGATGGAAAAATACAAGTTGGTTCAGGTTGGGGCAGAGGGAAAGACCATATATGGGAGACAAAGCGCTCTTGGTTTAGGTCATCCTAGATTAGCAAGGTCGTACGGGTGACTCCCTTCTGCTAACTCTGAGAGAGTCCGCCCCGCACCCCTCCCGGAGTGTACCTATCAGGCCTCCTCCTTCTACCTATAACCTTGACAGGCCTAACGAGCAGAGACAGCAGTTTTGCAACAGTTGGGCTATTTCTCAGGGGAACGACTTTGGTGAAAGAATTGAATGGGGTCTGCTAATGTAGGGCTTCGAGCGAGGCCACAAAATGGCGTTGGTCAAGTCAAGCAAGTGTAAAACGTGCAATGCAGTGTATGTTAGAACCCTAAATTACTGCAATTCGGGTGTATGCTAATGTTTGCGTACTTGAGGTGGGTAATCTAGATACATCATGCTAATTCTTAAACGTTGATTATATGTATTACATAACCAGAAATCAATTCCGGTTCCTCGACCTTGCATACATTGAAAAGTGCACAGCCAGCACACCCTTCTCCCTGCTGCGGTGACTCAGCAGTGGCCCCACCCCCTCCCTGACACTTTGTTTGGGACGAGGTATGAAACATTACCATTTTATTTTTCATCGTGGGGTATTGGGGGGGAGGAGGTTTGGGTGGGGAAACGCTCTTCTGCTCCAAAGGAGGAACCGGCCATGCTCTACCCTCCACTGCTACTCTAAAATCTAGTACATAGTACCTCTTCAGTACAACTTCCTACTCAAATTCTTATTTTTCCAAATCGCTTGTGTGCTTGGACTAAAAAATTGCCAAATCCGCCTATTTTGTCTGCTTCCTGTGTTTTGCATAATTTATGTGGTTTGTTCGGGCCAGCATAATATGGCTCGGTAAAATCAGGAAATCCCATGTACAGAGCAGTTTATGGTTCTCATTGGGATTGCTGGTTGCGTTCCACTGTTTGTACATTCAGGGAAGACCGAAGGCTAAATTAGATCTGCAACCTTTTGCAGTTTCATGTTGTGAGTTCCTTACTGTAAACTGGAAACATGGGCTAGACCTAGCTGCTACATACACACATCTCTATCACTGCAACACCTACTGAAATCATGAGAAAAGCACCCTCCACTCTACTCACTGGCCACTCTATCCCACTCCATTCTCATCTAAACACGCATCACCTTCTTTGACGCTGCAAGTGAGGTATTAGCATTTCAGAGAGCTCCTCTAGCTGCTTGTGAGCACTGTAAGAATGACACTGAAAACTTCCTAAAACACTTGCTGAAGAGAAGTAGAGGTGAAATAGGCCTTTGCAAGATTTTGACAATAATTATTAATAGAGATCACCTGACTGAAGGCAATTGCAGCTTGCAGCATTGCTTCTCCAATAGAAAAGAACAAAACATCAGAATATATGCACACTGAAGTGGAACATGGGTGTCACATGATATTGTGCATGTTTGTTGCTGTTAGGACTGTGTTTGTGTATTCACTACTTCAAAAATTAATTTGAGGTTTCAAAAAAAATTTGCATTGCAATATCATACATATTGATAGTGGTGCCCGAAAGCAAATTCAATTATAATATTGGGTAGGTCAGAAGGCCCAGCTTAGATGCTATGGTAAAAAAGAGAAATCCAAAAAAAGAACATTAATCTCTCAACATCCTTCCTCCTGCTATTCTTGCCAGTCATACATTGTGTCAGTGCTTAATCACTTGCTTAAAGCAGCTGGTGGCCGGTGGAGCTTGGACCACCTCCCACACCCACAGACCACACAAGAAATGTAGGATCATCCTAGATGACAAGGTTAACATGACAGCTCAGGTGAACAAAGTGTGCACTTTCTGCTTCCACGTCCTATGCATGCTATGAAAGATCTTCAAATGGTTGCCTCAGAACACAAGAAGGACCTTCCCGCAAGCAGTCATCACCAGCAGGCTGAACTATGGAAACACTCTCTACACCGCAATCTCCGAATAACTCCTACACATTTTTCGGTCCATCCAGAGTACTGCTGCAATACTCAGTCAGTTTGCATACTCATACTCAACTTTCCATGCCACACCCACATCACACCACACCTCAAGAAGCTTTTTTGGCTCCCCATTCACAAGCACAACCAATTCAAACTTCTCACGCAGACATACAAACCCCTACACAACAGAGGACCAGAATACCTGAACGTCCTGTCCTGGACAAGAACGGCCGCTCCCCTTGCCTCCTCCTGCACAGACTTGCTATCGTAGCGCCTGACTCTGCTGCCCTTCACCACCACGCTGATTGTAGCGCTTGTTTCCGCATTCTGGTATTGCAGCGCTTGTCTCCGCATTTTTAATCGTAGCGCTGTATGCTAAATTATTACTGTTCTAGGAGCGAT
Source organism: Lissotriton vulgaris (assembly GCF_964263255.1). Taxonomy (NCBI): domain Eukaryota; kingdom Metazoa; phylum Chordata; class Amphibia; order Caudata; family Salamandridae; genus Lissotriton; species Lissotriton vulgaris. Next base: position 1,220,458,800 of record NC_141685.1, on the reverse strand, counting down.
TGTGTGTTCTGGGGTAAAAATAGAAATCGGCTGCATTATCATTGCTAGCGCGCACATCCTGGCTGTGTTTGAATCAAAGTTAACATTATTGAAAGTGCGTCCGTTTAGTGTGCAGCATACCTTGTTGTGCCCTGTTGTTGTTACTGCCATTTTGTCTATCAGCCCCTGGCCCTTCCCCCACCTCGCTCACGCCTCCCGGCTGACCCTCCCACCCACGGAAACCACTAGCCGTCCTCGCACCCTCCTTGGAGCTGTGACCGTCCTGTCCTGGACACGAACGGCCGCTCCCCTTGCCTCCTCCTGCACAGACTTGCTATCGTAGCGCCTGACTCTGCTGCCCTTCACCACCACGCTGATTGTAGCGCTTGTTTCCGCATTCTGGTATTGCAGCGCTTGTCTCCGCATTTTTAATCGTAGCGCTGTATGCTAAAATATTACTGTTCTAGGAGCGATTGTGTGTTCTGGGGTAAAAATAGAAATCGGCTGCATTATCATTGCTAGCGCGCACATCCTGGCTGTGTTTGAATCAAAGTTAACATTATTGAAAGTGCGTCCGTTTAGTGTGCAGCATACCTTGTTGTGCCCTGTTGTTGTTACTGCCATTTTGTCTATCAGCCCCTGGCCCTTCCCCCACCTCGCTCACGCCTCCCGGCTGACCCTCCCACCCACGGAAACCACTAGCCGTCCTCGCACCCTCCTTGGAGCTGTGACCGTCCTGTCCTGGACACGAACGGCCACTCCCCTTGCCTCCTCCTGCACAGACTTGCTATCGTAGCGCCTGACTCTGCTGCCCTTCACCACCACGCTGATTGTAGCGCTTGTTTCCGCATTCTGGTATTGCAGCGCTTGTCTCCGCATTTTTAATCGTAGCGCTGTATGCTAAAATATTACTGTTCTAGGAGCGATTGTGTGTTCTGGGGTAAAAATAGAAATCGGCTGCATTATCATTGCTAGCGCGCACATCCTGGCTGTGTTTGAATCAAAGTTAACATTATTGAAAGTGCGTCCGTTTAGTGTGCAGCATACCTTGTTGTGCCCTGTTGTTGTTACTGCCATTTTGTCTATCAGCCCCTGGCCCTTCCCCCACCTCGCTCACGCCTCCCGGCTGACCCTCCCACCCACGGAAACCACTAGCCGTCCTTGCACCCTCCTTGGAGCTGTGACCGTCCTGTCCTGGACACGAACGGCCGCTCCCCTTGCCTCCTCCTGCACAGACTTGCTATCGTAGCGCCTGACTCTGCTGCCCTTCACCACCACGCTGATTGTAGCGCTTGTTTCCGCATTCTGGTATTGCAGCGCTTGTCTCCGCATTTTTAATCGTAGCGCTGTATGCTAAAATATTACTGTTCTAGGAGCGATTGTGTGTTCTGGGGTAAAAATAGAAATCGGCTGCATTATCATTGCTAGCGCGCACATCCTGGCTGTGTTTGAATCAAAGTTAACATTATTGAAAGTGCGTCCGTTTAGTGTGCAGCATACCTTGTTGTGCCCTGTTGTTGTTACTGCCATTTTGTCTATCAGCCCCTGGCCCTTCCCCCACCTCGCTCACGCCTCCCGGCTGACCCTCCCACGCTCCGCCCCATCCACCATCCTTTAAATGTCAAATGTCTCAACGTGCAGCGTCCACGCGCTTCGGCCACGCCGAAGGTGCGCCAAAGGTAAGCCCGTCTACGCCCGTCCGCGCCTGGACCGCGCCCAGCGCCAGACCCCCTGGCCCTCGCATTGCCCAGCCCTCCCGCATTACCTACGATGCCACCACCCTCCTAGCCCTTAACCCCGGTCGCGCCCCCAACTGCGTCCAAGCCGCTCCTGGACACACCCATGGACCTTTCTCCTGCTACTCCTGCAAATTCATCGGCACCGACAACATCTCCGCTACGACCACACCACAGACTCCCGACCCCACCCACCTACAATGCATCCTTCTCAACACCCGATCGGTCCACAGACACGCCATTGACCTATGGAATCTACTAGACACCATCTCTCCAGACGTCGCCTTCCTAACAGAAACATGGATGAACGCTTCCTCCGCCCCAGACATCACCATTGCCATCCCTGAAGATTATAAGATCACACGCAAGGACCGTACCGGCCACACAGGAGGAGGAATCGCTATCGTCCATAAAAAATCAATCCACATCTCTACCAGCTCTGACGTCAACCTCGCCAACTCTGAACACCTTCACTTCCAGATCCACATCGACCCCAAGACCACACTCAGAGGCACCCTCCTCTACAGACCACCAGGACCCCGCGCAAAATTCAGTGAAGACATCACGGACTTCATCACTCCACACGCGCTCCCCTCCAAAGATTACATCCTTCTGGGAGACCTCAACTTTCACCTTGAAAAGAACAACGACCGCAACACTACCACCCTCTTGGACAACCTCGCCAACCTCGGACTTAAACAACTGGTCACTTCCCCCACCCACATCGCAAGTCACACACTCGACCCCATCTTCACCTCCAGCAACCATGTCTCCTTCAGCCACACTACGGATCTCCTCTGGACTGACCACAGCTGCGTTCACTTCACCTACAACAAGCCGAAACCCACCAACCACCCCCAACCTACTCTGCAAAGAAACTGGAACAAAATCACCATCGACCAGATCTCCTCATCGCTCCTTCTAAACACCCCAACCCACTCTTCTAACCCAGACCAAGCCGCCGCCAACTTCACCCTATGGTTATCCAACACCGCCGACATCCTAGCACCACTGAAAAAACGTCAAAGCAAACCTGGCAGCAAGAAGGCCTCATGGTTCAACGATGATCTTAAGAAGTCCAAGAAACTCTGCCGCTCCCTTGAAAAGGCCTGGAAAAAAGACCCAACCACTAGCACCAAGGACGCCTTCGAAAACGCCACCCGCACACACCACCAACTAATCCGAAAGGCCAAGAAAACAGCATTCAAGGATCGATTAGACAACAACGCCCACAACAGCAAGGAACTTTTCAACATCGTCAAGGAATTCACCAACCCCTCGGCCAACTCCAACGACATCACCCCCTCTCAAACCCTCTGCGACTCCCTGGCTTTATTCTTCCACAACAAAATTGCAGACATCCACAACAGCTTTGACAACCAACCCGGAGACCAACCCACCCAACCATTTGCTGAACATTCTCCCCCCTTGAACACCCTTTACAACTGGAACCCAATCTCCACTGAGGACACCATCCGCCTGATGAACTCCAACCACTCAGGATCCCCCACAGACCCATGTCCTCACCACATCTTCAACAAAGCAGACTCCGTCATAGCACCGCACCTCCGAGACGTCATCAACTGCTCCTTCAACTCCGCCACCTTCCCGGAAAGCTGGAAACACGCTGAACTCACCGCCCTTCTGAAAAAACCCACAGCGGACCCCACCGAACTCAAAAATTACCGCCCCATATCGCTCCTTCCTTTCCCGGCCAAAGTCATCGAGAAAGCTGTCAACAACCAGCTCGCCGCTTTCCTCGAAGCCAACAAATCCCTCGACTCCTCACAATCTGGCTTCCGAGCAAAACACAGCACTGAGACCGCCCTCATCGCAGCAACAGACGACATTCGAACTCTACTGGATAATGGAGACACAGTCGCCCTCATCCTCCTCGACCTCTCTGCAGCCTTCGACACAGTCTGCCACAGCACCCTTTTACAACGCCTCAGAAACATCGGAATACAAGGAAAAGCACTTGAATGGATCACCTCGTTCCTCACCGGAAGAACCCAGAGAGTCCGCCTTCCACCATTCAAGTCCGAGGCCACTGAAGTCATCTGTGGCGTACCACAAGGATCCTCACTCAGTCCCACCCTCTTCAACGTATACATGAGCCCCCTCGCGGCCATTGCTCGCCAACACAATCTCAACATCATCTCCTACGCGGATGACACTCAACTGATCCTTTCTCTAACCAATGACCCCAGCACCGCCAAAAGTAACCTACACGAAGGAATGAAAGAAGTTGCCGAATGGATGAAACAAAGCCGTCTGAAACTGAACTCAGATAAAACAGAAGTCTTCATCTTAGGTACATCCCCCTCTGCATGGGACGACTCTTGGTGGCCGGAAGCCCTTGGAAAAGCACCCATCCCGACAGACCACGCACGGAACCTAGGCGTTATCCTGGATTCTTCACTTTCAATGAACAGACAAGTCAGCGCCGTATCCTCATCCTGCTTCAACATTCTTCGCATGCTCAAAAAAACATTTCGCTGGATCCCCACCGAAACCGGAAAAACTGTCACCCATGATCTGGTCACGAGCCGACTGGACTACGGAAACACCCTCTACGCAGGTACTACCGCTAAACTCCAGAAGAAACTCCAACGGATCCAAAACGCCTCAGCCAGGATCATATTAGACATCCCGCGTAACGAACACATCTCTGGTCACCTGAAAGACCTCCACTGGCTTCCTGTCAATAAGAGGATCACTTCCCGACTGCTAACCCACGCACACAAATCACTCTACGACATCGGACCAGAATGCCTCAACTCACGACTGTCCTTCTACACCCCCTCCCGCCAACTACGTTCTTCCAGCCAAGCCCTCGCCACTGTACCTCGCATCAACAATTCCACCATGGGAGGCAGATCCTTCTCATACCTGGCAGCTAAAACATGGAACTCACTCCCCACTTACCTTCGCCTTACCCAGAACCACCTAGCATTCAGAAAGCAACTTAAAACATGGATATTTGACAAGTAATCCTCCTCCCCTCCCTAAGCGCCTTGAGACCCTCTGGGTATGTAGTGCGTTATATAAATTATTTGACTTGACTTGACTTGACCATTTTCACCAAACCACCAGACAGCTATGCCTGCCTCACTCTCACTCCCACATATTTCACTCAATTGCAAAAGCAAAGCTGGAGGTCACTCATTCTCCTACAACGCACCCAAGACATGGAACAACTTTCCTCAACACAGCAGAGCCTCCTCCTCACTTCTTGAGCTCTGCAAAAAGCTGAAGACCTGGCTCTTCGTATGAAGACCTGGCTCTTCCTATAAGGACCTCAGACCTTCCTTCCTGCCCGAGTGCCTGATTACCCTCTCAGGTGATTAGTGCACGATACAAATCTATATAACATATCAAGACAGCAGACACCTCTATCAAAGGTCGGGGTTTCAAATACCAAAGCTGCCTAGTCTTGATTCCACCTAATGCCTCTTAAATCTAAAAACAGGCAGATCCCGCTTCTTTATCTCACTCTTTCATGTTCTTTTTCATCCCTCCTTTCTCCCTTCAGCGCTGATTTCCATCAGTGGTTTCTGCCTTCTTCCCCCTTTTGTGTTTTTCTCTCCCTCTTGCTTTAGATGAATGTCTGTTGAGTTAAAATACGTTAAAAACGAGTGCCAGTGGGTCCCACCTGCAACCATTAGCTCAAATTGAGCACTGCATGTTTGTACTGGTAGTCTTTAGCATTCGGACTAGATTTTTTATCACAAATCCGGAACTTTACACAAGATGGCGTCTTCCCCTCCTGCTATCCTTGTCGAACAGCAGATTGTGGGATAATTGGACCTAATTCCAGCAGCCTGACAGCGTTCATCGAGAAACTGCACTAAAGCCATGAGCACAAAAAGGGAGAATGCTGAGAGTGAAGCTTGTTATCTGGAAGTATGCAGACACTTTCACACGGAATGAATGTTCAAGATGCATTATCGAGCCTAATTGTCAGGTCGTTGCTTTTTTTAACGCAGTTTTGCTGCTCTCGGTGGCCCTTTAGATTTTACACTTATTGAACGTTTTCAATATATTCCTCTTACGCTTAAAATCTACACATCAATTTTTGCATTTTTTTCTTGTCTTTCTATGACACCGAGCTTACGTTATCAATACTGTGGATATGATATATCTTACTATCACACACTTAGATTCAGTCCAGAGCTGCCACTGAAATTTAAACCATCAGAACGGTAATGCTTCCATAAATTATTGATAACAACCCTTTGCTCCATGTCCCACTCCAAGTCCCACTCTTCTATGCCCCTTTTCTTATGTAGAGAGAAGCGTCTACACCCTTTTACTGCGCCTTTTCCCACTGACTCCCTAATATTTTTTATTTTGTCTTGCCACACACCTGTCGTGTAAGAGCCCTTGTTTGCCATCATCGCCGTTTATTATTATCTGTGTGGTACTTTCTTGAAGGCTCCAGGTCAATGACACCGACAGGAGAATAGTTTGGGTTATAAGGCCTAGGAGTGTGCGGAGTCAGTTTTCCTCTTTTAAACTTCCCGTAATTCCTACAAATGCTACTTGTTTCCTTGTAGGTTGCGAAGTTCTCCATATATGGATTTGCACATGGAGTTTTGCGATCAGTGTGAGTTTTCAGTACCACCTAGCACTCAGTTCATGAGGATAAACCATGGGAGAATGTAAACGCAGAACAAGCGGGAATCTCCACAAACCAGTGGTCGAAGAGGAGAAAAAAAAGTAGGGGAACTGTGGGTGGAGAATCAGGGGGCGGGAATAACTGAAGATTGGATCAGTGGGCGGAGTCAGGGGTGTGGCTAGAAATAGCAAAACATTCCAATTTTTAGTACATTTAGCATTTCACTGACAAGTTACAGCTTATAACGTTATTTAATTCAAACAATGGATAAACATGTTTATTTCAGGTTTAATTCAGGAAAAATCAAACACTCAAAGGGAATGCAGGTTTATTAAAAGCGTGCAAAATTTAAGCAGGAACAACATGTTACCTTAATGCTTTTACTCTCATTGTTCAGAAATCCATGTGTATTTTTTGTCTCAAACATTGAGGACATGAATACAGGGCTCCTCCTGTACACATGTGTTAAGCAGGGCTCAGAAGAGAAAGGGACTCTTCAGGAGAATCTAGACTCACGGAAACCCACAAAGGTTTCTTCATATTCATGTCAGTCAGCTACCTGCTCAATCATAATATAGAAAAAGAACAACTGGTGGACAGAATGCAGAACAATGTCATACATTCACCCCAGTACAGAGATCTGGGCGTAAATCCATCGTTTTTTGCTCACCATGCCATTCCAGTTTGGACCCAGCCATATGCAAATCAGTCTTGATCCTGCGCCCAATGGGAACAGTCCAGTCTGAACTGCTAGACCAGGTCCTCCCTGGACTGGAAACAAGCATCCTAGGACCGGTTTCAGGCTTTCAGCCCTCATCAGCCAGGATAGCTTGATTCCAGTGGCATGGATAGCACAGGAACCACGTCTGGGCATACCCGTCCCACTCGGGTGACAAAACCAAAAAGAACAACTGATGGACAGAATGCAAAACAATGTCATACATTCACCCCAGTACCGAGATCTGGGCCTAAATCCATTGTTTGTTTGCTCGCCATTCCAGTTTGGACCCAGCCATATGCAAATCAGTCTTGATCCTGCACCCAATGGGAACAGTCCAGCCCGAACTGCCTGGCCAGGTCCTCCCTGGACTGGAAATAAGCATCCTAGGACCGGTTTCAGGCTTTCAGCCCTCATCAGCCAGGATAGCTTGATTCCAGTGGCATGGATAGCACGGGACCCACATCTGGGCATACCCGTCCCACTCGGGGTGACAAAACCAAAAAGAACAACTGATGGACAGAATGCAGAACAATGTCATACATTCACCCCAGTACAGAGAACTGGGCATAAATCCATCGTTTTTTTGCACACCATGCCATTCCAATTTGGACCCAGCCATATGCAAATCAGTCTTGATCCTGCGCCCAATGGGAACAGTCCAGCCTGAACTGTCAGGCCATATGTATTTAAGTGTCCTTTCATTCGGAAGTGAACACAAACCAATCACCCACTGAACTATGCACATAAAATATTGCTCTTTGATATGCATGTTACAGGTTCTTTGCAGCAGGCATATTACACTTCTATGCTACCTTAGATGAGGAAAACAGCCACTAGACAAAACACGCTCCCATCTCTCTCCAGCAGGTACATTGATCACCAAAATGATCTTCGCACTTGTATTGTTGACCGAAACCTGCTGAATATTCAAAGAACTTTGCAATGTTTTTAACACTCCTGCACTTGTACAAAACCGGTCCCCCCCAAACTAAACTGGCCCCCTACCCTTCCAGTTGCCCAGGGAAACGCATGATGACTTGAACGGCCAGTCCAGGATAGTTACCTTTTTCAATGCAATACTGCAGATATGTACGCTTATTAGATATAAACGTCATGGATCACTGTTAGTGTAAGATACATATTCTTTCTGAATATCCTTTGAATTAGGTTTCTGCCTGAATGAAACAAATGAGCATGCTTGGTAAACAAAATAAGGGATCTGGGTAGACCTCTGAGGTAAGCACAGTAATGTTATTCATAAGGATCCTCACACAGGACCACTTACCCTTTTGATCTTCCTGTACAATTCCTTCATGTGCTTTACTATGCTTATTCTTTTGCCAGATGTTTTAAAGTTTGCACCTTTAACATAATCTTTCTAACAAGCAATATATTATAAAATATTTTTACCTTTTAGACAATTTTGTAAATTTGTTAGGGCCATGCCATACAGAATAGAGGTAAAGGCAGAATGCAGTCATCGGATCTGCAGTCCTGTGACTTTGAGTTGAAGAGAAGTTGTATTGTGCAGAGATGGGTTTGGGCATAGGCCGGGGTAACTCCCAGCCGAACCCTTGCTGAGGTTCCTGTGTTGTACCAGAGGCTAAGCCCTCCTCTCGCTGGCTCAAAGACACGCTTGCCATACGTGGATTGGAAGCTGCATGACCCAGACGGTGCTTTGTCAAGGCAGAGGATCACCCAGCTCTTCAGAGTAGGAGCCGTGTGTTCTGCCTCTTCATGGCTTTTCTACTAGTACCAGATTTGGCGGCATTGTCTAATCCCAAGTCTCTTGTAATAGTCACTGTGGGCCCGATTCACAGAAAGAACTTAAGACTCAATCCTAAACTTACTACTATTTTGGTATTCACAGAATGCACTTACTACTTTTGGCATTCACAGAATGAACTTACTACTTTTGGTATTCACAGAAGTTAGGATGTTGTCTTAAGTTTGTCTTAAGCCAAACTTAAGACAGACTTAGGACAGACTTAAGACAGACTTAAGACAAAATCCTAACTTCTGTGAATACCAAAAGTAGTAAGTTCATTCTGTGAATGCCAAAAGTAGTAAGTGCATTCTGTGAATACCAAAATAGTAGTAAGTTTAGGATTGAGTCTTAAGTTCATTCTGTGAATCGGGCCCTTTGTTTCCAGTTTAGGGTACACAGGTAGCCCGTTCAGTGTAGTCAGTTTGTTCAAATAAACTGGTGTGTGTGTCTCCCTGCACCACAGAATCCTCTACACAGAGAATTTTACACTTCTTGTTTTGGAATCCACTGCTAATCAAGGCATTGTTAACAATCTGTTCTGCTCTGTTGTGTCACAAGTTAATTCACAGTTGTCTTATGTTCGAACACCCTCTTGTGCACAGCACTCTGAGACCTGCTTATGGGTATTTGCATTTTATAAAACAATAAATGGATCTTTGGCATGGCCAGGCCTGGGATCACGGCGTTCAAGAGCCATCATATGCACTAGCTCATAGAAGTACAAGTAATCTGCTGGCCGCTTTAGAGCACTGCAAGGGGATAGGAGAGGGATTTATGGAGTTGGTGGCAGGAATGAGCTTCAGGGCTGGCTACGCCACTTCGAAGCACTGATGGAGAGGAGGAGATTTAAGTGTAGGTATGCAAAAGAGAGAACATAAGCAAAGAGGGGTGGCGGGAAAGCAGAAGGCAACACTGCTTCTATGTGTGCCAACGTACACTATTCAGGCCTCCATTCACTCATATGAAGGACTCTTAATTGAGAATGTGAAGGCATCCAGGCAGCTGAGAATTGAGTGTGTAATGGGGCAGGGGGTCAATAGAATGTGTAGGACTCTTTCTTTCAGGGTTGGGTCTCAGTGGACCCCTTCAGCGTTCTCAGCCACAAGTGATTCTTATAATGAAGTTAACATTAGGCAGGTGGCTTCATATCTCGTCTGCCTTCATCACATCCCGTCCTATAATTGTCCATATTTTAAGGATAATAAACCGTTTCATGCCAAGTTTCAACCCATGCTTCCAAGCATTGTAAACAGTATATGTTATTGTTACCCTGTGAAATGATATTTAATTTACCATCCTCTGAAGGACTGAGGTCTCAGTTAGACTCATGGAACCACCCTGCTGAATACCCGCACCTGCAACCATGGGCTCAAATTAAGCACTGGCTGCAGGCTTCCTCATGAACTGAACAGGGGCAGTACAGTCATTTTACTGGCTATCTTGAGTGCAGAGGCACAGGTGCGAAACACTATGGACCAAGTCTTGTGATCTGCACAAGTGGCATGTAGTTTTGCTGGGAATTTTTGTTCAAATATTTGGACCCTACCACTGGTAGAAAGTAGAAAGATAAAATGGTATGTTTAGCTGATTTATCAGTGCAAATTTGGATTTGTAACTGATCGTCACTGCATCGTTCACTGTAAAATGTTGTCAAAGCATGTACACAATTGTCCAGCAGGTTAATTACACATGATTTGGCACTTGACCTGGTTCTCAGTAAAGCTCCACCCCTGTGCCCCTCTCTACCGGAGTAAATGCGCTCTTCTGTATCTGTGCAACCCTTGTGGTAGTCTGTGCAACACATGGCTTCCACCTTGTAACCAACACAAAGCGCACTGAAACAGCTAGCAGCACTAGGGACAGGATTTCTTTTTTTTCTTTTTTTTTTATTGAAAACAACTCCAATACAGCAAAAGATATACGTTACGCACCGGAATAACAGAAAGAAGAAGAGAGAGCATAAAAATAAATGCAAAAAACAATTGTAATAAAATAATGTCTTAAGTCTAGGTAACAAGCAAGAAAAAAAATGCGGGCATCAAATAATGTCAGACATGAAATTTTAGGACATTCAAAGTGAGATTACTGCATCACTCCAAGCGGTGATTGGGGACCAGATTTTTTCGCCTCGTCTTTTGGATTTCAAGCCCCTGGTGGCATATATTGCTGTCTCCTGATTATATACACATAGGAAATGAGTTAGCCACATTTGGAAACTCGGAGAATCACTATCTTTCCATCTTGCAGCAAGTATAATTCTGTATACCGCAGTTCCAATAAAAAGAGTAGCCTCCTCATTCGGATTTAATTTTAACTTGCTATCATACCCAAACATGCAAATAGTGGGTGATTCAGGAAGTTCTCGTCCGAAAACCTCCCCCCAAAATACCCATATAATTTTTTTAAATATTGTAAGTTTATTACATTCATAAAACATATGCAGAAGCGTGGCCGGTCCATAATTACACCTTGGACAGTGATCATTAGATCTTTTACCCCACAAGTACAATTTCTCTGGGGTATAGTAAAGATTGTATATTGTTTTATAAAGTTGTGCTTTTAGACTCTTGGAGAGTCGCAATTGTGATGTCAATGCTAAGACCTTATCGATGTCAACGTCTGGATTATCAAGTTTACTTGACCATAGAATTTCAGTGTGGTCTAAATCGTCAGGCATTTTTTCTTGAAGGAGGGTGTATAATATGCCAATTCTGGTGGAAGGCCGGATGATGTTCTCGATAAGAGGTATTCTGCCCCAGCTTATAGTAGACATTTTAGAATTTACAGCAGCTCTTACTTGATAGAATTTTAGATAGTCCGTCACAGGTATATTAAACTGATTCTGAAGGGTATAAAAGCTAGACTTCATATCTGTGCCTAAAAAATCTAGAAGGGAGATTATTCCCTTGCTTTCCCAGCTAGTAGATATCATATCGTTCACATTTTGTGGAAGCAGAGATGATCGCCAGAGCGGGGTATAGCGGTTTAATTTAGGGATTTGCATATGTTTTACAGTTTTTGACCATGCTTTCCATGCACCAGTGATAATTTTAAATTTAACTTTTTTAAAATAGCTGGACTCGAGTTGTCTTAAGAGTAATCCTCTGGCTCTGTGACCAAGGGCTAGTTCATACATATACTGAGGGTATGTCTGACTCGTCCAAATTGGATGCTGGATTAATTATTGGAGCGAGTTGTTGAAGAAAGGCTGCCCAAAAGTATAAGAGTAATTGCGGAATTGCAAGTCCCCCTCTGTCATATGGTAAGGATAAAAATATGAGTGACCTCCTTATCTTACCGTATTGCCAGACAAATTTGGAAATCTAGGAGTCCAGGACTTTAATAAAATTGTCTTCAACTAATAGAGGGATCGCACGAAATAGGTACAAAATCTTAGGAAAAACATACATTTTCATATAGTTCCCCCTCCCTATAATAGATAGATGAAGACTATTTACTCTTGTTAAGTCCTGTCTGATGGAGTTAATTAGAGGTTCATAATTGAGTTTCGTAATATTTTGAACCTCAGTGGTTATGCAAACCCCTAAATAGGTGGCTATTTCAGTTCTTCTGGTGTCCATACATTGTATATTTCCTTACATAATATGACCATTTTGCTTTTGTTGAGGGAGTATCCTGAGTAGGATCCGAACAAATGCGTAATCGCCTCAATCTCAGCAATGGCCACCTCGGGGTCTGGTGTTAGAATTGCGACGTCGGCGGCGTAGGCTAAAACTTTTGTTTCACCACTGGTTTAATTCTGGTATTATATAGTAGTTTTAGTATCAGGGGGTTAATGTACAGGGCAAACAATATCGGTGAGCATGGGCAGCCCTGCCTAGTTCCTCTTGATATGTTAATGGTGCCCGATTCGTACCCCATGATTTGAAGTTTAGCCTTCGGGTCGACGTACATAGCTTTAAGTGATTTAAGAAAGTGATACCCAAAGTTATAGTGTTCTAAAATAGCCCACATGAAATCCCACGAAACTCTATTGAATGTCTTCTCAGCGTCAAGAAGAATCATTGACATCTGGCCGCCCGTTGCTGACATAATATCAAATAATGAGATTGTTCTGCGGATATGATCAGTGGTCCCCTTCCCTGGGATAAAGCCATGTTGCCACGGGCTGACCAGATACGCAATGACCCCCCTTAGCCGGTTGGCCAAAATTTTTGCGTATAATTTCGAATCAGAGTTAATCAGTGAGATTGGGCGGTAGGATGAAGTGGAATCTGTGGGTTTTCCATTTTTTGGCAAAAATAATAATATTGGTATCTTTCAAAGATACGGGTGTACTTCCGCTCCATTGTATCCCTAGAAATAAATCAAGTAGCAGAGGTAGTATAAATTTGCCTAAAATCTTGTATAGCTACAGCAGTATTTTGTCTGGACCTGCTGCTTTCCCTGGGGCCAATTCTGTCAGTGCAAGTTCAATCTCTGCTAGTGTGATCTCCTTTTCAAGATCATGCTTAGTAGTATTATCTAGACTATTATCTGTACAGGTTAAAAAGTCATTCAGAAATTTCTTAGTATCTTCACTAGGGGGGGCAATATTGTTTTGATATAAATTTTGATAATAGCGTTGAAACACCTCCACTATATCTTCTGTTTGGATATATTCTTGGTCATTCGCTTTTATAGATGAGATTGCATTGTAGGAGGTCCTTTGTGTTGTTCGTAAAGCTAGTTGTTTACCAACTTTTTCACCATTTTTGTAGAGATTTTTTTTATGTGTTCTAAATGTTTCGGCGGACTTCTGAGTTAAGCCCTTGTTTAAATCGGTTTTAAGAATTAATACCTGGCGAAGTAGGCTTGACCCATCTATTCTTTGTGCGATTAGAGTTGTGTGAGCAGCTTCTAATCTAGCTAGTTCCCCTATTTTCTTGGTATATTCAGAGGTCTGTTGCTTCTTAATTCTTGCTACATAGCTTAGAGTCTCCCCCCTAAGAGCCGCTTTAAAACAATCCCATACGATATTTCTGGGAGCGCTATACCGATTTATATCGAAGTAGCTCTGAGCCCATTTTCTGATAAAATTAATATAGTCACTATTGACCAATAATTTTCTATCAAACGTCCAGATAAATGGTTTTCTGGTAGTACAGGTTATATTAATAGTGAGAGCCAAGGCGTTGTGATCCGAGATTAGCTTAGGATATTTAATAATAGCTGCTAAACTTGAAATATCTCTAGTTGTAAATATATAGTCGATTCTGGTATATTTGTTATGGGGGTGTGAAAAGAATGTGTACCCAGGGTCCCCCTGATGTTTGAGGGACCAAATATCAACAAGATTGTGGCTGGTTGTGAGTGAGCTGATTGCCTTAAATACTCTTGGTTTCTGACCGGAGTATTTAGGCTTAGTTAGGTCATTATAGGAAGAGCCAAGTGCGATATTGAAATCTCCTGCAAAAATAAGTGGACCGGGCCAACTAGCCAGCTCCAGTTCAAGACTCTCAAAGACCGAGGGATCGTCTAGGTTTGAGCCATACACTGAGCAAATGGTTACCCCGAGAGAGAGCTCTATTATTACTCATCTGCCATGTTGATCCAGAGCTTGGCGTATAGTTTCCCTAAATGGTTCTTATATAATATGGCTACCCCCCTGGTATTAGTCGTTTGGGTAGTGGTTGCCAGAACGCTATAACCTTGAGTTTTTAGTAAATTTCGCTTCTCCCAGGGTAGGTGGGTTTCTTGAAGACATATAATGTCTGAAGAGTCCCGTTTGATTATCTCAAACAACTGCCCCCGTTTATCTCTATCATGTAGCCCTGCTACATTCCAGCTACGTATAGTTACCCTCCCCATGAATCGGAATAGTTTGATCCCTTTAGTCTATCAATAAAAACATTACTTCCTTTAAACAAGATTCCTGCCCCCATACATTTTATACATTTTATACTGTTATTTGTTATTGATTTGTTGTGACTCATCATACTACGGATGTTCACTGTGCGATTTATTTGACATGGAGTTGTTTTCGTTTTTGTTGTTCTGTTCCCCTTCCCACCCAGCCTCCCCTTGCTCAGCCCACCCCACTTCCTCCCAAATTAAGGCAAAAAGACTCCATTAGAGTCTAAATATGATGGGGTGCAGCCCGCTATCAGGTCCCAACCAATATGCGGGAGAGAGAAAAAAAGAAAAAGAAAAAAATCAAGAGAGCTCTTTAGTTAATATCGTAGATTATAGCAAGTAATCATACGCGCTGTCATTCAGAGTGCTCATCCTGGCTAATACTGTATATGTGACCAACACCTTGTGTGATACTATAGAATTAGTGACCCGCCAGCCCCACAAATGCCAACATTAATACTGGCGGACAGCGTTCAAAGCATTCAATATCAACTAGTCGTCAGGCTGAAGTTAAATCCCTTCCCCTGATCATAAATTTAAAACAAATAATATTCTTCTGTATTCGTTAATAGGATTATTTCAGGCTGTCAAGATATTCTTGTGCCACAATCTCAGAGACAAAAAACTTTGTCTGGCCCTCGTAAATAAGCTTGAGGTGTGCAGGATTGTTGAGATACACCCTTGCTTTTTTGTCTTGGAAAGGTTTTATAAGTTGACGCAGCCTCCACCTTCTCTCGAAGGTGGTGTGACAGAAATCGGGACGTGAAAAGTATGTGATGCCTTTGGAGGTACGCTTTGCTTCGGGTCTGGCCTTCTCGAACACTGCCTGTCTGAGAAAAAAATTGCCAAAGTATACTAGGATAGCACTCGGGTATGCTCCAGGTTTGGCAGGAGTTCTTAGGTGTAGAGGCATGCGATGGGGCCGCTGGACTTCGGCGTCCCAGTTCCAGTTGGAAAGCTCTGGGAGGGAGTCCCGAAAGAGGTTCACCAAAAAGGTACGAATGTCTTCTCCCTCGCTTTTCTCAGGAACCCCAAAATGCGCAAGTTGTTTCTGCGCTGGCAGTTTTCAAAATCCTCCTGTTTCCATCTGATGTCCCCTATCTGCGCTTAATTTGCCTCAACCCGCTCTTGCATGGCAACCACTTCTGTCTCGTTAGCAAGAGTTCTGGCCTCTACTTCCGTCAGACGGTCCCCGAAAGAGCTACACGTTTTGACCAGCTTTCGCACTACACCTTGTACTTTACGGAGTGCTGCTTGGGCCCTGCGCCCATCTTGTGAGGTCTCTTCGCGATGCGCAGCTATCGCCTGTAGGACTGCGTCAATAGATGCAGGTGCAGGAATTACAGGAGCTGCTGGAATCACTGGGGTCAATTGTTCGGTGTGAGTATCGTCCTAGTCTAAACCTGCCCCATGAGACTTCTTGCCCCGCTTGTTGGCCATTTTTTGTTTTGCTTTAACAGTCAAGCGTTCCATTCCACCATCGGACATACTATCAGATTCGTCTGTTAAGTAAGAAGCTGACGAGTTGCCCCACTCAGCTTCAACTTCAGCCTCATCCGAAAAGGAAAAGAAATCGCTGGCTTCCTTTTCGGGATCATTATGTATAGTGCTGATTTTGTCATGATTACTCCTAGCGTTAGCTGATACACATCCCTCAGCATTAATCAACACCTGGTCATTGTTGGAGTCCTGGCTAGAGTTTGTAGTTATTGAAACAGATTGTTTGGAAGTGTCATGCCCACCAGTACCAATGCCAGCCTGCTGCAGTGCTTGATCCTTGGCTGGACCTATCATCTCGTCTGCCCCCAAATGGCTGCTCTCACTCAGACTGAGGTCTCCTTCTATTGTAAGAGGCATCTCATAGTCAAAAATTGCCACAATGTTACCATTCATGCTTAGATTTGTGGTTGCGCTCACCTTGGGGGCTGCTGATGCTGATGATGAGATTGAGGAGCCTACTGCCATAGCGGTGTTTTCAGAGCCTTCTCCTTCAGCAGTTTTGATACCCGTTATCGTCGTTAATGAGATTGGGGTAGTTGAGAGGATGGGTGTGGGATTATTAGGGCTGTTTGGACTGCAGGCGTGTGATGCCTGACGCTGCCTCTCCTGACCCGGAAGCGTATTGGAGCTTCTCCGCATGAGCTCCACTACAGTCGGTCCTGTGGCGTCCTTCCTCATGTCTTTCCTCCGGGCCGCTCCGGCCGGCTTGGGAGTATCGGTGCTATGGGTGCTGCTTCATTCCTCCTGTGCCGCACAGATGCATCTGCCTTCTCAGCCTTATCCTGTGCCACGGGCAGTCTCTCTGTTCCACGGCGCTCCGCGGCCTCGCTCTGAGCCTGCCTCGCCGTCCTCGCACGAGCGGCTGCCGAAAGGGGAGGTTGAGCAGGGACTTTTGAAGCCATCGCTGCTGAAGCCTGCATTCCGACCTTGTGGATCTCCGCGGTCGCTGTGTGGTAGGTCTGGCAGAAGCAGAAGCAACAGTCAGGTTTGGGTGTAGATATAGATGACAATGAGCCTTGAGCAATATGTTTTGTGACTGCCCAGCCGATATATGAATAGCAAGTCCAGATAGCGTGGCGCGTGGGTGAATTCAGATCCATTCGGCTGTGCTCATTGCTATCACCACCACCCTGCGCTATTTCTTGTGTATTGCGCAAAACTACATCATCCAGTCATCGATCGCCCCCGTGGATAGGGTGTTCCAGGTAGTGTCTGGCTTGGTCACATATTCTTCATTACTTTTGTTTCTCCCGATCGTCATGAAAGCGTGTCCAGAGCTCTCCCCCGCATGACTGGTCAGGAACGCTGATGCGTGAGCACTGCGATCCGAGTCAGATCGCCATCTCGACTCCAGGGACAGGATTTCTAAGGTGTCAACATACCTCAGTGAATTAATACTTGTCATTGGCATCTCATGTGTATGGATCACGTTGGCAAAACCAATGAATCCTTCCTGGGTCGGTTAATTTGAGTATCGCAAGATTGGAAACATAATGCTTAGAAACGGCTTAGAAACGGCAGAAGTGGTTTAAAGCGCTTTGCAACTAATTTTGACTTGTACACGAGTCAAGTTGAACTTATGTTGCAATTTACCAACGAAGAACAGGCTGGTGCTGCAATGCTGGCTTTGCAATAGCACAGCTTACGTGCTTGGAAACAGATTATTTTTGGTATTTACAGTATTTTGTCAGTCATTTGTCTGTTTGACCTCTACCCTGCTTCAGAGTGAACGAGGCTGCTACTGAGGAGCAACTCTAGAAGTAGGCATTTTGGTGCCCTACAAGACAGAAGATGGCAAACCAATTTCAGGTCGGGTAAGGAGGCTCAGGCATTCTATGATTCTGAACAAATCACTTACGGGACCCTTACGATGGCGGGCATATATTGTCCACCCGCCACCTTAACAGTAAATTGGACTGACCGCCGGAGGTGCGGCGGTCCCGCTATACCAATTAGGATGCGCCCGCCTCCCTGGCGGTCGCATCCTGCATATTATGAATTTTGGCCACCGCAATGCACAAAATGCATATTGTGCATTGGCATGCACATCGTGAAAGGCACTGCGCGGTGACTGCCACCCTGTGTATGCCAATGAATGGGGGTACCATAGGTACCCACCATGTGCACACCCACCCCCTCAACACACTTGGGCCCGCAACAGACCCCAATGCCAAAGACTGCCTGCCTTTCCATGGCGGCGCCACCGCCATGGAAAGGCCTTTATCTGCATCCATCATAATATGGATGGCGGTGCCCATCATATTATCTGCCTTTTTCACCCGGCCGGCAATCCAACCGGCGGAAAAGCGGCAGACGGTTTTTCCGTCCAGCGTGGTGCCCCTCACCATACTAATATGGCGAGGGGTGTCCCAGGGACATGTGGCGGGTGGATCGTCTCTGCCGGGCCGGCGGTGGCGATCCACCTGTTATCATAATAGGCCCCTTAGTCTCCTCAGGTGCCTAAAAAAGCAAGTATTTGCAATGCAATAGGCCTCCCATTACTGAAAGCTTGAGCTTTTGTCCTGCATTCTTATTTGCAATGCCAATAGGTCAATATTTCAGTAACGCGAGGCCTATTGCATTGTAAGTGCTTGTTTTAAAACACAAAATCCCTGAACACAGACAAAGCAGTGGTACACATTAAAAAAATAACTTAAGAAAAACAGCTGATAAGACATATGACATTGTCCGGTTATTTAAAAAAAAATGCACTGGGTATTCTTTCTTTTTCTCACCTTACTTGATATTTATTTAGGAGCATGTAGGTCAGAGGTAGTCCAGGCTCCTCTTGCAGGCCCCCGTGCAGGGAAAAGAGCAGAACTGTAAAGGAGGGGCTGGGGACCTCTGGGCAGGCATGCAGACAAATTTCCAGGAGGGGCTGGTGGGGCTGGGTCAGCTGTGGGTATATAGACCAAACGGAGGGCCTCTGCTACAGCAGCCACCGTCCTCCTATTTTCCAGTTCTGGATGGGTGGATATCAGATTTACAGCATGCCATGAATCCCTTTTCAGATACTGTTGTCATCCTTATGAATTTCTGATCAACTCAAGGGTCGCCTTTTCAATATTATCTCCGCTGGGCTGGCTATAGCGCTGGTGGCGCCCGGGGCGACATGTTTGTTGGTGCCCCCCTATCCATGGTGGAGGTGGTGACCACCTCCACTATGAATTACGTAACCACCACCTTTTAACAGTGGCCCTCAAGTCTCCATAACCACTGTCTTTCAGCTGCATTATATTAGTTGTATAACACTATTCATACAAGTGTAAGGTGTCAGAGCACTTTGCACCAGTCGCTCCTTGTCCTGACCAGACTTTGCGTGGGGGTAGGTGCTGACGGCAGAGACCGCACGCCGCTTGGGTACCTTACTCAAAGGTGCAGGTCCCACGGGAGCAGACTGCGGGGCACCTTAGGGATTGTCTTAGGCTCGCTCGTCTAAGGGCAGGACCATTCGGCCTGCTTTTCCACTGACCGCAAGACAGAAGGTTGTATTTTAAACATTCACTGTGTAGTACTGAGCACTTAGGTCCTGAAGAATTGCAATGAATGCAAGAAACATGTTGACCTGACCAGAAGGTTGTAGATATCTCACTGTGAACCTTATCACAGCACCTATCTCCCCTCCCACCTTTTAACCAAGGAAGCCAACCACACTAATAAATCACTCTCACTTCACGAATACACATTCACTTGCCCTCTCACATGCATGCACCATATGGCTGGAACAGAAGATCTCTGATAAAGAGCCCCTTCGCGGGTGCCCGTCAGACATTGCAGCGCCAGTCTGATGAGGAGCAGAACCCATATGATGAAGCATGACACCTAGCTTGCTAGGTGTTTGAGGGTTTTAGTTCCAAAAATGGAAATCCCCCCCCCCCTTTTTTCCTTTTCCTTCTCTACGCAACTTTCACACCCTCACCTTACTTGGGGAACTTTGTACCCTCCTTGTGTTACTGTTCTCCCGGACATGTACACTGGACCCCGCTAAATATAGTCCGTTTCTGGTTCCTCCCTTTTGTTGATAGAGCACTTTGCATCACACACAAATTACACAGAGACAATCAAGCATGTAAATCAGTGTATAGGAAATGGTACATACGCCATAGGACGACAAGGTGTTGGAGTGACACGTAATCCATGCTGGTAGGTAGTATACTTCAAGAGTGCTTGATCTCAATAAACATAAACTCATAATTGAAAACTAAACATTTTAATAATAAGAACTGATTTCAACGATTACTACACAAATTAACCCTTTTTGCAACATTAATCTATGCTATAATCTATACTTTGCAGTGTGTATGCAGTTCTCTGATTACAGTTAATAATTAACTGTTCTATATTAGGATTTTAACTTATAAACTTCAAGTAACAAAAGGATGTCTCTTAGAAAAGCAGAAACCCACTGATCTATTTACATTACATTCACTTTGTGATCTGCATGGTACAAATTCTTTGCAGCAGGGAGACCAAACATTTGTTCTATTTTATGATCAGTCAAAACCTCAACTTGACAAAACTCTGATCTCTCTCCAGAAAGAACATTAATCACCGGAGTTATTAATCACCGGAGTTGTCTCAACATTTTTATTGTTGCCTTGAAATTGCTGAAGGCAGGTGCTTTTAAATCAGAAATAAACTTGTATACACGGTGCCCCCTAAAGTCAGCACCCGCTGTGGTGGCACCGGTCGCAGCACCCTAGAGCCGGCCCAGCAGCTACACAACTAATCCTCACAGCATTGTTACTTAGTTGCATTTACTCTAGGGCAATGTTGTAGAAGCAGATATAAGAAGACTGAAGAAATGCTGACGGAAATGGGAGGAGTCGCTTCAAAACAAGACTTTTCCATAAAGATAGGGCCCTGAATTATGGTTGGTTACCTTTTGAGGGTCTGTCTTCACCAAGTTTTCATCTATCCAGAACAGAGGAAAGAGAAAAGGAGGCAAGAAGATTAGGAAGGAGATGAATGTAAATGAAAAGCACCTAGTCTGTGGAGGGAACATTTTCTTGAACTCCTTTCTTTCTTTTACATTTCAAAGTGTTGTATGCTCATAGACTGATGTGAAACTCTAGAGGGTAAGGTGGTAGGCCAAGAAACAAAACAGGTATATTTTGAAAACCATCCATTTCGTTTCCAGGTGAATATTTTAGGGGAACGATTTACCATTCTTTCATGCAGCGCAACACAACAAGCCTTCTTGTCGAGATGCGTGAAAGGGATAGTGCAGGAATGCATTGTATTTACCGTTAGGTGAATTCCTGTCCTTTCTCAGTGCTGGTGCACTTTTGGCTGCCTAGCGTAAATGCAAGCACCCTTGCATCATGTTGCAAGGGTGCCTGCATTGTAGTCAGGATTGTTTTTGCGCAGCATGAGACAACTTCCTGCACAAAAGCAATCTTTAGAGGCGGAAAGCAGCACATGTATAAAGAAGAATAAATGAGGAGAAATAAAGATAGTTGTCCTTGTTATGCCTCACCTGGGGAGGTGTAGCATTTTGATGGATTCCCAGGTCTTTTACTAATGGTAAATCTGGGCATATGCCAAAATCCATTGGTGGATGCATGGAAACACCGAAGCTACTCTGATGACAAGCGTCCGTGGGGTAGAGTAACGCATGGCAGCCATTTGTGCTGCCTTGCGTTACTCTACATGTATCAAGCCATGCAGGGCCATGCAAGGTGGCTTTGCAAGCCTTGATAAATCTCACTTAGATTTTGAGTTGACCTTGCGCCCCCGTGCAAGGGTGATGAAAAAACTTGATAAATATGGGTCCTGATTGTTAAAAGACAACGAACTGTCAGGTGGAAAAGATGATGGTCATGGATTGAGAGGAATATATGTTGTCAATTTTCCTCTGTCATCCACACAGGGAATCATCACTAGGTATTAATGATAATTGACTGTTGCACATAGGGCACATTATTCATTTTGATTTTTTATTTGGTCCCACCAATTTCACATTTGAATTAATAAATTAAAATAAGTGAAATCGCCTGACTCTGAATTTTCTTATGTGTGAACGGCCACAGGAGACACATAGTGAAGGTCAGTGGACAAGTGGCTTTGCTTGAGTATTTAAAACAGCTGCTGGGATATCTAGTATCACTCAATCATACTTAAATATTTGGGTATGTTACACCTACAACGCAACTTTTACGTAGCATTCCGTTACAACGCAGATTTTACAACGCGGGATCCATTACATCGGATGTCATTACAATGCATGGCATTACATCGCAGATGCTATTACAACGCATACTATTACATCGTAAGTATTGGTAAGTATTTAATTTTTTTAAATTTTATTTAATATTATTTAATTGATTTAATAATTATTAATAATTAAAAAAAATATTTATTTTTGTTTTTAAATATTATAAATTAAATATATTAATTTAAGTGATTTTTTAAATAAGTATGAGTATAGGAATATATGTTTTGGGGTACTGAGGTATATGTTTTGGGGTGTTTGGGTATTTATAGGTTTTAGGGCAGGGTTTGGGTTTTGGGGTACAGGGGTGTTTTTAGGTTTTAGGGCAGGGTTTGGGTTTTGGGGTACAGGGGTGTTTTTAGGTTTTAGGGCAGGGTTTGGGTTTTGGGGTACAGGGGTGTTTTTAGGTTTTAGGGCAGGGTTTGGGTTTTGGGGTACAGGGGTGTTTTTAGGTTTTAGGGTAGGGTTTGGGTTTTGGGGTACAGGGGTGTTTTTAGGTTTTAGGGTAGGGTTTGGGTTTTGGGGTACAGGGGTGTTTTTAGGTTTTAGGGTAGGGTTTGGGTTTTGGGGTACAGGGGTGTTTATAGGTTTTAGGGCAGGGTTTGGGTTTTGGGGTACAGGGGTGTTTTTAGGTTTTAGGGTAGGGTTTGGGTTTTGGGGTACAGGGGTGTTTTTAGGTTTTAGGGCAGGGTTTGGGTTTTGGGGTACAGGGGTGTTTTTAGGTTTTAGGGTAGGGTTTGGGTTTTGGGGTACAGGGGTGTTTTTAGGTTTTAGGGTAGGGTTTGGGTTTTGGGGTACAGGGGTGTTTTTAGGGTTTAGGGCAGGGTTTGGGTTTTGGGGTACAGGGGTGTTTTTAGGTTTTAGGGCAGGGTTTGGGTTTTGGGGTACAGGGGTGTTTTTAGGTTTCAGGGTAGGGTTTGGGTTTTGGGGTACAGGGGTGTTTTTAGGTTTTAGGGCAGGGTTTGGGTTTTGGGGTACAGGGGTGTTTTTAGGTTTTAGGGCAGGGTTTGGGTTTTGGGGTACAGGGGTGTTTTTAGGTTTTAGGGCAGGGTTTGGGTTTTGGGGTACAGGGGTGTTTTTAGGTTTTATGGTAGGGTTTGGGTTTTGGGGTACAGGGGTGTTTTTAGGTTTTAGGGCAGGGTTTGGGTTTAGGGATAATTAAATTATATTTACCATTTTAAAATATATTTAATAAATTAAATTAATTATTTTACATTAATTACATTTTTTAATTAAATTAATTAAATTAAATAAATTAATATTTTTAATTTAATTTCATTTCATTATAAAAAATATGTACATTAAACTAATTACTTTTTTTTATTAAATTAAATTAATTACAATTTTTAATAAAATTACATTTATTAAATAGATATTATTTTATTAAATTAAATTAATGACAATTTTTAAATGTCTTTTAATTAATTTATTTTAAAAAAATTAATTATAATAAACTAAACAACATTTTTTAAAAAAGGTATACTTACCTATACTTACGATGTAATGCCATGCGTTGTAATAGCATCTGCGATGTAATGCCATGCATTGTATTGACATCCGTTGTAATGGATCCCGCGTTGTAAAATCTGCGTTGTAACGGAATGCGTTGTAACACAACGCGTTGTACAGACACCAATCCAATATTTGTGCTCATTGTCTTTTCGTGACCAATTATTGACTATAGGAGGACATCTCCTAACAGTTTACCTTTCATCTGTCTTCTATAGCTTATGATTTTGACTTTCCCTTTTAACTTACTTCTCTAGCGCATAATTTTTTATCTATATCGTCTGTTTAAAAATAACATTTTATAGGGTTGCAAGCGTTAAAGTACGGGAGCCAAAGCAAGAACTTCTAAATCTTTAAGTGGATGAAAAGTATGAGTTGGGTGTCAATTGGATTACTTTATAATAAAACATGGTGTCATCATTGCTATTGTTTTAAATGCACCAGTTTTCCAGAAATAAAAAAAATATTTGAATATTTCATAATATTGTGTGCTAAAAAACGCCAGAATTTCACAATTTGGTGAAGTGATGAAATTACCTTGAACTGTCTTGCCATCAGTAATTGACATTGAGAGAACAACCACGTGTTTCTTAAAACATGGAGAAAAGAAAGGGAAGTTGGCACGGGACTTCATGACATTACTTACTGTCAAGGTCACTTATATACCTCTAATTGCAATTGATTTGCATTCCAAGTTGCAGGTGCTCGTTCTACTTTAAATGCACACCTCAGAGCGCCATCTGGCCCTCTGTTAGTCGAGTCATAAAAAGAGCGTGCACGGGTCGGTGCCCCGCCCTGGCGCACGTCTGATCATGGCCGCCAAATATAAGGTGCATGATCGGATGTAATTGATGGATTGTGGAGGGCAGGTTACTGGAGTGAAAGCACGTCCTGTAGGTTAAAGTTTATGAGCGGATCATGAAATTAATTCACAGCCATGTTCAGCTCTCCTATAAAGACTTGCTTACATTACGCTCAATAAACGCCATCTATTAACATATGTCATCCACACCTGGGCATTAATAGCCTATAATTACAGACCGGTGTTTTGGAAACTAACAGAGTACATCAGTAATAAGATACTAACTTCCGACTTTGCTGCCATAAAAAGGGTACAGACTTCAAATGGTATTGTAGTAACAGCAAAAAGCACATGCACGCAGATTTATCTCTCACAAAGTCGCTGATGAAGACTACTAATCTTGTCTGTGTCTAATTTTCTCCCCTGTGGTTTCCGTCCTCCTGGGTCTGTCTGTTAGGAGCGCGCGGTGTTCCTTGGAGGCCATGTTTCATGGATGGTACGCGGAGCCCACCTGCCATGTGTCAGGCACGCATTTCTCATGAAGGAGTGAGGCACCCCAAGGGCGCTGGCACAGGCAGGAGATTTCAAGGCTTGTTGGTTTTGGAGTTCGGCTATGAGCTCCCTGGCGCTGGTGCTGCTGTCAACAGGCAGGATTGCAATACCACTGGAGAAGCCGGTGGAGGATGGGGGGGCAGCAGTGTTCTCAGGCGAACCACACAAAGGAGCACATATGCGAACTCCTGTCTGCCGCAGAGTGAGCCGCTGACATGTGATGTGCAGGGAACACACGTGAAATGCTTGCACTGAACATCCTGGTACACTGTTATCAGAAATATTTCTTATTTCAACAACTGTCTGATATTTTGTATCATTAAATATAAGAGAAGCCAAAACTGCCTGGCTCGTTATTGTCTGAGGGCCTCAGAAAGGATGACCAATTCACCAAGATGGAACCACATGAAACAAATGTGCCCAATATTTCCCCATTCAAAAGATCCAAAATAATCACCATCAAATGCGCCAAATATTTCAGGGTTCGTTGTAAAAGATAAACCTTCATTGCAATAACACCGCTTTTATTGTTTAAAAAAATAATAGGACTAATTATCGTGGGCATCTTACATTTACATATTGTTAAAAACGGGGTCTCTAGTTGGCCGAGGACTGCAACCCGTCCACGTAGGCACCACCACTCTAGTCAGGGTAGGCTGGATACACACAGAAAGATAACCTGTGCTCACCCTCTGGTAGCTTGGCACAGAGCAGTCAGGATAATCCAAAGAGGGACTGTGCAAAATATTTGTGCAACACACTCACACACACACACACACACAGAAAAACATCATAAAAATACTCCACAGTGGTTTAGAAAAATAGACAATCATTTTGTAAATAAATCATGATCAAAATGACAAAAATACAATAAGTAGAATTTGAGACATGCATTTTGAAAGAATAAAAGTGTTCGGAGCGCTTAGAATCAATAGGTGATTGAGGGGGTTATCTGGTTGCATGGGACTAGGACAAAGCTGACTGTTCAAGCCGACCGTGACAAATCGCTGGCCAGGGACAAGTGCCACGCAGGCCCGGTGAACAGAGTACCTTGATCCTAGATCACAGCAGTGAGATGCGGGGTGCAGACAAGCAATATGTCCATTTTGAGCCTGCAGTTCAAGTGATGCTTTGATTTTCTTCATGCAGTGATGTGTCGGGTCCGATGATCTTAGCACCTGTTCTGAGTGCAGTGGTTGCAAAGACGATGCACAGGGTTAATCTATGCTGGAGGGGTGATGCCTCCATATTCTCCACGATGTGACGATGATGAGTTGGTTCAAAGTGGGTGTTCTGGATGCAAGGCTCCAAATTCTACTTCCACAACATGGTCAATGGGCTGTTTCTGCTGCAGGCTGCAGATGCGTAAAATTCTCAGGTTCAAGAATATGGGTCCAGTTCCTGTAAACCAGGAAGAGGAGCAGGTGTAGGACTTTGATAACCCTGATTCTCAATCAATGGGAGACAAGCCAACAAGCCCTTGAAGACCACTTCAGCTGCAAGGCAGAGTTCAGCTCTCCTCAGAGAGCAGCAGGACAGCATAGCAGAATAGCAAGCCTTCCAGATAAGCAGTCAAATCAAATCAAATCAATATGAGCTTTATTCGATTTTAGTCATTTAAAATCACAAAAGCAGACAAATTCATAAAAGCAGGTAAAAACATTCGATAAATACTTTAAGTTTAAAAAGTGCATTAAGTTCCACAAAGTGCGTAAAGTGCATTCAAGAAAAGGCAGTTAATATACAAGGTTAATACAATCCAGTCTATGTTCAAAATAGATTTATCCATTTACACTTTTCTTAACTCTCAATATGCTTTTCAGATATGGCGCATACAGATAAAATACTGTCTAAAAATTGTAAATATAAAAAGGCTGGTCTGCATTGCCTCCAACCCCCCTGCTTTAACAATGGGAGGATCCATCAAGCTCTTTCCTTTACATGAAGTTTAAAAAACGTCACGTGGATAGTAGATTGTGGTGACACATTGTCGCAAGGGCAAGGGCAGAGTTCTCTGGACCATTCGTTAATCCCCGGGTAACTAAACAGTCGATGGAAGCTATTGAACCTAAATCGAGTTAAAAGGTATCTGTCATATCCCTCAGTACAACATAAAAGATACGGTTGGATATCAAACATGATGAAAGTCAAGTGATGCTGGGTTACCAACTCTTTGTTCATCTCCAGGGCAGCTCTAAGTGACTCTAAATGGATTAAGCAGGTTAATTGAAACTCCTTCCTGGAAATAGAATTCATTTTCTCTGGGGAAGTATAATAATCTGGATGCCCTATATCAATCATACATTTTTTAACATAATTCAGCCACTCAATCTTACTGGCATGGTCCAGAATCATTGAAACCTTGATTATCTCTCTGTTTAGTCCTGTAATACTAGAGGTCCAGTTCCTATGCCAAAGCAGTACAGGTTGCATTTCAATGACACCAGAGACGTAGGAGATACCCAACTCGCTGTGACAGTTAAAAACTGGGGAACTAGCTGGAACTGCTAAGATAAACCTTAAAAATGCATCTTCCACACGGATCGAGGATACATCGTAAAAACCCCACACTTCTGCCCCAAAAATCGCAATACTTAAACACTTTGCCTGGTATATCTTAAGTAGTATACCAGGGGGCCTTTTACCCATTTTTTGGGAGAAGTTAACGACAGCTGCAGTCGACTCCATAAATAGTATACTCCTATTCTTCACCACTGGGCCCCAAGAGGCTGTATTTGCAAATAGGACACCCAGATAGGTAAAGATATTTGTTGAGTCCACCCTTTTGTCCCCCAGAGGGAGGCCTTTACATTTGTTTCTCCCTCGACCGCAGGTAATAACAAACTTTTTTTTCACATTTAATTTTAATCCTAAATTATCCAAAAAGCTAGTGTATGTAGTAAGGGCTTTCTGCAGACCTAGTTGCGTGTGGGCCATGAGTACTGCGTCATCTTGCGTGGAAGAGGGAGACTATTGGCCGTTTGTTGACATACAGAGTGTCTTTCGCCATTCCTTCAAGCTCCTGTTCCAGGGTGTTGGTATATAAAGTGAACAGGAACGGCGCCAGAACACAGCCTTTTCTCACCCCTATCCACGTTAAATGGCACGGTGCATTCCCCTTTGGATCCATAGCGCACCGTAACAGTAACCCCAGAATATAATTGTTTTAAAAACTGTCCCAGTACCGGATCAATCTTCACTTTTGTTAAGATGCTCCACAGTTTATTATGTACAACACAGTCGAATGCGGCTGCAAGATCTACAAATGCCACATAAAGTTTCCCAGCCTTTGCCTGAGTGTACTTTCCAATTAAAATATTGAGATTTAAAACCTGCTCATTTGTCCCTAATCCCTGTCTAAAACCATATTAACATTGCTTATTATATTATTCTCGTCTACCAATGTTTGTAATTTGTTCAGGACAAGCAGTCAAGCAGAGTCTCAATCCTTGATGCAGCATGGCAGTTCTACTAACAGAGTCCAATTATAGGTGCAGACGTGTTTGGTGGAGTCAGAGACACAGTACACATACTCAGCTGTACCTTTGAAGTGAGGGTGAGTCAAAGAAGGGTCTTTGAAGTGCACAAAAGTTCTTTCTTCCTACCCTGGCTCCAGACAATCAGTAGGGGGTAATCAGCCCTTTGTGCCAGCCCCTCCTTCCCTTCCTTCCCCGGAAGAGCCCTCAGAATGCAGATGAGTATTCAGACACACCTAACCTTTGTATGCTTTTGGCTGGCTAGAGGGAATGAACAAAATATAACTGTCACCCACCCCAGACGTGTATTGGAGACAGGCTTCAGGCACACAGAGCTGAATGAGCAGAGACATGTCTGCTTTCTAGAAGTGGCCTTTCTAAAACAGTAATGATAAATGCAACTTTAACAGCAAGGATGATTCATGATTACCATTCCAAAGATATAAAACACGACCCCGCTATTCCTTTCCAATCAGGAATTCTAGCTTAAAGTGTATTAAGGAATTATCAATGTTAACCTATGAGAAAAGTAGGCCTCACAGTAGTGAAAAATGAATTTAGGCTTTTTTTTACTTCCAGGACATTCCTACCATTCACTCACATAGCACCATGCCCTATGGACTACCTAGGGCCTACCGAAGGGGAGGCTTATGTGTAATGAAAGGTGAGTTTAAGGCTTGACAAAGGGTTTTAAATGCCAAGTTGAAATCCCAGTAAATCTGCACATGCAGGTTCTGCAGTGGCAGGCTTGAGACATCTTTATATGGCTACTGGTGTGGGTGGCGCAGTCAGTGCTGCAGGCCCACTATAAGCATTTAATTTACAGGCTCTGGGTTTATGGTATGCCACTTTACAAGGAACTTACAAGTAAATTAAATATCCCAATTGTGTATACACTAATGTGACCATGTTTAGGGGAGAATCACATGCACATCAGCACTGGTCAGTAGTGGTAAAGTGCTCAGAATCCTAATGCCAACAGAAAGAATCAGCAAAAAGAGGAGTTAAGCACGCTAAAAGTTTGGGGAAGTCCACCCTCAGGCTGACAGGTCCAACACATATCAGCTGTAATTGTGCTTCAAACCATCATGAAATACCCTAAAAAGAGTCACAGTTTTGGGTAGTCCAAAAACATGAACATCATCACATCAAATTTTCCATCAAAAGTGAATAAATTAACAACAGAATCAACATTAAGTAATGTTATCACAATTGTCATAAATGACTATAAAAAAATCAGCATGAAACCCTATCAAGAATTGACATAAATTACTTTAACCTCTGCCTTAAGAGTAGTAATAAAGTCAAATGTAGTCAAGCCATCACACAGTACTCACTAATTATAACAAAGATGTGATGATGCTTTAGAAACTGAGTATCTGGGGGACACCATGGACTTCATTAATAAAGTTGAAGGACTCAAGTTTGATCCAACTTCCCAACTGCTTGCCACCATGGACGTGTGTTCCTTGTATACACAGATACCCCAACAAGATGGCCTGGGTGTCATCGAACTATACTTGGAAAGTAGACCTCGTCCACACAGGGTCCCCACTGACCTTATCATTTCATTTGCGAAGCTGGCCCTGAAAAAGAATTTGTTTACATTTGAAGACGAGATGTTCTTACAAGTAAAAGGCTCAGCGATGGGCTGCCCTTTTGCGCCCGAAATGGCTATTCTCTATATGGGCCAATACGAGGAGAAATACGTATATAACAACAACCCCTACAAAGAGCATATCGAGCAATGGCTCAGATATATAGACGATATCTGATGCGTCTGGAATGGTCCCACAGCTCTACTTGAAGAATTCCACGTATGGCTCAACAACAGAATCCCTGATATCAAATTCAGTCTGAGTTATGATTCTAAATCTTTACCATTTCTGGATGTGGAGATTTCTGTAAAAACTGACAAACTCTCATGCTCTCTCTATCAAAAGAAAACCGACAAGAATAATGCACTCCATTACAGGAGCTACCATCCCAGGAGTCTGCGGGATAATCTCCCATACGGACAATTTCTCCGTGTGAGGCGGAATTGCTCATCTGTACAACAGTTCGATCTTCATGGACAAGCGCTAATGGCCAAATTTCAGGAAAGGGGATATCCTCACAAGTTGCTCAAACATTCCATGAAAAGAGCTAGATGGACGCCCAGGGAACATCTACTGGAGAAAAGATCAAGACCAGCGACCCAAAGGATTGTTTGTGTATCCACCTTCGGACCTCATACCAACCAGTTGCAAAAGATCATCAAGAAAAGTTGGCATCTGGTTGTGGAAATCTTACCAAATGTAGGTGTACCATTGTTTGCCCTCAAAAAGAACCGGAGCATAGGCCAGATGATCACTTCCACTAGGCCTCCAGCCAAAAGGGACACCCAAAGTACCATCTTTGGGTCCAATCCCGTGAAGGGACATCGTAAATGCGGGACTTGCACTGTCTGTGACATCACAATGGAAGGTTCCCTTTTCACTGACGGCAACAAATTTTGGCGCCATGATGAACATACCAATTGCAAGACTAAATACACTGTGTATGCGATTCAATGTCCCTGTAAAAAGCTGTACATTGGGAAGACCACGCAGGAGGTTCGTCCATGAATCATACAACACAGGTCCCGAATAAACAATAAGAACTTAACGGCACCTTTGGTCTCTCATTTCTTACAATACAAACATTCGGTGAATGACATGAGATGGACTGTGCTGGCAGTGATTCGAGGTGGTAGTGGAGATCCAGACGTACGCCTTTCCCAAAAGGAAGCGTATCTTATCCTAAAATTTGATACATCGAACTCTGGCCTCAACGAAATGTCCGAACTCTCTAACTTAGGATTCTAGTTCCTACCGAAGCCTGTTTTCAGTATTCTCTTCAGCCCGCTTTGGCGGTTCCATGTTTAAGCTGTGCTGCTGCTGCTGATCTCTCCCCTTCAATCTTGGTTGTCCTAAATACCAATCCCCCCTCGTCTATGTTGTTAAAAATTTGGTTATATTTTCTTGCCTGTACTACTGTCATTTTCATTTCGCAATTAATGGTGGCATCGGACTTGTGTATTGTTTTAAGCAATACCTATATTGGGTACTGGCTGCACAGTGCTTTTTAACCAGGGATATGCCTCATAACACAGGATTTCATTGCAGGGCACAATCTTGGCTCACATTAACGGTTCTGGTTGGGACCAACATGAAATGAGCAACTTATGAAAAGGATTTTATGTTACAATATGTTTAAAGTTCATGCACTGGGAACAATTTGGATTCTATGTAATAATTGTCCGAGCTCTGGATATATGTCAATGTAGTGTGATGTTGTGTGTAACTTTTTCCACTGACATGCCCACTCTGACCAAGAAGTAACATCGCGATTCAGAC
Source organism: Lissotriton vulgaris (assembly GCF_964263255.1). Lineage (NCBI taxonomy): Eukaryota > Metazoa > Chordata > Amphibia > Caudata > Salamandridae > Lissotriton > Lissotriton vulgaris. The sequence continues at coordinate 1,220,426,689 of NC_141685.1, read as the reverse complement.
AAGGTTTGTCATTTAATAACCCCTTCGCGCCCCCCTTTCTTTACCTACCAGCTACATGGAACTACGAGTACCATGATTCTCGGGACTGATACACAGTCCTTTTTCCATTGTTACGCCCTCCCTGCAGTAAGTCGTTTGATCTACGAGCGAGAGGCTCACTCTGCGACTTTGTTTCCAGACGCGACAAACAATAGACTCCTTCCCTCGAGGGCTCCAAGTAAGTAGCGTCCTGGTTGCCCTGATTTCTCGGTGCAATATGTTAAACGCGTCCTAATTGTTCCTTGTTGGTCTCCGCTTTTCCACAGCGGTACGCGGCAGTTTGATTCCCGCCCCGCTGCCCGGATTTCTCCGCGGCTCGGCCGTTTCCATACGAGCACAATTTGGGTGCAGGTAGGAGACGTCCTGCTTGTTCTATACATGCCTTCTTGTAACATTAACCTTACGTGTCACATTCCAACCGCCCTTCTAAGTGTCATCCCTCTTTTGTGTGCTTTGCCCCCCAGCCTTCCCAAACAAAGAACACGATCATGTGAGTCTCCCCTTGAATCGCGCACCGCATCCTGGGCGCTCTGTATCCAGACATCTTTGATACTGCATACAGGTACTTGGTTTTCCCCCACAATCCCGTGTCTGTGCCAACATGTCTATCATGTACCCTACAGTTCTGACTGCCTTCACTCTTGCCTTTTCAGAATACTCACCTGACGCTAAATCTACTTTTCCTCGTGCAGCCTCTGTGTTGGCTGATAAGGTAAAGTTCCTATTACCCCTGGGTAGAGAGGCAGAGAGGACTCTCTCAGTATGACAATACAAGCAATTTATATAGTTTGTGACACCATTCCTTAATTCTTTTTTCAGGCAAACTCTTACCCAGTTCCTGTCCTGAGGAGAACCTATACTTATCACGGTTCGAAATGCGTTGACTCCCAGCCTGTGTCAAGAAAGAAGGGTGCAGCTAGGGATTAACTAATACCACTTGTGTGGGCCCTTTCTGTCAATCTATAAAATTTCCTACCACAGGTGTTGTGAGACAGGCAGGCAAATCCATTCTACATCCGCCTGTTCACCGGTTTTCTAGTCAAAGGACTGGCTCGCTCCACTTATAAACTGTGTTTTTTCTGTAAAGGTTGTTCATGTTGTAATTACTTTGCAATGTAATTTGTTTCAAGTGTTTTCGTTGGTGTCACCTATATATTGAGTATTCACCTTGAATGTCTGTATATTTGTATATATTGTACATATTCTTGCATGTTTTTGAACTGACTGTTTTGATAGAAAGTTCCTTTGATGTCATGTGTTCTGATGAACTAATGCAAATTGATTCTAAAATACAATACATTTGTTTGGAAATATATAACCAATGGCTATGCGGTACGGTCTGGCTGTGTGGACCTTGATTTCTCTTGAAATAATCCTGATCAGCTATTTTGTTCTGTTTTTCAATTGTTGAGATCCAGGCTGATAAGTAGTAGGATCCAATACCTTCATTTCTACACCGCTTTAGAAACATTGTCATGAACATAAGGAAAGGAAACAATCCCTAATCATCATGGATTGCATCCTTGGTATCTTCTCCTTGAATCACATTCTTAGATTTTAGAGTTTGGCAGATGGGACAGTCCATCAATATGTGACAGATAGTTTGTCCGTCGTAATCACAGTGCCATAGGCCAGCTACTCTTAACCTGTGTTTCGGGGACACCTGGGGGAGTCTGTGAAGCCTACTCAGGAGGTCTGCAACTGCCTACAAAAGAAAAACATATTAACAGAATAATAAAGTGTGCGCAAATGTAGACGTTAAATGTAAAATTAAAAGTAAACATTCAGTAAATGTGAGGGAATTTCAAATTGGAGGCCAACAATTACGTTAAATTTTCAAGTTGATCAATGGGTGCAGTGCAAGTATATCAAACAGGATGTAGGACGGACAATGGGTGGCCTTTGGTGAATTTAGCAATGCCCCAACCTTACCATTAATTACTATTGTGATTTTTTCCTATTGCTTTGTGAATAAAATAAATATTCATTTAATAGTGTATTTGTTTAGTTAATGCTTGTTTTCATAATTTGTGTATTGCTTTGCTGTGTACATTTTCCAAATTGCTTAGGCCGGGCTCCCCGAATAGCAATAATGACTTAGTAGGTTTCCCCAGATTCAAAATAATGATCCAATGGGGATCCCCAGATTTCAGTAAAGATTAAGTTGAGGTCCACAGAAGTCAAAAGGTTAAGAACTACTGCCAGAAGCTAAAATGCATGTCATACAGTGGATATCCACCACGTTTGTGACAAAGTACCCATCTGCCGAACTCTAAATCAAGCCCTTAGTTGTAAAGTTCCAGTTCTTCCTCGTAAAATATAATTCATTGCTATATGTGCAAGATATGGGTAGTTTGGAGATGTGTTAAACTTTGTAACTTCAATGATTTCTTATGCTTTGTTATTTTTTCAAAGTTCCATACAGCCACATTCCTGTCTCTTAAAAGCAAGATCCCTCTCCATGATTGTACTCCAGTTAGATTCAGCATGCCCTCCTTTGCAAATATATATATATCTATATATATATATATATGTATATATATATGCCACGAAAGATTCTTCAAGATGAAAGAACCGGAGAGACACAGAAGGGGAATGTAGGAAGGGTCTTTATTCCATCGGAGCTCTTGGCATGACGCGTTTCGGTGCAATACCTTCCTCGGATGTCAGCCCCAGCTACAGTTCAAAACGCCAAAAGAGTCTTTGTTAAATGTCCTTACGTCCTGCCTGGATTGGCTGTTCAGGTGGGCGGGGTTGGATTCACGAACAGCACCGCAGCAGCATTGGCTAACTACAGGTACCAGCATGCCCTGTCCACGACTTGCAGGTAAGTGAATTTCATTGCTATATGTGCAAGATGTGGGTAGTTTGGAGATGTGTTAAACTTTGTAACTTCAATGATTTCTTATGCTTTGTTATTTTTTCAAAGTTCCATACAGCCACATTCCTGTCTCTTAAAAGCAGGATCCCTCTCCATGATTGTACTCCAGTTAGATTCAGCATGCCCTCCTTTGCAAATATATATATATCTATATATATATATAGGAAATTTCATTCACTTAACACTTGACTTTGCCAATGTCTGAATGTAATGTGTAATATTGTGGCGCTATCGTACAACATTCTGTGCCCACTGGGGCTTTATCTCTTTTGCCAAGTGCCTTGTACATTTGGGGAGTGAGTATTACTTGTGAACAATTAATCTGTATGAATCTACGGCAGAAATGTAGTGGGTTCAGGTTCACGATATAATTAACTTGTATTTATACAGTTATTCAAAACAACGTTAGTGGTTTTTAAAGTGTAAATATATATTTATATTTTATATATTAAGCCACATGTACTTCAATCAAAGTATGTATATAATATTGGCATACATTTGATAGCACTTGGAAATGTAGTAGTATTTTTTCTATGTTGCTGAATTTTTTGTAATGATTTGCGCGCGCACTTGCACTTTAAATGTTTGGCATTGGCTGTGAGCAACTGGCCATGTGATCAAGCTGTAAAGGCGAAACGCGTTATGGCAGCGGCAGGCTTGCTGAAATAAACACGAAGGTTTAAGCACTGAAAAATTTGGGTCCGTTCTTTCGTCAGCGCTGGAGTGTTGGGCTAAGGCGGATGCCTTGGCAGTGACGAATTCTCGTTCATTTGTGTTACCGTAGAGGCTTCCACGTACGAACGGAACCCCTCCTTGTTGGTTTGGGCTACGCGGCAGGAAGCAGTTCCTTGACTGGTCACCCGGAAGAGGTCTTACGAACTCCGGGAGGAGTAAGCCGCAGTGCCCCCGGACGCCGGAAATTATCGGACTGCTTTACAGCTGACGCCTCGAGGAAGGAAGAAAGCACCGGACGGTGTTTTTTACGGTGAATCGGCGAAAGCGGTCTGGCAAGGGACGTTCCGGTAAGGAGTGTGCAGGTGTGACGGTGCTCGCTCACTTGATTAGCACCGAACATTTAACCTTTGTGGAGCGATTTAAGCTCACAGCCTTAGTGCCGTAATGTCCGCAAATAAGTTGCGTGAGCGTGAGGAGGCGGCAGAAGCTATGTTTGTAGATTCCCCGGCTGGGGGGTCTGGCCAAGTCCCGCAGGCAACGCAAGCGAACACAGGGAATCCCACCATTCGTGACTTGTTCAAGAAGTTGGAGAAGTTAATGAGATCAGAACAATCGAAGTGGTGGGAGCATAGGTCTCTTTCGAGGTACTTGCAAGTTAACAGAGTGCCGAGGGGACTGGGAATAACACTAGCCCCCAGTTACGAGAACCCTGACCCGTTAATGCTTAAGGAATGGGCTGAAGCCAACTTAGAGTCATCAGCGAAGCTATTGAGAATCTTGGTGAAATATGCCTCAAGTGATCGGGATAAATTGCAGGTTGAAATTGATAAACTGGAGGAGGAAATAACTGGACTGGGAGAAAATGATCAAGCCAAGAAATTGCGTGAAGAAATGCTGGTCCGTCTAAATAAGGAAGAGGATATTATAAAAAAGAGGAAGGCCTACAAATTTGAGAGAGATCGATTGGATTATGCGAATGGCCAAATCTTCACCTTTGCCAGGCGGTTCGATGGAGTAAAAGCAAGAGTCAGGGGGGCACAGGGTGGGGTGCCTGCTGCCCGTGACAACTCCATTTCCAGTTCGGAATTGAGCTCCAACATCGAGAGCGAACCAGAAAATGAAGGAAGAGCGGACCAGGCATTGGGGTTTACCAGGCTTACTGTGGCGGAAGAGGTAGATTGTTTGTGCCTGGACCGCAAAGACACTTTGCGGTCGAGAACAAAACGAACACCAGGCGCAACTACCGGAGGAGCCAACGCCGCAAAAAATGCAGGAGCCGCAAAAACACAAGCAAAGGGACCCCCGAGGGGCAGATGGAACCGCTCCCAACAACGCAATCAGGCACAATCGAAAGCACCAGCTCAGCGATTAACCTCACAACAATAAAATTGACGAAGCAGGAGGAAGCAGTTCTTGCTTTGGGACTGTCATATTGTCCGCCAAACAACTTCAATTATGCAGATGCTCGTATGGATACCTACAGATTTATCCGAAAGCTTAAATTAAGCAAATTTCATTGTCTTCAATCCAAAAAACAAAATCCTGTGGAAATGAATAGCCCGACTTTGCTTACTGTGGAAGACCAAGAGGATGTGAATACAATATGGTCTCTACAAAATGAATCTGCTGGCAATGTTGGGGGCGATTGCAACATGGAGCGAATAAATGCAGCAGCAGGTTTGACTTCGTTCAAGCCCAAATCAACATTTCAGCCCATCATGCTCCATGACAATATAGACGTTTATCATGACTTGGTGACCAAAGAACTGAAACAATTATATGTGGCCACTAACAGTAAACGCAATATCATGAGCAAACGTAATTGGAGCTATGTACAACTGGTGGAAAAACTTACTGCGGACAATAACATTTTGGTGCGCCAAGCAGACAAGGGGGGCAATGTTGTCTTGTGGCCCCGGAATTTATACTTGCAGGAGGCAGATAAACAACTCAATGATCTTGCATGCTATAGAAAGAGCAACTGGCCAACATTGAAGGCAACATGGGGAGATCAGGCTGCCAAGCTCCAGGCGTGGAGAAGTGCAGGTATCATAACGGAGGATGAGTTCCGATTCATGAGAAAAGAACACCCAGTGGTCCCTTCCTTTTACCTAATCCCCAAAGTCCACAAAGACAGTGTTGAGCCCCCGGGGCGCCCCATAATTTCTGCAATTGATAGCTCCTTGGAAAACGTGTCAAAATATATAGACTTCTTTCTTCAGGATTGGGTGAAAGGATTGAACTCATATGTACAGGACTCAACAGATTTTACCCGCAAGACTGAACAATTGGTTTGGGGCCCAGACCTCATATTTATGACTTTGGATGTATCCTCACTTTACACCTCAATTTCCCATCGAGATGGACTGAAGGCAATAGAACATTTCCTCAACAAACGCCCCATATACTTTGGGGTTCACAATAGGATGCTGTTATCCATGGTCAAAATGTGTTTGGAGCAGAATTTCTTTCTGTTCAATAATCAGATTTACCATCAAACCAGGGGTGTCGCCATGGGGGCCTGTTTCTCCCCTAGCTATGCATGTTTGCACATGGGGCTATGGGAGGAACAGGTCCTGGCGGGAGATCTGCGAGAAACCATGGAACAGCAGGTGGTCACCTATCTACGATACATTGATGACCTTTTCTTTGTATGGAAAGGGACGGAGGAATCAGCAAGTAAATTTGTGGAAAGGCTGAATGTTAACAATTTGAATCTGCATTTTACATCTTGCATTAATGCGAAAAAAGTCTGTTTTCTTGATATGGAAATATATGTCAGTGAAAATCGCATGCAAACTAGGCTATACAGAAAGCCGACTGCTGGCAATACCATCTTGCACGCAGCCAGCCACCATCCTGGCCATTTGATACGCAGCATTCCCTACGGGGAAATGTTGCGTATCAGACGTATCTGTAGTAGCGAGGAGGAATGCACTATAGCTCAGGAAGCTTGCAAAAATAGATTCCTAGCAAGGGGATATTCTAGATCTTTGGTGGAGTCCGCACAGAAGAGGACTCATCAGATTTCCCGGGAATCCGCCCTTATCCCAAAGAATAGAGAGGCAGAAACTACTGCAGGGAAAGGGGTCAGCAGTCCTCGCATGATTGTGACATATAGCAGACAGCATTCAGCTCTAAGAAAGATATTTTGCGATAATTGGAACCTCATTTTGGGGGATCCAGTTATTGGTAACAAAGTATCGAGAAAGCCACTGTTGACCTTCAGAAAGTCCAAATCTATGGCTAATGCTTTGGTCCAGAATGCCTTAGAACCCCAGATGTCATCAACATGGAAGTCCTTGGGAGGGGGGTTCAAGAAATGCATAGTGTGTAAGGCATGTAAATATGGGACTAACAAATCCACCTATGTTGTCCCGTTCTCCAGCACTCCGAGGAGAATCACTAAACGCCTTACGTGCAAGACAGATTACGCGGTCTATGTGCTGGAGTGCACGTGTGGTCTCAGGTACGTGGGGAGCACCCGCTTGCAGGTCCACAAACGTGTACTTCAGCACATTAGAGCTATTTCAAACAAAGATCAGGCCTACCCGGTTGCTAGGCACTTTGAACAGCAACATAGCTCTAACCCTTTGCATCTGTCTTACTTTGTTATAGATGCAATTTGGCCCATGAAGAGAGGGGGTGATCGAGAGGCGAAATTACGCCTACTTGAAACCCGGTACATCCTGGAACTAGACAGTAAGCAGCCACAGGGTCTGAATGCGACGGAAGATCTTTATACTTGTCTATGAAGTGATGGGAGTAATTACTCATTGCGAATTCTCCGCGCTTCAAAGTGGGTCAGGATAGTCCATTCAGTTACTGTGTTTGGGAGTAATTTGCCGATAGGGTACTTGGTCTTTTAAAATCACAACACTGTTGTTGCTTTATTTGAACATCTGATGCCTCCACTCTTTCTGTGTTAAGAGCTTTCTTAAATAGTAGGAGGATTAGTCCATGGAACATAACCATGAGTTAAACACAACATGTGTTTCCTTTTGTATAAGTTTTGATTTCCTTTTCAAAAATTGGTTGAGCACTAGCACGAGCACTTTAGGAAATTTCATTCACTTAACACTTGACTTTGCCAATGTCTGAATGTAATGTGTAATATTGTGGCGCTATCGTACAACATTCTGTGCCCACTGGGGCTTTATCTCTTTTGCCAAGTGCCTTGTACATTTGGGGAGTGAGTATTACTTGTGAACAATTAATCTGTATGAATCTACGGCAGAAATGTAGTGGGTTCAGGTTCACGATATAATTAACTTGTATTTATACAGTTATTCAAAACAACGTTAGTGGTTTTTAAAGTGTAAATATATATTTATATTTTATATATTAAGCCACATGTACTTCAATCAAAGTATGTATATAATATTGGCATACATTTGATAGCACTTGGAAATGTAGTAGTATTTTTTCTATGTTGCTGAATTTTTTGTAATGATTTGCGCGCGCACTTGCACTTTAAATGTTTGGCATTGGCTGTGAGCAACTGGCCATGTGATCAAGCTGTAAAGGCGAAACGCGTTATGGCAGCGGCAGGCTTGCTGAAATAAACACGAAGGTTTAAGCACTGAAAAATTTGGGTCCGTTCTTTCGTCAGCGCTGGAGTGTTGGGCTAAGGCGGATGCCTTGGCAGTGACGAATTCTCGTTCATATATATATATATATATATATATATATATATATATATATATATATATATATATATATATATATATTTATATATATATATATATACATGCCATGAAAGATTCTTCAAGATGAAAGAACCGGAGAGACACAGAAGGGGAATGTAGGAAGGGTCTTTATTCCATCGGAGCTCTTGGCATGACGCGTTTCGGTGCAATACCTTCCTCGGATGCCAGCCCCAGCTACAGTTTAAAACGCCAAAAGAGTCTTTGTTAAATGTCCTTACGTCCTGCCTGGATTGGCTGTTCAGGTGGGCGGGGTTGGATTCGCGAACAGCACCGCAGCAGCATTGGATAACTACATGTACCAGCATGCCCTGTCCACGACTTGCAGGTAAGTGATTCCACCCCAGTCCTAGTGTCCCAAGTAGGGTCCTGAGTTCTTGTGGACGAGGAATGTTCTTGTGGCAAAGCTGTGCATGTGAAAGTATGTACCCTTCCCGGGTCCCCTAGACACTTCAGCTGCGTGTGTCTGTTCTCAGCCGGGCCATGGATTCGTCGATGAAGTCATCGCCGTTCCTCTGTGAAGTCACAGTAATTAAGCACAGGGGCTGAGAGCGGGTGCAGCGGGTCAGTGCATTCCAATACCTTGGAGGGAAAGTGTGCCGAAGCTGTCCTGTTGAGACTGACCTCTGATTGAAGCGGGTCTCTTCCAGCACATCCAGGACTGGCGTGCAAAGTAATTGCCACAAAAGATTCTTCAAGATGAAAGAACCGGAGAGACACAGAAGGGGAATGTAGGAAGGGTCTTTATTCCATCGGAGCTCTTGGCATGACGCGTTTCGGTGCAATACCTTCCTCGGATGCCAGCCCCAGCTACAGTTCAAAACGCCAAAAGAGTCTTTGTTAAATGTCCTTACGTCCTGCCTGGATTGGCTGTTCAGGTGGGCGGGGTTGGATTCACGAACAGCACCGCAGCAGCATTGGCTAACTACAGGTACCAGCATGCCCTGTCCACGACTTGCAGGTAAGTGATTCATTGCTATATGTGCAAGATATGGGTAGTTTGGAGATGTGTTAAACTTTGTAACTTCAATGATTTCTTATGCTTTGTTATTTTTTCAAAGTTCCATACAGCCACATTCCTGTCTCTTAAAAGCAGGATCCCTCTCCATGATTGTACTCCAGTTAGATTCAGCATGCCCTCCTTTGCAATATATATATATATATATATATATATATATATATATATATATATTACCTACTGGCGGTCGCCAGTAGGTAGTTATAGTTAGGATAATTTTCAATGTTAAATCTCAACATTCTATTTTGAATAACTTTGGCGCCGGTTGACGAATCTGCCTGAAATTTTCAGGAAAATGGTCTCATGGCGGTCCGGTCCTTCCCTTAAAGTTTGGGGGGGATTCGTCAAGCGGGGGCCGAGATAAAAGGGGGGTCCCAAAACGCGTTTTCCCCATGTTAATTTCCATAGGGCGGTCGATTTCACTTTTAGCTCGAACGGCTGAATGGATTTCCACCAAACTTGGCAAAATTGTAGGGACTGGTAGCCCGATGTGCCTTTGCTATGTCTCAAGATATGTGCTTCAGTGGATTTTGAGAAATTAACCTTCAAAAAAATATATATATCTATAGGCGCTCTCCGGTGCGCGCACCGGAGAGCGCTCCCGGCGCGACACGCGACTTGCGCGCAGAAAGCTGATTGGCTCTCAGTTGTCTGTAAACATTCTAAACAGTCCGGAGCGGCCGCCATCTTGTCTATCGGTAAAATCTAGTCATAAGAGGTGGCAAAAACAAAGGGTGGAATTGACCATAAGGGGGCAGGGTAGACCCCCCTGACCCCCTAGGTTTGATATGGGGGCCATTAAAGGGCCCCGCGGGGCCTCAAATTTTTTTTTTTTTTCGATTTTCGCGGGGGAAGCGCCTGGTGCGCGCACCGGGGAGCGTATCGAGGAGGGTACTATGGAAAAATAATCACTTCAAAAAATTGTATGTTTATTAATTGTTTTTTTTAAATTTTTTTATTTTATGTAAGTACCTACATGTAGGTACTAATGAAGAGACTTAAATTTAATGTTCACCATCTTCTTTGTAGACATCTTGCATGTTGTTATTGTATTTTTTGTGGTATATGGAATTCATAATATAGTCTGTCTGGAAAGGAGAAACAGATCTTTTAAGCACTCCCTGAGAATTTCTAGGGGATCATGAGTAGTCTATCCTGTTCACTTATGAAAATGAGGTGAAAAATATTCATATGAGATAATATAGTGGGAGAAAGGTAGTAACTATGAGTAAACTTACTATGTAACAGAAAAATAGTTGAACAGTATACTATAAGTCTCACTTTATATTTTAAACATTTTTGGTAATACTTTATGAATTACATATAAAAAAGAATATTGTCTGAAACAACTTGAAATTATTAAATATAAATTTATTCCTCTGATTCTTTTTCATAATTTAATAACATTTCTAACATAATATGCGTCACTTTTTAAATATTGCATAACAATGCGCATTTTTTTACACCGCTGGTGCGTCACAAAAATTGACGCACAGGAAGCGCAAAACTAACAGCGCAAGGCCTTCATAAATATGGTCCTGGATTTTCCCCGTGCTTCTCCGGTGCGCGTACCATGCAAATTAACTTTGAAAAAATATATATTGTGCTACATTGGGCTATATATATATGCCAAAATGCCAAAATGTAACCCAAATGTAGTCCAATGTAGCCCAATGTAGCCCAAAGATGGCCACCAGAGACCAAAAAATGTAAATGTAGCCCAAATTTCAACTAGATGTAGCCCAACTGTAGCCCAATGACAGAATGTACCAGAGTGTTCTAAAGAACAACTAGAGTGCTAACAGTCTTATTTATAAAGTGAGACTTATAGTTAGGAATTAGCATTAAAAAAAACTATGAAATTCACTGAAAAAACCATAGGTTTCACACCAGTTATAGTAAGGAATTAGCATTTAAAAAACCTATGAAATTCACTGAAAAAACCATAGGTTTCACACCAGTTATAGTTAGGAATTAGCATTTAAAAAACCTATTAAATTCACTGAAAAAACCATAGGTTTCACACCAGTTATAGTTAGCTGGAAATTTTACTGACATAAAACCATTGAAATTCCCACGTTATAGTTAGTCGGACTCACTATAACTTGCGCGTGCAATGCACTGCTGATGACATCACATATTACATCACTCATGACATGGTCAGTGACATCACTCATGACACCATCCTTGTGACATAGTGACAGACCTCCTTTCACTATAATGTAACCCTTGAGACACATATTCAAAAATAGAAACTGAAATTTTTAAAAAAATGGAGATACCTATATCAGTTACAACAAGCAATTCAGTAATTCCACTATCTATATACACATCCACTCATTCACCAACAGTTCTATATAGTCACTCATACATATACTCACTCATCATATGAAGAGATACACCTATACATCCTGTTACACACCGACATTCATCCAAAAGTTACTCACACACATATTCACACGTGCAAATAAACTATTGAACAACCATTTATTTGAATATAGAGTTATACAACCACTTCCACCTTACTTCTACTGAAAATTACACAAATTTATTCTCTTAAACAATCACTTATAGAAACACATACTTATTTAAACAGGAAATCTTACAATCTCTTACTCTCACATATACTCACTTATATACATCAATATTCATATATACTAGATTAAAACATATGTAGTTACTGATAAAGACACTAGCGAGACAGTCATTCACTCACTAACAAACACATATAGACACTCATCCACCCATACAGTCCTGTACATATGCTGTCTTCAAAACACATACAAACAAAGAGTCAGTCACTCATGCATCTATGTGCTAAGTAATACCCCCACCAAACCATATAGACACTCATACTGATACTAATAATAATATCAAATAACCCATATACATACGCATGTTGCTACTTATCAACACATGTAGCCACTTATACACAAAGTGAAACACTAATATATGTATTTAAATTTTTAAACATAACTCACTAATATTTATTTTTCAGAAAGACACATATTCACTGGATGGTGTCATCAGTGATGTCATGAGTGATGTCACTGACCATGTCATGAGTGATGTAATATGTGATGTCATCAGCAGTGCATTGCACGCGCAAGTTATAGTGAGTCCGACTAACTATAACGTGGGAATTTCAATGGTTTTATGTCAGTAAAATTTCCAGCTAACTATAACTGGTGTGAAACCTATGTTTTTTTCAGTGAATTTAATAGGTTTTTTAAATGCTAATTCCTAACTATAACTGGTGTGAAACCTATGGTTTTTTCAGTGAATATATATATATATATATATATATATATATATATATATATATATATATATATATATATATATATATATATATATATATATATATATATATATATATATATATATATATATATATTACCTACTGGCGGTCGCCAGTAGGTAGTTATAGTTAGGATTTTTTTCAATGTTAAATCTCAAAATTCTATTTGGAATAACTTTGGCACCGGTTGACGAATCTGCCTGAAAATTTCATGAAAATGGCCTCGTCGAGCTCCGGTCCTTCCCTGAAAGTTTGGGGGGGATACAATAAGCGGGGGCCGAGATAAAAGGGGGGTCCCAAAACGCGTTTTCCCCATGTTAATTTCCATAGGGCGTTCGATTTCACTTTTAGCCCGAACGGCTGAATGGATTTACACCAAACTTGGCAAAATTGTAGGGACTGGTAGCCCGATGTGCCTTTGCTATGTCTCAAGATATGTGCTCCAGTGGATTTTGAGTAATTTAGGTTCAAAAAAATATATATATCTATAGCAGCGCACCGGTGCGCGCACCAGGGAGCGCTCCGGGCGCGTGACGCGAGGTGCGCATGGAAAGCTGATTGGCTCTCGGGTGTCTGTAAACATTCCAAACAGTCCAGAGCGGTCGCCATCTTGTGTCTCGGTAAAATCGAGACATAAGAGGTGGCTAAAACAAAGTGGGAACTGACCATAAGGCGTCAGGGATAGACCCCTTTGACCCCCTAGGTTTGATGTGGGGGCTATAAAAGGGCCCCACGGGGCATTTAAAATATTTTTTTTTTTTCGTTTTGCGCGGGGGAAGCGCTCGGTGCGCGCACCAGGTAGCGCACCGGGGAGCGTAAAATGAGGGAAAAAGATGACAGAGTTTTAAAAAAAATTAAGTTTTTATTTAGAAATTGGAGGTAGTTCTTAAAAGAACTTTTTTTTTCTTCTTTTTGTTGTTTTATATTTTTTTTGTGTTTTTGGAACTTTTTGAACTTTTTTTGGCTTTTCAAAACAGTTTTATATTTTTTTTGTATTTTTTAGGGGGAGAAACAAAAAAAGGGAATTGAAACTGGCTCAACTGGAGCAAAAAAACAAAAAACCCAAAAAATTATTTCTTTTTGGGGCACTTGTGATTATCACCTGCAAGGACGATGAGCTTAATACTTTGTTCCCCATAGGAGATAAGCTTGCCACAAGCAGTACAAGTAATTTTAAAATCAGCAAATCTCGGCTGAATGCAAGGCATCACCTCAGATGTTTCTGGTTGCGAGGAAGTGGGTTGGTTTCTTTGGGAGGGGGTCCTTGATGACTGGGGGAGGTTACTGGCCAGTTCCCGGAACTCTGCACGAGAGTAGTTGTTTGGATGCTTTCTTGTCATGTGCCGAATCATGGTATAGTTACCAAAAGAATATTTCTTGTTTGGGTTGCCCCGTGAAAGTTCATCATTGCAGATGAGGCAAGTCACCTTGGGAGCATTCACCTTTTTTTTCCCCTCTGGAATTGAAAAAAACTGCCAAACAATGTGTGGTTTGGGTTTGTAAGGTGTATTTTCTTCTGGCAGCCATCTTCTTCTCCCCTCCTCCTCTTCCTCTTCCTCCTCCTCCTGTTCTTGACCAGCAATATAATTTGGAGCTGGTCCTCTTGGTGGTGGTGGTGGTGGTGGTGGGGCAGATGCACCAGCTGATGCTACTACTGAAGCCATTATTTGGAGCAAAAAAGTAGAGAGAGCAACAAACAGGTCTTCCTCAGTCAAAGGACAAAGTCAGAATAAGGAAAAAAGGTGGGGTCTTTCATCATTTAGAAAAAAAAACTGTCCTGAACCAATGAGAAGTGTTATTTTCAGGTCACAAGACCAGGGGCTTCATCATTATGAAACTAAAACTGTTATGAACCAATGAAAAGTGTTATTTTCTGCTCACATGACCCGACGCGCTTACGCTACGCGCACGGGGGCGCGCAGCGTAAGCGCGTCGGAAGTTTACGTTTTGCGATCGTATTCGCTCGAGTACTTCCGGGTGCGCTTACGCCGTGCGTATCACGCGGTCGCGGCTACGCGATACGTCACGATCATGTTTTCGTTTGCGATATTGGCGCTCACGAGACGCTCCCCGGAGCGCGCCCGGGGGCGCTTTTCAGAAATACGCTTTTCGGGGCGCACTCCGGGGCGCGCTCTGGGAGCGCTCCCCCCAAAAATTAAAAAAAAAAAAATTGGATAATTGTAGAGACAGGTAGCCCTATTCTGAAGTGGTTTGTAAAAAAATTAACTTTATAAAAATATGTATTGTGCTACATTGGGCTTAATATATGTTAGAGCCAAAATGTAGCCCAAATGTAGCCCAAAGTAGCCCAATGTAGCCCAAAGATGGCCACCAGAGATCAAAAATTGTAAATGTAGCCCAAAATTCAACTAGATGTAGCCCAACTGTAGCCCAATGACAGAATGTACCAGAGTGTTAAAAAGAACAACTAGAGTGCTAACAGTCTTATTTATAAAGTGAAACTTATAGTTAGGAATTAGCATTAAAAAAACCTTTGAAATTCACTGAAAAAAACCATAGGTTTCACACCAGTTATAGTTAGGAATTAGCATTTAAAAAACCTATTAAATTCACTGAAAAAACCATAGGTTTCACACCAGTTATAGTTAGCTGGAAATTTTACTGATATAAAACCATTGAAATTCCCACGTTATAGTTAGTCGGACTCACTATAACTTGCGCGTGCAATGCACTGCTGATGACATCACATATTACATCACTCATGACATCACTGATGACACCATCCAGTGAATATGTGTCTTTCTGAAAAATAAATATTAGTGAGTTATGTTTAAATATTTAAATACATATATTAGTGTTTCACTTTGTGTATAAGTGGCTACATGTGTTGATAAGTAGCTACATGCGTATGTATATGGGTTATTTGATATTTTTAGTAGTATCAGTATGAGTGTCTATATGGTTTGGTGGAGGTATTACTTAGCACATAGATGCATGAGTGACTGACTCTTTGTTTGTATGTGTTTTGAAGACAGCATATGTACAGGACTGTATGGGTGGATGAGTGTCTATATGTGTTTGTTAGTGAGTGAATGACTGTCTCACTAGTGTCTTTATCAGTAACTACATATGTTTTAATCTAGTATATATGAATATTGATGTATATAAGTGAGTATATGTGAGAGTAAGAGATTGTAAGATTTCCTGTTTAAATAAGTATGTGTTTCTATAAGTGATTGTTTAAGAGAATAAATATGTGTAATTTTCAGTAGAAGTAAGGTGGAAGTGTGTGTATAACTCTATATTCAAATAAATGGTTGTTCAATAGTTTATTTGCACGTGTGAATATGTGTGTGAGTAACTTTTGGATGAATGTCGGTGTGTAACAGGATGTATAGGTGTATCTCTTCATATGATGAGTGAGTATATGTATGAGTGACTATATAGAACTGTTGGTGAATGAGTGGATGTGTATATAGATAGTGGAAGTACAGAATTGCTTGTTGTAACTGATATAGGTATGTCCATTTTTTAAAAATTTCAGTTTCTATTTTTGAATATGTGTCTCAAGGGTTACTTTACACTGAGAGGAGGTCTGTGACTGTGTCACAAGCATGGTGTCATCAGTGATGTCATGAGTGATGTAATATGTGATGTCATCAGCAGTGCATTGCACGCCCAAGTTATAGTGAGTCCGACTAACTATAACGTGGGAATTTCAATGGTTTTATATCAGTAAAATTTCCAGCTAACTATAACTGGTGTGAAACCTATGGTTTTTTCAGTGAATTCAATAGGTTTTTTAAATGCTAATTCCTAACTATAACTGGTGTTAAACCTATGGTTTTTTTCAGTGAATATATATATATTATATATATATATACCATAACCAGCATGCCGTTAAACACGCCCACTGGGGCAGGACTCATATCATTTAAATAAATTAGTTCTTCTAAACCAGTTTCCTGCTTAACTCGTGCCAGTGAACAAGAGCGATTGCAGCTCGAAACGCGTATGGCAATTGGAATGCGTTGCGCCTGCTGCTAACACTGCCGCCTGCAATGTTGGTGTGAGTCCGACAGTGTGTAGCTTCCCACAAGGGCAACTTTGGTTTTTTGAAATTTAGCGGTCTGCTCGGCCGCGGGAAGCTCCGACGCCGGATGGCGTCTCCTGATGGCTGGTAAACACCGGCACTCCTTGGAACTGTTGGAGCCTCACTTGTGGAGATATTGGCGGTGCCAAGTAACAGGATGTCCACAGACTTCCTCCCTACAGGGATTACTTATTATATTGAGTGGCAGGACTGGGGCCACTTGGGAAGAGAACTTCGAGTCTTTGGCAGCATATCAGGACTACCATAACCAGCATGCCGTTAAACACGCCCACTGGGGCGGGACTCATATCATTTAAATAAATTAGTTCTTCTAAACCAGTTTCCTGCTTAACTCGTGCCAGTGAACAAGAGCGATTGCAGCTCGAAACGCGTATGGCAATTGGAATGCGTTGCGCCTGCTGCTAACACTGCCGCCTGCAATGTTGGTGTGAGTCCGACAGTGTGTAGCTTCCCACAAGGGCAACTTTGGTTTTTTGAAATTTAGCGGTCTGCTCGGCCGCGGGAAGCTCCGACGCCGGATGGCGTCTCCTGATGGCTGGTAAACACCGGCACTCCTTGGAACTGTTGGAGCCTCACTTGTGGAGATATTGGCGGTGCCAAGTAACAGGATGTCCACAGACTTCCTCCCTACAGGGATTACTTATTATATTGAGTGGCAGGACTGGGGCCACTTGGGAAGAGAACTTCGAGTCTTTGGCAGCATATCAGGACTACCATAACCAGCATGCCGTTAAACACGCCCACTGGGGCGGGACTCATATCATTTAAATAAATTAGTTCTTCTAAACCAGTTTCCTGCTTAACTCGTGCCAGTGAACAAGAGCGATTGCAGCTCGAAACGCGTATGGCAATTGGAATGCGTTGTGCCTGCTGCTAACACTGCCGCCTGCAATGTTGGTGTGAGTCCGACAGTGTGTAGCTTCCCAGAAGGGCAACTTTGGTTTTTTGAAATTTAGCGGTCTGCTCGGCCGCGGGAAGCTCCGACGCCGGATGGCGTCTCCTGATGGCTGGTAAACACCGGCACTCCTTGGAACTGTTGAAGCCTCACTTGTGGAGATATTGGCGGTGCCAAGTAACAGGATGTTCACAGACTTCCTCCCTACAGGGATTACTTATTATATTGAGTGGCAGGACTGGGGCCACTTGGGAAGAGAACTTCGAGTCTTTGGCAGCATATCAGGACTACCATAACCAGCATGCCGTTAAACACGCCCACTGGGGCGGGACTCATATCATTTAAATAAATTAGTTCTTCTAAACCAGTTTCCTGCTTAACTCGTGCCAGTGAACAAGAGCGATTGCAGCTCGAAACGCGTATGGCAATTGGAATGCGTTGCGCCTGCTGCTAACACTGCCGCCTGCAATGTTGGTGTGAGTCCGACAGTGTGTAGCTTCCCACAAGGGCAACTTTGGTTTTTTGATATATATATATATATATATATATATATATATATATATATATATATATATATATATATATATATATATATATATATATATATATATATATATATATATATATATATATATATATATATATATATATATATATATTATTTTGTTCAAAAAATGTTAGCCATTCTAGGAAAGTTCCACCCAATGCTTGTTCATTATAATTTCATGGTCCACAATACAAAATCTTGGATTAATCAACTCTTTTTTCTAAATTTAACTTCTGTCAATTTTTCCCATATTCAAAAGTTTAATGATAATACATGGCCAGTACCAACGTTCTCTCTTTCTGGCAGATTTCCAGTAGAAAGGAGGCAAATGCTACTGTGCCATTTTATGTGGGCACACTTGCCAAAACATCCAATTAGGTATATGTACCATGTGCGGCTCTTCCGTCTAAAATGTCTTGGGGCAAGAGGGCAAGACAAGCCAAAAAACTCAAAGCCAGCTTTTTTTTAGGATTTATTCAGGTAAAGGAAGTGGGCAGCCACCAAACAGTCATGGTGTACATTATTGATTTATGCCAGCCAGAAAAATGTGGCCAGTTGAATGGTTTCTGAGGCATTGTTGAAGTGTAGATATTTGGGGATTTATTTATATGAGACCTGCATCACTTTTGCACTACATAAAGTGGTACATGCGTGATGCCTGTCTCTTAATCTGATTTAGGAAGACAAGCAAATCCACCCTGCATTGCCTTGAGTGGCCTCATAAATCATGAGTAAGGCAATGCAGTGCAAACCGTTTTGTAGCCTTACTCTGCGTCCAGGTGGCGTTCCATGGGCATTGCGGTGGGCTATCCCACTCAACACCCATGGAATCTGACACTGCCCCAGATTTACAAAATCATTTAAACCCAGGGACGTACCATATCT
Source organism: Lissotriton vulgaris (assembly GCF_964263255.1). NCBI lineage: Eukaryota > Metazoa > Chordata > Amphibia > Caudata > Salamandridae > Lissotriton > Lissotriton vulgaris. The sequence continues at coordinate 1,220,407,667 of NC_141685.1, read as the reverse complement.
GCACGCCTCCCATGGTGCCTCTTTCCGCACAAAAAACAATCCTGCATGTAATGGAGGCACCATGATGCAAGGGTGCTTACGTTTAGGGTTACGCAAGAATGAAAAAGACAGACAGATGATGGACGGAATACAGAGAAAATCAGTCTTGACCATGTTCCTCAAGGGAACAGTCCAGCCCAAACCGCCAAGCCAGGCCCACCCTGGACCAGCAACAAGCATCCTGGGACCAGTTTCGGGGCATCACCCCTCATCAGCCAGGCTAGCTTCAATATAGTGAGACAGTAAGACCGGGACCCACGTCTGGGCATACCCGGCGCACTTAATCGCATGAAAGCAAAAGACACACAGATGATGGACAAAATGCAGACTAAATCAGACATTCAACACAGTCAAGAGATCTGGGTTAAATAAATCATTCTTTTGCTCACCATGGCTCCCCAGTTTAGACCCAGCATATGCAAATCAGTCTTGACCCTGGTCCTCATGGGAAGAGTCCAGCCTGAACTACAGGCCAGGCCCTCCCTGGATCAGAAAGAAGCATCCTATGACCGGTTTCAGGGCATCACCCCTCATCAGCCAGGCTAGCTTGAATCCAGAGACACAGTGAGCCCGAGAACCACATCTAAAAACATTGCCCGGTGCACTTAGGGCAAGAAAGCAAAAGACACATTGAGGATGTGTGGAATGCAGAGCAAATCAAACATTCACCCCAGTCAAGAGATCTGGGCTGAATCCACTCTTTTGCCAACCATTGTACCTCAGTTTAGACCCAGCATATGTAAATCAGTCTTGACCCTGTTCCTCATGGGAACAGTTCAGCCCAATCTGCCAAGCTATCCCTCCCTGGACCAGAAACCAGCATCCTGGTTCCGGTTTCGGAGCACCACCCATCATCAGCCATGCTAGGCTGAATCCAATGACACAGTGAAATTGGGACCCATGTCTGGGCATACCTGACACACTTAAGGCGAGAAAGCAAAAGACACACAGATGATGGATGGAATGCAGAGCAAATCAAACATTCACCCCCAGTCAAAAGATCTGTACTAGGCTGCAGAAACTGCAGAAACTGCACCAGCAAAGGGAGAAAGGACAGGGATGCACCATATTGCTTAAATCCGAGGCATTCCTGCCCTTTCAGTTGGGCATAAAGCAGTGCAGCAAAGTGCTACATTTGCCTAAGTCAAAATCACATAGATGAGCCCCTAGGTTTTAAGGGTACAGATGTATATTTTACTGTCCTCCAGATATATGAGCAGTCTCTGTTGCAAAGCCTCAGGGATGGCTGTGTCTAGCCTTGCATATTGTCACGTCCACAAGGATTAAGAATATCTTGGAGAGAGCTTTCACCTTTTGAACAATTCGCTTTGTATATTGTAGCATACCATTACATTGCATGAATCTTACCTGCTGCACAATATGTAAAAAAAATAACACATACGGTTGCCCTGGTTATGAGTAGGCCCTGTTGGATGCTAATTATGACTTCTGATAGAAATCTGACTGCAATGTGTTAGGAATTAATGGGACAAGATATTTATCACATAGTCTGACTTTTTTATGAATATCATTTGGAATTTGGTCCTTACTGTACCAAAATCTGCATTTTCTACTAAATACCATACCTTTCTCCGTGTTATCTTCTGGGAGGTTTGACCTGCCAAAATTAATGAAAGGCAGTGCTTAATTTGAGCCAGTGGTTTCCGGTGCTCGGCTCCAGAACTTAATTGTCAGCACTGGGGCCTGTGACAGTCTGCCACAAGGTGGTGCTGTTTGGCTAACTTAGAGATGAGCAAAATTGTATTATTGACTCACTATACATTACAATTAAATATTACCTGCCACCCAAGCAATTCTTATAGCTTTGGGGGTCTGGAATAGTACGAACTGTCACACTTGTAGGAGTGTGAATATTAGTACTTGTGTTGTTACTATCAATGGCGTCCCTGGCAGGGGCAATGGTTGGCACAAGGAGCAGTGGCCTCCTGAAGAAAGCCCTGGCACTTCTATTTTTACAAATTAAGCACTGAGGGGAGACTTTTATAGTACATGGTATCACTATTTTACAGGCCACTTGTAATCAGCCCCTGTCGGTTATTTCAGCTTCTTATCATTCTCACTATTTCCCTCTATCCCTGGAGAGCCTCGTGTTGAGTTCATAAATGTTATGAAAGCATGGAAGGATGTTCACTGGGGAACATTACATGGCTGATCAGAAAAAGCTAAAAAGGAGTAAGGTGGCACTGCTTTTGGTATGGCATAAGGACATTCAATCATATGCCAAGACTCCATAACTTAACACAGCATCACAATGTATGGTGCATAAAACCATAGCATAATATGACAGGTATTTCAAAATCATATGTTCAGATCAGTGGGTCTTTTGGTGTTATGCATTAGTTTATTATTAACCAAAACAACACTCATTTTATTGTTACTCATTACTACTCACACTCATTACAAGTTAACAGAAGACTGGATATCCTCCATGCCGAGCATTAGAGTAAATGTTTATTGGGTATATTACTATACATAACATATATCTTAATGTGCCATATGTCTGGGCAAAACATACAAGTAAGTCTCATGATCCTAAATTATACTAATGAAAGAGGGTGAGACGGGTCAGGAATTTCAAAATTAAAAATGAAATGTAATGTTCTTTTTCTTTTGCTGGCGATTGATAAAGTAGTACCAGACAGCACTTTAACTAGTAAACAGTTTGCACTGCATTTTGGAGAGTTAGACTACTAGGGACAGATTTAATAACAAAAGTTCCTGTGTTATGTGGCATCAATGGGAAAGACAAAACAGAACCAAATGAACAAGGACATGGTGCTGTTTTTTGTCCTCCAGTACTGGCACACTTTTGTCTGCCATGCACCAAAGCACACACCTGCAGCGCAATGGTGTGTGCACTTTGTCAAGAATAGATTTTTTACTGGAAAGGGACATTTCCCCAACAAAAAATAGCTCTGAAACATTTCCCACTTTGTATGTGTGGTGTACAGCATAGTACACATGCAAAGTTTGAAAACTTTTGAAACTAGAATTTCTTTGTATATCTTACCCCTGTCTCGATGAGCAGATAAGCATCAACACATTTTAGCAGATACAGATTTGCATCAAAACCTATGGGTGGGTGTAAGGCAGCGCCCATGTACCAGAGATGAAATGCTCCATGACATTTGGGGTCAATTTTGATGTTGGTCGGAGTTGTCTCCGACCGACATCAATGAGCAATTGAGACCGACCGACCTCCTGTCAGCGGTCCTGACCGCCTAATTATGATGTGACAGCAAATGGTGCACTCACATACTCACATTTCCCTATGGGAGATTGTGCTACGGCCATACACTGGCCTTAGCACAAGCTCCCATAGGAAAATGGGAAATGTGTGGTTGTGTTCATCCCTGCACTGCGTGGCAGGCACCTCAGGGTGCCTGCCACCTGGTGGAGAGATCAACAAGGGGGCCTCGGCCCCCAACCGGAGGCCGCAAGGAGATGGGGGCCCTGTTCGGGGACCCCAAACTCGCATTCTGACAGGCTGTCTATTTTGGAAAACCCAGCATAGAAAGCCTGTCAGAAACCCAGGATCATAATCCAAATGGCAGAAACGCCGTCCATTGGGATTTCAGGGTTGTCTCTGACTAGCCAAAGGGCTCCTTGAGCCAGCCGAAATCCAGCCAGAATGACCGGGCGGTTTCAATTCTGACCACCTAGATTGTAATTAGGCGGTCAGAATTGAAACTGATGATCTCAGTCGGAAAGCTTCCAACCTCAATTTTGAGGTTTTCTGACCAAGATTGCAATAGGCCCCAAAGTAGGGCAAGGTAGTGCATAGCACTACTTTGTGTTACTTCAGGCATCTTTTAAATGTAAATTAGGATTTCTGCTAGGAAGTAAATCCCAACACAACAGTGTTTAAAAATTTCTCTCTTAATTTAATTATGTTCGACTTGTTTTATAGTGCTCAAATCTATTTTTTGCTGTGTATATATATTTGAATAATACATGCTTCTATAAGCCAATGTAAGGTCACATACCACGGAAGGATGAAAGGTTGAGAAGTTCTTGGCAAAATTCCAACTTGAAAGCTGCAGCTCTTAGCTGATGGTAGAACCAAGGTCTTGACTGCCACCCATCAAGAACACTGTAGCTCCTATTTGCCACAGCACATTTGTACCAAAGACGCTCACACTCCTTTGCAGTGTGGCAGCAGTGCAAACTTCTGCGAAAGAAAAGTGTATGGCCAGATTCCCACAACATTTTATCCCAAGTTTCACCTCATGCTAAAAGCAAGAAAATGTAAACTAGTGCACATGTAGTATATAATAGCATGCACCATTTACCAGAGTGAAGATGGTGATCATGGTGATGGTGATGAGACTCTTCTAACACATTGATGATGGGTGGGATAAGCCGTAGATCTGACGGCACTTTACACAACTTGTACAAGGGTAATCTGTATAGTAGTATCTTTGTCACTGACTTCACTCCCATTATTTGAATTACTGTTCAAGCTCAAGTGTGCACCATTGTGTTTCTTATATTGCATATTAAGTTGTACACTTAGTGCACAACCACCAACATAAACTCACAGTGGACATAATTGTTTATGAAACAACATCCTAAGGGGAATTCTTGAGAGACGAATATCTCGTGTTTATTACCCATTATGAGCCAAATGTGTGAAGCATGATTTTTTTGTGATTTACATGCAATGTTTCTATGAAGAAAAGATACGCTTTAACTAATTGTTGAAAAATGTGCAACTTGACTCTGAACATAACATTCTTCGAAGTAACCTTTTTTTATTGAAACTCTGCTCTTTCTCCTTCATGTAGGAATTCGTTTTGCCACAATAATAGCCTTTTGGAATTTCGTAAACACGATCGTATGCTTATAAGATCATGTTCGAGTATAAAATATTTCATAGATTCTCTTTCTTTACATACCTCGTGCCACTTCTTTTAAAGAGACTCTCCTCGGTCAGGTGAGGAACTTGAATAATCGCAAACACTGACTTCAGTTCTTACATCTGCTGAGCCACCTTTAAGCTGTTCAGATCATGATAACTCACCAGCCGATGGGTATCAGGTCCTAACGCACCAAAGTTTCTTTTTGTTAAACCAAGGTCTTAAATCCTTAACAACTAAGACCAATGACTTAGGTCAGGGGTAAAAAAAATTATTAAAAAAAGTTTTTATAATGTTATTGTTTCGACCTCCACAAACAAATAATGGGATCATCATCATGACAAAATGAAAATTCAGAAGCACCTGGCGCAATTACTTAGAGCAAAAAAGAAAAGGTATGAGTGAACTAAGAGTAGAGATTACTAACATTCTGCAACAATAAAAGAAAGCAGTCAAATAAAAATTCACTAAGGGCCTTTTCTAGTTAATAAAGAAAAAGCATAAGTGAATAAATGGAAGTATATCTACTTTGGACTCTTCAGGGCAATTTTCATGCAGGTCCATCAAACGAAGCCTTAAAATAAGGAGGGCTTCTTCCTAAACAGTGACATTTTCCATTTTAACTGCCATAGGATAATTTGATCCTTTATACATATACTCTAAACTTTCCCCATAAATAGACCTTTACTCAACAAAGTGCCTTTGCTTAGGTTGGTGTTAATCAGTTCAGCAGTTATTGTGAATTCAGCATTTAAAGAATACTCTGGTCGGGGGATGAAAAGGATACATTTTTAGAGCCGTCTGAACCAATTGGCAAAGGATCTTCCATGGTTTGTGAATCCACAGAGAATATATGACTGTTAAAAAACCATAAAGCAATGCCATTGGAAGAGGGAGCTGTTTCTCCCATTGTCCATTGCATATTCGCGAATCAAAATGCAGATTTTCAGATCAACTTCACTTTGATTGGCTCACCAACACAGTAAACATTTTGGTGCAGCCACTATTAGATACCATCAGTGCATATTTTGGAAAAATATAGGTTAAGGGCATAGGGGGCAGGATGAGTGCACCTTGCCACAGGGCTCATGTGTGAGGGCCCCAAAGGGACAATAAAATAAATATGTAATGAAATGTATATTTATCATGGGTCTTGCAAACCCATGCCTGATTCATAAATTCTGGACCACCTGGAGCCTCAAGGCAGCCAAACCCTTTAAAAAATAAAATAAAAAATGCACTACAGCAGCCCTTTGATAATTGCCACACACAGATTTGGCCACATGTAGTGGTTTGGGACCAAGGCTTGGCTACAGTCTAGTTCTTGCAGACGTCTACCTCACTTGTGAATGTCCAAAAGACTAGCAGGGCTTTGATTAGCTTTCAACTGCAGGTTGGGTACAGAGCCAGGCCACTTGTGGCTAACCCCCACTCTGCATCACCAAAGTCAGAGTGTGGAGCGGGTTGGCCTCCAGCAGAGGTTTGAGCGCCCAGTCTGGCTGATGGTCAAGTGTTGCAGTCTTTGACTGTGCACAACGGGGTTTGACCACCCATGGGCGGTTGGATGTAGGCATTGGCTGCAGCTGTTGCATGTGGATTAAAACCCCCAAAAAGTCACTGAAAAAAAAATAAAGTGAAGTTATGGTTAAAGTGAAGTTATGTTTGCAAACTAAAATCCCAAATCCACCGAAATTCACAAGTTGTGCTTCTGAGTACGATCAATAACTCACACAAAAGGCATGCAAACCATGAATTGCATACCAAATGCACTGTGTATGATCTTATTTATCCTGATAAGTAAGGTCACCTGAAAGTAAAACATAATTAAAAAAAAATGCATACTCTAGCCAATGAATAATACTATATTTATTGTAGGGCCTTTCATAATGTTAAGGATAATGTGCTATATTGATGTGCTTATAGAAATAACAGTACCATATATTTAGAAGAAGATTAAAAAATGATTAATATCAGGGCTCGTATTACAGACAGGGCACAATGTCCCTGTGTGCACCGCACCACACCTTTAAAAAGGAGCACTAGGTGCAAACGGACAGTGGATCCTATTATGATGAATATGCTGCCTTTGTAGCGAACTTGCACTGCCCTGGGTGCAGAGCATTCAGTGAAACTCAGAGCAGCTGCTTCAAAGCTACTCTGTGGTTCTCAGTGCATGGGGCAACCCATATGCACTTTTATGGAAAGGGTAGAGATATCCCCTTGGAGTCGAGTGCAGTGAGAGATTGTACTGCACCCACCTGCAGAGGGATGTCTGGGGGTTTCCAAATTGCAGCTCCCAGGGCGCACTAACAGTGCACCTCCTGTGTGTGGATCACTGTCAGAGTGCCCCCTAAGGGCCTATTTGACTCTGTGCACATGTCAATAAAAGGGACAGGCACAGAGGCAATGTGATTCCCCACTCGCGAGATAACTTTAGTGCTACAAGTGCTCCAGCACTATCAGTATTACAAAAGGGGACGCACAAGTGTCAACAGTTCCTTCTGCAATACCTCAGTGCTGCGGGCTCAGAAAGCGGTGCACATGCCTGTTGCTCTCCCAGAGCACTATGTATAAGAGGATCCCTGGTGCTCTATTATGATTATTTTTTCTCTGTTGAGCCAGTGCAGAAGGGGTCCCGTGCACTTGTTTTGCCACTTTTACCACATATATTATTTTGAAAAATCTCTGACTTAATGTGCATTTTGCTAACAGCAAGCGCGGAAACACAGGCACGAGACCTCTTATGCACAGGCAGAGAGTAGAAAACTGCATCATGATATTGCCCAATTTCCTTCATCTCCTACTGTGGTGTCACCCAAGGCAAAAAACAGATGTATGGTTGCCTGACCTGCGAATTCTTTGGCTCAAGCCCTACTTGACTCCTTAAACTGTCCTGCAATGATAGTTTGAGAACCTTGCAAAGATGGCTTTTACTGAATGTCACAATTCCTCTTTTTTTACTTTTACTTGTTATGAGTGATAACATTGAGATGTATAAATTACTGAAAATAGCCCTTTTACGTCACCACGTTTGGATGTGCAGTGCCATCTGGGAAAAAAAGTAACAGGTCCGTTTTTTACACACATAGACAGAAAGTACTCCTCAGAAAAATATACAATTATGACACGTTTTTGTAGGCATATTTCAGAGGTAGGGATGGGAAGATTAGAATTGCAAGAGTTGGAGCAAAGGGTGGAACTTGGCAACATGGAGAATACGTGCAAATCGTGTAGTAATTTGAAGTACCTCCTTTGCCACCATTGCTGCTAAAAATACTGGAGTAAGGGTTCACAGTGGATGTGGAAAATTCCCTCATAATCAAGGGATGTAATATAAATCATTTCTACAAATGGAAAGTATTTCTCATGTGAAAAAAGATAGGAGGCATATTTATGAGGGGAATTGCATTGCTCTTGCACCGCAAAATGCTGTCCAAGAACAACGCAAGTCCAACATTAGATTTATGAAGCCAAGAGTGGCACTGAGTGACTTCATAAATCTGGAGTAACGCAACCCAGTGCAAATCACTACATTGCGTTACTCTGCCCTTGGAAGGCATTATATGGGCATTGCATGGGTGTTCCCATGTTTTTTTTCGCATTCCCACATTTACCAAAACCGGTAAACCTGGGAATGCGCCAAAAAGATACGTCTTCACAGGGGAGTTGTAACAAGGATAAATATTTTTATTTCTCCTTGTTACTTCCTTGGTTTATGTGTGCGGCATTCAGCAGCACAGATAGGAAGAAAAATGTACCTATCAGGAATGTTTTTATACAGTAAGATGCCTCTTTTACAAAAACAATCCTGAATGCAACACAGGCACTCTTGCACTATGGTGCAATGGTGCAAGGGTGCCTGTGTTGGTGCTAGCCAGCCAAAACAGCGCCAGCGCAGGGACATGGACAGGAATGCATTTTATGCATTTGAATATGGTGGATTCCAGCCCTTTAAGGGGAATGAGAATGTGGATAGAAATCTACGACTTGCACCACAAAATGTGGTGTGAGCACGGAGAAAGTCCAAAATGAGATTTATGAGTCGCCCAAGGCCCCCTTGTGTGTCACTGAGTGACTTCATAAATATGGAGTAACACAACCCAACGCAAATTACTATGTTGCAGTACTCTGCCCTGGGAAGGCATTTCATGAGGTTGCAAGGGTGTTCCCACACAACTCCGATGGTTTTTGATGCATTTTCAGATTTACCTGAACTGGTAATCCTGGAAATGTGGGTAAATGCGAGAGGTACCCCTTAACTATAGTCAAGGGAAGTAACCAGTAAAACAAAGTGTTCCCTTGAGCGTACTTGAATAGGAAAAGCTGGAGGGTCAAGAGAAAAAAAAAAAACAATTACAAAATACAAGTAAATATAAAGAATTCTTACAATTTATTGAAAATACAAATGTTAAAAGAAGAGTGGTCCAAATGGAACCCACTCAACACAGGTAAAACAATAAAAGGCTTTTTGACATTCAATTTTGGCCAGCAAGATTGAATCACCAGGACAGAAAGGGCTGTAAGACATGGAATTTGTGCAATACTGGTTGTATATTCGGACTCTATTGTAAACACCTAAGCTATGTGCACTATAGTACAGTATATCAGCAGAGATGTCGAGATCATGAATTATACTGGGTGAAGCTTCGACGCGTTTTGGTGGTTTTCAGAACTTTTGTCCACCTTTATCAAGACACCTTTAAGTTTCTGTTGAGGTATTGGGGTCAATATAATCCTGGAAATGTGCCAAAAAGGTACGCCTTTACTGGGGAGTTGTAACAAGGAGCAATATCTTTATTTCTTCTCATTACTTCCTCTTTTTATGTGTGCTGCATTCAACAGAACACATAGAAAGAGGAATTTGCATCTCATGAATGTGTTTGTGTGTTTACAAAAACAATCCTGCATGCAACACAGGCACCCTTGCACCATGGTGCAAGGGTGCCAGTGTTGGCGCCAGCCAGCCAGCCAAAACAGTGCCAGCACAGGGACAAGGACAGGAATGCATCAGATTCTTTTAAATATGGTGTACTCCTGCACTTTCCATGTGATGTAGCGAGGCAAGGGGACTTGCTGCATTGCACCACATTCTGATAATTATGCCTAAATGTATGCTTCCACCATACCGTCTCATTATGGATGCTCAAACTGTGAACCTTCCACTGAAAGACTTTAAGGGGAATGAGAATGTGGATAGAAATCTACAACTGGTTTACATTTACAGACATATGACTGTGGGTGTATGTCAAGGCCACAAAGTCTGGTAATCTATGCTAATTATAGGTGGGAACCTACTAACATAGAGTCTTCCATTTTTATGAACCAGGCTCAATGGCTCACGCTTTCCCCAAAGACGTTCTTGAACTCACCCCTTTAAGGCATTTGGAATCTCAAACACAAATAAAGGTGGGAATAATGACTGGCCTGTTGTCTTTGGCCAGTTTAACAGGGGCTCATCCACCAGAACATGCCTAGTACTCATCAGCCATGTAGGTATCCAACTTGCCAGAAGCAGTCACTAAGTGATGCATCAGGAAAACGTGCATTGCATTGGGTAATGTATCATAAATGTCTGTGTGTTGATTTATCCGAGCAGTGAAGTGCCTGATTATATTAAATTGTTTCTCCCACTCCACTGTTGCAGCATTAGCGTGCCCGGGGTGCTTTAATCTAACTTGTGGGTCCCACAGTGTGAGAACCCCACACGCACCAGTTCTTGGGGAAGAGGACTTCAATCCCTAGGCTCCCCTGCTCCTCTGTTGCAACATTAGCACACCTGGAGGCACCTAATTCTAATTTGTGGGTCCTGTGGCGTGGGACGCACGCGGGACATGCCTGGCGGTGGGTGGACAAAGCCTGGGGCAAGGGCGGGCCTGTCCTTGCCCATCATTGACAGGAAGAGGCAGGGCAGGGATACCCCCCTTGGATCCAGTTTGCTGGATTGTTCTGGTGCCATAAGGTACTATGACATTGAAAAATTTCTTACTTCTCATAAATGGATTGTATCTTTATTTTATTACTTACACCAAAATACAGTGGGAACTTCAAGGAGTGCAAAGAATCCAAGCTTCTCCCCGATTAAACAGCAGATGCATTTTTTGGGACTATTCAATATTTACCCAGCATTATTGTTGACTGTTGCAAGATCTAACTGATAAAGGAGTGCATAATTTCCCGTTTGGGGTCTCAGACCCTAGGTAGGCCCCTCCTGGTGCGCATGCTCTCATGATACTCCATTGTTGTCGGATTCAGTATTTGTTGGTCTTTTTTTTTTTTCTTGCCTAGTGGATACTGGGTGGAATTTCCTTCAACCTCCCTTAATTCGCTTTTTTCCCTTCCTCTAACTGTGTATTCTTCTGCAAGCTTGGGTAATGGGCAAATACAAGGCTGTAGAGGGGGGTATAAAGCCTGCAGAGGGGAAACAAATGCAGCTGTGTGTGGTTAACGATGATGTAATGGACAGAATTGACAACCTGCTGTTGGAGTGTACAGATTTGGTTAATTTTAACTCAAAGTGATCGACCGATGTAGAGTCCAGGCAACGGATCCAATGGATCCATAACGTTTTTGAGAAATTTCACACAAAATTGCAATTGAGCCCCACATTGTCCTTACATAAACACCCATATGGGTCCAAATTAAATACAACCTCTGCCCAATTACACCCTAATTGTGTTGATCTGATGTATTTGAATTTAGTTATTGTTTCTCTGCCCTCCCCATTGAGGAAATTGTCACAGAAGTGTGAATACTCATATACTCATACTGAAGGTCAGGGTTGTACTGATTTGGGGGTTATGGCCCTACTGCAGAGTTATAATTCCGGGGGGTTTCTAGTGGTAACCACAAACCTACTACTCCAGATCCCGCACCCCCATTCCCTCAAGTGCCAACCAATGTTGCCATTCCAGAGTCAGCACCAAACCCACCTCCAATAGATGATGGGGGGTGTGGTGGCTAGGGCGGGGTGGATACCCTCCTCATCCCACCCCAGGTTGATATCACTAGGGTGGGAACCCTTTACAGAGGCTTGGCGGTACCGGCCTCCTTTAGTTTCTTGCACCTAGAATTTTACAGTAGTAGGGGAGGGCTGGGTAAGATGGAGAGTGCATGATGCTATTTGAACTCGATGCAATGCATGAAGCCAGCCTGCTATGAACTTTCTTGATAGGGTATCAAAGCTGGCCCCTGGGGTGAATGAAGATCCAGATTCCCTAACAAATAATGTAATATACTGGTCTAGAGCTACTAGACAATGCTATGCACTAATTAGCAGTGATAATACAAGGGTGAAAAGGCTGCCTACTGATGACTAGCATTTTGACAAATTGCGTACTTCCCTCGTTAATAAAAATGTGGTCGAAGGTGTTATGGCAATTGAAGCCCGTACCATTTCCAAGGCAAACACCCTGATTCGAATTAAATTTAGGTATCCAGTACCTATTCATAACTTGTACATCACAGAAGATAAGACCGGGAGGGCTGCATCCAAAAATTAGCTAAATGGGATTCCAAATTGACTGATGGAAAATGGTTCTCTATGTAGCAGTATAGGTGTTAGAGAAAGGGATAATTGTGAGGAAGAAGAGCTGCCTTACCCTTCAGTACGTTATTTACCAAGTCATGCTCTTCCCCCGAATAACAGCAACAATGTAGGAGTGTTAGGTGCTGGTTTGTCGGGTCAGATTGAATACCTGGACACTGTGGTCCCCTGGCCATGACTGTTGAGGGAAGCATAGTAGCGGGTGTTGCCTCTGCAGTTGTGGACGGTACCTTGCAGTTCCAGGCTTCCTTTATTAGAATCCTATCATGGAATGTAGCAGTGCTAACCAAGCTATTAGTAGAGGATGGGTAAGGTTTCTTTATTGATGCATATGACATCTACATTTTTCAGGAGACGTGGTGCTTAGCTCCCACCCAAAGGATGGGGTACACGTTTTTTAGTGTTAATGCAGTCTGTTTTGCAAGGGGGAGACCCGCAGGAGGATTAAAACATCACCCCAATGCAGAAATTCCCAAGTGCCTGTAGATTGACTCAATATATTGGCAGTGAGATTGGTGCTCCCACCTGGGCAGATACTTGGAATATTTAATGTCTACAAGAGAGTAGAGAATAGCAAACAGGAAACGATTGCCATTGCTACATTTGAACCATTGGTTGCTTCCCCCTCAGATCTAATCGAAGAGCAGGTTGTTCATTGGGGCATCCCTGCACTGGATCTACCAACAGTTAGGTGGACAGTAAGAGTGAGCCTGATATTGGCCTTGACGCTAAAATGTGACCTTAAAGCCACTAATGGTAGATTCCCTGAACAAAATCTTCTCTAAACAGCTACTGGCTAGTGTACAGGAGTGGATAAAAGATGCGAGTATACATATGGATTGGCAGGCAGGCTTTAGATAACATGTGAGTATGCTTGATCAGATTTTTCAATTTTGTTTGTGTGTATTGGCGAGAGGTGACATTAACAAGGGCAAACTTGATGTTGCCTTCTTTGATCTCGATGCAGCTTTTGATTTCATGCCCGAGCAAGACTAAGGTAGGTATTTGAAGAAATAGATTTCCCCCCCCCATTGCTAGATATTATTGTGAGGCTTTATGCTGATACCTTTGCCCAGGTGAGGTAGGGTGGGGTGGGGGAGGGAAAGAGCCCTCACAGACCGATGTGAGTTGGTTACGGGGTATGCCAGGGGTGTGTTTTGTCCCACACCCTTTTTACTTTATACATAAATAGGATAATCGGCTTTTTAGATCAAGTTGGGTGCGACACCCCTAAGAAAGGTGGGCAGAGGGTTCCTGCATTTCTTTTTGCAGCGGATACCTTGTTAATTTGTAAATCACCGCATGATGTGCAACAGCTCCATAACTCTTTACAATTGTTCTGTGTGTATTGAGGCTCGGAGCCTAATAGGGGAGAGGATGTAGCTTTACCGCTAGAGCGGTCGACCTTAAAGCTGGAGGAACCGGGTTTGAGTCTCGGCAACAATACTCAACATCCTGTGATTCAGGGCAAATCACTTAGTCCCAGATGTAGGTAGCCCAATACCGGTCAGTAATGGCCGAAATGACCGAATTTCGTCCGTTACCGACCGGTATTTGGCTTTTGAGATGTAGGTGGCATGATTCCTGGATTCAGCATTTTACCAAATCGTGAATCGGTAAATTACTGAATTCTTAACATACCGATTCGGTAAATTACCAAATCTGTAATGTAGGGAGTACTCAAGTTAGTGCATTCCTGAGTTAAGGATTCGTTATTTACCACCAACTACAAGTTGGTGGCAAATATCGAAAACCTTTGACAAAGCAATTATTTTGCTTTTACAACACTGCGACGTGGCAGACATATGTGTGCCACATGTGCACCCAGGCACTATTGAGGTGTGCAACAGGGTGTCAATGTGACACCCTGCCACCCTTGAAAATGTTCCCCCTAATACCGATTCGGTATTTAGCGAATCGGTAATACTGAATGGCTTCCTATTCATTCCTATGGGCCTCCAGGCCCATAGGAATGAATGGGAATTCCCGAATTGGTAAATACCGATTCTTAGTTACCGAATCCTACCCATTCGGTAAAATTCACGGAATAATTATCTACATCCCATTTACCTATTCCTAAATACCGAAACGGTAAAATTCAGTATTTAAGAATAGGTAAATTGAGATTACCTACATCTGACCCTTAATCTCCCTGTGCCTAAGAAAAATGAATGTGTAACAAAACTGGTGCTCATGTAAAGTGCTCTGATACCCGATATCTCCGGTCTAGTTCGCGCTACATAAAACAAAAACAAAAATAATTGCTCCAAGACTAAGGGCCCGATGTAGGTAATTTTATTTTGCCACTTCTTAAATACCGAATGATACCGAATAGGTATTTAAGAAGTGGTAAAATAGAGGGGGGGGGAATGTAGGTAATACAGAATCGGTAAATACCGAATCGTTAAGATTTGGTATTTACCGATTCTGTAAATACCGATTCGGTAATGCCCATTGATTCCAATGGGCATTGAAGCCCATAGGAATCAATGGGCATTACCGAATCGGTATTTACCGATTCGGTAAATGCCGATTCCAGCAAGGGTGCAGGGGGTGTCACTTTGACACCCTCTAGCACCCCAAATACAGGCATGTGTGCCATGTGGCACACAGACATGCCCTAAGGGCATGTCTGTCTGTCACATGGCATAGGTGTGCATGCACACATGTGCATGCACACCTGGATTCGGTATTTTACCACCCAATTGGATTGGGTGGTAAAATACCGAATCTGAAAGGCCTGTAGCACTGGAAACAGTGCTACCTACATCAGGAATTTTCCGAATCGGTAAAATTACCGATTCGGTATTTTACAGAATCGGTAAATTTACTGATTCTGTAAAATATAGCCCCCTACATCTCATTCACCAAATACCGGTCGGTAACGGCCGAATTCGGCCGTTACCGACGGTATTTGGTGATCTACATCGGGCCCTAAATGTATTATTTTTAGTAAATACCGTCGGTAACGGCCGAATTCGGCCGTTACCGACCGGTATTTGGTGAATGAGATGTAGGGGGCTATATTTTACAGAATCAGTAAATTTACCGATTCTGTAAAATACCGAATCGGTAATTTTACCGATTCGGAAAATTCCTGATGTAGGTAGCACTGTTTCCAGTGCTACAGGCCTTTCAGATTCGGTATTTTACCACCCAATCCAATTGGGTGGTAAAATACCGAATCCAGGTGTGCATGCACATGTGTGCATGCACACCTATGCCATGTGACAGACAGACATGCCCTTAGGGCATGTCTGTGTGCCACATGGCACAAATGCCTGTATTTGGGGTGCTAGAGGGTGTCAAAGTGACACCCCCTGCACCCTTGCTGGAATCGGCATTTACTGAGGTGTGCAACAGGGTGTCAATGTGACACCCTGCCACCCTTGAAAATGTTCCCCCTATTACCGATTCGGTATTTAGCGAATCGGTAATACTGAATGGCTTCCTATTCATTCCTATGGGCCTCCAGGCCCATAGGAATGAATGGGAATTCCCGAATTGGTAAATACCGATTCTTAGTTACCGAATCCTACCCATTCGGTAAAATTCACGGAATAATTATCTACATCCCATTTACCTATTCCTAAATACCGAAACGGTAAAATTCAGTATTTAAGAATAGGTAAATTGAGATTACCTACATCTGACCCTTAATCTCCCTGTGCCTAAGAAAAATGAATGTGTAACAAAACTGGTGCTCATGTAAAGTGCTCTGATACCCGATATCTCCGGTCTAGTTCGCGCTACATAAAACAAAAACAAAAATAATTGCTCCAAGACTAAGGGCCCGATGTAGGTAATTTTATTTTGCCACTTCTTAAATACCGAATGATACCGAATAGGTATTTAAGAAGTGGTAAAATAGAGGGGGGGGGAATGTAGGTAATACAGAATCGGTAAATACCGAATCGTTAAGATTTGGTATTTACCGATTCTGTAAATACCGATTCGGTAATGCCCATTGATTCCAATGGGCATTGAAGCCCATAGGAATCAATGGGCATTACCGAATCGGTATTTACCGATTCGGTAAATGCCGATTCCAGCAAGGGTGCAGGGGGTGTCACTTTGACACCCTCTAGCACCCCAAATACAGGCATGTGTGCCATGTGGCACACAGACATGCCCTAAGGGCATGTCTGTCTGTCACATGGCATAGGTGTGCATGCACACATGTGCATGCACACCTGGATTCGGTATTTTACCACCCAATTGGATTGGGTGGTAAAATACCGAATCTGAAAGGCCTGTAGCACTGGAAACAGTGCTACCTACATCAGGAATTTTCCGAATCGGTAAAATTACCGATTCGGTATTTTACAGAATCGGTAAATTTACTGATTCTGTAAAATATAGCCCCCTACATCTCATTCACCAAATACCGGTCGGTAACGGCCGAATTCGGCCGTTACCGACGGTATTTGGTGATCTACATCGGGCCCTAAATGTATTATTTTTAGTGGACAGTTGTCAACTTCTTATAAGAGGAGGATGCTAGTGGGTGACACAATTTTAGATGTGGTACCAAGCTTTGAAAACTTGGGAATTAAATTCACCAAGAACCTATGACGGACACCACAGGTGGAAAAAGCCCACATATCCTTAATTCAACACACAACACATAGGAAAAATCCACAGGAAAACAATATCAAGAAGCGTGGGTCCAGACTTGGAAATCTGTAATGTGAAGGCCCTAGGGGCGGTTCTTTATGGAGCTGAGTTGTGGGATTACTCCCACACTAAAGGCCTCCATAGTGGAGCAATGGTTTTTAAGAACTTTATTGAATCTGTCCACTAGTACACCACTGTACCCTCTTGTTTCAGACCTGGGCCAAAAGAAAATTGCAGATAAGATTGACTGTAGAATACTGACCTTTTGGCACAAGTTATGGACAAATCCTGCCCTTGAGTCTTACAGTAGGGTGTCAAAAACCTTTTGGTCTCTGAGTACATATCGAAAATACCCTGGCTCTTTGCTATGAAGGATTTGCTTAATAGATTGAATATGGATGAGTATTAGCTAACCCCTAAAAGCATGTGCATGATTTGTAAGGCTAGTATAAAAGGACTTTTCTGGGAAAATGTGGGGGTTAACAATATCAGGATGTGTATGATTTCCCTATAGCTGTCTTTTTTGGACCAGAAACCAGTAGCCGTCTATGAAGGTACCATTGAGGAAATTGCTCCTCCGCTGGATAGGAAACTATTTTTGCAATTTTGGTATGGTACCTTACCATGATGTCATTTACTAGTCAATGGCAACAGAAAAAGGGGCAAAAAGATCATAAGTGTACAGGCTGCGATGAGTGTTTGAAACACCAATTCATGTTCTGTTTATCTGTCCTTCATATAAACAAATACGGGCAAAATGGATTGTTCCCTTGCGTAAAATTCCAGGTTGTAGGGTGCACAGGGAGGTGTTCAGAATTTTACAGATGGACACTAGCCAGATAGTAGTCTCTTGTGTGGCAATGTTTCTTAGGGCCTTTTGGATAAAGCATGTACAATTTCTACAGTCTGCTATGGTTTTTACATGAGAATGGTTTTAAGGCGGAGGCGCTGAGTTGTGACATTTTGTGTTTATATTTTATACCTTTTTAGCAGTGATTGTGCAATGGGTACTATTGCCCCTTTTAAATAATCTGCTACTTATTGTACATTTTAAAAGTGTATTTTCATGTATTTATGTATTTATTTACTGTGCAATTGTTTGTTTATACTTTTATGATTGTTATCGATCGAAATAAAGTTCTCATGATGATGGTTGAATTGATTGTCTATGGTAGCAAAAATATGGAGCCATGCACTATGTAATTCTTGTGGCTTTGTTTCCCAGGAATACAGATAAATGTATTCCTATCAAGGCCGGGGCAAAGTTACACCAGCCAAATTCCTGAAATTCATGAATTTTGTATTACGTGGAATTCACAACATTTCTCCGAATTTGACTTTATGTGAATTAGACAACTTTTTTAGGTCGAGCCTAGCGTTGCAGCGCATGCACTGTACGCTTTGCGAGGCATGCAGTATTGAGTATGGCGTGGAAGCTCAGTGTAATCTCCACCTATCTTTTTTGTTGGCTTAGGTCCTAAATGCTGCCTTACCATTGATTTTAGGCTTGTTAGTCCCTCCTCCTGACGACCATGTCGTCATTTGTATCCTTACATGGCTACTGGCCCCTTTACATTCAACACTATTTTGTTCCCTTGCCTTGAGGAGGAGTAGAGAGGAGGGCTGGCACAGGATGGTAGAGTGTCTGTGCAGAAGCATGTACAGTCAGACGTCGGCTTATGGGTTGAGAATGACATTGAGTTAATCAGTGGCACAGTCCTCAGCACCCCCTTGGTTTAGACCCGCCAATCCTGGAGCTCGGAGTCAGGTGCGAAAGTTATGTCTGCAGAGAAACACTCTTCAAGCTGATAAGTGTGAACTGTGCACAGATAATTCCCTTCATCATTAACATTAAAAAATACAAAGGACTTTGAGCGAAACCCCTCGATGCTGCACGCGCTTTATATTGTAAGGTCTGGGATTGAGACCAGATGTTTATCAGAGTTATGCGCCACATTATGCGAAAACGAGCCATCTTCAAAGCTGTTCGGACACTGGGTCAACAAATTGGACACGTCATGGGCAATGGCCAGCGGGTCCCAGCCTCGGTCTGCCAATCTGGACCACAACCCGCCGCTGCCCCCTAACGCCCCCTGCATCAATGCCAGAAGAGGCCTCCCAAGAGAAGATGAGAGGGGGAAAACTCGGCGTGCTCCTCCCCTTGACTTTCCCAGGAGTGGTTCCAGTCCCAAATCCACACAGCGCGCGCTCTGCAGTTATGGTAGGTACTAATTGTATTGTTTCCTCGGCGTCGGAATGCCAAAAAAATATTAACATTTACTATTGGTATAATGCTTAGTATTGGAACACGCCGACCGTAGGCAGACACTATACTATGCCATGATTTGCTAGTGTTAATGTGCTCCTTGAATGTAATCTCACTTCCCGCCATGTGACACAGTGTACTCCTTTGGGCCTCCTCTTGCTACTGTCGATACATTAAGATTAAGAAAACTCCATCCAGCGATTCCTTTAACCACATGGCTGCTAGGCGTTTTCCCGTCCTGCGCTGAAAAACCAAAATGACCATTATTCATGACAAGCTGGCCTTGTCATCCGCGCACGGCAGGTAAGCGCCATGACGAGCCCAGCTCGTCATTAGCTTCGAAGGGGTTAAAGCATTTGCCTCTCAAAATAGGCTGAGCCATTCTACAACTCATAATCTTTCCTGGAGCAAGCTTCTCTACTAAGGGAGTTCGAAGTAGGTTTAGCCGGGAAAATAAATCATGTCACTTCTGCGTGATGTCTGCTCACCTACCAACAAGCCTTATTTCATGAGGATGACTTTTATTACTTTTAGCCACACGGGGTGTTGTAGTCAACAGTACTGAACATGCTGAGGCAGGCTTGTATTATCAGGCCTGAGAGTAATTGTAATGACCCCAGAATATTCAGAGTAAGTTCAGTAGTTCTGCGCTACTCTTTGACACGCAATTACAGATAATAACTCAACTATGTCCACTCCCATAATTAAGAGTAATTTTGAGCAAAACAACCTAAAGGAAGAGCACAGTTAACGACTGGTGTTTGTGTTCTGTGGCATGTAGTGCTATTTCCTCAGGGCAAAATGCATCCTCATGTCTATTATAGATGCAATGGTGTATTTTGTACTAAACATAAGAGGAGTATCACCTAGAAAAGCTCAAGGAGCGATCTGAGTGGGAAGATTAAATCAGAAGAGAGTCCTTCTTAGATTATATTAAACCCCTCACTCACCAACCTGGACTACTGGACAATATTAAAAATGTGTGAAGGATACAATTACTGTTTGTTATGACCATATGTATCAATGTGTTG
Source organism: Lissotriton vulgaris (assembly GCF_964263255.1). Lineage (NCBI taxonomy): Eukaryota > Metazoa > Chordata > Amphibia > Caudata > Salamandridae > Lissotriton > Lissotriton vulgaris. Next base: position 1,220,387,291 of record NC_141685.1, on the reverse strand, counting down.
GAGGTCTACATGTTTCAACCCGCTGGTGGAAGTTGCCGGGTTTTCTTCAGGACCAACGGAAAACGGGTGGTCAGAACACACTAACGCTCTGCCAGACCTAGATTCCTTAAAACTACTGACAAAAAATCTGCAGTAGAATTGTCACTCAAACCCAGATGGGTGAGAGAGACAAAAAGAAAGAGACTCCTGTATTAAGGTCTCTGTGCTTCACAGGGTTGGGTCGGAGTTGGCCTCTGGTAGGGACATATTAGTTTGCCAGAAAAGAGCCTAGCCGATTACCTACATGCCTCTCCTGCAGCCACCCCGCCCGGTGGCCGGGCAAGCTATGGTCATAACAAACTGTAATTGTATCCTTCACACATTTTTAATATTGTCCAGTAGTCTAGAAAAAAACTTTATTAACAATGGTCATACCAGGACAATTTTTAACACTTTTTTTGCACTATTCACACAAAAAAACATGCTCCACTGTATTTCAGGTGTCGAAGCACACCCTGATGGCATTCGGCTATCAGGGTGGACCCCGATGATGAAGCATGTCACCAACCAGGTTGGTGAGTGAGGGGTTTATTATAATCCAAGAAGGACTCTCTTCTGATTTAATCTTCCCACTCAGATCGCTCCTTGAGCTTTTCTAGGTGATACTCCTCTTATGTTTATTGATAGTTAGTCTAGGGGACTAGGAGTACTCCCCGTTCACAGTCCCTGTGAACAAATTCCCTTACTCTCCCTTGTGTTTATTTGTATTTTGTACTAAGAAACTAGCACTAAATGCTGGTAGTAAGTTGGGGGAAATCCTACTGCAAGTGCACATTTAGCAAGCTCGAGTGGCCATTATTGTTCATGTTTTATTGCGTTTACTGCTATTTCTTAGCGCAAAATTCATTTTTCCCGGCATTTTGGATGTGAGGGTGCATTGTTGTGCTAGGAAAATAGCACTAAATGCAGAACTACTCTTCTGGAGTAATTCTGTGCAATCTCGCTGAGTTTTTTTGTAATGTGCGTTATTTCGCTACAAAGAATTACACATGTTTTGCCCTCCCCTACTATTATTCCTAATATACATTTGAAGCCTTCATGTCCCAGCAAGCTTAGTATTGTCGCTGAAAACCAAGATTCAGTGAAAGTGGTGGAAGCAGGGTTAGTTGCACCCCCACACATTATCCAGCACCTCAGGTTTATTTTCCTTCAGCTTGGGATACAGCCTTTTTGACTGGAGGCGAAAGTGTACTTTCAGGGATAGGCGAAGAAGTCCAGTACCAGTGCAGTCTCTGTTAGTTGGTAACCTTTGAAAGTGATAGTGATTAAAAGAACATTTTGTTTAAAACAATGGTATTCATTTTGTTACAGCTCAATTTCTACATATAGTGGCTTAAAGGGTTCTGAAATGTTTCTCAATAAATATTTAATACTTTTTATACAGCGCAAATAAAGCCTGATGCTGTGCAGGGGTATTGGATGTTCACCACCCATCAAGTAATCATTGACATATGATTATAAAATGGTGAATTTTGCAGCAGCACTCCCATAACATTTAGCTAACAAGTTATAGACAGGTCTACCGTAATAATGTGGCAGGGGAGCACCACATCATATGGTAAAGCTGACTAAATGATGCAGTGAGAAAAGGCAAATTAATAGGATTAGCTCATTCTGTGATAGTATTGCTCTTTTATTTTGTCATTTTAAATCAGTTTAATACTTTTAACAAAGGTTATATCTCATTAGTATTAGTTTAACACCTAACTACAGCAATAAACAACAGAAATGTGACCTGTCAACCTTTGCAATGAGCCTTTCACCGAGTGGCAAACATATCATCACGTTTTTAGGTCGAGTCTACTGGCAGCACGCTTGCGCTGCTGCCTCTGCGAGGCATGCTGTAGTAGAATATGCTGTGGAAGCCTCGCCTACTCTACGCCCATATTTTTCATTGGCTAGTGTCATTGCCCTTGGTAAATGCTGGCTTACAATTCATTATGAGTTTTGTTAGTCACTTCTTGTTACTGCCTTGTCACCGTTTGTTACCTCCCATAAGGACTGGATCTTTTACTTGTGTTGTTACACGGTCTCCTTGATAAGCACTTTTTTCTTTAATGATCTTCCTTATTCCACCCACGACACCTTAGCAAGCCCTCTGGTTTTACTAATGTATATATTTAAGTTATAGTGCATCCGCTTTAACTATAACGGCCACACTTAATTATTTATTTACTTAATGCTGCCCGCTTTCCTAATGCATTTTTTAAAGTTTTAGCACATCCGCTTGAACCATAGCGATGCGCTTATATATTTATTTACTTAACGCTAGCCGCTTTCGTAATGTATTTATTACATTTATAGAGTGTCTGCTTTAACTATAGTGGACACGCTCATTTATTTATTTTATTAATAGTGCAGGCCGCTTTTGTTAGGGCTGAGCAAGGGGGGGCACAACGTTAGAACATTTGCAATGTAATGGACTTGCATTTACGCACTTTCAGGCTATTGTCATTGTAAATGACAGTGCTATTTATTTATGTTTTTAAAACCAAAATATAATTAAAAGGCATTGTCATTTACAATGCCAACAGATCAATCTCGCGTTAATGCGAGACCTATTGCATTGCAAATTTTTATTTTCCGTGCCCACATTTAAAAAAAAAAAGACTTGTGAAATGTCAGTGAAAGCCTGGTTCACACGGAAGATGTTGTTGTAAGAGAAAATTTGTGGAAGAACCAGTCTGCAGTCGATATGTATTGAGATATTTTGAAGCATGGTGCGCACTTGTACCATGTAGAATGAAAACGTTTTCAATAAGTTTATAGAAAAAATGGCCCCATCTAAGGACCTTGATGCGGTTCCACCTTGGTGGAGTTCAAAAACCTTTATGCAGAAAATATATACATTTTGAGAGTAGAGGACTGACATGCCATTAGCTTTACTGTTCACAAATATATAAATGTGATGCTTTCACACAGATTGAAGTATCTGCAGAAGAGGAAAGTGCAGTTGATAGATGCACCCATAAGCAAGACAGGAAGGAAGCAGATGAATCCAACATTTCATTATTAATAAAAAACTGATTTTGTGGAATATATGAATTTAGTAATTCACAGATAACCCTGAATTACGTTGTATGTTCCAGTAGCAGAATACAAAATGATGAGGACCCCCCCCCCCCTGCTGAACGTGGGCCCCCCCAGACTCACATATATCAAAGATCTCTCATTAGCCTTGAGCTTACGTGAGCCCCTCAAAAGGGTTGGACCCCCTGGTGCAAAGGGGCCCCATGCACGCAGGGCTCTTGTTACGCCTCTAAGGCCATATTACAGAATACAGCACGCTCTCTTTTTTGTGTCAGTTGCACCTTTCAAAAGCCACACAGTCGTGCAGCCCTGGGGGCAGCGCATTCAAGTGAAATACAGAGAAGCTTTCATGTAGCCGCTCCGTTTTTTCACTGTGCAGGTGGCCACCCACCTTCACTATTAAGGGGCATTAGAGATCCTCTTGCAGGCAGGTGCAGTGAGTGACTGCACCCACCTGCAAGGGGAAGTCTGGGGTGGTTCATAGGACTCCCTTCCTCCTCCAGTGGGCTGCTATCAGGGGGCGCAATGACAGTGCACCTTCGGACAGAGAAGTGTAGCTCAATGGTTAGCGCGGCAGACCCTGATGCAGAGGTCTAGCCCGGGACCAGGGTTCAATTCCCCGCCTCGGCGGGTCTTGGGCTCAAAATTCCACGGACCTGATAATTCTCGCCTCGGTGCCTATTCTAATCATGCAGTCCCACTCTGCAACTCTGGGCAATAGCTCGCTTAATCTCCACAACAGCCCCCGCAACGCTAAGGATGCCTGGCCTCCACCCTGGGGGTGCCCAGGAGTCGACGCCTCACAGGGAAAGCCAGGACGAGTTCCACAGTGGTATTCGTACAAGCGCCTTGAGACCCTTGTGGGTGAGTAGTGCGCTATACAAGTATCAATTTACATTTACATTTACATTTACATTTGCCTTTGCCTCTGCATCTATAATACCAGCGGGCGCAGAGACAAAGTGAGTCCCTCATTTGTGTGTTTGGCCACACCCCATACAAAATACAGAACACCTTCTGGGATATTACGAAAAGGGTCTCACAAGTGTCTGTGAACCTTTCTGTCACACCAAAGTTCCTCGGGGCGTGCAAAGCGGGCGCACATGCCTGTCTCGCCCATGGGGCACTTTCCATGAAATAGCCCATTGTATGCTCATATTCTAAATTCGTAAAAAAAATGAAAAAGAAGCTGTATCTGTCCACACGTGTGTCTCTGCCTCAGTATATTGTAGAATTATGTATTTTTGAAAGCATTTGTTGGCTCTCGACAAGAGCGAATACTGTAAAAGGCAGAATGAGTATTGTGGTACCTGAAAAATGGAGTGCCTCCTGTGCCTTATTAAATCCATAATTATCGCTTGGTTATTCGCCTCCTTTTAAATTTCCTACAGCAATTTATTAATTTCGCTCTACCCCGCATTTAATGCGACCAGTTAATTTTCGATATGATGGCTTTCTCGCCTTTATTGTAACCGTGCCCTCGGTTAAATTTCCAAGCAGTGTTTTTTCCCATTTTTATAGTCCCTCCAGGGATCCCTTCCGTGGCCAGTGTTATTTACTTTATATGCCAATGATATCTGCTCCGCATCATAAAATTCTAATTATCATCTTTATGTAGATGGCACAGTTTTACACACTATTGGATGGTAACTCGTGCTTGTTCAGAATCAGATGGTGACAGGTTTCAGTACTCGTTGCATGAAAATTATTTAATTACCCTATACAAATTATGTTTGTGAATTCTAATTTCAAACCCAAAAAAAATCAAACTTGCTCATTTCTGCTCATAAGTATATGCTGTGGGATGAGAGCGGTGCACGAGGCACCCGAGGTTGTCCTTGAAGCAATGGTAAGTGGATTATAAGCATACCTTGTACACAGTAGCAGACTCCACACACCAGCGGTCACTCTTGTGAAAGAATAAAGATAAGTGTCCTTCATAATTTGCATGCTCAAACCACCTTTCTCTAGTCATACTCCGCCTTCTGCTTTGTAAATCCTCGTAAACGCACTAACATCGTTTGGCAGGTGTTTCTTTTTATACTTCTCTGTACATTGCCCACGAATGTCAGCATTTTGAATTTGCAGGGCACAGCCTGCCAGCCTAGGAATGGGAGAGTTTAACCTCAGCAAACAATGTAAAGATTTGCGAATTATGAAGCGTCATAATGAATACAGGCGCTGAATGCCATCCTGTGAACATTGAACACAATTAAACAGGTGCAATGCATCGAGATTCACTTATGATGTTAAAGTACTGACCCACAAGTTCACCAGGGTGCGTACTATAACGAGCAAGCCTTGTTGTATTTCAGCAAATTCCTAAGCAGACGTAAACTACCTGTGAAATCAGTAAAACGATTACATTATCCTTTTCAGTCATGTGTTAAAGCCACATTGTTCCTAAACACTTAGTGGAAGCTGAAAATGGCCTTTTACAAAAAGTATATTCGGAAAAACAATTTTGTCCCAAAGCTAAAAGACCGAGGGACTAATTACGAGTTTGGCGGTACATAGAACCGCCAAAATATCGAAGTGAAGGTGAAATGGCAGTCGAGGACTGCCGCACCAATGGTCTGAACTGTGTATTACAACTACAGCAGTTGGAACACCTTCACAATCCCTGGCACTGGTGCGGCTGCCTGAGACCGCAATATGCTTGGTGGTGTTACTGTGGCACCACAAAGCATATTACGAGTTGGGAGTTGGCTGTCAACCACCCTTTTCATGACAGTGAGACTCAATCAATCAATCAGGGATTCGTAGAGAGCACTACTCATCCGTGAGGGTCTCAAGCCGCTGGGGGGAGGGGGTTTTCAGGCTGCTCAGTCATCCAAAGAGCCAGGTCTTGAGGCTTTTCCAGAATGCTTGTAGAGTGGGGCTTCTTCTGATGGTGAAGGGGAGTTTGTTCCAGTTCTTGGCCGCGCTGTAGGAGAAGGATCTGCCTGTTGTTCTGGCTCTGTGTATGCTGGGAATTTCAGCCAGGGCTAGGTCATTGGAGCGGAGGTTTCTCTTGGAGGCGCAGGAGGACATTCTTTTGTTGAGGTATTGGGGTCCGGTGTTCTGGAATGCTTTGTAGGCATATGTGAGCAGCTTGAAGGTCACTCTTTATTCAACGGGGAGCCAGTGGAGGTCTCCTAGGTGCTGGGTGATGTGGTCTTGTCGTGGGATGTTGAGGACGAGTCTGGCTGCGTGTTCTGAATGGTCTGAAGTTTGTGGAGCAGAGATTTGTTGATTCAGGCCTAGAGGGAGTTTCTGTAGTTCAGCCTGCTGGTGATGAGTGCGTGGGTGACGGTCTTCCTGGATTTGGGGGCGATCCATTTGAATGATTTGAATGTCTTGCGGAGTATGCAGAGTCTGTTGAAGCATGTGGACGATACTGCGTTGATCTGTCAATTTATGGTGAGGGAGGAGTCGAGTATGATGCTGAGGTTTGGGGTGTGGCCGGTGGGTGTGGGAGGGTTGCTGAGGTTGGGGGGGGGCCACTACGTGTCGTCCCACACGGACCGGGTGGATCAGAGGATGAAGATTTCTGTTTTCTCTAAGTTGTGCTTGAGGCAGCTGCTGCATATCCAGGATGCAACGTCCTTCATTCCTTCCTGGAAGTTGTCCCTGGTGATGTCCGGATCCTTGGTGAAGGAGAGGATGAGCTGGGTGTCATTGGCATTTGGTATTTTTCTGAGTCCATGTTTTCTGACAATGGTTGCAAGGGGGGCTGAGGGAGGATTCTTGGGGTACTCCGCATCTGATTTCTGTGAGTTTAGAGAGGAAGGGCGGGAATCTTAGTCTTTGAGTTCAGCCGCTGAGGAAGGAGCCGCTCCAGTCTAGGGCAGTTCCTTATGCCAGTTTTGTGGAGCCTGGTGGGTTGTGTGCACTGGGAGATGAGAGATGGTATCCAAGGTTGCTGAGATGTCTAGTAGAATGAGGGCTGCAGTGCGACCGTGGTCAAGGAGAGTGTGGATGTTGTCCGTGGCGGCTAGGAGGGAGGTCTTGGTGCTGTGGTTGCTGCAGAAGTCGGATTGAGATGTGTTGATGGTGTCATTTGTTTCTTTGTAGTTCATTAGCTGGATGTTGACGATGTTCTCAGTGACTTTCATGGTGAAGGGGAGGAGAGGGATGGGCTTATAGTTCTTGAGGTCCGTCGGGTCTGCAGAGGGCTTTTTGAGGAGGGGTTTGACTTCTGCGCATTTCCAGTTGTCAGAGAACATACCTGTTTTGAGGGTGCAGTTGATTGTCCTTTGTAGTTCTGGTACGATGGCTGAGGCAGTCATGTGGAAGATGTGCAGCGAGCAGGGGTCAGTGGGTGCTCTTGAGTGTCTGATCCTCAAGGTTTTTGCGGTATCTTCTGTGTTGACAGGGGTCTAGGCGAGGATGGTCGACTGATTGGTGTTGATGGTGGAAGGTGTTGGGTCAGTGCCTTGGTCATGTTCGTCAAAGTTGTCGTTGAGTGCGCTGATCTTGTGGTGAAGGAAGGAGCCGAGTTTGCTGCAGAGGGCCTGGGAGGGGGGACATCAGAGGTATTGCTGGGGAGTCTGATGAATTCTTGTTTGTTGTTCAAGAGTTACTTGGAGTTGCTGGAGTTGGAGAGGATTCTGTCCTGGATGAAGTTCCTCTTCGTAGATCTGATGATTTGGTGGTGTGCTGTAGTGGCGGTCCTGTAGGTAGTGCATGCTTCTGGGGTTTTGCTTTTCCTCTATACATTCTTGAGCTGTCAGCATGAGCGCTTGGACTCTCGGTGGTATGTGGTGAACCGGGTGTCTTTCATGGTCTGTTGGCTTTTGTTGTCTGTTGGCATTCTGGAGGGATGCAAGCATGTTGGCACAGTCGGCGATCCATTAGTGGAGTTTGTTGGCTACAAGTCGGTGTCAGTTGTGGTGGGGGGAGAAATGCAGTGGAGGTGAGATGCTCTTCGGTGATCTTGCTCCAGTTTCTGCACGGGGACGTGGCACTGGCTTGTGTGCTGTGAGTTTCGAGAAGGAGAAGTGGACGCAGTGGTAGTCTGCCAGAGGGAATGCATTGTGTGACTAAAGTGGATGTTGATCCCTGTGGTGAAGATGTGGTTGAAGGTGTGTCCCGTCTTGTGGGTAGGGGTGGTGATGAGTTGCTTCAGTCCGATGTTGGCAAGGTTGTCTAGTAGGGTGGTAGAGTTGAGTGTGGCTGAGGTTGTCAAGGTGGAAATTCAGGTCTCTGAGAAGTACTATGTCCATGGAGGCGGGGGCGTGGGACACGATGTGGTCTCTGATGATGTTGGTGAACGGGGTCCGGGAGGTCTGTAGGCAAGAGTTCTGTGTAGGGTTGTTCTGGGGTTGACCTTGATCTTGAAGTGGATGTGTTCCATGGGGGTGAGGAGTCGTTCCAGATGGCGGTTGTCAGTCGGAGGGAGCATATGTGGACGATGGTGAGGACTCCTCCAGGGTGGTTGGAGTGGTATTTCCTCTGGATCTTGTACCCATTGGGGACGGTTGTTGGGTGCAGAGCTGGTGTTGGTCCAGGTCTCTGTGAGTTAGGCTATGTTGGGCTAGAGGGTGTTGCGGAGGACCAAGATTTCTACAGCATGTCTGTGCAGGGAGTGTACATTGAGGAGGTAGAAGCCTAGGGGATTGGGTGAGCTGGTGTCTGGTGGGTTGGTGGTAGTTTTCAGGGTCCGGAGGTGGGTGAAGCTGTGGTGGCAGTGTCAGCAAGAGAATGGGCCTTGTGTGATGCCAGGCGTTGGAGCTGGCAGTTGTTGTTGCATCCAGGGTCGAGTGCGTGGAGGGAAGCTGGGAAAGCAGGAGTGGGAACACATGGGGGGAGGGCCGTGAGGCAGAGAAAGGGAGCGAGAAAGGCAATGGGAATACGAAAAACAAAACAGTGGAAGCAGCAAACAGGAAAATGGCACAAATAGACAAAAAAGGCACAAAGAGACAAAAGAGGCGCAAATAAACAAAAAACAGTGAAACACGAAGACTGGCAGAGTTGACCAGCAGAAGAGCAAGGCTCTCCGACTGGACCTCCAGGGATGAGGCATAGGCAGGAGCCTGTGGTGGAGGAGGGCCTCAAACACCTACCTGAACCAGCTGGGGCCAGAGACTCAACATCCAAGCTGCACAAGGGGAGAGCAGATTCCCTGACCAGGAGGTCAGAGGTCTTGCTCACCCTGTTGTGCAGCAGCCGCCATTAAGTAGGGGTCAGGAGCAAGGAGAGCAGCTGGGAGGCTGGAGAGGGAGCACACGGTGGGGAGGGGCCACCGGGGCAGCAGCGGCGGGAAAGAGAGAGAGAAAGGCAATAGGAATACAAAAAACAAAACAGTGAAGGAGCAAACAGGAAAACAGCACAAATAGATGAAAAAGGCACACAAAAAAGGCACAAATAGACAAATAGACAAAAGAGGCACAAATAGACAAAAAAGGGAAAAAGAAACAAAAGAGGCACAAATATACATAAAAGGCACAAAGAGACAAAACCAGAAAAAAACAGGAAGACTGGCAGAGTGGACCAGCAGAAGAGCAAGGCTCTCCCACTGCACTACCAGGGATGAGGCACAGGAAGGAGTCTGCGGGTGAAGTAGGGCCTCAAACACCTACCTAAACCTGAGCGGTGCTGGGGGCAGAGATGCAATGATGGAGCTGCGTGAGGGGAGAGCAGATTCCCTGATCAGGAGGTCAGAGGTCTTGTTGCTATCAAAAGGGTGGTGGAGAGTCAACAAAGCCTCAGGCCCTTTGAGCTGCATGCGGGGGGCGCATGTTGTGCCCCTGCCCGATTACTGTCTATGCCATGCTGGAACACGCTGTGGCTGCCTTTCTAATGCTCTCCTCTGAGCCTTTTTGAAAGGCAGCATTGTCTGCCAGCTCCTGCAGGACTGCCCACCCAAATAACAACTTGTAATCTGGCAGGCAGCTGGAGGTCCACTTTGGCAGTGCTGGAGCAGGGCGGTGGAGTGCAACCCCACTCCCGCACCACCAAAGATGGATTCAGGTCATGAGATTTTATTAAGTTAACTGCGAGAACTTGAAATGTGTAATTACGGTACGGGTTCATAGTCACTCTGGTGAATATAAAATAACTATTTTAGGGATTTTTGCTTGCTGCAAATGCTGGTACAATAACATAAGCACATTGGGCCCCACAAGGAAGAAAGAGTGTATAAGTTCAAAAGATTTATTAAAAGATTTGCAAGTTACAACTCAAATCATCAGTATTAATAGTAAATCAGTAGTCACTTGAATACATTAGTCAATATATTGAAAACAATTCTAAATCACATGAGTAGAGGCAAACTGTTATAAAGGTATGTGAAAAAGAATAGAGCAAATCAGTTTGGCTATAAAGGAGAACTCCCTACACTCAGGAAAATAGGGGAATCTAAATCTAAAGGCAGATGGGAGGGCATCTCAATTGTCGTCTATATTATGGTAGGTTAAAACACATGTTTCTGCCATCAGCTACCCCAGGTGACTACCCCCTTCCTTCTTAATGAAACAGGTCTGGGATAGTCACCTGGGGGGAGCTGATGGCAGTGCAGGGAAGAGTTAAGGGCCATGACTAAGGTTTAAATATATTCAGCTGTCTGCCTGGTTTGCAAGTGCGGCCCAGGAGATATGGGGAGGGCCTGGGAATTTGAGTCAATGTGCAAGGATGTGAGGTCTAAATGTAAGGAGGTTGTCATTTAGTATTGGAAGTTCCTGGATGCTGAGAATAGAAACATTTTATTCAAAAAAAGCGATGCCTTAGGTCTAATTAAAACAATCTATTTTTGAAAGAGCAATATAAATTATCTCCTCCTAAATGAAACAAATCATATTCACAAAACAAATTCTACCTCATTTATGCACCTCCATACCCAATCCAGAACATAACACACATTTCTAACTGGCATTTTATTTTTGCATCAATTAGAACATTTTACCACAAAGGTTTGTTGATTTACAAACTAATATTTAGATACAATGACAAACCAAACATATATATATACACACATTACTTTTTACACATATATATATACACATATATTAACTTTTTTATATCTTTTTCAAGTATGTTAGCCCAAAATTTTTTGAAAAGAGGATGCTATATACATGTACAGCTAAGCATTCCTGTAAAACAAGATCTAACCAGAAATCAAAAGGACAAGGAAGGTCTATATTGTTTCAACCTATCTTCTTATTGTACGCTTTTTAAATATATATTTTCACAACGTAAGATTTTTTTAAACTGGTGTCTTCTCGTGGATGTCGACGCGTTTCAGCCCATTGACTACGGGCCTCATCAGGACATGGGCTAATAATAATCAGTCGTAATTTGTGTACTCCAACCGATTTGTCAAAAACCGAAGAACTTTCCCAGATGTACTGATAAGTAGCAATCAAGAATTTGGCTCCTATTGACAAAATAATTTGTAAAGTCCAATAAGCCTCTAGGGGTATTCAGTTGGCCGTTCTCTATAGTCGAAGCGGACCGAACTGGAGTAGGATTCACCGGAGCAGCTTAAATGCTTTTTATTATATCACGGGTATTTTAGCTGCAATGTAGCGCTCGTGCGTTGTGGGGTTCAGTCGCACGCCATATTAGATCTGTGGCACTATATTTAATATGAGCTTAGTTGCAGCTAGCATGGCAAACTTCCTTGAAGTTGTTGTATTCATTGGTCTAACTGGCTAATCTGAAGCAAAAATCATTAGTTTACTATAAATACAGTATACTTGATCCCTCAAAAACTCGCAAAGTTTGTTCAGGAGCCGACTCCTAGATGTAGAAGATGTGGCCTCTTAAGAACCAAGGATGAACAGGTACTCTTTACTTGCCCTGAGGTTATGGCGTTCCGGAAGGATATTGAGAACATTTTTTAAAATATCCTCGGTTTAAATATCAAGTTAAGTTAGCTAATAATTTGAATGTGGGTATGGTCTTAAGTAGAAGGCAGTGGGGCCTCTTGTTTAATTTGGTGCTCTTAACCAGGAGGGAGATCTGCAGATGCTGGACAGATCCACTTCCTCCATGTGCATCCATTTGGCTTAAAGCTGTATATCGGACCTGCGGTTTGGATACTGAGGCTACACCTGGTTGTGCAACCAAGATATGTTCTTATTTCATCAGATGGAGTGGAATTAAGGGTAACGAATCAACAATATGAGAGGTCCTATGATTACACCAAGGCGCCTCTTTGGGTGACAGGCCGGTGGGCTCGGCCGCTACAGTTGGGCCTAATTTGAATGCAGCAAGCCATGGGTCGGACAAAAATGGTAAAAATGCCTGAGTCTTGCAGATGGCATGGTGATATGAGGACAAAAAATAAAGAAAACAGAAATTTCTAACATTTTGCAACACCTCACCTCCCCACGTTTCCCATGTGAGGCAACAATCAGCTTATGGTACATTTTGATAATTTGACATTATTTTTCTCAAGCTAGTGCACGAAGAAGCTTCCATAAATGCCCTTCAGACTTGCAGTTCATTATGAAAAATCTCCATCACTGTTCAGTACTGAATCATTGGACTGTGTGGTCCAAGAATCAGAATAGACTGTGTTGGAATATAAAATCATACATAATCATGATTGTCCCACTATGTACCATATAACCGCATATACGTATTCATAATCGTGAAGAAACGAATATTGTATGATAACCTAATGATAGGTTATGAAGGTTCGTTCAGAGCTATTGATATAGTCAGGGCCACCTAGATTCATCTCCCTTCATTTACGTATAGAGTCTTAGACGTTACATGGCATAATGCAGGATACGAGAACATGCTAAATTGCTGAATCTGCTTCTCTTCTCATTCGAACATGGCTCAGGGAAACCCAAGGTCATACTTGCCCTTCTCGTAGGATGCATACATTCTAGCAGGGTCCATTTCTGTACTCCTCGGGTCTAAGATAGACAAGAAGGGCACCTCACTGACCTACCCTCGGAATAGCTTTTTAGCTTAGCTATTGACAAATGTGTAAGAACCTTAAATGGGTGTTTCTGTTGACTAACGGACAACTTGTGTACTTCCTTTTTGGGTGCTAACCAGAATATGTAAAACGTATATATACTTTGTATTATGTGTGTTTCGTTAGTCTCCTCTGCGCACCTCCATGGGTCGTGTAGACAGAGGCTCCCCTGTCAGGGCTTGTATTTTGATTCAATAAACAATTCGACCTTCTCCATTGCCGACTGCCGTATTATTCTGTGATTATAGATATATTTATTTATATATATCCTTGGACTATTGGTAAGTATAGTCCGGCCTTCAGAAATTTAGATCCTTCAGTTGGCGACTCCGCCGGGACTCCGCGTTAGGGTCGTCCTCTCCTGTAATCAGGAGTAGAAGGGACAGGGAGGAGTTCTGGCCGGATGGGTGGACGAGAAGTATGTATTTACCAACACTCGTTAGTGGAGAGTCCGCCCTCTAAACCCAGAATCCCTCCCGGCTGCCAAAAACCCTACGCCGGAGTCCTACGGGCTTAACCCGAGAGAAATACAGACTGTGCCCGTCTGTCTAGAAATCGGCAGTGGAGAAGTCGGGATCGTCCTGAGTGCACCAGGTGAGTGAATCTTCTGATTAAGATTGGAAACGGATACTTGAAGGAAGTGTCCATTTGGAAATCGTAACTGTTTGTTTGTCGGTGGCCGTAGAAGCCGGACCACGAGGGAATCAGGAAAAGGGTCTGGCGTAGCGGTGCAGGGGCTGCACGGGCAGACACCTTTTGGGATTTGTCTTGATTTTGCGAAATTGCACTTGGTACCTTGCAAAGCACGGGGTGTTCACTCGGCCAAACTCACTCAGGAGAAGCCCTGGGAGCAGCTGGGTAAGCTAGGGTTCTGGAGCCTTGTGCCCCGAAACACCGGCCCAACCAGAATATGACCAGGGGATATATAAGAAGTGAGTTTGTGGTCTTCCTACAGAGAGGCTTATCTGTGGTTGTTGGAATTCTTTGGAATTTGATTCCCCGAACGGGAGTCGACGGGCTCCGTTCGTAATAAAAGACATGTCATTTGTATTTGATTTTGTGTAGAGCTCATTTTTGGAACCCTGCATTTTTTGAGACGCTTTGTATGAGAGAAAAAGGAAGAATATAAGAGAGTGAATGGTGAAGAGGGCGCGCCGTATGAAAGAAGCGATTGAAACATTTACAAAATTTGTAAAATTATCGTTAAAATGCCTTCTTTTAGTAAACTATGTTTTGGGTGCTGCTGTCGGAGAAGTGCTCGGCTGGAAGATAGACAGCCTGCCCCTCCCGAAGGTAGCCCCAGTTTTGATATGTATGTTAAACATGGTCTTACACCAATTTTATTTAATACTTTATGGAATAAGTATACGAGAGATAATGCTGATTTGCAATGCCCCCTCACGGGGTCATTTGATGAAAACAAAATAACGTATTTACAGAATAAAATGTTTATGAAGAAACGTCACCAGTCCATGTTTGACTCCTTGAAACTATGGTTAAAGGAGGCTAAACAACGGTGAATAAGGGAAGAGAAATTGGGAAGGATTAAATCTGGACAGACCACAACTTAAAAGGCTATAGCTTATGATAAAGGAAAACTGGAGGAAAATATTGCTCAAATGTATAGACAGTTTCGTTTAGGAACAGACAAAAGTTATGTGACTCGACCCGATACTGGAGATGAATTAGAAGGGTTGTTAGAAGCTCGTCCACCTCCTCCTTATGCCCCACAGGGTCTATACCCAGCAGTGCCATTGGCTCACCAAGGGCCTGCGCCTGCCTCTGCGCCTCCGCCTCCGCCGGCGCCCCCACTTCCGCCAGCACCTCCCATACGAAATCTTGTAGGAGCAATGGCTACGGCCCCGTTAGATGGGTCTGTACGGGATGCGCTGCTTCCCCCTCCTTCGCTCCGACCCTCTACTTCACCCTTGGTTACATTACAACCGGATTCGGTTGTACCGTCTATATCAAGTCCAATATTTCCCTCCCCTCCGGTTTGAAGCATTATGGATCCTCGAGCTTTGGCTACCCTAGACACAACCCCTAAACAATTGGGGTCAGATCTGAGTGACCCACAGGTTTATACCAGATCTGTGCTGGGTATGGAAGAACGAAAAACTATAGTAAACCAGGCGTCCCAATGGATGCGGAATGCTATTTACACAATGGAGGATATTTGGAGTACTATGAAAGATTAGCAGCCTGTTGCACAACAATTAGCTTTAGAAAATATGGCGATTTGTTTAATTTCGCTATGGGAACAGTGTTTTGAGGAGGGGTTCGCCCCACAGATTTTAAAGGATATAAGAGACAGAGCCCACAAATTCCACCTGCAGGCCGATGAAGTATATCAGAATGTGGCAACTCCTTTGCAGTATCGAGAGCGAATGCATCGGACATGTGCCGATTGGGGAACACAAAATCCGATGAGAGAAGTACATCCTCTTTTCTTTCCAGAAGTGCCTGAACTTAGGGATGCCGGGGGCAATGTAACTAGGCCGAGGGAGGACGCGAGGCTTCAGGAACAATGGGTTTATACCCCTTGGAAATGAAGCGAGGTCCTTACCTTGAAAGCACAGCTCCCCGACCCTCGTAAGAATCCCACTGCATATTACAAAGAATTGGGCGAAGCTGCCAACTCTGCGATTATGACTATACCATACATTGAGTTATTCTTTGGCCTTTTGATCCCGGTCGATATCTGGAGACAGATAAATGATACGGATCATATTCCCGAGTTAGGTGGAACGTGGGTTCAATTAAAAAATTGGGATAAGGAACGGAAGCCTGGGGAAAAACCCCGAGATGAAATATTAGCGGTACCAGATAAAATAATTACGTACATGCAAACCCTCCTGCCTCCTAAGAAAATAGATTGGGATAAGCTGGCTGCTTGTAAACAGAAGAAGGGCGAGAGTGTCTCGGATTTCTTCACTAAATTTGAGAAAACATTTATAGACTTTAGTGGGCAGGATTTATCCACGGATAGGGGATACGGTTGTTTGTAAATAGATTTGTGACGACCTTATTACCAGAGATTATGGCACGCCTTCAGGCGGCCGAAAGTACATGGACTACGTCCACCCCATCTGTGATCCTTAGTATGGCTCAGTATTATGAGCACCGAGAGAATGAGAATAAGGAAAGGACGGAGAAGAAAACAAAAGATTTGAGTCTTGATGCAACAAGTTAGTGGAGGACAGAATTCAGGACGAAGTGGGCGCAGTTCCTTCCAAAGAAGGACCGGCAAAGGACGAGGAGGTCCCCTGAATGTTGGTTTAAATCAATGCTCGTATTGTAAGCAAGAGGGGCATTGGAGAGCGGATTGCCCGTTGCTAATGGCAATAAATGTTCCCAGTAGGGGACGAGGCCGGGGCCGAGGTAATATTGATCGAACTAGTATGCGGAGAGAAGATGAGGATTCCCGGAAAAATGATTTTGATAATCCACAGAACAGGCAGTACTATAATGAGAATTTTATGGGTGATGACTACGATGAACAAGATTATGCATGAGACAGCCAGGGACAGAGAGGGGGCCACATTACAGTACCAATTGACCAAGAGGGACCTTATGTACAAGGGGAACTGTTGGGTGCATCAGGAAAATTCCTAGTGGATACTGGAGCAATGAATAGTTCAGTTGCTCATACCATGGTCCCAGGGGCGGCTCTGTCTGGCCACAAAAATTTATCAGTAGGGTTCTCTGGAATACCAGTGGTAAGCCCCATTTCTAAGCCTCTGCCCTTAACTATAGGACCTATTTCTATACAATCGCCTTTTTTGTTAACATCTAATTGTGGTGAGAACCTATTGGGTCTAGATATCTTAAAAAAATTACATGCTCGGATTTACTGCTCACCGGATGCTGTATATTTGACAATGCAGAAACCTTCTTTTCAGGATTCCAAATATTTTGCGAAGAATGAGCATCTACCCCCTGAATTCTCTACAATTCCACAGACCTTGTGGGCGACAGGGGACACTGATGTAGGTCTGTTAAAGATAGCCCCCGTGTCCATTACTCTGAAACCTAATGCACAGCTGCCTCGCATTCCACAATATAAAATTTCACCTGAAGGTGAACGGGCCATGCTAGACATTATTCGGGACCTTATTCAAAAGGGGGTGGTAGAAGAGACATCTGCTAATATTTGTAACAGCCCGATTTTACCGATTTTTAAAAAAAGAAAACACCAATTGATTGCGGTTCCACAGTATCCAGTGGTACCTCATATAACTGCTATTTTAACTATGATTCCTTCCACGGCCAAATACTTTTCGGTAATAGATTTGAAAAATGCCTTCTTTAGCATCCCGATTCATCCAGATAGTAGGCATATCTTCGGATTCTCATTAGCAGGCCAAAGTTTTAGATTTACACACACTCCTCAAGGCTATACTGAGAGTCCCAGTATTTATAGTCCAGCATTAAAAGCAGTCCTTGATGAATTCACTCTGCCAGCCGGAAATTCCATTATCCAGTATGTAGATGATATACTAGTGGCCTCCGATACTAAGGAGGGATGCAAGGAGGCCATGCTAAAATTGTTACACCATTTGGCCAAGAAAGGAAATAAAGTGTCCCTTTCCAAATTTCAATATTGTCGACAGGAAGTGACCTACTTAGGTCATTTTCTGTCGAAAGCGGGGAGACGATTGACTCCAGAGCGAATATCTGTAATAACTAACATGTCTGTCCCTCGTACACAACGTGATGTTCGTGCTTTTCTTGGCATAACCTCTTACTGTCGCCAGTGGATACCTAACTATTCACTTATCTCTAAACCCTTGTTGCAGTTGACAACCAAAGATGTGCATGAACCCCTGCCATGGACGGATGAATGTCAAGAAGCCTTTGTATCTTTAAAGTCTGCTCTTTGTTCTGCACCTGTGTTGGGAACCCCAGATTACCGGAAACCTTTTTCACTTTATGTGCATGAGGTAGACGGCTGTTCATTATCGGTGTTAACACAGACTTTTGGGGGGGAAACAAAGACCCTGTGCATATTTCTCTTCGATTTTGGACATTGTAGCATGAGCCCTCCCAAGCTGTCTGAGGGTCACTGCTGCAGTAGCACTGGCCATCCAACAGTCAGAAGGAATAGTCCTTAACACTGATCTCACAGTCATGGTACCGCATGCTGTGGATATTCTTTTAAACAGGACCAAAACACAACACCTCACGAGTGCTAGATAGACAGGATATGAATTGACACTGTTTGCCCCCCATATTATTATTAAGAGATGCACTACTTTGAATCCCGCTACGTTATTACCTCTCCCTGAGAAAGATGGAAGAGTTGATGTCCATGATTGTGTATTCAGAACAGAAGAAGAAACAAAAGGATGTTTAGATTTAACTGACACCCCTTTACTTGAACCAGATGGAGAATTATATGTGGACGGCTCTAGTTTTACGTTGCCAGATGGCACTGCGACAGCTGAGTATGCCATCACCACTCTGCAGACCACAGTGGAAACCGCAAGGATTCCACATCACTCAGCGCAGGCAGCTGAAATAATAGCCTTGTTAAGAGCCTGTGATATAAGTGAAGGTCTAAGAGTAAATATTTTCACAGACAGCCAGTACGCCTTTGGCGTCGCCCATAGTTTCGGAAGGCTGTTGAGGGAGCGGGGTTTCTTTACTACTCATGGCCAGAAAATTCAGCATGGTCCCTTGAGTGATCAATTGTTATTTGCATTAACCTTACCAAAGAAGTTAGCCATCATTAAGTGTAGTGCACATAAGAAGGTTGTAGACTCTATTGGAAAAGTGAATGCCTTTGCTGATTCAGTAGCAAAAGAGACAGCTCAGACTAAAGGAAGTCCTATGTTTTCTAGTGCATCTACCCGATGGCCCACTGAAACATCCTTATTTGATAATACTCTTGAAAGTGTAAAACAATTGCAGAAGGAAGCAACCCCTGAAGAAATGCAGAAGTGGGAACAGGAAATTGGGAAATTAGATGAGAAAGGATGCTGGATAGACCGATCTGAGAAACAGCGATGGTTGCTCCCTAATGCAACGGTATATGCAGTAGTTATGATGGCACATGGACCGGCCCATATCAGTGCTAAAG
This sequence comes from Lissotriton vulgaris, assembly GCF_964263255.1. Lineage (NCBI taxonomy): Eukaryota > Metazoa > Chordata > Amphibia > Caudata > Salamandridae > Lissotriton > Lissotriton vulgaris. Next base: position 1,220,368,224 of record NC_141685.1, on the reverse strand, counting down.
GAATCAGCACAGTACTAGATCCGGTGTGGAATAACACTAATATTGCTAAAACAGCAGCCCACATTGTGAAATATTGTCCGGTGTGTTTACGACATATCCTGGAGATAGAGAATCTGTTTTGAGTGGCAACTTTGCTCCGCCATCCTTACCCTTTGAAGTTTTACAGATAGATTTCATACCAATGGAACGTGTAAATACTTTAAAGTATGTCTTGGTGGTGGTGTGTGCTTTCAGTAAATGGGTTGAGGCCTACCCCACCAAAGATGCAACTGCAATTACCACTGCAAAAGTTCTGATTAAGGAATTCTTTCCGAGATTTTGTTTGCCCTGAATTATCTGGTCGGACAACGGACCCCACTTTAATGCTACCCTTGTACAATGTGTTTGTGATGGCCTGCAGATCAGACAAAAGTTTCATGCCGCCAGGCACCCGCAATCTGCGGGGCTGGTTGAAAAATATAACGGCATACTGAAACTTAAAATGGCCAAAATCTGTGCAGACACTAGACTAAAGTGGCCTGATGCCCTCCCAATAGCTCTGCTATCTCTTAGAACAACTCCTCATTCAAGGACTGGCCTGTCCCCTTATGAGATCACATTTGGCCGTCCTGCAAACATGTGGGGAGTCCCTAGACCTAGATCCTTTAGAGATATTGATTATCCATTGATTACAGATTATCTTTATGAGTTGACTAAAGATCTGCGTTCTATTCATCAACAGGTATCGGACACATTGCAGCCACTACCGGAGGGTCTTGGACATCGATTGGAGCCTGGCCAGTGGATACTGGTGAAAAATTATCAGCGAACATCGAGTTTGGAGCCCAGGTGGTCTGGTCCCTACCAGATTCTGTTGGTGACGAGGACAGCGGTGAAGGTGCAGGGCCGCAAACACTGGATACATGCGAGCCACGTTAAGCGCCTCCCGCTACCACTGCCTTCTGATCGACAGGACAAAGACGGAGTGCCGAGTCAGGAAGGAGAACTGATTCGGAGCTTTGTGCCCTTTTCGGATGCTCAAGAGAAAGGGCGATCGAGTGCTGTGTTGCCTGAAGGGGAAGGTGAAATAGCTGAATCAAAAGCAACTGCTAATCCCGAGGCAGCACGAGAGGTGACCAGGCCTGTTACCCATGCCACTAAATTGTTTTCTGACCAGGAGCAACCTGGCCATTGTCGATACGATCTGCGGCCCCGAAAACAGCGCGGTACCCCACTCGCTAATGAAGGAGAATAGAACGAGACATTGTGATAAAAACATCAAGCAGAGTGATTGGGGTGCTGAGCGAGACACTGGACTGAACTCGTAGAGAGCTGGGAACATTGTATAAAAAGCTCTGTTCAGAAAGAAAGACTTAAGTAAGGGCCGCAATCGTGCTTTTGGAAATTTGAAAGTTTGCTTTTTCCTTGGATGAGAAATAAGAGTCTGCCTGTGAGGCTCTAAAAAAAAAAACCGACACAGGGAGAAGATCCCTTGCAGGGAAGAAGAAACCCTCTGGTGGTTGGCGTGCTTTGTGGATACAAAGATTAGTTTTGGACTTTTAGCAAGGGACCGAGATAGATTTGGACTTTTAGAGAGTATGTTTCCCTTTGGTCGAATTATGATGGAGGATGAAAGACCGCTGGCCCCTCGGTGCCGGATTCGTGATATGTAATTGTTTTCTGGATGGCCCACCAGAGTGAAGGTGGTATTCGTTGTTTTAATTGCCCTAATTACTGTAATTATGATGTGTGTGTTTGTATACTTAGAATTTCAATATCCTGTCCGTAAATTGTTGAAACCTATTCCTGCCCCAGAGGAACATCAATTTTTTTCTCTGCCCCCCGCATAAGGCTAAGCATAGGGAGACTTATTCAAAAACGTATTCATAGAGATGTTACACCAGACTCACAGTACCACAAACAAAACAAACTGCTGAGTTTGTGGTTTGTTGCCATCAGATATGCATCAACATGAATTATTTATATATCTCCCTCTATCGTATTTAGCTAGTTGCGAGGCGTGGTGGCAATTGTTATCATTGATGTATTCCCATTATGTTGTAAATCCCAAAATATATTCTGAAAGAGATTATGAAGCTATTCTAAAATATATAAAGAGACACCAAGGATTTGACGCTGAAGGAGATAAAGGTCAGGGTTCTTTAGATCGAAATGCTTGCATGAATGTATATACAGACTCTAAAAATGATACCTTGTTACAAGAAGAGATGCAGGATTTTGAGCTTTTTAATTCCACTTTGTATTTTCAACATTTCAAAGAACGCAATGTTACGAATGATAGAGCTCTGCCAGTCCCCATTATGAATTCCACTTCTTTGTTTTGTATTAGGGGGCGAGGTCACATTAAGGTAGGCAGTAGTACCTGTAATTACACCTACACGTTGCAAACTGATAGTACTCCTCCGATGATCACCCCCCCAATGTATATTTCGTTTGTGGGGAGAATGCTTATACTTGGCTCCCCCGGCGATGGGCAGGACGGTGTTATCTGTCTTTCCTTTACCCTCCTGTTTATGTTGCCCCTTCTAATTACCATAAGACTCATCAGCTGATGAAAAGAGACTTAGAGACTAATAGGACTATTAGAAGTTATAATACTGATAAAACTGACCAGACAGATACCTCGCTACAACAGTTCGAAGATATTTCAAAGGGCCTGGTTCCATTTTGGGGTCCGATTTTTAATAGTCGGAATATAAGGCGCTTGTCCAGAATTGTGGAAAATGTAGTCCAAACAACGACTGAAATATTAGCTAACATCACTGTAGAGCTTCAGGCTACGAGACTCGTTTCTCTTCAAAATAGGATGGTATTAGATGTCATCCTGGCAGATAGGGGTAGCTTGTCGTGTGATCGCCAGATCTTGTTGTGTTTACATTCCTGATTCGGCCCCTGCCATACACCTCGCTATTAAAAAATTGCATCTATTAACTAACGAACTACATGAAGAGAATGGTACCTGGTCCCTCAGTGGGTGGTTCTGGAGCCTCTTAGCTACATGGGGATGGAAGATATTTATGATTTTAGTAGGGGTATTTGGAATAATTTTCACTTGCTGTTTATGCCTTCATTGTGGCCCAGCATGCTGTACTTTTTGTGCTACCAAAATAACATCTTCTTTGACCCAGGCCCGACAAAAGAAGGTAGAAAAACAAATGATTCTAAAGGAAGTAGCAGATCTTATGCAGATAGATGAAGGGGTATTTGTGGAGTAGAATAGCGTAGTTAAATTAGCCATAGTGTGCCAAAAGGGCCGTCTGTTGGAATATAAAATCATACATAATCATGATTGTCCCACTATGTACCATATAACCGCATATACATATTCATAATCGTGAAGAAACTAATATTGTATGATAACCTAATGATCGGTTATGAAGGTTCGTTCAGACCTATTGATATAGTCAGGGCCACCCTGTTTCATCTCCCTTCATTTACGTATAGAGTCTTAGAAGTTACATGGTATAACGCAGGATACGAGAACAGGCTAAATTGCTGAATCTGCTTCTCTTCTCATTCGAACTTGGCTCAGGGAAACCCAAGGTCATACTTGCCCTTCTCGTAGGATGCATACATTCTAGCAGGGTCCGTTTCTGTACTCCTCGGGTCTAAGATAGACAAGAAGGGCACCTCACTGACCTACCCTCAGAATAGCTGTTTAGCTTAGCTATTGACAAATGTGTAAGAACCTTAAATGGGTATTTCTGTTGACTAATGGACAACTTGTGTACTTCCTTTTTGGGTGCTAACCAGAATATGTAAAACGTATATATACTTTGTATTATGTGTGTTTCGTTAGTCTCCTCTGCGCACCTCCATGGGTCGTGTAGACAGAGGCTCCCCTGTCAGGGCTTGTATTTTGATTCAATAAACGATTCGACCTTCTCCATTGCCGACTGCCTTATTATTCTGTGATTATAGATATATTTATATATATATATATCCTTGGACTATTGGTAAGTATAGTCCGGCCTTCAGACATTTAGATCCTTCAACTGCCTTTTTCTTGCCATTTTTAATCCAACACCTTGATTTCTGACAGCTGTTTTTTAATAGTCACATGCCATGAGGTTGTTGTTGCCTGTAGAATTTTGCAGGTGTGGAGGTTTAGGATTTACAGTTAGTAGCCAATGCCAGATTTACTTCCTTTAGCTAGTGTCTCCTTTTACAAGTATTTGGATTTGAATTGACCAAATACGATGTCGGCTTATCATTCCTGTTTCTTTTCACCAGTTTACTTCTTGTTTTTGGGCTATGTCAAAGGAGGCCTGACCAATTTCAACTCATTGCACTCATTGGTTTTACTCCGTATCCTGCTTCTTTCTGGAAGTTGTGTTCCTCTTTACCTCTGTTGTTTGGCCTGGCTTTACGGAAAGTTATTTTCACTGCATACAATTGTTTTTCTTCCATTGTGCTTAACTTTTTATCACACCCCTTGACTCCCTGTGACTAATGTAGGGTCTGATGTTGCTTTAGGAAGGGGTAGCACCTTTCTTTTCATCAAAAAGAGGCTTGAGCTTTATCCCTTAAAACCAGACCTTGACAAAAATCCCTTTTAAAGAAAGGGTTTTGTTGTGACCCAAGCAACTATCAATTGATATGTTATTGGAACTGTTAGAATTGGGGGTCTATAATTGGCAGAGGTAGGTACCTTTGACCAAAAAAGGACCCTTGCTTCTAGTCAGGGTAAGAGGCTACACTTCCAAAGTAACCCCTGCTCATCCTCTTGGTAGCTTGGCATGAGCAGACAGGCTTATCTCAGAGGCAGTGTGTAAAGCATTTGTGAACACATACAGTAATACAGTGAAAACACACAAGCTTAGAAAAATAAGTAATCGTTACTAGACTTAACATACGACCAAACAACGAAAATCCACAATACTGTAATCAAAATATGTCTTTAAAATGGTAGAAATAGCTTAGTTAACTTTAGCTTGTAAATGTGACACTTTAATCTCACAGTACCTGGGATGCGTAACGCAAAACAAACAAAAGGATCGCAGGGATGGTGATGCGCCATTCCTTACACTTAGGGGAGTGGATGCGTCAGTTCCTTACTGCTGCGCAGGGGAGTTGAGGCTTGCTTCCTTACTGTGTGGGGAGTTAACACGCCAGGTTCGTACTGTGATCTCATGCAATAACGCTCCGGTAAGATGCGACAAAATGGCATCTTGGTTATGGTGCGTCAACGTAGATGTGATGCTTGCACGTTTGATGGCCGTGCGGTGACTCGATGAACCTCTGAGCCACGACAGGCCCTGCGATACAGTTCCTCGGTGATGCGACGACGATCTCTGTGGCTGCGGCACGCTTCTCCGGTGATGCGATGTGCTTCGGTGATGTGATGGTGACAGTGGCAGGGCGGCACGCTTCTTCAGCGAAGCGACGACAGCTGCTGCGGCAGCATCATGCTTCTCTTCGTTGAGTCGCACTTCCAGCTCCCAGTGACACACAGTCTCTTAGAGGGCCCAGCACAACAGCAGGCACTTCAATTCCTAGCAAAGGAATTTAGGGGGGAGCTGGCGGTGAAGTCTTGTATCCCTGAGACTTCAAGCAGGAGGCAAGCACAGTTCAAGCCCTTGGAAATTCTTCTTCAAGATGATGACAGCACATTCATTCCTTTTTCTCCTTTCTTTGGCAATGAAGCAAACACTGCAGGCCAACCCCCAAACACACAGCACAGGGATAGTCTCCTACTTCAGCTTCTCTGGTTCTTCTCCTCAGCAAAGGGTTGTCTTGATTCCCAGAAGTGATCAAAAGTTCTGGAGTCTGGCTCCCCCTTTTTATACTCATAAATCCTTTGTCTCTGTCTCTGAAGGCAGAGAGTGTCGGTACATAGTCCAAACCAGTTCTGGGTGCATTCTGCCAGTGCACAACTTCTTCCTTTGTCAGTGTGGACCAGGGTCATCAGGCACACCACGGGAGGTGGAGCCAGCATTGTAGAAGGCAGGCACAGCTTTATTCAGGCCCAGGTGCTACTCCTCCCACCACAACTCATGCAGATTGGCCTAGTCAGCCTTGTGCTGACTCACCCTGTCTCCTGGAGCCACCCCACCTCCTGTCACTCACAAACCAGACATGGAATACACAACCTAGCAGAGGCAGACTTGGATGGTTAGGCAAGAAAATACTTACTTTCTAAAAGTGGTATTTTCAAACACAGAATGTTAAAACCAACTTGATTACAAGATTGATTTTATCATTCTGAGTTCAGGCATACTAAACTCAAATTTCTACCTAGTTCCCTGAGTCAGTTAGGATTATAAGATGTTATAATCAAACTCCCAATTCTGGTCTATGGGAACAAGTAGCCTTGCAATAGTGAAAAACAAAATTGGCTGTAATTCACTATCAGGACATGCCACACACACCAGGGCATGTCCTACCTTTTACATACAATGCACACCGCCCTTGGGCCTACCTTAGGGGTGACTAACATATAGAAAAGGGAAGGTTTAGGGACTGGCAAGTGGGTGCACTTGCCAAGTTGACATGGCAGCCCCAGGCTGCACACAGGCTCTGCAATGGCAGGCCTGAGCCATAGGTTACAAGCTGCTCCGGTGGGTGGCACAATCAGTACTGCAAGCCCACCAGCAGCATTTGATTTACAGGCCCTGGGCACACGCAGTGTACTGTACTAGGGTCTGACAAGTAAACCAAATAAGCCAATCATGGAGTCACTTATCCATTTACAATACTTTACAATACTTTACAATAGGAAGCACTTCCACTTAGGCACTGAATAGCAGTGGCAAAGTGCCCAAAGCTTCTAGACCAGCAAAAACATAGCAAAAACACAGGAGGCAAGAGCAACAAATGGAATGGAGACCCACGCCAATAGGGCCAGGTCTAACAGGAACTATCTCTAAAATTATTGTAGAAACAATTTTGGAATGCTGCCATCCTGGGCTGATGAATATAATATGATAAGCTTTGAACAGGAAATATTCAGGAGCTATACTAACACTACTGATCATGCTTTGGTTCTTTGCTTTATTGATTGGGTCTAATAGAAAAAACAGGAAAGCATCACTTCTTCTTTATAGAAATTAAGTCTACTTTCAATAGAGTTGATTTTGCTTTTTCCTTGAGCAATCTCCAGCCATTTACCTTTCCATCTGAGCTTTGGCTATATTATGACCTTTCCACTGAGAATTGTATCGGAGCAACAATTCTGAATAGAAAGGTCATCTTAAAGAGAATATTCTGAGGGCAGGTGCAACAATGTATCAAGGGCAAAGCCCAGGGTTTTCCGGTCATTGGTTCAGCTTGCGACTACTCGTGGGCTTCATGATGTCTGGGCTAATAAAGAGCCTATTGATCCCGGTTATACATTTTTCTCTGCTCCTCTTCAGGTGCATGCTCACCTAGAATTTTTTCCTATCTAGTTGGTTGGTGCATGCTTCACGAATATTCAAATATTCCTGGGTAATCCCTTAGTATTAGAATTCAATATTCAAGCTATTCCACAAATTGATAGGGTCTGGTCGTTCGAGAAGGCTTTGTTGTTAGATGATGTCTATGTCACACGTATGAAGAAATGTATTCCAATATTTTTGGCCAAAAACTTAGGGACCACCCCTATCGGTATAGATTGGGATGCATTCAATGCAGGAGATTGTGTGGAAACTGCAAAAAATTGCTGGACTAGTCAAAAAGACTCTATCAAGTGTTATCACGGGCTGAGGCGGGTCTGGAGGATGCTGTTTCTGCTGTATTAGATATAAAAAATACCTAGCTCCAGGTGATACCCGCTAAAACAGCAACAGGGGATATTTCTGATAATAAATTGGCTAAAAAGTATACAGCTTTGAAGAACAAAACATATAAATTTAATGAAAAGGCGGGGCACACACTAGCATTTTGTGCAAGACAACAGGCAAAGCATGGGGATATTAAGCACATTCAAGAACCTGAACTTGGACTTATTTCGGATGTAGGGGATACTCTCTGCCTTTTAGAGATATTGTCAACAATTATATGCAGAGGATATTATAGACCCTGGAGAAATAGAGTCATATTTAGATTATGAGGCTCTGAAAACATTAGATAGGGAGGATCACAAGCTCTTAGACCAACAGATCTCAACAGGAGAGATTACACTTACAGTTTCTGGATTAGCATCTGGGAAAGCTGCAGAGATGGATCTTATTCCAGGGGAATTTTATAAAAAAATTGCCAAGAGCCTCAATAATATGTTTGATGTATTTTTAGCTATCCAGATGGGTTCTCCTCCTCCAGATTCATGGGCATCAGCCAAGATTTTTTGTCTTTCCCAGAAAGGTAAAACCGGTGCAGGAGTTATGGTCATATTGATCAATTACATTACGCTATTTGATATGGCAAAAATTCTAGGAGACCCTAAGGCCCTGATATTATTTGATGCATTTTTAAGGGTCTTATCTATGGATAACATTGGAGAAGAAGGGACTGGGGTGGGAAATTATTGGGTGGATTAAGATATTATATATGAATCATATGGCAAAAATGTCACTAATGTGGAAAGAATTGGGGGCAGTAGAGATCCAGCAGGGCACGAGGCAGGGATGTCCATGCTCCCCCATGCTGTTTGCCCTTTATATTGATCCTTTGATTCACCGAATCAAATGTAATGCTTCAATCATTCTGATGTCCACCACTGGGTGGGATACTAAAATTCTGGCATACGCAGATGATCTAGCTCATGTTACTCCAGATCCCACTGGGGCAGTATAGGAAATGAAAGTGAAGGCCGATAGATGTGGCCGTATGTCAGGTTACAGACTCTATTAGGACAAAACACAGATACTTATAAATGAGAACATTCAGATTGAGGATATATGGGTAGTATTTAATGCAGTATACCTGGGCGTTAATATTAATGCATTTACAGATAAAGTGGCAGAGGGTAACCTAGACCCGCTAATTAATAAAACGAAGACTGAGCTGCTTAGGTGGAATCACCTCAGACTTACAATGATTGGCAGGAGTAATTTAAATAAAATTATGTTCCTTACAAGAATTTTTTATTTTTTCAGAGCAATACCTCTTGAGGTGAATAACATATGGTTTAAGCATCTAGATAGTATGAACAGGGGATTCTTATGGGCCTATGCCAGATCTCGAAGGGCTCTGAAGTTTTTCTCCCTTTCAAGAGAGAGAGAGAGAGAGGTGACTGGGCAGGGCCAAACGTTCGGCTGTACTATAGGGCCTCAGCGCTGCAACAAATAATCCTCCTATTGTATGGTCCAACTCAAGAAGTAGCTTCACACAACACTACCCTGTCTTGTTTTGAATTGACCCTTGGTGATAATAATTGTGAATATTTGTTCAGGTAATTGAAATTTGGTTATTTCGAGAAAGTTAGATTTAAGACTCTATTATATGCATTTCGAGTTTGGGAAAAAACTTGGGATTCGCCTATAACCCCTTTCGGGCCAACCTCTACATTCATATGCATGTTAAAATGCAGAGCATGATTCATTAAAGAGATAATCACAAGCTAAGGGGAGAATACACAGCTTGTCGCATACAACCCAAATTAGGCGCGCCGCGTATCGGGGGGGGGGGGGGGGGCAAAAGGTGAAGGTCAACCAAGTGCAATAAAAGTTCAGGAATTATCATATACTGCTGAGAAAACCACAGTCTTGGTATTGATTTGCTGACTGCTTTATAGGCTTTGCATCCGAATGGGAAGATGAAAGTAAAACAGGTGTAGCGTAACATATAAAATTGCATAGGAAACCCCCTCTCCCCCCACCTTCCACCCTCTTCCCTTACAACTAGGCCATTCAAAATTTATAAGATTGCTAGGAGGATCGCCACTGGTCAAGGGCACTGGGGATTATAGCGCCTTAACTTCTCACTGTTTGTGCGGTAATATATTAAGAATACGCAAGTATGTAGAACAGGTCAGCTCCCTGAACTCTTTGGACAGGATAGTGATAAACTGAGACCCTATTTTCACATATATTGTTGTGGGGTCAGCATTGGTGGCCATTAACAGTCTTTCCATACTCAGCAATATCCATAGTTGATGAAGCCATTGCCTATGGCCTGGAAGTTTGTTCGAGCCCATGTTTGCCAGGAGTAGCCTGTGCGCAGAATGAAGGGTTGTCTATGTCATTCAAAATGAACTCCCAGAATCTTGTGAGCTTGGGATATTTCCACAGGAGGTGTATTAGTGTCCTGAGATTGCCACAGCCTCTCCAGCGCTGACCATCATAAAGCATATTTCTTTTCTGGATGCGCACCGGGGTATAATACCAGTATGAGCTAATTTTATAGGCTGTTTCAGTGAGTTCCGTATTATATGCTGTGTGGTGGGCCCTATAAAATAAGTCTCCCCAATCTTTGTCAGAGAGACTACGCCCAAGTTCTACCTCCCAACAAAGCTGACCCGGGGTCCTATGTGTAGGAGGCACTTTCATCAGGAAGCGTTAGATTTCTGAGGTAAGTTTCTTGTCATCTGTTTAGAGGAATAGACATTTTTCGAAGGGGTTCTTAGGTTTGCTTGCTTTAGGGTGCAAGCCTGGGCTGAGTAGCCAATGGGTGAGTTGGGTGTGGGTGAATCTAACATGTTCCGATAAAGAGTATTGTAATTTAAGTTGGTCAAAAGGGTTGGGACCGTTGCGATCAAAGAGGTAACCAATGCTCTTCCAGCCACCTGCCAGCCAGCATTTGGCAACACCCTGTGATAACCTGGGAGAAAACTCCAGGTTTGTGAATAATGGGGTCATTGGAGATGGGAGTGATGAGAGCCCAGCAGTGCTCACCACCCTGGCCCAGATTTTTAATGTAGGACTAGTAACCAGGGATGAGTAAAGCCCCAAGATCTATGGGCACAGGGGATTCAAGCCTTCCTACAGAGGTGCAAGCCCGCCACTGTTTGCTTTTCCATCATTGGGCAATTCCACTCTATAGAATATCTCAATTGGGCTACTTGGTAGTACCATAAGACATTCGGGACCCCCAGACCTCCTTCCTGCTTAGTGCATTTAAGTAGTTGTTTCTGTAGTCTGGGTCTCCTCCATCCCCAGATAAAGCAATCTATGTCGAGTTGGAGCTGACTCAGCTCCCCAGGGGGGTGAGAGAGGAAGCGTCTGGAAGATGAAAAGGGCCAGTGGTAGCACCTTCATCTTCACTGTGGCTTTCCTGCCTAGACAAGATAGAGGAAGGTGAAGCCACCGGTGCAAGTCTTTACGGATTGTGGCCCTAAGTGTAGAGTAGTTGTCATGTGTAGTTTTAAGAAGTCTCAGGGCCAATACTATTCCCAAGTATGGGAGATCAGCTTCCACCCATTGAAAATCATACCGTATGCATAAAGCTGGTCTGGTTGGATGGTAAGATTTAAAATTTACGATTTCAGCAAGTTTATCTTGAAACCTGACACAGATCCGAACGCTTCCAGCTCTGAGATGATAGCAGGGAGTGAGCAGGGGGCTGGGCGACGGAAAATATAAGGTCATCTGCATAGAGGCTAATCAGATGTTGATCCGCTCCAAATTTAATGCCCACTGCATGGGGGTCATCTCTCAATCTTTGAGCAAAGTGTTCCATATATAGAGCGAAGGGGAGCAGGGAAAATGGGTAGCCATGCTTTGTGCCTCGCTCCACACTGAACCTGTCAGAGCATACTTCATTAACCTGAACAGTTGCACTGGGTGCGCTCTCTATACTGTGTACTCAGTTCATAAAACACTCACCCACCCCGAAGCACCAAAGAGTTGCAAACAAATAGGGCCAGTGCACTCTATTGAATGCTTTCTCCACGTCTATAGCGAGTAAGAGGGCTTCTTCCCGGTAATGCTGGACTTTGTGACACACACGTTTGGTGTTGTCCCCTAGCAAACAGTTTCGCATCCATGTTGAGCAAGAATATGGGGCGATAGGAGCTGCACTGTTTGGGATGTTTACCAGGTGTCAGGGTTACCGATATAGAAGCTTGCAGCATAGATTTCGTCAGTGTTCTGGACTCCGTGAAGGAATTAAAAAGACGGGTCAACAGAGGCACTAATTCAGAGCAAAATGTCTAAACAATTGAGCTGAACCCACCTGACCTGGCAAATTCATGGGTTTCAGCCTTGCGATCGCAGAGATCACGTCTTATGTTCTGACGGGTTGATCAAGTGTCTCTGATTGGAAGTGGGGTGATTGCAGCAGACTATGCATAGAGCAGTGGGTCAGAGGTTGCTATGTGGTCTCCCTTGAACAGATTAGAATAAAATACCCGGAATTCTGGTGCAATGTACAAGGCATCAGATGTCATCAGGCCAGATTGCATATGAATGGCTTTGACTACGTTTGCATGTTGCTTGCTATCTAGGCAATGGGCTAGCATCCAACCCCCTTTATTAGTCCCTACATGGAATTTGTGTTTGAGGTGAAGCATGGTATATTCAGCTCTGTCGAGATTGAGGCATTTGAGTTGAAGTCGCTCCTGTTCCAGCTTGCCCCAGTTTCGGGGAGCTCCCGTGCTCTTATGAATGGACTTAACCGCATCGCTGCGGCTGCTTTTTCCGCTGTGTGCTGCATTTTTAAAATTACCGCGTTACATGACGAGCTCAACTCGTCATCAGCACACGGCAGGTAAGCCTCATGACGAGCTGAGCTCGTCATCAGCATCGAAGTGGTTAAGTTCTAATACTGATTTATCCAGCTCCTACTTCTTATCCCTCTGGGCCTTGTTGTCATGTGCCGCTTTCGCTATAAGACCACCTCTGGCAACCAATTTGAGTGTTTTCTAGACTGAAGAAAGAGGAACCTCACCTGAATCATTAACTTCTTAGTAGTCAGTGCTTGTTTGCCTGAATGAGATCACTATGTCAGGGGAATGCAACAGTGTTTCACGCAGGCCAGGGTGGTCGCTGAGCGGGGGAGGTGTGAGTTGTAAAGGTAAGCATGATTGCTGTATGGTCAGATGGTGGTGGGGCTCATTGGAAGAGTCTTTGGTTTGTGCCTATGCCGAAGGCGAGGCTAGGAAATGATCTAAGCGTGCATCGGTTTTGTGTGCTGAAGAATAAAACCTGTAGTCCCGTTCATCTGGGTGTTGTAGGAGCCACACATCGCATAGCCTGCAGTCAGCTAGCCAGGTCAGTCCCTCTGGGGAGAAAGCCACCGTCTGTCCTGTCCATTGTCTGAATGGTCCTGCCCCCTGTCCATGACTAAGTTAAAGTCTCCACCCACGAATATAGCCTGATCCGGGGTCTGAAAAACCCCTGTGAGTGCCTCCATAATTAAGTTCTCCTGACATTCGTTGGGGGAGTATAGGAAGCGATCTTGAAATTAAGTGACCCTTGTTGCACCCGGATTGGCCAATAAGCGACCCTTAATTTCTAAACAAGTACCTAAGATTATCCCCTGGAAGCGACTGGAGAAAATAACTTCCTCCCCCACTCTCTTCCCCTCCCCGATGTCTAAAACTGGTGTGGGAATCTTCGAGTGTACAAATATGGAATCTTCGAGTATGTATTCGATGGGTGTCTGTAATAATCTGTACAAAGTGAAACCTCTCAAAAGAATCTATGGACATTGCTGGATAGGTGGAAAAGAAGAACAAAGAAGGTGTTTAGAAAAAAAATGGAGAATGAGGGAGATTTTGTAGGTTACCAGTTCTCAAACACTTCTGGTGTCAACTGCTATGCAAATTTTGTTAATAATGCACTGTTTCATTTACCACATCTTATAAATGCAATTGAACAGAATCCACAGAAGATATTATGTTGTGCACTCTGTGGTTTGCTACAATATTTACAAAGTGATAGGACTGTAAGACATTGTGCTTCAGACATTCAATATCTAGTAGATGTATGTAGTGGTTCAGTACTATTTACTCAAAGCACTCAACAAGATGCACAGGAATTTATAATGGCCCAACTTGGAGTTTTAGAAGAAGAAGCATTAAATATCGATGGGTTATTTGGACTGAGCTACACGTAGAACCATGATTGTATAGATTGCTCTATTATGTCTACCACTAAAATAAATACTGAACGATTTTTGTACTTAATACTTCCAGATTCCAAAACTCTATCTTTTGATAGATTGATCAAAAAGGCCGACCAAAATATGACCTGCTCAAATTGTTAATTGGATGTTATGTCTACATTGCATATAGGAAAAAGTGGAAATACCTTTTATTAATGCTGCAATGATGCAGAGCAGATTGATTTGAATTGGAAATCGAAATTACAAACTTCAAAGCTGGACAAATATCAGTTTCAGGAAGAACTTATATTGATATTACTATCATCTTTCACAGAGTACTTAATGTGACATCTGTTCACTATACTGTATACTCACATGCAATTTATTGATGCTTTGCTGGGGGTGGCTCCTCCAAAGAACTGTGTTCAACAGGGTATGTCAACATATCCTCACATCCACCAGATGCCATTTTATTAGAAAATAGTGTAAAAAGCATCACAATTGAATTGAGACAAAGAATCTACAGTGTGAAATACTACTAGAGCATAACAAACTTGACTGTTTTGTTTATACTATGAGCTTATGAATTGCAGAAACTAAAAGATTATTGTAGATTTCTGCAAGAAGTAATACTAATTTACATATTTGTTCGTTTTGCTTTGAAGCAGATGAATCACACTGTCTATTGGAGTGAAACTGTAGGTCAAGAGAGACCGTCATATAGCCACTCAAACACCCAGTCACTCCCCAGTACACCCACTCACATGCCCACTCACTTACCCAGACAGTCAGTAACACACTGACTCACCAATACAGGTTCCACCAGATGCACTCACTTACACATACAGATATTCACACACACCCTCACTCTCTCATACGGCTACTAACACATGTGTTCACTCACCCATATAATCACTCATACACCCACTCAGTCATCCATTGAATCACTATCACCCATGTAACCATTGATACACACAATCACTCACTCATACAGTTAGTTACAAACACACTATCAGTCTCTCATACATTCACTTATAGAGTCACTCATTCACCCATACAGTAACTCACATTACCACTCACTCACCCATACATACACTTGTGCATCAACTAATTCACCCATACAGTCACTCATACATTCACTCAGTAACCCATACAATTACTAACATACCTTGACACTTTCCAATAGAACCATGTAATGCTTTAAAAACGCATCCGAGAGACAAGTACCACATTAAAATCCTCTGAGCCGTATATAAGACATCCTGAAAAATAGGAAAAAACAGCTGAGAGCTGAGGCTTGGGAAAAGTTAAGGTTAGCATCCAATAGCAACAACAACAAAGCCTTTTGGAAAGTGATTAATACCCTTCTTCTGCAATATGAGGGAGGTACCTCATTGGATACATTTATAGGCGAGGACACAAGCGTTAATCACTTTCAGAAAACGTTCCTAAATAAAGAGAATGGTAGTTCTGGTTAGCTATACTCATTCCCACGGATATCTTTCTCTTAAATTTTAAAATGGAAGCGATAGCCCTCGCCATCATCGAGCCTAAAGGTAGATTGCCCAGATGGTGTTCATGTGGATATTTTTCTTACTAATAAATCCATATGGGCTCCTCTGCTTACATTAGTTTTTAATGAAATCAGTTATTCAGAGCCTTTCCCCTCATGGAAGCAATCATTGTAAAAAGGCTTTATTGTTATGTGGTTGAAAACCCTTCCAATATAAAAACAACTGCAGCATATTCTTTAAAAGAAAAAACAGTATATAAAATTACACAGAAATTAAAAATTTGCATTGTACATTGGAATTCGGGAGAGGTAATATTCCACTCAAGGGCTAGTTTAGGGTCAGTCGGTTTTTAGTAGTCAGAGAACAGTCACTGAACCCAGAGATGGGGTGCCACACTGCCGTAATGGGGAGTGGTTGGGAACATTGATGGCTTTCAACTGTTTTAGCGCCTTAGTTACAAGTTTTGTTAATCCGATGTTCAGCTTCGTGTTGCTCGGGTTTAAGGTTAAGGCTGCTAATATTGCTTGGCGGCATAATCAAATTCCAAGTCTGTTCCATTCTTCACGCAGTAAAAAACGTCTGACGGTGATCATTGCGGGACATAGGCAAACTATGTGTTCCAATCCTTCTGTATGCTAGCCTCACAGCCTACAATGAGTGTGATTATCTGGTCGGCACCTTTCTGGCAAATTCATTCAAAAAGGCCATTCACCCATCATTAGAGCCAAAAACCTTCTTTTCAAAAAGAGTGCAAATATACTTGATAAACAGGGGGTACAACCCCGGGTTTAAAATTTGTGATCACTGCCCATGCGTGTTTCCTTTTTGACAGTATTGCCCTGTCTGAGTGAAAGGACCACATACTGATGCTCTTCTTAATGACTGCTTTTAATGCCGACTCGGGGGATATTTTCCCCAGATATCCTCAACACCTAGTTGTTGTAAACTATGGTTCTGGTGGAGCCGATATTTATTACTGGCTTGACTTTTCTGGATTTCTTGCCAGAGTCTGTCCTCCAAAGAGTCCTCCCAGGCATGACGCAGTCGATTACAAAACTTTATAAATGCACCAGCCTCTATGCCGTGATGGTCAAGTAGACCTAGTTCGAGGTAAACTTTGGCAGATGAAATGCACATTTAAATATTTTAGTTATTAATGTATTTAAGAGGGTATTAGTGGTGCCCATCATGATCTCATGGCCGTATGTTAATGAATTAGTTATCTTGGCATTCATCACCTTCAACAGTGGGATTAAGCTGGGGCCAAGTAGCTTTTTGGAGAGTTTAGTGTCGACAACCTCTAAAGCCAGAGCTTTGGTCCTCAGTGCATCTTTCTGCTTGACAAAATAACTTCTGGAGTCAA
Source organism: Lissotriton vulgaris (assembly GCF_964263255.1). NCBI lineage: Eukaryota > Metazoa > Chordata > Amphibia > Caudata > Salamandridae > Lissotriton > Lissotriton vulgaris. Next base: position 1,220,351,442 of record NC_141685.1, on the reverse strand, counting down.
GAAATATTCCCAGGTATTTATAGTGAGTTGTTGAGTCAATTTTTACCTTGTTGAAATACCACCGACCACATGTTTTCTTTTGCTTTCCAAAGGAGATTGTTTTTGTTTTTGACAGCTTCAACTCTAGGAAGTTGCTTTTAGTGTAGGGGAGCAGTTCATCAAGTAGCCCCTGTAGGACCACTTTCGTGTGGCTGAGCAGCACCAAATCGTCAGCTTATAAAAGGTTAGTAATACGTACTCCATCTAGTTGGGGCGGGTGGCTGTTAATGCTGTCAAGAATTTGTGAGAGATCTAATATAAACAGGTTAAAAAGGAGTAGTGCCAACCCTCAGCCTTGTTTTACCTTGCTTCTTGTCTCAATCTTCCTAGAGACATGAATGCCTTCACCCAGCTTAATTTTAATCCATGTTTCAGAATGGAGTTGAGCTATCGCAAGTAGCAGAGACCTGGGGTGCGCCCCAAGACTTTAATTTTTGCCACAGTAGGTCCCAGGGCACTAGGTCGAAGGCTGCTTTAAAATCTATGAAGCAGCAGCGCAGTTGGCTTTGTTGGACTGACGCTTTCTCTATCAAAATGGATAGATTTCGTAGGTTAGTTGTTGTACCAGAATTGGCAACAAACCCCGTCTGATTGAAGGGGAGGCGCTTAGTTTCCTTTGTCCAGGCTAGTAGCTCGTCCAACAGAATGCTGGCGTAGTATTTAGACTCAACGTCTAAAAGTGCTATAATTCGGTAGTTACTGGGGTCGTTTCTTTTCCCGCCCTTATATGTGGGATGAATGATGGCACCTCTCCAGGACTCGGGGACAGTGTTGTTTAACCTGCAATGAGAAAACAGGGGGGTCAGATGAACTGACTAGAATTCAGCTTCCAATTTAAACAGGGCCTGGGGGAGACCGTTTGGCACGGGAGCACCATCGGCTCTAGCTTTCTTAATTACACATAGAATCGAATGATTTAGTTCTTCAGTGGTCGCTGTTGTCTCTGACTAGTGATGTACTTATGAATGAAGAGCTGAGTTCCTGCCATGTTGGTTTCATAGCCTCCAAGGCTAGTACCTTTGTGTTAGGCGTACTAGAAAGGTTGGAACAGTGGACTTCCTTTTTTTTAAAAAATATTTTTTATTCAAGCCTGAATAAATATCAACATATGGACAGGAAAAACAAATTGTGGCAACACATTATTCATTAACAAACATTTGCAAAGTAGAATTCATAACAACAAAGGAAAAGGGGAGAGAAAGAGGAGCACATAAGACACCATAGCAAAGCCAGGGAATACGCAGAAATCAAATAACATAACACAATACAATCCCTTATCTAGTCCCTGAGCCACTCCTCCAAGGGATCCCAGATCTTCTTACCCAGCTCCCGCCTCCTTCTACCCCAACTCAGAAAAACAGCTGACTCTAAGTTATAAAGAGCCAAAATCCTCACTCTCCAGTTTACAAAAGTGGGAGCGTCAGGACTGATCCATTCTGAGGTTATACACAGCCGCACTAGAGACATAGCAATAAACAGAAGGGCGGACGCATGTCTTGTTCTCTCCAACAGACAATTACTCTCACAACCAAATAAGACAAGCTCTGATGATAAGACAACCGGGATATTAAGCCTAGAACTAATGAATATTTCTTCGTCCTGGAGAAACGTCTCAAGTTTGGGGCAGGCAAAAAACATATCTACATCGTTGGCAGCTACCAGACCGCATCTCGGACAGCAATGACCCCCTCTTCCTCCCCATTTAGAAATTTTGGCCGGAGTATAATAAAGATTAAATAATGCCATATAACATTGGGAGGGTAAGCTGCCTGGTATTAGCACACTACTCGACAATTCTAGGGCCTGGGAGATATCCAACCCTGTCTTACCCAGCTTTGCCTCCCACCTAGCGTTCTGAAAAGGGAGGTCATCTGGGAGACCAGAGAGCAAATGCTGATATACTACCCCAAATCTTAACCTCCTCAAAATCAGTTCCATAAGTGTAATCCTATCAAACAAAATAGTAACTTGAACCTTCAATTTATCTACATAGCTTCGGAACTGCAAGTATTTAAAAAAACTCATACGTATTAAGACAAAACTTATCCTTTAAAAAGAAAAAGGAGGCCATTTTCCCTTCACACCCTAGATCGCCCAAAAACATTATTCCCTGTGACATCCATGTAAATGTAATCTGATCTTGAAAGATGGAATGTAAGAGTCTAGCCACGGTAAGAGGTATATAGTAGTTAATATTAGGAATAAACCATTTGCGCCGTATCTTACGCCAAACTGAAAACATTGCTATGGTGACCTTAAGCTTGGTCTTCTTATAATAACTGGGTTCAAGAACCCGCAATAATATCCCCTTAGCATCTTCCCCTAATCCTATTTCAAAAATAGAGGGTCTACAACACAGCGGCAACACCGCCCTGTCCCCAAACAATGGTAAGGCAAAATGCTGAAGGAGAGCTGATCAACAATAGAGCACCAGGTTTGGCACAGACCAGCCCCCTGATCCCTCGAAGGTGCATCCAATTGGCCGCCCTTCGAGGTGGAAGATACCCCCAGAGAAATCTATTGCAGCTCCTTTCAGCAAGAGCAAGACTTGATTGTGTAAATTCGAGTGGGATAGTTCTAAATAGATATAAAAACTTTGGTAAGACCAACATTTTAAGACAGATGTAAATTGTCCAATCTTACCAAAACAGAATAAACTGAATCGATAATAGGCAAGATATTCATATCTGGAATATTATCAACTACGGCAATGATTTTGACCCCAAGATATGACGCATTTTGAACAACTGGGGCTTCAGAGGGTCTCATGGTATCTGATTAGACAACCTGGGTTTTGGTGACATTGAGTTTGTAGCCAGAAAACTGGCCGTACTGTTCTGCTAGATTCTTTATAGCTGGAAAAGCTGATGCTGCATCGCTGGTCAAAACTATAATGTCATTGGCGTATGCCAACACCTCATACTCTGATATATTGACCCTAACTGAGAGTATATTCAAGGAACCCTCGATTTTTCTTAAAATGGGGTCAATATAAAGGGAAAACAACAGGGGCGAGCAGGGACAGCCCTGCCTAGTGCCCCTGCTAATGCTGAAAGATCTTGACACCAAACCTGAGACAGAGAGGGTAGCCTCTGGAGCAATATAGAGTGATTGCACCGTTAGAATAAACTCAGAGCTAAACCCTTTCCACCGAAGGACTGCCCATAGAAACCCTCAGGCGACCCTGTCGAAAGCCTTTTCGGCATCCAACAGGATCGCTCCGAGGAGAATTTTGTGGCTTGGGCCCAGAAGTGCAATGACCCGGCAGACATGATCAGCCATGTCGCTACCTGGAATAAAGCCATGCGGGAGTAGGGAAACTAGTGGAGAGATGACCCAGGCCAATCTGGTGGATACAATTTTAGAATATATTTTACTATCTGTATTAATCAAAGATATCGGGCAAAATGATGAGGAGTTTAACTCCGGTTTGTCTTTCTTTTTAAAAAGAATGATGGCGATTTGGCGCCATGAGTCCGGTATGCGCCCGAGCTGAGCCCCTCTAAGAATTGTTAAAAGTACCACCCGAATCTCTGATCGAAACAGACTATAAAATTCCAAGGGAATGGAGTCGGGGCCTGCAGCTTTGCCATTGCCTAATGAATTGATTGCTGACTCGACCTCCTCCCATTCTATGGGGGCAGAAAGAGCTTCATTCTACTGGGCAGTAACATGGAGGGTGATAAGATCCTGTAAGAAAGCCCCAACTTCAGAGTCAAAATTTGGATCACTGGCGTCCTCTGTGTACAAGTAGCAATAAAACTGCAGAAAGACCGCCATGACCCCCTCCAATGTACCCTGAATATGGCTTTGGGAATCCTGAATCTTAATAATGCAATTGGCCAAACCTCTCTGCTGGAGTCACTTGGCCAGATTTTCACCAAACTCAAACATCATAGAGCGGAACTGTAAATACTTATTAGCAAGGTCCTGGCCAAAATACTCCAGCAGAGAGGGCCTGATGCTGGCGACCTGTAGCTGGCTTTGAGCTATATCCTGGCCCTCCCAAATGGCGCATATCAATTGAACCTCTGCGTCCCGCAGTTCCTCAATCCGCCTATTGGTTTGAACTTGAATAGTCCTCTGCCGCAAGGTCGACAAACTCTTCCTTTCCCCCCGGACTGCTGCCTTTAGCATATCCTAATACAAGAGGCGGTACCTCTGTTGAAATTTAAAAATTCCAATATCCAGTTTTTCATGTGATCTATATGATTGTTCTAATAATAGCTTTCTCTCAAATGTCCAAGCCCTTGGGACACTTGTCGTGCGAGTAAAAATACATTCAATAATCACCAGATTATGATCTGACATAATCCTAGGAGGGACCGAAAAAGAAGTAAGATCTTCTAATTGATCGGACATAAAAAAATAGTCTAACCGAACCATTTTATTGTGGGGAGCAGAAAAATATGTATGGCCGTCAAGGTGTTTATTATGATGGAACCAGAGATCAGTCAAACAGTGCTATTGAACCAGAGCTTGAAGCGCCCTAAAAACTCTGGGTTTCTTACCTACATAATTTTGACCCCCAGCTAAGTTAAAATCGGCAAGCAAGCTAATGTTCATGTCCCCACAGAAACAAATAGGGTGAGGCCAAAGAGCCAGCTCCAGGTTCAAGTGATGTAGAACTGTCGGATCGTCCAAATTTGAACAATAGACGGAACAAATGGTTAGAGATCTACCATTAATTAACAAGTCAGTAATTACCCATCTCCCACTGCTATCTTGGCTGGTTTTCCTGCATGGCCCTAATCCACCTCTTAATAAGATTGCCACCCCTCTAATCATAGAGGTCTGGCGAGAACACCCAATTAAATCAAAACCAGGAATTTTCAAATAATCATGGTTACTCCAAGGTACATGGGTTTCCTGAAGGCACAGTACATCTAGGCGTAGGGTCTGAACAACTCTCGAAAACAGGGCCCTTTTCTTGCCATCGCTCAGCCCACAAATATTCCAGGACCAATACAAATTTTACCCTGCGCCATTTGCTCTAAAAAAAAAAAACCTGACCTAGCTAATACATACAAAGCAATATCAAACCGCCCTTCAGAAAATGGGGGCATCCTAATGATGTCTATATTAGACAAAGAGCCACAATTAAACTGTATATTCAATCTTCTTTAATTTTTTTACCCCCCCACCCCTCCTCCTCTTCCCCTTCCCCCCACCAGTCCTCCCCCCAACCCTTGAATCCACCCACTTGCATCCCCCTTGCCCCACCACCCCCCAAACAATGCAACAGGACCTAGGTCCTAGTGATGGAGAGACTGGTTAAAAACACAGAACCCCCCGGTGGCGTTGCCAAAGTAAGAATACCAATGGGGGATATGCCCATGTGGAAAAGGAAAGATAAAAGGATAATACATATACAACAAAACTTTTCCCCCACAAGAGAGCAATACCCCCTTAAAAATACAAATGTTTCCGAAACGAAAAAGGGGCTACAGAAAGCAGATCTTTACAGCTTTATAGCCTAAAGTGAGTCCAAAAACTCTTTAGCCTGGACTTCAGAGACAAAAAATCTGGTCTGGGATTGATGAACAACTTTAAGTTTAGAAGGGAAAAGCAAAAATACTTGAGCTCCCTTGTACTGAAGGGGTACTATTAGTTGCCGGAGCTGCCACCTCCGTTCAACAGTAGCTGGGCAAAGATCAGGCCTGACAAGGAACTCACAGCCCTTACCGGCCCGTCTCCTATCCGGCCTTGCCAAATCATGAATCTTTTCTCTGGCTAAGAAGCTGCTCAAACAAATTAAAATAGCACGAAACCTATTGTCCATTTGGCCAGAACGTTGCTGCAGCTTAAATGGAAAGCGATGTGCCCTCTGAACTTTGAGTTGCCAGTCCCACTGTTTATCCTCCGGGAATGCTTCGGTGAACAATTCGTCCACAAACTGTATAATGTGCGACCCTTCAATCCCTATCGGGACTCCCAAAACTCTAAGATTGTTCCTCCTGGCTCTGTTCTCAAGATCAACAAGTTTCCACTGAATATCATACCTTTGAGATTTAATAAGGTCTGTAATGCCTCTTTGAGTGGCCATGTCATCTTCTAGAGTGGAAATCCTCTCTTTCGCCTCCCCAATTCTTGAAGCAATATCTGAGCAAATTTTAGCTACTCTACGAATTGGAGCTGAGGTTTTCGCAGGGGTCCGTATGCTCTCCTCTGCATTCTCGCAGATACCAGCACCTGACAACAGAATGCCTAGGGATTGCGCCACCGCGCCACCTGACTCCGCCGAGCTCTGAGAAGCCGTGACACGTCCCGTGAATGAAGCATTCTTCCCCTGTCCTTTAGGTGGCATAGCAGGGCATGGAGAGTATAGCAACTTAGACACCGAGCCGCACCAGGAACAGCAGGCGGCTGAGCGCTTCCGTGGAGAGAGGATCCAGCTGGTGAGTCGGCTTCGGTACACCAGAGGCCACCAGAATATTTCTCGCTTTTCACTATTAAAGAATTTCCACTGCGAGTATCACCACAAAAGATTGCTGAATCAAGTCAAAAAGAACCCCATCTGTGTTTCGGAAAAATTCCTTGAGACAGCAGAATTTGGCAAGTCGAATGAAGGAGAGCGCGTTTGGACCAGCTCACTCAGCCGAGTGACCGGTCCCCATCTTGCCCCAGAACAGTTGACTTCCTTATCATTTCTCTTAAAATGAGATGATAAATAGAGGGTCCATTCATACGCACTGATATTTGCACTGCCATGGCCGCTTCCACCTAGCTGGCCCTATTTTCAAGACACCAGAATTTCTTTTTGTTTGGGTTTTTGATTTCATAGAGGAGCTTCACCCAGAATTGATTAATGGCTACTTGTTTTTCCCTACGTACTGCAGACTTAAAAGCTTCCTGAGCTTGCTTGTAGTCCATGAGAGCAGTTTTATTACCTTGGCTTTTCCTGCACTTCCGAAGGGCACGATTTCTGTGTTACTTTAGCTTTTTAGTAGCTGTTGAAATGTGTGGTCAAGATGCGAAGTGTGAAGTGCCCCTCTTGAGTGGAACTGCTTCTAATAGTTGATTAATAAAGCAAGCCCAGATGCAGACAGGAGGGAAATCAGTGGCGGATAATTGAGTTAACAATCGTCTACATTTTTCAATAAAAAAGGGTGCCGCATCATCTGACCATTTCATCCTTTTGAAATTCTCTGTGTAGCAGGCTGCGTGTGTATGAGCAAGCTCCTGATAACGCGGGATGTTGGCATGAATTGTTATAATTTACGGCCGGTGGTCACTCTCACCTTGTGGTGCAATATGATAACTCTCAATAAAAGCGAGAAGCTCCATGCTCCCTAGGGAAAAATCCAATAAGGAGAAGATACGGCCGTTGGTTCGAGTCCAGTCTGGAGGGGTATCCGTGAAAAAACGACCATTCAGTAGGTTATAGCCTACACTATCTAACTGGGTAACTGCATAATCCCCCAATTTTGATGGTCTGTTTCCTTCGGGAATTGACTTTGTGGCAAGGTGTAATGGAACCGAGGGCTGAATCTGGTTCATCGGCTCATGGAAGCACTCCTTAATTAATTCAAGAAAGGGGAAAAATGAAATCCAGCAAATTTTCGCCCCATTGCTTTATTAGATAGCATGGTGAAAATACTATTTTGATTATTATTAAAAAGATTGGAAGACTGGGTCACCGAAAAAAAGGATCCTGGCAGAAGTCCAATATGGATTCTGGAAGGGCAGGGGTACACAGGATCAGTGTTCAAATCTAGCTTTATTAGAGGCAACATATTCAATAGCTAAACAAGGCAAACTCTACATGGCTTTCATGGACCTGTTGGAGGCATTTCATTATGTCGACCACGACAAACTATGGTGCATTATGGAGGTAATGGTGGTGGATGCCACAATAATCTCCTTCATTAGGCAATTATATTTAGGAGCTGTGGAAAAGGTCCGATATGGGAAACCGGGAGACTGCACTAAATCTTTCAAAATTGAGAAAGGAGTAAGACAAGGCTCTGTTCTTGCTCCGTTCCTATACTCACTGTATACCAATAAACTAAACAAGGCCCTGGTCTATGCAGACTCTACTCCACTCCCCATTCTGATGTATGTTACTTTCCAGACGTTTTCCCTCTTGTTCTCGCAACTTCCTGTACCGTATATTTGCACGTAACTGTATATGCTGTAAAGCGCTCTGATACCTCTGGGTCCAGCCAGCGCTATATAAAACTCCTAAAATAAATAAAAATAAAAATAAATATGTGTCTATATGCTTTTTACACTATCTCAAAATCACAAATAACTGAGAAAGCGGAATATACATTTCATGATTTTTTTCAGTGAATTTACAAAAAGAAAAAGCCTTCTAAAAACATCTGTTTCTTGATGGTGTAGAAAATTATTCCAGGTTCTTGATGCCCAACAAACTGAGGACAGCTCCACAAAACAAAGAAGCACATGCTTCATATAGTTAGGATAAAGTACCTGTGTTTGGTGGAGATTTATCTCTTCGTAGTCTTGTTCTCTTCTGTATGGCAGGATTAATGTTATCACAGATTTTATGGATGAAGACACATGAGGAACAATAATATGCAGCTATAATGCAGAATAAGCACCTGGCATTAACCAAATGAGGCAACACTTACTACTTAACCAGTAAACTACTCCAGTTAGGTAGACATTTTATGCAAAACTGTGGACTCTTGTTGGGTAAACAGGCAGCTGATGTTCCTTTCTGGCCCTAAAGCTCTTTTCACAGGAATAAAACCTCAACGGAAAGCACATACAAATATAAACATAGCAGGTACCCCAGTTGAAGCTCAAATTCTGTAAAGGAAAAATTATCCTAACTTATTGGGCTTTCCAAAGGCAAACAAATTTTGTTTTCTTCGCAATTACACATGGAAAAGCAATATCATATCCTCCGTAAAGGAATATGCATGATTGATCTATCAGAAGGCCATAAGCAGTGACTGTGGTGAATGGGTTCTTTCTTGACTTCTCCTGGTGACAACAGAGTCCATTTTCTCCATTTCAATGACTACAAATATGCAAAAGTTTAAAATCACCTGGACGCTTAGCCCCTTTGGGTACACCGAGTCAACCTTAGTAGTATGCAACTCACTCACCCATACACCCATAAAACAACTCCTACATCCAGTCACACATCCATACAACACTTAAACACCTAGTCACCAACCCATATAGTCACTCAACCACCCACTCACAGATCCATAGTGTTGGAAATGTCCCATTTGCAGAGTTATCCCCAAACTTTTTGTTTCATCTCCTATTTTTTCTGACCTGTTTGTGTTTGGTTTTAGGACTCTGGGCACTTTACTACTGCTGATCAGTGCTAAAGTGCATATGCTCTCTGTGTAAAATGTGTTATGGATTGCTGTTTCCATGATTGGGTATTTAATTTTCTTGTTAGTCACTAGTTACTGTTATTGTTATTGTTACCTTGAGTTTATATAGCGCCAAATCACCGACAGGTCTCTAGGCGCTCAGACAGATGGAAACTCCAGCAACGGCTTAATGCGTAATACAGGCCAACAAAGGTAAGATTTTACATCATGCCCAAAACTTTCCTGAACAACAATGTTTTCAGCAACTTCCTAAAACGCAAGAGATTTTCTTCTCTACGTAGGGCTTCTGGTATCTTATTCCATAACTGAGGGACCTGGACTGAGAAAGATCTCCCTCCCTTAGTTACCAGCTTGTAATGAGGACAAGCCAGTAACTGAGTATCGGAGGACCTAAGTGTTCGCTTGGGGTTGTACACCTCCAGGCGATCTTTGATATAAGTAGGTGCTTGCCCATAAATTGCCTTATGAGCCGTACATAGGCTTTTAAACTCTATCCTCTCTTTTATAGGGAGCCAATGTAGGCTGTGCAATAGAGGGGAGGCATGGGTCCTTCTAGGGAGCCTAAAGATTAATCGTGCCGCGTCGTTCATAACGACCTGCAATCTATTGGTCAGCGTTTTGGGGAGACCTAAATAGAGGGCGTTCCCATAGTCTAATCTTGAGATAATGGTTGCAACAACAAACGAACGGAGCATGGACGAAGAAAGAATGGGAACTAGCTTGCGCGGCTGTCTAATTAAGTTGGTACAGCTCCCTACAACAGAGGAGATCTGACTACCCATTGACAGTTTGTGGTCGAGCTTAATGCCCAGACTTTTCACATTTGCACATGATTTTGGGGTAGGACCTAACTCTTGTGGCCAATATAGGTCACTCCAAGGTGAATTAGTAGTTGAAATTACCAGAACCTCCGTTTTATCCGGATTTGTTTTCAGCAGATTTACAGTCATCCACCCGACCGTGTGTCTAAGGATGTTCTGAGCATGGGTCTGCGCCGCAACTGTATTATCAATACTAAGTAGCAGCTGAGTATCGTCAGCGTAGTTAAATACTTTGCAGCCCATGTTAGCCAAATAATCAATCAATGGTTGCAGGTACCGATTAAACAGTAATGGGGATAGTGCGGACATCAGATGTACAGTCCCCCAATTGGATCCTCTGCGTCCTCCCCGATAGAAATGATTGAAGCGACTTGTAGGCCACGTCCCTAACCCCAAAGGCAGCCAATCTGTCCAGGAGCAGGGTATGGCTGACAGTATCGAACGCCGCTGAAAGATCTAAAAGTATCAGGGCGCTCGGTTTCTTACTGTCAGCCATACCTCTTAATTCATCCAACACCGAGAGCATCACCAACTCGGTGCTGTGATGTGCCCAGAACCCTGCCTGCCGCTCATGGAGTAGATGATGAGACTCCAGGTATAAAGACAGGAACTTCAGGACATGCTGCTCCAAGATCTTAGACAGAAAAGGCAGTTGGGAGATCGGCCTATAGTTTTTTAGGACAGCAGGGTCGGCACCTGACTTTCTTATCAGGGGCTTGACTCAAGCCTCCTTGAAACCTGCTGGTATATGGCCGGTCTCCAGTGAGCTGTTAAGGAGAGAGATGATGTGCTCCTCCAAAACAGGGCATGTCAAGCAAAATACTCTAGGGGGACACGGATTCGCTGGAGAACCTGACTTGGTTCTACCCATCAGTTGTTCAAGGCTTAAGGCATCTATCTCTGGGAACTTCGTAAAGTGCACTGAGTGTGCCAGGGCCTGTAAAACAAATGTTACTAGTGGGCCTGCCGCACTGATTGTGCCACCCACGTGAGTAGCCCTAAAAAGGTAACTCAGACCTGCCATTGCAGAGTCTGCACGCAGTTTGTAACTGCCAGGTCGACTTGGCGAGTGCACCCACTTGCCAGGCACTACACCTTCCCTTCTCTACATGTCAGTCACCCCTAAGGAAGGCCCAAGGTGCCCCTGTTGGCAGGGTGCAGTGTATATCAAAGGTAGGGCATGCCCTGGTGTATGTGGCATGCTCTGATAGTGAATTACAGCCAATTTCGTGTTTCACTATTGTAAGGCTATCTGTTCTCATAGGCCAGAATGGGCAGTTTGATTATAACATCCTATATTCCTAAACTGACCCAGGTAACAAGGTAGAAATTCGAGATTAGTATGACTGAACTCAGAATGTTAAAATACACCTTTATTGAAGGTGATTTTTACATTCTGTGTTTGAAAACACCACTCTTTGAAAGTAGGTATTTTCTTGCTCAGTCATCCTGTGTGCCTCTGCTGGAATGTGGATTGCCTGTCTGGGTTTTGGAAGAAGATCTGGAAAAGCTGTGAGGAGGGACTACCAATTTGCTGTGTGCTTTGCTGTGTTGGCCTGCAGTGGCTGATTCTGTCTTGGGCAGTGAAAGGACTGAACTGAACTTTCTGCAATCTACTTTTGTGAGTTTCTCCAAGGGCTTGAGGTAGAGCTTGCCCCCTGTTCAAGAAGTCTCAGAAACAGCAAAGACTTCAAGCTCATATGGCTTCAGCACTAAGGACTTTGTGTTTTGTACTGCAACAGAAGAGAAGCAACCTGACAATGTCTATGACGCCCCTGCCGACTCCGTGTCCTGAAGGCACCCCAGAGGGCGCGGCCATAAGGTGGCACCACGACCCTGGTCTCACCCACGATGCCTGCTGACTCCACCACCGAGCCGCTTGTCATGGAGGCAGAGGAGCCTATTCCAAGGGTGGATGTGATTTTGGGAGGGGGGCACCCTCTAAACCAGGCAGCAGCCGTCTGTCCCCAGAGGAGCTGGAGGACAGGTGGGAAGCGAGGAAGTTTGAGTTGGAGAAACGCAGGATGGAAAGGGAGAGGGAAGACAATAGAATAGCCATGGAGGAAAGGAGGATGATGTTAGACCAGGAGTTTAAAATGAGAGAATTGGACTGGAAAGCCAGTCGAGCTAGGCCAAGCCTGATGATGGCAGCAAAAGTGTTAGATCCAGTACTGAGGATGAGGTGTACACACACACACACACACAGATTTAGGGCCCTCCTTCAAGGAGGACTTGACATACACCAGGGGGTTCAAGATTGTGGTACTCAGTGTCCCTGAGGTAGATTGGGAACTGGCACATGGGATCATTTTCCTTGTAGTGGGAGGGACACTCTACTGACTCTAGATGAGAGGTGCAGGGAGAGGGGTACCCCATGATAGAAGCCCTGGGAAGTGAGTATGGAGACCAGCCAGAAGAGTATGGGTTAATAGACAGCAACAGTCAGACACGGTCTCACCAGTCGTGTGAGACTTATGTGGGGTACTTTTCTGAGGCACTGGATGATTGGGTGAAGGGTAGTTTGGTTAACACCTGTGTGGGGCTGTGTGATTCAATTGTTGGAGAGCATATTTTAAGTACCTGTTTGCCAGAGCTATGCCAAAACCTACTGGAGTGTGAGTTCTCTGACCCCAGGGAGCTTGCACGGGAGGCAGACCTTTTGGTGGATTCCAGAGGGTCTAGAGAAGCATCCGGGTGGTGACCCGAAAGGAAGTGGCTTAGGTATTTCCCAACCGAGGGTGGTGGGAAAGGTTTTTGGTAGCCCAGATAGACCTTGGTGTCGTGGGAAGGGTGTAGGGACTCACGTCCTATCTCCGCAGGGAAGGAGTGGGAATGGGCTGTGGCCCAAGGTGCCCAAAACCCAGTTCCAGAACCTGGGTGGTTCCAGGAGGAACCACCAGATGGGGAGCCTAGGCTGTACTGGAAGACCATCCATTAAGGGGGATCTCCTAGTGTCCGGACAGCGTGGAGTGCCTGTAAACAGAGCTGCAGGGGTTCAGGTGTCTAGCGGTGCTGCTCCTAAGTGGAGGGTGCAGAAGTCCAGATTGAGGGTTGAGAGGGGGATGGGTTTCCCTGTGGGAGAAACTGTGGGTCAGGGGCCAGCTAGAAGGGCAGAGCCTCCTAGGAGTGACCATGGTGACACCACTTCTGTCCTGGGGATGTTTGCATACTGTCAGATGGACAGGGGTCGGGAGATCTGCACCACGCAACCTGTCACTCAACCCATGAATCATGTGTTACCCTCGGGGGCATGCGTGCTCCCAAGGAAGTCCTGGTGCACCAGGCAGGGGCTGTCACAGGGGTTAGTCCCTGGATTGGGAGGCCAGATTCAGGTCCTGCCTGACCTGGAGGGAAGAACGACTGTAAGCAGTGTCCTGATCAGTTTATCTTCTAGGGGTACCACTCCAGGTGGGAGGGTGCAAAACTCTGGAAGGGGGTGTAGAGGGAGGGAGTTCTCGCCTCTGAACCCAGTTCAACCCGAGGGTTTAGATCCTAAGATGGTGGATCAGTTGCAGGGTTAAGGCCCTGAACTGGTGGAAGAATTGTGTAGGAGGTCTGGTTCCAGCATCCTGACAGTTTTTGGTTCAGAGGGTGCTTCTCCCGGGAGGAGAGTGCGGAACCCCAGAAGGAAAGGTAAGGGGAGGAGAGCCTCACCCAAGACCTCTGGTCAACCTGAGGTTGGAAGACCAGGTTCAGGGTGTGCCCCATGAATTGGGGGATGGGGCGATTGTTAAAAGTGCCCCTACCAGTTTGTCTTCTGGGGGTGCCGTTGCAGGTGGGACGGTACAGAGCACCCCGGGAGGAGGACTGGGTGTGGGAGAGCCCACCTCCCATTCCTGTCCAGCTGCAGGGTTCAGACCCTGGGCAGTGGGCCAGTGTCAGGATGTCATACCTGGGCCATCTTTTAGTGAAGGTGATTTTCACATTCTGTGTTTGAAACCACCACTTTTAGAAAGTAGGTATTTTCTTGCTCAGTCATCCCGTGTGCCTCTGCTGGAATGCGGATTGCCTGTCTGGGTTTTAGATGACAGATGGCTAGGAAGCAAACGTGGCTCCCGATAGTCTAGGTAGGTCAGGAAAGGGCTCAATAGACCTGTGCTGTGAAGGGGGAAGAGGGAGGAGATTTCCTTGCACCTCCAAGGGCCTGGTCTGCCTCTGACAATGCCGTCTCCACCCCCTGCCGGGAAGTCACCCCAGAGAAGGCAGAACTGGTACTGGCTGGGCACAGACACCCTCACCGCTGCACTTCGCACAGCAGGAACCGACGCCTGCCAATGCCAGTGCTCCGGACTCCATCAGAAATGAGATTGACCTGCAACACATGTGATGTTGAGGGCACTCGACGACTACTGCATCGACCTCCGGAAACCACGCCTGCGGACGCCATGTTTTCGGAAGCTCAGCAAGAGGTCATTGACGCCCTGCATTTCTCAAAGGTACTGTTTGCGGGTCTTCCTGACAATGTAGCTGGCCCACGACGCTGCGGTCAGCCAGAACTGTTTGGATTTGTTTGCTCACGACTCTGTGATAGACCTGGACGGAGCTATCGACTTCAAAGAACTATTTTTAAAGCATATTGTGATAAGTGAAGATTTTGCAGCACTGTATGGTGGATTTTCATCCTGTTTGGTCTTGTCTTAAGTATATAAAAATATTGGACATTTTACAAAACTGGTGTGGTGTCCTTTTGTAGTGCTTACACTGTATTACTGTTGGTTATGTGCAAATTCTTTACACACTGCCTCTAAGATAAGCCTGACTGCTTGTTCCAAGCTACCAAGGGAGTGAGCAGGGGTTATTATCAAAGTGTATCTCCCTTATCCTGACTACAGTGATGGTTTCTGGCTGGCTTTGGCACATGCCCTAGGAAGCCCAAAATCCCATTTCTAACACATAGTCACTCACACACCCACTCACAGAGCCATACAGCCACACACACCAACAAACCCACTCATAGATCCACACAGCCACTCACACACCCACTCTGACTTATAAAGCCACTCAAATACACACTGTCATAGATTACAGGTTACAGTTAGGAAATAAAATGTATAAAAACATTAGAAATCCTCAAAAAAAAACAAAGGTTAAAGGGACCTAATAGGACCCCTTCCTTTTCCTAATTGGCCAGGCCCCGGGGAATAGGGTGCCTGGGGCCAAAATCAGCATGGGGAGTTGGCCACACCCGCCAGCTTCCCCTATAATAATATAAACAAAAAACAAATGTGGAATACCATTCTTGTTTTTTTTAAATATTGCAGCAGATCAATAAGCTCAAAATTTTTAAAAATATGTTTTTGGCCCCAGGACAATGAAGTCGGGGGATTCCTACCTTGACCCCTTGTGTTTAGTTTTGCATTTTTCTTTTGACTCGGGCTGAGTCCTCAGTCCCAAGATGGCTACCACCACTTCTATGGACCCTTTGGATCTCTAGTGGCACATACAACTTTTTTTTAATTACTTAAAAATTAATGAATGGATTTTCACCAAATTACAAAGAAATATCTTTCTGGACCAAGATTGAGCTTGCTGCAAAATGTGTTGTAATTTCGCTCAGCGATTTGGGCTGTAGTCATATCTAAAATCCCTATCAGAAATTGTATGAGGGAAACCGCATTTTAGAATCCCCCTTTTTCTCAGCCCCTGCTTGACGATTCACCACAAAACTTTCCAGACAGCCGTTGAATTGATAGACACATATGTTTTGAAACATTTGCAAAGATTCTTCAAATAGCACCACGTTTATTAGCAAAATACTTGCTCATGGGTCAGGAGGTCGACACTCAGAAGGCCATTTATTGCACATGAGTTCAGTGAAAACATCAAAAAGGGACTCAACACATGAATAAATGCATTCTTCTGGTAAACATGGGTGCAATTTAACATGTAACAAAGTACACTGTGGAAGATATTCCCATACTGATGTTTAATAATTGACGTTCTGAGTGTTCACCTCCTGACCCGTGAGCAAGAGGACAGATGGGAGTCTCTGAAATGCTTAGGGAGTTTGGCATGTTGCAACCTTTAATACATTGTTGTGAAAGCATTGGACAATAATGGATTGTTTGCGTGTGCAGGGGCATTCACTACTGAATTTATTTATACAGACTCACACCCCGAACCACGTGTCACAGTAACAAGCCCCATCCCCGGGGCCAACTGGGAAAATGAGGGGATGGGGTGCATGGCCACCTAACCTGAAGCTTCCCTGGGGACCTCATTTCCCAGGGCCACACACTTTATGTTAGTGAAGGGGGCTTAAGGCCCTTGTCCATGACCCCAAACAAGCTCAGGGGACTCCATCCCATGGAGCCAAACACAACTGTAGAAGAGAAGGGCAGGCAGGCCCTTTACCAAGCCAAATGGACCCAAGGGTCCCATTCCCTGGATCCAAAATGCTTATTGTAGGAGAGCAAGGCCATGTGGTCCCCTCCCGTGCATTAAACAGTCCCAAGGACCCCTGGGCTGATGTAAACTATAAAGGGAGGGGGGAATATGGCCACTCTCCCTAAGCCTGCTAAGGCCCCTGGGACCCCATTCCAGAGGTCTGCTTACAGAATTTGTTCCAGGGAGCCAACCCCGGGATACAGTATTTTCCCTTCCCGCAGCAGTGCAGGCAGGAAAACATATGATTGCTCACAGGTGGTTGAAGATTTAAAAATGTTCCACCCAAATGGAGCAGACCTCTGTTTCCATGCCCGCATGCCTGCAGGCAGGAATACAGATAATTCTTCTTCCCAGATGGAGCAAGCCTAAATAGCTGCTCTCTCTAGGTGGAGCAAGGCTGGCTCCCACTGTATGCGGGGAGCCTACTGAGGCTGGGAGGGCCCGGCTCCTTTATGGCATATGGGGAACCCACCTCTGGCCCTAGGGGAGGAATCCTCATTGCATAAGGAAGGTTGTGGGAGGTGTGATATTCCCCCTCCCCTTTTCCATGGATTTCGGCCCTGGGGAATCGGGTCTCTGGGGCCTAATAAAGCTTGTGGAGGGGAGGAACATACCCCTTCCCCTATTATTAGTGGTTGGCCCAGGGGGATGGGGTCAATTAGGATAATGAAACTTTATTTTTGTGTAAGTCTGTAATTTAACATGCAGCCATCCATAAGGGAGATCGTTCTGTGCCTAAAAGCTTTCCTTTGTGTGAGAGAAGGCATTTAGGTGCAACAAGGCGATTACACACAATGCTAGAGGGGTGAAGCACACTGTGATGAAAGATGTGATTAAGGGGCTTACTCATGAAGCTGTGATTGATGGTGATATGCTGCATGTGCTGTTGGTACACACAGTCATGCGTTATATATAAAGGGTTGACCCAACGGCACTGGGACCTGGGTAATTCAATGTTGCATATATAGGGGTCCCAGTTGGAACAAATTCTAATACACAAGGAAGAACGTTTTTGAAAAAATAATAAATCACAATTTTCAGCACTGTATTTACAGAGAGATGTTTTTAATTCACATCCTCTAATGTAGATTGGTTACATAAACATTCCTCAAAGCAGTAAAATTGTACTTGTTGCCCAAAGGAGAAGGGGCAGGGGAAAAAAGGACGGGAGAGGGGGGCGGGGTTGGTGAGGGTAGTGTGGGTATAGACAAGTTGCAAAAGAAATCATAGGTGGTCATTCATACGTTTTGAAAATGATACCACAAAGGCATATTTGCATTGCCAATCAAGTAATTACTCTATACATTCATATTCCTATACCAACATAT
This sequence comes from Lissotriton vulgaris, assembly GCF_964263255.1. Taxonomy (NCBI): domain Eukaryota; kingdom Metazoa; phylum Chordata; class Amphibia; order Caudata; family Salamandridae; genus Lissotriton; species Lissotriton vulgaris. The sequence continues at coordinate 1,220,333,547 of NC_141685.1, read as the reverse complement.
TGAACACAGCCAAAAAATGATCTGTTGTTAGTGGCTAGGTAACAGTGGTGGTATCTCGACGTTTCGACCCCAATGTTGTAGGCTGATTCTTGCCCTACTGCGGAGTCTTCATCAGGACCAGTGAGGACGGGGTAGTGGGGGATGTGAGCGGGCACCTGTGATTAAAAACGGGATATTTTAGATAAGGGAAGGCATTGTAGCTAATAAAAAAGTGCTACTCAAGTCACCCCCGAAGACTGGTTAAGAGAGCCCAGAAACGAGCATGGTACAGCCCACGTGAGGAACTCCTCACACCACAAGACAAAAAAGACGAACATATGGAAAGAATGATTTGTGTGACGACGTACTGCACACAAAGCAACCCCCCCCTCCTGTCCTTCTTTCCCCTGCCCCTTCTCCTTTGGGCAACAAGTTCAATTTTACTGCTTTGAGGAATGTTTATGTAACCAATCTACATTAGAGGATGTGAATTAAAAACATCTCTCTGTAAATACAGTGCTGAAAATTGTGATTTATTATTTTTTCAAAAGTGTTCTTCCTTGTGTATTAGAATTTGTTCCAACTGGGACCCCTATATATGCAACATTGAATTACCCAGGTCCCAGTGCCGTTGGGTCAACCCTTTATATATAACGCTATCTGTGCAGGCACATGCCTGCGAGGTTGTTTTTAATACAAACATTTCACTGTAAATAAACTACACTATTACACACAATGGTAGAGAGCGAGACCTTATCATATACGGAGGACTATATCAACCAGCTCATCAAAGATAGATCCAACCAGTTTTTATCGTCTGATACACCTAATATTGACCATACACTGAATGACAAAATAGCACGTCTAGAGAGACTAGAGAAGAAGCTGATTAGGACACGTTTACATGGCCATTTGTTAACCAAGTACCTTCAGTCTAATATCATTCCGGTTGGCCTCCAGGTCAAGAACGAGCCAGCTATTTTCATTGATGTACCTAAGTATAAGGAGGGCTTCAGTTTTGTAGCGAACAATTGCTCCCGACACTGTATGGTGTTGGGAGTTGAGACAGCTGCAGAGCAAATCCAATCACTAACTCAGGAGATTGCTGAACTTAAATCAGAAATCGCAGTGGATGAAGCCCTGATCAATGCCAAGGACGCTCTTGAAAAAGTTGCTAAAACCTTGAAAGACTTTGAGACTAACACACAGCAGAGGAAACTTGAAAAACTTGCTAAGGATATTAGATACTACGATAAGAAAAACATATATCCTTATCTCTCCGAGGATTACTACAAACAGGACTCCCAAGGACGTTACACAGGAAGAGGGCGAGGTGGGTACCGCGGACGCAGGACCTTCACCACCTTTTCCGATTCATCGTACAGTGGTGATCGTGACAACGAACAGGCAACTTCCAGTTCGGGCTACGGCTATCAAGGCGGTTGGAATCAGCCACAGGGATCTTTCCATCAACCACAGCCTTTTTTAGGCGAGGGCCAATGGCAACCACCACGAGGCAGAGGGAATTGGCAGAGAGGTACAACGAGAGGACAATTTCCCAGCAATTCGAACTGGGAGAAAGGCCATGGACAGACCCAGAAGCAGGTCAGCTTCCCCCAAGAGAGCCACGGGGAGATAGCAACATGTCGCAAAGTCTACAGGTGGTAGTGAATAGACCGAGTCCGGTTGTCAACCTATCCTCCTATACATTGAATGACTATGAAACAAACATACTCACTAAAGGACTATCTTTTGTGCCTACGTCCTATCCCAACCTGTTCTGTATCAAAACCGAACTAATGAAGTTTTTTCGTAAGATCAGATTACGATATTTTTTTAGGAACAGTCCACCCTTCCAATCTAATTCAGCGACTGGACTCAGAGTACCCTCAACGTTTGTACCTTCAGCAAGTACTATGACCAACCAAATCCTGGCATACGAACACATGGTACTGAATGAGGTTGAAAAAACATTGTCAACACACAAATACTCCAAATTGAATGTGAACCATGAAGAAAGACGAGCCCTTACTACCTTGAGAGACAACAGGGCGATAGTGATTAAACCAGGGCACAATGGGGGGAGCAATTGTGGTCCAAGATGTTGACAAATACAAAAGTGAGATCTTTAGACAATTGGGAGATGGAGTGAGTTATAAGCAACTACGTGGCGACCCTACCAAAGAACTGTCAATAGAAATTCTGAACGTGACAAAGATGGGAAGAGAACAAGGATTTGTGAGTGACCTCGAATTTAAGTATCTGAACCAGAGTGACCCAAGACTTCCAACTATATACACCCTTCCCAAAATACATAAGAACATGCAGGAACCTCCGGGACGTCCAATTGTATCGGGATGTGGATAAATCTTAGAGCCCCTCTGCAGATACATCGATGTGTTCTTGAAACCCATAGCCGAAGGAACAGTAACATATCTCAGGGATACGATGCAATCCATTAATTTGGTAGATGGCATCGACTTCGACCCTGGAAATCAACTGTTGGTGACTTGTGACATAGTGTCGCTTTATACAAGCATCCCACAGACGGAAGCACTTGAGGTTATGACAAGAGCACTGGATGGTCGTATATGACCTGTACAAGTACCTACTGAGTTCATTATTGCGCTTCTGACCATCGCCATGAAGAAGAATTTCTTTATGTTTCAAGGGAAGTTCTACATCCAAACGAAGGGGGTCGCAATGGGGGCTGCTTTTGCGCCGGACCTGGCCATCATCTATATGGCCCAATATGAGCAGCAATATGTACTCAGTTGTACCAACCCCTACCAAGAGCATGTCACGATGTGGCGGCGCTACATCGATGACGTCCTGATGATTTGGACCGGCACTAAAGAAACCCTGGATCTATTCCATCAATGGCTGAACCAGCAGAACCAAGATATCCAATTTACCATCCATTCTAATTGTGACAAGGTCGATTTTCTGGATATCACCATCTTTCATGAAGAAAATAAGTTGTCCACCACACTATACCGGAAACCTGCAGAAGGTAACTCTCTGTTATTATATAACAGCCACCACCCAACAGGTTTGAGAGACAATTTGCCGGTGGGACAATTCCTGCATATAAGGCGCAACTGCTCTAAGAAAGATGATTATTTCACAGAGTCTGAAGACCTCTGCTCCCGACTCCTGGAAAGAGGCTCCCCCGAAGACTGGTTAAGAGAGCCCAGAAACGAGCATGGTACAGCCCACGTGAGGAACTCCTCACACCACAAGACAAAAAAGACGAACATATGGAAAGAATGATTTGTGTGACGACGTACTGCACACAAAGCAACATTATACGGAAAATACTCAACAAACACTGGCCATTAGTAGCTAATGACATTGGACAGTCCCAGCTACCTATGCACTCTTTTAAGAAATCCAAGAGCGTCAGAGATCATGTTGTATGCTCCTTTCTAGAAACCCCTGAACCACCATCGATTCATGCCATGTGGAATTTACCGGCTATGGTTGGGAACTATAGATGTGGTAACTGCAAGGCTTGCCCACTTTGCATACAGTTTTCAGTTTTTAACGTCTTTATTTCGAGTTTTCATCATAAAAGACACACATATAAACAAAAATTACATAAAATACAATTAGTGTGACAAAGTCATAAAGTCATAAATATTTATATAAGCATACTGAGCAAAATCAAAATAACAAGACTAGTTAAAAATCTCAATTAAACATACATATAAAGACGTCCAGGGAAAACTGTTGGAACATTTAAATGTATATTAATATAAAAGGCAGATCATCAATACTGGTAAAATCAAAGACCAAAAAATAGTAGGCTAACATATTATTTGAGTTATTCAGGTCAAGGTGCTATGAACTGACTTAATCCTTATTAGCCAAGCCCACCCAAGGAATTTGGCCAATCCGATGGATAGCCATTCAGAAGTGTTAGTTCTCAAAATGTACAATGCTTCACTGCTCACTCGGGTGTTTAGTCTAGTACATATAGGTTTTAGCCACTTATAACGTGGTTCACGATAAGCAGTACAAACAAATAAAAAATGACCTAGTGTTTCTTTACAATCGGTACAACAAGGGCAGAAGATTGACTCTGTCTTCTGCCAGCCACTAGAAAAAGCCCTTAGTGGCAGTGTACCTACACAAAACTGATGGTATAGTTTCCTATCTAATGTTTTAAGGATAACATCCCAATATGTTTTTTTATGGGGAACTGCTTTATGGAGCAAAAACTGGCCTGTCAAGTTCGATTTCTCTGAAAGAGCGACGTGTTCCGTTTTTACCATGGACCAAAAGAGAAGTTTAAATTCTTTCTTTGAAGGAAAGGTATGAGAACCCGGCTCAGACCAAAGCAAGGGAAGACCCATTTCAGTAAGAGTATTCTTAATTTGCTTTAGCCATGGTATATCACCCGCCCCTTGTTGCATTCTCACATCCTGTAATTCTAGGGCAAACATGGCAAGTTCCGGGGTAGACCATATGCGTCTCCATAACGCCACCATCCTATAGAGGGCCTGGTGTTTAATGGAATAAATGCCCATGTCCATCAAGAGTGGTAGGACTGGTGTTGAGGAAGGGAGACTGACTAAATTTCGAAGGAATTTATTCTGTATCCTATCTAGGACAGCAAAGTCCACACAACCCCAAATATCGGCCCCGTATAATATGGCTGAGCTAATTTTAGCACTATAAATTTTAAGTGCGGGCAGTACTCTTTTGGTCAAGGAACACCGCTGCTCCTTTACTAGACAACCGGACAGGCGAGCAAATTTCAGACTGAGTGCCGCTATTTGCTCTTTCCATCGCAGCCTATAATCCAAAGTGACACCAAGGTATGTCATTACATCAACCTGCTCCAGTCTACACCCATTCATTGAAACATGGCCCCTCAATGGTTTATTCTTTGTCAGGACCATGAACTTGGTTTTATTAATGTTAATTTCAAGATCGTTTTCATTGCAAAAGTCCATAAATCTATTTATAGCTACCTGTAAACCCTTCTGTGTTTTAGCCAGTATAAGAGTATCATCTGCGAAAATTAAAAGGGGAAATTTAGTCCCACCCAGTGATGGAGCATCAGTAGGGGTATCTGAGAGGAACTTAACCACCTGATTAATGAAGAGTATGAATAGGGTGGGGGCCAGGACACAGCTCTGCCTCACTCCGTGGGTCACGGGGAAGGATTCTGTAACCTGGCCCTGACGACCCCATCTGACTATTGCAAAGTTTCCCTCATGCATCCTAATGGTGAGTTCTAGTAGTGCAATAGGGACCCCCATCCTTCTCAAAGCTGCCCACATCTTCCCTCTGGGGACCAGATCAAACGCTGATTTGAGATCCACAAATGCAGCGAATATCTTCCCACCTCTCAGTAACACAGTTTTCCAATAGATCATGACAAATCTTAGTATCTGATCAACTGTGCTAATGTGAGCCCTAAAACTCGCCTGCAGTGGAGACAGAATATCGACTTCTGACATCCACGTATGGATTTTCCCTAACAGCATTCTGGCTATTACCTTTTGTAGGGCATTGATAAGCCTGATGGGTCGGTAGTTTCCCGCATCAGATCTATCCCCTTTTTTATGCACGGGCAAGATCTCAGCCCCTTTCCACGAGTTCGGGATCCTAGTCCCTCTGGCTATCGCATTTGCTAAAATTGTTATGTACGGGACCCAGTGTGTTTGATCATACTTAAAGAGGTCCGCAGGGATGCAGTCCATGCCGGGGGCTTTGCCATTCTGCACTTGTTTGAGAGCAGAAATAGCTTCAGTTTCAGTAAAAACAATGTGATCAAGTGAGGGCACCTCAGACTGTACACTGGCATCTTCCCTAATAGTGAGGGAGATCCGTTCCGTGTTGCTGAACTGCGCCTCATAGTGCTTGACCCATTGCTCTGCAGGGACATGGTTTACCGGAGTATGCAGATCCCCAGACCCTCCCTTTTTCACAACCTCCCAGAATTTTTGTTGGTTAGATGAAGTACTTGCCTGATATAAATCTAACCAACGCTGGTCATCCCAATTGGTTTTTGCCACTTTAAGTGCTTTCCTATAATTAACCCTAGCTTACCTTATATCCGTAGTTGATTTGGATTTGATAGCAGTTAACAGGGAGCTATGGGCAATACGACAAGTTTTGTCATACCATTTAGTCCTAGTTTGTGCTGGGCCATTATTTCTTCCTTTTACGGGTTCGATAAAAAAAGACTTAATTTTAATAAAAAGAGACTCATGAATCGTCCGGATTTGATCAAGTGAGGTTCCAGCATCAAGTATGGGTACCATCATATTTGTAGCAGCTAAGACCTCAGTAGCAACCCTATTGATAGTAGCAGGGTTGTCTAGGAACCTAGCCCATCGTACCCTTCTGCAATCATTCGTAAGACCAGCGTCTGCTGTAACGATATTGGTTGCAGAATTCATAAGGAGACCCTCATACACTGATAATTTTATTACCAGGGGATTATGATCACTCTCTGGTCTTGTGACTACTTCCATGTCCTCCAATATTTTCCAAAACTCTATCCTTAACAAAAAATAATCAATGCGGCTCGAATGCTGGGAATTATCAAATGTAACCTTTCCCATCAAGTCTGATTTGGTCCTTCCATTCGCTGCACACAAATCCCATTCAAGACAAAGACCCAACCACTGCATAACTGCCTCCGTAACTTTTTTAATTGGAGGAATAGACAGAAGGGGAATATTCCAAATCTGATCAATTTCCCCATATCCCCCACTGTCAAGATTGGGAAACGGTTCAAAAGAACAGTTAAAATCTCCTGCCACCATAACACATTTGTCTCTACTAATATTATTCAATAGGGAGTCTAGTTCGGCTACCACTCCCGCAGGCTTCCCACCTGGTTGCCCTCTTGCATATATATTAATCAGGAAAAGGTCCTGGTTATTTTTACCGGATAGTTTCAAGGCTAGAATGTCGTTGCTTAGAGTAGGAAGGTCTGTATTAGTAATAGCTAAGGATTGTCTTATCCAAATAACCAGACCTCCTGAAGGGCGTCCCTTAGGACCTTTGCAGGCTGGTTTATAATAATTAAGGTAGCCAACCCGATAGATAGTGTCAGTTGACCAACTTTCCTGTAAGATAATTACATCATGTAAATCCATAAAGGATCCCCAGTCAACCTCTGACATTTTCCCCTTTAAACCTGCTATATTCCATGACAAGACTGCGAGGGTGTGGGTTGGTTTCTCTTCCGTATTAACAACTAAGTTCACAATATCCTCAGAGATCGAAGGTCTAGGAATACTGGTTGAAAATGTTTCCCTTGTTACCACCCTCTGTGTTATTGCACTTGACCCTGAGACAGTCTCTTCCCTGGGGGCACTCACGTTATTTGGGGAGCAGTTCACTTCAGCACTAGAAAGCCCAGCGACCAAAGGTTCTATGTCACGTCAATCCACACCTTCCAGACCAGATAGGGGAGCAAACCGGTTCGCAAGGTGGGGATAGAACATTGGATAAAGCGGATTGTCAAAACGAAATCTCCCTCTAGACCTGTCCCTTCTGGTGTGATGAAACGGAGTTTGGGGTCTGTTTGCATATAAAGCTGGATAAAAGTAATGCAACGATAACGTTTGCACATCCCCAACTCTTCCGAATCTTGGTTCCCTGCAGATGAATTCAGCAACCCAAGGCTCTCTAAAGCTAATTACCACACAATCCCCCTCAAGATCTTTCTTACCAAAACCTATCCAATCCACCCTCCTTACATTAAGTATTTCGGGATTTAGGTTAGGAGGGAGCGGCCGATTTTTATTGAGCCAGAATGTAACCTTATATAAAGATCCTTGTGTGTTTCCCTCTTACCATCTCCAAGAGGAGCCACGTCAGTTAAGATGATAGTATAAGGCACTGACTCTGGTGGGAGGTTCACACACTGTTTCTTTGGGATGGGTTTGGCGTAGGGCTGGTGGCTTATGTCATGACCCCTAGTGGAAATGGGGTTTTTCTGGACCTGAAGATTTTTTACAGGCTTAGGCCTTGAAGAATTCTCCGTGGAAGTTGTTTTCTTGGGAGCGGGTACAGTTTTTTGTTGCGGGGCCTTTGGTATAGAGGGTCCCGCTTTAGAGCTATTACCCCCTGCTTTGTTATTCATGATGGTGGGCTTCGGGATGGTCGGGACAGGAGGGGTCAGACCAGTAGATGCTAGGCTGGCAAGGATTCTGTTGGAGGTCGCTATATTATCTTTCACTAGCATATCTAAGGAATCCATTTTAGTGTTTAATAATCTTGTCCTTTCAAATAGCGGTAAAAGTAAAGATTTAAATAGCAACTCAATTTTAGCCAAAAATATCCCTTCTGTGATGCTAATTATGGTCTCACCTTCCCCTGACTGGACAGCTACGTTAGTGTTAGGTAGCTGTGAGGGGGATGGAGTGAGGTTTCCCAGACCCTCAGTTTGTTCCTCTGGGTCCGGTGAGTCTATCCTTTTGCGTTTCCCAGGGTTATGAGTGGGTGTATGTTGTGATTGGGAAAGGGAATCCATTTGTTCAGTGCTAATATTAAGTTTTGGTGAATCCGAGAGACCAGAATTCTCCCTGGACTGATCTAGGTAAATGGTACCACCGTTTGGTAAATTATCATGCGCAGTATTAAATGCACTTTCTTGGTTTGACCCCACTATCTCCACAGTATGAATCTCAGGAGCAGTTGCCAACACTGCCTCTACATTATCAAGAAGGCTATCTGTGTTCAACGTGGAGAGTGGGACAGGGGAGACAGCCTCATTAATTTTACCTAGTGAAGAACGCTTGCCTGTAATGATGTCAAGCGAAAGGCGTTTTTCGACTAAAGCGATCTCCTTCTCCAGTATAGCAGTTGAACGTTTAAAAAATTGATCAATTGTTCCAGTAAAAGTACCATTGGAGGTGGAGACCTGAACTTGCCTCTCTTTACCAGACCTTAAAGTCATTTTTTTAAAATACAACGAGCGAGATTAACACCAACCTCAGTACTCAATCAACAAAGCCACAAGATTTTTCCTTCCAAATATGGGGACTCAAACGTCACTTTAGTCTCAAACAATAGCGAATAATTAATACCAGTTAAAAAGACTTAAAATTAAGAAGAAAATGTTAGTAAGGTGGCCCAGCCCGGCCTCCTTTGGCCCCTGACGGCCACAGACGGTCCCGCCCTTGTCCCGGGCTTCTCCCGGCACGCTCCCGCGCGCTCCCGCGTCGCGGTATAGAGACCTCCCCTATATACGTTGGTCAATGATGAGTGAGGGGGGCGTGTCAGGCAAGGAGAGCGGCCCGATGGCAGGGGGCAAGGGTAGCCGGGACTTCTGGGACACGAAGTCCGGCCCCTTACGCTCGCAGCCTTGCCTGCTAAACTCAGTCCTCTTACAGCCCCTCAGACCAAGTTGCTCCCAGTGGCGCTGCGGGACCCGCAAAGCGGGTTCGGCGAGGAGTAGGATGAAAGGCACTGGAATCCCTCTGCTTCACCAGCATCCAGCACGACGATAGCGAGGTGAGAAAAAGCGTCCCGCTGCCTCCAGGTGCTGCAACCAATTTAAGATGATAAGTGTGAGGGGTGCGTGTCAGGCAAGGAGAGCGGCCCGATGGCAGGGGGCGAGGGTAGCCGGGACTTCTGGGACACGAAGTCCGGCCCCTTACGCTCGCAGCCTTGCCTGCTAAACTCAGTCCTCTTACAGCCCCTCAGACCAATTTGCTTCCAGTGGCGCTGCGGGACCCGCGAAGCGGGTTCCGCGAGGAGTAGGATGAAAGGCACTGGAATCCCTGTGCTTCACCAGCATCCAGCACGACGATAGCGAGGTGAGAAAAAGCGTCCCGCTGCCTCCAGGTGCTGCAACCAATTTAAGATGATAAGTGTGAGGGGGGCGTGTCAGGCAAGGAGAGTGGCCCGATGGCAGGGGGCGAGGGTAGCCGGGACTTCTGGGACACGAAGTCCGGCCCCTTACGCTCGCAGCCTTGCCTGCTAAACTCAGTCCTCTTACAGCCCCTCAGACCAAGTTGCTCCCAGTGGCGCTGCGGGACCCGCGAAGCGGGTTCCGCGAGGAGTAGGATGAAAGGCACTGGAATCCCTCTGCTTCACCAGCATCCAGCACGACGATAGCGAGGTGAGAAAAAACATACAAACCAAACAGTTTCATTACAAACAATTTATAATAGACCTCCAAACATTCACAAATTGTAATACCAACTGTGTTATATACTGCATTACATGCCCATGTGGCCTAGCTTATATAGGACAAACACAGCAGAAGGTAAAAGCACGCATTCTCCAGCACCAAAGCAGAATTAGGTGTGAAGTGGCAGGGGCACCTTTGGTAGATCACTACAGAAGGGCAGGACACACAGTTGAAGAGCTCCAATGGGTGGTACTTGAGAAAGTCTCCCTGGGCCCAAGGGGTGGGAATATCGCCTCTGTCCTTAATGTTAGAGAAAGCAAATGGATGACCCGTTTAGACACGATCCGACAGGGACTAAATGAACAGGATACTAGCTATGCTCAATTGGCTTGTTTAAACTAATGTGGTACCTGTTAACAATGTGTGTTTGTAAACATTTGGAGTTTCTTCTCCTTGCGAAATTTTTATTTTGTCTTTCTGCAGGACATATACAGATGAACAACTTCGTTCTGATTTGTAGTATGTGTTTTATTAGTATGTGCTCTATGATTAACAATGTAAAGAACTGGATGTTCACGTTCCCTGTGTGGCCATATCTATCCTATATCCACGGAAAATAACCCAAGAACACCGGGTTTGTAAAATTGCAGTACATGTTTCATTATTAATAAGGGCCTATTATGTAATAACAACGTCCTTAGCGTTTGGGAGTATGTGTCCTATCAGTATGTGTAGTAGGCACTCCATCAGTCACAATGTAATTCACTTGATGTTCCATTTCCCTGTGTGGCCATTATCTACGCTATGCTCCCTGAGAATAACCACCTAATATACCCAGTCCCTTAGTAGGTACGGTTCCAATCCTTTTTTTCGTAATTCACAGAAAAATATATTGGTATATATTTCCTTCCTCCGGTAATAAGTTGGGAGTTACCCTAGCATAATACTTATGCTATTAACTCAGTTGCCCAGTTTTCAAGACGTGAGCTTATTTTCTACAGGCCCGAATTTAGATGCATAGTCTTTCTTCCATTGGCCTTGTTTAGCACGGCAGTAGGCATCTAGCTGCTGCGGGGACACGCGCCTGTTTCCTCCTATAAGTAACAGCGAGGTTTTTCGTTCCGACCTTTCCACGCGAGGTGCGCATTGAATGATACTGCCCAGTAATCCGTGGTAAGTTCACGCTATATCTCTTGAAAGGGTGCAAGGTTTTCCCTCCATTTATTTACTTTTAATGCCCGGTCCTCCACTTATTACAGATTCGTGCTCGGATACCGGCATAAGTCACAAACCGCCGCGCGAGTGGTGAGTCCCTGTTATTTTCCAAGAATAATTTTGACTCTGTGCAATTTGAGGTTGAGCGGTGTAATCTAGTTCATTTAATTTTTTTACACAGTGTCAATACAACTGTTGAATATACCAACGTGATGAAGGATGCCATGTAGGGTCGTCCCCTCGGGTAATTTCTTTGCATGTATTTTGGTGATGTAAATTAGATTGGGATGCGTATTTGAATCAAAGATTGTACGGTTTGTTCAATGATACCTGGATTTAGATCTGATACGACATGTTAATGTATGGATATAGGATACGACCACCTAGTCACTTGGGCTTGAATATTTGGGTCCCATTTTTCATGTGTCTTGGTTAAGACACCCTCCGTTATGTGACTATCTTTTCCTTGTTTTTAACCCGGCTGGGTATTGTTTTGATGCTTTCTCAAACGATGGCACATAACAAAATGTACTTCACAGTTGTGTGCGACTTTACTAGAAACTTATCCACAGTATTTGACATTAGCCTAACTCTTGTAGGTTGACGCTCTCCTTGTCTCCTGGAGCCTTCGGGCCCTCCACACGTTCTAGACGGGGCCAAGCCTCTCTTGGTGGCCTTTAGGTAATTATTTTGGTGACTTGAGTAGCACTTTTTTATTAGCTACAATGCCTTCCCTTATCTAAAATATCCAGTTTTTAATCTTTTAATCACAGGTGCCCGCTCACATCCCCCACTACCCCGTCCTCACTCGTCCTGATGAAGACCCCGCAGTAGGGCAAGAATCAGCCTACAACATTGGGGTCGAAACGTCGACATACCACCACTGTTACCTAGCCACTAACAACAGATAATTTTTTGGCTGTGTTCAATATGTTGGTATAGGAATATGAATGTATATAGTAATTACTTGATTGGCAATGCGAATATGCCTTTGTGGTATCATTTTCAAAACGTATGAATGACCACCTATGATTTCTTTTGCAACTTGTCTATACCCACACTACCCTCACCAACCCCCCCTCCCCCCCCCCTCCTGTCCTTCTTTCCCCTGCCCCTTCTCCTTTGGGCAACAAGTACAATTTTACTGCTTTGAGGAATGTTTATGTAACCAATCTACTTTAGAGGATGTAAATTAAAAACATCTCTCTGTAAATACAGTGCTGGAAATTGTGATTTATTATTTTTTCAAAAATGTTCTTCCTTGTGTATTAGAATTTGTTCCAACTGGGACCCCTATATATGCAACGGTACACACAGTCATGGCCATCATTCCCAGATGAAAGCATCCTTTCAACCTTTTACATATTGACATGAACTTACGAGGATGTTGTGTGACCAAATATACACATGTAAGTAATAAGCATCCTGCACACACATTTAGGTGTTTAACACTTGTTCCCGAAACGTATCCCTAATTAGTGAATATGGTTGTTGAGGTCATTGGCACGCACTCATATAGTAAGGTTCTAATAGTACAGGAGTTAGCTTCAGCATTAGGGCCAGAGAAACTTGCAACTTCTGCCTCATCGTATGGTTTGTGACCACCTGAAAAATATGATAAGAGATTTGTGTTTCAATTAGATGCATAACACATTATGCAGCAATAATATGGTCAGAATGAAGATATATTTCTCAGAATCATGGTGTCTGACTGAGTTACATACTTTGCACATTGGCCTACTTTTTTTCAGCAACATACGTTATGTAACAAGCTTCATGTTCCCTTTCACACATAGAATGCAAGTGATGTATTATGACATATTTAGTGCCAGGAAGCACTGCAGGTCAAAGACAATGGAGTACTGTGCAGTACATGTATATTTATTGGCTATCAGAGTATGTCCTGAACCTATATATCTTTAACTGTTCACATCATGAGAAGCTGAATATGTATTATGACTGCCTAAATCACTAAATCAAATGTTATTGTGATTGTAGTGATTGCATACTTTCTATGGGTCAGATGGGATACATACATCCGCACATACTCTACAAAGTGAAATATTTCAACATATTACCACATGTGGATATTTTTTAATTGTGTACCCTTTTTGTTACAGTACCTTCCCTCATGGTACACAACAAGTGTAATATTCAAATTAATTGATAAAGTTCAGTTTAAACAAGTAACTTGGCACAAGTTAATGTGGTATCATATTATCACTATGGTGGAGAGCCTATGAAGATCACTGCAGGGCAATGATCATCCTTTTATGGTGAATGAATATGTACACATAAATCATCCAAAATTACTGATTCACACAGCCAACACACAGTACTAATGTCAGAAAGAGCATGCATACCAATTAGGTCCAGCAATCTCCAACTCCAGTAGGTCCAGAACGTTGCCTTACTGGAAACAACATCCATCCATTGAGGTTGTAGTTGATGGAGGATGCCTGACTTCACCAAGGTGACTAGGAGCAAGTGCTTTCATAGCAGCTCCCAATGGGCACAGCGCTCAATTAACCCATCACCCTTGGCTGACTCTACCTCCAATCACTAGCTACAAGGGAGGTAGTGGACTATGAGCCATATTAAGGCATCATCAAAGTTGCTTACTTAAAAATTAATCAGACATTTTCAGACATAATGCAAAAAAAGCACACTAGTTCTAAGATAATTATAAACCCCCAAATACCCTTAAAACCCCAATACAAGAAAACCCTAAAACTCCAAAAGACAGACAAACAAATATTATTCAATATACAAGACTGTTTTACAGAAAAAGAAGAGAGATACAATGCAACAATTATTTAAACAAAACAAAAATATCACACACAGGGTCAAACAACATCTCCTCTCACAGACCCAACAGCAACTACCATCGATCAAGCATAGTGAAAAAGTTAAGGTAAATTCATATATTTCCTGCAGCACAGCCATGCCTGTTGTGTTTGCAGTTGATTTTCGTAGATGTTTGCATGACCACAGCATTGTTTAAAGCTTCTCAGAATCACACAAACATGTGTTGCATCATATTGTAAAACAACAGCACAATGCTACCCATCTCTACAACTTACTACTCAGGGCCCTGAGGATATTATCTTTTATGTAACATAGAGCTGCAAGACAACTTTCTGCACTGTGGTGTGTGAAGGGAAAAGGGCAGGTGTAAATGCTGCAAGTGAAAGGCACTGGTGATGACATGGCATTTTTATGATGAGGGTGCAGCAGGGCTCTTGATAATTTGGAGCCGTTGGATAAGAAAAGCTGGTAGGCTCAAATAGAAACTGTTAGCATAATCCAGTTTTGACATAACCAGAGTATAGCCGACAGTTTTACAGGGGCCCACCGGAATTAGGTGGAGCATCCTTCTTAGAGATTAGAGAGTGGCGAAGCAAGTATCAGTTAGGGACTGGGGATCAAAGGTAAGATTTGTGTTAGATTCTGCCCTAGGGTTTCTGGCCATCAGAGTTAGGGGAGAGGCGACACCTAGCTCAGGGGGCCACTAGCCCCGGAGAAAGACTTACACCCACATGCATCAAACTCCTGTTTTGCGATTCCAAATTTGCGATTTTTACCGAATCGCAAATAAGGAATCGCAAAACGGGATGCATTATTGAAAGTGCATAATATTTGCCATTCGGTAAAAATCGCAATTTTTACCGAATTGCAAATATTATGCGAATTCCAATTTGTGATTTCGCAATTCCCATTGATTCCCATGGGCCAAAAGGCCCATAGGAATCAATGGTAATTGTGAATTCGCAAATTAGAATTCGCAAAATGTTGATGCATTCCATGGGTGCGGAGGGGGGTCCAAAGGACCCCCCCTGCACCCCTGAAATGTATTTTAAAATGGATGTTTCACACACACATGTCCTAAGGACATGTGTGTCTGTAACATGACAGTGTTTAAAATGCTAATTTGAGCATTTTAAACATTTTTTGCAAATTACCACAAGGTTCACCCTCGTGGTAATTTGCCCTCCCTAATTGCGAATTCGCAATTTTTAAATTAATCATGCATTGCTTTTAAGGAATCGCAAATTTGCGATTCCTTAAGAGCAATCGCATTTTTGGAATTCGCTAAAAATAGCGATTTTTCCAAAAATGCTTGATGCATACTAAAAAGGTATTTAGGAATCGCAAACGGATGATTTTACCGAATCGCACCGTTTGCGATTCCTAAATAGCTTGATGCATGTGTCCGTTAGTGCCAAAAAAAGGATCTAATTTTATCTGAGTTCAGCTTAAGATAGATTCCCTCCAACCATTACACCACAGCCTTCAGGCATGGCTTAAATGAGCTCAGAGTTGCAGGCGTGTTTTTTATGGAAGACCAAAAGAAGCTGGGTGTCATCCACCTAGGGGGTCGCCGGCACCCCTCAAGACTCTACTAGTTTAGCTAAAGGCTCTAAATAGATATAAAAAAGAGTCGGGCTAAAGGATATACTTAGATTTGTGATGGAGTATCCTGTCTGCAAAGTTAAAACATCTTGCACTATGCACAGTAAGTAGTGCCTTCTATACATAACAGAGAGAGAGGTAGGCGCATCAGTTTGGGTACTACTGCATTAACACCCTCAAATACTTTTTATTTCTAGCATTTCAATCATGCCCATACACTTAAATAGCAACACAGTGAAGTGAAACAAATAACAAAAGCATTTGCTTACAGTGTGCATGACGGGAGACACTGCACAAATTTCTCTTCACTGGTTGGATGCGTGGATGATGTTGCATGTGACAAACTTGTTGGTGCATCTGGTACTTGAAGAAGCAGGACAAATAACATTCAATGTTTTGTATGTGTTAAATGTGAAGATTGATTAAGTCAATATAGGCTCACACAATATTTATTTTGTTCAGTCTAAGTATTGTCATGATGTAACATACATCATTATACTGGATTCATGTCAGAGATTCACACGTATTCCTAAGACACTATCGGACATATTTACAAGCCTCTATCGCCACAGTAACGTCACTTTTTCTGACGTTCCTATAGCGACAGGGGCCTTGCCATATTCACAAGGTGGTGTTATCTCCCTTAACATGGCTTAACAAAGACTTGTGACTAAGGCCCCTTTCACGCTACACCTAGCATGAAAGGGGTGGTTAATGGGTGTTGTTGTGGGAGTTGCCCTGCAAAACCCATTGATTTTGACACAGCTCCATATTTACAAGCGTGGCGTAAATATGGGGCATTGCCAACAGAAAAACCAGGAAAAATCTGGGCTTAACATGGCACAACATGTAGAAATGCTTTATTTCTACTTGTTTTTGCTGTTTCTATGTGTGCAGCATTCTGCCCTATGGAGCAAATTTACAAGAAAACTGTAAGCAAAGAAGGCTAACGTTGTGTTCCGGCAGTTTCAAACTGCAGGGATGCGCCGTATTCAGAAGAATACGGTGCACACATGCCTTTCCCTTAGTGCTTGCCCTAAATGTAGCTGCCTAGCGCAAATGCAGGCACTCTTGCACCATTGTGCAAGGGTGCCTATGTTGCAGGGAAAGACTGTTTATGTGCGGGAAGGTGTCCCTTCCTGCACATAGACAATCAATATTAGCGTTTTGCAGCACACATAGAAGTTGCAACTCATCATTTTTCTTTTAGGATGTTTATGTGCAGCAAGGGACACTTTCCTGCACATAAACAATCATTCGTGTCGTTGCGCTATTGTTATGTGTTCTGCAGAATGCAGCACACATAGAAACAGCAAAAACAAGGAGAAATAATGCATTTCTCCTCGTTTCACTATGTTACGACCAGGTTTTCCTGGTCATAATTGTGGCGCCTCCCCAAATTTACCCCACCCTTTTAAATAAGGAGCAGCATCAAAAACAATGGGTGTTGCAATGGAATGCCCACCACAACATCCATTGCCCACCCCTTTCACCCTAACATGAAAGGGGGCCTTATTCACAAGGCAGGATTAAGCCACATCAATGCTTCTTTTTGAACTAGGCGAAGAACCTATCACCATGGTAACAAACAAAAAGTGAAGTTCCAGTGGCAATAAGGGCTTGTAAGTTAAAGCTATTTGAGCATGGCCTTAGCCTTCTTGGCTTAATGCACTCCCACACACGCCGTCCTGCTCGCTCCCCTCGCTGCCCGCGCCAAAGATCTGCGGGGAGCCAGGAAAAGCCCGATCCAACTCCGGGGGCATGCCTAGCAAGAATTTCGAGGTGCAACACACACACTTATTGCGTCTTCAATGGTGATGCAAGAAGGCTTTGATTATACTCTGGTCTGCACTGTGGACAGTAACCCTCTTTCCAAACTCACCTGGAAGAAGAGTGAAAACATCCTGGAGGAATCTGTCAGCTCTTCTAATACTCTACAACTGACCCTCCGCAAAGTATCTTCCAGTGATGATGGTGACTACTACTGTCTGGCAACCAATAAACATGGATCTAGAATTACCTTCATCACTGCTCATGTGGAGTATTCTCCAAGGACCCCAAACATTAATGATGAGGACGTCACGATACCAGAATTTACTATAGTGGCTATCACAGGAATAGTGGTTGCCAGCATTCTGCTTTTGGCGCTACTGGTTGGGGTATCTCTTTGTGTGACCAGAAAAATCAGGAAGAGGGGCAACACAGGTAACAGTAACATGAACATGGCATCAAATGACACCACAGTTGATCCTACATATCATGAACTCCAACCGCGGCAGTCAGATACTTACAGTGAACTGAAGAGAGATGGGAAGTAAATACTCATACAATTTCACACCTCCTACAGCTAGAGACCTACAGCCTGGAGTCCTCTTCCTATTTCCAGTTCCAAGAGGAATACATCAATCATTTGTCACAACAATTGCAGTTGCAAACCATTGAGGAGCTACAGAAAATAGAGTTGGAGTTGGATGTTGTGGTAACAGATTCTCAAAGGTTCTCAAAGGGGAATATTTTCCCAAGGAGGACACCTTCCCCTTTGTGAATAGTGGAAGTATCATTGGCGAAAGCAAGGCCCTGCTTGCTCCTTCTGATGGTTTTTCCAAATATGAAACTGTTTTTTTAAAGCAGCACCCATTCTTCATGGGACATCAGTGGCTTTAAAAAAGTTTTCTATTTAAGAATTCAAACACATGGCTAGTGGTCTGCTATTCCTTGCAGGGCAGCATCCCTCTAACCATCATCTGTAACCAGTGCTTAATTTGAGCCAGTGGTTTCCAGTGTTCGGCACCAGCTCATAAAATTCAGCACTGGCTCCTATGACACTCTGCCACATGGTGGCGCTGTTTGTCTAATTTGGGATGAGTACAACAACAGTTAACTTGCCTGGAATAGTATGAATTGTCACACTATTTAGAGTGTGATGGTTTGTAGTTGAGCTGATACTCTTATTGATGACCTCTTTCAGTTCAGGCGTGCCATTAAAACTTTTTTGTTTGTCTAAGTGTAGGCTGCTTTCTTTCCCCTCTTTTTGGTGTTGTGTTGTGTTTACCTTCTCATAGCGCCAGGACGCCCCTTTGCTGGGGCAGCTGTGCGCTGTACAAATAAAAATAACATAACATAACATAACATAACAGTTTCCTAGTAAATGCCCCTATATTTTGCCTACTCTTAAGGAGCATACATTTAACGTAAGCTGTAAATTTGTACTGAGCCAACATATTTGTGGTGATCTTGGTTTTATTACATCATACACAAGGTAGAAGGTGCACTACACGGTTCTGATTTAACTTAAATCCATAAGGTTTAAACAGGTGGGGTGCTCGCCCAGGTGGCGTCACCGTCCGATGACGCTGTAGAGTACAATAAGGTTGTGTGCAAGCATAGACGTGAGTGCACCCCTGGTTGGAGGCACACCCTAGGGTTCCAAAATAAATTTAGACTCCAATAAAGTTCATGACATTGTTTTGTCAATTTATTCCATGAGAAAGTTGTTTGATATTAACATCATATCAAGGTGATGCGATCTTCAAAAAGCATAGTATATGCAGGTAAATGAGTTCCACTCCCTATGCATTTCGGGCAGAGCCCTTTGTCAAGGGGTATCTACAAAGAATGAAGAAGATTGAGTAGCCTGTTAGGGTAACGTAAGAAATAGGTGTATCATCCCTAAATAATATGTCTAGTTATTGGAGACTGTTAAGTGCCTAAGCGGGCATGCTAATATGCTACTAACATGCTACGCGGTAATGCTGATGTGCAACAAACATGCTGCGTGATGAACGTGGTGGCATGTCCATGTATACAAGCAGTGGATAAAGCAAAGATAGTATTGCGCGGCTAAATAGCGACAAGGTGCTCGTGTCAGTCAGTGATTTAATGAGTAAAAATGCTGACATGCAGTGTGCAAGTTGACGCCAATCTGCTCAAGATAGGTGGTGATCTTACGAGTGAAAAAGCTGCCATGCAGAGAGATGAATATCAACACTCCGTGTGGGGACTTAAATATAACAAGCTGGTATGCTTATCGGTATAGCGTGTTAAGAAATGCCCATTAAAACTCACGGCGTGGACCCTGAAAGATCAATGTTTACGTCGGTCTGTCAAAACGATAAAAAGCAATTAGTGTCACGAAGTGAAATAATGGAGCGAAACTCCCGTTAACAAAGGAACGTGGTGCTCTCGCCTCACTTACTCGGACTGGTGGAAACTGTTCGATTAACTCCAAGGGACCGTCTTCAATCAGTGTATCACCCCAGTGAAAACCGCCGCCAGGCGACTGCTTACTAATATACGAATAAACGTGCAGGTGATAGGCTTTGGTGATGTGTGCTAAAAATAGATGATGGACTAACGTAAAGTGTGTTAGACTAAAAGTAGAAGAAGGACTATAAGGAGAGTAAATACACACAAAAAAATGCACGTAATGGTATGAACTGTTGAAAATGATTCGAGCATTCACTTATAAATATAGGCAGTGGATCAAAACTAGACTGTTACTGTATGCTAGTATCTGAAGGGATAAAACTGTAAATGAAAATGATGTACTAAACTGTTGAGACATTGGATCAAAATTAGACTGCTGCTGTGTATAGATGTATAGAGAGATGACCAAGGAGCATGTGTAAACATACAATATTGTTGCATCAATACGGGAACATATTATTATGAATTCAACAATAGGTATATAGATAACCAAAAAACTACATTACAGATAGCAACTGAATTCAGTCCGGTCATTAAGACCATGTGGCTTCATCGACTGTAATCGATAAATCCATGACATTTCTCTCTGTAGGAGAAATTTACAATTGTCTCTCCCTTCCTCCTTCTGGATAATTTCCAATACAAGGAACTTGAGTTGGGCCACGTTGTGCTTTTGTTCAATGAAATGGGCGGCTACACTGGACTTATCATTTCTAGTCCGGATGTTAGATTTATGTTCGTTAATATGCACTTTGATTTTGCGTTCAGTTTTCCCCACATATATTTTGCTGCATGGGCATTTCAAAAGGTAAATGAGGTTGGTGGAGTCACAGGTTGCATCTACTTGAAGTTAAATAGTGTTGCCTCTCATGGGGTGCGTAATGGAATTGCCTTTAATAATGCAATTGCAGTTTTTGCAGTTTAAGCCAGGGCGAGTTCCTTTTTGAGTAGTTGTAGTAGCACAAGGTTTGGTCAATATTTCTTTCAGGTTTTTACATCATAACCTTATGTCATTGAAATCTAGAATGTCATGTGTGGATCTCCTGTGAAGTGATTCTATATGAAACAGTTGCTCTGGGACTGCTGCAGCTGTGGCCAATAAATACATGTTCTGAAGTATTTCTGTCTGCTGCCATTTACTACATTATACTTCACTACACATTGGCGACGTTTTGGCCACAGCATAGAATCCACACATTAAGAAGCACTGCCTCAATTAAAAAGAAGTGAGAAGAATACTTTCTCATCAGGAGCAAAGCCCAAGATGAAAAAAGAAACAGGCCTGTATGATTTTATTTGTCTGGTATTTAGAGCGACATCTGTTTGTCTGGAATCCGTCACCATGAAATAAGAAACATTATCAGGACATTTTTCTTAAAGCAAAAATGTTTACTGTGAACGCTTACTTTGGTTTCAATGTTAAATATCTGCACGTTGAGTGAAATGAAGTTAAAAGTGAAGCTGCACTTGAATCTGCGAAGAAGCGATTGTTAAATAAATATATTCTTCTGTGAATTTAACTTAAAGGAGATTGCAATCCAGAGACTGATCAGTTGACATTTCAAATATAAACACTGTGCTCGCGAAGGAAGGCGTGAGGTAACAATTCACTGTCCATGCGCTCGTGAAGGAAAGCGCGAGGCAGCAAAGGATCTCTAAATGCTAAAGTAAACAAGCTCAGCTCTGCGCGTCAAGTCAAGCGCTAGCGTGAATTCAAGGCGCGAGGCAGCTTTACATTTTTGTGAAGCGCGAGGGTCATATTGATTTCAAGAGTAAACACGTTCAGTCAAGCGTGTCCTCAGTCTTAAAGTAAACATGATCAGACTCGCACTTCTCATCAAACGCGAGGATTAAAAGTACTATTGTTTTAAAGTATGCACAATCACCCAAGCGTGTCCAGCCTTCAACCAAGCTGCGTGTGCGCTCTAACTATAACCAAGCAGTAAACAAAAATGTAAAAAATTAAACATACAAGGCCTGCAACGAGAGAAACCTGTAATTAGTATTTACCTACTCTGTCCACCGTTTCCTTTCCATATTCATCAAAAGAGTGAGAATAGAAGAAGGACTGCAGGAAGTGATGTACTCTTTCTACATGAACATTATCAAAAACAACTAGAACGTTGAACATTACTTTAATAGCGATCTCAGGAAGTTATTTTAGTGACAATGGAACAAGGACTGCAGGAAGTGATATACTTTTTCTTCTGGCACATTTTCAAGAACAACTAGAAATGCTGAATATAACATTAGGAGGAATTTCAAGAAGTTATTTTTTAATTTGTGTAAAGCTAAATTTTAGGCAACCTTTCAAGGAGCTGTTTCATATTTTTTTAAGAAAGTGATTTTAGCAAAATATACAAAAGTGCAGCAGTCCAAAGTAAAGAAAGTTTTACATACTACTGATTTTTTTTTACAGGTTTACAGGTTTTTGGAAGAGTCTGCACATCCGTGATGTGCACACGTCATCAAAAGTGACAATTTCATTTACACGTTATGAGCTGCGTCAATTTAATTCTTTTGATAAGTTCTGCACACTTTATATCTAGTCTGTTTAATAAAAAAAAAATCAATTTTTAGTTGTCATGGCAACACTGCAGAATGTCGGTGCTCTTCCTCCTTTTCTCCAGACCCCCTGGAGATCCCCCTATGCCTTGGCGAAATTGGTATAGGGCTTTTACCAAATACCTAGGAGCAGTTGGGGGTAATAGTTATCGGCCTGAATGAAAGAGGTTTTCATTAGAACATAATTTAGGTTTTGAGGGTCAATCTATATATGAACATCTCCCACCTTACATCATTCCCATTGATCAAGAAGATTTAGATGAATTTGAACTAGCTGTGAAGAAAATAGAAAAACAATTTGATATACAACCAAGTTTGATCGTTAACAGACACAAGTTTTTCACAAGGCAGCAAATGCAGGATGAATCCATAGATACTTATGTTGCTGTTTTACATATGTTGGCTGCAGAATGTGAATTCGAAAATTTCACAGATCAATTCATACTTGATCAAATAGTTGTGCGTTGTTGGGATTAAAAGGTACAGGAAAAACTTCTTACGTTGAGAAATCCCAATCTTACTGAAACGATTGACATAGTAAAAGGGATTGAAGTTTCACAAAAAGCACGCAGAGAACTCACTTGTAAGGAAACTAGTGGTGTGTCTATTGTAAACGAAAACACAGTTTCAGAGCAAAACAATAGTTTTAAAAAAAATGTAAAAAAAAAGAAAACAAAAATAGTTTCTTTACTCAGAAAAACATTTGTTTTAGGTGTGGGAATCCTAAGCATGGACCTAATGGTAGACCTTGTCCTGCGGAAAGTGTGAAATGTAAGTTGTGTAACAAAATTGGACATTTCGCCATCGTTTGCCAAACACCCAGAGACAAAATTAATTCTGTTCTAGATGGTGATCAGAGTGACAGTTCAGAGGAAGAACAAACTTGTTCAAGAGGAATTAGAGATGTGATAGTGGTTGTACATGATGATGAGTCTGATTGTGTAGATCCTTATGAACACATTGAAGTTGATGGTAAAGATCTGAGACTTCTTATTGACTCTGGTGCCAGGATGACCATGATAACTGATGAGCTGTTTGATGAAGTGTGGGGTAAAGGTATACTTTTTCCTCCAGATAGAAATCCTGTCACATATGATGGAAGGAAGATTGAATTATCAGGATATTTTGACTGTCAACTCAAATTCAAAGGTACTACCATTTTTGGAAAAGTGTATGTAGCAAAGAAAGGTCTAAATATACTTGGATGGTATCACCAGGGCCTTTTTGGAATGACCCCTAGGCCTGGGAGAGATGTACAAGTCTCTTTAGTAACTGATGGTGAGGAAAACCGAGAGACATTTGAGAAATGTGAAAACATTAACGGGGAGATATTTGAGAATTGTGAAAACAGTACAAAATGGGTTGAGAAGTTCCCTAAAGTTTTTGGTGAGAATTTAGAAAAGATAAAGGGATTCAAGCAAAAGATTGAAGTGCAAGATAATGTTACACCAGTAAAACATGAGTTGAGAAATGTGCCTTTTAGTGTATGTCAAGACTTAGCAGACATTCTTAAGAAAATGAGTGATGATAGTGTAATAGAACCCATCGAATTGTCTTTATGGTTAAGTCCATTAGTTATCGCAAGGAAGAAAATGGGCAATTGAGAGTGTGGTTGTATCCTTAAGAATTCTTAACAAAACAATTGGGGTTGATTCTCACTCATTACCCCGGATTGACGTAATTATAAGTACATTTTCATGTGCTAGGTTTTTCTCGAAAATTGATCTAGCATCTGCATATCATCAGATAGTGCTTGATGAATCCTCGTGACATCTTACGGCTTTTGTATCTCCAATGGGTTCCTTTCAATTTAAACGGATGCCTTTCGGGCTTGCATCGGTGGCATCCGTCTTTCAGCGTGTGTTAGAAAATGTGTTGGAAGGAATTGATGAGGTGGTAACCTTCTAAGATGATATTTTGATTGCAGGGGAGAATCAAACTATCCATGACAAACTTATGTGTACAGTTTTAGAGAGATTACAGAAGTTTGATATGGTAGCAAAACGTGGTAAATGTGAATTTGCTAAAGATTCAATAGAGTATCTAGGCCATAAAATCTCTAAACAAGTGGTTGAACCTAGACCAGGTTTGGTTGACGCTATAACTAAAGCTCCCACACCAAAAACAAAGGAGAATGTGGTGTCATTTTTAGGACTCTGTGAATTTTATTCAAAGTTTATTCATAATCTTTCAGCAAAAACTGTCACATTGAGAGAATTTTTGAAGAAAGACAAAACATTCTTATGGGAGAAAAATTGTCAAGAGGAATTTGAGGGTTTAAAAAAAGAAATGATTTCAGCTGGTGTACTTGCACCGTTTGACTCCTCACAAGAATGTATAATTACCTTAGACGCAAGTAATGAGGGTCTGGGTGCCACCATTGAACAAATGAAAGGGAAGACAGAGGTAACAATTGGGTTTGCATCAATGTCATTAAGGTCTAATGAAAAAATCTTTTCAGTCATTGAAAAATAACTTTTAAGTATTCTGAGTGGAACAACTATCAAACATCATACTCCAAGAAAAGCAAGATTGAGTTCTAAACTTCTACAGTACAATTTTACCATTGAATATATTCCAGGTGGTAAAACCATAAGAGCGGACTACTTATCTCGTTCACCTTTGAGTTTTACTGATTACCCTGAAAATTGTGTAGAAAATGATGAAGAATGTTTGATTGCAAGTGTTGATATCTGTCATGACACTACTTTCAGTGAACATGAATGGTTTTCTGAACCTTTGAAAGATATGGAATTAGAAAACGTTAGGAAGCATGTTATGTCTGGTTGACCTAAAGAAAAAAATTCTACCTCAGAATTTACAACCTTATTTCAAAGAGGCAGATGAGTTGTCAATCGAAGAAAATGGGATGCTAGTACTGGGAGACAAGTTCATTCCACCTGTCTCTTTGAGGGAAAGAATTATTGTGTATGGTCATGAAGGACATCTGGGTCAGACCATAACTAAAAGGAAAATCAGAGATAGTTATTGATGGCCCGGTATGGATTCTGTCATTGTAGCCGGTGTTTGGAGATGTGTTGTCTGTGCAACTAGTGATAAAGGTCTTAAAACCGTAAGCAGTTCCTCTACAGCCTGTTGATTTACCTAATGCTGTCTGATCCAAGTTAGCCATAGATTTCATTGGTCCTTTTGGAACCCTTCCACGGAAGGTAAGATTTGCTATCATAGTTGTTGACTAATATAGCAAATGGTGGGAGGTTAAGTTTGTGGAAGAACCCAATAATCTTAGTGTTATCACATTTTTGAAAAAACCTATTTTTAAGAGAAGGCTTCAGTAAAGAAATTATCTCAGACAATGGTGTCCTATTTGTTTCTAAAGAAATGAAGAGTTTTCTTGACAACAATACTATCAAACATAAGTGCGTGGCTTTATATCATCCACAGGCCAATGGCCTTGTAGAAAAAATGAATCGCAAGTTAGTTGAGTGTATTCAGTGGGGCATTCAGAACAAGTTTGACATTTGTAAATCTGTTGAAGAAATGTTGTGGTCATATAGATGTTGCCCAAATGTCGTTTCATGTATCTCACCTTTTGAAGATTTACAAGGACAGCCGCCTGCCTTTAGATTATGTCCTGCCTGGCTAAGAAAATGTCAACACAAAAATGATCCCATGTTAAATTTGGACAAAGTTGTGAGACCCAAAGTGGAAGAGTTCCAAGGTAGAATGAAAAGTCATTATGACACTCTTCACAGAGCCAAAATACCAGAAAACAAACTATGTGTAGGAGACTGGGTTCGTGTTAAAGATCCCAATCATGTTCCTAAAGGAATGTCGAAATATAAACCTCCTGTCAGAATTGAGGTTGTTACCAGGAATGCAGTGAGAACTAGCAGAAATGAATGGTGGAACAAGGGAAGAGCGGTTAAGGTGCATACTCATGATGTTCCTGCCCATGTTCCTGGTGTTTCATTCAAGTCGTCTTTGCATTCTTGTGTTGTTCCTGCTTCATCTTTTTTTGATGATATTCATGTCACTGAACCAAAACATTATACTCATACAGAATCTGAACGTAGGAGTAGTAGACGGAATATTGTCAAACCTTTAAGGTTTCGCGATTGATGTTTTCACTCATGTCGTTTAGGTATTCATTTCATGTTATCTTATTTCTGTTTGTTTATTTAAGAAGGGAGATATTTTGGTGATCTTGGTTTCATTACATCACAACCTTATGTCATTGTAATCTAGAATGATTCAGAAAAGGGGTGGTGATGAACAGAGTGTCTGAATTAAGCAGACCACTCTTACCCAGTCCAAAGATCAGGGCTTGATCCATCACCGTTTTTTAGCTCATTGCACCATCCCAGCTCAGAACCTGGCTACATGCAAATTAGTCGGTCCCTGGCCCAGTGCATCATGGGAACAGGGCAGACCAAACTACCAAGCCAATTCTTATACTGGGAAGGAAACAAGGTTCCAGGGACCGGTTTCTGGCATTTCAGCCGTCTTTGGGCCGGCTTGCTTGAATCCTGATGGTGCAGTGAGCAAGGGACTCTTGTCTGAGTATACCCTTCCACGCTTATGGTGGACAAAATGATTCAGAAAAGGGGGTGGTGATGAACAGAGTGTCTGAATTAAGCAGACCACTCTTACCCAGTCCAAAGATCAGGGCTTGATCCATCACCGTTTTTTTAGCTCACTGCACCATCCCAGCTCAGAACCTAGCTACATGCAAATTAGTCTGTCCCTGGCCCAGTGCATCATGGGAACAGGGCAGACCAAACTACCAAGCCAATTCTTATACTGGGAAGGAAACAAGCTTCCAGGGACCGGTTTCTGGCATTTCAGCCGTCTTCGGCCCGGCTTGCTTAAATCCTGATGGTGCAGTGAGCAAGGGACTCATGTATGAGTATACCCTTCCACGCTTATGGTGGACAAAATGATTCAGAAAAGGGGGTGGTGATGAACAGAGTGTCTGAATTAAGCAGACCACTCTTACCCAGTCCAAAGATCAGGGATTGATCCATCACCGTTTTTTTAGCTCACTGCACCATCCCAGCTCAGAACCTGGCTACATGCAAATTAGTCTGTCCCTGGCCCAGTGCATCATGGGAACAGGGCAGACCAAACTACCAAGCTAATTCTTATATTGGGAAGGAAACAAGGTTCCAGGGACCGGTTTCTGGCATTTCAGCCGTCGTCAGCGTGCTTGAATCCTAATGGTGCAGTGAACAAGGGACTCATGTCTGAGTATACCCTTCAACGCTTATGGTGGACAAAATGATTCAGAAAAGGGGGTGGTGATGAACAGAGTGTCTGAATTAAGCAGACCACTCCTACCCAGTCCAAGGATCAGGGCTTGATCCATTACCGTTTTTTAGCTCACTGCACCATCCCAGCTCAGAACATGGCTACATGCAAATTAGTCTGTCCCTGGCCCAGTGCATCATGGGAACAGGGCAGACCAAACTACCAAGCTAATTCTTATACTTGGAAGGAAACAAGCTTCCAGGGACCGGTTTCTGGCATTTCAGCCGTCTTCGGCCCGGCTTGCTTGAATCCTGATGGTGCAGTGAGCAAGGGACTCTTGTCTGAGTATACCCTTTCACGCTTATGGTGGACAAAATGATTCAGAAAAGGGGTTGGTGATGAACAGAGTGTCTGAATTAAGCAGACCACTCTTACCCAGTCCAAAGATCAGGGCTTGATCCATCACTGTTTTTTAGCTCACTGCACCATCCCAGCTCAGAACCTGGCTACATGCAAATTAGTCTGTCCCTGGCCCAGTGCATCATGGGAACAGGGCAGACCAAACTACCAAGCCAATTCTTATACTGGGAAGGAAACAAGCTTCCAGGGACCGGTTTCTGGCATTTCAGCCGTCTTCGGCCCGGTTTGCTTCAATCCTGATGGTGCAGTGAGCAAGGGACTCATGTATGAGTATACCCTTCCACGCTTATGGTGGACAAAATGATTCAGAAAAGGGGGTGGTGATGAACAGAGTGTCTGAATTAACCAGACCACTCTTACCCAGTCCAAAGATCAGAGCTTGATCGATCACCGTTTTTTAGCTCACTGCACCATCCCAGCTCAGAACCTGGCTACATGCAAATTAGTCTGTCCCTGGCCCAGTGCATCATGGGAACAGGGCAGACCAAACTACCAAGCCAATCCTTATACTGGGAAGGAAACAAGCTTCCAGGGACCGGTTTCTGGCATTTCAGCCGTCTTCGGCCCGGCTTGCTTGAATCCTGATGGTGCAGTGAGCAAGGGACTCATGTCTGAGTATACCCTTCCACGCTTATGGTGGACAAAATGATTCAGAAAAGGGGGTGGTGATGAACAGAGTGTCTGAATTAAACAGACCACTCTTACCCAGTCCAAAGATCAGGGCTTGATCCATCACCGTTTTTTAGCTCACTGCACCATCCCAGCTCAGAACCTGGCTAGATGCAAATTAGTCTGTCCCTGGCCCAGTGCATCATGGGAACAGGCCAGACCAAACTACCAAGCCAATTCTTATACTGGGAAGGAAACAAGCTTCCAGGGACCGGTTTCTGGCATTTCAGCCGTCTTCGGCCCGGCTTGCTTGAATCCTGATGGTGCAGTGAGCAAGGGACTCATGTCTGAGTATACCCTTCCACGCTTATGGTGGACAAAATGATTCAGAAAAGGGGGTGGTGATGAACAGAGTGTCTGAATTAAACAGACCACTCTTACCCAGTCCAAAGATCAGGGCTTGATCCATCACCGTTTTTTAGCTCACTGCACCATCCCAGCTCAGAACCTGGCTACATGCAAATTAGTCTGTCCCTGGCCCAGTGCATCATGGGAACAGGGCAGTCCAAACTAGCAAGCCAATTCTTATACTGGGAAGGAAACAAGCTTCCAGGGACCAGTTTCTGGCATTTCAGCCGTCTTCGGCCCGGCTTGCTTGAATCCTGATGGTGCAGTGAGCAAGGGACTCATGTCTGAGTATACCCTTCCACGCTTATGGTGGACAAAATGATTCAGAAAAGGGGGTGGTGATGAACAGAGTGTCTTAACTAAGCAGACCACTCTTACCCAGTCCAAAGATCAGGGCTTGATCCATCACCGTTTTTTAGCTCACTGCACCATCCCAGCTCAGAACCTGGCTACATGCAAATTAGTCTGTCCCTGGCCCAGTGCATCATGGGAACAGGGCAGACCAAACTACCAAGCCAATTCTTATACTGGGAAGGAAACAAGCTTCCAGGGACTCGGTCCATCACCACCCCCTTTTCTGAATCATTGTAATCTAGAATGTCATGTGTGGATCTCCTGTGAAGTGATTCTTTCTGAAACAGTTGCTCTGGGACTGCTGCAGCTGTGGCCAATAAATACATGTTCTGAAGTATTTCTGTCTGCTACCATTTACTACATTATACTTCACTACAACATTTCATCAAGGTGAGTAGCTTCACAGCACTGTGTTTCATATAGTTATAGGTGAGATTTGTGTGTTATATGTGTTCGCTGTGTATACATTGTTGCTACCACAACTATCATTTATGTTGAACAATTTGAGACACCTCTTTCCGTAATGTCTGCCTTCAACAATACATTCTTCCCCTTAGATTATTGATAGATGTGCTCTTTTCCACAAAGAACCTTATGATGCAACAAAGCTTACAAACTACACTGAAGCATTTACTTTTGTAATGTAATGTACGTATGCATTAAACACATAGTTATGTATATGAGAACCCTAATGAAGATGTTGAAGGTACGCAAGATTTTACCTTTACCTACACATTGTATGGGGATCACAGTATCTGTCTTAGCAGTCTAAACATCAACTGTGTTCTAACTAATGCGTGAAGATGTTAAAAGATACATCAGACACATATGTAGTGGTGTGTGTGTGTGTTTTCAAGTACATTTTATACATGTTGAGTATTAATTGGTCCTATATCACTATGATATATACAGTTCCTTGCAGACATAATGAAGTAGAATGATTATATACTGATAAGTGAACTTGACTTATGTAGCAATATTTGCAAGTCTTGACACACAACATGCCTTCTTTTTCATACTCAAAAAAATCCAAAGTTATGTGATGTTGCTCTAAGAATGGGGACAAGTAGATGTGTTGATGCATGGACAAGCACATTATCCCACAAAGGAAGGCCTTCACAAGTACTGATGGACCAAGAAAAACATACGCACACATTTTTGTTTACAAGAATACACTTAGGCACAACACTGATTTAGCATGTCTTCCTGCATAGGTATATGTTGTTAAGTCTTAGACTTCACATACTTATGAAACAATAAACATTTAGATATTTTTCATATGATTACATAACCTCAAGAATTCACGCAAAAAGTTACTAAAGTTGTTTTTTATATTTATGAATAAAGTGATACGATTGCATATACACATCTGATGATGTTTACAAAAGTAGCTGAGTGAGGAATCGTATTTGATAGTCTATATTTACAAACCACACATCTTCTGTTTGCCTTTATTTTTGTTATTCATATTCTGCATAGCTCATGGAGTCAGGAGCTGCCTAACACTATCAGACATCAGCAATACTACTCTGATAGATTTGTAACGTGTGTTCAAAGGTCAAAAAAACCTATCTTGATGCTTCATGCATTAATCTACTCATCAACCATGACACGTCCAAACACTGGGGGATTTTAATGCATATTGCTGTAAGCTATCAAATTCAGCAGCATGTGGTTTTACTGATGACGAAGGTGATCCCTTACATCATTTTAATCATACTCAGTACAGGGAAGCTCTGAATAGACTTCTAGTGATCACAAGTTTAGAGATTTGTAACCCGGGTGACATCTCTTATGGTATGTTGCAAAAAAATTTTGGCTTGCCTTCTCAGGGCACCACAATTGATTATATAATCATAGCGGAACCCTTAAAAAATGTGTCTCTGATTTTGAGAATAATTATCTAAACTTTAGCGATCACACCGCCATCACTGGTAAACTGAATTGGGTAGAAATTCATTCGGAACAGATAAGGCACATCAAACCCATGATAACAAAAACCAATGGGATAACCCTAAAATTGTCCAGAGTGAAATTCTAACGTGTTTGGAATTATCCTCCAATCCAACCCAAGTAACCATTGCATTTGAGTCTATATTAATGGAGGTTAGGCACCATTTATCCAGGAAAAAACCCATTGACAAAACTTCATGGCTAAGATGGTTTGATAAATCGTGCACTAAGTCCTTAACAGCTCTGCATCAGGCCCTGGGGTCAACGCCTAGAGATACGACACTAGTGAAATAACTTCGCTTCCAATATAATGAGGCCAGGGAGAATATAATCAAAACCTTGAATGAAGAAGCGTGGAAACAACTCCACCTAT
This sequence comes from Lissotriton vulgaris, assembly GCF_964263255.1. Classification (NCBI taxonomy): domain Eukaryota; kingdom Metazoa; phylum Chordata; class Amphibia; order Caudata; family Salamandridae; genus Lissotriton; species Lissotriton vulgaris. The sequence goes on along the minus strand of NC_141685.1, from coordinate 1,220,301,733 downwards.
CGGCGATTTAACCCCTTCCGTGCGGCCGCGATTTTTCCCGTGTGCGGCCGCCGGACGAACACGGGCGGGCCATGACGAACCCCAGCCGTCATCAGCACACGAGCACCGTAGTGCATGACGGCTGGGGTTCGTCACCAGCATGGAAGGGGTTAAAAAAACTCTAACGATTTTTGGAGCACTATTAACGCCCCTTTTCTCAAACCACCATCAGCATTTACATTGGATTGCCAAGTGGATGAGGAATCATGGGTTGTATATTTTTCCCCACATATTTGATCCTAACACGAAGGGTGTGATATCACAGAACGTACCATGATCCCTCCCACTGAACCCCCAATACGTTTTGACTATCACGAGATCAGAGAATCTCTTACCCAGTGCTCCATTAATAAAGCAGCAGGACCGGATTGCACCCCTATAGATTTCTTCATTGATCATCCAGATTTATGGGGTCCTTTGCTGACAATTTATTTTTAATGCAGTCACAAAGGTGGGCCCACCAGATTCATGGAAGATATCATTTTTTTTTATTGAGGTTTTAGCATTGGCAAAGATGAAACAGAAAAAAAAACGAAAACAGTACCACAATGTGCACAGTATTATTACCATTACAATAAAATTGCCAGTCTCACGTTTACAGCATTAACCAACATTGTTTTCTGGGGGAGGCATCCACAGACTAACTGTACACATTACCTATTCAGTTGCTGCAACAAATCAACTTTGACTCTATACACTATCTGCCATCAGGGGTATGTTTTAGTTCTCTGTGATAAACGATGCCCCTATAAATTGCCCATATCTGTGGGCTGAAGTCAGCTTGTGAATGGGGCCCATATATCTTTGGGCCGGGATCTGGCCGGTAGTAACTCCGAATGTCAGGTCAGCTGATCCCTTCAGTATGTTATGTCTTTTATCCAGGCATTTGTTGTTGGGGGGTACTGCTCTTCAGTGCAATGCCACTTGTGTTTTGGGCAGCAATAGTAGTAGTGCTGTGAGCCTTCTCACTGAGGGTGGGATATTGCACACATATCCCAGCAATGTCACTATGGGGGCTCTCAGCAGTGTCTGCTCTGTGAGGAACTCTATGTGATTGAGTGATTTAGCCCTGAATGAGGTCATGGTCCTGCACTTCCCTGCTATGTGTAAGAATGTCGCCTCAGGACTCCAGCATCACCAACAGGACGCATCTGTCCACAGCCCCATTCGGTATAATTGCATCGGAGTGCGATACAAACGGTGAATATACTTAAAGTGTATTAGTCTTAATCTATAGTTCAGGGATAGGTGCTATGGTTGCCCACAACAGAAATTCCACTGCTCATCTGTAATGTCCTCACCTATGTCCATCTCCCATGCCGCACATAAGTGGAGGACAATAATTTTGGATTCTTTCTGAGTGGTGGTGCATACTCGAGTCACCAGCTGGGAACGGAGTTTACCATTAATATATGTTCCAGTGCAGGCAATGGTGGCGGGGCAGCGGGGAATGTAGTGTATCTAGCACGGCATGCTGCCCGTATCTGGTAGTACAATAGTGTATCTAGCGCCGATGGTTGTGGTGCGTTGCACATTTGCTGGAGTGTTAAGAATTGCCCTTCTTGGTATAGGTCACTACCGGATATTACCATATTACCCGTGCCCTAGTCTGACCGTTTCTGCCCAGTAGCTGGGAGATCAGTGGGTTTTTTGCTAATAGCACAGCCAGCGCGTATAATCTATGTATTTCTGCATGTTTGCATAAGCCGTGCCAAGCCCACCACAATGTTTCAGTTATGTTATGTTATGTTACTGCAATTTGTATAGCGCATCAGCTGCCGCAGCAAAGGGGCATCCCGGCACTGACAGCAAAACAGCTAACACAGAAAGAAAGGCAGAAGCTACTTGGTGGGGAATAGGTAGGTTTTTATGTCCTTCCTGAAGGCCAGGTAGTTGGTGTGACTCCGAATGTGGGTGGGCAGCGAATTCCAGAGATGGGCTGCCTTATTATGAAAAGAACAACCTCCAGCCCGTACTCTCCGAAACCTTGGAACCTGTACCAGGTGCTGGCCTAGTGACCGGAGTTGACGTGCAGGGACGTAAGGAGTGACTATGTTGGCCAGGATACTAGAGGTATTAGGCTTGAGGGCTTTAAAGGTGATGCAGAGGGCTTTAAATTCAATTCTCCTGGCTACAGGTAGCCAGTGTAGCCGGTGGATGGTGCTTGACACCGGTAAAGACCTGTGCAGACCAATAAAAGATCTGGCTGCTGCGTTCTCTGCCCTTTGTAATCGCACAATCTCGACCTTGTTTGCCCCTAAATACAGGGAGCAGGCGTAATCCAATCTGGACATTATAGATGTCTGAATGATGGTCTGGCATTTAGGTGGGTAAAAAAAAAACAATAGGCGTCTAATTCCCCGCAAAAGCCCAAAACAGGTCCCTGCTACCTTTTTGGTTTGGACTTGGTAGCTGAGGGATGAGTCCAACCATAGCCCCCCATTTTTGATGGCCTGCTTGGGAGGGGGGGCACTACCTAGGCTTTCTGGCCACCAGTGTTCACTCCATAAACCATAGTCCTTCCCCACCAACAACACCTCTGATTTACTAGCATTCAGCTGGAGGCAATTGGCGGTCATCCACTCAGCGACCACCACCAGGTCGCCCCGAAATTTCAAGGCATCCCTCTTGGTGTCTCTTGAGAGTGTTACCACCAGCAGAATATCGTCCGCATAGGAGACCATGGTCAGTCCCCTATTTCTGCCCACCACAGCCTACGGTTTGACATAGGGATTGAATAAAAGGGGACTGAGGGAGGAGCCCTGAGGAACGCCCTGTTTTATGGAGTGAGTTCCAGATGAAAAAAGGGGGAACTGTGACCATAACTGACCTTTCGCTAAGAAACGAAGTGAGCCACTTCCAGGGCAAGCCAACAATCCCCGTCTCCTCAAGGCGTTGTAACCGAATAGCATGGGACACTGTGTCAAACACGGCACTGAGATCCAGAAGGATCAGCGTCGACGTATGCCTAGCATCTAAGGCAGACCAATGATGCTCTGTCACCTCCAGGAGAGCAGACTCTGTGCTGTGGTCAGGTCGAAAACAATTTTGGGAGGGGTCCAGAGTGTTGTTCTTGGACAGAAAGTCTGAAATCAGTGAGTTGAAATGCGCCTCCGTGATCTTAGCTGCCCAGGGAAGTAGAGAAATTGGGCGATAGTTTTCACGCTTGGCCGGGTCCAGCAAATGTTTTTTGAGTAAGGGTAGCACCTTAGCATGTTTCCACGCCTTGGGTACAATTCCGAGGAGAGCGATATATTGATTACCTGCCTCAGGGAGGGCATAATCCCGGGCAGCACCTTTCTAAATTGATCAGGTTTGAGCGGATCAGCAGGTGAGCCAGATTTAATTTTCCTGCTCAATGCTTGCAGCTGGTCTGTAGAAATGGGTATGAAAGACTCCAAAATGTTGGTAGTTTGGTCACACCCAGCCACTCGAGAGGTGATAACTGAGGTTGGGAAGGACCTATAGATATTATCTAACTTTTTAACAAAGGAGGCCTAGGTCCTCACACTGCTCATTGGACTGAATTTTCGGCCTTGCATTGGTCTGCTGCGATTTTAGGCTGGAGAGTATTGAAAATACGCTCTTTGCCCGATTTTTGCTGTTCCGGATTTGATCAGCATAGAATGTTGCTCGTGCCAATTGAATGGCCCTGTGGTAACTTTTAACTGCCGCTCGGTAGATGTGTTTCGCGGTGGTGTTAAAGTCCCTTCTCCATATGCGGCTAGGTTGCTATTATACCAAGGTTTTGTTCTGGATTTATGGTTTTGGGACCATTTCTCAGGGATCAGGCCATCAAGTGGCTGACTAATCAAGTCTGTTAAGGCCCTCTATGCCTCGTTAGAATCATTGGACAGGTTAGGGCAGGTGTTTGACAAGCGGGCCTGAAAAGACTCCCAGTTAAGCTTGTGCCAGGGGTGTTTGAGCAAAAATGACTGGTCCTTGCTTTGTGGGGGAATTGTCTCCCAGAGAAGCATAGGAACCAGGTAGTGGTCGGACCACCCCGTGGGGACGGGGGCAAGAACTGTCAGATTGGGTATATTTGAAAAAACTGGATCCAGCGGGTGGCCGGCTGTATGGGAGGGGCTTGACACCAGTTGAGCTAGCTGCCATATCTGCTATAAAATCAGCGCCATCAGGGTCGTCTGATTTATCAAGGTGAATGTTCAAATCTCCAGTGACTGTGAAATTGGCGGCGTTAACTGCCAGTACGCTGACCACCTCTGCGAGTGCTGCCTTAAAATCTGCAGCTGGTCCTGGTGGCCTATAGATCAGGAGCCCCGACATGGAATAATTAGGTCTGAATGTAACTTTAAAGAGGCAACATTCACATCCGGGTATAGTCTGCCTAATAAAAGTGCTGAGGTAGACCGATTCATGAATGACCGCGATGCCCCCTCCTCTAGTGGCCCTGTTGAGGGTGAGGATGCTATACCCCACAGGAAGCGCCAGGCCAGGCTCCGCGGTCATGACATCCGAGAGCCATGTCTCGGTAAGAAAGAGGACATCAGGGGAGGAGTCCTCCAGTAGATCATAAATGTCGGCATAATGTTTGGCCAAGGATCGGCTGTTAAGGTTAAAAATCTTGATGGCCTTCTCAACACAAGAGTGATGACCGTGAGATGGCAGCGTAGAGGTGGTGCTAAAGCCAAAACTCATTCAGCAAAATGGCTCCTCAAAAGTTTTCCCGCAAAGCAGTCTACAGTTGCTCACCCCTTTTCTAAAGGTTAACAGTTCTTGTTTTGTGTAGGTCAGCCCGTGTTTAGTGAGAGGGGCAGGGTGTCTGGCATCTGGAGATGAACTGGCGCGGACGGGCGCAGACGGGCTTGCCTTTGGAGCACCGCCGGCGGGCCCGCCTCGCTTCCGCGTCATCAGCCCCTTTTCACTGGGTTGGAGCCGGGTTTTCCTGCAGCCTAGACCATCAACCTGCTAAAAATGGTGGCGGGGACGGCGAGCAGGAAGTGAGTATCATTGGTATCAATTTCTTGTCGTGGGCATTCATATTCCTGATACAGTGCAGTGTTAAGGGGAAGAGGTGCCACCTTATCTTTTTTAATAGCCACATGCGGTTGGAATGGTATTGGGTCCTGCGTATAATGCAAAATCTGGGGCTCCACCCTGTGCCAGAGGTAGTGTAAGTATTTCCCAAGCTATCCTTGGCTGTTTACTAAGTATGGGTGAATTTTGCGGATTTGCGGTCCGCAAATTAGCACAAAATTGCAAATAAATCTGCGAGTTTGCGAAAAGATTTGCGAACTCGCAGATTTGCAGTTTTGCACAAATAGACTGCACTTTCTGTACTTCTACTGGCTAATCAGTAAGTGCTACCTCGTTGGGTAAATGTATAGTGCTTTTCCTACACTACAGCTGCGTAAAGTACCAGAAGAGTTGTCTCCAGTGACCATGTGTGTGTTACTATGCCATCCGCTGAAGGGCGCAGGGGTCCCTGGAGTGAGCTGTCCATCATAGTGGGTAAATGGCGGGAAGACGGTGCCCACAGCTAGTGTGTGGGCGGGGCCAAATGGGCAGGCTTCTATGCGAGTTCACATGCCTCTTGTGTGTATAAAGGGTCAGAGACAGATCAGAGCAGCATATGAGGAAAAAGAAGCCTCTGGTCACCGGAACTGCACGGGGATTGCGCTCATGAAAGTTAAGGATGCAAAGGCCTCCATCCAGCATCACAGCTAATTTTCGACTGTAGATATGGGGGGAAAGAACACCTGCCCAGCCACGACAAAAATCACAATTTGTTTTCGGCTGATGAATGCGTTACTGAATTTGAGCTTCAACTCGGGAACCTGCTTTATTTATATCTGTAAGTGTTTCCTGTTTTGGTTTAATTTTTGTGACAGGAGCATCATGCCAGAATGAACCCTGCCCTTCATATTTATCCAAGAATACGCCATCATTTTGTGCGATACCTCTACTCAACTGGAGTACTTTCTACTGGCTAATCAGTAAGTGCTACATCGCTGGGTTAATGTATAGTGCTTTTCCTACACTACTGCTGCGTAAAGTGCCAGAAGAGTTGTCTCCAGTGACCATGTGTATGTTACTATGCCATCCCGCCGAAGGGCACAGGGGTCCCTGGAGTGAGCTATCCATCATAGTGGGTAAATGGCTGGAAAACAGTGCACACAGCTAGTGTGTGGGCGGGGCCAAAAATGGCAGGTTTCTATGCGAGTTCACATGCCTCTTGTGTGTATAAAAGGTCAGAGACCGATCGGAGCAGCAGATGAGGAGAAAGAAGCTCCAGGTCACAGGAACTGCACGGGGATTGCACTTGTGAAAGTCAAGGATGCAAAGGCCTCTATCCAGCATCACAGCTAATTTTCTACGGTAGATATGGGGAGAAAGCACACTTGCCCTGCCTCGACAAAGCTCACAATTGTTTTTGGGCTAATGAATGCATTACTGAATTTGAGCTTCAACTCGGGCACCTTCTTAATTTATATCTGTAAGTGCTTCCTGTTGAGGTTTAATTTTTGTGACAGGAGAATCGTGCCAGAATGAACCCTGCCCTTCATATTTATCCAAGAAGACACCACTGGTTTGTGCGATACCTCTACTCAACTGCCCAAAATCCGCCCGCAAGCTGATTTGAGAATTTTTGGGCAATTTCACGAGATTTGCAGATCGCGAAATTGCCGAAAATCCACAAGAGGAAAGGATTTTGCGCCCACCCTTACTGTTTACCAGCCCACACTAGTTTAATCATATTTGATCTAAGACGTCTGAAGAAGTGTGCTAGTAGCAGCATTGAAATGCTTGCAAATAAATACAACAGTTTGGGGAGGATAATCATTTGATGATAGCAATGCAACTCGCCAGGGAGAGTAGCAGGTTTTTCCACCTCTTGATTCTATTTTCTATCCAGTCCACAGTTCTACCATAGTTCGCAGACTATTCTTTATCGCTGATCCAGATCCCCAAAAGGCAAATTGGGCCATCAGCCCAGGAGATTGGATAATCGGTGTTAAATATAGGTGTTCCTGAAGTTATTGGAAGTATGGTGGACTTTGCCGTGTTTATTTAAATACCTGATAGACCTCCATACTTCACAACTTCCCTGGTGATGTGTGCAAAATTTATAGCCGGGTCTGCGATGTATAAGGTAATGTCGTCCGTGTACATGGACACAATCAGGCCCCTAGTAGTGAAGCTGATTACCCGATTAGTGTGATGTTGTCTGAGTCTAGCTGCTAACAGCTCTGTTGCTATGGCAAATATCAAGGCTGATTTTCATGGGATCCAAAATTAGCCCATTTACTCTAAGCCTGGCAGTGGGTAAGGTGTACAGAAGCTTTATTTGTTGAATGAAAACAGGGCTTAGGCCCAATCGAGTTAGTAGACTAAATAGAAATTTCCATTCTAAAGTATCAAATGCTTTTGTAGCATCTAATAATACGGTTATCGCAGGGACATGGGGGCTAAATAATGCAGTAATGCAAATAATGTACAAAGATTATGTGGAGTAGAATGTCCCGGTACAAACCCGGACTGGTCTGCCCAGACTATCATTGGGATCAATGGCTGTAATCTATTGGCGAATAGATTAGCAAAAATGTTGTTTTTTTTCTCAGTGGAATCTATTTTTAATTCAACTATGGAAGAACCAGTGACTGTATTATACCAGCCAACAATTATGGTTCTATTAAGTATTGAATAAAGTAAATTGACTGACTGTATTCTTTAGAAAACCAAAGGTCAGTTTTGCATGGGCTTGTGTAACTTTGTACATAAGCTTAAGGCAAGGCAGCTGATAACAATGTGTTACTTTGCATTTGAAAGCAGGGGCCATTTTATTGGTGGATCATGCCGATTTCCATTTATACACCCATTTATTGTTGTGGATTGGCATATTCAATACAGTTAGCAAACCTGGATAAAGTCTAGTGTTCATCCCCAACTCAGCCATGACAAATGCAATGGTATGTATCTCTTCTCTTTATTTCCGCAACATGTAGTGGATTGTGCAGCACTCAATAAGATTTTATTTTGTGGTGGATGTCACTTCCTGCACTAAACCTATCCATCCAGTAACAAAGATAACCTAGCAACATCGTGGAAGGGTGCATGCATTGCTGCTAGACTGCACAGTGCCCCAGCATATTTAATGAGTACAAATGGCCTGATCTTTTGGACATATGGATTAGTTCTACTCTCTATCTTTCATACAACACAATACATGAAGTTTTCTTGGTGCCCTACCTTGCTTGAAATAATAGTATATGTAGCCATCAATGTCATGTAAATGTCTATCTGTTTTGTTTCATTACACCCACTGTGGAGTATTGGAACTCTATAGATCCTATATTTGGTCATTTCCCATTACATTCCCCATCCAATTATAAATTTATAGATGAACATTGTTATGTCTTGAACTTGAGTACTGTGTTGTGTCTTGTGCCGGCTGGCATTCTGTACTACTGCGGCTCGAGCACTACGCAGTCCTCATGCGCATTTGTTGTAAATTTAAACTGGGGTTTTCAACGTTCCTCATGGTTGTGGATCGTTGGGGCAGATCGGGTGGTGTGAGCTGACCGGCGGCTGCGTCCGTCATTCATCTGTCTTTGGGGTTGTGTTTTATTGAATAAAGGATATTCATCAATTTGTCTATGCTCATCCTTCACAACATTGGCGACAAGAGTTGAATGAGTTATTTAGTTTAAAGTTTGGCCAAGAATTGGAAGCTCCTGATACCCATCCTGTGGGTTACACCGGTAAACCAATTGGCCTGATTGGTTTCCGTCGTATGGTTTTTGAGTTTAAAGGTAGAACTGTAACGTGCAAACTATAGGTCTTTAAGGCAGGACCCTGTGTTCTTGGGTGGTGGGACCAATCAGGATTGTTCCAGGAGGGATTTCGCAAAGATATTTTTGAGAAATTTCCTAGAGTATTCACCGGTAGAGTGGGAATGCTTAAGAGTTTCTCGCACAAGATTATCCTGAAGGACAACGTTGTTCCTCGCATCCATAAGGTCAGGAATATTCCAGTGGGTGTGAAAGATGAGGTGCAATCTGAGATACAAAAACTTGTGGACAGGGATATAATTGAGAGTGTGGAATCCTCTGATTGGGTGGCCCCCTTGGTGGTCGCAAGGAAGGCCAACGGCAAAATTTGTTTATGTGTGGACCTCAGAGAGCTAAATAAATGTATATTTATTGATGTTTTTTACTACCCAGGATTGCTGAATTGCTCTGCCACACTAAAGACATGCAATGGTTTTCCACTATAGACTTAATCTCGGCATACCATCAAGTTCCCCTTCATTCCGATAGCAGGCACTTAACCGCCTTTGTCACTCCTTTCGGATTATTCCAGTTTAAAAGAGTACCGGGCTGCCACTATGTTTCAGCGTATCATGTCCACCTTATTCAAGGGGTTTAAGTGTGCAATGTTCTTCCAGGATGATATTCTTATCATGGGCAAACAAAGAGAGGAACATGATCTACGTTTTTACTAAGGTTTTGGAGATTCTTGATAATAAAGGTATTACCGCAGAAAGTTCTAAGTGCAATATCGCCAGAAGGAATGTGACCTATTTAGGCTATGATATTAGTGCATTTGGTATCAGTCCTAAGTCTGAGCTAGTAGATGCCATCTTGAAAGCTCCTGTGCCCAAAAATAAAGATGAGGTGATATCCTTCTTGGGACTCGCCGAATACTATTCTAAGTTTGTACAACATTTCGCTGAGAAAATGTATTCCATCAGGCAACTTTTGAAGAAAGGTTGTAATTTCCATTGGTCCGAAGAATGCCAAAAGAGCTTTGATGTAGTTAAAAAAGAGATTTGTAGTACCCCTGCGCTCAAAGGGTTCGATTCAAAGTTGAAGAGTTTTATTACCACTGACGCAAGCGGTAGAGGTATTGGTGCTGTCCTTTCTCAGTTGCAGGATGATGCTCTGAATGTATAGTTGCTTTCGCTTCAAGGATGCTGTCTGTTACTGAGTGTAACTATTCAGTTATTGAACGTGAGGCTCTGGGCTGTTTATGGAGCTTGAGACATTTCAAACAATTTATTTGGGGAACTTGAATCTCATTGCGTACGGATCATAAACCTCTTACAAAGGTTCTTACTTCGTCTGGTTTGAATAACGTGTCTCAGAGGATTTCAAGGTTTTCAGCGCAACTTCTTGATTTTGTGTATGAGGTTGTATATGTGCCGGGAGTACGTAATTGAATTGCTGATTTTCTTAGTAGAAGTCCTCTTCCTATGATTGATAAGAGTGTGGATGACTGGGATAATTGGTACGTCGCTAGCATCTTCAGTACTGAGGGAAAATGCATACTGCACAAGGAATGGTTGGAGGCTATGACGTCAGATGCGGAAATCCTGGAGGTTTGCAAGTTTCTTAAGTATGGTTGGCCTGGAAAGCATGCTATTAAGAAGTCTCTTGTACCTTTTTGGGAGGTTAGACAGAAACTATCGGTGGAGAATGAAATATTACTAAGGGGGGGGGCAAACTTGTTCCACCTTCTGTTCTGCGGGAGAAGGTCAGTAACTTATGCCACAAAGGACATCTTGGTATTTTAAAGACCAAGTTTAGGATAAGACATGAATATTGGTGGCCGGGCATTGATAGGGAGATAGAAAGGATTGTTTGTGGATGTTGTGATTGTATAAAATCTGATAAGAGTTTAGTCACGTGTAAAACCGACTTATACCCCATCATAGTACCAGAGATGCTTTGGGAAAGGATTGGAGTGGGCATCTGTGGTCCTGTAAATAATGCTGAAGGAGAACAAAAATACATTTTTGTACTTGTGGATCATTTTTTAAAGTGGCCGGAGTATAATATTGTTGCAAGAATTGATTCTGAAACTGTGTTAAAATTCTTGGCTGATGTTTTTAGTAAAGAGGGTCTCCCTAAAGACCTTGTTTCTGACAATGGTGGACAATTTTGTGGAGACAGGTTTAAGAAATGTATCAAAGATTCTGGCATTATACATAGGACTACCTCTGTTTATCACCCAGAAGGGAATGGTAGCCTAGAATGCTTTAATAGAGTCATCAAGGGTATCATTGAATTGTGCAATAGTAACAACAGAGATTGGGAGGATGAATTAAGGAAGACAGTTTGGGCATATAGAGTCACTAAGAATGATGCTTCTGGTTTTTCACTGTTTGAGCTTATGAAGGGACGTTCTCCTCGCACTAAAGGTAATGTGGGTTGGCTAAGCTGTACAAAAAGAGTCACCTGGTCCCCTAAAGAGGTGAGAGATTCTCTTGTGGAGTATCAGGGACGTTGGAAGGAGAAACTCAGCAAAGTCAAAAAAAGTGTTGCACTTAATGTGGGTGATGTTGTAAAAGTGAAAAAGGGAAGGATTGTGGTTAAGGGTGAAAGTAAATACTCTGCCCCGCTTAAAGTCATTAAGGTCCTCTGTAATTCTGCCCTGTTAAGTGATGGAAAAGTGTGGAATGCTAACAGAATTGCTTTGTTTAGGGGTAACTTCGATCCCTCCACTAGTAGTGAAAATTTCGAGCGGATTGAAGATGCATCAGAGCCACACAATGCCGCTGACTCTTTTTCTGATAATAGTCCCTTAGTGTGTCCTAATACCAGTGAGAGTTCATTAGGGGGGCATGACTTATCTATTAATAGCACGCCAGATATTGTACGTCCTAAACGTACTTGTTCTAAACCAAAAAAATTAGATTATATTATGTAATTTTTAATTTTTTTAAATTTTTTTATTTATTTAGTTGTTTTTATAAAGGGGGAGAAGTGTTATATCTTGAACTGGAGTACTGTGTTTTGTCTCGTGCTGGATGGCATTCTGTACTACTGCGGCTCGAGCACTACATAGTCCTCATGCGCATTTGTTGTGAAGTGAAACTGGGTTTCTCAACGTTTCTCATGGTTGTGGATCGTTGGGGCAGATCGGGTGGTGTGAGCTGACCGGCGGCTGTGTCAGTCATTTATCCGTCATTGGGGTTGTGTTTTATTGAATAAAGAATATTCATCAATTTGTCTACGTTCATCCTTCACAACAAACATTAGGTTTACCAATGAGTAGTCCATTTCCATATGTTCCACTATGAAAGCACCCATTTAAGGTACAATGTCTGAATATGTATGAATCATAGGCATGTGTGCCTGCACATTGATGACATTGTTTTGGTTGTGATTACGATTTATGTATGCCATTTCTGCAGATAGCACTAACTGCACGTGGGTGTAATCAATTGCTTCAAGGACATGAGAGAAACCAGCTATCTAAAAGAATCCTTGTTTTGAGTTGAATTGTTGGCTGTTTTTAGGAAACGTCAGGTACCGTGGAGGTAGCAGGATAATCACACCCAGCACAGATGGAACAAAAGTTGAAAATGTACCCTGTGATATTCCAGCCAACATTGCTGAAGGCTTCTGAAAAGAGTCAGGGCATAACATGAGCAGTACTGCCATTAGTCTCACATGCTGTGGGCAGTCCTGTTGCTGGTCGAAGATTTGAAGTAATCTTCTCCAAGAAACCTAGGATGCTCTTCTTCCACAGTCAGTAAGACGGAATCACCTCCTTCTACCAGAGATCAATATAAGGGATCCTTTGTCCAAATAACCAATTTTTCTCATTCACTGTCACTGTTGTCGTCTCGCTCTAACTCCCAGTTGCACTATAACTCCCTCCATGACTGATGAGATTGCCAGAGTCTATTAGATGGGAAATGTTTTTATACTAATGGTCTTCCGTCATTGTGTGTGCCTCTATTGGCCATACATAGCATTATGATGCATTTCCTTTCTTGCATTACACAGTGTGATGATGCGCCATTCAGTGATGTGTTAGCAAATACCACTGCACTGTTGTATTGGGATTTGTGTGTGAACACCCACCTGGTGTGCACTAATTCCTGTAACACACAGAATGACACAGTGCAACACCTTCATATGCAAGTCCCAAAAAACGACTCAGAAAGACTTATTGTGTTGCTTGATCATTCTGGTCTAAGCCCTTGTGCTGCCTTGCATTGCCTTGCTTGATGCAATGACAACACAAAGGCTTAGCAAATCTGGGACCAAGTGCACAAAGACAACTGATCACAGTCAATAACGAAAAAGAGGATTGCAGAGCCTGGGGGCTTTCCAAGTTAAAGATATTTACTGTAATTTATGTAACCGAAATCAAAAATAGAGCCTAGGTTCCACACCTAAGCTGTAAGGTTTTCCTCTTGCAGTTCCATTTCACAGATACACTTTTGTGAGTTCTGTATTAAACTTTATCATTAGTAAACATTCAATGTTTACGACATTAACAATGGTTGAGCCTGAGCAGCGGAAAAAGGTGTCTAGAATCCCTCTTTGTTCCAGACAGCTTTTGGCCCCGTTGGAGGTATTATTGACAGTCATGTATTTTGCAGGCTCTGCACACCCTACCTATCCCAGGGGAGAAGGAGGTTTAAAAGCCTTGCTATGGATTTTGAGTACAAGTGCCTGTCAGTTAAGTCCTCTTTGAATGCCATTAATCATTCTGTGATTTTATTACCCATGTCTCAGTAGGAAGAGATTATATGTATATGCACCATGTACTTCCTGACAGAAATCCGCTTCAATTACATTGCCATCCTTTCAGCCTCCCCGAGGGACGGGTCGTAACTTGTGAGCCTGATGGCTAAGCCCATTGAAGACTCCGCATACAGTAGTTTAGGTTCTCATGAGTACTTCCCTCACTGAATAAATCCCTATTTAGGTTTATTGCCTTATTCACCAGGAGAGCCATTTTGTGTGAATCAATGTTACTTTAAAGAAATGCTTTCCCTGCTCACTTGTAGACTTTTCCATAGCTTTTTCAAATGCAATGAATATCTACTGAGAGAAAAAATAACCACAGGAACAACGTTAGTCTTAAATCTATTAACGAAAAGAATTGTTTTTATGAAAGAAAAACATTTGCAGTAAGACAAAATGAAACTGCAATAAGAAATTACAAGTTGTAAAACATTTTAACAATTTGGGCCAAATGTACAAAGCCATTTAGTGGTTGCAAACTCTGTGATTCACTAACTCACAGAGTTAGCAACGATTAAATGGCTTTTTAGTATTTATTAAACTCATTTTCCAATAATGTTACTGCTTACAGAATCACAAAAATGGGTTTAGAAATGCGTCTTGAATCTCAATTTTTTAGGAAAACCCCTTCAAATTGCGATCTGGAATGACTTTCATCAACAATTTGAAACCACAATCCATTTATAGTTTACTAACACCTCAAGCAAGGTGTTAAACCGTTTGCAAAGTGAAGAGGTGTTCCCTTTGGTTTGTGACTGTAGATGAAAAGTTTGTTTGGGAGTGGGCAAGTGGTCAGTAGTCCAGGTTCCCCATGCAGAATCTTCAACCAACTTTTTTTTTCTTTAAGTATTGTATTTTCTTAAATGCAGGCCCATTGCTTTAAGGAGAACGGGCTCTATTTCAAAATAAGCATTGACAAACTAATCATTCTGCCTTTCATCTAACTACAGTACCCCAAGTAATTACTAGATGTCAGAAGCAACAGCTTGAAGTCTTTAACAAGGCTGCAGTCCTTCAAAACTTTACTAGAAGTCCCCCTCAAGTCAGAAGCAACTGCTAAACAAGTCTGTCACAAAGCTTCAATAATTTAAGTGTCAGTAAATGTCCTTCTCGTGTGAGATGCAACTGCTTCAAATGTTCTTCACAAAAGTCAGGGGCTGTGGATTTAATATAAGAATGTACAATTACACTTTTGCTACTCTAATATAATGTACTTGTTTCATATGTAAATATGGCAATGCCGATATAAGCTGATGAATCAGTATTTCAACCTTCAATAACTGTGGTGCTTAATATGTAAGATTTGTGAAGACAATCTGGCACGTGCAGGTACTAGCAGTCACTGTTTGAGTCCAGTACCTTCAAATGTATTGTTGGGAAACAGTTTTTTGAGTGGCACTATATTTTTGTCCAAGCAAGATGCCCACTTTCTTATGGTATTTACTGTGACCGGAAAAGTAAAATGGCAACCAGATGATACAGATACTTTGTGAATGATTCTGTATTTCTTACACACACACTATATATATATATATATATATTACCTACTGGCGGTCGCCAGTAGGTAGTTATAGTTAGGATTTTTTTCAATGCAAAATCTCAAAATTCTATTTGGAATAACTTTGGCGCCGGTTGACGAATCTGCCTGAAAATATCCTCAAATTTGCCTTGCGGAGCTCCGGTCCTTCCTTGAAAGTTTGGGGGGGGGGGATTCGTCAAGCGGGGTCCGAGATAAAAGGGGGGTCCCAAAACGTGTTTTCCCCATGTTAATTTCCATAGGGCGTGAACCTCACTTTTAGCCCGAACGGCTGAATGGATTTCCACCAAACTTGGCAAAATTGTAGGGACTGGTAGCCCGATGTGCCTTTGCTATGTCTCAAGATATGTGCTCCAGTGGTTTTTGAGTAATTTAGGTTAAAAAAAATATATATATCTATGGCAGCGCCCCGGTACGCGCACTGGGGAGCGCACCGGGCGTGCCCCGCGACTTGCGCACGGAAAGCTGATTGGCTCTCGGGTGTCTGTAAACATTCCAAACAGTCCGGAGCGGCCGCCATCTTGTGTCTCGGTAAAATCGAGACACAAGAGGTGGCAAAAACAAAGGGGGAAATGACCATAAGGGGGCAGAGTAGACCCCCCCTGACCCCCTAGGTTTGATGTGGGGGATATAAAATGGCCCCGCGGGGCAAAAAAAATGGTTTTTTTTTTTTCGATTTGCGCGGGGGGAGTGCACGGTACGCGTACCGGGGAGCGTACCATGGGGAAAAAAGAATGACAGACTTTTAAAAAAATGAAGCCTTTTTTTATAAATTGGAGGTAGTTCTAAAAAGAACTTTTTTTTATTCTTTTTGTTTTATATTTTTTTTGTTTTTTTGAACATTTTTTACTTTTTTTGGCTTTTATGAACAGTTTTATATTTATTTTGTATTTTTTATAGGGAAAAACGACTCAACTGGAGCAAAAAAAAACAGGAAAAAATTAAGGCTTATTTGTGCATTTGTGGTTATCACCAGCAATTATGATGAGTGTAATGCTCTGCTCACCATAAGTGATTAATTTCCCACAATGTACACAAACAATTTTGTATCCCCCAAACTTTGGTTGGATACTTGAAATCAACTGACTTGCTTCTGGACCCGATGGAGTGGGTTCTTTGGTTGTTGAGGTTGTGCCAGATGATTGGGGTAGGTTTTTGCAGAGTTCTCTCATCTCTGCTGCTGAAAAGTTAATAGGGTGCAAACGCTGCATATGCCGAATCATTGTATGATTCCCAAAGGAATATTTTTTTCCAGGGTTCCCCCTGGATAGCAAAGAACCACAGATGAGACAGGTCACCTTTGCAGCATTTACTTTTTTTAAACCAGTTGGGATTTTAAAAAACTCCCATATGAAGTGCTCCTTAGGCTTGTATGGTGGAGTGTTTTCTTGCAGGAACTGCCTTGTCCCTTCCCTCCTCTTCCTCCTCCTCCTCTTCTTCTTGACCACCAATGAGATGTTCTGGTGGTCCTTGTGGTGGTGGTGGTGGTGGTGGTGGTGGGGCAGATGATCCAGCTGCTGCTGCTACTGTAGCCGTTTCTGATTAGAAATAGGTAGTAATAGCTCTGGAAACAGGTCTTCCTCACTCAAAGTACAAAGTGAGAATGAGAAAAAAAGTTGGGGGCTTTCATCATTTGGGAAAAAAACTGTTCTGAACCAATACAAAGTGTTATTTTCAGGTCACAAGACCAGGGGTTTCATTATTATGAAACCAAAACTGTTATGAACCAATGAAAAGTGTTATTTTCAGGTCACATGACCCGACGCGCTTACGCTATGCGCCCCGGGCGTAGCTTATGTAGCGCGTTCGTATGCACGTGGGTGCTTCTGGGTGCGCTTACGCCGTGCGTATCACGCGGACACGGCTACGCGATACGTCACGATGATGTTTTCGTTCGCGGCAATAGCGCTAACGTGACGCTCACCGGTACACGCCCCGGGGCGCTTCAAAGAACTACGCTTTCCGGGGCGCTCACCGGGGCGCGCACCGGGAGCGCTCCAGGGCAAAAATAAATAAATAAATATAAAAAATATACATTAAAAAAATTGTTTAACATAAATATATAATATAGGATTCATTTTCACAAATATTACATTTCATAGCTATAGACATTTGCTATTAAAAAAACTTTGAAATTCACTGAAAAAAACATAGGTTTGGGGCCTTATACATAGTTAGGCATTAGCATTTAAAAAACCTATGAAATTCAATGAAAAAAACATAGGTTAAACACTAGTTATAGTTAGGAATTAGCATTTAAAAAACCTTTGAAATTCACTGAAAAAACCAGAGGTTTCAGACCAGTTATAGTTAGGAATTAGCATTTAAAAAACCTATCAAATTCACTGAAAAAACCATAGGTTTCACAACAGTTATACTTAGTTGGAAATTTTACTGACATAAAACCATTGAATTCCCACGTTATAGTTAGTTGGACTCACTATAACTTGCGCGCCTGCAATGCACTGCTGATGACGTCACATATTACATCACTCATGACATGGTCAGTGACATCACTCATGACATCACTGATGACACCATCCAGTGAATGTGTGTCTTTCTGAAAAATAAATATGTTTTATATATGTATATGAAAAAGGTCGATGGAAGAATAAATGTTTAAGTAAGTGTCTAAATGGATGTTTTAAAAAAAAAATTTGATTGGTTAACTGGCTTATTAAGTGTGTCTTAGTGAATACATATATTAGCGAGTAATGTTTAAACATTTAAATATATGTATCAGTGTTTCACTTTGTGTATAAGTGGCTACATGGGTTGGTCTGAAACCTCTGATTTTTCAGTGAAAATATATATATATATATATATATATATATATATATATATATATATATATATATTACAACAAGGTTTGATCCCAGAGGAAAAAACGGTGGTCACACCAGGAAGCTTCGTTTCAGTGGTCTTTAATAAATTTAAAACAAGCAGCTTGTGGCTTAAGTCCGACATATTTCGTTCCACCTGGAACTTTTTCAAGGTAAGCCTCGCTCCTGCATCACCCCACAGTCCGATGTTCAAAGTCATTTTGTTTGCCTCCAATGGCATTCATTTATGGAATCACTTCCTGTTAAAATGCATTATGGGACTTGTGGTCGTGCTCTGATCCCAGACCTTTTAGTACACAGTCCGAGTTCTTTAAAGGTCGTTTTATTTTGTTCCATGTCTCCCTCGGTGTTGTCTTCCCAATTAGTTGTTTTCTGACACTAGAGGTCGGACTGTGATTCAAAGAGTCTGTTGAATATTTAAAAACCCTCCAGTGGGTCGAGCGCTACGCTGCTGTTCATGCGGTGCTTGCTTCAGAGTACGTCAGTTGAATGACGAGCTTCCGCGGGTCTATATATATATATTACATTACCTACTGGTGGTCGCCAGTATTAATAAACAAGGGTCCATGGACTATTTCTTTTCATTACAACAGTTAGTCAGTACTTAGTCATCAATTAAACATTTCTTGAGCATATAAATCTGCCTCCAACCAATGAATGCACCAATATCAAAAAAGGGAAAAGCAACAGCATACATATAAACCAAGGGCAATTTATTTATTCATTGCCTCTGAGGAAAAATGTAATTGACTGATAATAAATAAGAGTCATAATGGTTGCCCTCAAGAGGAGCGTGCAAATAGAGAAGGGTGAACTAGATAGTATTGGGTGATCGAAAGAAGAAAAGAAATCTCAAGAAATAGTGACATAAAGATATTCATAAACACTTTATACAGAACAGTGCGGATCCGCAATTATCCGTCATGTTCGACCTGTCCATAAATACAAATTATTTCATAATTTTCATAGTTTTTCAAAAGAAGCGCACATATGTGTCATCAATGATTTGCACATGAATATAAAGCGGAAACATATGGGTCCAGGTTCAATATCACGGGCGTCAACGTTTCGACTCGACTTCGGGCCTAATGGTGAATTATGCCTGGGCCATGCGAGTCTTCAAGAGGACTATAAAAAACCGGGCAACCAAAACTTTATCAATGACCCTATGGGGAAGGAGAATAGATGTATATGTATAAGCTATAAGCTGTTGCAGTTATAGTTCAAAAGTGAGGGTTAGAAGGCCCAAGAAAGGCCCAATTGTTTACCCTCAAGAAAGAGGTGGTACATATATTATGCTTCCACTTTCCAATCAATGGTATTGCCTCCTACAAAACAATGATAACAATAAAGTCTTATTCAAAACCTGGTCCCAAAATTATGTTCCAGGTTATATATTTCAACACTGAACTGGCAGTACCTTGCCTCCATCATGGTGATAATGCCCATGGAATTTGGTCGGCTGGAAATCCTCAGTCCTCTATAGTGGATGTTAATATCCCTAAAAGAATAAAAATCCTTTTATGTATCAAAAACCTTTTCCTTCACCAAAGATGTTAAATCAGGGATATGGGACAATTTCCGTTACCTCTTTAGTTAATAGCAAAGACTGCAGGACTTCTCTCATAAAAAATGATGGCGTTCTGAGTATAATGAAGCGGTGGTCCTATCAAAGTCAGGCCACTGCGAGGGAAATTAAGGGTCGAATATTAGGAGCTATAGAGCATTTTATATTCATATTTAAAACAAAGTTAACCTCCCAAGCGGCTTACCGTGCTCGATACCCTCTATTCAGTAAGCTGGATTTCCGGGAGTTCGTTCATGTTCGCGTCAACCGGCATTCAGAACCACTCGGCATATGTACACGACATAGAGAGGGGACTAGAAAATGTACGCCTCTTTGTGTTCGTGAGTCTGTCCTTAGCTTATGGATAAGGGAGAGCCATGATAAAGGAGAGAATACCACCATCTTCACTGGCTAACCATTTTGGAGGATAAAATTATTAAAATAAAATTGCCCCATAAATTCGGCAATCGAATACTTCCTTGGCCACCATTTTGGAATGGGAAGTCACCTTTGTCCTTCTACAGTCTTGCCATTGGGTCACTGCTTCAATCGTGTAGGGGAGGGGGCAGTCCCCCAAGTTCCACCCTGACCCCTAGGACTGGTCAGGGGGTCCCACAAGGACTCGCAAGGCACCTTTGCGAGTATGAGCTGCATGCTCATTGGCTGATAACACTCCAAACCAGGAAGTGTTGGGAGCCTTCCTGTGCTCGTAAGGCTGAGGCACAAGAAAGCAGAAAAACAAATGTGTAGAATGCAAAAAGGGGGCAGGGTAGAAACACCCTGACCCCCTAGGTCTGCTCAGGTAGTCCCACAACGACCCCCAAGGCCCAAATGTTTATTTTAAACGTTCTGCTTTTTTTCAAACTACCCCCAGGGGGGACCAAATCCCGAGGGCATAGTTAAAAATTAGTGTCGGGGGGCCCAATCCCCCCCCACTGCCCCGGGGACCGCCACCCCCGGGGCAAAGCAACACAGCCCCCTGGCGCATACTGGAGGCTCTGGGTGGGCTAGTTGGCCCCCAGGGACCCCCAGTTTGCAAGGGGAATTAGTTCCCCCTCTGAAAAAGCACCAGGGGGCTGCATTGCAGAGAGGTGTAAAAAGGGGCGTGGCGTCATTGCACCTCTCTGCAACGCAGCCCCCTGTCGCATACTGGAGGTTCCTGGTGGGCTAGTTGGCCCACAGGGACCCCCAGTATGCAAGAAGAATTAGTTCTCTATCTGCAAACGTGCCCGTGGGCTGCGTTGCAGTGAGGTGTAAAAAGGGGAGTGGCCTCATTACACCTCTCTTCAATGCAGCCCCCTGGCGCATACTGGAGGTTCCAGGTGAGCTAGTTGGCCCCCATGGACCTACAGTATGCAAGGGGAATTAGTTCCCCCTCTGCAAACGCGCCAGCGGGCTATGTTGCAGAGAGGTGTAAAAAGGGGCATGGCCTCATTGCACCTCTCTGCAATGCAGCCCCCTGGCACATACTGGAGGTTCCTGGTGGGCTGGTTGGCCCCCATGGACCCCCAGTATGCAAGGGGAATTAGTTCCCCCTCTGCAAATGCGCCCGGGGCTGCGTTGCAGAGAGGTGTAAAAAGAGGCGTGCCCTCATTACACCTCTCTGTAATGCAGCTCCCAGGCCCATACTGGAGATTCCTGGTGGGTTAGTTGGCCCCCAGGGACCCCCAGTATGCAAGGGGAATTAGTTCCCCCTCTGCAAACGTGCCCGGGGGCTGCATTGCAGAGAGGTGTTAAAAGGGGCGTGGCCTTATTACACCTCTCTTCAACGCAGCCTCCTGGCGCATCCTGGAGGTTCCTGGTGGGCTAGTTGGCCTCCAGGGACTCCCAGTATGCAAGGGGACTTAATCCCCCAACTTACAAACACTCTACAGGGAGCGTTTGCACAGTGGTGAAGGTAGGGGGCGGGGCTTGAGGTGATGTGAGTGCAAACATGCCCTGAGGCACGTTTTAAAAGAAAAGTAAATTTAACTGTACTTACCAGTAACTTGAATTTCCTTCCATAGGATATCATTGCCTGATATATAAAATATATATTAAAAAAAAATATTAAATAAAAAAAAGAATATTACACTGTCAATATTTTAAAAAAATGTTTTCAATTTATATTAAAAATATGTAATGTAATTTAAAAAATAAAATATCTAAAAATAAATCATTTACAATAATGTAGTAAATCAGTATAAAAAATATAACAATTAATACATTTAAAAATTCTCATTTACAAAACCTTTGAAATTCACTGAAAAAACCATAGGGTTCAGCCCCGTTATAGTTAGGAATTAGCATTTAAAAAACCATAGAAATTCACTGAAAAAAACAGGTTTCACACATGTTATAGTTAGGAATTAGAATTTAAAAAACCTTGGAAATTCACTAAAAAACCATAGGTTTCACACATGTTATAATTAGCTGGACATTTCACTCCTACAAAACCATTGAAATTACCCTGTTATAGTTAGTTCAGCTAACTATAACTCGCGCGCCCGCAATGCACTGCTGATGACATCACATATTACATCACTCATGACATCACTGGTGACATCTCAAATGACATCACTGATGACATCACTGATGACAGCATCCAGTGAATGTGTGTCTTTCTGAAAAATAAATATGTTTTATATATGTATATCTAAAGGTCGATGGAAGAATAAATGTATAAATAAGTGTCTAAATGGATGTTTTTAAAAAAAATGATTGTATAACTGACTTATTAAGTGTATATTAGTGAATAGATGTATTAGCGAGTAATTTTTAAATATGTAAGTCTAACATTATTATTCAAAAGTCTGTTTTGTAAATCCTATCTCCCAGTAATAATTAATTCAGGGCTTACCTCAATGCATTGGTTCAAAGATTTGGAGAGAGAATTACTCACGTCAATCCAGAATTGCTTGATATTTGGGCAAAATACAAACATGTGTAAGTCATCAACATTTGGAGCTTTACATTTTGGACATCCGACAATCCCTCCATCCTTAAATTTAGAGAGTCTATATGGATACCAGTATGCCCTGTGAATGGTAAATAAAAGGTTTCGCTTTAGGCTTGCAGGTTTAACAATTCTATATAGCATGCACATAGTTACTTGCCATTGGTCTTCTGTCGCGATCCTTGGCAAGCTATCCTTCCACAGGGTCTCTGGTAGGTCAAATGATCCATCCTCCATTTCTAGTATTTGCTAATAACAGAAAGCTACTTCCTTCTTGAAAGCCCCTGTCTCCAACTTTAACTCAAAGTCATTTTCCATTCCGATCTCCGATTCCAAATGATTTGCCCAGCTTTGAATCTGTAAATATTTGTATTTTGAAAAAACTGGGCCCCACATTTGCTGACAAAAACCCCAAGAAATTAAATTGCCGTCTTGAAACAAATCTTTCCACCTTTGCAAAGCGGGTTCCTTTTTCAGATTTAATGCTAGCACATCTCTTGTCCATGAAGGAGCTCCGGGAGACTCCCATATTGGAGCCATATGGCTAAAATAGGGGAGCTTAGCTATTTTCCTGATTTTGTACCATATCTCGGCCAAGTCTCTCAAAGTCTTGAGTCTCACCTTTTTAAAAAATTTGGGGTCTGCAAACTTATATAAAAAACCAAACTCGTGATATCCTGATCTCTTCAGCATTATCCCAAATAGTCCGCCGATCTGAGAACTAAAAAGGGTACCCAACAACATCCTGCAGTTTTTTAAACAAAAAGCCCATGCATAAATTTGTATATCTGGAGCTGCCAACCCTCCTTTATTTACTCTCCTCCTTATTTTCTTCCATGAGATTCAAGAGGCCTTTGACGCCCAAATAAATGATGTTATCATACTCTGTAACTTCACCAGCCATTCCTTTTTAAAGCCCAACGGAATAGTCTCAAACAAAAAGGTAATTTTAGGTACAATCACCATTTTTACAAGATTAGATCTTCCATATATTGACAGGGGTAAATTCATCCAGCCTTTTAGCGTGTCACCAACCTCTTTTTTCACTCTATCAAAATTGGTTTTTGCCAAATCTTCAATTTTCTGAGTAATCCTAACTCCAAGGTACCTCATTTCTGCTGTAGTTTTTACCCCCCCCCGTATTAAGATTCCAAGTCATTATTTCGGTTTTATCTTGATTTAACTGATATCCAGAGATCTTACCAAAATCCTTCGTTGTCTTCACTAAATTTTCCAAAGAACCAACTAAATTAGTAGAATAAACAATAATATCATCCGCATATAACCCAAGTTTCTTTGACCAGTCCATCAAAACAAAGGGGGGTATCTCTTCTGAAGCTCTGATTTTACATGCAAGAGGCTCTATATATATGTTAAAAAGCATAGGTGATAAGGGGCATCCTTGTCGGGTGCCCCGCATTACTCTAATAGGAAGTGTAAGAGTTCCGTTTACAAGTACTCGCGATATCGGTGCACAATACAAAGAAAAAATGGATTGCGTAAATTTGTCTCCTAGGTTGAGGTAGTGCAGGAGAGTTTTTAAGTATACAAAGTTAACTCGCTCAAAGGCCTTGGCAGCGTCTAAAGCGATCACTGCCAAGGGGTATTCATACTTGGAGGCTAAGTCTATCATGCCTATCAAAGAGTAAGTGAGTTCTTTTAGATACCTCATCCTAATAAAACCTCTTTGATCTTCATGGATCAATTTATGGATGATTTTACCGAGCCTGTCACCTAGGATTTTAGAGAAGAGTTTGTAGTCACAATTTAAAAGTGAAATCGGCCTATACGCATCCATATTTTTTGGAGATTTCCCTGGTTTAAGTATTAGGACAATAGTTGCCTCATTCCATGAGCTTGGAATTGTTACTTCCCCTCTAAAAAATTTATTATACAGATGACATAAGGTGGGGACCATCGTGTTTCCTAGAGCTTTGTATACTTCTGCGGGTAGACTGTCTGGCCCAGGGGCTTTCCCTCTTTTACTTTCCTTAATCACTTTCATCACCTCTTCTTGAGTAATTTCCTTATTTAACTCCAACATATCCTCAGCTGCAAGTGGTTTTATTAAAGGTAACCAGGTCTCAATCTCAGCCTTGTCTGGACAAAGGTCCTCTGTATAGACATTCGCAAAATATTCCTGAAACGCTTCTACAATTTGTTTATTTTCTGTTATGATTTGACCTGTGCCCGGTTTCTTAATCTCCTTAATTTGGTTCCGTATGACATCTTTCTTGGCTTTCCACGCTAATAACTTGCCACATCCCTCTCCATATGAAAAGTGTGCCAACTGACTCGCTTCCCATCTTTCTTTGACTCTTTGAGTAAGTGTTGCAGTGAGTTGAACCTTTAAATCTAAAAGTTTTTTCTCCCATGGACCATCTGAAATGATAGCTCCCTGGGGGATTCGACTAATTTCACACTCTCAAATCTCTTTTTCTAAGTTTGAAACGTGGCTGTAATACAGTCTTCGCTTTCTTGCACCTTGAGCTCCCATTCTACCTCTCATAAATGCTTTGCACGTTTCCCACACTATGTCCTCCTTAGCTGAACCCATATTTACCTCTAGAAAAACTTGTATCTCCTCTTTGAGAGTTTCTAAACCTTCTACATCAGCTAAAATTGTACGATCTAGTCTCCAAACAGAACTCCTCTCTTCTAATTCCAAACTTAGGTTTAAACTCACTGCAGAATGATCCGATAAATGTGCCCCTATGTGATCTACACTTGTAACTCGCTCTTTCAACCTAATGTCTATCAAAAAAAAATCTATCCGTGAATTATGTTTGTATTATTTATTATAAAAATGATTGTATAACTGACTTATTAAGTGTATATTAGTGAATAGATGTATTAGCGAGTAATGTTTAAATATGTAAATATCTGTATCTCACTTTGTGTATAAGTGGCTGCATGGGTTGGTGACTAGCTTCATGAGTGTCGATATGGGTTATTAGTTGATTTTTAGAGTATCAGTATGAGTGTCTGTATGGTTTGGTGGGGGGTATTACTTACTGCATGAATGGGTGACTCACTGTTTGTATGTGTTTTGAAGACAGCATGTGTGCAGGACTGTATGGGTGGATGAGTGTGTGTATGGGGGTGTTAGTGAGTGAATCACTGTCTCAATAGTAGAAGTGTAGTGGTGGGTTTATAGCTGTATACGCAAGTAAATGAATGTTTGATAGTTTATTTGCATGTGTGAGTATGTGTGAGTAACTCTATAGATGAGTGTCGGTGTGTAATAAAATCTATAGGTGTATGAGTACATATGATGAGTGAGTACATGTATGAGTACCTATATTGAACTGTTAGTGAATGACTGGATGTGTATGTAGATTTTGGAATTACTGAATAGGTTGTTCTAACTGGTATCGGTATCTCCATTTTTTTGAAAATTTTAGTTTCTATTTTTGAATGTGTGTATCAAGGGTTATATTACGCTATATATTATGAAATGTTCATACTTCACTTCCCTTTTTGTTTTGTTTCCTTTTCCCCTTTTTTTTCCTTTTCCATGACTTAGATATAGGTGTTTATTGATTCCGGTTTATTATGCCTTCTCAATTTTATTTTTGTATCTCATATACCTTTCATTGATTGAGTGTATTACATTCTGTATTCTATGCTATGTTTTGGTTTCAATAAATTTGAACTTAAAAAAAAAAGGGTTATATTACGCTGAGAGGAGGTCTGCAACTCTTTCAAAAGGATGATGTCATCAGTGATGTAATTTGAGATGGTTAGTGCGCTTCCATTCTTAGCTTCTGTTTTTCTCTGCTGTTATGTTTTTCAGTTTCCTCTTGGGTCTGGAGCACAAAGCGCCGGGACACTCCCTTGGAGTAGCCGTTGTGCTATATAAGACTCATATATAACATAACATATAACAGATGTCATCAGTGATGTCATGAGTGATGTCACTGACCAGTGATGTAATATGTGACGTCATCAGCAGTGCATTGTGGGTGTGCGAGTTATAGTTAGCTGAACTAACTATAACAGGGTAATTTCAATTGTGTTGTATGAGTGAAATTAGTGAAATGTCCAGCTAACTATAACATGTGTGAAACCTATGGTTTTTTCAGTGACTATATATATCATCATGCATACATACATATATATGTGTGTGTGTGTGTGTGTGTGTGTGTGTGTGTGTGTACGTGTGTACCCTCTCACATACCAATGCAGGTACTTAGACACCAACTGATAGACTGATACAAACATTCACACAAGTCAGACACCCATACATTCACTGAGACACCTAATCTCTCACTTATACAGTCAGCCACACGCCTACTGAATCCTCCATACAGGCACTGATCTGACCACTGATTCACCAATACACCTTGATATATATAGTTGACACTCATGTGTATGCATGTCTGTATCAGTCTGTCAGTTGGTGTCTATGTTTCTCTATGGGTACATGTGTTTCTGTATTAGTGATTAGTTGAGTGGGGAGAGACTGCAGATAGCAGGAAGCGCCGCCACCGCCGAGAGTCACAAAGGGGGCACAGTATACTTACCCTGACAACGCCGACACCGCCAAGAGTCACCGGAACACCTGACTCCGCGCCGCCGCTCCGGGGGGACCACAACTCCCGGCAGGCCCCGCGGCGGCGCGTTCTGAGCGACGCGAAAGGCGCCAGCCAGTGAGCGCCAAAGGAACGGATAAAGCCGGCAGCACCCCCGCGTCGCGGGACGCGAGCGGGACGCCCGGGGCGAACCCCGGGCAAAGGGCGGGCCCTCTGTGGCCCTCCGGGGACCGAGGAGCCGGGCCCACACCCTTTTCGTCCTTTTATCTTCACTGCTCGTCTGAGCAGCTCCTAATTACGTGAGTGAGATCCTTTTTTACAATTTTACATCTCGTATTAAGTGAGCAAGGAACTACCAGCTACTATGACCACTAAAGTGGTTACTATGGACAATTTTCTTATAAAGAAGGTAGCGCAAATTAACAGCAATAGGAGGGCTTCACAGGGTTTGGAACATTCACCTGCTATTACCATTGCACCAGAGCCCCCAGTTACTGTCTCTGATATCTCTGTGGCAAAGGAACACCCGGTCCCTGCAGGCAAAGTAACTATTGTAACAGCTATGGTCCATGCGGGCCATCATGATGAAATCCCTTGTGTTCCAGCTCCTACAGTGTTGGCCATATCATCTACAGGATTAAATGATCCTGCAACTAAAGAATCCCCTAGAAGATTCAAGAAAGCCCGAGTGAGACGGAGGGGGAAGCAAAGCAAGGCAAGTCACAAAATTACACAAGGAGGGGGGAGTGTGCCCGGAACTGCACCTCTACTTTTTGAGTTGAGGTCTTCAAACTTGGGAGGAATGGGGGATGCTACTCCACAGAGTCGACCTACAGACTCCGTGATGCTTATTGATTTCTCACAATCAGGGATTACAGACAATACTGATAATTTTCCTCTTGATCCCATTACAATGAGCAAGCATCTTTTGTCTAGCACGCCAACTAGCTCATCATTACTGGACTTACTGGTAATGATAATGGAAGGTTATCAGGATCCCCAAAAATGCCCATTGAGTCATCTTCCAGGTCTTCTATTTCCCCCCTCACTATAAGAACAAGTAAAAAAGGGGGGGTGAGCCACTGTGTAATCGAGCTCAGAAGATAAGGAAAGGGGTAGCTCAGTCCCCACAGTCACAAACTGGTCAAACTTTATTGGGCGAAGAGGCCATGATGGCCAAAATTGTAGAACTAATCAGGGGTGTGATGCAACCGATTCTGGATAAGGCCAATTTGATGTGTACACACTTAGACATCATAGAGAAAAAGGTTGAACAGAATTCCCTCCTTTTACATGACCTAATAAAGGGCCCGGGAACAGCTAAGACGAATCCCATAGTAAAGACTAACCTTCCTGTAAAATCTAAAGTTGTAGCTCCCCCTATAACATTAGCCCCTATAACGCCAGTAACCAAAGTACCAGCACCTGTGCTAAAAAAGAAACTAGTGCAAGAAAAGGGAAGAGTGGGTAGCCCCACGATCACGCTACTAACTCCCACACTGCAACTGCCTGTAATTCAGCCGGCGGCCCCAGTAACTAAAAATCAAACTCTTAAATCTGGGGGACCTCAAAATCAGGGAGGTAGAAAGGACCCTTTAACAACTAATCCGAGAAATGAAAATCCACCAACCATTGCCTTAGAAAAGACGAGCCACACTATAGATTTACCCCCAGATTCTGCCCCTTTCGTTATTGTAATGGCAGGGGTTCCAGAACTACCTGCAGGTAAATGGGAAGATCACGTTGCCTTACGGAACAAGGTTACTTTTTGGCTCTGAGACAACAGACCGTTGCCTGCATCCATCAACGGAGAAATCCTAAGTGTAAGGCGTACCCATTGGGTGGGAGTCAGACCTAAGGATAGAAGGGGTGATGTAATAGTCATTAATTTTAAGGATTATAGGGCCGTGAGGCACATTGGAGACTGGTTCGATGCCAGTAGCAGCGATGCCATCTCCACACATCTTTTATCCTATTTCTATCCCTATGCACCATCAAAAGATCATAATAAACAGGGCTGGAATAGGCAGCTATTTAAGAAACCATTCCATCGACAGCGGGGTTCTAGAAACGTGGGACCATGGGATAGGCCCAGTTCAACGGGGCCACCACTTTTGATGGGCTATCCTGTTTATGTAAACGCTCAGGACCCCATATCCACATGCAAAGGTCGGAGGCGTTCTATCCCAGACATCAGTCGCTAGATTATCAATACCCCTCTTTAAATAACCAATACCCATCATATCCGGAGTCTAACGCCCTGCAAGGGAGACCATGGAATAACAGAGAGTTCCACCCACTCATGTATAATCTACCTATCCAAAATCGTTTCCAGATTTTCACTGGTCTGGATGGGGTTGATTGACAGCAAGTTCAGACATCCCAAGAAAATCTGGTTGGGAATAAATGTTTTCCTCCAGTTCTTCACCCTTTTATCAAGGATATAGTTCCCCCTAAAAATACTGAGACTTTGAGCGAGCTTCCCTAAAATCTGCCAACTCTACAAAAGGTCCCTAATTCTGACAGTCTGTCACCATGCGACAGTGATACTCTGGAGCAGATGCAATCTCCCATAGTTGTTGTCAATAATAGGTGTGGGGAACAGGTAGGAGATGGCCCGACCCAGACGATGAATGATCTATGTGCACTGTTGTTTTGGAACATAGCAGGGTTTAGGCAAAAAATCACTAATCCAGCCTGGGAGTCAGTAATAAACGGTCAGGATATAGTGGCCTTGCAAGAAACATGGACTCAGGAATCAATCCATGTAAATGGCTATAGAACCTTTTTTACACCAGCTGTTGGAGGTCATTTTGGTAGAGCCAAGGGTGGTTTGACAACGCTTGTTTCAAATCAACTTAAAATTAAACAAGCTCATTGCCATTTAAATTCCAGTTATTTCCAACTTATAACCTTAAGGAATTTTAAAGGAGCTGTGGTGTTAATTATTAATTTCTATAATAATGTCCCGAGAGATGATATTCTGGTTGTAATGAAGCAGCTTAAGGAGGAAATTCAGCTAGAGGTAGACAACAATGAAAGGGAGTTGATAATCTTATGGGGGGGGGATTTTAATTGTTCATTATGTACTAAAGGGAATCAGGGCCTATGTGGCCTAATGACAGAGAGAGACATGCATTTGACACATTTTGATCATACTCTGATGGGGGACTTGCTTAATGAATTATTATTCATGTTTGATTTAGGATTTGCAAATGAATCTGCCCTAGAACCCACACCCTTCGTACCGACTTTTGTTGGTAGAGGCTTAGCGACAACTATTGATTTTATCATTGCCTCCAGTAATCTTAATCACAGACTGTTGGGGGTTACGAACATCCAATTACCCATAAGTGACCACCTTCCACAATGTCTTAAGGTAGTAGATTTGTTCTCAGACCCATCGACGGCCGCGCCTCTATTTGAGACAGTGGTTGATGTTGTCCTTGGGAGACAAAACGGGTACACACTTAAATGGAGCAAAGTAATCCCCACAACCTTTTTTAAGGAACTCTGGGAGGTGTGCTCAAATAGTTTTAGGATTTGCCTAAGTGACAACTCCACTAATGATCAAATTATTGAGCATTTTGGAACAATAGCTATAAACATAAAAAGTAGCCTAAGGGTGGAGGCAAAACGTAGAGGTAAGGGACCCAAGAGCTGGTTTAATACCGCATGCACCAGGGCATTGAAAAATCTAAAACAGGCAGTACATAGATGCCCTAGGGATAAAAATGAAATAAGAGAGTGCAGGCACACATATACTCAGGCCCTGAAAGTAAGGAAAACCGCGCTAAATAAGGAGGCAATAGATTCCCTTTGTGAGGCCTCGCAATCTAAAGATTCCGCTGAATTTTGGAAAGTAATTAACACTCCTTTCTCATATGAAACTCATACGGCGCGAATCGAGATTGCAATAGACGAGGACAAATGGGTAGATCATTTTTCAAATCTTTATAAGGCACAGGAAGACACCCATGGTGGGGGTTCTAACTCTAGCCTGGATGCACAACAGAGTTACAACTTGGTTGTAACACTTGATGAAGTACTTTTAGCCTTGAGATCTACCAAAGGCGGTAAGGCTGCCGGACCTGATGGGATTCCGGCAGACCTATTTAAAGCTAATACTGAAATTTGGGGGCCTATGTTGGTACAACTTTTTAATGCAGCTCTCTCAATGGGGCTGAAAGAATCCTGGTTCACCTCAGTCATTGTCCCGATTTACAAGAAGGGGGATAGGAACAGTTGTGCCTGTTATAGACCAATCTCCCTTCTTGACTCCTCAGTAAAAATTTTAGGACGTGTTGTGTTGGCAAGACTCCAAAGCTGGGCAGAGGAAAATGATATTATTAGTGATTTGCAATTTGGTTTTCAAAAAGGGATTGGC
Organism: Lissotriton vulgaris; assembly: GCF_964263255.1. Lineage (NCBI taxonomy): Eukaryota > Metazoa > Chordata > Amphibia > Caudata > Salamandridae > Lissotriton > Lissotriton vulgaris. The sequence continues at coordinate 1,220,270,382 of NC_141685.1, read as the reverse complement.
ACAATTGAGCAAGGGTTAAACCTAATGCTTTTGCAGCATAAATATATAAGGATAAAATCTGAACGCTTGTATTTTACTTTTGTCGACCTTTCATCAGCGTTCGACTGTGTATCACACTCTAAATTGTGGGGTATAATGAAAGGTTTGGGAGTGGATAATAATATTATCTGTTTCTTGAGGGAACTCTACAGTGGAGCCACAGCTTCTGTTCGTTACGGCAGGGGAGGAGAATGCTCCAGACAATTTAGTGTAGGTCGCGGAGTGCGGCAAGGTTGCGTATTGGCACCTTTTTTATTCCTTCTTTATATTAATGGGCTCGAGCGTCACCTGCTGCAAGAGTGTAGGGATATGCCCAGGGTGGGGAGGAGGGAAATCCCTGCGCTCATGTACGCGGATGATGCAGTACTCATGGCACGCACTCCTTGCGCTCTGCAAAAACTAGTAGTTAGCTTTGAGAAATTTATGTTGAACCTGGACCTACTAGTAAACTGTAGTAAGACTTTTACAATGAATTGTGGCCTAAAACCAGGTAAATTGATGAAGCGTATGTTTTTAAACAATGTGCCACTGGATAACACCCCAACCTTTTTTTATTTGGGCATTTTATTCCATGAGTCAGGTTCCTGGACAAGTGCAATTAAGGTTAGAACTCTTTTATTTATGAAAACGATCATGGCCTTACAGAACTTCGTTAGAAAATTGGGCAGGAAGCCGATAAAAGAAATGTTAACCATATATAAAGCTACATGCTTGTCTGTGGCTATGTATGGCTCAGGTCTGTGGGGATATGCAAATGTTGATCAAATCCAGCTGGTGGAGAATAAATTTTTGAGGGGAGTTCTAGCAGTTCCACAGTGTGCTGCCACATTCAATTGTCACGCTGAACTTGGCCAACCTTACATAACGGACACTATCAGAATTCAACCTATCCTACTGTGGCATAGGGTATGGACTACTAATGAATGCGTTATGAACCGGGCCCTGCTACGTGACACCCTCAGTTTGGACCATGCGGATAGAATGGAATGGCTGGGTTATGTAAAGCACTTTTTAACCGAAATTGGATTACATTCATATTTTTCGGACCCAACCTCAATGGACACTATTTCCAGGAAGACACTAAAAACTATCTGCCTGGACCACCTGGTGGATAAGAGGAAGAGAGTGGAAATTTTGAAATCCTCAGTACACTCCCACCTTCCTACTCTCTGTGAGACCAACACTGTACAGCCATATTTATCCCTGTCCACGACTAACTATGATCGTTTTCTTTTAACCCGTTTTAGATTTTGTATATTTTTTAGATTAGTGTCTTTTCCATGTATGAACTCATGGAATCGCATTTTGCCCACCTGTTTGTGTGATGGTACGTCACAACAATCTGATATTCATATCCTTTTCTTCTGCAAATTTTATAGTGCCATACGTAGGAAAATCATTGTCCCTTTTCTAAAAAACATGAATTTAACCAGATGTTGCCCAGCTTTTCTAGAAGTACAGAAAATGGACACGATTTTAACTGTTACTGTGATTTTAAATTATTTAAAAAGTGTTTTTAAATTCAGGAAACAAATGCTAATTGAAATAGCCTAGACTTCCTACTGATCTACCTCACTGCACCAATAATCATGAGATGTAATTATTGTAATTATTGTAATCATTGTATTTTGTTTTATGTCTGTTACTTTTATGGTTATTTGTTTTTAACCGAATAAAGTTTATTGAACTTGAACTTGAGTACCTCTATGGGTGTCTGAGTGTTTGTGTGTGTGGGTGAGGGTATGTGGGACTGCTTGTATGGATGAGTGAGTGGGTGAGTCAGTAGCTGTATGTGTTAGTGAGTGCATGTGTAAGAGACTGTATGGGTGTGTATACAGCTGTGTCAGTGAGTAAGTGCATGTTTCAGCAGTATATGGATGAGTAACTAGGTATGTGAAAGGCAGTATAGGTGAGTGATGGGCTAAGCGAGTGACTGTTTGGGTGAATGAGTGAATGTGACAGTATCTGTATGGTTGAGTGTGTGCTTGTGTCAGTGACTTTATAGGTGAGTGAGTAAGTGTTAATCTATTTGATGTAAGTGAGTGAGTGTATGTGTATCTGTATGGGTGAGTAAATAGCTGTTGATTGAGTATATGGGCGAGTGAGTAGATGTGTGAATAGCCCTATGGGTGACAGGATCAGTATGTGACTGGCTGAATGGGTGTATGAGTGGATATGTCAGTTGTTGTATTAACAAGAGAGTGGATGTATGAGTGGCTGTATGGGTGAGTGACTAGATATGTGAGTCGATCTATGAACAAGTGAGTAGCTGTGTAAGTACTGGTGTGTTTTCCCTGACCTCGGTCTAGGCATCACTCTCCCCAGCAGCGCCCCCAGCCGATGACCGCCTCAGCAGCTCCAGCAGCAGAGTTCCAGCCACGCGCTCGACCCTGTCACAGGTCTCTGCATTTTTGGAATTTCGCGCTCTGACTAGCGTGGGTGTGGGACATTTGTGCGTCTTGTGTATTTTACTCCACAGGTTCTTCTCCTTGCCTAACTCGGTGGCTCGCGCCTCCTGCCACATAAGCTCTGACGCCCTCCTCTTAGTCCCGCCCCCACCTGACTCCCGCCTGCCTCCTCCTCGATCCTGCCCCCCTACCCTTCATCACGGCGACCACTGTGGGGGAGCGCGTGTGTTTGCACTGACCTCAGTCTAGGCAACACTCTCCCTGGCAGCTCTCTGCATTTGTCAGGGCTCACAGGAGGTTTCCTCCTCGTAGCCCTGTTGTGGCCACTATATCTGCCCCCTTTCTACATCTTACTGATCCTTGGGCTCGTCCTGCCTGGAGTTGGCGAGAGTGCTGGGGACGTTGGACTTCTAAGATGGCCGCCAGGACACCCGCGGTTAAGCGGTCTAGATGTTTTACCTGTTAATTTAGAATCTCAGGTGAAGAGCGCTCCAACGTTCTGTGGCGCACTTCACCAAGAGATTTTCACCATTACGACCTACCTAAAAGTTGTTGTGTCTAGTTAGTTAGGAGGCATCTTTGGGGCATCGGTTCCACCTCGTCGGGCATCCAGAGTGAAGAAAAACTACAGGTTGTCATTGCGAACCTTTCCAACAAGCTATAGTGAGCGCATGCTCGAAATCTTAGCGGCTTCTAGTTTTCTTGTGTGCGCATGTGTCACGGAGTTAGTACAGTGCGCATCTTCCCCAGAGTAGCATTCTTGGCTGTATTTCCGTGAATGTCATTCTTAGTTTAAAGGCAGAGTATTTTGGAAGTAGTGTTCACATCGTTAGTATTGCGCACGTGACCGTAGCATTCAAGTCAGTGCGCAGGTCAATTGTGAATAGTTCTTGTCTGTCAGGTGCGCAGTGTGCCTATATTATTGGTTGTCAAGACTAGAGCTTATGAAGGATTAGAAATTCAACTCAGAGCCAAAGATACTGTATTTGGTGTAGCTCGTGAGAACCTTCATGTTTGTGTGAAGATATTAAACAAACCTTAGTAGTTGTATATCGTTTAAAAGGTGAAAGGACATACGCTACAGAATTTGGCAAGAAAGAAATCGCTATTGTTTTCGTGCTTGAGTTACCTTAAGAACCAGTTAAAAATAAACTCATCATTACGAATAAGGAAGAATTAAAGAAAAAACAAGAATAAATAGAAGTAATTTTGGATAACAGTAAGTCTTAATACACAGTCACTTGTATGAATACTCACCTTGTTCACTGCCTTATGAAGTAGATGCAGAAGTCAGTCAATACCTGAGAACAAGAAAAGAAGAATGCATCAGTAATAAGTAAATAACACTAAACATTCAACTGAAGAGAGGCAAGCCCAAGGAAGTCTTCTGGTAAGATAATAAGATGTGTTATAATAATATAAAGAAAAAGGTTAAAGTTATAGCAAAGTACATGAAAGTGAAATTAATTGTTGCAGCCGAAGAAGAAGGCAGAAAACTCCAAGAAGATACAGGCAGTCTCTTCTCTCTCCCTCTCCCCTTTACCCCCTTGGTCCTTATCTACTAAGGTTGGTAAACTGGACCTGGCGGAGAGGTAGGTAGGGGAGTGTTGGGGACAGGCATCATTCTGCTCCTGTGTGATTACTTAATAATTCAATCCTGACAGCATTTTTGGGATTTTGTGTGTCTGACTAGCACAGGTGTTTGACATTTGGGCTTTCTTGTGCATTTTTCTCCACAGGTTCTTCTCCTTGCCTAACTCGGTGCCTCGCGCCTCCTGACACATAAGCTCCGACGCCCTTCTCTTAGCCCCACCCCCTACCTGACTCCTGCCTGCCTCCTCCTCGATCCCGCCCCCCTCCCCTTCATTACTGCAACCGCTGCGGAGGAGCGCATGTGTTTCATCTGACTTCGGTCTAGGCAGCACTCTCCCCGGCAGCTCCGCCAGCCGATCACCGCCTCAGCAGCCCCAGCGATGATACCAATGAGGGATTGCCTGGCTGCTACTTTGTGCATTTGTAATTTTACTTACACAGGTGCAAAAAACAAAATCCAGCAGTGTATCTTGCTTGGATTAAGTTGTTTATTTAACTTCTTTTTCTTTCACTGAATTTTTTACCTTGTCCTTAGCAATTTCTCAAATTGCAAGATGCAAATAAAGGGCACCGCCATGGGATGTCCATTTGCGCCAGAAATGGCGGTGCTTTTCATGGCGCAGTATGAAGAGAGATTTGTTCTCAACAACAATCTATTCCTTAAAAACATTACACAATGGCATTGATACATTGATGATCTTTGGTGCCTTTGGGAGGGCACCGAGGTGGATCTGTATAAATTTCATGATTGGCTAAATAATAGGCATCGGGACATCAAATTTAGCAACACCAAAAGTACCACCAACATGACGTTTTTAGATGTTGAAGTAATCAGTCAGAATGGTATATTGACCACCACACTGCATCGTAAGGACACAGATTGAAATATGATTTTACATTACAGCAGCTCGCATCCTCATGCATTAAGAGACAATTTGCCTTACAGCCAGCTATTAAGAATTTGCAGGAACTGCTCAATGATTGAAGACTTGGAGATCCATGCAGGAAAGTTTTGTCAACAGATGAAAAAAAGTGGTTACCCCCAAAAATCCCTGAGTCATGCTTTAAAAAGAACCAGATTTACCCCGCCTGAGACACTGTTAAAAAAAAAAATCAAAAAACACTAGAAAAATTGATGTGCGTATCCACTTACAGCCCTACAACCAACAAATTCATTCAGATAATTTTAAAACACTAACACCTGTTACAACATATGGAATACAGGTTTGCCACTCCACTATTTGCTATGAGAAAGAATTCCTCAATTGGCCAAAAAATAATACGGGCAGAGTTACCATCTAACAAACTGAAGATTGATTTAAGATCACAACTAAATTTAAAACCGGTCCAGGGTCATCACAGATGCGGCAATTGTTCAGTGTGCAACATCACCATTGAAGGTACATAATTCTGCAATAATGAATGTCGTATATGCAGTAGTGTGCCCATACTCGAAGGTTTACATTGGGAAGACAAGCCAACAAGTCAACCAGCGCATTGTCCAACATCGGTCCAGAATAAACAAAAAGGTTCCAAATGCCCCCATGGAGGCACATTTTCTGGAAAAAAATCATGAACCAAACGTTTTAAAATGGACAATCCTAAAAGCCGTCTTGGTAGGCACCAGAGGAGGCGATGTTGAAGAAATGCTCTTAAGAAAAGAAGCGTATTTGATCTTAAAATTCAATTGTACCATTACTGGATTGAACAAGATGTCCAAACTTGCTAAAGTATAGCCACTTAATAGCCCCAGTAATCAAGGCATTTACTCCGTGGTTTTGGGAAGTATTTACAATGCGGCACACAGAAAACTATTCATCCCACAATGCACCGGGATAGTATTCGGAAAAAACAAATGAGAACAAAGTGGAAGTCTGTGTTTAAAAAAAGAAGATGAGATGAGTGAACTTTCTAAAGTATAGCCACTTGATAGCCTCAGTTTTTAAGGTATTCACATCGTGGTTTTGGGGAAGTATTGATAATGCAGCACACAGAAAACTATTCATCCCACAAAGCAACGGGATGGTATTCTCTGAAAACAAATGAGAACTAGGCGGAAGTCAGTGTTTACAAGAGAAGAAGAGAGGACGGCACGTCCTACAATATTTGGTTGGGACGCGGAAAAACGAGCCGCTGGAGATGCCGTTGTTGCCATAACAAAGAAGCAATAGTAAGTCGCAGTTCGCATTCTCGCCTTTTTAACGCGGTATCACACAGATAGCTGAACAACACTAACGAGTCATGCGCTTGTTTCAGAAACAAAATAATTGAAAGGACGCCAGCTACCAAATGTTAAAGAAATGTTGCATAAGCTGAAACGCCGAAAAGACACGGCCAGCGTTGCAATTTGAAAAGGTATGCATAATGGACAAAAATGACAATACGCTACATAGTGTTTTTTGAACTATGGTTGCATAGTAAACAACTTGATATATTACTTCCAGGATGAACGAGTTTGAGAGCAGACGAATTAATGAACTGACAAATCAAACTACAAAGTAAAAAGGTACGGAGTGCCATTTCTTTCGGTTCGGGATTAAATACATATCTATAAACACAGAGTATTAATAGACTTTTAATTACTACTATGTTCATTTGTAGAGTCCTTTCGAACACTTCCACATCGTCCTGCATGGGGAAGAAAGAAGTGTACCCTCAGGCAGTTTCTCACAGCTACAAAAAAGCATCGAGTTGAAGGTAAACTCCTTAAAGAGATAGATGGCACTGTGAGAGTAGAGGTTTTCCACACACATTAACACACAGCTTTTGTCTGTTCTTTTTTATTTAGAAGAAATCCACACCAAAGTCAATTCGGAAATAACAGAAGCCCTGATGAGAGTTCCTTAAGTGGCATTGGAGCTTGAACCGCATCAGCATTTTTAGAATTTTTTTTTGGCATTCATGAAAATGATTCTGTGTAGAATTTGAACTATTGACTCGTAATGAAGTGAAAACTTCGCAAGTATTTGTGTGTTATGGTTTATTGTTTTTTGTGCAATGTCGTATTATTTGTTTGGGCATTTTTTGAAATTTTTTGGGGCATTCATGAAAATGATTCTGTGTAGAATTTGAACTATTGACTCGTAATGAAGGGAAAATTTCGCAAGTTTGGTGAAATTATAATGTGGCAATTGGTGTTTCATCGCACAACTGTATTTAATGTACGAACATTTTTTATTTATGTGTTATGGTTTATTGTTTTGTGCAATGTTGTATTATTTGTTTGTAAATGTATGCTAAAAAGGAATGTTATCCTTATCTTGAGACCTTGCTAAGGATTCAAACAAGGTAAAAAATTCAGTAAAAGAAAAAGAAGTTAAAAAAACAACGTAATACAAGCAAGATACAGTGCTGGATTTTGACTTTGGCACCTGTGTAAGTAAAATTACAGATGCACAAAGTAGCAGTCAGGCAATCCCTCATTGGTATCTTTGTTTAAACAGGCCCTACCTGGCTACTGTCTCAGGGCCTACCCTCCTTTTGATTTATCAGCAGCCCCATCAGCAGAGTTCGAGCCTCGCACTCGACTGTGTCACAGGTCTCTGCATTTTGAGGATTTCGCACTCTGACTAGCGCGGGTGTGTGTGACATTTGTGCTTTCTTGTGTATTTTACTCCACAGTTTCTTCTCCTTGCCTAACATGGCGCCTCGCACCTCGTGCCACATAAGCTCCGATGCCCTCCTCTTAGGCCCACCCCCTACCTGACTCCCGCCCGCCTCCTCCTCGATCCTGCCCCCTCCCCTTCATTACGGCGACCGCTGCGGGGGAGCACGTGTGTTTGCCCTGACCTCAATCTAGGCAGCTCTCTCCCTTGCAGTTCCGCCAGCCGATCACCGCCTCAGCAGCCACAGCAGCCCCAGCAGCCCCAGCAGCAGAGTTCGAGCCTCGCGCTCGACTCTGTCACAAGTCTCTGTATTTTGGGGATTTAGCGCTCTGACTAGCGCGGGTGTGTGACATTTGTGCTTTCTTGTGTATTTTACTCCACAGGTTCCTCTCCTTGCCTAACACGGCGCCTCGCACCTCGTGCCACATAAGCTCCGATGCCCTCCTCTTAGGCCCACCCCCTACCTGACTCCTGCCCGCCTACTCCTCGATCCCGCCCCTCCCCTTCATTACGGCGACCGCTGCGGGGGAGCACGTGTGTTTGCCCTGACCTCGGTCTAGGCAGCTCTCTCCCTTGCAGTTCCGCCAGCCGATCACCGCCTCAGCAGCCCCAGCAGCAGAGTTCGAGCCTCGCGCTCGACTCTGTCACAAGTTTCTGCATTTTTGGGATTTTGCGCTCTGACTAGCGCGGGTGTGTGACAATTGTGCTTTCTTGTGTATTTTACTCCACAGGTTCCTCTCCTTGCCTAACTCGGCGCCTCGCGCCTCCCGCCACATAAGCTCCGAAACCCTCCTCTTAGCTCCAGCACCTACCTGACTCCTGCCCGCCTCCACCTTGATCCTGCCCCCCTCCCCTTCATTACGACGACCGCTGCGGGGGAGCGCGTGTGTTTGCCCTGACCTCGGTATAGGCAGCACTCTCCCCGGCAGCTCCGCCAGCTGATCACCGCCTCAGCAGCCCCAGCAGCAGAGTTCGAGCCTCGCGCTCGACTCTGTCACAGGTCTCTGTATTTTTGGGATTTCGCGCTCTGACTAGCGCAGGTGTGTGACATTAGTGCTTCTTGTGTATTTTACTCCACAGGTTCTTCTCCTTGCCTCACTCGGCGCCTCACACCTCGCGCCTCCCGCCACATAAGCTCCGACTCCCTCCTCCTAGCTCCGTCACCTACCTGACTCCTGCCCGCCTCCTCCATGATCCCGCCCCCTCCGCTTCATTACAGCAACCGGTGCGGGGGAGCACGTGTGTTTGCCCTGACCTCAGTCTAGGCAGCACTCTCCCCGGCAGCTCCGACAGCCGATCACCGCCTCAGCAGTCCCAGCAGCAGAGTTCGAGCTTCGGGCTCGACTCTGTCACAAGTCCCTGCATTTTTGGGATTTCGCGCTCTGACTAGCGTGGGTGTGTGACATTTGTGCTTTCTTGTGTATTTTCCTCCACAGGTTCTTCTCCTTGCCTAACATGGTGCCTCGCGCCTCCTGCCACATAAGCTCCGACGCCCTACTCTTAGCATCGCCCCCTACCTGACTCCCGCCCCCTCCCCTTCATTACGGCGACCGCTGCGGGGGAGCGCGTGTGTTTACCATGACCTCGGTCTAGGCAGCACTCTCCCTTGCAGCTCCGCCAGCTGATCACCTTCCTCAGCAGCCGAGTTCGAGCTTCGTGCTCGACTCGGTCACAGGTCTCTGCATTTTTGGGATTTCGCGCTCTGACTAGCGCAGGTGTGTGACATTTGTGCTTTCTTGTGTATTTTACTCCACAGGTTCTTCTCCTTATCTAACTCGGCACCTCACACCTCCTGCCACATAAGCTCCGATGCCCTCCTCTTAGCCCCACCCCCTACCTGACTCCTGCCCACATCCTTCTCGATCCCGCCCCACCTCTTCATTACGGCGACCGCTGCAGGGGAGAGCATGTGTTTGCCCTGACCTTGGTTTAGGCAGCACTCTCCCCAGCAGCTCCACCAGCCGATCACCGCCTCAGCAGCCCCAGCAGCAGAATTTCACAGGTCTCTGCATTTTTGGAATTTTGCGCTCCGACTAGCGTGGGTATGTGACATTTGTGCTTTCTTGTGTATTTTACTCCACAAGTTCTTCTCCTTGCCTAACACGGCGCCTCGCGCCTCCCGCCACATAAGCTCCGACGCCCTCCTCTTAGCCCCACCCCCTACCCGACTCCCGCCCGCCTCCTCCTCAATCCCGCCCCCCCCTTCATTACAGCGACTGCTACGCGGTCGCGCCAAAGGACAGTCTGTGCCCGTCCGCGCCAGGACCACGCCCAGTGCCAGGGACCGTGGTTCTCCAAACCTCCACCACTACACCCTCGCCAGCCTCCTCGCACTCAAACCCAACCTCCTCGAGAACTGCGTACAGGCCTCGCCCAAAACACTCAAGGAGCTTTCTCGTGTACTCTCTTCTGAGGCCCATAGCCAGCAAAGTACCGCCTACCGCCAAACCCGCCAGCAATATTAACAGCATCCTTCTCAATGTACGATCTCTTCACCGGCACGCCATAGAGGTATGGAACTTACTCGACACTCTCGCCCCTGATGTCGCCTTCTTCACGGAGACCTGGACCAACGCAAGCTCCGGACCAGACATCACCACGTCTATACTAGATTGTTACAAGTTTGGAGAAATGACCGTCCAAACCGTCCGGGGGGAGGCCTCGCCTTCGCTCACAAAACCTCCCTCCAACTCTCCACCTCCAGCCCTAGCAGCACTCTTCCCAACATAGAACACCTCCACTTCCAGATCCACTCAAACCCCAGGACAACGCTACGGGCACACTCATCTACAGACCACCAGGACCTTGCGTCCAACCCACTACCACCATCACAGAATTCGCCGCCTCCCACGCCATCACCTCCACGAACTGCATTCTGCTGGGAGATCTAAATTTCCACCTCGAAAACTGCCAGGACCCCGATTCCAACGCGCTACTTGAGAATCTTGCCAACCTGGGACTCAATCAACTGGTAAACACTCCCACCCAAATTGCAGGGCACACTCTGGACCCCATCTTCGCGGAAGAGTCGAACATCCGGTTCACTCACACCACCCAGCACTCCTGGACACTGCATCCATTTCACTCTCACATCCAGCACCGCACCCTAACAACCCCTGCGCCTGCCTTGACAGAACTGGAATAAGATCACCGAAGACCTTCTTAACAACACCCTCCTCCACGGCCCCCCCTCAGCCACTGCCGACCCCGACGCCGCTGCCAAGGAACTCCACCGGTGGATCACCAGCTACACCAATAAACTAGCCCCTCTCCGGCAGATAACCTACAAACACCGTCCTAAGGCGGCCCGGTTCACCACCGAACTCCTAGAGGCCAGACTCACCCGCAGGGGCCTCGAGAAAACATGGAGGAACCAGAAGACCACTGAAGCCCACACCAACCACAAGATCGCCATGAAGATCTACCACCAGCTGATAAGGGACACCAAAAGAACCTTTATCAGGGAAAAAATCAACACCAACTCAGCCAACACAAGGGAACTCTTCAACGTCATCAAGCAGTTCACCAAACCCTCAAGCGAAGCCTCTGACATCACACCCTCCCAAGATCTCTGCAATAAGCTCAGCGTCTTCTTCCACCAGAAGATCATGACCCTTTACGACAACTTCAACAAACCAATAAATGCCTTCACCCCAATGACCACTACCGCTGCCAAACCTACCATCACCACCTGGAACCCCACATACATCGAATTTATTGCCACCACCATGAAGAATACTCACTCAGGAGCCCCCACGGACACCTGCCCCACACATCTTCCACAGAGCCTCCATGGCCATCGCTTCCGAGCTAGCCCGTACCATCAACTCCTCCCTGACCTCTGGCTCCTGCCGATGGACTGGAATACGCGCAGAAGTGAAGCCCCTCCTCAAAAAACCATTGGCCGACCCGACTGATCTCAAGAACTACCGACCCATCTCCCTCTTCCCATTCGCTGCCAAAGTCACAGATAGGCTCGGGAACATCCAGCTGACAACCTTCATCGAAGGAAACTGCATCCTTGACCCCTCCCAATCCGGCTTCTGCAGCAACCACAGCACCGAGACAGCCCTGATTGCCGCCTCTGACAACACCCGTATGTTGCTTTTAAAACACTAACACCTGTTACAACATATGGAATGCAGGTTTGCCACTCCACTATTTGCTATGAGAAAGAATTCCTCAATTGGCCAAAAAATAATACGGGCAGAGTTACCATCTAACAAACTGAAGATTGATTTAAGATCACAACTAAATTTAAAACCGGTCCAGGGTCATCACAGATGCGGCAATTGTTCAGTGTGCAACATCACCATTGAAGGTACATAATTCTGCAATAATGAATGTCGTATATGCAGTAGTGTGCCCATACTCGAAGGTTTACATTGGGAAGACAAGCCAACAAGTCAACCAGCGCATTGTCCAACATCGGTCCAGAATAAACAAAAAGGTTCCAAATGCCCCCATGGAGGCACATTTTCTGGAAAAAAATCATGAACCAAACGTTTTAAAATGGACAATCCTAAAAGCCGTCTTGGTAGGCACCAGAGGAGGCGATGTTGAAGAAATGCTCTTAAGAAAAGAAGCGTATTTGATCTTAAAATTCAATTGTACCATTACTGGATTGAACAAGATGTCCAAACTTGCTAAAGTATAGCCACTTAATAGCCCCAGTAATCAAGGCATTTACTCCGTGGTTTTGGGAAGTATTTACAATGCGGCACACAGAAAACTATTCATCCCACAATGCACCGGGATAGTATTCGGAAAAAACAAATGAGAACAAAGTGGAAGTCTGTGTTTAAAAAAAGAAGATGAGATGAGTGAACTTTCTAAAGTATAGCCACTTGATAGCCTCAGTTTTTAAGGTATTCGCATCGTGGTTTTGGGGAAGTATTGATAATGCAGCACACAGAAAACTATTCATCCCACAAAGCAACGGGATGGTATTCTCTGAAAACAAATGAGAACTAGGCGGAAGTCAGTGTTTACAAGAGAAGAAGAGAGGACGGCACGTCCTACAATATTTGGTTGGGACGCGGAAACACGAGCCGCTGGAGATGCCGTTGTTGCCATAACAAAGAAGCAATAGTAAGTCGCAGTTCGCATTCTCGCCTTTTTAACGCGGTATCACACAGATAGCTGAACAACACTAACGAGTCATGCGCTTGTTTCAGAAACAAAATAATTGAAAGGACGCCAGCTACCAAATGTTAAAGAAATGTTGCATAAGCTGAAACGCCGAAAAGACACGGCCAGCGTTGCAATTTGAAAAGGTATGCATAATGGACAAAAATGACAATACGCTACATAGTGTTTTTTGAACTATGGTTGCATAGTAAACAACTTGATATATTACTTCCAGGATGAACGAGTTTGAGAGCAGACGAATTAATGAACTGACAAATCAAACTACAAAGTAAAAAGGTACGGAGTGCCATTTCTTTCGGTTCGGGATTAAATACATATCTATAAACACAGAGTATTAATAGACTTTTAATTACTACTATGTTCATTTGTAGAGTCCTTTCGAACACTTCCACATCGTCCTGCATGGGGAAGAAAGAAGTGTACCCTCAGGCAGTTTTTCACAGCTACAAAAAAGCATTGAGTTGAAGGTAAACTCCTTAAAGAGATAGATGGCACTGTGAGAGTAGAGGTTTTCCACACACATTAACACACAGCTTTTGTCTGTTCTTTTTTATTTAGAAGAAATCCACACCAAAGTCAATTAGGAAATAACAGAAGCCCTGATGAGAGTTCCTTAAGTGGCATTGGAGCTTGAACCGCATCAGCATTTTTAGAATTTTTTTTTGGCATTCATGAAAATGATTCTGTGTAGAATTTGAACTATTGACTCGTAATGAAGTGAAAACTTCGCAAGTATTTGTGTGTTATGGTTTATTGTTTTTTGTGCAATGTCGTATTATTTGTTTGGGCATTTTTTGAAATTTTTTGGGGCATTCATGAAAATGATTCTGTGTAGAATTTGAACTATTGACTCGTAATGAAGGGAAAATTTCGCAAGTTTGGTGAAATTATAATGTGGCAATTGGTGTTTCATCGCACAACTGTATTTAATGTACGAACATTTTTTTTTATTTATGTGTTATGGTTTATTGTTTTGTGCAATGTTGTATTATTTGTTTGTAAATGTATGCTAAAAAGGAATGTTATCCTTATCTTGAGACCTTGCTAAGGATTCAAACAAGGTAAAAAATTCAGTAAAAGAAAAAGAAGTTAAAAAAACAACGTAATACAAGCAAGATACAGTGCTGGATTTTGACTTTGGCACCTGTGTAAGTAAAATTACAGATGCACAAAGTAGCAGTCAGGCAATCCCTCATTGGTATCTTTGTTTAAACAGGCCCTACCTGGCTACTGTCTCAGGGCCTACCCTCCTTTTGATTTATCAGCAGCCCCATCAGCAGAGTTCGAGCCTCGCACTCGACTGTGTCACAGGTCTCTGCATTTTGAGGATTTCGCACTCTGACTAGCGCGGGTGTGTGTGACATTTGTGCTTTCTTGTGTATTTTACTCCACAGTTTCTTCTCCTTGCCTAACATGGCGCCTCGCACCTCGTGCCACATAAGCTCCGATGCCCTCCTCTTAGGCCCACCCCCTACCTGACTCCCGCCCGCCTCCTCCTCGATCCTGCCCCCTCCCCTTCATTACGGCGACCGCTGCGGGGGAGCACGTGTGTTTGCCCTGACCTCAATCTAGGCAGCTCTCTCCCTTGCAGTTCCGCCAGCCGATCACCGCCTCAGCAGCCACAGCAGCCCCAGCAGCCCCAGCAGCAGAGTTCGAGCCTCGCGCTCGACTCTGTCACAAGTCTCTGTATTTTGGGGATTTAGCGCTCTGACTAGCGCGGGTGTGTGACATTTGTGCTTTCTTGTGTATTTTACTCCACAGGTTCCTCTCCTTGCCTAACACGGCGCCTCGCACCTCGTGCCACATAAGCTCCGATGCCCTCCTCTTAGGCCCACCCCCTACCTGACTCCTGCCCGCCTACTCCTCGATCCCGCCCCTCCCCTTCATTACGGCGACCGCTGCGGGGGAGCACGTGTGTTTGCCCTGACCTCGGTCTAGGCAGCTCTCTCCCTTGCAGTTCCGCCAGCCGATCACCGCCTCAGCAGCCCCAGCAGCAGAGTTCGAGCCTCGCGCTCGACTCTGTCACAAGTTTCTGCATTTTTGGGATTTTGCGCTCTGACTAGCGCGGGTGTGTGACAATTGTGCTTTCTTGTGTATTTTACTCCACAGGTTCCTCTCCTTGCCTAACTCGGCGCCTCGCGCCTCCCGCCACATAAGCTCCGAAACCCTCCTCTTAGCTCCAGCACCTACCTGACTCCTGCCCGCCTCCACCTTGATCCTGCCCCCCTCCCCTTCATTACGACGACCGCTGCGGGGGAGCGCGTGTGTTTGCCCTGACCTCGGTATAGGCAGCACTCTCCCCGGCAGCTCCGCCATCTGATCACCGCCTCAGCAGCCCCAGCAGCAGAGTTCGAGCCTCGCGCTCGACTCTGTCACAGGTCTCTGTATTTTTGGGATTTCGCGCTCTGACTAGCGCAGGTGTGTGACATTAGTGCTTCTTGTGTATTTTACTCCACAGGTTCTTCTCCTTGCCTCACTCGGCGCCTCACACCTCGCGCCTCCCGCCACATAAGCTCCGACTCCCTCCTCCTAGCTCCGTCACCTACCTGACTCCTGCCCGCCTCCTCCATGATCCCGCCCCCTCCGCTTCATTACAGCAACCGGTGCGGGGGAGCACGTGTGTTTGCCCTGACCTCAGTCTAGGCAGCACTCTCCCCGGCAGCTCCGACAGCCGATCACCGCCTCAGCAGTCCCAGCAGCAGAGTTCGAGCTTCGGGCTCGACTCTGTCACAAGTCCCTGCATTTTTGGGATTTCGCGCTCTGACTAGCGTGGGTGTGTGACATTTGTTCTTTCTTGTGTATTTTCCTCCACAGGTTCTTCTCCTTGCCTAACATGGTGCCTCGCGCCTCCTGCCACATAAGCTCCGACGCCCTACTCTTAGCATCGCCCCCTACCTGACTCCCGCCCCCTCCCCTTCATTACGGCGACCGCTGCGGGGGAGCGCGTGTGTTTACCATGACCTCGGTCTAGGCAGCACTCTCCCTTGCAGCTCCGCCAGCTGATCACCTTCCTCAGCAGCCGAGTTCGAGCCTCGTGCTCGACTCGGTCACAGGTCTCTGCATTTTTGGGATTTCGCGCTCTGACTAGCGCAGGTGTGTGACATTTGTGCTTTCTTGTGTATTTTACTCCACAGGTTCTTCTCCTTATCTAACTCGGCACCTCACACCTCCTGCCACATAAGCTCCGATGCCCTCCTCTTAGCCCCACCCCCTACCTGACTCCTGCCCACATCCTCCTCGATCCCGCCCCACCTCTTCATTACGGCGACCGCTGCAGGGGAGAGCGTGTGTTTGCCCTGACCTTGGTTTAGGCAGCACTCTCCCCAGCAGCTCCACCAGCCGATCACCGCCTCAGCAGCCCCAGCAGCAGAATTTCACAGGTCTCTGCATTTTTGGAATTTTGCGCTCCGACTAGCGTGGGTATGTGACATTTGTGCTTTCTTGTGTATTTTACTCCACAAGTTCTTCTCCTTGCCTAACACGGCGCCTCGCGCCTCCCGCCACATAAGCTCCGACGCCCTCCTCTTAGCCCCGCCCCCTACCTGACTCCCGCCCGCCTCCTCCTCAATCCCGCCCCCCCCTTCATTACAGCGACTGCTACGCGGTCGCGCCAAAGGACAGTCTGTGCCCGTCCGCGCCAGGACCACGCCGAGTGCCAGGGACCGTGGTTCTCCAAACCTCCACCACTACACCCTCGCCAGCCTCCTCGCACTCAAACCCAACCTCCTCGAGAACTGCGTACAGGCCTCGCCCAAAACACTCAAGGAGCTTTCTCGTGTACTCTCTTCTGAGGCCCATAGCCAGCAAAGTACCGCCTACCGCCAAACCCGCCAGCAATATTAACAGCATCCTTCTCAATGTACGATCTCTTCACCGGCACGCCATAGAGGTATGGAACTTACTCGACACTCTCGCCCCTGATGTCGCCTTCTTCACGGAGACCTGGACCAACGCAAGCTCCGGACCAGACATCACCACGTCTATACTAGATTGTTACAAGTTTGGAGAAATGACCGTCCAAACCGTCCGGGGGGAGGCCTCGCCTTCGCTCACAAAACCTCCCTCCAACTCTCCACCTCCAGCCCTAGCAGCACTCTTCCCAACATAGAACACCTCCACTTCCAGATCCACTCAAACCCCAGGACAACGCTACGGGCACACTCATCTACAGACCACCAGGACCTTGCGTCCAACCCACTACCACCATCACAGAATTCGCCGCATCCCACGCCATCACCTCCACGAACTACATTCTGCTGGGAGATCTAAATTTCCACCTCAAAAACTGCCAGGACCCCGATTCCAACGCGCTACTTGAGAATCTTGCCAACCTGGGACTCAATCAACTGGTAAACACTCCCACCCAAATTGCAGGGCACACTCTGGACCCCATCTTCGCGGAAGAGTCGAACATCCGGTTCACTCACACCACCCAGCACTCCTGGACACTGCATCCATTTCACTCTCACATCCAGCACCGCACCCTAACAACCCCTGCGCCTGCCTTGACAGAACTGGAATAAGATCACCGAAAACCTTCTTAACAACACCCTCCTCCACGGCCCCCCCTCAGCCACTGCCGACCCCGACGCCGCTGCCAAGGAACTCCACCGGTGGATCACCAGCTACACCAATAAACTAGCCCCTCTCCGGCAGATAACCTCCAAACACCGTCCTAAGGCGGCCCGGTTCACCACCGAACTCCTAGAGGCCAGACTCACCCGCAGGGGCCTCAAGAAAACATGGAGGAACCAGAAGACCACTGAAGCCCACACCAACCACAAGATCGCCATGAAGATCTACCACCAGCTGATAAGGGACACCAAAAGAACCTTTATCAGGGAAAAAATCAACACCAACTCAGCCAACACAAGGGAACTCTTCAACGTCATCAAGCAGTTCACCAAACCCTCAAGCGAAGCCTCTGACATCACACCCTCCCAAGATCTCTGCAATAAGCTCAGCGTCTTCTTCCACCAGAAGATCATGACCCTTTACGACAACTTCAACAAACCAATAAATGCCTTCACCCCAATGACCACTACCGCTGCCAAACCTACCATCACCACCTGGAACCCCACATACATCGAATTTATTGCCACCACCATGAAGAATACTCACTCAGGAGCCCCCACGGACACCTGCCCCACACATCTTCCACAGAGCCTCCATGGCCATCGCTTCCGAGCTAGCCCGTACCATCAACTCCTCCCTGACCTCTGGCTCCTGCCGATGGACTGGAATACGCGCAGAAGTGAAGCCCCTCCTCAAAAAACCATTGGCCGACCCGACTGATCTCAAGAACTACCGACCCATCTCCCTCTTCCCATTCGCTGCCAAAGTCACAGATAGGCTCGGGAACATCCAGCTGACAACCTTCATCGAAGGAAACTGCATCCTTGACCCCTCCCAATCCGGCTTCTGCAGCAACCACAGCACCGAGACAGCCCTGATTGCCGCCTCTGACAACATCCGTATGTTGCTTGACCAGGGCCACACCACAGCCCTCATCTTCCTGGACCTCTCCGCAGCTTTCGACACCGTCTCACATCACACAATAACCACCAGGCTCCATGACACAGGAATTCAGGGAGACGCCCTCAACTGGATCCGATCCTTCCTCCCGGATAGAACACAGAGGGTTAGGCTCCCCCCTTCCTCTCCAAACCCACCAACATCATCTGGGGAGTTCCCCAAGGATCCTCTCTGAGCCTGACTCTATTCAACATCTACATGGCCCCAATCACCGCTATCGTCAGGCAGCAGGGGCTCAGCATTGTGTCCAACGCTGATGACACCCAGCTCATCCTCTCCTTCACCAGCAACCCGGAAGACACTAGACTCAGCTTCCAGGAAGGAATGAGTAAGGTGGCCACCTGGATGAAGGACAACTGCCTCAAACTCAACTCGAAAAAGATAGAGGTTCTTATCTTTGGACCGCACCCCTCCGCCTGGAGCGACTCCTGGTGGCCTCCTGCCCTCGGACCTCCACCCACCCTGACGGACCACTTTCGGAACCTCGGCATAAACCTCGACTCCTCCCTCTCCATGAACCGCCAAAACAACGCTATATCCTCCGCCAGTTTCAACTACCTCCGGATCCTACGTTAGACCTTCGAGTGGATCCCCCCAGACTGCAGAAAGACCGTCACCCACGCACTCCTCATCAGCAGGCTTGACTACGGCAACTCCCTCTACGCCGAAATCAACAAATCCCTACTACTCAAAACTCCAAACCATCCAAAACGCAGCCGCCATGCTCATCCTAGGGATACCACGCCACAAACACATGACTCCACACCTGCGAGAACTCCACTTGCTCCCCGTCGAGAAGAGGGTCACCTACAAGCTACTCACCCACGCCTATAAAACCCTCAACAACATCCGACCCAAATACCTAAACGACTGCTGAGCTTTCATGCACCCAAGAGGAACCTCCGTTCAGCTGACTTCACCCTAGCAGAGGTCCCACACATCCACTGAAGCATAGCTGGAGGAAGTGCCTTCTCCTACACCACAGCCACAGCATGGAACACTCTCCCAGTAGAAATAAGACGCTCGCCAACCCTGCACAACTTCAGACCTGGCTTTTCGAATGACCGGAGCAACCCTACCTTTCCCTCCCCCAGCGCCTTGAGACCCTCATGGGTGAGTACGCGCTTTACCAACTCCTGATTGATTGATTGATGGATGTGTGAATGGGTTTGAGAATGGTAGTGTGGACATTAGAGTGGGTGTATGAAAGGTGACATGGGGTGAGTGGGTAAGTCAGAGATTCTGTTGATGATGTCATCAATGATATCATCAGTGATGTCATTTGAGCTGTCATGTCATCAGTAATGTTACTGACCATGTTATGAGTAATGTAATATGTGAGGTCATAATCTCTACATTGTGGGGGTACAAGTTACAGTTAGCTCACTAACTATAACTGCTGAATTTCTCTGGTTCTGTATGAGTGAAATGTCAGCCTAACTATAATGTCATTGTAACCTTTATTTCTTCAGTGAAACTGTAAGGTTTTTTAAATGCTAATTCCTAACTAAACAGTCCCTGTAATCTTTGGCTTATTCAGTGAATTTCTCTGTTTTTTAATGTAGTAGTTACGTTTTCAGACTGGTGGAAAAAGGGGTTGTGGCTCCAATGATCTCTTAGGAATTCCACTGTGTAGGATCTGCAGGAGGTACCAGGAGGACTTCTTGGCCCCAAAGGTTCCTCAGGAGTATAGTGGACTTCATCCCCCTATCAGTAGTGTACCATGAGCTGTGGTTGCAGAGTGTTGAAGATAAGGGGTGTGGTATCAAAAGACCTCTTAGGAATCCCACTATGTGGGACTTACTAGAGGTAACAGGAGGGGTGATTGGCTCTCCAAGGACGTTTTTGGAGGTCACCTATCCATACTGTTACCTCTAGTAAGTTCCATATAGCATGATTGCTGAGAAGTTTTAGTGGTCATGCCACCTTCCTCCACCAGTGTCTAAACGTGCCTCCAGGTGCACTACTGGTTGGAGAACAAGCTTCCCTTGGCTCCTGAAGATCCTTGGGGCCCAACTACCCACCTGTTACCTCCAGTAAGTTCTGCCCACCTGGATTGATAAGAGGTCCTAGGAGCCACACCTTCTTAGTACACTCCGGCTCACAGCCGACCGCAGTAATGTAAATAAATAGATAAATAAAACGAATTTCATTGTGCGTGCTGAAACAGCATATGCATTTCAGCGCACGCAATGAAATTCATTTTATTTATTTATTTACATTACTCTGGCGGCCATGGGCTGGAGTTGACTATCCCCCCACCCTGTTCCTCCCCCGCCCTACTCCCCACCCCGCAGCACTTCCTCCGCGAGCCGCTACTGCATAGATCCCATCTCCCGGGGTCTGGCCATTTTTGTATTCTTTGTTTTAATTGGTGTGGTGGCCCCCAGCCCCTCTCTCTGCTGCTTTTGGCCCCAGGGAGCTCATCCCCTGGGGCCTGCCCACCTTGTTCGTTTTTTTTTTAAATAAAGGGTAAAAGGCTATGTGGCTCACCTCTCTAGGACCATTTTGGCTCCGGGGACCCCATCCCTCAGAGTCAGGCCTCTCTTGTGGGTGCCCTGAAACCACCAAGGGCACCCACTTTCTGCAGTTGGAACTGCAGGAGGGAGCCTTAAGGTCTCTGCGGTCCTTGCTAGTTCCCTGCCTCCTGCAGGAGCCGCCATTAATTTGATACAGAGGGAACTGCTAATATGCAGTTCCCTCTGTGTCACAGCAATCATGCTCACTTTCAACAAGTGAGAGCATTTTGTATGCTCTTGCTTGTTGAAAGTGAGCACAGTATGCTATGGCTTGGCGGCAGCAGCAAAGCTGATACCAAGCCATAGCAAACAGCAATGACCCAGGGGTGGGCACCCTGGGACATTGCAGGAGCCGGCCCTGAGGTGTGGTGGTCTCCAGAGCCACCATTGGCTCCAGGAGGGGGGTCCTGGGGCGCAACCTCCCTAGTGGGTGCCCAAGAGACACCCAGGGCACCCACTTTCTGCATTTGGGGCCATAGAGGGAGCCTGAAGGCCCCCGCGGTCCCTGCTGGCTCCCTGCCACCTGCAAGAGCCGGCATTGCTTTAACACAGAGGGAACTGCTAATATTCAGTTTCCTCTGTGTCAAAACAATTGTGTTCACTTTCAACAAGCAAGAGCATTTTGTATGCCTCACTTGTTGAAAGCAAGCACAGTTTGCTATGGCGTGGCAGCAGTGGTAAACCTGCCACCAAGCCAGAGCAAACAGCATTGTCCTGGAGCTGGGAACCCTAAAACATTGCAGTAGCTGGCCCTGGGGAGTGTTAGTCCGCAGAGTCACCTATAGCTCCAGGAGGGGGAGGCCTCATGGCCCCCCTCCCATCTTCTGTATAACCCAGGAAGGTGGTGCTCCCCAGGGCGGTGCAGAGTAAGAATATCGAGGAAGGCATATCGAATTCCAAAAATATCGTTGTAAAAATATTGTGGGTCAGAAATATCGACAGAAAAATCCTCTTAGTCAAGATTATCGATTTTAGGTAAGTAATATTGATTGAAAATATATCTAAGTGTTTAATATCATTTGTAAAAACATTGTTGTTAAAAATATCGATTTTTTTATTAATGTAATGTATTTTAGTATATATTTTAAATGTGCGTGATGTTTGTTCTTTGTAGAAGAATTGTTTGTATTTTTATTATATGTGTTAACATTTTAGTAGTTATTAATTTTTTTTTAAATGTAATTTTGTGTTTTTTGTTCAGTAGCGGGTTGTGGGTGTATAGAGGAATGGTGGAGAGTAATTTAATTTTCTAAAATGTATTGATTATTTATAGTAGTTCGTAGTTCTATAAAAATAATAGAATTTTGCGTTTTTAGTTAATTAGCGGGTTGTGGGCTGATAGGGGAATAGGGTCGGAAGTAATTTAATGACATAACATTCATTGATTATTTAAAGTAGTGATTAACTTTTTTTAGGTGAAATTTGCGTTTTAGTTCTGTAGCGGGTTTTGGGTTTCTAGGGGAACAGGGTGGGATGTAATGTAATTATATAAAATGTATTGAATAATTTGTATTTATTAATATTTGTTTAATTGTGATGTTATAGTGTTAAATGTGTACATTAATTCTTTAATAATTGATTAATAATGAGTTGTTAATTAATTTAAATTCATTAATTAGTAATCCATTATGGTAATTGTGTAATTAATTTTAGGTGTGTGTTGTGGTGTTTAAAGGTGTGAATGATATCCAATACTTTCCCTACTGTTGTACTCGCTGGAGTGGGAATGATAATATTTTACCCGTTCGATATCTAAACTTTTCCCTACTGTTGCACTCATTGGCGTGGGAATAGCAATTTTTACTCCTCTGTAATCCAATACTTTCAGTACTGTTGCACTCACTGGAGTGAGAATAGTAATTTTTACCCTTTCGCTGTCTAGCACTTTCCGTACTGTTGCACGCACTGGAGTGGGAATAGTAATGTTTACTCCTCTGCTCTCCATTGCTTTCCCTACTGTTGCACTCAATGGAGTGGGTATAGTAATTTTTACCACTATGCTATCCAACACTTTCCCCACTGTTGCACTCTTTGAAGTAGGGAATAGTAATTTTTACCCCTTCGCTATCTAGCACTTTTCCTACTGTTGCAATCACTGGAGTGGGAATAGTAATTTTCACACCTCTGTTATCTAACACTTTCCCTACTGTTGCACTCACTGGAGTGGGAATAGTAATTTTTACCCCTTCGCTATCCAGCACTTTCTCTACTGTTGCAATAAATGGAGTTAGAATAGTAAATGGTGTCCCTTTGCTTGCTAACACTTTCTCTACTGTTGCACTTACTGGAATGGGAATAGTAATTTTACCCTTCGCTATCCAACACTTTCACTACTCTTGCACTGACTGGAGTTCAAATAGTAAATGTTGTCCCTTTGCTTGCTAACACTTTCTCTACTGTTGCACTCACTGGAGTGGGAATCGTAATGTTTTCCCCTACACTATCCAACACTTTCCCTACTGTTGCACTACCTGGCGTGGGAATAGTCCGTTTTACCCCCCCAGTATCCAACATTTTCCCTACTGTTGCAATAACTGGAGTTGGAATAGTACATTTTATTCTTCTACTTTCCATCATTTACCCTACTGTTGCACTCAATGGAGTGGGAATAGTAAATTTTACCCCTCTGCTATCCAACACTTTCCCTACTGTTGCACTTTTTTTGAGTGGGAACAGTAATTTTTTACCCCTCCGCTATCCAACACTTTCCCTACTGTTGCACTCATTGCAGTTGGAATAGTAAATTTAATTATTTCCCTGTCCAGCATTTTCCTTACAGTTGTTTTTATTGCATTGCAAAATGTACGTTTTGAATTGGATGTGGCCTGACCAGTGGCCAGAATGGTCGCTCGTATCTGAAGCTCTGTAGAAACCCTGCGCACAATAAATCAAACGTGGTGTTAAACCACGCTAGTGTTCGGAAAAAGTTGTGACCCATAAGGCGGAACAATCCGGCTCTGAAATCCTGCTGCCGCTATGCTAGCCTGCTGCTGAGCCTGATTATCAACCAGAGCAACTCGCCGCGGCCAAGAGCAATATGGTGCTCGGGCCGTGGTGAGCCCCTTCCTAGGCAATACAATGACTGGGCCGCGGTGATGAGCACTGAGCTGCCGGAGGCCGCTGAGACTATCAAGTAAGCTGGCCCTCTCCCTCACCGCCTTCCGGTACACAAGCTGTGTCGCACCTGTGGACGAGAGTCCACTTGCTGAGAGTAGAGTTGCAGGAGTGAGGGAGGCTGCAGCCGGAGTGACAATGCCTTCAGTGAGTACACCGGGTGTGGGGTTAAGCTACCATCCTCCAGCACGCGTGATCGCTGCCCTCTACATACTGCAGAACAGAGAGGTGCCAGCTGGGACTCTTAGTGGGCGATCAGCTGTCGCTAGAACCACGAAACTGTTAGCGCTCAGGGGCAGACATACGGCTACCTGTACATCGAGATCTGGCTTCAGGGGCAGACAGTGACCCAGAGGGTATGATGCGCAAGGACCCCAAGCAGCGGCAACTACAATTTGATGTGCCAAAGACCCAAGAAGTCCTACAGGCTAGCGGGATGGCGGAAAGGGGGCCTGCCAGTGCATCGGGTGGTAGTACCCTAACATTTTGCTGCTGGAACTACGATCAGGGTTCAAGGTGCTGGATACCCCTTTTGATGCACTAGATAATCAGCTTGATGGCCTACGCGAATGTATAGACTGCCACAAGACCCGGCTGGGCACAGCTGAGGGGTGAATATCAGACCTGGAGGATGGCGCCGCCCAAACTACTAAATGGGATGGAACGCCTGGAATCATGAAAACAGTTCCCACTAAGAATGAGGACTTGGAGGCCAAAAGTCACATAAATAATGTGCACATTATGGAAGTGCTGAAATCCACCAACAGGGGTAGGCTGGATCAGTTCACTGAGCACCTGCTGATGGACTTATTTGAACCTGGACAATTCACATCCACGTTCAAGGTAGAAGGAGCCGATAGAACGCTGGGACAAAGACCGAACCCTGGCTGCCCATGTAGACCTATTATGGCAAGGCTGCGTAATCTAAAATATCGGGACACAGTACTGCGCCTCGCCAAGGAGACTGGGAGCCTATCCTGGTAAGGTTCAACCATTTCCATATACCCAGACTTCACTGCGCTAGTATAGGAAGCCAGGCGCAAGTTCACAGGAGTGAAGGCCATGTTACGAGAATTGGGACTGCGATATGGGATGTTATACACTGCGAGACTTAAAGTTGACATGAATAGAAAAACAAAGGTATTTGATATTCCTGAGGATATCCAGAAATTTTTCAAGCAACAACCTGGAGCAGGCGATTTGAATGGCGAAGTCTCCCCGGGAGGGGTATCGCAGGGTGCCCAGTTGGGAACAAGTACAGATCTTTTCACAGCCAGCTAAGGCCCTAATCGCTGGAACTGGGGTCTGAGGCTGGAGAAGTTGACACAGTAGCCGCACTGCACCAGAACTGTACAACGACAACCTCGGAAATGGTGGACAAGTATGAGTAAGCTTAGTTGGGTACACAGTTGGGCTAGATTCATGAACAGCGCTAGTGCGCGGGAGAACCAGGCGTCACCATGTTGGTGTAGTAAGAATCAAGTTAATCCTAGGGTGAAAAGAGATCACACCTAGCAGATAGCTACTAGGTGGGGTTGGGGGAGGGGGAGGGGTATGAGTATAGTAGAGATAGGCATGTCAAAAGTTATTGTTTTGTCATATGTCACCAACTTCATACACCACAAAAGGCACCCAGACACATTATTGTTCACTAACACAGCAACAATGGAACATAGGGTAGACATCTGCCGTTGCATGAACATTATCCTTCTGATGTGGAAAGTATGGGGTCTCAACAACCAGAAAAAGTATAGACAGGAGCGCCACTATATGCGACAGCACAACGCTGACATTGTTTACCTACAAGAAACACACCTACCACCAATCAACCCACCAGATTCACAGCTGTCTGGGGACTCCATCGATTTTTCTCGAGTTATAGCTCATACTCCCAAGGAGTAGAATTATTGATAAATAAAAAACTACCTTTCACACATACCACTACAGTCACTGACCCGGAGCGATGCTTTATTTTGGTGGTGAGACATGAGGTCCTACTAGTTAATGTTTATTACCCAAACATAGATGAATCAGCCTTTTATGAATGGCTGCAATCGCTGATGGACTCACTAGAGGCTGACTATGTCTTTCCAAGAGGAGACCTAAATATTTGACTAGATCCCAAGCTTGACAGTACCACTATATCTCCAGTTAACAAGCCCCGGTCGCACACAATACTAAAAGAAATGTTTCAAACCTGGGCACTGACAGACGCTTGGAGGCATTTAAACCCCCAAGGAACAGAGTATACTGACTACACGCAACAATATAACACTTGGACGAGACTAGACTATTGGCTGCTGTCCAGCTCAGTGATATCATGGGTCCAATCAGCCGCACACTTACTCCGCACACTATCCAATCACTCCACAGTGTTCCTAGTAATACAAATCCCCTTTGAAAGGCAGTGGTGATTACCTTCCATGACACTGTGAGATACAGTCTTCAAAGCGATAGTAGAATACTTTGCCCATAATAAGGGTCAGTCTCAACACAGGGTGTCTTATGGGAGGCTTTTAAGGTGTGCATTAGAGGGGTATGTACCTCTACACACACTGGAGTCCTGAGAAACCTGCAACGCAGCCTTACTAAATTGGAGGACAATCTTGCTAATCTAGATAGGGAGAATATGAAAGGAAGGGATCGGGCTGGCCCAGCATATATGAACCGCAGAGCGGAGCTACTGGCTGTATAAGCCGAAGCTGCAGAATGCGAAACTTACTACTTATGGAAATATGCGAAGGCTCGGAGGTATGGCGAGGTGGAGCACCAGGGAGGCACCCTTGCGTGACTACTCTGACCTCAGCACAACCAGGGCTCTATCACTAAGTTACAGGGGCAAGACGACACGACAACTACTGGCACTTAAGTGAACCCTTCTCCACTGATGAGATAGAGTATTTGAATTTTTGAGTTATTTGTAGGCCATCAAGGGCATGGATGGTTCAAGAGCCCTGGACCTTGATGGATTCCCAAGAGCTTTTTAAAAGCCTATAAGCTCCTCTTGGCCTCCCCACCTCCTGGAGGTATATGCTGAGGCCTTAGAAGACTGGATTCATAAAGCACAGATCCACAGCATTAAACTTAAGGACCTTCTTTTCTGTAGTCAATAGAATAGATCCAAAAGTCCCGGCGGTGGTAACTTTCTTGGATGCTGAAAAAGCATTTGATTCTGTGGAGTGGCCCTTTTTGCTGCAGTGCTGGATAAGATGTGCATTCCAAAGGGTTTCTCTGCTCAAATTACTGTACATCGCGCCATCTGCCCGTATCCGCTTTAATAGCACAATCACGGAGCCCTCCCCTATATCTCGAAGCACTAGGCAGGGCCGGCCACTATCTCTGTTGCTATTCATATTCGCAATGGAACCACTGATACTCTATTTCCAAAAAGGCCCGCTATTGGTAACTCTAGATGCTGATGATGTGTGCTATATGTAAGGTTGCCTTCCATTAACCTCCCACCGATACTAGCTGAAATAGAACAATTTGGAGCCTTGCCTGGACTCCGCATTATTTAGGGCAAGTCAGAGGTGTTTCCCCTAACAGAGGTTCATAACAGGTCAATTCAGTGGTGTGAGTCAGATATCAAATATTTAGGAATATACCTCCATACAGACAAAGAGCAGATACTAAGTCTAGACTATGGCCTGGCGGCGGACAAATTGCAAACACAGGTAGAACGATGGATAAAACTAAAATTGTCCATGGATGGGCGCAAAGCCATTAGTTAAATGGTGGTTCTGCCCTGATTGAGCGATATTTTCCCCAAACATGAGGGATGACACTATATTCCCCAGGGCTACCAATATCTGCTAATCCATGGCTCCGCCCGGCTCTGGATTCCCTGCCGAAACACACTCTGCGCAACTTGGATATAAATAATATTGGAGATCTGTTCCCTAATGGGCATGTGTTTCCCATACAGAGGATCCCCACTTTTTGACAGCCACGGACCACTTTGTTCTGAATCGTATGAAGGGTGCACTTAGAGACACTAAACTCACTTAGCCCATAGAGCCTAAGGAATTCACACCACTCACATTGGTAATCACAGACCACAGTGAAGAGCACATCACATCCCGGTTGTATAAACCATGTCTGGTGCTTATTCCGAAATGCCAAGCCAGGTCCTCCCTGGACTGGAAACAAGCATCCTAGGACCGGTTTTGGGACTTCACCCCTCTTCAGCCAGGATAACTTGATTCCAGTGCCATGGAGAGCATGGGACCCACGTCTGGGCTTACCCATCCCACTTGGGGTGAGAAATGCAAAAACAACAGTTGATGGACAGAATGCAGAACAATGTCATACATTCACCCCAGTACAGAGGTCTGGGCCTAAACCCATCGTTTTTTTGCTCACCATGCCATTCTAGTTTGATGTTATGCCACAGCAGATGGTCCATATAAACAGTGCCAGGTTTGAACAGTGCCCCAAATGCAACTTACATGTGGCCCCCTAATCAAGTATGACATGGACATGCAATATAATAGCTTCCTATTGGCAGGACATATTTAGGGAGGTGCAACAGATGACCGAAATACAATTGACCGAATCCCTCTTGCTAGCCCTACTGGTCTATGTAGACGTACTCCCTAACAGCGGTCGCAGATTTGTAGCAATGGCAAAGCTCCTGGCAAAATGCGAAATAGTTATACATTGGGGCAGTAGACAGAAACCCATGGTCAAAAGCTGGATTAAGAGTATGACAAATAGTGACGTTACATGTGAACTGTATGCAGAACTCCAGGTCCGGATATCTTGCCCAAAGGACATATGGCAACCACTGAGGAAAAAGCAACAGGAGGAACAAGACACACAATCCAGTCAGGAGGGACGAAGTACATAACTTGATACATGAATGCACTTACCCAATGTATATATGCTTCATGAGTGCGCTATATAACGCAGTCTGCTTGGGGTAAGGGAGCATGCTGCAGGGGGCGGGGAAAGCAACGAGATGACAAAATGTACCATATATACAAGTTGTACAGTGCCGATGTACAGATATGCTTACTAAATGAGCCAAAGTGTTAGACAGTTGCAAAAGGGATAATTGGTATGTAATTGTGACTCTAATGTTCTAAACATGACAAATAAAGTAAAAAAAATGTATGGTTTAATTTTGTTTTAATAGTTTAATGTTTTAATCAATTATGGAATTTAAAAAAAAATGTAAATTATTGATGTATGAATATATTTTTTTACATAATTTAACAGTTTAAAAATTAAATATTGATAATAGTTACTAAATTATTTTAAAGTAAATATATGTATAAATTATGTTTGTGTGTTTATATTTTTTTTAATTAAGTTTAATTTTTATATTTAGTTAAAATGTACATGAACTTTAATTATTTTGTTAAATATAATATTAATATTTTATATATTTAATGCATATTAGTTTATTTTATTTATATTTTGAAATCAATATTTTTTACATCTATATTTTTAACTTGGATTTTTTTGATTAACTGTTTTTGCACTTACCTGTTAGAATATCAATGGTAAAAATATCACAGAAAAATGTACTATCAGTGAACCCCACCGGGGCAGGGTGTCCACAATGGACCAAATCCACAAAATGTTTTCAGCCCTAAGAAGCTGGTGCCCCTGGAGGTTCAGTGGGGTGAGTGACCCCCTGTACTTCAATATATCCTGGGAGGCAGTGGTCCCTGGGACTGTGGGGGCCGAGCGAGCCCACCACAGTTCAATTAATATTTGCTTCTAGAGATCACCCTGACCACTATATCTGAGTGGTCAGGGTAATCTCCTACCCTGCCTCCTTTTCTCTTTTTTAACTTTTTTTCTGGGACTCGGCTTCAAGCATAAATTGTGACGTTTTCGAGATAAACCGCGAAAGCACATGCCAGCGGGGATGCTCTGACTGGCTTTACACAACCTGAAAAGAGAGTTGCAGATTCACTCAGACACTCATAGACCCACTCAGACACTCATGCACCCATACAGTCACTCACACACCCACTTACAGACTCACTGGGAGACTAATGCACCAGTCACTCATCCACTCAGAGACTCACGCACCCTGTCAAGGTTGCACTCAGAGACCCACACACCCACTCACAGAACCACCTTGACCCTCACACTCCCAGTCAAAGATCCTCTGAGATAATCATGCACTAACTTACTCATCCATTGACATGCACTTTTAGACACGTATGTAACCATTCACAGATCCAGTCAGACAGTCATGTAATTACTTTCAAATGCAAAGGGGAATCATGCACCTACAAACAGAACGACTTAAAGATTCAAGGACCCAAATAACAGATCCATTGAGACACTGATGCACCCAGTTCGAGATATATTGAGACAGTCACAAATTTCATTACAGAATCATTGACTGACTAGTGCACCATCTCACAGATCCACTGAAATACCTAAACAGTTGATGAGAGACTTACTGATGCATACAGCCATAATTTCCACTGAAAATGTTATACACTGTGTTATAGAGAAATTAAGGGAGTTAGACATGCTATTATACAATCTTTTAGATAGTAATGTGTTTAGTGTATTGGTTATAATCCATTTTGCAGTTATAAATTTTGTATGTGGTGGTGGCTGAAATTCACTGAAAAAACCAAAGGTTACTGGGATGTTATATTTAGCAAAAGGTATTTAAAAATCCTTAGAAATTCACTGAAAACAAAGTTTGTCCGAATGTTATAGTTAGGCTGCCGTTTCACTCGTACTAAACCACAGTCATTCTGCACTTATAGTTAGCTAAGCTAACTAACTATAACTCACACCCCTGCAATGCACTGATTATGACTTCACATATATCACTCATGACATGGTCAATGACATCAATGATTACATCACTGATGAAATCTCAATGACATCATCCACAGAATCTCTGACGTACCCACTCACACCCCATATAACCTTTCATACACCCACTGCAACTTCCATACTACCATTCTCAAACCCATTCACACACCCATGCCAGTACTTCATAGCTACTCACTGATTCATAGATCAACACACACACACTCACTCACCAATAAAGCCACTGATATATCCACTCACACACCCATACAGCCACTCACACAATGAGTCAGTCAACCATAGAGTTACTAAAACACCTGTTCACTCACACACAGTCAATCACACAACCACTTACTCACCCATAAAGCTACACACACACTGACTTATTCATATGGATACTAACATGTACTCACTCATCTATACAGTCAGTGACCCAAGCATGCACATATCCATACAGCCACTCTTACATTCACTCATTCTCCCATAAAATCACTCTCCTATACTGCCTTTCACATCCCCAGTTACCTAGTGATATCATCAGTAATACCGCTGACCATGTAATGTCATGTAATATGTAAGATCATAAGAATTGCATTGCGGGGGCGTAAGTTATGGTTAGCTCAGTTAGCGTGTGTATGCCTCAGTGGGTGTGTGACTGATTGTATGAATATCTTAATGGGTGCATGCGTTTGTCCCATTGGGCATGGGACTACCTGCATTAGTGTGTCACTGGCTGTGTGAGTGGGTGCATCAGTTGGTGAGGGATTCTCTGACTGAGTAGATGTCTACGAGGGTGCATGAGTGTCTCTGTGAGTCAGTGACTGGATGCCTGAGTTTGAGAGTGGATCTGACACTTGAGAAAGACCAATAACATGTCAAGTGAAGCTTGCAGTGAGAGAGCACACAGGGTCTGCACTAGTAGCCATCACCCATGTTTTAAGGCCTATTTCTGTACATAGTTGAGAAAGTTGTGTCAGTTCTTGCCTATATAACTGAGAGGGTGGAGCAGTACACCTCTCTCAGTGTCATGAGATGTTTAAGTAAATGTGCTAGTATTTAACTGCCTATTCTAATAAGTCTATGGCTGCCTAAATGTATATGTAGGTAACTGGAAAAATACTTTAGTGCCCGCATTAGACAATAGGGATATGTAGGTGTCACTGAAACTACCTTTGAGTTTGCTGCATGCATAAATAATTTCTGGGGAGTGACTGAATGTATAAGTGCTTCTGCAGCTGTCTCTGTAACTGAAAGAGAGGATCTATGCTTTTGTGAACGTCAATTATTTTAAGGATGGCATACTCTATGTAGTACTTGGCATAAAGGCCGGCAGGTGCAAATGTAACATATTCAACTCAAAAGAACATCTGCCAATGTCCTAAGCAGACAACAGCATCCTTTATAGCATACCTACAGCATATCTTCAACATCTGCTATTTGCACTAAAAGTATGTGCACTAAAACATGGGGTTGCGGTACAAAAGGGGGTGGTGATGGACGGAGCATCTGAATCAATCAAACACTCACACCCAGTCAAAAGATCTGAGTTTAATCCATCACCGTTCTTTAGCCCATTCTACCACCCCAGTTCAGCATGGCTATATGCAAATCAGTCTGACCCTGTGCCTCATGGGAACAGTCCAGCCTGAACTGTCAAGCCATGTCTTCCCTGGACCGGAAACAAGCTTCCGAGGACCGGTTTCTGGCATTCCAGCCGTCTTCAGCCCGGCTTGCTTGAATCCAGTGGCAAAGTGAGCAAGGGACTCACGTCTGAGCATACCCTGCCACACTTATGGTGGCCAAAAGCGGTACAAAAGGGGGTGGTGATGGACGGAGCATCTGAATCAATCAAACACTCACACCCAGTCAAAAGATCTGGGTTTAATCCATCACCGTTCTTTAGCCCACTCTGCCACCCCAGTTCAGACATGGCTATATGCAAATCAGTCTGACCCTGCGCCTCATGGGAACAGTCCAGCCCGAACTGCCAAGCCATGTCTTCCCTGGACCGGAAACAAGCTTCCGAGGACCGGTTTCATGCAGAATTCCCGCTCTAAAGAAGTACAACAACAAATTTGTACACATCAAATCAGGGAATCTTCCCATGGGGCGCAGCAGCACCGGCAAACTACTTTGTTTGCACAAGGTGGCCGGGAGTGCTGCGGACGATGCCAAATGCCCAAGTCCTCGACATTGCAAATCAACTGAGAACAACATGGCAAGAAACATCAGGACTCATATTCACAGCTGAAGCAATATTTTCCAGGGCCCACATCTCAACATTGCAAAATAACCAGTAGGCACACAATACGATACCCATACTAGTCATTGTCACTGAGGTGATCTCCTGTGGACTTCTCGGCCTGTGATTTCCGTTGTTTTTCCTGCCCCCTCCATGCTTGGTGAGCAGTTCCATCAAACAAGACTTTTAACTTGGCTTGATATAGCAGGGAGTATGGGATTTGTGCCTGCAAAAGGATGTGTTTCGCCAGGAGGAATTCCCGCTGTGCTGCTTGCACCGCCGGGGTGAAGTCCAGGTAAAATGAGATGGTGTTCCCCTTGTGCAGCAGCTGACCTTTCTCTCTAGCCAGCCAGAGGACGAGATCTATGCCCTGGTAATTCAAGAGCTTTGCAATGATGGGCCTGGGTGGCGCACCAACAGGGGGTTTTTGCCCCAGCGATCAATGAGCTCTTTTTACTACAAAGACTGAGGAGAGATGGGGATCAAACAGTTTGTGAAGCAGGTCTGTGATGAAGGTCTCCATTTTAGATATGGCGCTCGTCTCTGGAATTCCAGTAATGCAAAGATTGTTACCTCGCGATCTCGCTTCCAAGTCGTCATTTTTAGCTCTGATGAGCCTCAGCAGTTTATCCATGTGGAGCAACTGCTTCTTCGTCTCCACCTGGAATTCATGAAACTTGGTACGGCGGTTCACCAGTGCATCAAGATGCATCTCATGCACCTGTCACCTGGGTTTTGACTGAATCCAGCTGTGACGTTAGAGTGTCTAATTTCGTGTCTATGTTGCGGAGGCTGGACCGCATCTCCAGCATAAGGGTCCTCAGGTCCTCTCCTTGATCTTCCGCGTGCGAGTCCTGCTGACCATCCATCTGCGCCTCATGCTCCGGCTCAGCATGTTGTGCGGTACCCTTATTTTCTTAAGTCAGCTTTGGTTGCTTGTTGTCCTGCTTGCTCATGACTACCAAGGTGCTGGATGTATGATAGGGAAGCTCCGACTGAGGCCGCACTGGCAAGCCAGTATGAGAGCGAGGTGCCACGTCCCTCCACGCCATCTATGCACAATGCCTCTGCGGTGAAGTGCCACCACCACAGGTGCCCATCAGCCGTCCCGTGCAGCATGTGCAACTATCAAACTGACCAAGCAGGGGAGGTTTCAATTGTATCTCAAGTCTCTTTTTAACTACTGTGCAATACACAAAGCTGCTAATGCGGGTAGATTGCGGCCAAGGCGTGCATCCTGCAGCAGTGACAGTTGTGCAACCAGGCTCACCAAACGCAGCAGATAGATCAGTGATCCACACAGCGTCAGCGTTTAAACGTGAGTTGACTCAGACAACATGTATTGCACATCGGGCAGGATTTCACTTCTCCAGAACCAACAAAGGGGCTGCCAGCCACAATCCACACTGGAGATCTCTTCCCTAGTCCCCTAGTGGGTAGAGGTCCTCACAGCTGCACCCTCAAAAATAGGCATCAGCGCCAGGTTCAGATATGTGTCGCCTCATGCGCTCACAATATGACGGCCGCCAGGTGAGGGCTCATTCATGGGTACCACATTGACTCAAGCAATGACCGAAACACACTGTAGGCGCGCCGCCCTTTCGCCAACCCGGGCAGTATTTACAGAGGGTCCACAGTTGGATCAGCAGCCAGAGGTAGTGTTAGTGCGTGCCATACATGGTGATCAGGGGCCCACCCGCAGGGTGTCGTTGAGCTTTTCGTCTTCCATACAGCTCCTACTCAGAGTTTGAAGGTATGCAATCACTTTTCAGCCCGCTGAAGCTTATCACCTGAACCCGCTTCCCAGGGCCTGGCCTAATGGCAGGGACTTCATGGCCGCTTCACCAACCGCCGGCAGCCGCCGGCTCAATTTTCGCGGCTCCCCAAGGTCCCGGATTAGGACTCATGGCCAAGGCGTTTTCAGATTCTCACCCCTCAGTCAGCTCTTATCTCCACACAGGCTCGCAGCCGCTTTCCACCACCTGTCTTCAGAGCGTCGCGTCTTGAGCCCCAGCCCAGCCGTCAGGAGTCAGGCAGCCACTCTTCAAGCAGTATTTGGCCTACGGCCCGCCAGCAGCCGCGTGCTCAATTGTTGAGGCTCCCCGCCGTCAGCACAGCCGGTATCACGCAGTTCTCCAGCGCTTGTGCCCCGACTCGCATATCTTGGCTTCAGGGCTCAGGCAGACCTTCTGATCACCGCCATCAGAGTCCACGAACATCCAGCCATGTGTTAAGTTGGTCAGGGAAATACAGCATCTACCCGAAGTGCAGGATTAATGCAGGATTTGATCCCGGCAGGTGACATATCTTTGAAGTCTGCTATGTGCACTAAAATGTGGGTTTGACACTTCAGAAACACATACAACATACCAAGTAAAGCTTGCAGTGATAGTCCACAGACAGGATTTGCACTAGTAGCCATCACCCATTTTGAAGAACGATGTATCTGCATTGTTGAGAAGATTTTGTCATTATTTACCTCCATATGGGAGAGAATGTAGAAGTACACCTCTATCAGTACCATGAGATGTTTAAGTAAATGTGCTGGTATGTATCTGCTTGCTATAATACCTCTAAGACTGTCCAAATGTGTATGTAGGTGGCTGCATAGTGCTGTGTTAGGTAATACAGAGCTGTGTAGGTGTGACTGCAACCATCTTTGTGTCTGCTGCATGCATTCATAGTTTCTGGTAAGTGACTGAATCTATATGTGCTTCTGTAGCTGTCTTAATAGCTGAAACAGAGGTCTTATTTTATTCTGAACATGTATGTCAGTTGCTTTGGAGTTGCCATACTCCATGTAGTACTTGGCATAGGGGCGTGCAAGTTCACAAGTAACAGTGAACTGAAAAGAACATCTCTCCTTTTTTAAGCACAAACCAGCATGCTTCATAGCATACTTACAGCATCTCTCACTTGTGACTTGTGCACACTGAAATTGGATTTAAAACTTGTCAAACAGCTTTTACATGGTAAATCAATCTACTAGTGAAAGTGGACACTCAGGACCTGTTCTACCAAGCACCATCCATGTTTGAAAGAGTATTTCACGACATGAATTAGAAGGTTGTGTCAGTACTTGCCAACCTATCTGAGAAATTGTAGGAGTACACCTGTAGCAGTGCCATGAGACGTTTAAGTAAATGTGCTGGTATGTGACTGTCTATTTTAGTATCTCTATGGCTCTCTAAATATCTATATAAGCAGCTATAAACAAGTAACTGATGTGCTTGTGCTATGGAAAGGGAAGCAGTATAGATGTATCTACAACTATGTTTGTATCTGTTGGATGCACAAGTTTCTGGGTAAGTGGCTGAATGTATATGTGCTTCTGTAGCCGTCTGACAAAGCAGTGCAACAGAACTACAACACCCAGAATTCAAAGACAAACACTCTTTGAGAACTCTACATCATATATGCACATGTAAATATTACTACTTCTTCTAATGCCTTTCTAACTACAAGTTTAATTATTAATTTACCGTTGTGTTTACTACCAATTACACTATGTAGTAAGCAGCAAATGTAAAACATACTAATTCAAAGCAACAAATTGTGAACCACCTTTTCATACACCTAGGGCCCGATTAAGACTTTGGTGGTGCGGCACAGGGTCTGCCCTGCTGCCGCACAGCCAATGCCATGGTGGACTGCCCGCCAGTTTAGGAGCTTCCTCCTGCATGGTGGATTTGCTTTTGACATTCTCATGGCAGTGCCCTGATAATGGGCACCACAATGGGAATGCCAAAAACAGTTCCTACATAGGGGAATTGGTGGGCATGCACTATGTACCTCCACAGGGCATGAGGCACCATGTGGCATTGTACGGCCCTTTGTTTCCTCTCCACCACGGTTTATATGGTAGTGGAACAACATGAAAACCGCAGCTGAGAGGAAACTTGTAATACGCCTGGTGGGGTATATTACTGCTGCAATACCACCAGGAAACAGCAGTTCCCTGGCGGCTGCGGCAGGGCTTTGGTGGTCCCAACGCCCATATTGTAAGAGGGCAGTTGGGAGACTGCCACCACTGTGATCACACAAGTCTGTCAGTCTATGGACTGCCAGACTCGAACTTTCTCACATATGCATACACCTTTTCAATCATTGTTTTCCCCAAATTAAGGGGCCGATTATGATCGCAGACGGACTTGCGTCCGTCCGCGATCATTGAGGAAGAGGGGACGTCCGCATGGGCTGCGGAGTCCCCTCCTGTGCGATTAGGATGTGACCGCCAGGGTGGCGGTCACATCCTCTATTTTTAACATTGCGGCGGGTGCGGCTTCAAGCTGCACCCGCGGCAATGTTAAAAATGCACGCATTGCATTTGCATGCAGAAAGAGGCAGGCACCGCGCGGTGCCTGCCGCTTTCTGCATACAAATGCAGGGGGGTACCCCCCATGTGCACCCCCCCCCTTCACCTAGGGGGCCCGCAACGGGCCCCCGCAGTGAAGTTACACATGCTTTTCCACGGCGGAAAAGCCGCAGCGGAAAAGCATGTTTGCAGGCACATACTAATCTGGTGGACGGTGTCTGAGAGACACCGTCACCAGATTAGTGCTTTTCCTCCGCAGTTGTAAGCCAACCGCGGAGGAAAAGCTGCGGACGGAAACCAGGACCCACCAGCCATCCTAATGTGGCGGTGGGTCTTTGGTGGGTCCGCTGCGGATTTTCCGCATCCTCCGGGCCGGCGGTGGCTTCCGCCGGCCCGGAGGATGCGGAAAATCCGCAATTATAATGAGCCCCTAAATGTAATTTACATGCCTACGAATTACTTTTGTTGATCAAATCATATTTTTTGGTCTTCATAGATACAATGCTGTCAGGAAAAGTGAAAACTAAGCAGAAGAATTAAACACCACTCTCACACAAAGCAACCATTAATGGCAATTTTCAACTTTGCACCTTCGGATGGCAGAACATAAAAACATAGTTTTATTTTTAAGATTTTGTTACGCCATTCCTGAATGGTTAGTCTGTTTTAATCCTTTCATGTACTTTTATAAAGAAGCCCGATATATAGTGGACATTTTGCACACTTCTGACATTGGGCTATACTTAGGCTATATTTGGGTGATATTTCAGCTACATTTGGGCTCTTTTTTCCTCTGGTGGCTGTCTTTGGAGACTTATTTGATTTGAACCTCCCTATCTCCTCCTTTACTGCAGTATCCTTAGTAGAACATGCTTTCAGTTTTCCACTGCGATTCCATCAAGATGGGAGTCAGATGAGCTACACTTTTGGCATGAATTCAGAATGTTAGCACTCTAGTTGCTCCTTAGATCACTTTAGTAAACTGCTGATCAACAGGAAGTTAACTAGCAGTCTGCTTCTGGTGTTGAAGGTGCATGTTTCAGTCTACATGTCAGAATGTTTTAATGAAATAAAAGAGGAAGATGTTTGAGAACTCACTTAAAACGCGTCCTAATTATTTTTTCTTCACCACTAACCATAATTTATATGACAAAATGACCCCCCCCCCATTGTGTTTCTTTCTAAATTAAATGTTTTAAGTTTTACTAGTTTAATTTAATGAAGATGGCTTTAGGCGAGCCATACTTTTGTCATAAGTAGACTGTTAACACTCTAGTTGTTCTTCAGAACACTCTGAGAGGCTGCAGTAGAACACACAGTACTCAACTGGCAGGCTGCTCCTGTTGGAAGTATATATTGTACTGATGATGTCAGACTTCATTGTCATATGGCTGAGAAATATAGTATGAATATGCAGAAAATATGCTCTCTTGTTAGCTTCTGGAGAACCTTCTACACATTCTATGGGAAAATCATGAGAAAACAGTTCTCTCAAACATGATTGATGTACTCGCAGTAGAAGGCTTTTTCACAGGGTAAAATCCCCTTACAAAACACCAAATTTCCTAAAACTAGTACGGTACCATCAATAAATGATTTCTACTTTTTGTGACCCTCAAAATCGGCCATTCACTACGAATGCATTTCAATGGGGTGCTATAATGTACATTGATCCCAAGATGGCTTGCAGCTCTTCCGGTTGAAGTGCCGACAGCCAAGCATATTTTCACCTTTTCATCTGTGCTTAGGCTCTGCCCGGATATCCCTATTTGCTTTCCCTTCAATTTCTCATCAACTACTGTTTGGATTTATACCAAATAGCTGAAAATGTGATCCGCAAATAGAGATATATATACTACTCACTGGCAGAGGCACGACAATGGACCTGATAAGGCAGAAGGGAGGAGATAGGGGTCTGCACATGTAAAACATGTGCAGGGGGAAAAGGGGCAGGGCAGGAGCAGCAAGCTGACCATGGAGGACAGGTAGGATGGACACTGGAATCAGAACACACCATGGAGAGCCGCAGTGAGACTATAATGACATACACACAGACAACGGAGGTAAGGTGGGAGGGGGTCAGGGTCACAAAGCTAACTACACAGGGCAGTTGTGAGGGGCTGTGGCATCACAGAAGACAATGCATGGCAAGCGGGAGGGTTAGTTGCAGCACAACGGCCATGATGGGCAATAGGGAGGGGCAGGGTATACACAAAGGACTATTGAGAACAGAAAAGAGAGGTAGGGGCTGGACACAGAAAAAAGAGGGTAGGGAAAGGGGCTTTACAACAGACCCCCCAGGGCAGACATGAGGAGCAGTTGCAGCACAAAAGAGCATGGCACGCAGAAGGGAGTGGCAGGAAAAAGTGTGATGGAGGACAGGAGGGAGGGGATAGGGGCATGGAACTTGAACAGCCAGGGCGGAGGTGGCAGTAACAGTTGGCAGACTTCGGACCATGCTAGACAGGTGGGAGGGCCAGTGGCAGCTCAACAGAAAACTGTAGATAGGAGGGTGGCAGGTCCAGGGAATATGGTGGGAAAAATAGAAGGGCAAGGGTAGGGCCATGCACACAGACATCGGAGGGCAGGCGGAAGGAGAGTAGAGGCAGCAAGCTAAGCACAAATGCCAAGCAGGAGGGCAATGAGCATTGGGGAACGAAGGGCAGGATGAATGTGCTGGGACATCAATCTAAATGGAGGGCAGCGGCAACACATCGGACCATGCAGGGCAAGAGGGAGGGGGCTGGTGCATACACTCGGACAACAGACGATAGGCAGGAGGTGGATAGGGCAGCAAGCTAACTGTTTAGGGTCACAACACCGGTATTGTTTGACCTAGAAAGGTTGTGCAGTGAACTAGTGCCGACTTGGGATTAATTGTCATGTTGGGAGCACATTATAATACAACCTCATTGTGCCAACAGTATGATCAAAAATGGACTTGCGCAACCCATGATTCTATATTCTATATGGTTTATATTTTTAGTTTCATTGTTATTTGTTATTTTGACATCCAAGGACAATTCTTGATTTAATGAGGCATGGCATGTAATAACAATACGATTATTTGACCTAGTACAGTGAATCAGTGCCCATTTGGGCTCAACTGTGTTACTGAGTACAAGTTATACAACGTTATTTGTATCTGCAGCATTTCTGTGTTTAACAAAGAGACTTAGGTTGATAATAACCAGGCTCACACAGATAACCACAAATATTGCATTAAACCAGGCACTCTCCCAATGGCCAGATAGTAAATCAAAAAACAATCTTACATAAAATTATTCAATAATATTTTCTGTTCCTACCAATCCCTATGTCATTGATATGTCAAAACATAAAAATAAACTAGAGAACCACCATATTAGTAGTATTGCGTCCCCATTCCTGAATGGCACCATAGCAAACAATGCTGTTCCAGAGTAACCATCTTGTAATGGGGAAACTAAGGGCTCACACTTCAGCAAACA
The DNA here is from genome assembly GCF_964263255.1 of Lissotriton vulgaris. NCBI lineage: Eukaryota > Metazoa > Chordata > Amphibia > Caudata > Salamandridae > Lissotriton > Lissotriton vulgaris. The sequence continues at coordinate 1,220,229,599 of NC_141685.1, read as the reverse complement.
TGGAAAATTCCAAGGGTCTAATTTTATGTAGGAAAACAACCTTACATGTTGTCACTCAATGATTTTGCCTGCCAACACAAATCTCTATTCCATCAACATTTCATACCCAAAAAGTATCTCATACTATTCAAAAGGCGTGAATACCATATCCCCATTCCAGCATATCCCCATAACGAACCATGTTTAGTGTCCCATGGTTAAGTACAAAGATAACATTTCAACAAACATTCACGCTGCTAAGAGAGTGATCTTGGATCAAAAGATAGCCACACACTAGGAATATTATCTATTAATATGACACAGATCTCATAAGGAAGTACAGCATACCTATTTCACCACTCCTTCTTAGATAGTACACTATCATTATCAAAAGACTACAAATGCTCCTATAAATTAACTCCATCAGGCTTAACACTTAAGTTATCAATCTCACTGCAAAGGGCCAGGAACAAATCTATGTATGTATAACCAGGTCTTTCAACCCTTATTAACTCTTACTCCATAAAACTAAGCACAGCCCACAGATATTCACAAGAAATTATAAAATTCCTTATCTGTGCTTTGGCCCTGTTCTATGGCTTATAAACGGCAAATCCATGTTGCCCTAGTTTGTCTCAGCAGTAATTCCGTCACCACCCTTTGTATTCTTCAGTATGCGGTCAATCGATATGTGGTCAATCCAACCACCATTAAGACAGAATGACCCATCCTGCCAACAGCCAGACCCTCCTCTGTGATATTGTATGGGAAGAATTCACAAAGACCAATTGCTAACTACACCTTGTCATGTGACCCAGGAAGCAGGCTGCAGATAATAAATGGTTAGGAGAACAAAATGCCAACTTTCTAAAAGTGGCGTTTTTAGAATTGTGGCTTGAAATCCGATTTTACTATTTAAGGGGGCTTTAATTAATGAAACTACTTCCGATGCAAACCTGGCTCCCAATCAAAGGTTATCACTTATTAAATGTCATAAGGTAACATCTCCCATGGTAGAGGTTGGCCTTGCAAAGGTGAAAAATGAATTTGGAAGTTTTTCACTATCAGGACATGTAAAGCCTTAATGTATTTCATGATTCCTGCCATAGCTCAACTCTCTTGACTATCACAATATACCAGCATGACTCATATCATTCCTCCCAATACGTATGAATGAACAAATGTCTTGTACCCTGACTTTTGACCACATTACATGCTGTTGGTAATAGCTCGCTGCAGCTGGTTTTCCGCCGTTTGTTTGAAAAGGCTTAATAGCTTTTACAAATGTTTTACCATGCATATGCATGGTCAGGTTTCAGGAACCATGGAAACATCCAGAAAATCCACCAGTATAAGTATCAAGCAACCGGCATAGATGACCTCCACATGAACCTTCTGGAAGACCGCCCTCATCAAATTAATCCCCTGCACCTGCTCCCTGCTATAAGCAATTAGAATTCAACCTTTGTAAACATTTGAAAACACCTTCTAGAAGATAAGCGCATCAATTGAATCCCCTGCACCTGCTCCTTGCTATAAGCAATTAGAATGTGACCTTTGTGAACATTCTAAAACACCTTCTAGAAGATAGCCTCATCAAATTAATCTTTTGCACCTGTTCCTTGCTGTAAGCATTTAGAATGCAACCTTTGTGAACATTCTAAAGCGCCTTCTAGAAGGCAGCCTAATCAAGTTAATTATCTGCACCTGTTCCTTGTTACAAACAATTAGAATGTGACCTTCATGAACGTTCTAACGCAGTCTTGTTTAAATACCGTCCACACTATTACCCTTTGCTTAGCCTTTTTGTCTCCCACTTAACTGTTTCTCAGTTTTCAGGACTCTGTCTGGCCAGCTCCCGTAATCCTTTCCCTTCGACCTCACCGCAAGGAATGTCCTGCATCAGTCTTGTACCTGGATGGAAAAAAGAACATGAAGTAAAAGAGAGACGCATTAACAGACTTGATGTTACTATGCACTGAGCTCAGTCACAGCATTGTGCTGTGAACAAGGTAACCAGAGTTTTTCTTCAACTTGTGCATATTGTTAGCAGGGCTCTCCCAGAGAAAATTTGGGTTAAGCTAATCCTGTCCAAATCTGCTTGTGGGGTTGATGCTAAAATCATACTACTACATTTTCAAAAATGTTGATAAAGGAGCCTCTACGAACAATCTAAATAAAACAAAACAACAACAAAACCAAAGGTTGGTTGAGATTTCAAAATATTTTGTGAGGTGATACCTTAAGATATTAAGTTAATAATAGACAAATGCTTTATTATTTGTTTGTTTAAAGGTACCATATATGCTGGTACCATTCATCAGACTGGTGTGAAAGCCTGCTAGAGTTTTGCTGTTGAGTAGACGAGCCACAGCAACTTTGACTGTACACGCTCTCTCCACACAAACCCCCTTCCCCCTGGGATTTACCATTGGACAGAGGGCAAGTCTTGGGAGATTTTCGGAAACTAGCATCACTGCCCCATTTGAATCATCTGGGTTCAGGTAAGAGGCTTGACAATGTACTTGTTCTACTTTTTAACTGTAACGTACCCTGCACTATGGGTTATTTATGGGCTACCCTAGCAGTGAGTTATATATGTTAAAAATTAAGGTTTAGGCCTGTCAAAAAGTTTATTTTAACAGATCAATATGGCAGTTTAAAACTGCACACAAAGGCTCCAATGGCAGGCCTGAGACGGGTTTGAAAAAGCTACCATACCTAATGTGTGTCACACTCAGTGCTGCAGGCCCACTAGTAGCACAGAATTTATGAGCCCTGGTTACATGTAGTCCCACTTTAATAGGGACTTACAAGTAAATTAAAAATGTCAATTGAGGTAAGCCATTTTTACCAGGTTTAAAGGGGAGATCAGAAGCACTTTCACTCTGGTTAGTAGTGGTAAGTGCACATAGTGTTAACACCAACAAAAATGAATTCAGCAAAACAGGGAGAGTGAAAGCAAAATCTTTGGAAGAAGACAACCTTAAGGCTAACAGGTCTAACATTGCCTTACTAAATGTTCAATTTCACTCTGGATATCCAATGATGTAGTATTCTTTTCAAAACCCTTTAATGTGTGATGTGGCGTACACTTCCAACTGCCTGCATACAACCGTTGGGCTTGAGTTCCATTTTGGGTAGAAAAGGGGTGCCACTTGTCATATGTTTATCCCAATAACATTAAAAATATCTTGTATTTTTTTACACTACACATATGAATGACCTTCAAGCTCTGTGAATAAAAGTTGTTACGAAAGCTCAGAGTATTCCATTAATTCATAAAATCATTATTCGGTTGGAAGCACAACCATGAAAAAGTACAGTAGTTCTTACATAAAATCATGCATATAAATCGCAACTACATAAAATACAGTTGAGTTAAAAGTCAAATACAAATAAAAAGAAGGACAACCCTAGTACAACACTACAGCAATCAATGGGGTCTCAAACGTCTGGGCCACAGTACTGCAGGTAAAAAACACAAATCAACAAACAGAACATACTCATTTGGAAGCATCTGCAAGTACTTGAGGGCAGTACATAGTTGAGGAAAATTCAAAGATTTCAACAGTAGGAGCAAAAACTGTTTCTAGGTATACTCAAATAATTTTAGAACATTACAAACTGTAAAGTGTCCTGTGGGGACCCATTCTAACAACTGCTGGGCAGCCTATGTCCAGTTTGAACCCTACCACTGGGTGAAGCCAGGAGATGGTGTAACTGATTGAATCAGAACCTGACCAATACAAACGTATCTTGCATGTTGAGTACCTGCACTAAGTATTGCTCCCCTCATCAAAGGTTTCAGCAGCTCTGCATGTTCTCTAGTTGACAATGCCCACTCAAGGAACAGCTCATTTACATTATTCAGTTCTCAGGGCAACAGTAAGTGAGAGTTAGAATATAGGTGTGCTCTATCTAAAGAAGCAAAAGCAGCCTTCACATAGGCTATCAAGGGAATTCTGTGTGCAGAGTTGAGAAACAAGCAGTCCTCAAGGATCAATCTATTAAGCTTTAGATCCTCCCTAGTCCGAATCTTTATGAAAGACACCAATGGACTGAGGCCAACTTTGTCAGTTAGATAACTTATCTCAAGCTCCACATGAACTGAGAAGGCAGGAGTACACTGCGGACCCTGAGCAACTCGCCATAAAAAATGGCTTTATGTCACCTGGATTATATCATTCTTCACATACCCACAGATCTCACTATAACACCAGATCCTGGACCTCTGCATCAAATGATAGATTAGGGTGGCTGGGACTTTACCCAAAGTGTGTTAGGCCATTTTCAAGTACTTAGAACTGGTAGACCGTGGCCAATAATCATAACATAAGGTTTAGTCAAATTGACTGTAAAGTCAGACTTCCCATAAATGCAACAAACTAATCCAGGAGTAGTTGCAATTCCCTAGCCATACTTGCCATGAGAGGCACACCATCGGCATATAACAATACCAGAATTGGTCTCGTTCCAACCTCTGGGCAATCTGCCTGTACTGAAAGGAGAGCTTGCTCAAGCCCAATGACATAAAGGGTAAACAGAAATGGAAAAAGGATGCACCCCTGCTGGACACCTCTTCTATTGGGAACAGGCCAGGTGCCCCTTGCGAAGAGCCCACTGAGGCTGAAGTAAAAGAGTGCATATCAGCTACAAAAGCCACCATATTTGGGTCCAACCCTACTGCAAGATGCAAGAAGTAAGGCCCAGACTTTTGTGCGGTTCAGCCAGTCAAATGCGGATGTGAGGGATTTGGGCTGGGTCAGAGTGTATTGTTCATGATGAAATAAAGATTAAGACATTGGTCATATGTAGTCCTACCAGGCCTTATTGTGTGATAAATCTCTAATCCCTTGTATAACTTCATTAGTGAAAATACCAGGGAATTACTCCCCATCTCTGATGCTATCTGGACATCACCCTCCTCAACCTCCCCACAAATATATAGCCCTTTAAAATGACCAACCCACTGTTGCTCTGAAATATGGTGTTAAATTACAGGTTCTGAACCCTCCACAAAACAGGGCCTGTTTCCCACTCTCAAAAAAAGAGAGCTATCTCCACACTCAATCACCTGGCTTAGCTCCTTCTGCTGTTTCCTACAGTATAGATTGTATGCAGGCTACAACACAACTCCTACCTCTAGGGGTCTGCTTCAGAGCTGCCTTCAATTGCCAGATGCTTCTTGTTGAGTCACTATTAAACCACTTTGGATCTTGAACACCTGAATGGGTCGTTGGAGCTGACAAAAGATTAAAACATTTCCAGGCGATGCTCTCAAATGCTTTCAAAATGTCCCTCTTCAGGGATTTAACATCCAAACAAGTGGTCATCTCCTGAAAAGATGCCATGAATAGGGAAGCTGTTAAATACTTCGGATCCACCTGGGTCCAATTAAGTCTCCCACCTTGATCAACTAGTGAGAGTTTCCTGTAATTCCCTGTCCAAGAGTTATCAACTTCGAAAATCCCATTAATAACTAAAGACACAAGAATATGGTCACTGAATGGGCTATGAATAATGTCAAAATTGGTAATATACAAAAACAGGTGTGTGGAGACAAAGATAAAGTCAATAAATTATCTACATCACCTCCCATTAAATGTTGCAAAAATAAGAGGATTAGGTGAGTTTACTAGTTTTTCCAAACCAAACAAAAGATTATAAGAATCTAGAATTCCACCAGGTTCCATGCCCTTCTTAGAATGTTCAAAGTGAAGCCCCTTAGATAGCATACAGTTCAATTTAAGAACATCAGACACTAACATTAGCATTTCACTAGCAGTACCAGTCTCCTCCACAGAGTTCAGAGCGGTGTTTTAACATTAAAAACTGGGAGTCCCATCAGACCCAAAACTGGCATTATAAAAAATTAACCAGTACAATCAAAGTGGTACTCGGCAACACTATTCTTAACCTCTGCAGAGTATGTTCCTCCCAATGCAGGTCAAGGACATACCCACTCAGTTCATCTGCAAAAAAAGTACTCAGACCCTCATTGGCCCTCCCTACCACTAACAGCACTGCAAGTGAAAAACAGGTTGTGTAACATTCCAGAAAAAAATATGTTCTTCACCTCCCTTGTTTCTTAGCTGATAACCCCATGATATTCCATAACAATAGCTTCAAGCCCTCAAGATTCTCTACTGAGATGGCCACTGTTGAGGTGGTAGACAAATTAAAGAAGTGGGTGACTCAGTAGTAGCCACTGCAGGAGTAGGGGGCAACAGGAGTAGCAGTGATGGATCAAAATTAATGTCAGTCAGTCACACAACTCTATACTACTCAAAGAAGCAAAGCGGTTTGTGAGGCCCAAGGAGAAGAAGTGCTTTGTCACTAACCGTTTTCTACCAAAGACACCCCGTATCTGCCACACTTGGGACGTAAGGGGGCCACAGACCTTTTCAGGCTTGTAAAAAAAATCAAAGGGAGGGCTACTATGCCAGGTGGGTATGAACGCCTGAATAAAGAAGTGGCAGCTAGAATTTACCACCACACAGTCTCCCGTCCAGCTCTTGCTTTCAACCCCCACCCAGCTGACTCTTTTGACCATGATAATTGAAACAGAAATCCCCAAACCAATGCGGGGGTGTAGATTGAACCAACCCACCACTTTGTTTTTTAAACTCCTGAAAGGATTTGGGTGCCTGATAAGTCTGGAAAGGAATGTTGCCAGAACCACAACATATGGGCTCACCTCAGGAAGCAAATTGAGCTTGTCCGGATTGTTCGTAGGTCAGGGAGGGGCAGGAGCACAGGGAGTAGATGCCTCATTCGAAGTGGTTTGAACCTGGGGCACCAAGGGGCAACCTTAGGAACCCTGGGAAGCTCAGGAGTGCTTACAAAGGGCTCTGGAATCACTCAGGGCCTACTGACACTACCAGCTAAATCAGAGACCCCTGGATTAACCACCTCAGGTAACGTATGGTTCCCCGGCTGCAGGGCCCTACCAGAATTTCTATGGACAGAATTGCAGATACTCAGGACTCAATATGAGTTATACAACACAAGGATTCTACCATTTATTACATGGATATATATATATATATGCATAAGAATGTGCTATTCTTACTTGAGGTGTTAATTATATTAAAGTGCTACGTAAATGAAAAATAAAAAAAAGAATGTTCTAAGCACCTTCTATTAGTTTTAGGAAGGGCAATATTTCCAAAATTATAAAATACCCCTCACACACTGAAACCTGATTCAGTGTCATGCTTCATCATTGGGGTCTTCCCACCCCTCTATGAGACGGGGTGGGCTACAACCTACGTAGACGCGGTAGCACTTTATTAGGTGATTAGTGAATATGTGTAATGCGTGGGATTGTGAAAAAAAAGTGTACAATGGTTCAAAATTATCTGGCTAGTGGAAAAATATATACTTTATTGACTTCCTTAGCTGAGAATAGTAAAAATGGAGAGGTGTAGATGGTGTACTATGATGAGTCCAAGTTCAAGTTTATTTTTTTTGCATAGTTTGTTAAAACCATTGTAATACAAAGATATTTCATTACAAGACAATTTTTACATATAAAAACTCAATAGTTCTAAAAGCGATAACATTTTGTTAAAAGACTGTACTATAATTATTCAAATGATGTAAGTCCAGTGTTTAGGCGCGTTATGACCCGCAGTGCATGTCTCATTTTTTTGCCCATGATAGTCCCTTACTGTGTTGATTGTTTATATCTGCAAAATTGAGTTTAGAGAGTTAATTATCTGCCAATAATGAGTCACCTTCAACAAGGTAGACATGTTTCGGAAGCCATCCCCTTGGCTTTCTTCCTCCGGACCAAAAAACGATCCCTATTTCACCACGCTGGGTGATATAATAATGAATGTACAGCAGTTTGAAAGATATACACGTAGTATATTTTGCAACAAAATCTGAAATGAAAAAAACATTGAGAAAAAACACTGACATTCATTATTTATCACATCATATAATCACATCACCATCATGTGGTAAATATAATGCTCTTTTGTCACTGTGATATATTTCTCTTATGCAACCCTGTTGTGGGTATTAGTACCACTTGGTAAATATCCTCTACTCATATGCCCACTAAAGAAACACTCCTCTTTGTTGTGGTGCCCAGTTTCACATTTATTCAGAACTCATTCATACATATGTCAGATTTTGCAAATTACATCTTTCGTTCCAACACATTTATACATATTAAATAGAAAGTTATATACAATTGTTATGTACTGTTTATGGTATTTGATAGATTTTCAAAACAACTATGCACTCGCTCATTTCGAAATATGTTCTCATGACGTGCCTTTAATGTTTGATGGATGCTCAACAGACTTCTGTGCACTCGCACTTTAAAAAAAAAAATTCTCACATGGCATGCCGTTATAAATAATGTTGGTATGCATGCTCCCAAAATTAACATGCCATCTAAGGTTGCTATAAATACATACATCTGTATGTTATCGTTTCCACTCCATGAGCTGTCACAAGAGGTGTAAGGGCGCCTTCAAATAGACACTGTGAGCATTTTTAAACACAGAGGGAAGAAAAGGGGGCTTTTAACACAGGAGTCGTTGTGGTATACAAATTAAATCAAGAATGCGGTCTCTTTTGGCTCTTTTAAAGACATGCAGTTATCTTACTAACATGCTGGAAGGAGCATGGTCACCAAGGAATTACCGTCTCGTGGCTCGCCGGAACCTGGTCTGGGGGTTGTCCAAGCCATGTATGGAGGCGCGCTCAGAAAATTAAACCAGCTGGGGAAAGAAACACTAGATGGGGCAAGTTCAAAGATGGCCCCCGGTAAATGGATTCGGAAAGGGGCTCATTTTAATCTACTTCCTGTTTCGAATTTTTTGGTTTTATCGGTTGAAAAAGTGAATAATTTCATGTTAGCTTGTTGTGAAGGCTGAGAAAAAAGGGGACCATGTTTTATATATATAGAAAACATGTTTTTGAAGGACCAGAAAAAAGGGATAGATGGAGTGGAATTGGCAATCGAATTCTTGCAGCAAAAGACAACTTTTTGATCTAGAGATGTATGTTCTGAATCCAATGTAGCCAACGGGCTGAAAAAATGTTATATCCTGTCAAGGAATAAATATTGAAAAAAATGAAAAAATGAAGTAATGAAAAAAATATTTTTATTTGAGAAAAGAGTGTGCGTACACTTAGGTTCAAACATATCGGGTCTATAGAACAAAGAGAGGCTGGTCCTGAAAGGCAAAAGAGCCTCATAGTTAAAAAAAAATGTTTGTTATGGTTGTGATTGAAGTACTATGCATTAATTAAGAAAGTATGCTTTGAAAACAATTGGGAAAGTACACTTTTGAAAAAAGTTTTTTGTTCCTTGCAACAGTATTGGGTGGATTTTAGGTGGCCAGTGGGAATTTGTAAGCCTCAAGACAACTTCTTCTATTGGATTGCAATTTAAAATCTTTTTAGGATCTGTTTCAGAATCGTCTGCATCAGAGCTGATTCCATGGAATTTCATAATTTAGGCCTTTTTCATGAGTTCTCAGACAGAACACCCACCGTTGTTCTTCTTCGAACAAATATCTTTCGTTTTGGATTTGTTCGATTATTATCCCACTTGTGACCTTTTTCCCAAAAATGGGCTGCCAATTTGGTGGTACTCTTTTTGCATTTTATGTTTCTTTTATGTTCCCCTACCCTTATCTTGACGGGGTGTGTGGTAATTCCTAAGTACTCTAAAAGAAACGGACAAGTAATGAGATAAGCCATATTTTTCGAATTTCATGTGGTAAAACTTCTCTGGTCCCATCTAGTTCCATCTTGGAAGAGTATGGCTTTACTTTTTTTAGTCAGTTTACACACATTGCACATTCCACAGGGGTGATGCCCAGAGATTGGTGGCATGAGGGTAGTTTGCACAATCTGTTTGTCTCTTCTTTCTTTTGGTCTGGTGTGTACCACCAGATCCTGGATACTCTTACCTCTTCTATGAGAGAAGATAGGTTTTGGTAAATTGAAGACTCCACTGTTGAGAATTCGCCAGTGTTTGTTTACAATTTTCGTGATCCCATTAGAGTTTTTTTTAAAGGTTGTTATGCATAGTAGGTGGTTCTCCTCTTCCTTATGGATTTTTGATTCCAAAAGGCTATCTCTGCAGTTGTTGCGCACCCTTTTGTATGAATTATCAATCACCTTTTTGGGATATTGGCGTTTCTCTAGTTTCTTTTTTAGATCGCTTGATTGATTTTTCAAATCTTCAATTTCAGTGCAGTTCCTACGAAGGCATAGTAATTGTCCATAAGGAAAATTGTCACGAAGATGTCAAGGGTGGAAGCTGTTGTAGGCAATTTATGGAGGTTTCTTTGAAATGGGCTGTCGTTGTTAGTTTCCCTCTTTAGCATGGATATTTAGATCAAGAAAGACTAATTTCTCCTTTGGGATGGTGCTTGTGAACTTGGTCTTGGCAATTCAGCCATGTTAGGAAATGTCTGGCAGTGATCTCATCCCTATTCCAGATGATCAATATGTCCTCTATATATCGTTTCCATATATATCTATATGGTTGCGGAACGGATTGCTAGGATTGAGGGTTTTTTGTTTTTCCATTTGGTGAACGTAGAGACCAGCTATGCTGGGAGCATAGGTGCTTCCCATGCTGGTCCCATGCCTTTGTAGATAAAGTGTGTTTTGGTATTCAAAAAATTCTCTTTGAGGGCCAATTGGCAGCACTTTATGATCATGTTTCTTGGTGTCTGGTAATGCCAATCGGTGTTGAACAAGACATCTTCTAAATTTAAAGTCTTGTTGTGGGGAAGGCTCATAAATTCTTTAATCTCTTTCCATAGTTGGAATTTATCCAATTTTGCCGTTGGTACAAAACCTAGTCCCTTTTCTAGGACTTTAGTCTGTGCCGATGTTAGGATGTGGTTTGTAAGGTTGACCACCAGAGTAATTTCTTGCTGGTTGAGGCCCCTGTTATGCTCCTTGTTGCCATCCGGATTTGTTCTTTGTTTTGTGGAGTCCAGTGAACGTTGTTTCCTCTCCAGTTCCTCACTCTATTTCTCCCTTGGCGTACCTGAAAAAAATGGGGCTGTTCATAGAAGGGGTAGTACTGTGGAGGGTAGTTTCATTGAGGGTAGGCCTCTTGTTGATGTGGGTATATCAGAGGTCCTAGGGGATGCATGGGGTATGGAGGTAGACCTTGGTAGTGGCCCCATCCTTTTTGACCATGGAACCAAGGACATCTGTTGTTACTCCTCCCACCTCAATATGGTTGGTATTTCCCTTTGCTTGAATGAGATCTACTGGATCCTGAATCGGATGAATCATCGTCAGTTGTCATTTTGTGATGGTTCTCCTGAGGTTTTTAATAATTTCCTATGTAAGTATAGATCCTCTCATGGTTTTGAAATGCTACCAACACACTATAAAGTGCTGTGAAAGGTCCCGCTGTGCTAGATGGAAAACATCCTTAACAATGATGATTTTATAACGACTTACCTGAACAACGAAGCCGGAACCACGACTTTCAAAAACCACGACTTTCCTTAAGCACGACTTCCCTAAATCAAGAGTCTCTCCACTACCCTCTGCTCCTGTATAACGTCACTCCTCAGAATTAAGAGAGCATTAGTGGGCTGTGGGGGTCTCCCCCCAAAAAAAGGATGAATAAAAAAAGAGCTAATGGTATGCGTTGTCAAAGCATACTAACATAGTACATTTAGATCCGTTTTTTTTTAAGAGTGGTTCACACAAGAAGTATTGTAATTACAATAGTGCCATCTAATGGCCAAACACGAGATGTTTCATTTGGGGGTTTAGGAAGTCGTGCTAAAAAAGGTAGTGGCTAAGAATATCTTGTGGTTAGACTTTCGTGGTTAAGGAAGTCGTGGTTTAGGCAGTAGTTGTTTGGACATACAACCGTGCTAGATGTGTGCTGGTCAAGAATGGGCCCATTGTGTTCCTGTCGGTGTCAGGAAGAGGTGATGCAGGGCCACCCTCGTTTGGTTTTATCTCAGAATCGCTGTTGGTGTGTCATTGCCTGGACTTGGAACAGTGGACTGGTTTTTGTCCTAGAGTACCCCTGCTCTTGTTACTTTTAATGTTATGGGGAATTTGTGAAGTGCACAGCTACTCCAAGGAGTGTCCCGGCAATAAGAGGTCCCCCATAAAAAGAGAGACAGTATGCACTCACAATCCTGCACAACTTTATTACTGATAGAACAGCCAGTTGCAGGTGAAAAGTGACATTTTAATTAGAAAGGTGGAGCCAAGGGTGGCTCCGCTGCCATTTGTGGATTACATTTCCGACCGCCACACGAGGTGCTCCGAGAAACAATTGGGAGCAGAGCGGAATTCCCCCTAGGTTTCCCTCAGATGGTGAGTATCATAATACGGCGTTTGGAAGGAAACCTCTGATGTCAGGCAGAAAGCCTCAGACAAGCTGTCAGGCGGTTACGGCCTGACATCATAATGAGGCCCTTATAGTTGTACGGGCAAAGCTATAACAGGAGGTTCTCAAACACTAGAAAAAGCTATATTTTGTGAACTTCTTCTCTGAGAGTCAGGCATGTCTAATGCTTTCAGAGGCTATAAGTTGCCCTCCCTATTTTGGTGTTTAAGATGGCTTCATAGAGTACCCATGTTGAACAGCTCTGTGTGTACATGGACCCAGTTACTTTCTATTACTCTTCCTCTATTCTTATGACCTCTAATTGGTTCACTTTGTGATTCTTCATTTTCTTTCCTGTTTTTAGGAGAAAGCATTTTAGATACACATTGATGAGCAGGTTTATATCACTGAAGCTAATATGAATTTTAAAAAAATCATGCAAAAAAGATTTGTCAAATTGACTGACAATGATGGATGAGTGAGGAGATTCTGTTGCATTCATCTCTGGATGTTCCAGAGAATAATAAAAGAGGTATATTTTTGCAAAATGCAAATTAGTATCCCGATGTAGGCACTGCTGTCAAAATTACATACTCAAAGCAGAAAAACACAGTATTTAAATATTATCTTTTTTTTCATTGTTTTTGTGCAAAAGTACTTTACATACAATGGACTAAAAGTACCTGCACGCGTAACACTTATTTTCAAGTGGGATTTCACAATAGGATGGAGAGAGGAGAGGTGACATGATATGATAAAAGCAGTGCATTACAAGCCACTGAAATTGTTTGTCGGATTTGATAGCTTGCAGAAACACTAACCGATTGATCTAATTTCACATGTTTTATTTAACCCTTTAAACAACACGTTGATACCCATGCTGTTTCAAGATGGATGCAACCTGCATCGACGATTGTGAACAAATGCTTCTATTCAAATCTATAGTTTCTCTTTTAAAGTGCAACTATAAGGATTTTAGGGCTTCATTTCATGTGTGGCAGGCAACATCTATACTCACCCAGTCTCTATTATTCCTCTATGCATACACTGATGTGCCATGGTAAAATGTGTTTTAACCGCCATGGCTGAAATCACTTATAAAAATTGGTACAGTACTTCTCTACTCAGGAACTGCTTCTCAATCATTTACTGAATGGTAACTTCCTTCCCTCCACAGAGCCATCCATCACTTCATCACACAGAAACACGGGGTGGCTTACAATCTCTCTCAGCTTCTTCTGCTGTTGCAATGATGTTAACCACATAATTTATCTGGAGGGAATATATGATGTTACAATGTATGCAAATACAACGTATGCTTTTACAACGCAGTCTTTACATTGCTACTGCCATTACATCGCATGATTTTACAACACATGCCATTACAACGCATTCTCTAAAACTACCATTACAACCCATTACAACCCATTCCATTACAACGCATACCATTACAAGGCATAATACTTTTAGGGCAACAGTAGGGTAAGTGTTGGATAGTATAGTGATAAAAATGACTATTCCCACTCTAGTGAGTGCAACAGTAGAGTAAGTGTTGGATAGCGTAAGGTTAAAAATAACAATTCCCATGTACCCCAAAACCAAAACCCACCCTAATACAAAAATAATATCCATTACCTTATAATACGTTGTAATGGCATGCGTTGTAATGGTATGCGTTGTAATGGCATGCGTTGTAGTGACATTCATTGTAATGGCATGCGATGTAGTTGTGTTTTAACAGTTCACATGGAACATCCTCCAGGGTTCCTTCCTATTCAACAAGTAATTGAACTTAGAAATCTTCTACTCTACCCAATATATTCAACACCACGTGTCATCCGAAGATCTTGGACAAATGGGCCTCAGCACCAACATGGTCTAACTCTCCTGGTACTACATCAGTGTATCTTTCTGGTCAGCCCACTGCATCATCAGCTCCTGGATTAATTTTTTGATTGAGCAGACATAGCAGAAAAATCAAAATTCTTGAATAAAAATAATTCAATTAAAATGAATCCTAAAGAAAATAACATCACACATTGTTCTAAGCAAATAATCTAAATACACAGTAAAACCTCCACAAATAATTTCATTCATTATGTATATTTATAAAAGCTCAATTCTGCCGTACATTACTTTGTTACTTAGGAAAACTAGAGAAGTCTATACTGGCAAGATGATGCTTCAACTGAAATCTACTTATCCATTTCTCCACCATCTCTGCTTTGATCCACATATTTAATCCTGATCTCACATTTGTAAAGAGCAAGTGCAAGAGTGCTTATTATATCAACAGATGCCATTTTATCCTTTTGTCCGTTTAACATTTCATTAAAGAAGAACAAGTGCTAAAGTCTTACGAATAAAATACTCAAAATATAAATACAATTTTTCCAGATAAAGTGTGTTGGTGCTTCTAGCGAATAATATATCTTTGGGTGCCCTGAAATTCAGTATCAGAAAACTGCCAGATCAGAAGTAGCACTAAAACAAGCCAGTCTTCTCCAATGTGTTAACCTTTGAAAAAGAACCCACAATTCATCTAGCTAAGTATAATCTATTCATTGTTACTGCAGCGCCTTACTCACGAAAATTGTCATGTGGCCTTATATCTCTTATGTCCCCCTACTCGCTGTACCTAGGCCTCCTCAAACTTAATAGTGCAAGTCATTTTGTCTTTCCAATGTAACTATGTAGGAGGTTTGCTAGTTTGCCAATTCTGGAGGATCAAAGAACATGCATCAGCAATGCTACAAAACTAAAATGTTTTTGACCCATTGTTAATCGCTGGCTTCTTTTAGAGACACCAAAATAATGCCAAATTTAGATCTGGTAACACTACGCATCTATTGGCCTGGCTTATGATTTGAAACACTTTCCGGAGAGGTGTGGACATGTAAAAAATGTATGTACCCATCCCCCTTTGACAAATTTTTGCACCAAAAACAGTTATTGGAAACAGCTAGATACATTTTGTGGAGAGTATCCAGAGTATAATATGCCAGCCACCTTGACAGTAATGCCATTCTTTTATAGTTGGCTGCCCATAAAGATTTATCACCTAACTGTCATTACTTTCCACTCACTCACTAATAGCTGCCATTGTGTTTTTTCTTGCTCCCTTGAAAACATGTCTGCTAGCTCTATTTTTCTGGAAGCCTCATTTAATGTTTTCTACCAGTTTCCAATTCTGTGCAATTTGCCAATGTCGAGAAAACTGCTAATCAATTGAAGCTCTTGTTTTGATTTTTGTAGTGAATCTGCAAGAAATGCTTCATCTTGTTAAAATTTTAAAAGTGTTGCTCACACTGGGAGCCCACCCTGGCAATTAGATCTCCCCATGAAATAGATTTCCCTTGTCCAACAAAGCCCCTAATGTTTTGAAACCTGAAGAGTTACAGAATCTAATCTCATGAGCTGACAGGGAGAGGCCCAGGTAGTTACTCTCCTCCAGCTTCAGTGAGAATCCATCAAAAGAGAACTTAGATACTTTACCGAAGGCACCCTTTCAACTGTGTATATCACCCAAACACTTATCGCTCGGGTTTTTGGAAGCTTCACTATTTTTAAAAACACCGGCACTTTTATATCTGATTCCTAAATCACCTTTGTGATGAAAAAATGATCTAATTCCTCAGTATTATTCATGCATCGGGAGAGAACATTTAGCAAAGTTTCCTGATAGTAGATACTAATGTTAGGACATACCAATCCTCCTTCTTCTTTCTCTAATCGGAGCACCTCCATCTTCACCATAGCCATCTTTTTATTCCAGATAAAGGTTCTTAACACTGAATCAGGTTCGTGAAAAAAATATTAGGAACTTTTTTTGGCACATTTGAAAATAACAATATGAGCCGAGGAAGGATAGACATTTTGATCATGGAAAAATGACCTATGATGGTCAAGGGAAAACTGGACCATCTTTCTAATAGTCCCTCAATTTTGCCTAACATTTTTTTGTAATTTAAATAGGCACAGTTATATCACAAAATTTGTCTGTGTATCTCACACCTAGGTGACTCTGCATCATTAATCCGGCCTTGGTTGCTGAGCCCACTAAGAAATCCCAGGACCCCGGGTGAAGTTCGCTACAATGAGGCCCATGAGAGGACATGTTGTGTGGAGGAGCGTACTTTTGGTATTCTGAAGTCTAAATTCCGGTGTCTGAACTAGAGCGGAGGTGCCCTTCTCTACTCTCCCCAAAAGGTGTGTTAGATCGTAGTTGCAGTACAGAAAAACAATGGTCCTAGACTGTTGTAGCTTAAGATTCAAAACATTATCATTGAATGAGTATAGTCATTTAGGCACAGAAGATCATAAGCACACGCAGAGAAATAGAAAGGCCACTTCCAAAAGACTGATAACTTGAATTTATTCAGTCACACATTGAGTTATTTTTAAAGAAACACACTTTGAATATTTTTGATGTACAATGTTTTATACACACGGTTATCATCAGAGAGAAGGAGGTACATGAAAAGTTAGTGCTCATGCGAGAGAATAAAAGGAAAAAGAAGAAGCAATTGTTGTTGCATTGAGGAAATACGAATATATAAAAGATTAGGGAACCTGCATTGGTTGAAATGGTCTCCCGTAAAATATTACGGCCTACCCCTATAAGCACAATTGAGTACAGTACATTAGTTAAACTGTTCTTCGACGTTATGACCCTATTGCGTAAGGGTAAGTGTGGTCCTGAGCTGCGGTTCTTCGTCAGGACGGGGGTGGGGGGTATCTGCAAATAACCGGGATATTTCAGATGAAATGGCCAGACAGGGCAAATCCTATCAATGTAAGTGCCTAGATAAAGAAGAAATGTGCCTCAACATTATTAAATCGAAATGGGCTCACTAAAATTCTGAGTCAGTGAGTACTAAAGGCTTTGGCCTCAAGAAATAGTGAATAATAAGTCCTGTAGATTCATCAGGGGAAGGGAACGTATCCCAGCACTATAAACAAACATACAAAAAAGACATTTAAAGCAATGGTGAGAAACGCATAAGTTTGCGTTTAGGGCACCCATAAAGGTTAGCAGACTCACCCGCTGTGTGGAGGGGCGGCAGTGGGTATACGTCAAGTCATTTGTGATTCTGTTGAGAATCAATTTGGTCGTGATTCTGTTGAGAAAGAAATGCCAATACTCAATTGAGCTGAGCGTGGTAACGAGGGCTGGAAGCCTCAGATGACTGGTGAGTGGGGCGCACAAGTAGGTGAAGGATTTACCTTATTAGTTAGAAGGTTGCTCCGTAGTTGGTTTGATCCTGTCAATCGTACCCGCTGTGGCAGAGAACGATCGGCGGTTTAAACAATACAGACGTGCACGTTGGTAATGGCGTGATGGAAATTAAAGTGTGGAAAGACTATGAGAGTCATGTCATGATGCGCTCGTGAGGTATACAGTGTGAAGAGACTAAGGTAGCTAACAACTTTAAAAGATTTAAACGTGTTAGTTGAAAATAGGCGAGATGTACTTGCTAGCGTAGTAAATTAAATTCCAGCCTTTTTTTCGTGAATGCTCACGGTGGAATCCCATACCAATGCATTTCTTAACAGGTGTAATCTGCATCTCGCCCCTGTGCATTTTCAATAGGAACAATTGCCAAAACGCCAAACAGTCACCACAGTTGTATGATAAGAAAAATTATTGAACAGTCCGAAGTGCAAAACAATTGCCAGAGCATTTTCAATAGGAACAATTGCCAAACGCCAAACAGTTTCCACAGTTGTATGATAAGAAAAACGATTTAACAGAACGAAGTGCAATGAAATGCCAGAGGACAAAACGCAATAACAAAGCGAAATAAAACACAATATATAACTAAAATTGCAATACAACAACAGTCCAGCTAAGTATAACAGAGAATATATGCAGAAGTCTCAAGTTACATCAACAGCTGGAAAAAATGTTCACATCCTGCCTGACAGGTTATAAAATGACCATGAGACCGGACAAGGGGAACTACACCTGGGTTATATAAAAAATGAGGCCACCTCAGTACCTTCATGGAGCTCCCATGTAAGGCTAGGGTGTTAAGGTAGAACAGCTCAACTAGCCAATATTGAGATTGCCTATCTGTCTCGAGATTTCATCATGTTAATTGAGAGTCCTGTTTACAGTGTCAAAAATGTAGTTCCATTTCCATTCGGGGACATTCATTATGTTCGCAAAGTTGCCACCGCGTGGATTGAGCTGTACTTTCACTATGACCCACCACCTAAGACTCTCAGCCGAGTGTCTGAAGGTAGTAAAATGGTCCACCAAAATAGCGCCTTGTGTGGCACACCTTATCCTGCTGCAATGTTGCAAGATGCGTCATTTCACTTTCTGTATCGTTTTTCCTATGTATAGGAAATCACAGGGGCATACTATGGCGTAGATGACTCCAACCGAGTTGCAGTTGGTGCGTTGCATCATTGTGTGAGTGTAAGTGTTGTAAGTGTGGTTCTTGAGTTTCTTAGTTAGAGGGCAGGCCTTACATATCCCACACTTATAGTAACCCTGGATAGTTGGAATATTCCATAGGGTTGTTTGGTTGTCTCTGGCCTTTTTTGGTAATAATGATTTTACCACATAGTCCCTCACATTCTTGCCTTTTTTAAAGGCATGCATTGGTGGGTCAACCATACCAATATCGTCTGCAACCAGGTGCCAATGATGATTGACAATCTTCTTGGCATCACTGCTTCTGGTACAGAATGCAGTGGCACAGAAAATCCTTTTTTTAGTGCATCGATCCTGTGATTTGGGTTCTAAAAGGAACTCACGATGACAGAACCAGGCACGCTTCCGTGCCTTCTTGAGTAGACTTCTAGGGAATATTCTCTCACTGAGACGTTCCATCAGGTCAGCCGATTCCTGAAAGTAGTCCTCTTTCTTGCTACAATTCTTACACAACCTTAGGAACTGGCCAAATGGTAAATTATCCCCAAGGTTGCGTGGAAGGTGGCTTGTGTAGTGCAGAAGCGTATTCCTCTCACTGGGTTTCCTATAGAGGGTAGTGTGGAGTTTTCCCCCCTCCTCCTTGATAGATATGTCAAGGAAATTGATAACTGTTTTGTCTGATTCCAGAGAGAATTGGATATCTTGTGATTAATTGTTCAGCCAAATATGGAAATCCAATAGCTGTTGTTCATCACCCCTCCATATCATTAAAACGTTGTCAATATAGCAACGCCATAGTGAGACCTGGTCTCTGTAGGGGTTAGTTTCGCTGAATTCCTGTGCATGTTCATATCTGTCCATATAGATAATGGCCAGGTCTGGGGCAAAATTGGCCCCCATCGCCACGCCTTTCGTCTGCAAATAATATTCTCCCTTAAAGTAGAAAAAAATTCTTTGTCATGGTGATCTTGGGTAGCTGAATTAAAAATTCAGTTGGGACCTGCCATGGTCTGTGAGGTTTATCTAGTGCTACTCTGATGGTGTCAAGTGCTGCTAGTTGTGGGATGCTTGTATAAAGCGATGTTATGTCCATAGTCACTAGGATGTTCTCTGTAGGGTTGAAAGGACTCTCATCTACCAATTGTATGGCTCGCATGGTGTCACACATGTAAGCTGTAGGCTTTCAGCAATCAGTTTAAGGAAAACATCAATATATTTACAAAGAGGTTCTAAAATTGATCCGCACCTAGAGATGATAGGTCTTCCAGGTAGGCTACTCATTCTTTTGTGTACCTTGGGAAGCGTATATATTGTAGGCATTCTGGGTTGTTTATTGTTAAGGTACATGTATTCATGTTTGGCTACAAAAAACTGGTTCATACCACTCTCTGTCACCTGCCTGATGGTTCTAGCGATATCCCGGGTGGGATCCATCCTTAACCTACAATAATTACCCTCTACTCCAAGTTGGGTAAGTATCTCTGTTTTGTAATACTCCCTGTCCTGGATCACAATGCCGCCCCCCTTGTCAGCAGGTTTTATTACAATGTCAATATTGTTCCTGAGTGCTTTAAGGGCCTGGCGTTCCAATCTCGAGGTGTTATACTTGACATAGTGTCTTTCTCTGAGTAGAGTGTTAATATCCCTCATGACCACCTGCTCATATGCTAGAACCCTGTGTGACATGAGCTGGGCTGGTGGAGTGAAAGTAGACGGGGTCATAGACCAGTGTTTGAGAAACTGGGTTTGTAAGGCACCTTGTTGAAGTAGTGTTTGAGACGTACCATACAAAAGAATTGGTGTAACTCAATCTTCAGGTTGAAAATGTTGGGTGTTCTCGTGGGTACAAACGATAAGCCTTTTTTCTAAAATCATATGTTCTTCAGGTTTTAAGACATACTCAGATAGAGGATAAGGGGGCTAACATGTCTCACAGGCGATCTCACCACCTGTAATGCTGACGTCTGGTCTGGATGTCCCCATGTGTCTCTTGTAGGAATGGACCTGTTTCTTCCCCTGGCCTTTGCCCTGGTTGCATATTGGTTGGCCCGAGCCCCTGGAGTATCCCGTAACCTGGGTTGTCCTCAGAGACAACCTCTCCCTCGGTAACTGTCCCATTGTCCCTCTTCTAAAAAAGTGTTGTTAGAAGGGTTGGAGTACTGCAGTGCGGCTGCACTGGTTCTAGGTCTGTTTGCCTCCCCGTCGGAACCACTGGCTGCAGAGGAGTCCAAAAACGTGGCGTACCTCCTGTATCCTCCTGACCTCTAGTGGAATATCTTCCCCTCTTTTCCAGGTTATAGTAATCCTCTGCTAGATAAGGGTAGGTTACTTTTTGTCATAGGATTTGATATCCTTCTCAAGCTTTTCAAGTTTATTTGATTGGGCGTATATATCAAAATCCTTCAAAGTTCGTTCAAGACGTTCTAAGGATTCCTTTGCGTTGGTAAGAGCCTTATCATCGATGATTTCTTTCCTGAGGTCAGAAATTTCTTTCATCAAACGTTCCACCTCTTACAAAGCTGTCTCTACACCAAGCACCATCCAGTGCATGGAGTAGTTGTTGGAGATGAAACTAAAATTCCCCTTACATTTTGGATTGTCCACAATAGTTGCAGGCTCGTTGCGTACTTGCAGGCCTATTGGAATCACATTGGCCTGATGATACTTAGTTAAAGCATGCCCATGCAATCTGGTTCTTATAAGTTTTTTCTCCAACCTCTCTAGTTTGTTTACTTTCTCCTTGAGTGAGAGTTCGATGCTCATTGATCTGGAGCCCAGAAATCTACTACCTTCCTGAATCTGTAACAATTTGTCAATGTAATCCTCACTGTATGATAATATCGTACTTGCATGCTTCATGCTCCACAACCTGGCCTTGTGCAAAGAGATCCCCCTGATCCAAGATGATGATGAGCAGCAGATACCCCCGCCTGAAAACCCACACATGTCCAGTGATGAGGATAGCTGAGAGGAGGAAGGTGTCGACCTGCGTCAACAGCTCATTAGTCGCTACTTTCCTTGAGTGTGAGTGACATTGTACAACAATGCCATTGTCTGCTGTCTTTGATGGTAGTGAAAAGGCCTAGGGGAGCTTTTTGACTGTTGCCTGTTGTTGGCTCTGTGCTGATGGCTGATGTTTGTGGCACAGTGTAGTCATGACCAGCCACATGATGTCAATGTTGATATTGTTTCTCATTGTAATGTGTGCTGGTTTGTGTACCTTGATAACTAGTGTTGTGTACTGGCTGTTATGCCATCACCTGACAAGTAAATGTCATTCTCTTATTTCTTTCTAGGTCCCTTCAGCCTCTCAATGCATTGTCACAATCAAAGCTTCAGGAACATTGGAATTAGAGGCAACAATGTATATCTTGTGATAAACATGGAGCTGACACAGCCATAGGTGTGTAAAGAATGTTTATTCACAAAGAGTGTTTGTGAAAGACAAGTGATGTTAATGGTGCTAAGTGAATCAATGAGTTGTCAGTGATGATAGATGAGACAATAGAGTAGTCACCACAGTGATATGGTGACACAGTCCAACAGACACCTGCCATCAACATGGCAGTTTGGTTAAGGATTGTCAACAAAGTCAATGTCATGGTGAAGAGAGGCTGGCTCTTTGACTTGCATGTGGCTGGTGCATTGCCGCATGATCCTCCCGTGGTGTTTCTTGGATGGCCCCTTTTGCATTTTCCAGGAGGGGTCTCTGCTGCGGGCTCAGTGGTGTCTGAGGAGTCATCCGATTCCAGCTCACCCCTCTCTGTGGCTGCAGCTGAGGAGGTGGAAGTATCAACCTGCGGGCCACTGGAGGGAGGTTGAGCTATCTTTTGGGCTGCATGACTGTCCCTCAGAACACCCACAAGCTGGGCCATGAGGTCCACAATTTTGCCCATATGCGTGTCCATGGACCTCAGCAGCAGGCGGAGCTCGCGCACTTTTTCTAGAACCTGGCCCATGTGTCCATGGGTTTAATCAAATGCCCCAAGGACTCTGGCGATGTTGGCCAGGTCTTTGGCCCCAGTGTCCTGTTGATTTTGTCCCCCAGTTGCCCTTGCACCTACCCTGCTGTCCCGAACCTGTGGTGTTGCCACGCGACACACCCGCAGACTCTCCCCGCCCTACTCAGATTGTGGGGTGGTGTTGGTATCCTCTGAGTCAGGGCTAGTATTGCAGGCAGCACTGTTGGTGGTGGTGGTTGAGGCCGCACAGGTCGTTGCAGCAGGGGTCAGCATGGTTATTGTTGCTGAGGTGGTGGGGACAGTGGGGGCTTGGGACGTAGTCCTGATGGGCCAGGTTTGGGCTCTGCATCCGATAAACTTAGGGAGTCTGCATCCGAGAGCCCATGTTCCAGGGGGAGACTGGCTCTGCAGGTCAGTGTTCTCATTTACAGCAGTCAATTGTTGATCTCCTGTTGGACAGAGGCGAAAAGGTAATTGAAGAGCACCCCACAAGCTTGGTGTTAGATGTTTGGATGTTACATGTGATACACCACACAGTTTACATTGCAATCACTTGGTATGGCTGCAAGATACTCAGCATCATGACATGATGTTGAGGTACATACATTACTTGTCTATGGTTTGACATGTCAATAGAAACCATGTTCCACGTGCAGATTGTGTGATTACAAGAACTTGTCGTCATCTAACGACTAGCAGCACAACAACTATATGAGAAGTGTCTTTTTTGTTTACTATGCCTGGAAGTCGTTACATCTGAACAGGAACTAGCCATTGTAATCTTATGCATACCTTTGTCATATCATGTACTTTACTTTCTTTTTACAACTAACCATACATATTTTGTTTTCATATGGGCCTTGATGCTCTATCCCCATGGCACTTACACATAGCATTCAGTGCTGTGCATGATTGTGCCCTGAATTTCTTCAACATGTGATTTGGTGAGTCAAACTTAAATTTCTGTGACAGTTGCATACGCTTTTCTGTCTGGACACTGGTAGTGGCTATTAGATAGATGCCAAGTTGGATGACATGTGAGGGCTGGTGTGGTCATATGGCTACATGCTTTTTGAGAGGAATGACAGTGTGCATGCACTGTCTACCTACCTTTTCTATGACACCATTGAGGGGAATTGCTGCCACATGGTTCTGGGTGTGGGGGTGTACCATGCTGCTGTACTTTGGGACAGGGGCCCTGGTGGGAGTTGTAGTGCAGGCTTTCCACCCGAAAACACCCAGCCCTGTTAAGATGGCTACCTACCTGTTAGGTAAAGGTGAGCAATGCAATGTCTACCAAATGCTTCTGGATGGGGGTGCTCCATCCTGCTGGGCTGTGGGACAAGGGGGCTTGGTGGGAGTTGTACTACAGGCTTCCCACCCACAAACACCCTTTCCTGTTAAGTTGGCTACCTATCTGTTAGATTATCGATTGAAATGCAATTGCTGCCACATGGTTGTAGGTGTGGGGACTGCTCCATCCTGCTGAGCTTTGGGACAATGAGGCCGGGTGGGAGTTGTAGCGTAGGCTTCCCACCCACAAACACCCCTCCCTGTTAAAAAGGCTGCCTACCTGTTAGTTTGATGAGTGAAATGCAATGGCTGCCACATGGTTGTGGGTGTGGGGAGTGCTTCATCTTGCTGAGCTTTGGGACAGGGGGCCTGGTGGGAGTTGTAGTGCGTGCTTCCCACCCACAAACACCCCTCCCTGTTAAGATGGCTACCTACCTGTTAGTCTGATGAGTGAAATGTGGTGGCTGCCACATGGTTGTGGGTGTGGGGAGTGCTCCATCCTGCTGAGCTTTGGGACAAAGTTTCTGGTGGGAGTTGTAGTGCAGGCTCCCCACCTACAAACACCCCTCCATGTTAAGATGGCTACCTACCTGTTAGGTGAAGGTGAGCAATGCAATGGCTGACACATGCTTCTGAGTGGGGGTAGTGCTCCATCCTGCTGAGCCTTGGGACAATGGGGCCTGGTGGGAGCTGTAGTGCAGGCTTTCCATTCACAAACACTCCTCCTTGTTAAGATGGCTACCTACCTGTAGGTTTGATGGGGCAATGCAATGGGTGACACATGGATGTGGTTGTGGTGTGGGTGTTACATCCTGCTCAGCTTCGGGACTGGGGTGCCTGGTGGGAGTTGTAGTGCTGGCTGCCTGTGCCCATGACCCCATGTTACTATTGCTATCTACCTTTGGGGTGAATCGGAGGGAATGAATGTTGGATCTGTGAGACGTGTTGGGTAGAGAGTGGTGCACATGCATGCATTTGGGCCTCAGAGGTGTTGATTTGTAGTTGTGCAAGACAGTACATAGCAGTAATGGGAGACATTTGTTGGTACTCACCAGCCTCTACTCCCCAGGGTATTCCTGTGAGACTGGAATGGGAGGGCCACCGCCAGTCATCTGACCCACCTTAAGGTTCTTGTTGTTCTGCTCTTTCACCTTGCTCTTGCGGTCATTCTACTGCTGCCTGATATCCTTCTAGGAGCACTGGATGGTCCCTATTGCATTGACCTTGCTGACTATCATTGCCGACATTTGAGTTTTAGTGGCTTGTGGTGTCTGTTGGACCAGGCTTCCAAACAAATGTGGTTCTACTCTGATTACCTCATCTGCCATCACTGACCACTCATTGTCAGTGAATTTGGGCATTTTCTTCTGTGACATGGTGTGTGATGTGCAAATGGGTTAAAGTGGTAGGTCTGAAAGGGGTGGGGGTGATGTGTGTGGTATGTGTGTGTTGTTGTGATGGTGTGATGTGTGCAGATTTGCCTCTCCTTTGTATTGTGACGTTGCTTCCTTCAGTAGTGGAGTAGTGCAATGGATTCTGGCCAGCGAAGGGGCTGGTTTTATTCTCAGCTATGTGGGTGAGTCAAAATGGCGTATTCCTGTCAGGTGTGTTGTGTGGGTTGACCTGGGATTTGTATTTTTTAGTTGCCATGGGAATGTGTCATTGGGTTGTTTTAGGAGTTTTTGGAGGCTTGGCCAGGTTAATGGCCACACTTGGTAGCCTTGTTGTGTGTTTTTTTGTCGACCGCCATTACTGTTCCAGAGCGACCGCAGCAGTAAGAATACAACAGCCCTTCTGTCGGCTCACCCATTCACCAAAAGTTGCGATCTCGGCGGTCGGAAACAGTGGATTCTTCTGCTATCACCGCAATGGTGGAGAAGTGTGGCTCAGTGGTTAGAGGCGGCAGACCCGGAGGCTGAGAGCGGCCGTGGACCAGGGTTCGATTCCCGACGCGGCAGGGTCTCGGGCTCAAAATTCCATGGACTCGTTAATTCTCGCGCCGGTGCCTACTCAACTCACGGGGTCACACTCTGCGACTCTGGGCAATAGCTTGCTTAATCTCCACTACGGCCCCTCACGGCGGGATGCCTGGCTTTCACCTTGTGGATACCCTGCCGGGGGTATCTCACAGGGGAATACCAGGACGGGTTCCCTAAGCAAGCGCCCTGAGACCTTCGGGTGATTTGTGCGCTATATAAGTCAAATTACATTACATTACATTACATTACATCCTAATTAAACGCGCTGTCAATCCGCTGGCCATGTGGATGTTTTAGGTCTGAGCTTCTGAAACCTTGGAAAACAGATGAAACTGCCCTTTTGGCAGAACCTTTAATTTTGACTGTTGGGCAATGCTAGCCTGTACCCCTTGTGCTTCATATAGATGGAGCATATAAACAAAGTCCTTTCTGCTTCTGGCTGCAGCAGCAGATTGATCTGAGAAAGTCCGTCACAAAGGTACTTCTGGTGAAGAAATCTGTCTCTGTTGTATCGCCTTTGACAGGACCAACTCTTTAATTCGATAATCCCCAAAGATGACAACGATTGTCTGTGGGAATTTGGGTGTGCAGACACAATATAGAATTTTTGAATGGTGATTTACAGAAATATTGAGTCCTAAATATTGTGAGTGAGAAAAATAGACAGCAAGAATGTAGTGATCAAGAATATCGATTTAAGGTAAGAAATATTGATTTAAAAAATGTAGAAGTGTTTAATATTGTTTGCAAAAATATAGTTGTTTGAAATATTGATTGTTTAATTAATGTTATGTATTTTAGTGTATATATTTTAAATGTATGTGATGTATTATTTTTGTTTAAGAATTGTTTATATGTTTTAATACATGTGTTCAATTTTTTGTAGTTATTCGTTTTATTTTAATTGAATATTGTGTTTTTTAGTTCCATAGTGTGTTATGGGTTCATGGGGGAATTGAGTGGAAAGTAATTTATTGTTTAAAATTAATCATTACTTTCCTTTTATTAATATTTATTTAATTGAGATTTTATAGTGGTAAAGTAATGTATTATTTATTATTAATTGGGTGTTAATTTTTATTAATCAACTAATTTGTTATTGATTATGGTAATTGTGTAATTAATTGTAGGGGCCTGTTTTGGGGTTTATAGGGGTAAAGGGTGGGAAGTAATTTATTTTTTATTAATTAACAATTAGTTCTTAATTGATAGTAAGTAATTTATTTAAAATTAGTTATGGCAGTTGTGTAATTAATGTTTGGTGTGGGTTATGGGATTAATAGGGGCAAGGTGTGGGAAATAATTTATGTTTACCATAATTAATAATTGGATGTTAATTAATATTAACTAATTGTAAATGAAATATGGAAATTGTGTAATTACTTTTAGGTGTTTGTTGTGGGGTTTATAGTGGCAAAGGTTGAGAAGCAGTTTATGTTTAATTAATTAATAATTAGTTGTTTGTTGTTTAAATAAGTTTTAATTGTGTAATTTGTTTTTTACAGTTTCATTTTAGCTCTATGTTCTGGGGATTATAGGGTTAACGTGCGGGAAGTTAATTAATTTGTAATAGTTTTATTTTTTTTAAATTGATATTATTTCTTTAATTGGTAATTAATTATGTTAATTATGGAAGTCATTTAAAAAAATCTAGATGTGAGTTGTGATTTGTGTGGTATTATAGGGTAAGAAATACAATAAAGCAATTTATGTAATAATTAATGTTCTTGTTTCTAAATTTTTTCTAGTCAAAAATATTTATTTGAAGTTTAGGTTTTAATTAATTTTATATAATATTTGTATGTTTTTGTCATATGTAATTAACATTATAATAGTTTTTTTTATTAGTAATATTAAATGTATTTGTAATTTAATTTTGAACATATTTGTATTTTAATTAATTTATTTTGTTTTCCTAATTTTTTTAAAAGATTTTTTGATTCAATTTTTTAACTCACTGGAGTGTAATTAGTACATGGTATCCCTTTGCTATCCAACACTTTCTATACTGTTGCACTCACTAGAGTAAAAATAGTCATTTTTAGCCCTCAGCTATCCAACACTTTCCCGACTGTTACACTCACTGGAGTGGGAATAGTAATTGTTAACCCTCTGCTATCCAACACTTTCCCTCCTGTAACACTCACTGGAGTTGGAATTGTAAATGTAATTCCTCCGCTATCCAACACTTTCCCTACCGTTACATTCACTGGAGTTGTAATAGTAATTTTTACCCCTCTGCTGTCCAACACTTTATCTACTGTTGCACTCACTGGAATGGGAATAGTAATTTTACCCCTCCGCTATCCAACACTTTCACTACTGTTGCACTGACTGGAGTTAGAATAGTAAATGGTGTCCCTTTGCTTGCTAACACTTTCTCTACTGTTGCACTTACTGGAATGGGAATAGTAATTTTACCCCTTCGCTATCCAACACTTCCACTACTGTTGCACTGACTGGAGTTAGAATAGTAAATGTTGTCCCTTTGCTTGCTAACACTTTATCTACTGTTGCACTCACTGGAGTGGGAATCGTAATGTTTTCCCCTCCACTATCCAACACTTTCCCTACTGTTGCACTACCTGGCATGGGATACTAATGTTTACTCTCCAATACTGTTGCACTGACTGGAGTTAGAATAGTAACTGTTGTCCCTTTGCTTTCTAACACTTT
Organism: Lissotriton vulgaris; assembly: GCF_964263255.1. Classification (NCBI taxonomy): domain Eukaryota; kingdom Metazoa; phylum Chordata; class Amphibia; order Caudata; family Salamandridae; genus Lissotriton; species Lissotriton vulgaris. The sequence goes on along the minus strand of NC_141685.1, from coordinate 1,220,200,973 downwards.
CTCTACTGTTGCACGCACTAGAGTAGGAATAGTACTTTTTACCCCTCTGCTATCCTACACTTTCCCTAGTTATGCACTGACTGGAGTTGGAATGTAAATGTAATCCCTCCGCTATCCAACACTTTCCCTACTGTTGCACTGACTAGAGTTGGGATAGTACATTTCCACCGTCATCTATTCAACACTTTCCCTACTGTTGCACTCACTGGAGTGGGAATAGTAATTTTTAGCCCTCCTCTATCAAACACTTTCCCTACTATTGCATTCACTGGAGTGGGAAACTTAATTTTTACCCCTCTGCTATCCAACACTTTCCCTAATGTTGCAGTGACTGAAGTTGGTATAGTACATTTAATCCCTCCGCTATACAACACTTTCCCTACTGTTGCACTCATTGGAGTTGGAATAGTAAATGTTACCCTATTGCTTTCCAACACTTTCCCAACGGTTCGGTTGCACTCATTGGAGTGGGAGTACACTGACTGTATATGGGTAATTTATGTTTAAATATTTTTAAATAGTTGAATGTTTAAATGTATAATAGAATTTTTTTTAATTATATTTTATGTTATTTGTATATGTATCACTGATCACTGATACATCACTGTTGACAACTCAAATGACATCACTGATGATATCGCCTGTGAATGTGTGTTTCTATAAAATATAAATATGTTTTTATATATATATATATATATATATGTATATATATATATATATATATATATATATGTTCACAAAGCTCCTCAGATACGAGGCCGCACATCACAGCAGTTGAGGCATCAACCTTTATTTGCAAAAACAAGCGGTTTCACATCCCGTCATAAAGCCCTGCTGCCTGACGCGTTTCGAAGCTTTCCCCGCTTCTTCTTCAGAGGCAAAACGCTGTGGCCATTTCCGGTGTGTCTCTCCAACATACCCCTGCATGTTCTTAAATCATCCTGGCTTCCGGTGCGCCTTCCAATTATAATCCATTTACGGTGCATGCCGGTATTTGGAGTTCTTTGACACGATTTGTACCCTCCAGTGGGTTTGGTCACAGTCATTTCAATTTAAGGACAACATTATTTTACCCTCCATTGGGTTCCAGGGTGAGAAACCGTCCGTTTCGTTAAAGTGTCTGCCGTGCCCCTAGGAGATGAAAGTTTTCCACTCCCGCCGGTCCTTTGTTTCTCAGGAGTGCGATCCCTCTGCGGCCGTAGGCACCGCATATCAAATGTTCACAAAGCTCCTCAGATACGAGGCCGCACATCACAGCAGTTGAGGCATCAACCTTTATTTGCACAAACAAGCGGTTTCACATCCCGTCATAAAGCTCTGCTGCCTGACGCGTTTCGAAGCTTTCCCCGCTTCTTCTTCAGAGGCAAAACTCTGTGGCCATTTCCGGTGTGTCTCTCCAACATACCCCTGCATGTTCTTAAATCATCCTGGCTTCCGGTGCGCCTTCCAATTATAATCCATTTACGGTGCATGCCGGTATTTGGAGTTCTTTGACACGATTTGTACCCTCCAGTGGGTTTGGTCACAGTCATTTCAATTTAAGGACAACATTATTTTACCCTCCATTGGGTTCCGGGGTGAGAAACCGTCCGTTTCATTAAAGTGTCTGCCGTGCCCCTAGGAGATGAAAGTTTTCCACTCCCGCCGGTCCTTTGTTTCTCAGGAGTGCGATCCCTCTGCGGCCGTAGGCACCGCATATCAAATGTTCACAAAGCTCCTCAGATACGAGGCCGCACATCACAGCAGTTGAGGCATCAACCTTTATTTGCACAAACAAGCGGTTTCACATCCCGTCATAAAGCCCTGCTGCCTGACGCGTTTCGAAGCTTTCCCCGCTTCTTCTTCAGAGGCAAAACGCTGTGGCCATTTCCGGTGTGTCTTTCCAACATACCCCTGCATGTTCTTAAATCATCCTGGCTTCCGGTGCGGTTTCCAATTATAATCCATTTACGGTGCATGCCGGTATTTGGAGTTCTTTGACACGATTTGTACCCTCCAGTGGGTTTGGTCACAGTCATTTCAATTTAAGGAGAACATTATTTTACCCTCCATTGGGTTCCAGGGTGAGAAACCGTCCGTTTCGTTAAAGTGTCTGCCGTGCCCCTAGGAGATGAAAGTTTTCCACTCCCGCCGGTCCTTTGTTTCTCAGGAGTGCGATCCCTCTGCGGCCGTAGGCACCGCATATCAAATGTTCACAAAGCTCCTCAGATACGAGGCCGCACATCACAGCAGTTGAGGCATCAACCTTTATTTGCACAAACAAGCGGTTTCACATCCCGTCATAAAGCCCTGCTGCCTGACGCGTTTCGAAGCTTTCCCCGCTTCTTCTTCAGAGGCAAAACGCTGTGGCCATTTCCGGTGTGTCTCTCCAACATACCCCTGCATGTTCTTAAATCATCCTGGCTTCCGGTGCGCCTTCCAATTATAATCCATTTACGGTGCATGCCGGTATTTGGAGTTCTTTGACACGATTTGTACCCTCCAGTGGGTTTGGTCACAGTCATTTCAATTTAAGGACAACATTATTTTACCCTCCATTGGGTTCTAGGGTGAGAAACCGTCCGTTTCGTTAAAGTGTCTGCCGTGCCCCTAGGAGATGAAAGTTTTCCACTCCCGCCGGTCCTTTGTTTCTCAGGAGTGCGATCCCTCTGCGGCCGTAGCACCGCATATCAAATGTTCACAAAGCTCCTCAGATACGAGGCCGCACATCACAGCAGTTGAGGCATCAACCTTTATTTGCACAAACAAGCGGTTTCACATCCCGTCATAAAGCCCTGCTGCCTGACGCGTTTTGAAGCTTTCCCCGCTTCTTCTTCAGAGGCAAAACGCTGTGGCCATTTCCAGTGTGTCTCTCCAACATACCCCTGCATGTTCTTAAATCATCCTGGCTTCCGGTGCGCCTTCCAATTATAATCCATTTACGGTGCATGCCGGTATTTGGAGTTCTTTGACACGATTTGTACCCTCCAGTGGGTTTGGTCACAGTCATTTCAATTTAAGGACAACATTATTTCACCCTCCATTGGGTTCCAGGGTGAGAAACCGTCCGTTTTGTTAAAGTGTCTGCCGTGCCCCTAGGAGATGAAAGTTTTCCACTCCCGCCGGTCCTTTGTTTCTCAGGACTGCGTCCCTCTGCGGCCGTAGGCACCGCATATCAAATGTTCACAAAGCTCCTCAGCTACGAGGCCGCACATCACAGCAGTTGAGGCATCAACCTTTATTTGCACAAACAAGCGGTTTCACATCCCGTCATAAAGCCCTGCTGCCTGACGCGTTTCGAAGCTTTCCCCGCTTCTTCTTCAGAGGCAAAACGCTGTGGCCATTTCCGGTGTGTCTCTCCAACATACCCCTGCATGTTCTTAAATCATCCTGGCTTCCGGTGCGCCTTCCAATTATAATCCATTTATGTTGCATGCCGGTATTTGGAGTTCTTTGACACGATTTGTACCCTCCAGTGGGTTTGGTCACAGTCCTTTCAATTTAAGGACAACATCATTTTACCCTCCATTGGGTTCCAGGGTGAGAAACCATCCATTTCGTTAAAGTGTCTGCCGTGCCCCTAGGAGATGAAAGTTTTCCACTCCCGCCGGTCCTTTGTTTCTCAGGAGTGCGATCCCTCTGCGGCCGTAGGCACCGCATATCAAATGTTCACAAAGCTCCTCAGATACGAGGCCGCACACCACAGCAGTTGAGGCATCAACCTTTATTTGCACAAACAAGCGGTTTCACATCCCGTCATAAAGCCCTGCTGCCTGACGCGTTTCGAAGCTTTCCCCGCTTCTTCTTCAGAGGCAAAACGCTGTGGCCATTTCCGGTGTGTCTCTCCAACATACCCCTGCATGTTCTTAAATCATCCTGGCTTCCGGTGCACCTTCCAATTATAATCCATTTACGGTGCATGCCGGTATTTGGAGTTCTTTGACACGATTTGTACCCTCCAGTGGGTTTGGTCACAGTCATTTCAATTTAAGGACAACATTATTTTACCCTCCATTGGGTTCCAGGGTGAGAAACCGTCCGTTTCGTTAAAGTGTCTGCCGTGCCCCTAGGAGATGAAAGTTTTCCACTCCCGCCGGTCCTTTGTTTCTCAGGAGTGCGATCCCTCTGCGGCCGTAGGCACCGCATATCAAATGTTCACAAAGCTCCTCAGATACGAGGCCGCACACCACAGCAGTTGAGGCATCAACCTTCATTTGCACAAACAAGCGGTTTCACATCCCGTCATAAAGCCCTGCTGCCTGACGCGTTTCGAAGCTTTCCCCGCTTCTTCTTCAGAGGCAAAACGCTGTGGCCATTTCCGGTGTGTCTCTCCAACATACCCCTGCATGTTCTTAAATCATCCTGGCTTCCGGTGCGCCTTCCAATTATAATCCATTTACGGTGCATGCCGGTATTTGGAGTTCTTTGACACGATTTGTACCCTCCAGTGGGTTTGGTCACAGTCATTTCAATTTAAGGACAACATTATTTTACCCTCCATTGGGTTCCAGGGTGAGAAACCGTCCGTTTCGTTAAAGTGTCTGCCGTGCCCCTAGGAGATGAAAGTTTTCCACTCCCGCCGGTCCTTTGTTTCTCAGGAGTGCGATCCCTCTGCGGCCGTAGGCACCGCATATCAAATGTTCACAAAGCTCCTCAGATACGAGGCCGCACATCACAGCAGTTGAGGCATCAACCTTTATTTGCACAAACAAGCGGTTTCACATCCCGTCATAAAGCCCTGCTGCCTGACGCGCTTTGAAGCTTTCCCCGCTTCTTCTTCAGAGGCAAAACGCTGTGGCCATTTCCGGTGTGTCTCTCCAACATACACCTGCATGTTCTTAAATCATCCTGGCTTCCGGTGTGCCTTCCAATTATAATCCATTTACGGTGCATGTCGGTATTTGGAGTTCTTTGACACGATTTGTACCCTCCAGTTTGAAGAAGAAGCGGGGAAAGCTTCGAAACGCGTCAGGCAGCAGGGCTTTATGACGGGATGTGAAACCGCTTGTTTGTGCAAATAAAGGTTGATGCCTCAACTGCTGTGGTGTGCAGCCTCGTATCTGAGGAGCTTTGTGAACATATATATATATATATATATATATATATTTATATATATATATATATTACCTACTGGCGGTCGCCAGTAGGTATATATAGTTAGGATTTTTTCTCTATGGGACTTTTGAAAATTCTATGTCTAATAACTTTAGCGTTTGTGGACGGAATCGGCTGCAATTTTCAGGAAAATTGAACATTTTGTTTCTGAGCAGCCTCTTAAAATTTGGGGGGGTTTCGTCAAGGGGGGGCCGAGAAAAAGGGGGTCCCAAAACGTGTTTTTCCCATTAATTTTTCCATAGGGCGTTTGGCCTCACTTTTAGCTCGAACGGCTGAATGGATTTGCACGAAACTTGGCGAAATTGTAGGGACTGTTAGCCCGATGTGCCTTTGCTAGGTCTCAATTTATGTGCTCCAGTGGATTTTGAGAAATTAACGTTTTAAAGAACAGATATATCTGTGACAGCGTCCCGTTAGCGCTCCGGATCGCGAACTTTTCACGTAACGGAACTTTGCGAAGCGAAGCTGATTGGCTCTCCGGTATCTGTCAACATTTTAAACAGTCCGGAACGGCCGCCTTCTTGTCTCTCGGTAGGATCGAGAGACAAGAGGAGGAGAAAAACAAAGGGGGAATTTAATGAAAGGGGGCAAGGTAGACCCTTCTTGACCCCCTAGGAATGATGTTGGGGTTATTAAAGGGTCCCGTGGGGCATATAAAAAAATGTGATTATTCGCGGTAGAAGCGCTTTCCGGTTCGCGAACCGGGTAGCGAACCGGGTCGCGAAACGGGAATTCGCCATTTTGTGTTTCGTTTTAATTAAATTACAAGATGGAGGAAAAACAATGTGAGAAATGGGTATAAGGGGGTATGGGAGACGTATCCTGACCCCTTATGTCTTCTGAGGGTGGCTGAGGATGCTCATATATGTTGATACATGTCTTCCAGCGGCTGCGCGTGAGCGTTTTTTTTTTTTTTGCGTGACGTCTGTTAACGTTCGATTCGAAGGAAATCAGGAAGTGTTGACCGCCATTTTGTCACTGCGAGTAAATATATTGTTAAAAATAATTGTTATAAATTAATCCGTATTGATAAACATTGTCTGCGCCATCTTGCCTTTTTTCCAATGCCACACTTTTGTCGTGCACGGCAGCCATTTTAGATGCCTTGACCAGACCCACTCTCTGCACGCCGCCGATCCTCAGCATGGCTCCCCACCCTCGCAAGCATCTCCCCCACGCACTGGTCACCCCCGCTCTCTCTCTCATGCATGGGCCATAAACCTCCCCCCATCTGCGCTGCTCTTCCCTGAGAATCACACCCTGTGCCCGCCCGACACCTCCCTTTCACCCTATTCACTACCGCACCCTCTGACACTCCTCTTCCTCTGTGTCTGATTGTCCAGGCCGGTCCCAGGCTATCACCTAGCCCTGCGGATGTAGTTTATGGCCCCAACTGTAAAGAATCACCCCTCTTCAAAGGAGTTACAGTAGATCAAGGCCCCCACCCCATGAGATCCGTCACACCACACGCATTCCTACTATCTGATAACGATCCTGTATTGTGATTGGGGAGGGGATTCTCACTGTGAGGGTGTGTGGGACCGAGCCTGAAGCGGAAGATTCCAGGGATGCCTTTTTGTACATCAAAGTCTTCTCAATTATGTGTCACATTAAAAATATATAGCACTCCAACAAAGTAGTAGGATTATAACACTTTAATAACTTATAAATATATACAACGCTCCAACAAAGTAAACACGTTAAAAAAATTTTTTTTAAACAAAGCAACAATGGGCTGCTTTGGTCTGTCTTTTAGTCGGCAGAATCCGTCTGCCTGTGAGGTGGCGTCAGTAGCGGTCCGATGTGCGAATAGGCCGAAGGCAGCACAACGTGCCGAGATCCGGACGGCACCCAGGTGATGTCCAGTAAGTTGCTGCACTGGTCTTGGCATCCTACAATGCTGCGCCGAAAAACGGCGTGGGGCGCCCCGGGGGGGGGGGGGGGGGAGGCGGCGCGAACGGGCCTCCCCCGCCTCCCCAGGTGGAGGCTGCTCTGCTGCAGTGGGGCACCCCTTTAGCGTTTCAGTCGCCATTCAGCTGTTTACCGCCCGCTTTTGCTGCACTGTGCCTCATCCGCCATTCAGCTGAGTTGCGCCCGCTCTTGCGGCTACAGCGTCTCGCCCACCATCCAGTTGAATTGCGCCCACTCTTGCGGTGCAGCGATAGGCGGCTGCCACAGGACTCTTAAAATGGCGGCCGGCTCTTCGGATTTGGGCCTGGTCCACTAAAATGGCCCTGGGACACATTTGAACTCGGACATTTGCCTGCTAGGGCTTGGGCCCCATTCTCGAAAGCGTCCCCTCAGCCTTGAAGATTCTACAAAAGTCATCGGGGCCCCCGACTCCCGCAGGCTTCCGGTGGGGAGCAGCTGCCATGATTGCTTGTGGAATGGCCACGACGGAGCTACGAGATGGTGGTGCTCTCATGCTGACGCCAGCTTCAGTCTGAAACATCCAGAAACACTGTAGACTATCAATTCGATGACTTCCGGTGGAGCCCCAACGTGACCAGGTAGGGAAGAACTTGCCCTCTCCTCTTTTGACTGATGGTTCTTGTTGCCTGTCCCCTCTCTTGTCATCTAACGGAACCTTTTTGGTTTGCCGAGTGAGAAAAAAAAAGGTGGGGCTTTCATCATTTGGGAAAAAAAAATGTTTCCATCCAATGAAAAGTGTTATTTTTAGGTCATATGATCAAGCATTTCATCATTAGGAAACCAAAAGTAAAATGAACCAATGAAAAGTTTTATAAACAAGTCACATGACCTGTTATGCAGCTTTGGGCTATAAAAAGCCTACAAAATCCGTTGGCCTGTGAGGCGGCGTCAGTAGCGGACCGATGTGCGAATAGGCCGAAGGCACCACAACGCGCCGAGATCCGGATGGCACCGAGGTGGTGTCCAGCAAGTTGCCGCACTGGTGTAGCCATCCTACAATGCTGTGCCGAAAGACGGCGTGGGGTGCCCGGGGGTGGGGAGGCGGCGCGAACTGGCCTCTCCCGCCTCCCCAGGTGGAGGCACCTCATCTGCAGTGCGGGGCCCCTTACCGTTTCACTCGCAGTCCAGCAGAGTTTTGCCCGCACTTGCTGCTACAGTAGGCCGAAGGCAGCTCAACGCGCCGAGATCCGGATTGCACCAAGGTGGTGTCCAGCAAGTTTCACTGGTGTGGCCATCCTACAATGCTGCGCCGAAAGACGGCTTGGGGTGCCCAGGGGGGGGGAGGCAGCGCAAACGGGCCTCTACCGCCTCCCCAGGTGGAGGCACCTCATCTGCAGTGGGGCCCCCCTTAGCGTTTCCCTCACCGTCCAGCAGAGTTCCGCCCGCTCTTGCGGCACAGTGCCTCACCCCCCATCCAGCTGAGTTCCGCCCGCTCTTGCGGTAAAGCGTCTCACCCACCATCCAGCTGAATTGCGCCCACTCTTGCGGTGCAGCGATAGCCGGCTGCAACAGGACTCTCAAAATGGCAGCCGGCTCTTTGGATTTGGGCCTGGTCCACTAAAATGGCCCTGGGACACCTTGGACCTCGGACGCTTGCCTGCTAGGGCATGGGCCCCATTCACGAAAGCGTCCCCTCTTTTGACTGATTGTTCTTGTTGCCTATCTCTTCTGTTGTCATTTAAGGGAACCTTTTTGGACTGCCGAAAGGGGTTCTGGTCCGACCGCTGGTTGGTGGAGACATTTTGACTATATCCTGGACCTGCCCGGCCTCGCCCAAAATGGCGCCGGTATAAATGGGACTCGTAACTCTTTGTTGTGTACTGGTTGCCCAACCTTGATATCACGAGATACGTATGCAGTTTTGAAGCACATGGCGGGCGGGGACGACTACTGATTGAACATTTGGACATCCCTATTGATATTAAGTTCTGATGTGTTATTGATTACTGTACTATTGAAAGTTCGAATTAACGTCACCCATGGTACTTGCCTGCAAATGTTTATCTAGATAATTTTATTGTAACTGTCCCTGTCGTACTTTAATTATACAATGTACGTCCACCGATTCCGCAACTGTTAGACACCTTAGTTCTTGCAACCTAATGGCCCGCCCGTTACGTTCTTCTACAGTGTAAATGTCCCCTCATCATATACGATTCCAGTTTGCTCCGTGGCCGGCCCACGTGGTTATAGGCCCGTATTTGTATACTGACATTTTCACAATAAAGGTTTTTAAAACAAAACATGGTAGTAGTACCTAGATTGGTAAAGTTTTGAATAATAGCCACTGTTTTCGAATCAGTAAAAGGCAAGTGAAATAAAACAGCCCGATTACATGACGGTTAAAAGGTATAATACGCAGGAACGCAGTAAAGATAAATGGTCAAGGCCTGTTGTGTTTTCTACTCCTGCAACATAAAGTGATCGATAAGAATCCGATATTCATGCCTATCAGCGACTAAGACAGCAGGCCGAGCCTCTTTTGTTCAACGGCTCCCTCATGGGACGAAGAAACGCCCTTTTTCTCGAAATAGGAATATTTTACTTGCAGGACAGTTGTAAATTTCCTGGGAAAATACATTAGCCTGGAACATTGTTAGTGATGAACTGTAAATGCATCTGGGTCCTTTGCTTTACAAGTCAGAGTGAGAAAAAAAAAGGTGGGGCTTTCATCATGTGGGAAAAAAAAATGTTCAAAAGCAATGAAAAGTGTTATTTTTAGGTCATATGACCAAGCCTTCCATTATTAGAATAACAAAAGTAAAATGAACCAATGAAAAGTTTTATTAACAAGTCACATGACCTGTTATGCTTACGTTACGCGCTGCGCGCTGCGCTCTGGATCGCTTCCGGGAAGCTGCGCCTCGCGCACCGGAGTACTTCCGGATGCGCTAACGCGGTGCATCATATGACGCATTACGCGACAACGCAGGTCCAGAATATAGTCAAAAGCTCTCCACCAACCAGCGGTCGGAACACAACCCCTTTCAGTAGTCAAAAAAGTTCTGTTAAATGACAACAGAAGGGACAGGCAACAAGAACCATCAGTCAAAGAGAGGAGGGCAAGTTCTTCTCTACCGGATCACGTTGGGGCTCCACCAGAACTGATCGAATTGGTAGTCTACAGTGTTTCTGGATGTTTCAGACTGACGCTGGCGTCAGCATGAGAGCACCACCATCTCGTGGCTACGTGGTGGCCATTCCGCGAGCAATCATGGCAGTCGCTCCCCACCGGAAGTCTACGGGAGTCGGGGGTCCCGGTGACTGTTGTAGAATCTTCAAGGCTGAGGGGACTCTTTTGGGAATGGGGCCCATGCCCTAGCAGTCAAGCGTCCGAGTTCCACGGTTGCCCAGAGCCATCTTTGCAGGCCAGGCCCAAGTCTGTGGAACCGACCATCATTTCGTGAGCTCCGTAGCAGCCGCCTGTCGCTGTACCGCAAGATTGGGTGCAATTCCGTTGGATGGAAGGTGAGACGTTGTAATAGCAAGAGCAGGTGCAATCCAGCTGGCCGAGCGAGGCACTGTGTCGCAAGAGCGGGCGCAAGTCAGCTGGTCGAGTGAAGCGCTGGGGTGTAGCTGAGAAACCTCCACCTGGGGAGGTGGGGGAGGCTCGTTCGCGCCGCCTCTCCCTTCTAGTGCACCCCACCCCGTCTCCAGGCGCAGGTATATGTGATGGTCGGACCAGGGCACCGCACGACGTGTCTTCAGGTCAAACGGATTGTGGGACAAGGTGTGGAGCAGGCGCAATTATCCCGGGGGCCTCCGTCAAGCGGTTCAGGGAGGCACCGCATCACATTGTTTTCCAATGCAGTCAGGTCCACAAACAGCCCCCACTTACTTTGAGAATAGTGAAGCTGCAGCAGTTGCAAATAAGCTTCAGACAGTGTTACAAGCGCTGCTCGGAACCCTCAACTATGGCACCCAACATCCAGGACTTATGCCATTTGTGCAAGGCAGTGACATCGAAGCATCTCAGGGACCAATGCAACATACTATATCCAGAGTCCTTACCACAACCTCAGCCTTCCTTCTTACCTAGTTATTGTTCTTTCACTCCCACTACAGGCTTTTAGTCTGTGGATGGAAAACCATGAACCTACACTCACCTATGAAAATCTTACTATTGATGGTTGATTTTGAGCCCCAAATACAAAGGCTTGTTTGGATCGATGTTGCAGCAGGCTGCCATGTAAATAGATATTTAATAAAACGTTTTACCCTGTTACTTGTTGATTTTGAGTCCCAAATACAAAGGCTTGTTTGGATCGATGTTGCAGCAGGCTGCCATGTAAATAGTTATTTAATAAAACGTTTTACCCTGTTACTTTGCTGGTGTGTTGTATATATTTATAATATTTGCATAGGGTTTGTCGTTATTTTGGGCGGGGTGGGCGGCGGAGCCGAGCTGTCTTGCAGCCATCATGGTGTCGAGCTCAGTTCCTCTCACTAGTTTCGTATTTCTCATGAGGGGTTGTTCATAATGTTTCTATTTTAGCGAGGTCAAAAAGAGATCCCATTAGTGGCCTACTGATTTTGCTTGATTCCTTTTGTTTTTTAACGATTTTTCACTATCTGCAAAGACTAAACAGAGTATTGCGACTCTGTGCTTGTTTGTAAATAGAGAATGAACCAAAGAGAACCAATTCCAAAACAATCAATCAAATGGAGAGGGAAGCAGGCACAACGGATTACAACGGGGGCAGAGGCCTGTGTTACCTACCCTTCACTATCTGCAAAGAAAGAATACTCCTAAAAGAAAAGAGGGGGGGGGCAGCGTTCAAAGCACATCAGCGTGCATAAACACGAAAATGTTTTTACCTACCACGTACTTGACATTTTATAGCTTTTGATATTTGCTATTAAAAAACCATTGAAATTCACCGAAAAAACAATAGGTTATAGACCAAATATAGTTAGGAATTAGCATTTACAAAACCTTGAAAATTCACTGAAAAAACCATGGGTTATAGACCATATATAGTTAGGAATTAGCATTTACAAAACCTTATTTTACTCACACAAAACCATTGAAATTTCATATATAGTTAGTTGCACTAACTATATATCGCGCACCCGCAATCCACTGCTGATCATGTCACATATTACATCATTCATGACATGATCAGTGACATCACTGATGACATCACTGATGACATCTCAAATGACATCACTGATGACATCACTGATGACATCTCATTTGACATTACTGATCACATCACTGATGACATCATTAATGTGATAATACGGTGAACCTCTTCAGACTCTAATATAATCTTAGATACACTCAGAGTAAATAGACACTCACTGACTGTCACTCATCCATGGAGTTACTCACACACCTAGTCAGTCATGCAAAGAATCAATCACACTTCCATTTCCTCAACTATACAGTTATACACACCTTACTTATTCAAACATATACTAACACATATTTACTCTCTTATACAATCTCTGATACAAGTTCACAATGATCCATACAGCCACTCACAAATTCACTGGCTCTTATGCACAGTTATTTATATATGTCAACTCTCACATGTACTGTGTTTTACATATGTACTTACTTTGACATGTAGCACTGAGATATCCATAACAGGTCATGTGACTTGTTTATAAAACTTTTCATTGGTTCATTTTACTTTTGGTTTCCTAATGATGAAATTCTTGATCATATGACCTAAAAATAACACTTTTCATTGGATTGAATTTTTTTTTTTCCCAAACGATGAAAGCCCCACCTTTTTTTTTCTCACTCGGCAATCCAAAAAGGTTCCGTTAGATGACAACAGAGGGGACAGGCAACAAGAACCATCAGTCAAAAGAGGAGAGGGCAAGTTCTTCCCTACCGGGTCACGTTGGGGCTCCACCGGAAATCATCAAATTGATAGTCTACAGTGTTTCTGGATGTTTCAGACTGAAGCTGGCGTCAGCATGAGAGCACCACCATCTCGTAGCTCCGTCGTGGCCATTCTGCAAGCAATCATGGCAGCTGCTCCCCAGCGGAAGCCTGCGGGAGTCGGGGGCCCGATGACTTTTGTAGAATCTTCAAGGCTGAGGGGACGCTTTTCGAGAATGGGGCCCAAGCCCTAGCAGGCAAATGTCCGTGTTCAAATGTGTCCCAGGGCCATTTTAGTGGACCAGGCCCAAATCTGAAGAGCCGGCCGCCATTTTAAGAGTCCTGTGGCAGCCGCCTATCGCTGCACCGCAAGAGTGGGCGCAATTCAACTGGATCGTGGGTGAGACGCTGTAGCCGCAAGAGCGGGCGCAACTCACTGGATGGTGGGCGAGACGCTGTAGCCGCAAGAGCGGGCGGTAAACAGCTGAATGGCGGATGAGGCACAGTGCAGCAAAAGCGGGTGGTAAACAGCTGAATGGCGACTGAAACGCTAAAGGGGCGCCCCACTGCAGCAGAGGAGCCTCCACCTGGGGAGGCCCGTTCGCGCCGGCCCCCCCCCCCCCAGGGCGCCCCACGCCGTTTTTCAGCGCAGCATTGTAGGATGCCAAGACCAGTGCGGCAACTTACTAGACATCACCTGGATGCCGTCCGGATCTCAGCGCGTTGTGCTGCCTTCGGCCTATTCGCACAATGGACCACTACTGACGCCACCTCACAGCAGCCCATTGTTGCTTTGTTTAAAAAAAATGTTTTAACGTGTTTACTTTGTTGGAGCGTTGTATATATTTATAAGTTATTAAAGTGTTATAATCCTACCACTTTGTTGGAGTGCTATATATTTTTAATGTGACACATAATTGTGAAGACTTTGATGTACAAAAAGGCATCCCTGGAATCTTCCGCTTCAGGCTCGGTCCCACACACCCTCACAGTGAGAATCCCCTCCCCAATCACAATACACAATCAATATCAGATAGTAGGAACGCTTGTGGTGTGACGGATCTCATGGGGTGGGGGCCTTGATCTACTGTAACTCCTTTGAAGAGGGGTGATTCTTTACAGTTGGGGCCATAAACTACATCCACAGGGCTAGGTGATAGCCTGGGACCGGCCTGGACAATCAGACACAGAGGAAGAGGAGTGTCAGAGGGTGCGGTAGTGAATAGGGTGAAAGGGAGGTGTCGGGCGGGCACAGGGTGTGATTCTCAGGGAAGAGCAGCGCAGATGGGGGGAGGTTTATGGCCCATGCATGAGAGAGAGAGCGGGGGTGACCAGTGCGTGGGGGAGATGCTTGCGAGGGTGGGGAGCCATGCTGAGGATCGGCGGCATGCAGAGAGTGGGTCTGGTCAAGGCATCTAAAATGGCTGCCGTGCACGACAAAAGTGTGGCATTGGAAAAAAGACAAGATGGCGCAGACAATGTTTATTAATACGGATTAATTTATAACAATTATTTTTAACAATATATTTACTCGCAGTGACAAAATGGCGGTCAACACTTCCTGATTTCCTTCAAATCGAACGTTAACAGACGTCAAGCAGCAAAAAAAATAAAACGCTCACGCGCAGCCGCTGGAAGACATGTATCAACATATATGAGCATCCTCAGCCACCCTCAGAAAACATAGGGGGTCAGGATACGTCTCCCGTACCCCCTTATACCCATTTCCCACATTGTTTTTCCTCCATCTTGTAATTTAATTAAAACGAAACACAAAATGGCGAATTCCCGTTTCGCGACCCGGTTCGCTACCCGGTTCGCGAACCGAAAAACGCTTCTACCGCAAAAAATCAAACTTTTTTTATTTGCCCCACGGGACCCTTTAATAACCCCAACATCATTCCTAGGGGGTCAAGAAGGGTCTACCTTGCCCCCTTTCATTAAATTTCCCCTTCGTTTTTCTCCTCCTCTTGTCTCTCGATCCTGCTTAGAGACAAGATGGTGGCCGTTTCGGACTGTTTAGAATGTTGACAGACACCGGAGAGCCAATCAGCTTCGCTTCGCAAAGTTCCGTTACGCGAAAAGTTCGCGAACCGGAACGCTACCCGGGACGCTGTCACAGATATATCTGTTTTTTAAAACGTTAATTTCTCAAAATCCACTGGAGCACATATATTGAGACCTAGCAAAGGCACATCGGGCTAACAGTCCCTACAATTTTGCCAAGTTTCGTGCAAATCCATTCAGCCGTTCGAGCTAAAAGTGAGGCCAAACGCCCTATGGAAAAATGAATGGGAAAAACGCGTTTTGGGACCACCCTTTTTTCTCGGCCCCCCCTTGACGAAACCCCCCCAAATTTCCAGGCTGCTCAGTAACATAATGTGCCATTTTCCTGAAAATTTCAGCCGATTCCGTCCACAAACGCCAAAGTTATTAGACATAGAATTTTCAAAAGTCCCATAGAGAAAAAATCCTAACTATATATACCTACTGGCGACCGCCAGTAGGCAATATATATATATATATATATATATATATATATATATATATATATATATATATATATATATATATATATATATATATATATATATATATATATATATATATATATATATATATATATATATATATATATATATATATATACACACACACACACCAAGGTGTATTGTAGAATAAATGGGTGTATAAGAGTCAGGATGGATGATTAAGTAGGTGTGTGATTGACTGTATAACTGAGTGATTAATTATGTCTTACTTAATGCATGTGTTAGTGACTGATACAGACATTCACACAGTTTATGTTGTCAGTTGGTGTGTAAGCAGTTGCATAGGTTGGTTAGCAACTAAATGAGGATCTATATGGGCTGTTGTCTGAGTATCTGTATGGGTCCCTGAGTGTCTGTGTGGGTGGGTGGGGGTGTGACTCTGTGCATAGATGTGTGAGTGGATAATTCACTGGGTATATGTGTTCAAGTCTGTATCTGTGACAAGCCGTATGGCTGGGTGAGTGTGTGTATGGGTGTGTTGGTGAGTAAATGGATGCCTCAGTGGTACATCTGTGAGTAACTGCATATGTGAAAGGCAGTATATGCGAGTGTTGGACTCTATAAATGACTATATGTGAGAGTGACTGAATGTGAGAGTGCCTGTATGGATCAGCATGTGCTTGTATTAGTTATTGTATTAGAGTGTAAGAATGTGTAAGTATATGTTTAAATAAGTGAAATGGTTTGTGTATAACTGTACATGTGAGTAAATAAAAGTGTGATTGATGATTTCCATTACTAACTAGCAGTGTCTGAGTGTCTGTATAGATATGTGACTGGATATGAAAATTTTGTATTGATGGCTAACTATACATTTGAGTGACTGTATGGGTGAATGGATGGATTTGTGTCTAGACCAAGGAATTAGTGAGTGTATATGTAATAACTGGTATTGGTGTGTTCATATTTTTGAAAATTATAGTCTGTATTTTAGAGTGGGTGTATCAAGTGTTATAATAGGGTCTGATGAGGTGCAACAGATTTTCACGTGGATGATGTCATCAGTGATGTCATCAGTGATGTCATTTGAGATGTCATCAGTGACGTCATCAGATGACGTCAATGATGACATCTGCAATGTGATGTCATGAGCAGTGCATTGCAGGGGCGCAAGTTATAGTTAGCTACATTTCTATCATTTTGTAAGAGTGAAATGTCCAACTAACTATAATGTCCCCAAAACCTATGTTTTTTTCAGTAAATGTCTAAGGTTTTTTAAAGGCTAATTTCTAACTGTATTGTACCTGAACCCTATGGTTTTTTCATTGAATTTGGAAGGTTTTTAAATGCTATTTTCTAATTATAATGTTCATTAAACCTATCTTTTTGTCTGTGATTTTTAATTATCATCCCATTCTCATCCTGGAGAACACTGCAAATCTCACCACTCTTCCATCGATACCTTCCGCCAACAAAATCGCCACAAACAAGAGTTACACGTAACGCTAATGATATGCAAAGAAGTCGTTCTTGTGCAAAAAAAACACGAAAACACCACTTCCCCATATTTTCAACACCAGCGAAATCTGCAATGCGATCCAAAAAGCAGATGATAAGCCGAGTTACCAGTAACAAATTATTATCAACCTTTAACTGGTGTAAGGAGTTCGACTATCTACTGTGTGAATTAGATCCAACTCACAGCCACATCTATAGACCAACACGTGATAGAGCTACTGATCATGCAGCTCCGACACCCAACAAGGTCACAACACCCAGCGCCACCACCAGAACCTCCCCCGGACCACCCCCCACTACTACCACCAAGGCAGCGCAAAACAAGACAACAGACATTCCCAAAATGCCATGTCCCCACAGCCACACAATAGCTGAATGTTGGGAGATGTAGCAACCAATGATGTATGAAGGAGGCAAGTCACCCATCAATAATAATTTACACAATGCCAAGTGTAACGCTGATGTGCCGCACCAACCTCACTATGCAATGCACAAACATCTCCTTGTGCAGATATGCTATTGATAATTGTAAAGTACCATGTTACCTCAGGCAGTGTTGAAGATCTCGGTCATGTAACTTTATTGTCCCCCCCTGGAAGTGGAAGCGGAGTGGGCCAATCCAGCGCATGCCACTCCAGCGTAGGAGTATGAATAAATAGGCAAGGCCCTGGGTGTGGTTCACTTGCGGAGGATCAACGAGTCTGCAGAGCAGCGGCCCTCACCCTGGCACGTGGCTACCACCATGATGGCAGGCATCCTCGACACCAGCCCCCAACGAACTTAGCGGCAGAGTACCGCAGACTTATGTCTGTACCGACTAAGGCATTCGATCTACACTGCGCACAACAGGGCTCACAATTCAGATGCAGTGGCGATTGCAGATGACGCACTCCAGCACACAAGACACGTTGCTCCCTCTGCAAGCAGCACAGACCATGCATTATCGCAGGCTGCGCACAGGCTGAGTGCTTCAGGTGCTACTAAGTCATTGCCACGTGGCCTTATCAAGGCAGAATTTATTAGACAAAAGACATTGCTCCCAGTGCGACCCGTTTTTACCACGTATCATTACAGGGTGCACGCACGCTGTGTGCTTCAGGTGCTACTAACTCACTGCACCACAAGTCATTGCCACATCGCCTTATTAAGGTACAATTAATTAAACAATAGACATTGCTTCCAGTGCAGCCCTCCGGGACAACATATCATCGCATGGTGCGCACAGGCTGCGTGCTCCAGGTGACGCTAACTGTGCAGCTCAACTCAATGCCACGTGGCTGTGCGCCCATCCTGGCCGCTGCCTCCGCCCTACACTGGGGTTACAATTCAAGATTAGTAGCAACACAAATTGTGTAAGAGACTATAATGGGTTAAGAAGACCAAATGCTCCCAATATATGCAGCGCAAGTCAACGTCATCTGCCTGTTGGCCTTTGCTGACCACTGCCTCCGGCCTACACTTTAGAAGACCGGCGACACGTGGTGCTAACTAACCCTGTTCAACACAAGCTGATCCCACATGTGTAACTGGTTCCTGAATGGCAGTGACTCCAACTTCGTGGCAGCGACCACAGCACCCGACTCACTTCAATTAGTGAAGGATGCCACTGAAACTGTACTATGCAAGCCGGTGGGGCCATCAACGTATGCACATGGCGATGTGCCCTTGCTTACCGCTACCTCTGACCTACACAATGGAAGTCCGGTGACACATGGTGCCACTAATAATCTCCAACACAAGCCGATCCCACTTATGTAAATGTGTCCTGAGTCCTCAATGGCAGTGACCCCAAATACATGAGACAACCATAGCAGCAGATTCCCTTCGATGAGTGAGGCATATTTCCATATGCAACGGCGGAGACGCGTGGTGCCACTAACCCTCTTTAACACAAGCCGAGCCCACATGTGTAACTGTGTCCTGAGTCCTGAATAGCAGAGACCCTAAGTCCGTGGCAGCGACCACAGCACTAGACTCCCTTCAATCAGTGAGACTTATTTCGATATGCAAGACCGGCGACACGTGGTGCCAATAACTCTGTTCAACTTAAGCCGATCCCACATAGGTAACTGTGTCCTGACTCCTAAATAGCAGTGACCCCGAGTCCGTGGTACCAACCACAGGACCAGATTTCCTTTATCAGTGAGGCATATTTTGATATGCAATGGCGGCGACACGTGGTTCCACTAAACCTCTTTAACACAAGCCGATCCCTCATGCGTAACTGTGTCCTGAATGGCAGTGACCTCAAGTCCATTGCATTGACCAAAGCACCAAACTCCCTTCGATCAGTGAGACATCATTTTATATGCAAAGCCGTCAACACGTAGTCCCACTAACCCTCTTTAACACAAGCTGATCCCACATGTGTAACTGTGTCCTGAATCCTGAATGCCAGTGACCCCAGGTCCAAGGCACCGACCACAGCAGCACATTCCCTTCGATCAGTGAGACATTTTTCAATATGCAAAGCCATCAACATGTAGTCCCACTAACCCTCTTTAACACCAGCCAATACCACATGTGTAACTGTGTCCTAAGTCCTGAATGCCAGTGACCCCAAGTCTGTGGTACCGACCACAGGACCACACTCCCTTTGATCAGTGAAGCATATTTCGATATGCAAGGCCGGGGACAAGTACTCCCACTAATACTCTTTAACACAAGCCTATCCCACATGTGTAACTGTGTCCTGAGTCTTGAATGCCAGTGACCCCAACTCCGTTAGACAACCACAGCACCAGACTCCCTTAGATCCGGGAAGCATATTTCGATATGCAAGCTGGCGACACATAGTCCCACTAACCCTCTTTAATACAAGCTGATCCCCCATGTGTAACTGTGTCCTGAGTCCTGAATGTCAGTCACCCCAAGTCCGTGCAACTGACCACAGCACCACACTCCCTTCAATCAGTGAGGCATATTTCGATATGCAAGGCCGTGGACACGTAGTCCCACTAACCCTCTTTAACACAAGCTGATCCCATATGTGTAACTGTGTACTGAGTCCTGAATGCCAGTGATCCCAAGTCCATGGCACCAACCACAGCACCACACTCCCTTTGATCAGTGAGGCATATTTTGATATGCAAGCTGGTGACACCTAGTCCAACTACCCCTCTTTAACACAAGCCGATCCCACATGTGTGACTGTGTCCTGAGTCCTGAATGCCAGTGACCCTAATTCCGTGGCATCGACCACACCACCACACTCCCTTCGATCAGTGAGGCATATTTCGATATGCAAAACTGTCGACATGAAGTTCCACTAACCCTCTTTAACACAAGCCGATCCCACATGTGTAACTTGTAACTGTGTCCTGAATGCCAGCGACCCCAAGTCTGTAGCACCGACCAAAGCACCACACTCCCTTTGATTTGTGAGGAGTATTTACAGATTGAAGACTGGCGGCAAGAGGTACCACTGAACCTGCACTACGCAGGTCGATGGGGAGACCAACGTTTGCACATAGCTGTGGGCCCATCCTCATCACTACCTCTGGCCTACACTACGGTCAGCAGGCCTCACAATTCAGATATAGTCCTGATTCCACATGAAGCAGTCCAGTAGGCAAGACACATTGCTCCCAGTGCGACCCATCCACACCAAGAATCATCACAGGCTCATGCAGTTGTAATGCTTCTGATACCACTAACCCTATTTAACACAAACCAATCCCACATGTGTAACTGTGTCCTGAATGGCAGTGACCTCAAGTCCATGGCACCGACCAGAGCACCACACTCCCTTCGATCAGTGAGACATATTTTGATATGCAAAGCCGTCAACACGTAGTCCCACTAACCCTTTTTGACACCAGCCGATCCCACATGTGTAACTGTGTCCTGAATCCTGAATGCCAGTGACCCCAAGTCCAAGGCACCGACCACAGCACCACACTCCCTTCGATCAGTGAGACATTTTTCGATATGCAAAGCCATCAACATGTAGTCCCACTAAACCTATTTAACACCAGCCAATACCGCATGTGTAACTGTGTCCTGAGTCCTGAATGCCAGTGACCCCAAGTTCGTGGCACCGACCACAGGACCATACTCCCTTTGATCAGTGAAGCATATTTCGATATGCAAGTACTCCCACTAACCCTCTTTAACACAAGCCTATCCCACATGCGTAACTGTGTCCTGAGTCTTGAATGCCAGTGACCCCAACTCCGTTAGACAACCACAGCACCAGACTCCCTTTGATCAGTGAAGCATATTTCGATATGCAAGCTGGCGACACATAGTCCCACTAACCCTCTTTAACACAAGCTGATCCCACATGTGTAACTGTGACCTGAGTCCTGAATGCCAGTCACCCCAAGTCCGTGGAACTGTCCACAGCACCACACTCCCTTTAATCAGTGAGGCATATTTCGATATGCAGAGCCGTCGACACGTAGTCCCACTAACCCTCTTTAACAAAAGCTGATCCCACATGTGTAACTGTGTCCTGAGTCCTAAAAGCCAGTGATCCCAAGTCCATGGCACCAGCCACAGCAACACAAATCAATGAGGCATATTTTGATATGCAAGCTGGTGACACCTAGTCCCACTACCCCTCTTTAACACAAACCGATCCCACATGTGTAACTGTGTCCTGAGTCCTGAATGCCAGTGACCCCAAGTCTGTGGCACCGACCACAGCACCACACTCCCTTCGATCAGTGAGGCATATTTCTATATGCAAAACTGTCGACATGAAGTCCCACTAACCCTCTTTAACACAAGCCGATCCCACATGTGTAACTGTGTCCTGAATCCTGAATGCCAGTGACCCCAAGTCTGTGGCACCGGCCACAGCACCACACTCCCTTTGATCAGTGAGGCATATTTCGATGTGCAAGCTGGTGACACATAGTCCCACTAACCCTCTTTAACAAAAGCCGATCCCACATGTGTAACTGTGTCCTTAGTCCTGAATGCCAGTGACCCTAAGTCCATGGCACGACCACAGAACGCCACTCCCTTTGATCAGTGAGGCATATTTCGATATGCAAGCCATCGACACGTAGTCCCACTAACCCTCTTTAACACAAGCAATCCCACATGTGTAACTTGTAACTGTGTCCTAAATGCCAGTAACCCCAAGTCAGTGGCACCAACCACAGCACCACACTCCCTTCGATTTGTGAGGAATATTTACAGATTGAAGACTGACAACAAGAGGTCCCACTGAACCTGCACTACGCCGGTCGATGGGGCGACCAACGTATGCATATAGCTGTGGGCCCATCCTCATTGCTACCTCTGGCCTACACTACGGTCAACAGACCTCACAATTCAGATATAGTCCTGATTCCACATGACGCAGTCCAGTAGGCAAGACACATTGCTCCCAGTGCGACCCATCCACACCAAGAATCATCACAGGCTCAT
Source organism: Lissotriton vulgaris (assembly GCF_964263255.1). Lineage (NCBI taxonomy): Eukaryota > Metazoa > Chordata > Amphibia > Caudata > Salamandridae > Lissotriton > Lissotriton vulgaris. Next base: position 1,220,178,719 of record NC_141685.1, on the reverse strand, counting down.
ACAGTCTTAATGCTTCTGGTACCACTAACCCTATTTAACACAAACCAATCCCACATGTGTAACTGTGTCCTGAGTCCTGACTGGCAGTGACCCCAACTTCGTGACAGCGACCACACACCAGACTCCCTTCAGTCTTATGTGTTGTTCTTTTCTTTAAATAATTTTTTTATATGTAAATCTATACATGACTAAGATTCTTCTTTGTCCAACCGCACAGGGACACTTCCGGCCCAAGAGGTTTGTTGGGGGTATGTTGGTAATGTGGGAAAGGGTATGTTACCTGCTAATGTGGGGAGAGGGAGCGTCACAAATGCCTCAGAGAGATGCCAGCTGATGGACTGAAACACAAAATGATTTTTCAGTGCTTATGTAGTGTGAGTTATGAACAGTTCGCACCCAGGCTCACAGGCTCGCAGAGGGACAGCTTCGGCCCGTCCGCTCGACTCACAGACACAGTACTACGAGCCATCTGCGTCATTGTGTCTATCCCTGCCCTGTTCCATCATACAGCACGCCATGCCACACCACTCCGATTACGTTCTAACGTTGGCCGCACATAGCTACCTGTTGCTGGCATACTCGCGGTTGGTGTGCATGTCAGTGGTCTAGTTCCCAACATCTCACAGCCACTCCCTGAGGGCAGGTTTGCACACACACTGCACCCATCCAGCACATATGTCACAGGCCATGTGACCACGCAAATATAATAGAACGACAACGTCACATCCTTTATTGCCGGTGCTGACTAGCTGGCAAAGGCTCCATAGCTCTCAACCATAAAGAGTCCATGAAAAGTTGTGCAGAAGGTTAGTCACACCCTCAGCTGTATGGCCATCAGCGGCCTACCATTCCCTGGGCGTGGACTTCATATGAACAGGGTTAGTGCCACCCCAAACTCATGTGTCCATCAGGGGCCTACCACCACATGGCACGGACTTGAGTTCCACAGGTTTAGCGGCACCAAACCCTGAGGTGGTCTCCGCCATTAAAAACTCCGGACTCAGTAACATGTGTGAGATCTGCCGGACTGTGGAAAAGCTGATGTGGTCTCCACCAATCAGGACTCAGCGACACCTGTCAGATCCGCGAAGAAGTTGATGTGGTCTCCGCCATTCAGGACTCAGGACTCAGCGACATCTGTAAGATCTGCGCAAAATCTAATGTGGTCTCCGCCAGTCATGATTCAGGACTCAGCAACACCTCTGAGATCGGCGGGATTTTAACTGGCACATGGAGTCCGCCCACTGCTGCACACTCTGCTGGCACCAGGTAATTATTTGCTCATGGATGCGCAGAGGCGACATTCTCTCTCTCTCTCTCTCACTCTCTCTCTCTCTCTCTCTCTCTCTCTCACTACCCTCTCTTCACTCTCTCTCACTCTCTTCATTCCTTTCCTTCAATCTTTCTCTCCCTTCTCCCTTTCTCACTCCCTTTCTTTCCTTCCTTCTCTTTACCTCTGGCTTGTTTTTCTTTCTCTGTTTCTCTCTCTCAGTCCTTTGATATGCCCATTACACACGTCTTTATTTTGTGCTTTATTTTCCAGGCTCTGTCATCAACATCCATGGTCCCCACAGGAGTCTTCCACATTGTTGTTTTCTATTATTCTTGTTAAATTTTGTTTATTGGTTTATTTTTATATATATATATGTATATATATATATATATATATATATATATATATATATATATATATATATATATATATTCAATGAAAAAACCATAGGTTATAGTCCATATATAGTTAGGAATTAGCATTTACAAAACCTTATTTTACTCGCATAAAACCATTGAAATTCCATATATAGTTAGATGCGCTAACTATATATCGCGCACCCGCAATCCACTGCTGATGATGTCACATATTACATCATTCATGACATGGTCAGTGACATCACTGATGACATCACTGATGACAACTCAAATGACATCACTGATGACATCTCAAATGACATCACTGATGACATCACTGATGACAACTCAAATGACATCACTGACAACATCACAGATGACATCATTCATGTGTTAATACGATGAACCTCTACAGACTCTGATATATCCTTAGATACACTCAGTGAAAACAGACACTCACAGATTGTCACTCATCCATGGAGTTACTCATACACCTAGACAGTCATGCAAAGAATCAATCACACCTCCAATTCCTCAACTATACAGTTATACACACCTTACTTATTGAAGCATATTCTAACACATATTTACTCTCTTATATAATCCCTAATAAAAGTTCACAATGATCCATACAGCCATTCACACATTCACTGGCTCTAATGCACAGTTATTTATATATGTTAACTCTCACATGTACTGTGTTTTACATATGTACTTACTTTGACATGTAGCACTGAGATATCCATTCACTCACCAATACACTCATGCACACAGTCAACCGCCCATACAGCTGTTTCCACATGCACTTTTGAAACCATACATCTAGTGAATCAACTGCTCACACATCTATGCACAGAGTCACACACCTCCCAGCCACTCACACATATACTCAGTCTCCCATACAAATACTTGAGCAACCAATCAATAACCCATATAGTTATTCATATAGCTACTGATCAACACATGCAGCAGTTTACAGAACAACAGATATAATGATGCACAAAGTAATATAGTTTATTCACTAACCCATGCACTCAGTGAGACACATTTAATCACTCCCTCATACAATCAGTCATGCACCTACTAAATCCTTCATCCAGACATTTATACATCCACTCATTCTTCAATATGTAAGACATATTTTAACTTTACAGAAACATACAGTCACTGGATGTTGTGATCAGTGATGTCATCAGTGATGTCACTGACCATGTCATGAATGATGTAATATGTGACATCATCAGCAGTGGATTGCGGGTGCGCGATATATAGTTAGCGCATCTAACTATATATGGAATTTCAATGGTTTTATGCGAGTAAAATAAGGTTTTGTAAATGCTAATTCCTAACTATATATGGACTATAACCTATGGTTTTTTCATTGAATTTCAATGGTTTTTTGAAAGCTAATATTTGTATCTGTAAAATGTATTCTTCTTTAAATCATAAAATATATTGTACATGTTTTTTATACATTTTTAAAAAAAAATAAATTTGTTCCGCTCCTAGTCCGCGAACTGGTCAGCTTCCCGTTAGCTGAATTCAAAGCCGCGACTTGGTGCGCGAGCCGGTAATCGTTCCTTAAGCGTAACTGTTACGTTATCATGACGTTTTGCGTTGTCGCGTAATACGTTATCCGACGCGCCAAGGTAGCGGACCCGGAAGCGGATTGGATAGTGGCGCAAAGCGCGAAACGTAAAGACAGCAGGTCATGTGACTCGATAATAACACTTTTCATTAGTTCATTTCACTTTTGGTTTCCTAATGATGTAATACTAGGTCATGTGACCTAAAAATAACACTTTTCATTGGTTCAGAACTTTTGCTTTTCCCAAATCATGTAAACCCCTCCTTCTTTCCTCACTCTGACTTTCATCTTGGTGAGAGAAAGACCATTTACCTGAAGTTCAACAATGGCTTCCATTCTTGCTGCAGCTGGTGCACCCCCACCACCACCTCCACCTCCTCATAAGAAGAGAGGACCACCAAGTCAATTTACCTCCAACAGAGAGCAGGAAGAGGAGGAAGAAGAAGAAGAGGATCCAGATCAACAACAATTTATCCCAGAGTTGCCCCGTGTTTCAAAGAGAAAAACTAGTTTCATCTGGCAGTTTTTTTCCATCCCTCCAGGGGAGAAGAAGGTGAATGCGAAATATGTCACCTGCCTCATCTGTGATTACAGATTGTCAAGAGGCACAGAGAAGAAATATAGCATGGGCAACTATACTATGCATCGACATATGACCAGGTGGCATCCCTTGAACTACAGCCGGGCTGAGTTAAGGGACCTACAAGACAATCCCCCGACAACTCCTGTGGCCAGATCTACCTCATCAATGTCTTTGTCAGGAAGAGAGGCACAGGAAACTGTGCCAAATATTCAACCAAATTTCCAACATATGAGGTTTACTTGTATATATTGCGGTGCAATGTTGTCGTATGGGAACATGAGCATCAATTTGATTAATATGGTGTTCGAAAACCATAAGTGCCCTAATGCACCCAAGAAGTAATTTTTTTTTTGCTCCTGTTGAGCCGTTTTCAATGCCTGTTTTTTTGTTGTTTCCCCTCCATAAAAAACACAAAAAAAACATAAAACTGTTCTAAAAATACAAAAAAATCAAAAAATGTTCAGAAAAAAAAATATATATATATAAAACAACAAAAACAAAAAAAAAAAGTTCTTTTCAGAACTACCTCCCCTTTCAAATAAAATTGCTAGAATGTTTATCACTCTGGCAAGCTCTATTTCTTTTGGTTCGCTTCAAGTTCGCTGACCGGTTCGCGAACTTTAAGCGAACTAAAAAAATATTTTTTTTAAAAAAAGAAGAGTTAGTATAAGGGAAGTAAACAGAGAATAATGTAAAAAGAAAGACAGCTATAGAGAGTAAATGAGAGATAGTGTCAGTGACATCATCAGCAGTGCATTGCGGGTAAAAAGAGTAGAAAACATTTACCTTATAATTCTTGTTACCTTTTTAAAATATTTTTTCATACTTTCAATCTGTAAAACAGAGAACAAACATTTCCAAAAATATTAAAACATGTACTTAAAAATTAGAAAAGACAAGGGAAAAGGTTCAAGAACAAACAGTTTTTCAACAACTTTGACATTTACAGAAGTCTCTGCTTCTCTACGTCCCCTACACAATCCTAAATATATATATTTTACAAAAAACTGTATCTTGATGTTGAAGATGTAAAGCCATCATAAAATTGTCTCTAATATTTTAAATGATAGTTTCAGGATGCAAATAAGATGTCTGCTTTGAAGAGCTTTCTTTGAGGTGAGGCCTATTCCTTTTTAAAAAAACAGTACCCGGAAATACAGCACTATAAGCATTAAAATTGACACTTACAAAAGACTCAGTTTTTCCATATCTACCTCACATTTCTAAATGTATATCATAAGTACAAACAGAAGAACATTAATTATACATGTTAAATGGTTTATTTTTGCTGTTCTCAGAATGTATCAAATTTCACTTAAATCAGTGACTTGAAGATATTCATCATGTAACAGCGGGGAAAAAAAAACACAATCAAAATCACTGTGTTTAAAAAACCCATACAACCTAAGAAATCTGATTTCAAAACTCCTTAAAATTAACTTACTTTCAATGACGTCGAAGGATCTCCTATGAACAGCATCCACTCTGTTGTGCTATAAATATTTTCAGCCCGCCACTTTCTGAAAGAAAACCTCCATCGATACGAAAAATATGTTACATAGAAAAAAAGACTTCTCTCATTCTATCACATGTTTCCACTAGGCCAAATCATGTTGCCGCGATTCGCAAGTCTTGTAATTCTTCCAATCAAATCCCGACATTTTCTATTTTCGCAACTTGCAAAAAGAAAACATTTGAGATTATTTTCACAATCCTGGACTACTAATATCTTACTCTTCTTTGTCACTCATGTTCTCCTTTTCCTATGACACTGATACTGCTTACTATGAAGCAGACTTACTTGCATCAGGTTTATATAGTCGGATTTTACAAAATAACATTATAATTAAAAGTTTTGGACCAATAATCTAGACAGCATTGCAGACTTACATTCCCTCAACTTGATGAACCTTTTCCAATTCTTCACAGGAAATCTCGAGATTCTTTCTTTAAAATTTTGGTTTTAAAAACACCAGGTAAGAATTTTTAAGGTCAAACGGCAATTTTTTTTTGAAACTTACAACGGAATCATTGCAGAATGACCAGCCGTTTCGAGACTTTAAATAAGCTGTATAATGTCCTGAAGTTGTTGAAGGACCATCGTGATAGATAATTGCTACAGTTACAAAAGTCCTTCCTGATATTGAAAGCTGAGAAGCCACAACATTTTTTATTAAAGTTGACAATTTTGATCCATCAGGCCTACATCGTTGGATCATTAAAATGACATACTGTCCATATCTACGTATAAGTAATGTTGACATCATTTCAGATTTACATTGGCTACACTCCATGTTGTGATCCGCTGCATTTACTAGCTTATTAAAGGAGACTGATTTACTGTCTGGCAAAGTTAAATATATAAATCTTTCTGAGTCTACACTAGTAGTACTTGATACCCTACAATTCTCGCAGTCATGCTGCCATTGATAAGAAAGCCCAAACAGGTGATCTACATCTACACCCTCAACTTGCAATATATCAAGCATATACATTAAAAACTCCTGACAATCTTGCTGATTATTTTCAGAGAAGTCTGTTTGACCTGAACATTCATCTAACAGATAACGAACTTCAGACACACTTTCTACTTTTGTTCGATCAGTGCTACATTTCTCGAAAACAGAATTCAACAAACAGCATAAAATTTGTTCAGAATTCAACAGAATCTGTTCTTTTAAACTCTCTAGTGAAAAGAGAACATTAACCACTACATTTGCATAGCAGTTGACACCAGAACTGTTTTCAAATTGAAAACCGACAACATCTTCAACAGAATCCACTTTCTTTCTGCTAACAATTTTCGGTTCATTGACTTTTAGTCTTTTTGCAACAACCTCCCTACTATTACTGCTATTTCTACGTTTGCGGCCTACCACACGTTTCTCAAACAAAGGATATTGAGGCAAATGTGGCGCATACTCTCTTCTTAACCTATTGTATTCCTTAACACAATCTAGATCCGCACAAATGTTTGTGACATCACAGTCAATCAAGTACAATCCCGATAAAGTTCTAACTCGTGACAATGCCACATATGCCATACCCTCCTTGAACACAGAACTGCCAATATTCACCAATGCACAGTCTACACTTAAACCTTGCGATTTATGGATTGTCACCGCATATGCCAAGCAAACGGGAAACTGTTTACGGCGAACATATAAATCTTTAACAAGCAAAAACCTAGCAGAACAACGACCAATTTGCTGTACTTCCTCAATGCCATCAAATTTAATTCTTAAAAATTCTATTCCATCTCTATTTCTGTATTTCTCAAAATCAACAACATTACCCATTGATCCATTTACCAGACCTCTTTCTACATGTAAATTCCTTCTCAAAATAATTCGGCAATTTAAACACACATTCAAAGTCTTTTCAAAACCCGCTGTTTTAGATATAGTCTTCTCTAATGAATCCAATTTTGATTTCAAATTGTCTGACAAAATAATTGTTGATCCCATATGCTCTAATTTGTCGATAGCTTCAAGTTTCACAATCTCTTGCTTTTCTAAATTCAACATTTTGTTGTTGAAGATGGCACATTCTGCAAGAGTTGGCATGAGACATATCCCGGATTTCTTCTCAGTAATTTTCTGAAAAATATTCTCAGGCACAATCTCTTGTTTGGGATATAAATTTGACAGTAATCGTGCATTTAAAGCTTCTTTCCCATGCTCAGTCACTTTTCCAATTCTAATATCTTGTAGAATATTCTTGTAATCTTCATCCTTTGCCTGACGCATATTTTGATGCAGTTCTGCATAATTGAAGTTTAACCATATATTGACGTTGCCAATGCTCCCTAGGCACTTCCTGGTATCTTCATGCGTGAGTATTTTGAACACAGGTTGACCTTTTACTGGTGTCAGCTGCAGAAGATCTCCGAAAACAATGATGTGTTTCCCACCAAATAACACATCATATTCAGTTTTAAGTACTTCTTGCATTCTCAAATGCACAAAGGCAAGCATGACATTGGAAACCATGCTTACTTCGTTAATGATAAGTAGTTTCATTTTCCTCAAGACTCTTGAAACTTCACAGCAAGCATCTCCAGATAACTTGTTGTATTGTAATTTGTTGTCATGCTCCACCGGCAGCATCAGTAGACGATGCAAAGTAATACCTTTAATGTTATGTGCTGCCAGTCCAGTAGGAGCGGTGACAACACAAGACAGCGATGACTCAGTCCTTTCCTGCAAATAACAAGAGATTGCTTTAATGAGGAAACTTTTTCCAGTTCCCGCTTCTCCACTCACGTACAGTCGGACAGGCTTCAACGATGTACATGAGCACTTGTTCTTCTCATGACTTAATCCGTGCTCAATTTCCGTGGTAACTTCATCATATATTTTCCTCTGCTCAACGTTGAGTTGTTTTTCCAAGTCTTCTAAGTTAACTGAATCCTCCTGAGCATGTGCCATGGCTCTTTCCACTTCATTCATAGCAGTGGCAGCTTCATTTTCGATAATAGGTCCTCCAAGTGGATCTTGACTCAATGAAACAGAACTCTGACTGTCCTGAGAACTGTCTCTGGCAATCTCGGCTGCAATCGTTGCTTCCTGCTCAATTTCCAAAGTTAGCATTTCTTGATATTTAGAAAAAGCAGGACATTCTATGGACTCCTTGGCTGCATTGAAAGAGTCTTCGTAACAGAGGAAATCTCCAAGCAGTTCCTCTTCTGCACGCCAAGGCTTGAAAAGTTGCAAAAGTGCTAAATAAAAAAACTCCTTTTTTGCTGGAGATTCACCACTCAATTTTCGTTGGTTTACTAATTGGCATTTTCTTTGCTTGACCAGGCATCCCTCACTTCCAATTACAGCATACACTCCTTTCTCAATATCTTCTTTGATGTTCCTCTTGAATATATAATTTTGGAGAACCTCATATAGACAAACATTCTCAAGGTGACTGCTTCGATTTGGATAATATGTATCCAACATGTTGGTCTTCAAAATGTCGGTACTGTTTGGTTCCTTTTCTGCCAAATACTCAATTTCCCGGACAGGTTTTAGAACTCGATTTCGCGTTGCAGCAAGACCAAGACTCGCCCAAACGAGACTCCTGGATTTGGCATAGAGACTTGCTGAAGACAACCGGTCAGAACATTCGTAAGCTCCGATTTCTCGATGCGACAACATCTTCAGACTGAAACTGTACAACTTCTTGCTGAGGCTCTTTTCATGAGAAATATCCTCCCACATATCCTTCAGTTCGGTCTTTTCTTTTTTGGTGATGTAAGATGTCACATACCGAGCCACAGCCATACAGTTGTCAGCCACAAACTGTATATCCATGTTAGCATTCCACATGGACAAAATCACTGGGTTGTAGTCATTGATGTACTTGGACTCTTCGTTCCTTTTCAAATTGTATGTATTCTTGGGTGATTTCCTCGTCACATTATGTCGCAGCGAAGACATCAAACTGTTCACTCTTCCTTTAGAAATCACCGGTCGTGGAAAGTTGAAACGACATTTGGTGTAGAACTTGTCCTTGTTTCTGAATTTACGACAACAGTACTTTCCACAACGATGGCTTTGGAAACGTAGAACTTGTTCTCTTAGACTTTTCTTCTCCGTTGCGTTTGGAACAGCACACGTAGAATACTGTTCGATGAAATTCATCACTAAGTCATCCGGATCTGTTCCAAATTTAGGTGCATCCTTGATCCACAACAACATATGTATATGAGGGGCACCTCTTGCTTGGTACTCCTTTCTCCAGAAGAAATCCAACACCTCTCCAAGAGGTGGATTCTTTTTATTTGTGATGAAAGACATCATAGCTTCAAATCTATGATTGAAGTACCTGCATACATTCACTGGATCCAAAGAACACAGTTCTCCAGGTGTCTTGAATTCAATGTTTTCAATATTTCCATTTGCCTCTCGTAGAAATTCAAGTAAGTCTTCCCAGCCATACTCGGCACAGCTCAGAGTGAGGAACCATGTTGGAGTTCCTAAGTTCCTCAGCATACATTTTAAATCACCATGACGACGGTACCAGTACTCATTAGTACCACGCTGACACGCCATGAGATTAATTAAGTGAGAATCCAAAATACTGTCTTGGACATTGACTTTATGCATAAAGTCCCTTGCCGAGATGTTTCGCATCTGTATACCACTTTTTAAGATGTGGTTCACTGCATATGACAGTCCAGACAGATCGCTTTCAAACAGGAGATGAAACAAATAGGGAATGCATTGCCGAAACCTAGGATCTGCTGCATACAATCGTAAAGTCCGGTATTCAGACGCAGGAATTTGATGAGGTCGCTCATCATATCTTCCTCCTTGACCTGTGGGAAATAGCTGTGGGAAACACCGAGCTTCCAAACTTTCCTCCCAAACACTAATGGGACTCCCTTTGGCTTGTTTCATTTGAAACAACTCAATAGCATTCCCCATGACTTCCTTGGAATGCAAAGGATGAACACTATAATGTTCATATATTTCTTCACTTTTAGAGGCCTCTACTTTCTCAATTTGGCCAGCACACAAATCGCTATCCTCTTCATCACTTACTTCCTCTTCTGCAACATATACATTCTTATAGTACTTATTATTTTTCTTCAAATACACTGTTGCCTTTTTGACTTTCCTAACATCCACTAAATCTTGCCATATTTTCTTATTCTTTGTCGGAACCCCATTAACCAAGATAACCAGAGGTTCCTCTTCCACTTCTTCTATTCCAATTGTATTAATGTTTTTGTTCAAATCTAGAGGCAAATAAACAACTCTTCCCTTTAATCCTCTCTGTAAATCTGCTGGAGGCAACTTCCCTGTCTTTGGCTCCATTCTTACAATAGCCTGAAAGGGATGGCTACTTTGAATCAAAATAGATTCATAAGTATTTAAATCCTTCAATTCAGAAGGAATCTCAACCAATTCCAGATTATTATGAACTGCCCTAGCAGGCATCTGGTTTTGGTTTAATTTATTACAACAATAAGTACACACACGTTGATCCGATCCCAAATCAAAATAATTTTCTACCATCAAGTATGTGGCAAAATCCTTCCATTCACTATTATTTTCCCTTTCACTTTTTGCATATAAATCCACTACCTTAGTCTGATTCTTATAATAAGTGCGTCGACAACATACACAAGTGAAATTAGGCCTCTCACTTGATTTCATCTGAAACGTGGCAATTTCCTTCTGAAAATTATCTGTACTGGAAACCTGTACATTATCTTCCACATTACCCTCTACTTCTGGGTCAATTTGAACATTCTCATCTTTACTACCAAAGTAACAAAACTCAATTTCTTCACAAATATTCTTCACATCTATTTCAGAACCATGCAAAAGAGCAGCACATAATTGTTTAAGCATAATTGCTGGACTCTTAGCATAATACAACATTCTCACTAATTTTCTCACTTTATTATGATGCACTGCTAGCATCCTGAAATGATGAAAAACACTCTGGCATACTCTCCTGGAAAGACAAGCCAGTGAATGACCACGCAAACCTGTCATTTGTCTCACTCTGCAAGGATCTAAATCTTGCAACAACTTCATTTTCTGCTTCAAACTTTTCTTATTAAATGTCCGTATAAAATCACAAAGCAAATTGATGGAAACCTGTCGCACACTGCAAATAGAACTACACTTCCAAATGTACACAGGACCCTTAGGACGTCTTCCTAAAACCTCATCACTTAGCGCCTCTTCTGTCTCTGTTGTCACAAGTTGTTCTTTTTCAACTGGACAACCATCCTTCACTTCATAAGCTCGACCACTGATGTCAACTGCATGCACCAAATCATTATCCTGAAAATAAGTCTCCTCATTAAAAAATGCCTCAGAACTTGAACTATGCATCCATTCTCCGGAAAAAACTTCACAAAAGTTAGTACGATTTACTACTCTCTTCCATCTACTTTTTGTTTTGAAATCAGAAATTACCTTGCTTAGTTTCCTAATTCTATTGATTACCAAAATAAACAACTTTCGCTTAATTTCAAAAGCATGATCAATAATTTTCTCTACATTTTTCTTCTTCTTATAAAATGCCGCTTTCTGTTGGCCTTTCTTTTTAATATTTTTCAATAAATTAACTAATATCCTATTACGGAACATTCGATTTCGAATGTCCCTAAACTGTTGTTTCCTTCTACTATCATGCACAGAGTTATCTCTTCCTCTACCAGTAACATTTGTGATGGGTCTCTCCTTTCCATTTAAATTACTTTTCTTTTTGTGAACTGAAACATTTTTTTGAGCAAAACTTTTTTTACTACAAATATTTCTTAAGAATGATTTCGTGCTCTTACCCGGACCTTTCTTGGTGTTTTGACAAGTATTTGGGGAAGAGGACTGCTGCAATAAAACATCATCCTGCTGTCTTTGACGTTTTCTAGCCTTTCTTATTCTACTTTTGGAAGGCATTTTACAAACTATGAAAGAATCTGCAGTTGAATCTGTGGAAAAATATAATATAAAATGTTATTAACCACTATTACCAAACAGTTAATAAATAACAGTCATCTAAAACTTAATGCCGTACTAATTATTTAACATAGCAAATATTTTCCACCAGCACTGCATCACAAAAATGACACTCAATGGTACAAAACAGGCATACAACACTCATAAATCACTCCCTAATATTTTAAATCATTAATTCAGGATGACGATAAGATGTAGCCTATCTAAAGATTTGTTTAGGCCCAGATCTTTAGACTGGGGTGAATGTGTGTCATTGATCCACATTCAGTCCATCACCTGTTTTGTTTATTTGAGGTGAGGCCAACACATGGTTGCAGATAAGATTATCACTGAAAAAAAACAAGGTAAAAAAACATGTGAAGGCCTACCAATGAAGTAAATCATTAAATGAAAACCAATACATTTCTGGAAATATGCACTACTAGTGCTTCATAAGATGTTTTGGGTCATATTTATAAGGCATTTGAGTGTCTAGTATGCTATTTTACGTTGTTCATGGTGCAAATTTATTGTAAATACGCTCCCACCTGCGGTTGGCAAATTTAGATTTTGATTATGGGAGTTAGATAGGCATGTTAATAATTTCCCAAAAATGGTGTATAACCCCAAACAACCTTTGAAGCAAATGCTCTTAGCCATGTTATCCACCTCCCATTGGATAACATGGCTAAGAAGTGCTTGCAAATGTGAAAAAAAACGGCCGCAATGCATGAATATCGCAGAAAAATCAGCGATATTCATACATTTTCCAGCAAATGCTCTTAGCCATGTTATCCACTTCCTATTAAATAACATGGCTAAGAACTGCTCAGGGCCCCATGGGGAACGCTTTCCATTTAAAAAGGGAAAAATAACATCAAAGACACTAAAATGCCTTCTAAATATGACCCCAAACAACCTATGAAGCTCTAACAGTACATATCCTGAAATTTAATTGATTTCAAAATTCGTTTTTAAACACAGCATATAAATCAATTGTATACCTGCATTCATGAAGAAATGACTAAAAATGTCCTTGAGACACATGAAAGTGTTTTCTGGAATGCCCTAGCACCATTTTTGGGACACTATTAACATGGCTAGGTAACTCCCATAATCAAAATCTAAATTTGCCAAGCGCAAATGGGAGCGTATTTACAAGACACTTGCCCCAAGAGGAACACTTTCCATTTAAAAAGGTAAACATAACATCGCAGAAAAGTCAGCAATATTCATGCATTATCCAGCAAATGCTCTTAGCCATGTTATCCACCTTCCATTGGATAACAGAAAGCTGATTGGCTCTCCGGTGTCTGTCAACATTCTAAATAGTCCGGAGCGGCCGCCATCTTATCTCTCGGTAGGATCGAGAGAGAAGAAGAGGTGAAAAACGAAGGGGGAATTTATTGAAAGGGGGCAAGGTATACCCCTCTTGACCCCCTAGGAATGTTGTTGGGGTTATTAAAGGGTCCCGTGGGGAAAATAAAAAAAAAATGATTTTTCACGGTAGAAGCGCTTCACGGGCCGCAAACTGGGCCGCAAACTGGTAGCGAAACGGGAATTCGCCATTTTGTGCTTCGTTTTAATTGTTTAGAGACAAAAATTATCGCCGCACATCGGCCACAATGCATGAATATCGCTGAAAAGTCAGCGATATTCATGCATTATCCAGCAAATGCTCTTAGCCATGTTATCCACCTTCCATTGGATAACATGGCTAAAAACCGCTCTGTGCGTGAGCTTTTTTTTTTTTTTTTTTTGCTGCGTGACGTTTGTTAACGTTCGATTCGATGGAAATCAGGAAGTGTTGAACACCATTTTGTCACTGCGAGTAAATATTTTATTATAAATGAATCCTTATTGATAAACATTGTCTGCGCCATCTTGCGTTTTTGTCCAATGCCACAATTTTGTCGTGCACGGCAGCCATTTTAGATGCCTTGACCAGGGCCACTCTCTGCACGCCGCCGATTCTCAGCATGGCTCCCCACCCTCGCACGCATCTCCCCCATGCAATGGTCACCCCCGCTCTCTCTCTCATGCATGGGCCATATACTTCCCCCATCTGCGCTGCTCTTCTCTGAGAATCACACCCTGTGCCCGCTCGACACCTCCCTTTCACCCTATTCACTACCGCACCCTCTGACACTTCTCTTCCTCTGTGTCCGATTGTCCAGGCCGGACCTAGGCTATCACCTAGCCCTGCGGATGTAGTTTATGGCTCCAGCTGTAGAGTATCCAGACATGCCAACCCTCCCGATTCAGGTGTGAGACTACTGATTTCAGTGCTAGTCTTTCGCTTCCCGATTCCTGCAAGGAAAAACCCGGGGGCATATTTCCAACAACTAGCGGTAATTTTTGTCTCTAACTTGTTTAGAGACAATAATTATCGCCGCACTTCGGCGAATTTTATCGCACATAAATTGATTTCTTAAATCGTTTTTAAAAACAACATATCTGTTTCAGCTTACATAACAAACCATGGAATGGGCTCCATGTACCACAATAACTTGTGTTACTGCATGCCAGAATGTTACACCAAATATGCAATTACAATTTCTCTATAAAACTAATTCTATTACTATATCACTAGAGACAAAACCACATTTTAAAAACACAGCTTTCTTCATCATTTTCTCCTTAAATCATACTATTCTCTATCTAAATTAAATAAATCTTTTCTCACCTTAGCAAATATTGTTTGAGTTTTGAAAACAGTCTCAGAAATACACCAAATTGTCTTCAGCAGAAGAAAAAGGATGCACTCCAAAGGCTGCAGCTATTGAAAGCACAGAAATACAGATATTCATTTCACATATCTCTCATATTAGCCAATCATACCTCTTCCCTCACTTTTTTCAAATCAAAACCCTTCCCCCCTCTGCCCTCTCTCCCTTGTTTCCATAGCAACCACCTCCTGGAAGACCTCTCATGTTTGCAAATTCACACAACAATGTTTCAATTGAACTCTGAACTCTCAGTGCACCTGCGTATCCAGAGCAATCTTTCAATAAATGTTTCTTCCTTGACCATTCAAATTACATCTTTCAAAGAACACATCCATGCACCCTAACTTTCTGTTTTCAGAAATGGAAATGCACCAATCACTGCTAATGAATCATTAGCATTGTAAATCCACAGTTTTTTTTCTTTAGAAACTCCTACTGTTTCAACTGCCCTTTCATTACCACACTTCATCTGACTGCAGAACAACCTTCTCCCACCATGTTTAAGGTCTGGATTGTTGGACATATGCATTTGCCAAAACCTGACCTGTTAATAGTGCACTGTGGAGGTAATGATTTGGGCACTTTGACAGGGGTAGGTCTGGAAATGCTTTTAAAGGACACCTTTGAGCAATTAATGGCACTTTTTCCTCAAACTGCCTTGGTATATTCCAATATATGCCAAAGACAGAAATGGAGGTGGTCCAACCAATTTTGTCCACAAATTGAGAAAGCGAGGAAGCATGTAAACAAATCTGTTTCAGCTTACATGAGAGACCATGGAATGGGCTCTCTGTACAACAATAACTTGCGTTACTACATGCAAGATATCTACAGAGGAGATGGAGTTCACTTCTCAGATGAGGGCAACAGAATTTTCATTCTGAATTTAAGACTGTGCATTGGTACCTACTTATAAGTACCTAAATGTACCATAAACCCAAAAGCTCTTCTCAGAGCTACCCTACATCTGATCACTCACAATTATTATTTTCCTCTAACTTTTTTCACTAATTTTCCACAAAATTCGCTCCCCGGAGCGCTACCCGGTTCGCTAACCGAAAGCTAACCTCGCGGATTTTTAAAAAAAAAGTTTTTTTTCCGCACATATAAGCCTCCTCAGCCACGCTCAGAAAACCTAGGGGGTCAAGATAAGTCTACCATGACCCCTTCTACCCATTCTAAACATTATTTGCCCTCCATCTTGTATCTTAATGCGACCGAAACACAAAATGGTGGACTCCCGTGACGCTTAAGGTTCGCTAACCGGGCCGCTTTCCGGAAAGCGGTCCTAAAAAAAGGCGGGAAAGTAATTTACAGAAAAACGACTAGAGACACTCTCACCAAATATAGATTAGCTCATACTACATAACAATCCCTTCCATTCTCACAAATTTCATTGAAATTCCATTTAGCCATTTAGCCTGTAGACCTCTCCAAGTACCGTGAGGTAAATTACTTCACAAAACACATCTGAATTGTTGGCATTGACAACCAATGAAAATGTTACTTTCATTTTCTACTTTTATTACCTGACATTTGATTGGTTATATACCTGTATATATATAAAGGGAGAGAAGGAAACACAGCCATTTTGACTACTACTTCTTGTTGTACCTCCTATTTCAATAGCTTCAAAAAACTTCAACTTCTTTGTGAAGGTAAGTTATAATTTAATATATTGTGCACTATGACTTAATATAGTAGACTTTTTTTGCTAGATATACTCTATCCCTCTGTAGTAGTAATGTATTTAGATAGACTTCTCTGTTATAGTTATCAATGGAGTAAGGCTTGTCTTGGTTAAATCACATACACTTTTTTATAGTCCTATTTCCACTCTCATACTATACACTGCCAAAAGATAAATTCACTGATAAAAACTGCCTATCTAAAATTAATCCCAACAGTGCCCTATCTCTACTAATATATATTTTTTTAATCCAAATTTCAGGCAAAATTATAGTCCTATTTCCACTCTCATACTATACACTGCCAAAAGATAAATTCACTGATAAAAACTGCCTATCTAAAATTAATCCCAACAGTGCCCTATCTCTACTAATATATATTTTTTTAATCCAAATTTCAGGCAAAATGGAAGGCGAGCAGCAAGTTTCTTTTGAGATGGACCTGCAAGAGAGCAGCCAGGAATTAATTGAACAAATTGACATGGAATTTATGGATGAAAGCTTGGATAATGAACTGCTGCAATGTGTCCAAGCAGTAGATGTCCTCCTTGCAAATGAGGACATTTTGCAACCTCACAGATTGCAAACAATATATCAAGAAAATAATGACATTTCAGACACTGAAATGTTAGAAAGTTTAATAAATTATGAAAAAGAATCAAAATAAAAAAAACACTTTAAAAAAAAGAAAACAAAAAAAAACAAGAAAAACAACAAACAATTAACATACAGCATTAGAAAAGTCTTTCATTCTTTTATCCATAAAGTTCGCTGCCCAGAACGCTTTCCGGTTCGCGAACTTGGCGCTTATCACGCAAAAAAAAATTTTTTTTTTTTTTTTTTGGACCCTCCTAGGCCCTTTTAAAACCTCCACATAAAACCTAGGGGGTCAACGAGGATCTACTATGCCCCCTTATGGTAATTTCCCCCTTTGTTTTGCCCTCCTCTTGTCTCTCGATCCTACCGAGAGACAAGATGGCGGCCGCTCCGGACTGTTTAGAATGTTGACAGACACCGGAGGGCCAATCAGCTTCTCATCGCAAAGTTCCGTTACGCGAAAGGTTCGCTAACCGGATAGCTGCCCGGAGCGCTGTTACAGATATATATCTTGATTTAAACGTTAATTTCTCAAAATCCACTGAAGCACATATATTGAGACCTAGCAAAGGCACATCGGGCTAACAGTCCCTACAATTTTGCCAAGTTTCGTGAAAATCCATTCAGCCGTTCGGGCTAAAAGTGAGTCCAACCGCCCTATGGAAATTAACATGGGAAAAACGCGTTTTGGGACCCCCCTTTTTTCTCGGCCCCCCCTCCACAAAACCCCCCCAAATTTTCAAGGGCTGCTCAGAAACAAAATGTGCCATTTTCCTGAAAATTTCAGCCAATTCCGTCCACAAACGCCAAAGTTATTAGGCATAGAATTTTCAGAAATCCCATAGGGAAAAAATCCTAACTATATATACCTACTGGCGACCGCCAGTAGGTAATATATATATATATATATATATATATATATATATATATATATATATATTCACTGAAAAAACCATAGGTTATAGACCATATATAGTTAGGGATTAGCATTTACAAAACCTTATTTTACTCGCACAAAACCATTGAAATTCGCATATATAGTTAGTTGCACTAACTATATATCGCGCACCCGCAATCCACTGCTGATCATGTCACATATTACATCATTCATGACATGGTCAGTGACATCACTGATTACATTATCCAGTGACTGTATGTTTCTGTAAAGTTAAAATATGTCTTACATATTAAAGAATGAGCGGATGTATAAGTGTCTGGATGAAGCATTTAGTAGGTGCATGACTGACTGTATGAGAGAGTGATTAAATGAGTCTCAATGAGTGCATGGGTTAGTGACTAAACTGTCTTAATTTGTGCATCATTATATCTGTTGTTCTGTAAACTGCTGCATGTGTTGATCAGTAGCTATATGAGTAACTATATGGGTTATTGATTGGTTGCCCAAGTATTTGTATGGGAGAGTGAGTGTGTGTGTGTGGGTGGCAGGGAGGTGTGTGACTCTGTGCATAGATGTGTCAACAGTTGATTCACTAGATGTATGCATTCAAAACTGCATGTGGAAACAACTGTATGGGTTGAGTACATATGTAAAACACAGTACATGTGAGAGTCGTCATATATAAATTACTGTGCATAAGAGCCAGTGAATGTGTGAGTGGCTGTATGGATCATTGTAAACTTGTATCAGGGATTGTATAAGAGAGTAAATATGTGTTAGTATATGTTTGAATAAGTAAGGTGTGTATAACTGTATAGTTGAGGAAATGGAGGTGTGATTGATTCTTTGCATGACTAACTAGGTGTGTGAGTAACTCCATGGATGAGTGACAGTCTGTGAGTGTCTGTTTACATTGAGTGTATCTAAGGTTATATTAGAGTCTGAAGAGGTTCATCGTATTATCACATGACTGATGTCATCAATGATGTGATCAGTATTGTCAAATGAGATGTCATCAGTGATGTCATTTGAGATGTCATCAGTGATGTCATCAGTGATGTCATTTGAGATGTCATCAGTGATGTCATCAGTGATGTCATTTGAGATGTCATCAGTGATGTCATCAGTATTGTCACTGACCATGTCATGAATGATGTAATATGTGACATGATCAGCAGTGGATTGCGGGTGCGCGATATATAGTTAGTGCAACTAACTATATATGCAAATTTCAATGGTTTTGTGTGAGTAAAATAAGGTTTTGTAAATGCTAATCCCTAACTATATATGGTCTATAACCTATGGTTTTTTCAGTGAATTTTCAAGGTTTTGTAAATGCTAATCCCTAACTATATATGGTCTATAACCTATGGTTTTTTCAGTGAATTTCAATGGTTTTTTAATAGCAAATATCAAAAGCTGTAAAATGTATTCTTATTCTATTTCAAAAATATATTTTGTATATTTTTGTATTATATTTTTTTAATTTAATTTATATTATAATTTAAATTATTTTTTATTGTTTGGCTGCCGGTACGCGAACCGGTAAACGTTCCGTTAGTGCAAGTACCGCGTTAGAAAGCCACATCGTGACGCGTCGCGTAATCGCAACGTATCGCGTTACTGCGTAATGCGCCTTATGACGCGCCGTGTAAGCACACCCGGAAGCGCTCTGGAACGCGAACCAAGGCGCGAAACGCAGAGCCCCGGAAACAATCCGAAGCGCGGCGCGGAGCGCGGCGCGGAGCGCGTAACGTAAGCATAACAGGTCATGTGACTAGTTTATAAAACTTTTCATTGGTTCATTTTACTTTTAGTTTCCTAATGATGGAACGCTTGATCATATGATGTAAAATTAACACTTTTCATTGGTTTAGAACATTTTTTTTTCCCAAATGATGAAAGTCCAACCTTTTTTCCTCACTCTGACTTTCATTTTTATGAGAGAAAGACCTGTTTCTGCTTGTTAAGTCATGGCATCTGTAGTAGCTGCAGCTGGTGGACCCCCAGCACCACCACCACCTCCAAGGAAGAGAGGACCACCTCCTCAGGTTATCCTCCAACAAGAGGAGGAAGAAGAGGAAGAAGAGGAACAGGAGCAAGGGACAAGGGTTTTTTTAAAAGAACAGCCAAGGAGGTCCCATATAAAAGAAAATTTTATTTGGCAATTTTTTTCATTTCCTCCACATCAAAAAAAGGTAAATGCCCGGTACGTTACCTGCCTCATCTGCCACGATGTACTCTCCAGAGGAACCGAAAAAAAATATAGTTATGGTAATTATACCATGCATCGCCATATGGAGAGGTGGCACCCGATGAATTACAGTGCTGCCCAAATACGAGATTTGGTGGATAACCCCCGACCTGCCAGTACATCCACCAATGAAGTGGCAGTGACGGAATCAGAGGCAAGGGAAACGGTCCCAAATCTTCAGAAGAACTTTGGACAAATGAAAATGACATGTTTAACTTGCGGCAAATTAATTTCCTGTGGCGAGAGGAGTGTAACTCTAATCAATAGAGCTTATGAACATCATCAATGTACAAAACGTCCCAGAAACTAAATTTTCTTTTTTTTTGTTGCTCCTGTTGAGCCCTTTCTAATGAATCATTTTTGTTTCCCCCCCCCAAAAAAACACAAAAAAATATAAAACAACAAAAATAATAAAAAAAAGTTCTTTTCAGAACTACCTTCCCTTTATGAAAAATTGCTAGAATGTTTAGCACTCTAGCAACCTCTATTTCCTTTTGATTCGCTTCCCGGTTCGCGCGCCGGTACGCGAACCGGAAGCGAACTAAAAAAAATTTTTTTTTTGAAAAAAAGACGAGTAAGTAAACAGAGAGTAATGTTAAAAGAAAGACAAATAGAGGGAGTAACACACAGTTACTGTTGAAAGAGGGACTGAGAAAAGGAGTGAAAAGAGTAGTATAAATAAGTAATAGAAAAAGAAATGAGGGAAGTAGCAAAGGCAGGAAACTAAGGGTTAAAGAAATGAAGCAGTGGAACTAATAAAAGTTAAATGTGATAGAGATGTAACGTAAAGAGTACTAAACACTTACCTTATAATTGTCATTAACGTAGTCAATTGTCATTTTTATACTTTTAATCTGTGTAAGAAAGAACAAAAAATTTTAAATTAATAGAAGGTAGTTAAAAAAGAGTGAGCATGAGACAAGATGAATACATATTATAAATCACAATTCAAAGTAGAAAATTAATGATACATATTAAATGGTTTATTTTTGCTGTTGTCAGAATATATCAAATTTCACTGAAAACAGTGAGTTGAAGGTATTCATCATATAACAGCGGGGAAAAAAAACACAATCAAAATGATTGTGTTTAAAAAACCCAAATAATATAACTAATCAGAAATCAGAACTCCTCAAAAGTAACTTACTTTCTATGACGTCAAAGGATGTCCTATGAACAGCTTATACTCTGTTGTGCTGTTACTATTTTCTGCCCGCCACTTTCTGAAAGATAAACTCCATCGATTTAAGAAAAATGAGACATACAAAGCAATTTAAAACAGCACACTAAATTACAGCAACACCTTGAATCATTATAGTCCAGTAACCTACCCTAAATGCTCACTTCAGAAAACAAGTCAAAAGGCAACATTGCTTCATACTAAAATGGTAACCATTGCCGAAAGACTAGCCTTTTTTATATTTCAAATAAGCTGTGTAATATCCTGATGTTGTCAAAGGACCATCATAATATATAATAGCTGCAGTTCCAAATGTTCTTCCAGAAATCGATGACTGTGTAGCCAAAACATTTTTAATTAGACTTAACAACTTTTTTTCATCCAGTTTATGTAGTTGAAATTGTAAAATGACATTTCACCCATAAGTTTCCATAAATATTATGGACAGCATTGTAGACTTACATTTCCTCTACTCCTTATTTTGATCTGCTGCTTGAATTAGCTTATAAACACAAATAGTTGTCGCTCTGTACTACAATTATCCACAAGGCCATATAGAGTAGGAGCCATTAGAACCTCTTGAAATTCCTCTGAACAAATCCCTAGATTCCTTTCCTAAAATTTTGGTTGTAAGAACACCAGGTAAGAATTTTGAAGGTGGAAAGGCAATCTTTTTTTGAAAGTTAAAACAGAATCATTGCAGAATGACCAGCCATTTCCAGATTTTAAATAAGCTGTGTAATGTCCTGAAGTAGTTGAAGGACCGTCATGATATATAATTGCTGTAGTTACAAAAGTCCGTCCTGATATTGACAACTGCGAAGCCACCAAATTATTAATTCAAGTTGTCAATTTAGTTCCATCAGGCCTACATCGTTGGAACATTAAAATGACATACTGGCCATAACTTCATAAAATTAACGTGGACAGCATTGCAGACTTACATTGGCTACACTCCATGTTTTGATCGGCTGCCTTTACTAGCTTATTGAAGGATACTGATTTACTGTCAGGCAAAGTTAAATATATAAATCTTTCTGAGTCTACACTAGTAGTACTTGATAGCCTACAGTTCTCGCAATCATGCTGCCATTGATAAGAAAGGCCAAACAGATAATCTACATCTACACCTTCATCTTGCAATACATCAAGCATATACATTAAAAACTCCTGACAATCCTGCTGAATATTTTCAGAGAATTGTGTTTGACTTGAACATTTGTCTAACAGATAACGAATTTCAGACACACTTTCTACTCTTGTTCTATCAGCGCTACATTTCTCTAACACAGAATTCAACAAACAGCATAAACTTTGTTCCAAATTGATCACAATCTGTTCTTTTAAAGTCTCTAGTGAAAAGAGAACATTAACAACTACATTAGCATAGCAGTTGACACCAGAACTATTTTCAAATTCAAAACCAACAACATTTTCAACAGAATTCATTTTATTCCTGCTTACAATTTTTGGTTCATCGACTTTTGGTCTTTTTGCTTCAACCTCCCTACTATTACTGATATTTCTTCCTTTCCGGCCTACCACACGTTTCTCAAACAAAGGATATTGAGGCAAATGTGGCGCATACTCTCTTCTTAACCTATTGTATTCCTTAACACTATCTAGATCCGCACAAATGTTTGTGACATCACAGTCAATCAAGTACAATCCCGATAAAGTTCTGACTCGTGACAATGCTACATAAGCGATACCCTCTTTGAACACAGAACTGCCAATATTCACTAAAGCAGTGTCTACACTTAAACCTTGCGATTTATGAATTGTCACCGCATATGCCAAGCAAACAGGAAACTGCTTACGGCGAACATATAGGTCTTTTACAAGCAAAAACCTAGCTGTGCAACGACCAATTAGCTGTACTTCCTCAATGCCATCAAATTTAATTTTTAAAAATTCAATTCCATCTCTACTTCTGTATTTCTCAAAATCAACAATATTACCCATTGATCGATTTACCAGACCTCTTTCAACATGTAAATTCCTTCTCAAAATGATACGGCAATTTAAGCACACATTCAGAGTCTTTTCAAAACCCGCAGTTTTAGATATAGTCTTCTCTAATGAATCCAATTTAGTTTTCAAATTCTCAGACATGAGCACTCTTTCTTCTCATGACTTAATCCATGCTCAATTTGGTTGGTAACTTCGTCATATATTTTCCTCTGCTCAACGTTGAGTTGTCTTTCCAAATCTTCTAAGTTAACCGCATCCTCCTGAGCATGTGCCATGGCTCTTTCCACTTCAATCATGGCAGTGGCAGCTTCATTTTCGATAACTGGTTCTCCTAGTGGATCCTGACTCAATTAAACAGAACTCTGACTGTCCTGAGGACTGTCTCTAGCAATCTCAGCTGCAATTGTTGCTTCCTGCTCGATTTCTGCATTCAACATTTCTAGATATTTTGGAAAAACAGGACATTCTATGGACTCCTTGGCTGCATTGAAGGAGTCTTCGTAACAGAGAAAATCTCCAAGCAGTTCCTCTTCTGCACGCCAAGGCTTGAAAAGTTGCAAAAGAGCTAAATAGAAAAACTCTTTTCTTTCTGGAGATTCGCAATTCAATTTTCGATGATTTACCATTTGACATTTTCTTTGCTTGACCAGACGTCCCTCACTTCCAATTACAGCATACACTCCTTTATCAATATCTTCTTTGATGTTCCTCTTGAAAACGTAATTTTGTAGAACATCATACAGACAAACATTCTCCAGGTGACTGCTTCTATTTGGATAATATGTATCCAACATGTTGGTCTTCAAAATATCTGTACTGCTTGGCTCCTTCTCCGCCAAAAACTCAATTTCCCGTACAGGTTTCAGAACTCGATTACGCGTTGCAGCAAGACCAAGACTCGCCCAAATGATACTCTTAGATTTGGCATAGAGACTTGCTGAAGATAACCGGTCAGAACATTCGTAAGCTCCGATTTCTCGATGCGACAACATCTTCAGACTGAAACTGTACAACTTCTTACTGAGGCTCTTTTCATAGGAAATATCCTCCTACATATCCTTCAGTTCTGTCTTTTCTTTTTTGGTGATGTAAGACGTCACATACCGAGCCACATCCATACAGTTGTCTGCCACAAACTGTATATCCATGTTAGCATTCCACATGGACAAAATCACTGGGTTGTAGTCGTTAATGTACTTGGACTCTTTGTTTCTTTTCAAATTGTATGTGTTTTTGGGTGATTTCCTCGTCACATTATGTCCCAGCGAAGACATCAAATTGTTAACTCTTCCTTTTGATATCACCGACCATGGAAATGCAAAACGACATTTGGTGTAGTACTTGTCCTTGGTTCTGAATTTACGACGACAGTACTTTCCACAACGATGGCTTTGAAACCGTAAAACTTGTTCTCTTAGACTTTTATCTTCGTTTGTCTTTGGAACAGCACATGTAGCATACTGTTCTATGAAACTCATCACTAAGTCATCTGAATCTGTTCCAAATTTGGGTGCATATTTGATCCATAGCAGCATATGTATATGAGGAGCTCCTCTTGCTTGATACTCCTTTCTCCAGAAGAAATCCAACACCTCTCCAAGAGGTGGATTTTTCTTGTTCATGATGAAAGACATCATAGCTTCAAATCTATGATTGAAGTACCTGCATACATTCACTGGATCCAAAGAGCACAGTTCTCCGGGTGTCTTGAATTCGATATTTTCAATGTTTCCATTTGCCTCTCGTAGAAATTCAAGTAAGTCTTCCCAGCCATACTCAGCACAGCTGAGAGTGAGGAACCATATGGGAGTTCCTAAGTTCCTCAGCATACATTTTAAGTCACCATGACGGCGGTACCAATACTCATTAGTACCACGCTGACAAGCCATGAGATTAATCAGGTGGGAATCCAAAATACTGTCTTGCATATTGACTTTATCCATAAAGTCCCTTGCCGAGATATTTCGCAGTTGTACACCACTTTTCAAGATGTGGTTCACTACATAAGACAATCCAGAGAGATCACTTTCAAACAGTAGATGAAATAAATAGGGAATGCATTGACGAAACCTAGGATCTTCTGCATACAATCGTAAAGTCCGGTATTCTGAAGAAGGGATTTGAACAGGTCGCTCATCATATCGTCCTCCTCGACCTGTGGGAAATAACTGTGGGAAACATCGAGCTTCTAAACTTTCCTCCCAAACACTAATGGGACTCCCGTTGGCTTGTTTCATTTGAAACAACTCAATAGCATTCCCTATGACTTCCTTGGAATGCAAAGGATGAACACTACAATGTTCATATATTTCTTCATTTTTAGAGGCTTCTACTTTCTCAATTTGTCCAGCACACAAATCGCTGTCCTCTTCTTCACTTACTTCCTCTTCTGCAACACATACATTCTTGTAGTACTCATTTTTTTAATCAAATACAATTTTGCCTTTTTGACTTTCCTAACATCCACTAAATCTTGCCAGATTGTCTTACTCTTTGTCGGAACACCATTAACTATGATAACCAGAGGTTCCTCTTCCACTTTCTCTACTCCAATTGAAGTAATGTTTTTCTTCAAATCTAAAGGCAAATAAACAACTCTTTGTATCTATGAAAGAGAGAAGAAAAAATAAGTTATAATTAGTAAAATATATATTTTAAAATAGAAGAGACAGGTCAAGAGGTAAAAAATCATAAAAGTGTACTAAGAAATAAAGCAAGCGTGAAGGATACAGAAAGGGAAATAAAGTAATGTAGAAGGACAAAAAGAGGGAAAAAGAAATAGAAGGAGAGCAAATTACTAAGAGTAAGGCAGATACATTCAGTGACAGAGAGGAAGAGAAGAAGAGAGAAATGAACTGAAGGTAAGTAAGATACTAAAAGTATGTGACTTAGCAAAACTAAAGCAGGAAAGAGGAGTAAGTAAAAGGGGAAAGAGTGAGAGGGAAAGGAGTCTGATTGTGGATCCATTTACAAGAAAGAGGAATGGAAGATGACTGAGAGTGACTGAAGGGGAGTCACAGAATGAAGGGATGAAGGGAGTGAGGATAATATAGAAGGATTGAGGGAAAAGGAGTGAGGAAGTAAGTACACAGAGGGACTAAGGGAAGGACTGAGTGAAGTGGAGTACAATGAGTGAGGAAAGGAAAATGAGTAAAGAAGCAAAAGAAGGAAAGAGAGGGGAAGAGGACTAAAGCAGTTGTACTGAGAGAATGTGATTCAGTGATGAAAGTAAAGAGAAGGACACTGAAAGATAGGAAATGCGGGGTAGTAATGGAAACGGAGTAAAAGAACTGGGGTGAAGAATGATGAGAGAGGAGCAGTGAAGTTGATGTAAGAGAAATGATAGAAGTTAGATAAACACAAGTGAGCATAACACAAGGAGAGTGAGGGACTGAGGACATTGAGTTAGTGAATGAAAAAAGAGGACAAAAGAAAGAAGCAAAGAAAGATAAGTGAGGGAGAATGGGTGAGTTATAGTGACAGAGTGCGACAAAAGAGGTGAGTGAGTAAAGAGGAATTAGTAAAAGAGCAAAGGAGGAAAAGATGGAAAAAGGAAGTAAAGTAGACAGACTGACAGCTGAAAAGTGGTGCAAGGGAGAGAGGGGATGCAGACAGTTGAAATGTGATTGAGGGGCTGTGAAAGAAGTGGAGTAAAGGAACAGCGATGAAACAGAGTGAGAGAAAGGCAGTGTGAGTGAGTAAAGAGAGATAAAAAAGGGTGGAAAAAGGAAAGTGAGTGTGAGACAATGGGAATACAATATAAATTACATAATACAAACTATAGAATAACTTGTACAACATGTTAGATAGTATATTTTTGCTGTTCCCAGAATATATTGAATTTTACTAAAAACAGTGAGTTCAAACTATTCATCATATGACAGCGGGAACAAAAAACACAATCTAAAAGATTGTGTTTAAAATAACCCATATAAACTTACAAATCATATATGTACACTAATCTTTGATTCACTTACTTTTCCTTGAGGCCAAATAGTAGATCGTGAAGGTCATTTTCGTTGGAAAATACTCTGCTGTTCTCTAAAACTTCAATTTCATCGACTTTTTATAAAAAAAGCTCTAAGAACATCTGAAATAATTCTCAACGTTTTCATTTCCTCCTTGTGTTAAGTCATGACTCTTTACTCATTCCTTCACCTTTCCTTACGGCCAAATAGTGTCAGATATATCAGTATGTTTTCAAATTTCTCAAATCAAACTCTGAAATTACCGTTTACCCGATGTTCTGAAAGAAAAGCTCCTACAACATTTTCACAATGTTTAAATATTCATATTCACATCTTTCGATCACTCATGTTCAACATTTCCTATAATACTGATATCACTTACTATGAGATCCACTTATAGTACCTATATGAGAACTGTATTTTTTATATTATGTTGATCACTTTTACTCACAATATAATTTTAAACAGTAGACTAACTTTTATTAACTGCTCCCGCCTTCATAGGCCAATTACCTTTACTTAAATTTTGGTTCTAAAAACACTAGGTAAGAATATTTTAAGTCAAAAGGCAAACGTTGTTTGTAAGTCAAATGAGTATCATTGTAGTAAGTCCAACCTTTTCGACATTTTAAATAAGCTGTATAATGCCCTGATGTTGTCGAAGGACCGTCATGATAAATAATAGCTACAGTTGCAAAGGTTCTTCCTGAAATTGATAACTGAGAAGCCACGACATTTTTAATAAAAGTTGTCAATTTAGTTCCATCAGGTCTACATTGTTGGAACATTAAAATGACATACTGACCATAAGTTTGTATAAATAATGTGGACAGCATTGGACACTTACATTGGGTACACACCATATTATGATCAGCTGCTTTAACTAGAATATTAAATGACACTGATTTGCAGTCTGGTAAAGTCAAATATATAAATCTTTCAGTGTCTATTTAGTAGTACTTGATAAACTACAATTCTCGCAGTCATGCTGCCATTGATAAGAAAGGCTAAAAAAAAATTCTACATCTACACCTTCATCTTCCAAAACACCAAACATATACATTAAAAATTCCTGACAATCCTGCTGAATGTTCTGTGAATTTTTTTTTTGACCAGAACATATGTCCAAAAGATTTCGAATTTCTGTAACACTTTCTATTTTTGCTCTATCACTGCTACATTTCTCAAACACAGAATTAAAAAAAACGCTGCATCTTTGATCCCGATTTTCAACAATCTGTTCTTGTAAAGTTTGAAGAAAAAATACAACATCAACCACTACATTAGCATAGCAGTTAACACCAGAACTGTTTTCAAACTGAAATCCAACAACATCTTCATCAGAATCCTTTTTCTTTCTGTTTACAATTACATTGTCATCTACTTTTTGTCTTTTTGCTACTACCTCACTGCAATTATTCTCATTTTTTCTTTTTCGGCCTACCACACGTTTTTCAAACAGAGGATATTGAGGCAAATGTGGAGCATACTCTCTTCTTAACCTATTGGTTTCTTTAACACAATCTAGATCTGCACAAATCTTTGTCTCATCACACTTAATCAGGTACAATCCTGATAAAGTTCTGACTCGTGACAATGCCACATATGCCATACCCTCTTTAAACACAGAACTTCCAATATTCACCAAAGCACTATCTACACTTAAACTTTGAGATTTGTGAATTGTCACCGCATATGCCAAACAAACAGGAAACTGTTTTCGGCGAACATATAAGTCTTTTACAAGCAAAAATGTAGCAGAACAACGACTGATTTGTTGTACTTGCTCAATGCCATCAAATTAAATTTTTTAAAATTCAATTCCATCTCTATTTCTATAATTCACAAAATCAACAACACGACCCATTGCTCCATTTACCAGACCTTTTTCAACATTTAAGTTCCTTCTCAAAATGATACGACAATTTAAACACACATTCAGAGTCTTTTCAAAACCAGCTGTTTTAGATATACTTTTCTCTAATGAATCCAATTTTGATTTCAAATTTTCTGACAAAATAATTGTTGCTCCCATATGCTCTATTTTATATATTGCTTCCAGTTTCACAATCTCTTCATTTTCTAACTTTAACATTTTGTTGTTGAAGATGGAACATTCTTACAGAGTTGACATCAAACATATTCTCTGGAAGAATGTTTTCATTTGGATACAAATTTGAAATTAATCGTGCATGTAAAGCTTCTTTCCCATGCTCACTTACTTTTCCGATTCTTACATCTTGTAGAATATTTTTATAATCTTCATCCTTTGCCTGTCGCATATTTTGAAGCAGTTCTGCATATTTGAAATGTAACCATATATTAACGTTTCCAATGCTTCCTAGGGACTTCCTGGTATCTTCATGCATGAGCATTTTAAACACTGGTTGTCCTTTTACTGGAGTCAACTGCAGTAGATCTCCAAAAACAATAATGTGTTTCCCTCCATATAACACATCATACTCTGTTCTAAGAATTTCTTGCATTCTCAAATGCACAAAAGCAAGCATTAGATTTGAGACCATGCTTACTTCATCAATGATAAGAAGTTTCATTTTCTTCAGGACTCTGGAAACTTCAGAACACGCATCTCCAGATGGCTTGTTGTAATTCAATTTATTGTCATGCTCAACTGGCAGCATCAGTAAACGATAGAGTAATCCCTTTAATGTTATGTGCTGCCAGTCCAGTTGGAGCGGTTATAACACAAGGCAGCGGTGATTCAGTCCTTTTCTGCAGATAAGTCGCAATTGCTTTAATCAGAGAACTTTTTCCTGTTCCCGCTTCTCCACTTACGTACAGTCGGACAGGCTTAAATGATGTATATGAGCACTCTTTTTTCTCATGTCTGAATCCATGTTCAATCTGTTCTGTTACTTCTTCATATATCTTTTTCTGCTCAATGTTTAGTTGCTTTACCAAATCTTCTAAGTTAACTACATCCTCTTGAGCTTGTTCCATAGCTCTTTCCACCTCATCCATGGCAGTGGCAGCTTCATTTTGGATAATTGGTCCTTCTAGTGGATCCTGACTCAATGAAGTAGAACTCTGACTGTTTTGAGAACTGTCTATAGCAATCTCTTCAGCAATTGTGGCTTCTTGCTCTATTTCTTCGTTCAACATTTGCAGATAATTTGGAAAAACTGGACATTCTATGGTATCCTTGGTTGCATTAAAAGAATCTTCGTAACAGAGAAAATCTCCAAGTAGTTCCTCTTCTTTACGCCATGGCTTAAAGAGTTGCAAAAGGGCTAAATAGTAAAATTCTCTTTTGTCTGGAGATTCACAACTTAATTTTCGATGATTAATCAAATGGCCTTTTCTCTGCTTCACTAGACATCCCTCATACCCAATGACAGCATATTTTCCATTATTGATATCTTCTGTGATGTTCCTCTTATAACTATAGTTTTGCAGAACTTCATACAAACAAGTGCTCTCAAGGTGAGTACTTCTATTTGGATAGTATGTATCCAACATGTTTGTCTTCAAAATATCTGTACTGTTTGGTTCTTTCTCTGCCAAATACTCAATTTCTTGTACAGATTTCAAAACTCGGTTTCAGGTTGCAACAAGACCTAGACTCACCAAAATGATTGTTCTAGATTTGGCATAGAGACTTGCTGATGATAACCGATCAGAACATTCATATGCTCCAATTTCTCAATGCAACAACATCTTCAGACTGAAACTGTATAATTTTTTACTTATTCTCTTTTCATGTGAAATGTCCTCCCACATTTCCTTCAGTTCTGTATTTTCTTTTTTTGTGAAGTAATACGTCACATATCGAGCCACAGCAATAGAGTTGTCAGCAACAAACTGAATATCCATGTTAGCATTCCACATGGACAAAATCACTGGGATGTAGTCACTAATGTACTTGGACTCTTCGTTTCTTTTTAAATTGTATGTATTTTTTGGTGATTTCCTCATCACAGTATGTCGCAGAGAAGACATCAAATTATTTACTCTTCCTTTAGAAATCACTGGTCGTGGAAACGCGAAACAACATTTTGTGTAGAACTTGTCCTTGTTTCTGAATTTTCGACGACAGTACTTTCCACAACGATGGGATTGAAAGCGTAAAACTTGTTGCCTTAAATTGTTTTCTTCAGTAGTTTTCGGAACAGCACATGTTGAATGCTCTTCAATGAAACTTATCACTGTGTCATCCGAATCAGTTCCAAATTTGGGTGCATCTTTAATCCATAACAACATATGTATGTGAGGAGCACCTCTCGCTTGATACTCCTTCCTCCAAAAGAAATCCAAAACCTCTCCAAGGGGAGGATTTTTTTGTTGGTAATAAAAGACATCATAGCTTCAAATCTATGATTGAAATATCTGCATACATTCACTGGATCCAAAGAACACAGTTCTCCAGGTGTTTTGAATTCTATATTTTGTATGTTTTCATTTGCCTCTGGTAGAAATTGAAGTAAGTCGTCCCATGCATACTCAGCACAGCTAAGAGTGAGGAACCATGTAGGAGTTCCTAAGTTTCTTAGCATACATTTCAATTCCCCATGACTACGGAACCAATATTCGTTTGTACCACGCTGACATGCCATGAGATTGATTAGCTGAGATTCCAAAATACTGTCTTGCAGATTTACTTTCTCCATAAAGTCCCTCGCCGAAACATTTTGCAGATGGGCTCCACTTTTCTGTATATGATTAACTGCATAAGAAAGCCCAGACAAGTCACTTTCATACAGTAGATGAAACAAATACGGAATGCATTGACGAAACCTTCGATCTTCAGCATATAATCTTAAAGTCCGGTATTCTGCTGCAGGAATTTGAACTGGTCGATCGTCATATTGTCCACCTCGACCTGTTGGAAATAACTGTGGAAAACAACGAGCTTCCAAACTTTCTTCCCATACACTAATGGGACTTCCTTTTGCTGCTTTCATGTGAAACAAGTCAATTGCATTCCCCATTACTTCTTTGGAATGCGAAGGATGAACCGTATAATGTTCATATATTTCTTCACTTCTAGACACATCAACTTTTTCAATTTGGCCGACTGAACAATCATTGTCTTCTTCTGTAGCTGCTTCCTCTGCTCCAACACATACATGTTTGTAGTACTCATTGTTTTTGACCAAATACAACGTTGCCTTTTTGACTTTCCTAACATCCACTAAATCTTGCCAGATTTTCTTACTCTTTGTCGGAACCCCATTAACTAGAATAACCAGAAGATCCTCTTCTACTCTTTCTACACCAATTGTATCAATATTTTTCTTGACATCTAGAGGCAAATAACTAACTCTTCCCTTTAATCCTCTTTGTAAATCTGAAGGAGGCAATTTCCCTATCTTAGGCTCCATGCGAACAATAGCCTGAAAAGGATGGACACATTGAATCAAAGTAGATTCATAAGTATTTAAATCCATCAATTCAGAAGGAATATCTACCAACTGAAGATTATTATGAACAGCTCTAGCAGGCATTCTGTTTTCATTTAATTTTTTAAAACAATAATTACAAATACGCTGATCAGAACTCAAATCAAAAGAATTCTCCACCAACAAGTAAGTTACAAAATCATTCCATTCACTAATGTTTTCCATTTCATTTTTTGCATATAAATCAACTAACCTAGTCTGAATCTTATAATGAGTCAGTCGACAACACACACAAGTAAAATTAGGCCTTTCACTTGATTTCACCTTAAACTTGATAATTTCCTCGTCAAACTTTTCTGTACTTGAAATCTGTACATTGTCTTCCACATTACCATCTATTACTATATCCATTTCTACACTGTCCTCTTTGTCCCCAAAATAACAAAACTCAATTTCTTCACAAATGCTCTTCATATCTAGTTCAGATCCATGCAAAAGAGCACCGTTTAACTGTTTAAGCTTAAGTGCTGGACTTTTTGCATAATACAACCTTCTCACTAATGTCCTCACTTTATTATGATGCACTGCTAACATCCTGAAATGATGAAAAAACACTCTGACATACTTTTCTAGAAAGACAAGCCAGTGAATGCCCATGCAAACCTGTTTTTTCTCTCACTCTGCAAGGATCTAACTCTTGCAACATCTTCATTTTCTGTTTTACACTTTTCTTACTATATGTACGTAAGAAATTACGAAGCAAATCGATTGAATCCTGTCGCACTCTACAAATACTACTACACTTCCATGTGTACACTGGACCCTTAGTACGTCTCCCTAAAACTTCATCAGCTAACACCTCTTCTGCATCTCTAGACACAAGTTTCTCTTTTTCCATCGGACAACCGTCTTTCACCTCATATGCTCGACCACTAGTGTCAACTGCATGCACCAAATCATTCTCCTGGAAGTAACTCTCCTCATAAAAAATGGCTCAGAACTTGAACTATGCATCCATTCTCCAGAAAATACTTCACAAAAATTAGTCCGATTAATTATTCTTTTCCATCTACTGTTCGATTTGAAAACATCAATTGCCTTGTTAAGTATCCTAATTCTATTGATTACTAAAATAAATATTTTTTTCTTAACTTCGAAAGCCTGATCGACAATCTTCTCTACACTTTTCTTTTTCGTGTAGAAAGCAGCTCTCTGATTACCTTTCTTCATATTTTTTAACAAATGTAAAACTACCCTATTGCGAAACATTTATCTACGAATGTCCCTAAATTGGTTTTGCCTTCTATTACTATACATACTGTTCTCTCCTGGTCCAGTACGAACATTTTTAGGGGGCCTCTCCTTCCTTTTCAAATTTGCTCTCTCCTTCTGTATATTCACATTCCCATTAACATTTTTTTTGCTCTACATATGTTCCGAAAAAAAGACTTAGTTGTCTTACCAGGAGCTTTTTTGTGTTTTTTGAAGTACTTGTTGTAGGGGAGTGCTTTAATTCTGTTGCTGTTTTTGATTTTTTCCGTATGGCATCTTTCCATCTCCTCTGCCTTGAAGGCATATTTCCTTACTTTTGAATTGATGATTTCAATCTGTGGTAAAGGAAATAATAACACATTATAGACCACTATTAGCAAACAACAAAGGAATGACAATAAGCAAACGATATAAACACTAGATTACAACATATCTAAGTTTATACCACAGCAACTATATAACTAGGAGTAAGACAGAGAAAAACAGCTAGACGGAGTAACACAAAGAGACAGACAGAGTCTGACAAAGAAGCAGGTAGAGGGAGTAAAACATAGAAAAGGAGTAAGACAGAGAGAGTGTATAATATGTTGTAAGACAGAGAAAGGATGTAATAGGGAGAGGGAGTAAATCAAGGAAAGGGAGAAAAAGAGTAAATCAGAAAAAGGGTGTAACAGGGTATAAGACAGAGAGAGGGTGTTAGAAGGGAAGAGGAAGTAAAAGATACTTAAACAGAGAGAGCCTGTAAAAAGGAGAGAGAGTAAGCTTGAGAGAGGGTGTAAGAGGAAGTAAAAAAAGAGAGAGGATATAACAAGAAATAGGTCAGACAGAGGATATAACAGGAAGAAAGGAAGAGAATAAAAAAGTCAGAAAGAGGGAGAGAGGGTGTAAAACAGACAAAAGGTGTAATAGGGAGTAAGACAGTGAGAGAATGTTACAAAGAAAAATGTTATAAGACGGAGTAAATCGGGAAGAGGATGTAAGAGAGAGAGAGATTTAGAAATTGCGGTAAAAAAAGAGAGAGAGGGAATACATCAAAGACAGGGTGTAACAGAAAGTAAGTCAAAGAGAGAGTGTAACACAGAGTCAGGATGTAAAAAGGAATAAGTCAGAGAGAGGGTGTTAGAAGGGGACAGGTGGAAAAATAATAATAATGCTTGGTAAAGAAATGTTGATGCATAAAGGAATTGTATTTTGAAAATAAGTGACATTTCAGTAGTGTAATAAAATGCTTGTACATATGACCTATGCTCTGTTTTTTTTAATGCTGTTTAAAAAAAGATTTCTGGCACATGAATTGGTTTTACATTATTGACAAAGATAAGATGGTATCTGCATGATTAAAAAATATATTAGCACCTTTCACAATCATGTCACCTGTGTTTCCTCAGATTAGTAAACAGATTGAGAAGATGAGGTGAGGCCTATCCTGGGGTGCAGAGGAGGTGAGGACTGTGTCCAATACTGCAATGGACAAGACTCACCTCCTCTGACCCTTGGGCAAGCCTCACCTCCTCTGTGCCCCCTGGACAGGCCTCAATGTATTGGGTATAATTGATGGTGAAAGGGTGCAGATGAGGTGAGGCCTGACCAGGAGTGCAGATGAGGTGATGCCTGTCCAGGAGAAAAGGGGAGGTGAGGCCTGTGTCCAAGAGTGCAATGGACAGGACTTCATAAAGCCTCTCCCCCACTGCACTCTTAGACACAGGCCTCACCTCCTCAGCACCTTTCACAATCATAAAAGCTATTTGGGCTTTCCTCACCTTCTCTGCACCTTTCGCAATCATGTCAGGTGTATTTCCTTAGATTAGGAATCAGATTGTGTTTTTTTAATGTTGCTTTCCGTTATGTTTTTTGTTAATGTTTGATAATTTTTTTTGCTGCATAGAGAAATTGTATTTTGTAAAAAACTGAGGTTTCAGTAGTGAAATTGTTTGCTTGTACATATGACCTGTGCTCAGTTTTTCTTAATGTTAATTTATAAACGATTAAGGGGCAAATGAATGGCTTTAGCATTTTTCAGAAGGATTAGAAAGTGTCTGCATGATTAAATAAATATATTTGCAATTTTCCAAAACTTGTCTGCTGTGTTTCCTAAGATTAGGAAGCACATTAAGCTTTTATTTTCTTCCTTTGTGTCATATTTCTTGATTATACTTGGTAAAGAAATGTTAGTGCATAGAGGAATTGTATGTTATAAAAAATTGAGGTTTCAGTAGTGTAATGAAATGCTTGTACATATGACCTGTGCTCTGTTTTTTAAATGTTATGTAAAAATTGATTTACAGCACATGAATTGGTTTTACATTATTCACAAGGTTTAAATACTGTGTACATGATTGCACGTTTCACCTGTGTTTCCTCAGATTAGGAAGCAGATTGTGCAGATGACGTGAGGCCTGTCCAGAAGCGCAGAGGAGGTGAAGCCTGTCCAGGGGAGCAGAGGTGGTGAGGCCTGTGTCTAAAAATGCAGTGGACTGGACTTCATGAAGCCTCTCCCCCACTGCATTCTTAGACACAGGCCTCACCTTCTTTGCACCCCTGGACAGGCTTCTTTCCCACTACACTCTTGAACACAGGCCTCGCCTCCTCTGCACCGCTGTACAAGCCTCACCTCATCTGCAACCCTGAACAGGCTTCACCTCATCTGCACCCCTGGACAGGCCTCACCTCATCTACACCTGTGGACAGGCCTCACCTCATCTACACTATTTATTCCTTCTCAAAAATGTAAAAACAATTCATTTGCCCCAAAATCGTTTTTCACATCACATTTAAGAAACACAGCACAGGTCCTATGAACAAGCATACAATTTCACTACTGAAACCTCACTATTTCACAAAAGACAATTCCTCTATCTTGCATATTGTTAGACGGGGACCCGGAGGGTCGGCCGAGCAAGGGGGGAGAGGCCTCCTGGCGAGGGCCCTCTCCTTCAATCGTACGGAGGAGCAACTTCCCCCCCACAGATAGACACCACACAGAGATGAGTTCTGCACACTTTTATATATATCTTTAGGTAAGGTAGCTGACGGTACAGTAGGAGCAGGATACGAGGATCCCGTCAATTCTAGTCTCTTTGGGGAAAGGGTAGCGGGACAGTCTCAGTACCGGACAGGTACGGGGTTAGCGGGTGTGGAGCTCACAATCCTCGAGCTGGTGGGTTCGCAAGTAGGGGCGCGGCAGCGCCAGCAGGCCTTCAAGATGGTTCACGGAAGGATGAGCCGTGGCAGCGCCAGCAGGCCTTCAAGATGGTTCACGAAGAGGATGAGCCGCGGCAGCGCCAGCAGGCCTTCGAGATGGTTCACGGAAGGATGAGCCGCGGCAGCGCCAGCAGGCTTTCACGATGGTTCACGAAAGGAGGAGCCGCGGCAGCGCCAGCAGGCCTTCAAGAGCGTTTACGAAGAGGAGCCGCGGCAGCGCCAGCAGGCCTTCAAGATGGTTCACGAAGAGGATGAGCCGTGGCAGCGCCAGCAGACCTTCAAGATGGTTCACGAAAAGGGTGAGCCGCGGCAGCGCCAGCAGGCCTTCAAAGCTAGTTCACGAAGAGGAGCCACGGCAGTGCCAGCAGGCCTCCAAGGATGAGTTTGTCTCGGTGTCTCTCGACTCCAGGATACAACTGCCTTCCTGCTCTGAAGCTGCCCCAGTTATAGGTCTGGTGCCCTTTGATGTCCGGACCCTCGCACTTGGAGGTCAGGAGGTCCGGGATGAGGGAGTCCACACACCCAGCAGGGGGGTGGAGCCAGCGCCCAGGGAGGCTGGGGGCGATCAAAACCTGGTGGAGGGGAGCCATCGACACTCCTTCTCCCATTGACCTGCCAAGTGGTCTCTTCACCCCCTGGGTGGATGGTGGTGCCTCGATGTCGGGCTGGGCCAGGCCGGAGGCTGAGGTCGACCCGAGGCCACGAGGCCTGGTCGTGGGGGGTCCAAGATGGCGGCTGGGCCGGGGCCGGAGGTTCAGGAGGGGACCCGGGCCAGCCGAGGAGGTTGCGATCATGAGCCAATGTTCTGTCGGGGAAGAGCGGGGTGTTGGCCCGGCGGCCTGTAGGTGTCGCTCCCATCCGGGGGACAGGGGTAGCCGGGGTCTGCGACCCGCCATGGGGGGAGGGGTCGGGCATGTCACAAGGCCTGTCCAACATGCGTCCCCCCCAGCTGAAGGCAGGGAGAGTCACCCATCCTCTTGGGTAATCTCCTCGCCGAGGCGGAAGAAGCGGGACAGGCCGTCTGCGTTGGCGTGGTCTTGGCCAGGGCGATGCTCCACAGTGAAGTCCATCCCTTGCAGGGAGATGGACCAACGTAACAGCTTCGGATTCTCCCCCCGCATCTGTATCAGCCATTGTAGTGGTCGGTGATCGGTTTGCACCCGGAAGTGGGTACCGAAGAGAGAGGGCTGGAGCTTCTTGAGGGCCCACACCACTGCGAAGGCCTCTCGCTCTATAGTGCTCCAGCGCTGTTCCTGGGCCAACAGGCGGCGGCTGATGAAGGTCACTGGCTGGTCAACTCCCTCGGTGTTAAGTTGGGAGAGGACGGCCCCTATGCCATGATCTGAGGCATCCGTCTGCACTACGAATTCTCGGCTGTAGTCGGGGGCTTGGAGCACGGGGGCAGAGCACATGGCGGATTTGAGTTTCTCAAAGGCAGTTTGACACTCAGGAGTCCAGTGTACTTTCGTGGGGTTCTTCTTGGATGTGAGTTCTGTGAGAGGCCCCACAATGCTGCCATAGTCTTTTACAAAGCGCCGGTAGTATCCGGTGAGCCTCAGGAAGGCTCGGACCTCGGTTTGTGTTACCAGTGGCTCCCAGGCCTGAATGGCGGCGATCTTGAGTTGGAGAGGGGCCACCAGGCCACTTCCCACCTGGAGCCCCAGGTAGGTCACGGACCCTTGGCCTATTTGGCACTTGCTGGCCTTGATTGTTAGCCCTGCCCGCCGGAGGGCGTTCAGGACCTCCCGGAGGTGTTGGAGGTGTTCTGCCCATTGACGGCTGTACACGGCAATATCGTCTAGATAGGCGGCGCTGAACTCCTCCAGTCCCGCCAAGACTTTGTTTACGAGCCTCTGGAAGGTGGCGGGTGCGTTTTTCATTCCGAAGGGCATCACCTTGAAGTGGTAGTGGCCATCCGGGGTGGAGAAGGCGGATCGCTCCTGGGCCCCGGGGGTGAGGCCGATCTGCCAATAGCCCGCTGTTAAATCAAAGGTGCTCAGGTAGCGGGCGGCCCCCAGGCGGTCGATTAGTTCATCTGCTTGGGGAATGGGGTGAGCGTCGGTCCGGGTGACGGCGTTCAGACCCCGATAGTCCACACAAAACTGGAGCTCTGGGGCGACGCCAGGGGCGGCGGCCTTGGGGACCAGCATGACTGGGCTGGCCAAGGGGCTGTCGGAGGGCTCAATCACTCCTAGAGCCAGCATCTTGGAGACTTCCGACTGGATGCAGGCGCGTACTCGATCAGGTACCTTGTACGCCCTGTGCCGGATAGGGGGGCTATCCCCAGTGTCAACATCGTGGAGGCACCAGGGGGTGACCCCAGGGATGAGGGAGAATAGGTCGGCAAATTGTTGAAGCAAGTCTTGGCAATCTTGGCGTTGCTCTGGGGACAAGGCAGCGGAGAGGTGGACTCCTTCTCCGGAGCCGTCTGTCTCGATGTTCCTCAGGAGATCGGGGAGGGGCTTGGAGTCCTCCTCAGCCCCACTGTCGGTAGCCATCAGGAGGCTAAGTTCAGAGCGTACAAAGTGGGGTTTAAGTCTATTGGCATGGAGAACCCGGAGAGGGTTTCGGGGGGATTCCAGGTCCACCAGGTAGGT
Source organism: Lissotriton vulgaris (assembly GCF_964263255.1). Classification (NCBI taxonomy): domain Eukaryota; kingdom Metazoa; phylum Chordata; class Amphibia; order Caudata; family Salamandridae; genus Lissotriton; species Lissotriton vulgaris. The sequence goes on along the minus strand of NC_141685.1, from coordinate 1,220,138,751 downwards.
GACGGGGCCCTTGCACTCCACCAGTTTGAAGGGTCCCATCCATTTGTCCTGGAGGGCGCATGGTTCGACTGGGGACATCACCCAGACCTGTTGTCCTGGCTCGAACTCAATGGATGAGGCATTTTGGTCATACCAGCGCTTCATGTCTTCTTGGCTGGGTTCGAGGTTTGCTTTGGCGAGATCCCTGAACCGCCGGGTCTGGTTCCGGAGGGCCAAGAGGTATTTGTAAACATCTGTGGGAGTCTTCTGGGGGGTCACCTCCCACCCCTCTTTGATCAGGCTGAGGGGGCCCCGGACGGGGTGCCCATACAGGAGCTCGAAGGGGCTGAAGCCCAGGGATTTCTGGGGGACCTCCCTGTAGGCAAACAGGAGGCATGGGAGCAGCACGTCCCATTGGCGGCGTAGGGGCTCCTCGAGGCCCATGATCATACCCTTGAGGGTGCGATTGAATCGTTCTACTAGTCCGTTTCCTTGCGGGTGATAGGGGGTCGTAAATTTGTAGGTGACCCCGCACTGTTGCCATAGAGACTTCATGTACCTGGAGATAAAGTTCGTGCCCCGATCACTGACGACCTCCCGGGGGAAGCCCACCCGCGAGAATATCCCCATCAAGGCTCGGCCCACCATGGGTGCTGTCACGGTCCGGAGAGGAATAGCTTCGGGATAGCGGGTGGCATGGTCCACCAGGACGAGTATGAACCGGTGACCTTGTGCTGTCCGGGGCTCCAGGGGCCCCACAATGTTGATTCCCACCCACTCAAAGGGGGTGGTGACGATGGGAAAGGGTTGCAGGGGAACCTTCAGTTTCCGGCCGCTCTTCCCGCTGGCCTGGCAGGTGGGGCAGGCCCGGCAGTGGTTCATTACATCGTTCCGCATTTTCGGCCAGTAGAAATGGGTCACCAGGCGGCTGTACGTCTTGTCCTGCCCCAGGTGCCCGGCAAGTGGCACATCATGTGCCAGGTTCAAGAGGAAGTCTCTGAATCGGAGGGGGACCACCAGCACCCGGCTGGCTCCCAGTTCGGCAATCTTTTGCTCGCTGTAGAGCAGCCCGTTGTCCCAGTAGATCCAGTGGGCCCCCGAGGCATCCCCTGCGCTCTGGGCTATGGCTTGCTGTCGGAGACCCTCGAGGGAGGGACACACCCTTTGCTCTTGGCGGAACTGTTCTTGAGTGGGGCCACCTTCTTGGCGCCACTGGGCCAGCTCCGGGAGGTCCTGGAGCTGGTCAGGTTCTTCGTTGTTGAGCCCCAGAGGACCAGGCTCAGGTGTGGTTTCTTCTGCGACGATCGGCAGAGGAGGTTCGGGCCACTCTTGTTCCTCCACGAGGGGGATGGCGTGGGCTGCCATGGATCGGGTCGTTGCACAGACCCATTCAGGGAGGCCAAGCATCCCCAGGTGCTCTCTTTGCTCAACTGATGCCCAGGGGGAGCTCTCTAGATCGTTCCCCAGGAGGCCGTCCACGGGGGCATCATCTCGGACGGTCACCTTCAGCATGCCTGACACCCCCCCCACTCGAAGGGGATGCGGGCCATCTGGCACAGGCTTTCGGAGTTGTACGCAGACCGCACGGGACAAAGTACATTAGGTAGTATTTGATCAGGGGTCACCAGATGACAGCGAACGGCGGTCACACTGGCCCCGGTGTCACGGAGGGCTTCCGCCCCGCGTCCATTTATGGCGACCCACTGGCTGTATTTCTGTGTGTTGGCGGGGATGGGGGCCCGCGGGACCATGTCCCTTTCCCCTAGACATACCAGGGACATGGCGGCAGGCTCCCACTCGGGCTGGTATTGTTCGCACTCCTCTTGTTCTTCGTCGCCCTGCTCTTCTCCTAGGGCGACGGCGGTGATCTGGCGGTTCGCTGGACTCTGGTTTCTCGGGCAGGTTGGATCATGGCGTAGTGGCCGGGTCGCTGGCATTTGTGGCAGACAATGTTGGCGCAGAATCCTGGTCGCGCGGGAGGGTTTCCTCTTCCGGCCGGGGGCGGGGTGTTGCTAGTGGGGGGCACGGTGATGGTGTCCCGACCCCGACCCTGGCCTCCTCCTCCCCCCCGGGGGCGGTGGGGCCCTTGGGAGGCTCTGTTCTGTTGGCCTGGCCAACTCCGAGGGACCCGTGTGCTTTCCCATCGATCCGCTTCGATGGCAAGTTTCCGAGGTTCGTCAGTTTGCTATCGAGGAAATGCTGCCTTAGTTCCACGAAACAATTATTGGAGAGGTGCTTCCACACAATAAGGTCAAATAATTGTTCGTAAGTAGTGACCTGGCTGCCTTTGATCCATCCCTCGAAGGCTCGGCTAAAAAAGTTCACGTATTCCACCCAGGTAGTACCGGGGATTCTCTTACAGTCTCGAAATCGCTGCCGGTATATTTCGTGCGTGAGCCCATAGCGAGCGAGAAGGGCGGCCTTCATGTGTTCGTAGGACGTCATCTCGTGGTCGGGGAGCTGTAGCAGGGCATCTCTTCCTTCGTTGACGAATCTTCCCCATAACCCGGCTCCCCAGTCTTTTAGCTGTTTTCGGTGGGAGATCATGGCTACCTCGTAGGCCTTAAACCATTGTTGGATATCGTCGTTCCTGTGGTATTCTCGGACGACGTTCTTGGGAATGTGGACCTTGGGGTCCGCAGGGGGAGTGGAGTTCTGGTTCTCGGGGACGCCGAGTTCTTTGTTTTGTCGTCGAATTTCTAGCTCTTTTAAGTTGCGCTCATGTTCGTACGCTAGTCTTTTTTCTTCTAGCTCTTCCCGGAGCCGTAAGTGTTCGAGAGTTATCTTTTGTTCTGCAAGTTTTAGTTCTCCATCTAAGCGGAGTCGAGCCAGCTCCAACTCGTGGAGTCGGCTTCTCTCCCGTTCTTGGGCCTCTTCGGACGAGAGGCCCGCTCTCCGTTCTTCTAAGGGGGTGGTCGGCGTCTCTGTGGCCTCAATGTTTTCATTTCGGGTGGGGACGCTTCTGTCTCCACCCAAGACTCCAATGCGCGCTTGAGGTCATCTTTAGTGCTCAGTCCTGTGGTAGCGATGCCCAACTCTAGGCAGAATTGCTTTAGTTCTTTGTGGCTGTATTCTTCCAGCTGCTCTATCTGAAATTTCGCGGTTGTTCCACTCTCCTTTGTCGTCATTGCTGCTGTGTGTCATGGGGTGAGTTACTCTCTGTACGATTATGCGTAGGCTCGGATCGCGCCGCTGGCCACCAATGTTAGACGGGGACCCGGAGGGTCGGCCGAGCAAGGGGGGAGAGGCCTCCTGGCGAGGGCCCTCTCCTTCAATCGTACGGACGAGCAACTTCCCCCCCACAGATAGACACCACACAGAGATGAGTTCTGCACACTTTTATGTATATCTTTAGGTAAGGTAGCTGACGGTACAGTAGGAGCAGGATACCAGGATCCCGTCAATTCTAGTCTTTTTGGGGAAAGGGTAGCGGGACAGTCTCAGTACTGGACAGGTACGGGGTTAGCGGGTGTGGAGCTCACAATCCTCGAGCTGGTGGGTTCGCAAGTAGGGGCCGCGGCAGCGCCAGCAGGCCTTCAAGATGGTTCACGGAAGGATGAGCCGCGGCAGCGCCAGCAGGCCTTCAAGATGGTTCATGAAGAGGATGAGCCGCGGCAGCGCCAGCAGGCCTTCGAGATGGTTCACGGAAGGATGAGCCGCGGCACTGCCAGCAGGCTTTCACGATGGTTCACGAAAGGAGGAGCCGCGGCAGCGCCAGCAGGCCTTCAAGAGCGTTTATGAAGAGGAGCCGCGGCAGCGCCAGCAGGCCTTCAAGATGGTTCACGAAGAGGATGAGCCGTGGCAGCGCCAGCAGGCCTTCAAGATGGTTCACGAAGAGGATGAGCCGCGGCAGCGCCAGCAGGCCTTCAAAGCTAGTTCACAAAGAGGAGCCGCGGCAGCACCAGCATGCCTCCAAGGATGAGTTTGTCTCGGTGTCTCTCGACTCCAGGATACAACTGCCTTCCTGCTCTGAAGCTGCCCCAGTTATAGGTCTGGTGCCCTTTGATGTCCGGACCCTCGCACTTGGAGGTCGGGAGGTCCGGGATGAGGGAGTCCAGACACCCAGCAGGGGGGTGGAGCCAGCGCCCAGGGAGGCTGGGGGCGATCGAAACCTGGCGGAGGGGAGCCATCGACACTCCTTCTCCCATTGACCTGCCAAGTGGTCTCTTTACCCCCTGGGTGGATGGTGGTGCCACGATGTCGGGCTGGGCCAGGCCGGAGGCTGAGGTTGACCCGAGGCCACGAGGCCTGGTCGTGGAGGGTCCAAGATGGCGGCTGGGCCGGGGCCGGAGGTTCGGGAGGGGACCCGGGCCAGCCGAGGAGGTTGCGATCATGAGCCAATGTTCTGTCGGGGAAGAGCGGGGTGTTGGCCCGGCGGCCTGTAGGTGTCGCTCTCGTCCGGGGGACAGGGGTAGCCGGGGTATGTGACCCGCCATGCGGGGAGGGGTCGGGCATGTCACAAGGCCTGTCCAACACATATGTTGATATCAAGCATTTCCAAAAAACATGCCACAAACCAACAAGAAATAACGTCAATCTGTGTCCTAATCTGAGGTAACGCAGGTGACATCATTCTAAAAGGTTCAAATATATTTATTTAATGAGGCAAACACTATTAATTCCTTCTCAAAAAGATAAAAGCCATTCATTTAGCCCAAAATCGTTTTTTAAATAACATTTTAAAAAACACAGCACAGGTCCTATGTACAAGCATTCCATGTCACTAGTGAAACTTCTCAATTTTACATAATACAATTCCTCTATGCAGCAAAATCTATTTACCAGATTAGAAGCACATTAAGCGTTTTTATTCTTCCTTTGTGTCATATTTCTTGATAATACTTGGTAAAGAAATGTTAGTGCATAGAGGAATTGTATTTTGTAAAAACGTGAGGTTTCAGTAGTGTAATGAAATGCTTGTACATATGACCTGTGCTCTGTTTTTTAAATGTTATGTAAAAATTGATTTACAGCGCATAAATTGGTTTTACATTATTCACAAGGTTTAGATACTGTGTACATGATTGCACGTTTCACCTGTGTTTCCTCAGATTAGGAAGCAGATTGTGCAGATGAGGTGAGGCCTCTCCAGAAGCGCAGAGGAGGCGAGGCCTGTCCAGGGGAGCAGAGGTAGTGAGGCCTGTGTCTAAGCATGCAGTGGACTGGACTTCATGAAGCCTCTCCCCCACTGCATTCTTAGACACAGGCCTCACCTCATTTGCACCCCTGGACAGGCTTCTCTCCCACTACACTCTTGAACACAGGCCTCGCCTCCTCTGCACCCCTGTACAATCCTCACCTCATCTGCAACCCTGAACAGGCTTCACCTCATCTGCACCCCTGGACAGGCCACATCTACACCCCTGGAAAGGCCTCACCTAATCTACACTATTTATTCCTTCGCAAAAATGTAAAAACCATTAATTTGCCCCAAAATCGTTTTTCGCATCACATTTAAGAAACACAGCACAGGTCCTATGTACAAACATACAATTTCACTACTGAAACCTCACTATTTCACAAAAGACAATTCCTCTATCTTGCATATGTTGATAGCAAGCATTTCCAAAAAACATGCCACAAACCAACAAGAAAGAACCTCAATCTGCTTCCTAATCTGAGGTAACGCAGGTGACATCATTCTAAAAGGTTTAAATATATTTATTTAATGAGGCAAACACTATTAATTCCCTCTCAAAAATATAAAAGCCATTCATTTACCCCAAAATAGTTTTTCAAATAACATTTTAGAAACACAGCACAGGTCCTATGTACAAGCATTCCATGTCACTAGTGAAACTTCTCAATTTTACATAATACAATTCCTCTATGCAGCAAAATCTATTTACCAGATTAGGAAGCACATTAAGCTTTTTTATTCTTCCTTTGTGTCATATTTCTTGATAATACTTGGTAAAGAAATGTTAGTGCATAGAGGAATTGTATTTTGTAAAAAAGTGAGGTTTCAGTAGTGTAATGACATGCTTGTAAATATGACCTGTGCTCTGTTTTTTAAATGTTATGTAAAAATTGATTTACAGCACATTAATTGGTTTTACATTATTCACAAGGTTTAGATACTGTGTACATGATTGCACGTTTCACCTGCGTTTCCTCAGATTAGGAAGCAGATTGTGCAGATGAGATGAGGCCTGTCCAGAAGCGCAGAGGAGGTGAGGCCTGTCCAGGGGAGCAGAGGTGGTGAAGCCTGTGTCTAAGAATGCAGTGGACTGGACTTCATGAAGCCTCTCCCCCACTGCATTCTTAGTCACAGGCGTTACCTCCGTTGCTCCCCTGGACAGGCTTCTCTCCCACTGCACTCTTGAACACAGGCCTCGCCTCCTCTGCACCCCTGTACAAGCCTCACCTCATCTGCAACCCTGAACAGGCTTCACCTCATCTGCACCCCTGGACAGGCCTATGCCTCACCTCATCTACACCCCTGGACAGGCCTCACCTTATCTACACTATTTATTCCTTCTCAAAAATGTAAAAAACATTCATTTCCCCCAAAATCGTTTTTCGCATCACATTTAAGAAACACAGCACAGGTCCTATGTACAAGCATACAATTTCACTACTGAAACCTCACTATTTCACAAAAGACAATTCCTCTATCTTGCATATGTTGATATCAAGCATTTCCAAAAAACATGCCACAAACCAACAAGAAGGAACCTCAATCTGCTTCCTAATCTGAGGTAATGCAGGTGACATCATTCTAAAAGGTTCAAATATATTTATTTAATGAGGCAGACACTATTTATTCCTTCTCAAAAATATAAAAGCCATTCATTTACCCCAAAATCGTTTTTGAAATAACATTTTAAAAGCACAGCACAGGTCCTATGTACAAGCATTCCATGTCACTACTGAAACTTCTCAATTTTACATAATACAATTCCTCTATGCAGCAAAATCTTTTTACAAAGCATTATCAAAAAACATGACACAAACCAACAAGAAAGAAGCTCAATTTGCTTCCTAATCTGAGATAACACAGGTGATATCATTGTGAAAGGTTCAAATATATTTATTAAATGAGGCAGACACTATTAATTCTTTCTCAAAAATATAAAAGCCATTCATTTACCGCCAAATCGTTTTTTTAATAACATTTTAGAAACACAGCACAGGTCCTATGTACAAGCATTCAATTTCACTACTGAAACCTCACTATTTCACAAAAGACAATTCCTCTATGCAGCTAAATCTTTTTACAAAGCATTATCAAAAAACATGACACAAAGCAACATTTAAAAAACACAATCTGCTTCCAAATCTTCTCCACAGATCATACAAGTCTCTATCTAAATTAAATGAATCATTACTCACCTTTACAAATGCTTTGGGAGATTGAGAACAGTGTCAGACACACACACCATTTTTTCTATAGCAGAGCAAAAGGTATGCACTCCAGACACTGCAACCTTGACTGTCACAGAAAACCTCTAATTCTACACACATATCCCTCATTTCAACCAATTAAAACTCTTCCCTCACTATTTTTAAACCAACACCCTTCCCCCCTCAGCCCTTTCAACCGGTTTCCATAGCAACTCCCTCCTCACTGAACTCTCAGGTTCAAAAGTTTATTCTTCAATGTTGCAAATCAACTCAGCAAGGATGTTTGACCTCTCAATACACCTGCTTATCCTGTCCAATCTTTCTTTAAATGACTTTTTCTTAACCATACAAATTGCATCTTTCACAGAACACAACCATGCACCCTAACTTTCATTTTTCAACTATCTGATTCCACCAATCCTTGCTTGTGATTCAAGAGCAGTGAAACTCCACAGTTATTTTTTTGTAAACTCCTACTGTTCCAACTGCCATTTCATTCCCACACTTCATCTGACTGCACCAGAACCTTCTCTCACCATGTATTCTGTCTGGATTATAGGACATAGCTACATCTACTGGGCTCAAAGGTATGCAGCTATCAGAAATTTTGACTACCTTGATTTACCAAATGTGGACATCAAATGGATTGGCCAGAGAGGATTGAGTTGTCACCAATGGATACCATTGGTGAAAACCTTTTTGCATCTGCCACACCCTGACCTCTTAATTGTGCACTGTGGTGGAAATGACTTGGGCACTTTGACTGGGGTAGGTCTGGAAATGCTTTTAAAGGACACCTTTGGTCAATTGATGGCACTTTTTCCACAAACTGCCTTGGTATATTTCAATATATGTCAAAGATAGAAATGGAAGTGGTCCAACCAATTTTTTCCACAGTTTGAGAAAGCACGGAAACATGTGAATAAATCTATTTCTGCTTACATGAGAGACTATGGAATGGGTTCAATATACAACAATAACTTGTGTTACAACATGCAAGATATCTACAGAGGAGATGGTGTGCACTTCTCAGATGAGGGGTATAGAATATTCCTCCTAAACTTAAAACTGTGCATTGGAACCTACTTGTAGGTACCTAAATCAGCCACAGAACCCAAAAGCTCTTTTCAGAGCTACCCTACCTCTGATCACTCAAAATGATTATCTTATTCTAACTTTTTTCACTATTTTTCACCAAAGTACGCTCCCCGGTGCGCGTACCGGGCGCTCCCCCCGCGAACAATGTAATTTTTTTTTTGCATATATGTACCTCATAAACTCCCCTCAGAAAACCTAGAGGGTCAGGGTGTGCCTACCGTGCCCCCTTTTACCCATTCACAACGTTGTTTGTCCTCCATCTTGTGTCTCAATTCTACCGAAACACAAAATGGCGCTCCCGGTGCGCGTACAGGAGCGCGCACCGGTAAGCGCTCCCAAAAAATTGTGGGAAGTTAATTTTCTTAAAAACCACTGGAGACACTTTCACCAAATATAGAATAGGCCCTACTACATAGCAGTCCATACCTTTTTCCCAAATTTGATGGTATTCCATTGAGCCATTTAGGCTGTAGCCCTGTCTAAATATCCTGAGGTAAATTATATGACAAAAACACATATGAAAGTGTTAGAATTTACAACCAGTTAAAATGTTACTTACATTTTGTACTTTTATATGCTGACATTTGATTGGGTATGTACATGAATATATATGAAAAATTGAGAGGGAAACACAGCCATTTTGACTAATACTACCTGAGGTACATTTGAAAAGAATTTTCACAGAAAACTTCGACTGCTTTGAAAAAGGTAAGTTGTTAATTTGGAAGGGGAACTATGTTGTGCACTTTAAGTTAATTTGGGAAAACGTTTTATGATAGTTATATACTGTCCCTCTGTAATAGTTATAGATGGAGATAGGCTTCTCTGTTATAATTATGGATTGAGTTAGGCTTCCCTGGTATAATTATGAATTTACTTAGGCTTCATCACATGCACTTTTTAATAGTTCTACTTCCTGCCTGAAACCATACACTACCCAAAATGAGTTCACTGTAAAAAACTCAGAAGTACCTATCTGAACTTAAACCCAAAAGTACCCTAACTCTACTGATATTGTTATTTTTTATGCAATTTACAGAAAGAAAATGGAAGGAAAACAACAATCAATGTTATTTCTTTCGAAGTAAAGGTTGAAAATCCAGAAGAAAAAAAAGATGAATTGGATTTCATGGATGACTCTTTGGACCAACAAATAATAGACTGTTTGGAACAAATTGAATCATGTAATAATAATTATGAGGAAATTACGGACAATATAATGTTGGAAGTTTAATTAAATTTTGAAAAAGAATCAAAAGAATAAATTTATATTTAATAATTTAAAATTGTTTGAGACATTATTCATTTTTATATGTAATTCATGAAGTAGTACCAAAATGATTATAATATAAAGTGAGACTTATAGTATACTGTGCAACTTTTTTGTGTTACATAGTAAATTTGCTCATAGTTACTTCCTTTCTTCCACTATATTATCTCCAATGTGTATTTTACATCTCTTTTTCATCATAAGGGAGCAGGATAGACTACCCATGATCCCCTAGACCTTCTCAGGAAGTGCTTAAAGTATCTGTTTCTGCTTTGCTGACAGACTATGGTATGGATTCCATATACCACAATAACTTCTGTAACAACATGCAAGATATCTACAGAGGAGACGGTGTACATTAAAGTTAAGTCTCTACATTGGTACCTAAATTTAGGTACTTAAATAAAAAAAAAAAAAAAAGAAATTTATTTTTTAAACAGCTACTTTTTTTAAAAACTGTCATTCTTTTTCCCCATGGTACGCTCCCCGGTACGCTCCCCGGTGAGCGTACGGGGCGCTCCCCCGCGCAAATCGAAAAAATATATATATTTTTTTTGCCTCGCAGGGCTCTTTTATGGCCCCCACATCAAACCTAGGGTGTTGGGGGGGGTCTACCCTGCCCCCTTTTGGTCATTTCCCCCTTTGTTTTTGCCACCTCTTGTGTTTCAATCCTACCGAGACACAAGATGGCGGCCGCTCCGGACTGTTTGGAATGTTCACAGACACCCGAGAGCCAATCAGGTTTCCGCGTGCGAACTCGGGGCGCGCTTATAGATATATATATATTTTTTTAACCTAAATTACTAACAATCCACTGGAGCACATATCTTGAGACATAGCAAAGGCACATCGGGCTACCAGTCCCTACAATTTTGCCAAGTTTGGTGGAAATCCATTCAGCCGTTCGGGCTAAAAGTGAGGTCGACCGCCCTATGGAAATTAACATGGGGAAAACACGTTTTGGGACCTCCCTTTTATCTCGGCCCCCGCTAGACGAATCCCTCCAAACTTTCAGGGAAAGACCGGAGAACAGCTGGGCAAATTTGAGGTTATTTTCAGGCAGATTCCTCAACCGGCACCAAAGTTATTGTCAATAGAATGTTGCGATTTCCCTATTGAAAATAATCCTAACTATAACTACCTACTGGCGATCGCCAGTCGGTAATGTTAATAAAAAAATTACATTTGAAAATATTTTATGGTTTATACATGTTTATAAAAAAATAAAGTTTGACAAAAAAAATTATTAAACTTTTAGGTTGTTTTCTTAACTGCTGTGTGACTCTTTCTTGTTCCTATTACTGTTATTTGCTGGTATCCACCAAGGTGTTAAATTTCGGGGCACTTATCGCGGGAATATTGGTGATCTCTGCAGTTTCTACCAACTTCTGAATACTGTGTTAGATTGATCTCAACTTTAGTAGCATTAAAGTGCTGATAATGAAATACAGAGTAGCCGTTCCAGTGCAAACAGACACGAGGTGCACCGTTGCGATTTATTCTAAATACTAAAATACTGTATTTAATTGCACTTAGGTAGTGCAGGCACTTACAGTGTACACACAAAATCAATGAGGAAATCTCATTGTATTCATATTGATTGGGAATAGTGCGTCAGGTGCTGGATTTTGACAGGATACACTGCCCAGTTCGTATATTGTTCTGCACACGAAAAAATCACATCAAACTTTCACAACAACATCAATGCGAAAGAAATTCAGATGATAACCCAGGTTTCTACCAGGGATTTCACACCTGCTTTCTGCTGATGTTAAGTAGGATGACTACCTGCAGCATGAAAGGAAACACAGCCAAGAGCCACATCAGAACACTCACAGGAGCCATAGAGTCAATGACCATGATACAGGGATACCCATGAGGGCCACAAGACCCATTACAACAACCCCAGGACCGCCAACACCCCCAAACCTGCATCTGAGCAAGTGTGTCCGTGTGGTTATTGTGTTAGCATGATAGGCACGGGCCCTGCAACATCACAGTGTGCTGTCTTCAACAGACATTACCATGTCACTTCAGCATTGGCAGTGACCCTGGATATGTAGCTATGCACGCATCCTCCTGCATGCACAACAGACGTGTGCTGGTCCGGCGTATGCAGGTCAGCGCAGGGGAGTGCCTATCCGGCAAAGGAAAGGGGGTGTTTTGGACATGTCTGTTTGCAGGCAGTGTGGAAAGTGTGTCTCTGTGTTCTGGTATGGCCTGACACAAGGGCCGCAGAAGACGATGTTGTAAATGGCATGCAACGCCACCAAACAGCACTCTCCTGGTGTAGTTGGAATACCGCAGGACATGCCCGAATAGGCATTACAATCCTGTGCTGTACGAGTACACAGAATACAAAAGCGCACCGTACAAAAGTGTGTGGGCTCGTGGGAGGGAGGAACAGCTGGTTAGCAACGTAACACACAGTGAACCCGCCCATGTGCCACATGCTTGGCATCTCATCCATGATGACCACGGTTGCATACATCTCACAGCACCCACGACCGGCCTTTGTACACATCCTGTATGAATGCAGAGTGCTTTTCACTTCTATGATTGTTTAGTGGTGTGATGTTGCCGGGTTGTGTCACTTATGCTCCTTGTTGGTGTGTTTCATTTTGGCCATTATTTGTCTATACTTGTGCTGTACTTGATTATGCATGTGTGCCATTGTACCCATCTCCCCCTTCCCCCCACTCCCTGCTTCTTCCTCTTCCTGGTGCTGTTGTTTCTATAATTGTGTTCCTCCACAGATAAACACATGTAAAGAACAAATTAGAATACTTCCTTGATTCGTTTAGGTTTCAGAACTTCTCTCTATTAGTTTCTTTTTAATTTTCCATATAAAAAGTTTAATTCATATTCAATCACACATAGAAGTCAGCAGTGCAACGTATTCTATCAACACATTTTCTAGAACATTCTACAACACGTGCAGGTTAAAAGTTCATAAGTATTTTTAAACCTAACAATATTTTTTGCAACATTTTTCTAAACATATAACGGCACATGCAGGTTAAAAGTCCACAATTGTTTTAAGTTCGAACAATGCAATTTGAAATTTTGAAATTTTGAAATTTGAACTTTATTGTTTAGTTATTTAAAACCATAACAATTTGATATACATCGCACAACCAATATTAAAACGTTTAAGATACTCATTAAAAAGAAGAAAGAAAAGAGAACAGTCACATAAAAAAATTACTAAGAACAAGAATAAAAACTGGATTATTTTCCTCCTATTATTCAAATCATGATAAAAGGAAATGAGGCAGGAAGATTAACCATTAGAAATTATAGACTTCCTGTGGTTTTAAGGCGTTTCTTGAATGCCTGCAGGAACTTTACCAACTTGCAGCGTATTCGAGGGGCAGTTGAGTCCAAGCCTCCAATAATGGCAGATCTACATGACCGTAGTCTCTCAATCCGAAAAGTATGCTTTAAAAAGTATGTCCGTTCCTTGGTCAACATCTTGCAATGACAAATGATATGAATTAGATCTTCTTTGGGACTACCACAAAGTCGACATGTGACAGCTTCATGCTGTTTCCAAGCGGGCTCCTCAGCTAAGGTCGGAAATTTGCCAAATCTCAGTGCTATCAACCTTTTCTTGATAAAGATAGAGTAAGCTGTTTCCAAGTAAGGTGCTGGGGTTAGTGACTTATAAACGTTGTATATATCAACAACAAGAGAGTGAGGATAAACAAGAGGTCACTCCTATATCCCCAATAATAAATGCAAAAAACAACTAAAGAGTGACTTGTCGGTGCTGTGGTCAGAGAAATAAAGCCAGAGACACCAAAGAAACCAACCTCACAACAATAGTGACGAGGCAGTATCAGAACAGGAAATGGAGAAAAGAGTGAAACACATACAAAAAAAGAGTGAAACACATACAAAAAAAGGGGGAACAATAACTCATATTTGGTTTAGAAGAACCCTCACTTACCCTAGTGGTGACATGCTTCATCATGGGGTTCCCACTGGAGGAACCGAATGTCCCTCCAGTGTGCTTCAACGCCTGATTTACAGCGGAGCAGGTTATTGTGAAAAGGATATTTTGTTTTTTATAGGCATGTGTTATGTGCAAGTGATAGTGAGGATTAAAATATATCAGTTGTACCAAAAACAACTTTATTTGGTGGTCAACTAATATTATTAAAAACGGTGTGTTGGATATTAGTAGTGGTAATATTCTTGACCACTTATATTCCTTCAAAGTTAGGTCGACATGTTTCAGCTGTCTGGGATTATTAATGCAGCTTTCTTCAGGACCATGAAAGTGAATATCCCTGGTGGTCCGCGCTCACTAAGGCATGTCCAACCAGCGGATATATAATATGTCAAAAAAAGTTTGTAAAAAATACCAGAATTTTTCGGTTTCTGCAAACCTGGTATTTCCAGGGGCCAAAAATCTGTAATTATAAAGCACAACATTAATGCGTTTCAAAATCATTCTGTCAATCATGTACAATATATCTTCTCATGTATATATCCCATTCAGTTCCAGCATTTATAGTCACTCCTTAGTGAAACTGCTACTTGAGAACCCAAATTGAGGGTAAGTGAAAGGAGGGACTCAGGGTTATTACTTCCCAGTCTTCACATTTACTGTTTTTTGGTTTTATTTCTTTAAAAAAAATGCATTCATAATATTTTTATAGTTGTTTAAACTCATCAAAATGTTATGATATGTTATGTTAGCCGGATTTGTAGAGCGGACAGATGCACCAGCAAAGGGGCGTCCTGGCGCTAACAGAACAGAAAAAACTGACAAAAGCGATAACAGAACTCAAACACAAAAGCACTAGGGGGCTGGGGGAAAAAGGAAAGTTTTTACAGCCTTCCTGAAAGATAGAAGTCCGTCAATAGCACAAATATGGACAGGAAGGGAGTTTCATAACTTGGCAGCAAGGACTCTAAAGGAGCGGCCGCCAATCCTAGACCTCTTAAAACGCGGCACTATAGCCAAGTGGAGACCAGAGGACCTCAGAGACCGTGCTGGAACATAAGAGGAAATGAGGTGCTCCAGGATCTGAGGGGAAGAATGTTTAAGGATTTTAAACGACAGACAGAGGGACTTAAATTTAATTCTCTGAGCAACAGGGAGCCAGCGGAGCTTGTGAATGGTTTTTCTGGCTGAGCAAAATCTGGGTAAGCCAACCAGAGCCCTGGCGGCAGCGTTCTGGACGCGTTGGAGACGAGAAAGTTCAACCTGAATAGCTCTGAGAAGAAGAGAACTGGCATAGTCTAACTTGGACAGAATCATTGCTTGTACAATGAGCTGTCTAGTAGGTGCGTTTCATTTGCATGTGTGAATATGTGTGTGAGCAACTTATGTAAGACTGTTGGTGTGTTAACAGATGTATAGGTGTCTCACTACATATGATGAGTGAGTATATGTATGACTGACTATATAGAACTGTTGGTGAATGAGTGGATGTGTATGTAAATGGTGGAATTACTGAATTGGTTGTTGTAACTGGTATAGGTATCTCCACTTTTTTGAAAATGTTAGTTTCTATTTTTTAATATTTGTTTCAAGGGTTACTTTACAGTGAAAGGAGGTCAGTCTCTCTGTCACAAGGATGGTGTCATCAGTGATGTCATGAGTGATGTCACTGACCATGTCATGAGTGATGTAATATGTGATGTCATCAGCAGTGCATTACACGCGCAGGTTATAGTGAGTCCAACTAACTATAACGTGGGAATTTCAATGGTTTTATGCCAGTAAAATTTCCAGGTAACTATAACTGGTGTGAAACCTATGGTTTTTTCAGTGAATATATATATATATATTTTTTTTTTTTCAGTGATGGCTCCTTCTGCCTTCCCCACCCTTTTATTTTCTGTGACCTCCACCACTACATCAAGTAATTCGATCTGTTTATTGCTGATGTTGAAGGTGACATTGAGGTTAAAGGCATTGTTCTTGAGATCTTTGATCATGATTTTTTGGGCTCTCCTCAATGCCGTTCCACACTACAAAAAGATCGTCGAGGTACCTGTACCATTTTATGACTTTGTTCCCTGTTCGGTCTTGCTCAAGTTTTTTCAGTACTTCCTACTCCCATACCGCAGAAAAAGATTGGCAAAACTGGGGGTAAAGCAAGTACCCATCGCGGTACCAAGGATTTGCTTGAACATTGTGCCATTGAATAAAAACATATTGTTCAGAAGACAAAATTTCATTAGTACGGATAGCATTTCAGTCTGTTCTAAGTAACACATTTCCTGTGTGTTGAGAAAATGTTGGCAGAAGAGAACACCCAGTGAATGATCAATAATGGAGTATAATGAATTTACATCTAGAGTAATCATGTGGTAATCTTCTTCCCATTCAATATCTTTGATTTTACCCAGAAAGTCTTTTCTGTCTCTGATATGTGAGGGAAGTTTTTCTACATAGTCACGAAGAAAGTGATCTATATATTTTGAAATCTTTCTGTGACATAGCCAATAGAGGATACAATGGGTCTTCCAGGGGGTTCTTTAGGATCCTTGTGCACCTTTGGTAGTAGATAAAAGATGGGTGTTCTGGGATAATCTTCAAATAACAGTATTCTTCCCATTGTAGGATACCCTTTTCTTTGTACTCCGTGAGTGTGTTGCATACACTACCTATACTGGCATTGTACTCATGTACATCAGTGGTGACATAAAATCTAGTGTCCGTAAGTTGTTTTGTTGCCTCAGCAATATAGGCCACCCAATGCCAGAGTACAAAGTTTCCCCCAATGTCGGAGGGCGAATGATGATATTCTCATTCTCATTCAGGTATTTGATAAATTGCCATTGTTGTTGTTGTTGCATAGCCTTTTCCGAAATGTAATGAGGTCTTTAGTTGTAGTTTTGTGAAATGCATCAATATTGTAATGTGGCATGAGTGTTAAAAAAATTGATTTAGGTCTGAATTTCGTGTTGGCAGGACAACCTGTTCTAGTGTTAGATTGTTCTTCAAACTCATCTAGACCTGATTCTTGGTGTGGGTCCTGCATGGCCATAAGTGCTTCCCTGTCTCTTATACTAAGGAACATGTTCTGCTTGGTTTTTTATCAGTGGTAGCTGGTGTACCCCTCAAGCGGTGCCATTTTTTGAATGTAACTTTCCACACAAACGTAAACTTATTGACCCATGTTTCAGGATAGTTAAAACAATTGGGTGAGCAAAAGGGGAGTCCTAGACACAAAGTATGTTTCTTGACCATCGATATAGGTCTGTAAGATAGGTTAATGATTGTTCTGTTTAGCATATTTTCTTTCATAATTTCTGATTCTTCTGGCCCATTTGTCTTGTTCCCATAAGCCAATTTCCACGTACTCAGCCTCTTTTGTTCCCTTTGTCGTTGGAATTTCCTTCTTCTATAGTTCCTTCCTGGTTTCTTCCTCATCCTCTGCCCCATCCTCATCCTCTCCCTCGAGTTTACGTTGGTTGGATGGTCTGCAGTATTTCTCTTCGTGTCCTCAGCACACGGAATTCGGCCAAAAAAATCTGTTGGATTCTTTGGCCGAGGTCTCTTGATGTCTGTGGAGTTTTTACTTGACGTTTTTCTACTTCGGCATCGCTGCTTGCTATGGAATCCGTTCCACTCACCGTCTCTGTCTTGCTTTCAAGGGGTTCCCCCAAAGATAATTTTTCATAAAAAATTATCATATTTGTGTGAATAAGTCAGAATTTGACCTCTCTCGTAATCTGTGCAGTTGCGATGGAATTCGCTCTGCTTACATGCTTTGATATCCTCTTCATATGTTTTCAATCTCAGTTTGAGGTAATCTACACATTTTTTGATTAGATCTTGTTCTTTGTGGTTCTTTAGTTCATCTTTTAATGTTTTTAGTTCTTCTAAGAGCGACGTCCTCCCTTCCCACGAGTACTTGACCAGGATTGCTAGCATTTGTTTACAACGTTTTCGTACGAGGGTGTAAAACATATCCGTAGTCCCTTGCGTACCATGTCTTTTTCTATATAGTCCTGTAGTGAGATGGCTTCCCACCACTTAGATGTTTCTGATTTTTTGATCTTCTCTAACCTTCTGAGTTTAACTTGTAGGGTGGTGTCTTTGGGTCTGGTTTCAGTTCTTACTTGTCACTTATTTGGCGCTCTGGCAAATAGACTGAGGGCAGCCACCCTCCTCTCTGTTTCTTCCTCCATATTCATGATGTCTTTTTTGCCTATATACCTTATTGCAAAGAATCCCCTTGCAACTGTGAGGTTCCTGCTGCTGAAAGTGTCAGTCTAATTGATAGCGTGCTCTTCTCTCTAGCACAGTCTCCTTATAGTGTCCGTAGCAAGTACTAAGGATGCAAAGTTTCAGGACACTTTGTCACACATTAAACTCGCTCAATGGGTTTTAAGAAAGGCCATCCTTTGAAAGTTTTGTTTTGGTCTGCTTTTAGGTACCGTTGTGATGCTGTGTTAATGTCTGGTTTTACAATGAGAAATTGTACAAGGAAATAGCTTTGAATGGGAGGTAATGCACTGTGATCCACCTAGTAACAAATACGATCAGTAGTTTACCAAATGGGGTGAATGTCGGTAGTGCGTGGGTCCGTATCTATTTATTTCACAACGCTAATGCTTATACTTCTACATACTGTGTAAGTATAGCGGTTGAGTATGGAGTGTATAGCAGTGTACAGGCTGTGTATATTATGGTTTCTCTTTTCTCCTCACTGTATCCATTATGCAGGCTCAGTATCCCGCCACAGACAGGGTGGAAGGTGAGAAGGACACGCGTGCTTCAACCTATCTCTCTCCCCCATCCCGTACCCCAGAGCGACCCCAAACGGAGTCCTTACCTGCACGTTTCAGCAATTCAAGGGCATCCCATTGTCCGTCTTCTCCTCTGCCTCAAATCCTCTGCTATTCAACCCAGCTACCGGTGATCCTTGTCAGTGCCTGTTCCAGGATTTCAGTGTTTCTTTTCTGATGTTCGTGCCCCAAACATCAATGTCTCTCCTTAGCATTTTTTGGTTTTTCCATCAAATGGCCGTGATCGTGGACAGTTAGATCAAGTGAATGCTGGATTCCTTTTCAGTTCGTATTTCATTGCATATCCAAAACTTGCCATCCTTTTCTGTGTGGACACTTCGAGCCAGGCTCGGGAAGGCTCCTTCAGTATTTTTCAGTGGCGGCTCGTTCTGCCTTCTCCTGCCCTTCGCAGAGGATCGATTGAAGGTTGGCGGAGCATGCGAAATGTAGGAATTCTTTTTTAACACCTTGGGTGCTAAGGTGTTTTCCCGTCCGGTGCTGCATTCTTGAGATTCCCATTGTTGATGACAAAGCCAGCTCGTCATAAGCACAGCGCAGGTAAAACCCATGACGAGCTGGCTTTGTCATCAGCACTGAAGGGGTTAAAGCACAAATAAAGCGATCACTTGGAGGTCTGCAAACAACAGTTGTTGATTTTATTCCAGATTACGTGTTTCGCTTGCAAGGCAAGCTTGGTCACACAGTGATTCATGGGAAAAGACCGGCAATACATAGGCAGTATGGAAATCAAAGAAGGACCAACATATGGGTACATCCTCTAGCCTAAATGGCATCCATTTTGTAGTGTGGTAACATTCTAGTTATTTCTACACAGATAAACATTGCGGTTTGAAAAGGGCATATTTCTTCATACTTAGTTTTCAAAATTGGTACACGGATTATCCCAATGCCAATAAATAAAACATTTCAGAAAAGGGGGTGGTGATGGACAGAGTATCTGAGTTAAACAGAACACTCATACCCAGTCAACAGATCAGGGCTTGATCCATCACCATTTTTTAGCTCACTGCACCATCCCAGCTCAGAACCTGGCTATATGCAAATTAGTCTGTCCCTGGCCCAGTGCATCATGGGAACAGGGCAGACCAAACTACCAAGCCAATTCTTATACTGGGAAGGAAAAAAGCTTCCGGGGACCGATTTCTGGCATTACAGCCGTCTTCGGCCATGCTTGCTTGAATCCTGATGGTGCAATGAGCAAGGGACTCACATCTGAGTATACCCTTCCACGCTTATGGTAGACAAAACGATTCAGAAAAGGGGGTGGTGATGGACAGAGTATCTGAGTTAACAGAACACTCATACCCAGTCAACAGATCAGGGCTTGATCCATCACCGTTTTTTAGCTCACTGCACCATCCCAGCTCAGAACCTGGCTATACGCAAATTAGTCTGTCCCTGGCACAGTGCATCATGGGAACAGGGCAGACCAAACTACCAAGCCAATTCTTATACTGGGAAGGAAACAAGCTTCCGGGGACTGGTTTCTGGCATTACAGCCGTCTTCGGCCCTGCTTGCTTGAATCCTGATGGTGCAATGAGCAAGGGACTCACATCTGAGTATACCCTTCCACGCTTATGGTGGACAAAACGATTCAGAAAAGGGGGTGGTGATGGACAGAGTATCTGAGTTAAACAGAACACTCATACCCAGTCAACAGATCAGGGCTTGATCCATCACCGTTTTTTAGCTCACTGCACCATCCCAGCTCAGAACCTGGCTATATGCAAATTAGTCTGTCCCTGACCCAGTGCATCATGGGAACAGGGCAGACCAAACTACCAAGCCAATTCTTATACTGGGAAGGAAACAAGCTTCCGGGGACCGGTTTCTGGCATTACAGCCGTCTTCGGCCCGGCTTGCTTGAATCCTGATGGTGCAATGAGCAAGGGACTCACATCTGAGTATACCCTTCCACGCTTATGGTGGACAAAACGATTCAGAAAAGGGGGTGGTGATGGACAGAGTATCTGAGTTAAACAGAACACTCATACCCAGTCAACAGATCAGGGCTTGATCCATCACCGTTTTTTAGCTCACTGCACCATCCCAGCTCAGAACCTGGCTATATGCAAATTAGTCTGTCCCTGGCCCAGTGCATCATGGGAACAGAGCAGACCAAACTACCAAGCCAATTCTTATACTGGGAAGGAAACAAGCTTCCGGGGACCAGTTTCTGGCATTACAGCCGTCTTCGGCCCGGCTTGCTTGAATCCTGATGGTGCAATGAGCAAGGGACTCACATCTGAGTATACCCTTCCACGCTTAAGGTGGACAAAACGATTCAGAAAAGGGGGTGGTGATGGACAGAGTATCTGAGTTAAACAGAACACTCATACCCAGCCAACAGATCAGGGCTTAATCCATCACCGTTTTTTAGCTCACTGCACCATCCCAGCTCAGAACCTGGCTATATGCAAATTAGTCTGTCCCTGGCCCAGTGCATCATGGGAACAGGGCAGACCAAACTACCAAGCCAATTCTTATACTGGGAAGGAAACAAGCTTCCGGGGACCGGTTTCTGGCATTACAGCCGTCTTCAGCCCGGCTTGCTTGAATACTGATGGTGCAATGAGCAAGGGACTCACATCTGAGTATACCCTTCCACGCTTATGGTGGACAAAACGATTCAGAAAAGGGGGTGGTGATGGACAGAGTATCTGAGTTAAACAGAACACTCATACCCAGTCAACAGATCAGGGCTTGATCCATCACTGTTTTTTAGCTCACTGCACCATCTCAGCTCAGAACCTGGCTATATGCAAATTAGTCTGTCCCTGGCCCAGTGCATCATGGGAACAGGGCAGACCAAACTACCAAGCCAATTCTTATACTGGGAAGGAAACAAGCTTCCGGGGACCGGTTTCTGGCATTACAGCCGTCTTCGGCCCGGCTTGCTTGAATACTGATGGTGCAATGAGCAAGGGACTCACATCTGAGTATACCCTTGCAATAAAACATAGCAATCAATTCATGGTTTTTAAGGCAAGTGACGATAAAACAAGCGTGTGATTACATTGCCAGACTGAACTTGTGCACTAAAGGTGGTCAATTTGTGATTAGAATTGCCCAAAGAGTGTGCACTTTATAACACAGTGCTATGTCCCTAACTGGAAGTTATGAACCTTGAATCAAGCTCAGGTGTATCATCAGGATCTGTGCACCACAGCCCAGCAAGGACTCAAGGCTGCGGCCCTCATCGCAACACTAAGGGGCTGCATAGATCTGCCACTACTGGTCCTGCCATTGAAAAGATGATGAACAGCAAAACCGAGGCGCTGGCAATATCAAACTCCTTTCGAGATGACAACCTTAAGATTGTGATCGATTCATTGGTGGGAAGCATCATGCAGTCGGATTCTGACCACAGTATCACACTGTTCTGCTCTGGGACTCCTCAGACTGCCGATGACCTGGTGGGGTAACTTGCATGGCTCGATCGATAACCTGTATCCTTTTTCCCTACTCTTCAAATAGTACTTGTAATGGAATGCTAGGGAAATCATTGTTAAGTATACGGTTCTCCACCTAACGGCAATCTGTATAATGTTTGGACCTGTTGCCCATGCTGTCTGATAATGTTTTCCTCTTCAGGTTTGGTGGACTTGTCACTATCATATTCCTACTTCACTATATCTGCCCAAAAAGGTGATTAGTTATGCTTGATGAAAATGCTCATATATCCTCCCTGGCCCATTGAGCTTCTAGAACCTTTTTAACCACACAAGCAGCATGATGAACGGTGGTGACGACCCCCCACAAAGCGAACACACTGTTTTATGCTACTTGTATGTTTTCATTATTTGTTTGACCCAGCACTGTTCAATAGCTGAGGCGAGTATTTCCAGTTTGAAAGGGAAGGGTACTCCTGGCCTGCAATAGGTAACTGGTTTCAAGTTAGGGGGAGCACTACCTACATTTCTGACTCATGCCTTGCTACTCCACCACACTTGGCTCATATAACTTGCTGACATGGAATGTGCAGGGACTCGGCACCGTTCATGAAAGACATTGAGCACACACCCACCTCCTTAGGCGTAAAGCCCAAATAGTTCTTCTCCATGAATCGCACCTTACTGATTCAGAGGCTTTGAAAGTTTGTAAGAAATGGAGGGGCCAAATGTTCTCTACTAATTATTCAACTTTTGCACAGGGGAATCCATATGGAACCGGCATGGTGTCCCATTCACAGAACTAGACAGAAGTATTGACGACCAGGGTAGATACATACTGCTGAAGGGAACCCTTAACGGGCTGCCAGTGGTTTTGGGTAGCATTTACACCTGAGCTTCGACCAGGACAAGTCTTTACTAAATTAGGTATTGCCCTGACTGGTTGGGATACATATCTCTGGATAAAGGGAGGGGACTGTAACACTGTCATGGATGTGGAATTAGATAGGTCACATCCCCCACTGATGGCACAGGCACACACACACAAGCTAATCCCGAAAAAACCTGGACAAATGGCTGGGGGCTTACTGACTTTTGGCAAATGATGCACCCTACACATAGGGAATATTCCTTTTACTCACCAGTACACCAGCTCCATACTAGGATTGATAGATTTCTATGCTCCCTTAATATGGCTACCTAAGTTCACCACTCCACGTACCTAGCCAAGTCCTTTTCTGACCACAACCCTCTAGAGATCATGCTTACATGAGGCAGGATGCCCACCCGGTCTCCACCTGGAAACTTTTGCCTCAACTGCTGGAAGACGCCCCCTTCATACCACGCTGTCCACAACTATCACTAATTATTTTTCAGAGAACTGAAACACAGCTTCCTCTAATTTATTCGAATGGGAAGCGCTAAAGGTGGTTGTGGAGGGTGTGATCCACGGTGGGTGCTAGACAAGAAATACATAAAAACCTTAACAGAATAGGAAATCTAATGACTGAACTGGAGCCCGTAGCAGCAAGCAATCCATGCAAACAGGCCCCCCTGAGAGACGCACGCTTTCAGCCTGCTGAGCTCCTTGAAAATCTCTGGGTCATCGACCACAGGGCATTTCCACAACTGAAGCACACCGAGGCTGATAAATCTGGTTCGCTGTTAGCTCGGATATTGCAGGACAGCCCAAAACCTCTCTTTGTCACCCAGATTCATACACCAGATAGTGGCACGGTTCATACTCGACATGAGATAAACAAGCCTTTTGTAACTACTATGGTAACCTTTACAATGAACCTGCACACATTAACGATACTTTAGTGGACAGCTTCCTAGATGGCTTAATATACCCATGGCCTACGGTGGACACATAGAAGTCTCTTTCAGGCCCCATCACTAGACACAAAATACGGGCTGCATCAAAGGTCTGTCGCCTAACAAGGCTCCGGGACTCAACGGCCTGACCATAGAATTCTTTGACTCTTACTCAGGTGCCCTCATCCCTAAATTAGAGGAATTATACAAGACAGCCTTAGAATTTGGCCATTCACCACATTCCACCATGCAGGCAGTAGTTATTTTACTCAGCAAACTGGGACGAGATGGCGCTGACTTATCCCGTTATCACCCTTGTCTCTATTAGCGACAGAATACAAGATTCTAAGCAAGGTCTTAGCGAACCGACTCCTGCCCCACCTAAATAGAATAATACACAAAGACCAATGTGGGTTTCTCCCCGCACGCAGTACAGCCCTAAATATCAGACACCTGCATTATGTTATGCTGGCTGCCCGAGTAGTTTATGACAATGCCGGTTGTATAGCATTAGACTTACGCCAAGCTTTTGACTCCATTACGTGGGGGTACATGTTGATGACCCTGCGACGCTTCGGCCTCTCTCCTGAATATCTTAACTGGGTGCGTTTATTGTATACTGTCCCCACTGCCGGAGCCCACACCGGTAATAACATTTCACAAGAATACACCGTCCACAGAGGCACATAGGCTGTGCCCTATCCCCTCTGTTATTTGTCCTTGCATTAGAGCCATTAGCGATTGCATTGAGGCAGACTTCCGACCACCTGGGGATACCAATAGGTGACATGACACACCTAACACCAATCTATGCAGATGACATAATCATCTACTTACGAGACCTCTCTGTCCGGTCGGAGCCCCTCCCCACCCTCTTTTCTGAATTTGGATCCATTTCTGGTCTCCCTATTAATGGGAAGTCGAATTCCTTCTACTTCCATGATGAACCCCACCCAAATATACTCAGATTTGGTAAATAAAACCTGCCAGCAGCTCATCACACATTTAAGTATTGATGAATCTAGAAATACAGATCACAAACAGACCAACTTGATGGCAATCTATCAAGGGCAATTACAACACTACGCTCGAGCATATCCTTTTGGACTTCTCTTTCATTATCAGTGATTGAGCGTGTTGCCATCTCCAAGATGGTGGTACTTTCCCGTCCCCTATATTTCTTTGCAAATTTACCTCTAGTTATTCCTCAGTCCACCTTTCCCACACTCGACACGCTACTACTGGAACTTATTTGGGGGACTGGCCGCCGCAGGGTGAGCCTCATGAAATTGCAGTTGGAACCTCACAAGGGCGGTTTAGGGGTACCCGGCATTAGGGCCTACTATTTTGCTTGTCAGCTTCAATGGGTATCTTACTGGACGGCAGGCAGTAACCTGTGGGAACTAGGTTATAGGACCCAAGACTTTGAGCGTGGATCCATGCACACTCTACTAATACCAAAAGTAAAAATCCCCCCAACTGCGCCACTGCTACTTAAGACAGCACTTCACTGCTGGAAGAAGGCTCTGCTTTACACATCAGGAGTGATCCCATACCCTGGCAATATCCCATTATTGGGATTACCAACCACTAATGGCAGGCTCACGAAGGCTCAATTACATGGCTGGTCGGAAGCTGGAGTGAATGAGGTCGGGTCACTGTTTGGCGATGGAGCCCTCCTTGAGCATGACACCTTTAGTACAGACCACCGGCGTGCTGGATCAACTTTACTTAACTCACGCTGCAGTGTCTCACTATGTTAGCAAGACATGGGCACCCCAGCGCAATGAGCCTCAACCACACAAATTAGTCCAAACATCATAATACATGGGAAAGGGTCACCATCTTATTAAATGGTTGCACATTAGTATTCGGGCGCAAGCATCCGTTCCACTCTCTGACCTTAGAACAAAATGGACAGAGCCCACTGATGTTGCACTAACTGATAAAGCATGGGCAAGTATCCTAGAGTACCCCAAGCGAGTATCCTGCAACACCAAACTTAAATGTATACAATGCATGGTGTTACAAAGATCATATCTGACCCCAAGGATACAACATTGCATGTTCCCAGATGTCCAACACTGCTGTCCCAGTTGAAGGTCTGTGGATGCAGGGTTCACTCACATGCTATGGGTTTGCCCTCAACTTCGTGATTACTGGGGAGAGATCTGAATCGCACTTGGGGAGATCACACATTTACGGATCGAGGACAACATAATGGAGTGTCTATTAGAACTTTGCAAACGCACAAGCACTTTGAAAGTGCAACTGTGCTTCCTAGATCTCACCCTCATACTGGCTATACACGCTATCACCATGAGATGGAAGTACCCCAGATGCCCTACCCTACCTATGTAGTAGGAGGAAGTGGTATGCTGGGGTGATGCCGAAAGGGCGGCAATTAGGCATGAAGAGGCACGTGGACTACGAAAATGCCCCATCTCCATGGAATGGGATCTTATGTTGGAAGGCGTAAAAACACTATGGGGCAGATTTATGAAGGCCTTGCGCCGCCGGTGCGTCATTTTTAACATGGGAAAAAGTGACGCACCGGCGGCGCAAGTCCTTCATAAATCTGCCCATATATCTTCTCCCACAACAAACCACTTCTACCCCGCAGTGAAACCCGCAGTATGCGGTGCTAGGGTTTAATAACTGTTAAATGGGCAAATGGCATTACCGCCTGCACATCAGCAGCAGGTCATGCCAGCTGATGTATACACAATAACACAAGGTTGAGTGGCACAAAGGAACTGACAGGCCCGGGGAAGGGTGGAGAGTGAGGGGGGACATATGTTAATGGGGCGATTTGGTATTATGTTGCATATCGAACCAAAGGATATTTTTCACATTGTCGATATCCATACTGATATATGAACACAAACAGCCTTATTTTCACTTTTGCTTATGTAAACAGATTTTTGGGAATTGCAAATAGATAACATTTGTGAACGGTAAGAAATTAGAAAATGCCACAATGTACCTGATATAATAACTTGAAGTCATCCTAACGTGCTCAATAAAGTTTTTTTTTTTAAACTAAAAGTGCACAGATTTTTTCCCTCAGAGGGAAAGAGGAGAATGTTCAAGGGATTGTGCTCCTCGTAAGGCACTGATCAGTATTTATATTGGTATTTAGAAATATTATGTTATGCTGTTTTTGCTGCATGGCATAAGACAGTTACTTGGCCTAGTGCCACTCATGGCAGTCTCAGTTGTAGTGGTGGTCTTTAAGTTGTTAGAGTGACCATTGGCTTAGGCTTTATTGATAATTATCATCTTACAGTTTCCTCCGGCTGTCTTTGGCAGGCAAGCACTTCTTTGTGGAATCACACAACTTCTACCTCACCAAAACATGTGCTCCTGATTCCCAAAACGTGATTGGAGCTAAAGTCTCTGCAAAAGAGATATTCTCATTATTGTCCGGCCACAGCTGTGCTGCCTAGGCAGACCATACGAAATTAACACATAGTAAAATACATGCAAATTAGAGTTCACTTCAGACAAGACAGTGTTACTGACCAATAACTTGAGCAGCATTATACAATCCCCATCCTCTGAATTCAAGCAAAAAGCACCAGAAGACTTTGTGCATGCCATCACCACAAGAAGGCCTTCAGTAGGAAAGACAGCCTTTGCAACACAGTCTTTACCATGAAATGTCTTTATCATGGAGGTAAGAACCACACAGGTAACTATTGTTTCCCATAACACGCATTTCTTTTACCATGAAGGTAAGTATTTTTTTCTTTAAATAACAAAGGGGCCTATTACCAAGATCAACCGATAATCATCGCTTAACACGGTTAGCGGCAATATTATTATCGCCGAGCTCCGCCGATTTTTATCGCAGATAAACCTTGCTATTATCAAGGTTTATCTCAAAAGCGATAAAAATCGGCCGAAATGCATGAATATTGCTGAAAAGTCAGCGATATTCATGCATTACCGAGCTAATGCTCTTAGCCATGTTATCCACCTACCATTGGATAACATGGCTAAGAACTGCTCTGGGCAGGCATTAGCTTTTGGAGATATTCGTGCTTAGCGCAAATATTTCCAAAAGTACGCCATTGTAGGTAATAGGAGATAGCGATGTTAGCGACTGTTTACAGTCGCTAACATCTTGGCACGCCCACTTTGCATGTCATTAGCGATAAGTATCGCTGACATGCAAAGCGGGCCCCAAGATGATCGCTATCTCCTACTGGCTGTCGCTAACTGGTGTTAGCGACAGCTAGGTAATAGGGTGATAAAATTATCGCCGCTTTAGCGGGACAAATTCCCACTAAAGCGGCGATAAGTCACTTGGTAAAATTTCCCAAAATTATTACATTAGGTAAAAAAGGATTTGGGGTGAGCCGTAGTAAGGCAATTAAGGGTAATTTTAGAGTTTTGGGATGGGCAGTGTTAAAGTCAGGAAAAGGTGATTTTATAGTTTGGGATGGTTGGGGTAAGGATACATTTAGGGTTTAGATGTGGATATTTGTGAAGGGAGGTAAGGGTGTTTTTATGGTTAGGGAGGACAGTTTTAAAAGGTGATAATAGTAGTTTTAGGGTTTAGTGGTGGTATTGGTAAAGGGAGGGAAAGGTAAAATTCAAGTTAAGGGGTAGGCAGTGGTAAAGGAAGGTAAGGGTAATTTTTCAGGTTAGGGATGGATAGGGGTTAAAGGAGGTAAGGGTAATTTTAGGCTTTAGGGGTGGGTAGTGGTAAAGTGAGGTAAAGCTAATTGTAGGGTTTAGGGGTGGGCAGTAATAAAAGTAAGTAAGGATAATCTTGGGGTTCCAAGGTAGGCAGTGATAAAGGGAGGTTAAAAGTGAATTGGAAACATGGGGGGTGGGGTTTTCCCCCAAAATAATGTAAATTAAGGTGTTAAATATAAAAATGATATGTACTTGCCTTACTTTTACTTGCATTGCCTGGTTAAGGCATGTGTGGTAAAGGCATGCATGGTAAAGGCATCTGTGTGGTAAAAACCAAGTGGAAATGGCATGCATGGTGATTGCATGTGTTGTAAAGACATATATTCAATTAAATTCAAAGAGGCTTTATTCGAGCATTTCTCATAAAAGCACAATACATACAAAATATTAAAACAGTATTAAATGATTGCCTCGGACAACTAAAAACAGAATTTTTGGCAAAGAATCATATACATATAAGCAATATTAAATGATTGCCTCAGACAAAATAAAAACAATAATTTTTGGAAAAGAATCATATACATATATGTATACAATTTTAAAATAGGAGCGTCATCAAATATCTTGTGATAGTAAGACTCACCCTCTGTAAACAGTTACTCGACTATCAATTTATTCCTAATAGCCCAAGCCCACCACAGGAATTTTGCTACTGCTATAGCCAATGGCAAGTATGAGCATAAACAAATGATTCTCATAGCTACAATACTGTTTTGGTGCCTAGATTTTTACATGCAGGTTTTAACCAAATTTGTCTAGGGATAGCATAGGCTTGACAAGTGAATAAAAAATGGCCAACATCTCCTTTTCAGAACCACACGTGGGGCAAGAAATGTTTAATGAACCCCTCCACCTGCCAGTGAGTGCCCTTAGTGGGAGAGTACCTATCCTCAATTGGCATAGGAGCTTCCTATCCCGTGGCTTTGTTATTGTGTCCCAGTAAGGTTCGTAATCGGGTGAGATTTTAGATTCCAGATAACATCCTGCCATCGATCTAGAATCAGTATTTCTCCAGTCTCGCTCAGTCACATAATTCCAGTACAACTCCTTTACAATAATTTTACTAGGAAATAGTACTCCTGACGGATTATACCAAAGAGTTTGGAGACCCAACAAACACAATAGAGATCTGAGGTCTTTTAGCCATTTCATTTTATGAAAAAGATCCCATTTAATTACCGCCAGAAAACCTTCGGCATAGTGCTTAAGTTCTGGAGTGGCCCAGAGTCGTCTCCAGTACAGTATCGAACAAAGCTTTGCCAAATCGACCACAGCCTTTCTACCCAGCTCATATCTAAGGGGGAGAAGGGGGGTGCTTTTAGGAAGGCTCATAATTGTCCTAATAAACTTATTTTCCAACCTTTGTAGTGAGTCAAGTTTTCCAAATCCCTACAACTCTGCCCCAAAGAGTGCTGAGCCAAGGGCTTTTGCCTCGTAGACCTGGAGGGCTGGCATAATTGGATTAGTTTCTGGCTTTCTATGCTCGACCCCTAAAGTACCAGCTAATTGTCTATGCCTTAATACCGCTAGATCAATGTGCTGCGACCATTTAAGATCATTGGTTATATAGATACCAAGGTAGGTAAAAGCTTTAACTACCTCTAGTGGGTGCTAATTCATAGTTAACCTAGATCGAAAGTTACAGTGAGGATTAAATACCATTAGCTTGGTTTTGGTCACATTGACTTCAAGGCCATGCTCCCCACAGAATTCCTCAAAAATATTAAGGGCACTCTGCAAGCCTCTCGGGATCTTCGATATAATGAGAGTATCATCGGCGAACATTAATATTGGGACCTTAGTGTCCGCCAGTGAGGGGGCGTCTAAATTAGCAGACAACATTCTATCTACTATTCCATTAATAAATAAGGAGAATAGTAGGGGGGCCATGGCACACCCCTACCTAACTCCCTGCTCAACCGGGAAGTCCGCAGTGACCTCCCCTTGACTACCCCACTGTATCTTGGCAAAATTCGCCTAATGCAACCTCATAACCAGGGTCAGTAAATCCTCTGGAAGACCCATTTTCCACAGTACTGACCACAGCTTTGACCTGTAACCAGGTCGAAGGCAGCCCGCAAGTCCACCAAAGCGGCGTACAGGCTGCCCCCGCCCAGCACCACTGTTCGCCACCGTAGTAGAGTGAAGCGGAAGACCTGGTCCACCGTACTGGTGGCCTTCCTGAACCCAGCCTGGTAAGGGGATAGTGCATTTTTTTCATCCACCTAGACCATGAGCCTGTTCACCACCATCCTCCCCACCACCTTTTGAATGGTAGCTATCAAGCTTATGGGTCTGTAATTCCCCGGCAAACCCCTGTCGCCTTTCTTATGTACAGGGATAATAATTGCACCCTTCCAAGATGACAGGACGATTGCACCCTTAGCAACAGCATTAATCAAAAGCAGGATATATTTGCCCCAGCGTTTCTGATCATTAATGAAAAGGTCCGGCGGGATCCCATCCAAGCCGGGAGCTCTTCCTCTACATACTGCACTTAGGGCAACACTACTTCGCCAAGACTAAAAAAATTACCATTAGGATAAACAACCATAAAATCTTCCATCTCAGAACCGGGGTGGCTATCAGCATATTGAGGCTTAAAGTAGTTGACCCAGTCCTCCACACTAACATTATTATCTGGGCAATTAATTATCCTTAACTGAGATTTCTAGTTTATCCAGAGTCGCAGTTACTCCTTTCAGCCTCTGGATAATGGGGAGTAAAATGGAACGAAGCAAGTGTTCGACCTGCCCAACCAAAGACCCATCATCTTGGGCAACTAGGGGGAGTAATGGAGAGGGAAGTGTGCTATCAGTCTCCATACAAATCCCCTCACCCACGTGCCTATTCCCCTTTTTAGTCGGTTTAGACCTTTTAGCTCTTTTGTTTTGCTTACCGCCCCCCCTTCTTTTCCTTTTACCAATAGCTCTTTTATTTAAAGGCGGTGAGTCAATTACCAGACAAACCGGAGAGCTATTGGGAGATGATATACAAGTGCGAATTTCTACTGGATCACCACTACCTGGCACTATGAGGGAGTTATTTTCCTCTAGGATGTTTGCAAGAGAATCTAATTCAATGCTGTTCTCGGGCAGACCCAAATCACTTAACCGTTGACTTATACGGGACTCAGGCGTGGTACAGTGCTGGATTGCCCCCAGAGAAGAACGTTTCGAGAAGATTTCAGCTGATAATCTCTTCTCAACAGCACTTATCTGATGTTCAAGTGCAACTGAGACCCTAGTGAAGTAATTATCTAGGGTACCCGAAATGCTACCACTATTAGGTTTATCACCATCCTTGCCTCCCTTAGATGTCTGAGCAGCCATTATACCTGCGTCCAGAGTTGTCAAAATATTCACAGGGAGAGATAAAAAGTAACAATAAGACAAGCAAAGAGATTACCAAAGGAACAAACCAAGGGGAATGGCCCAGCCCAGCCTCAACCGGCCTCTGACGGCCACAGACGGTCCCGCCCTTGTCCCGGGCCTCTCCTGCGTGCTCCCGCGCAGCGGATGCAGATTCTGCTAATAACCGAAGTGGGCCATGCAGGGGAAGGGGCTAGCAGGGAGAGTGGGCCAGGTGTTACAGATTGGCCGGGCAGGGGCTCCTGGTAGATGGGGTCCCTGCTCTAACGCTCACAGCCCAGCTTGTATCCCCCGAGGTTCCCCAGGCACTCCACTAAGTCCAGATGAGTAGCGCAGCCCTCCTTTGCAATGCGGGACCCGCGGAGAGGGTCCGGTGAGCTGTTGTGAGTCTTGGTGAGGGGAGAGCAACCATACAGGATTCCCAAAGTCTCTGAGCCACACAAGGTAATTTGCGGGTCAGGGATTCCACTGATTCAGAAGGCACAGAAGTTTTAATGCAGTCTGTGCACTGGGGGCGGGGCGAGCAGGGAGAGCAGGCCAGGTGTTGCAGATTGACCAGGCAGGGGCTCCTGGTAGATGGAGTCCCTGCTCTAACGCTCGCAGCCCAGCTTGTATCCCCCGAGGTTTCCCAGGCCCTCCACTAAGTCTAGATGAGAAGCGCAGCCCTCCTTTGCGATTCGGGACCCGCGGAGCGGGTCCGGTGAGCTGTTGTGAGTCTTGGCGAGGGGAGAGCAGCCAAACAGGATTCCCAAAGTCTCCGAGCCACACAAGGTAATTCGCGGGTCAGGGATTCCACCGATTCAGCAGCCACAGAAGTTTTAATGCAGTCTGTGCGCTGGGGCGGGGCTAGCAGGGAGAGCGGGCCAGTTGTTGCAGATTGGCCAGGCAGGGGCTCCTGGTAGATGGAGTCCCTGCTCTAACGCTCGCAGCCCAGCTTGTATCCCCCGAGGTTCCCCAGGCACTCCACTAAGTCCTGATGAGAAGCGCAGCCCTCCTTTCCGATGCGGGACCCGCGGAGCAGGTCCGGCGAGCTGTTGTGAATCTTGGCGAGGGGAGAGCATCCAAACAGGATTCCCAAAGTCTCTGAGCCACACAAGGTAATTCGCGGGTCAGGGATATATACTCTTCCTGGTGTATCCATGTCCAGAATAAAAATAACCCAAAACCAATAGGATATCTCCCCTTTCTCCTGCTCAATAAAAAGGACAATCTTCCTCACTGTGAAATGTTAACTCACAATTAAGCTGAAGTAACGTTTTATGGTCTGGCTTGACAGCACAGCTGTCGCTAGATAATTATCTGAGAAGAATCACCAGTCGATGGGCTTTGGTTTCCCCCACATGTTGAGAGGTAGAAGTAAATGTTATGACTGAGTGGATGTTGAGCGTTTCCACAAAAAAGTGCTTGACCCTCCTCTCAGCTGTTATAATTTTGTTTATTTAGCCAGCTGCCTGAGCATGAACTTTCAGGGGCCCACCCATGACACTGTAAAGCTATCGAAGTATCGTAGCTAACTAAATAATTTATGGTGTTTTTCTCTGGCACCAGCACAGAAGGGAGGAGCGCAGTCATTAACCTAGAGAAGTGAGAGGTGTGGCGCAACACCATGATGGCTAACTCCCTACTACGAGGGCTCAGGGTTTGAACCCCAGCACCGGTGGTAGATCAGCTCAGCATCATGTGACTCTGGGCAATAGCTCAGTTAATTTCCCCAATGGCCTGAGCGCCTTGAGACCCTTAGTGGTAATTAGTTCATGCTGTAGAAATATCGGGTTACATTGAATTTTCGGTCTGGCTAACAGTGCAACTTCAAACTGACCCTTTAATTTACACTAATATTATACTACAGTTCTTTGCTTCCACAGAAATACATATCCATTCCAATGCTATCTACATCTAATGCTTCCCATTACCATACTCAGCTGATGAGCCCATAACTAGGGTGAAACTGGTCCTAGGTAGGTTGTGTTCAGGGAGGATCTGACTTGGTAGCTTGGGCTTAACTGTTCCTATTGGAGCAGGGCCAAGACGGATTTGCATATGGCTTGGTCCAAACTGAGACGGCACAGTTAGCAAAATAACAATGGATTGGGATGTGGCCTCGAGTGATTACCAGTGGCTGATATTAAGTAAAAGAATTCCGTTCAATAACTGTTTAGTATACTAATTGTGTCACTATAAGTGGGACAGTTAAGCCCAGACATGCGTCCCCTGCACACTGTGTCACTGGAGCCAAGCTAAACTTGGCTGCTGAGCCCATAACTAGGGCAAAACCAGTCCTGGGTTGCTTGTGTTCCGGTTCTGGAAGAACCTGGTTGGGCAGTTCGGGCTGGACTGTTCCTATCGGAGAAGGTTCAAGACTGATTTGCCTATGGCTGGGTCCAAACTTAGGTGGCACGGTGTGTAAAATAAATATGGACTGGGATGTGGCCTCAAGTGATTACCAGTGGATTATTTAATTCAGACATTCTATCCATGACTGTTTTGTACATTTGTCACATTACTATACGACATTCATTTAAAGCCAGGCCTGTTGGCATTGCCAATGCTGTTGTAGAGTGCGTTGGGACAAGTGTATTTGTTGGATTACTGAAGGATTCTTGATGTATAGCCACATTTTGCTAACCACTAGCACTCCCTGACAACATTTGGAATTAATTTGTAATTTCTACATTATCCATTTTTCTGCACTGTTTTGCAGATGCAACTCCATCTATACAAATATGCAGTATTTACATTGTCCCACACTGGTATTTGCCTTCTGGTAGTGAAATAATGCAAAACCGCATTGAGGTTTTCAGCATGCCAATGCATTTGTTTGCTAAATGTTCTCAATGTTGATACACCTGTGCTCAGCTGTGTCAATGTTCCTTTTATCCTGATTGGAAGAAAATATCTCATATCATTTTTTTTTCTGGCGAAACATCTGTTCACTGAAGCTAAGAAAATTGGAAGACTAATTAAAATATAATTTTGTTATGGCAGCAGCACATAGTGATCTAGAACTATTAACTGAAATGTTTAATTATATACATTATGGAATTTCAAAATTAAACCTTGAAGTACTCTTAAAATAAATATATAAATACTTAGAGGATAACAACAGTTTTTTCGAAAGTGAAGGTTTTATCACATATTTTGAAAACAGAAAATCAAACCAAAATGTCTAACAGTTTTTTGACGTACTAAATGGAAACAGGACCTCATGATAACACTATTTTACACATTTATACAAAATCTGTCTTCTCTAGTTGCCTTTTTAAGTCTTGGCTACAGTGCATGAGCTGTCTCGAAGAGACATGTTTTGTTTAATCTGTGGGCTTCAGCCTCTCCACAGCTTCACATTTGCTAACTCCATTGTCTGTCTCATATTCTTTGTCACCATTAGTCCTTGGCATGCATGGTCATGGCTCTTCTTGTGTGTTAAGCCTCCCTCAGGAGGATGGTCGAAGTACTTGTAAACATTTTTCTTTCTTTTTAATCACTGTACACAGTTCTCATGCTTTTACGAGCTCCGTCTCCTCCCACCTAAGCTCATGACCCATCTATGGATCAAACCTCCCGTCACTGCTTTCCCTATTGTTGTTGATTTTTGTTGGATACCTCCTCCATAATGTCGCTGCTTGCTTCCTTGCACCTCCAGTGCCTGCGCCATCCACAGGGCACCCCCTACCTGTCACTGCTTTTCCCTTTGTTGCTGCTTTCTGTTTCTCCCACCTCTTCCCTTCCTTCTCTGCTTGATCCCTTGCACCTTCTAGTGCTTGCTCCATCCACAAATTAACCCATCCCCCAACCTCGTCACTGCTTTAAACCTCAATTGTACTATGTTTTGTTCTAGAGTGGTAGCAACTGCCTTTTATTGTCAAGTGTATAGCTGATGTGCTGATTGGAGCATGTGTGCACAGCTGCAATTACTTGGCACTCATGTAGTCTCCATTTATTTTCCACGAGAGTGGGTACTGGGTGTGTGTTTCCATCATATGTGATCGTTTGGCAAAGGTATTTATAGCTGGAAAGTCAGAGCTCACTTGACTTAGGTAAGTGTTATTACAGGGCAGGTCAGAGCTTCCAGGGTACCTGTGTCTACTGCTGTAAAGGCACAGACACGTTTCTCCTTTGCAAAAGGATTGAACTGTTTGTGTCTTACCTTGTTGCTTCTCATTTCATAGGGTAGGACTCCATTTCTTAAAATTTCTCCCATCTGAGCACTTTCTTACTTTTTCCACATTCACCGGTGACGTGCTTCCGTATGCCATTGCTGCTTAGCTTGAATTCTCTTCAAAGGAGCCAGGCTGAATCTTGATTTCATTAATGTCTGCCTGACCCTCAGTGTCAATGGCAAAAGTAGGCCTTTTAATGTGGTTGCCAATGCAATGTATTTCCTCATGTTTATTGTTCACCCAGCCAGCCAATTTAACACTGTAAATCTTTTAGTTTTTTGTGCAGTTTTATATAGCACCAACACAACCCAAAGGTATGGCAGTGCTTTAGATTAGCTCCAATTTCTTTACATAAGGGGACATTCATTTTTGTAGGCACGGGAAGATTAAGTGATTAGCCCAGAATCAAGGATGTTAAGCCAACACTGAAGTTCAAACGTGGTTCCCCAGCTCAAAAGCTGCCTTCTGTGGCCCCTACGCCACATCCTATCCCAAGAGGAAGCAACATTGCCTCCTTAGCCTCTGCCTCAGTTCCACATTTTGTGATTATGGCAACATCTCTTATTCTGCCCATAGAAGTCTACTTTTGTTGTTGGTTTCCCGTCCACCTCACGTCTGTCGGTACTTGCCCCTGCTGAACACCGTTGCACAGATACCCTCCTCCACTGATTCTGTTGTGCAGTTTCATGTAGCGCAGCACCACCCAAAGATATTGGAGCACTTTACATAAGCATCAATTACTTTTTTGTGTGCAGTTTTATATAGTGCAAACACCATCAGAAGGTATTGGATTGCTTTACATTAGCACCAGTTACTTTTTTTATGCAGTTTTATATAGCTTAAAATACCATCCAAAGGTATTGTCGTAATTTACATTAGCACCACTTACTTTACACAAGGACACATTAATTTTTGTAGACACAGCGAGATTAAGTGATATTCCCAAAATCAAGGATGTTAAGCTGACGCTTACCCAGTTTACCAGCTCCATAATTCTTTCTTTGATGCCATTCTTCATTGCATTCAGGCGTCATGTCTTCTTCTTGTGTTTGGCCTTCCCATACTGCATGGACCAAGTACAAGTCTTGATGCTATTCGTCATCGTATGTAGGCATCATGTCTTCTTCTTGTGTTTGGCCTTCCATGCAGGCCTGCATGAACCAAGTACAAGTCTCTTACACTGCTCCTGGTTTGTGCAGCTATTTTTACTTTGTTTTCAAGCACTCCATGGGAGTACTAGTGTTTTAGGCCATCTCTTCTGTACAAATACACACACACCACCAAAATGCATGTATGTGTACATAAACAAATGCATTTCTTAAAAAAGCTGTTAAAACAGTAACAGCACTTGTTTATTCTATTTTCGAAAGAGCCAATGGAATTGGAGCACTCGCTCCATTCTCCGTCTTGCCATAGCACAATAATGAGACAATGCTAGTGGACTCTTTAAGGGCTCACCAGTTCCATTCCACGATAACACATTTCTGTCACTTATCCTGCTTCAATCAAGTTACTTTTTCCCCTTTCATTGTTGCTGCCTTCCACCCTCTTCCGTCATTGCTTCCACATCTCCCCATCTTGTCCTGCTTTTTTGCTTGGCACGTCACCCCACTTCCTCCTTTATTGCTGCTTTTAATGTTTTGTATGATTTGATGGTATTGCAGCACTCATTTTGTCCTTCATCTTGCTACAGTATCCCTTGTACACATACACACATACCATTAAAATGAATTCATGTGTGCATAAACAAATTTATTTCTTCAAAAGCTATTAAAACATGACTAGCACTTTTTTTGTACAATCAAGTGGTATTGGAGCACTCACTCCGTCTTCTGTCTTGCCATAATGTGAAAGCAAACTGATGGTATTGAAGCGCTTTAAGTGCTCACCAGTTACATTCCACAGTGACACATTCATTTTTGTTGCTGATCCTGCCTCAATTAAGATATTTTCCCCTTTATTGTTGCTTCCTCTTGCCCTCTTCCATCGTAGCTTGCCCCTCTCCCTATCCTCTCCTGCTTCCCTGCTTGACCCATCACTCACTACCTACCTTGTTGCTGGTACTTTACATTTTTTTATTTTTCATAATAGGATGGTATTGGTGCTTGCGTGCCACCATACATCTTGCCACAGTGCTAAAAGTAACTGATGGTGTTGGAGCACTTTAATGCTCACCAGTTGCATTACCCAATGATGCATTCATTGTCGTACGCAAGGGGAAGTACAAGTAGTTTTCCCAGAATCACTGGATGTTTAGCCAACACCGAGATTCGAACCTGGTTCCCCACTTTCCCTGTCGGCAGCTCTGGCTGTTACAGTATATCAAAACACACAAGATGATGGACGGAATGTTTCACAATGGCAAAACATTCACCCCCAGTCACAGATCTGGGTTTAATCCATCGTTATTTTGCTCACCTAGCGACCCCAGTTCAGACATGGCCATATGCAAATCAGTCTTGACCCTGTGCCTCATGGGAACAGTCCAGACCGAACTGCCAAGCCATGTCTTCCCTGGACCGGAATCAAGCATCCTAGGACCGGTTTCTGGCTATCAGACGTCTTCAGCCAGGATCGCTTGACTCCAGTGGAAGACATGGCTTGGCAGTTCGGGCTGGACTGTTCCCATGAGGATCCTACAATGAGTATCTGAACTCTTCCGCATCTGGGGTCAATAAAAGTAGGAGACAAGCCTTTCAAAGGTCTTGTTCTGCCCCAGATGACCAGCTAAGGGAAGACCATGAGCCAAACCCGGTAGGAAGGCTCTGAAGCGCTGGGGTACGACCAGCACATGGGCTGACCCAGGCTCAGCAACCTTAGGCTCGCTATTCAGGAGACCATTCTCCCAGTAGATCCAATGGGATCCAGACTCATCACCTGCTGCATGGTTTGTTGCCTGTTGCCTCAAACCCACAAGAGAAGGGCACTTCTGCTGCTGTTCACAAAATTCTTCCCTGGAGGGACCCCCTTGTTGCTGCCAATGGGTCAGCTCAGGTAGTATCCCCAGTTCATAGACTTGCTCCCCTGTAGGTTACAGGGCATCCCCCTCAAGGTCTGCCTCCTCCTGGGCCATGGGAACAATGGGGGCTGGTTTCCCATGCCACTACCACTTTTCTTTAAGGCAGGTCCATGGGCCATACTTTCAGGCTCCCAGGTCTCTTGAACACCCTTAGCTGCCATAGACCGAGTGGTCACACATGCCCACTCAGGCAGACCCAACATCTCTAAATGCACCTTCCTCTGCAACTTAACCCAAGGGGATCTTTCTAAATAATTGCCTAACTGACAATCAACAGGCATGGCTGGCCTCACAGCTACTTGAAGAGTACCAGAACCCCCCCACTGAAAGGGAACTTGAGCCACCATGCAATGGCTCTCTGTGTTGTCAGTGGCAACAACTGGGAAGAATGCATGAGGGACTACCTGCTCTTCAAAAACCAAGTGACACTTGACAGCTGTCACACTTGCTCCTGTGTCTCTGAGAGCCTGCACTCCATGGCCATTGATGGTCACCCACTGCCTGTATATCTTAGTGTTTGCAGGCAGCCGAGTTTTAGGGACCATCTCAAAGTATCCTAATGAGACAAGGGACATTTCTGCAGGACTCCACCCACCTTGGGCACCCATTTCCTCCCCACCCAGGGCTACACTGGCCATCTGATGGGGTGGTGCACGGGGTGGCACATACTGTCCTTTCTGAGGGCACTGGGGATCATACCAACGGTGCCCCATCTGCTTACACTGAAAGCAGGCAACAGGCCCCCTGTGAACAGGTTTACCTGTCGAGTTCCTGACTTCTTTTTAGGGAGAGGCTGGGAACCCTTATCCTTGTTCCCTTGGAAATTACTTTGGGGACCTTTTTGGAACTCCCTCTGTTTACCCTTGTCCTCCCACTCTTCTGCTGGGGACCCTGCCCATCCTTGGCGGAGTCTCCCACAAGACCTTTGTGGACCTTGGTACAGACCCAGAGATCCCGCTCCTCAGCAAGCTTTCTAGGGTTAGTCAACTTGCTATCAATAAGATGCTGGCGTAGCTCGGGAAAACAATTAGCAGACAAGTGCTCCCTAGCAATCAAATCATAGAGCGCTTGAAAATTATCAACATTGCCACTCCTCACCCAACCATCCAAAGCTCTGCCAAAGACACATATTCCAGCAAAGTGGTTCCCTCCAGTTTCTTACAATTCCTGAACCTCTGTCTATAGAGCTCTGGAGTTAACCTATACCTTGTCATCAGTGCTTCTCTCTTGTGGGCATAGGACATCCTATGAATACTGGGCAAGTCTAACAAAGTATCCCTACCTTCAGTTAAAAAGCGGCCCCACAACCCCACTCCTCAATCCTTCTCAGGGACCCGGTGGGCCCACATGATAGGCTGCAAACCACTGCCCAATATCTTCATTCTTGTGAAAATCTTTGATGACATCCTTGGAAATATGTTCTCTGCCTTCTGAAGGCACAGATGGTGCGCTGCACCAGAGGAATTGATCTCTATGCCCTTGGCCTTGATCTCTAACTCCCTCAACATTCTCTTATGCTCCATTCTCATTCTCTCCCTTTCCAAGGACAACTTATTATTCTCGGTTTCCCTCTGACTCTCCATTTTAAGCTTAGCGAACTCCAGCTTCAGTGCCCTATTTCTCTCCCTATCTTCCAGTTGTCTGGGTGACAGGACCTTGGAATAGATGCTGCTGCCAGGTGGGGACGGCACCCCTCCCCTGGCAGGAAACTCTGGCCCATCAATTTGCCCATCTGCATCCCCAACAGGCTCCACCCCAAGATCAGGGACATTTGTTGCTTCTACCTAGGCCCTCAGCGCCTTTTGGTAGTCTTCCTTTTTAGAAGTGCCTGGTGTAGCAACTTTCAATTTCCTGCAGAGATAATTGCGCTGTTTCACAGTGTAGGTTTCCAACCTCACTTCCTCAAAATCAAGATCCATAGATGCAGCAGATGCTAGTTTACTCATGGTAATAAAAATTGGGAGTTTTCAGGAAACTAATAGTCCAAGGAAAATGTGTTTTAAAAAAAAGTATGTGGTCGCGTTTGGTCTGCACTCATTAGTAGTGTACACCAATCACTGTATATGAAACACAAATGCAAAGTCCAAATACTCACCGTTGACCATCAATGTTAGATCTGGGGGTCTCTAGTTGGCAAAGGTATTCACTTTTGTACAAATAGGGACCCTTACTTCTAAGTCGGGATAAGGGGATTACACTCCTTAATAACTCCTGCTCACCCCCTTGGTAGCTTGGCACAAGCAGACAGGCTTATCTCAGAGGCAGTGTGCTAAGCATTTGTGAATATACACAGTAAGACAGTAAAAACACTACAGATGGAGACAACACAGGTTTTATAAAAATAAGTATTCTTTATATAGACTTAAACACAAGACCACAAACGACAAAAATCCACAATACTACACTTAAGATTACTTCAAAGATGATTAAAGTCTCTTAGTTCAAATTGTTGGTAAATGCGACAAAGTTCTCAACAAAGTACCTGGGTGCGTAACGCAAAGTGAACCAAAGGCTCGCAAAAAGGAAGATGTGTCGGTTCCGTGACCCGGGGGAACCGTTGCGTCCTTCCTCAATGCTTGCGCAGAGTAGGGGACTAGTCGTGAGCCTTACCGGTGCACAGGTGATGCGTAGATTCTTGGCTTGCGGTCCCGTTGCGGTGCGCAAGATGGCGCCCTGATGCGATGCGATGATCAGGTTGTGATGCAAGAAGATTGCGCCCTTGATGCGGCGATGATGATGCGATGATGGCCT
Source organism: Lissotriton vulgaris (assembly GCF_964263255.1). Classification (NCBI taxonomy): domain Eukaryota; kingdom Metazoa; phylum Chordata; class Amphibia; order Caudata; family Salamandridae; genus Lissotriton; species Lissotriton vulgaris. The sequence goes on along the minus strand of NC_141685.1, from coordinate 1,220,097,060 downwards.
GACAGCCTTGCGACGACTCTGTACTTTGGAGTCACGACAGGCCATGCGACACGCTTCTCCGGCGATGAGATGGCGACTCTCTCGATGGCGTCGCGCTTCTCCGGTGATGCGACAGCAGGCAGCTACGAAGAACACACGCTTCCAGGGAGATGCGACGAAGGCTCGCTTCTCCGGCGTTGCGATGATTTCAGCTGCGCGGCGACACGCTTTTTCTCGATGCGTCGCGCTCCCAGCGGCATGCAAGTGACTGGAGTCAGAATTCGGAGCAAGGAAATTCAGGAGGGAGCAGGAGGTGAAGTGTTTTGTCCCTGAGACTTCAGCAGGAGGCAAGCACAGTTCAAGCCTTGGAGAATATTCTGTAGGTAACAGTCCTTACAAAGTTCCTTCTCCTTGGCAATGAAGCAACCACTGCAGGCCAACCCAGCAAACAGCACACTGGCAGAGGGGCAGTGCAACTGCTGCAGCTTCCTTGGTTCTTCTCCTTGGCAGAAAGGTTTCTTGTTCCAGAAGTGATCTAATTTCTCGGGATCAGGGTCCCAATATTTATACCCCAGAATAATTTGCTCTCTGAAGGCTGAGAGGCCTCTGCCTAGTCCAAACCAGTTCCTGAGCACCTTGTTTACATGACTCTCTTCTTCCTTTTACTGAGCAGGGCAGAGACATCAACCGTCCCCCAGGAGGTGGAGCCAGCACAGGGGAGGGAAGATGCAGCTCTGGAGCACTCTGTTGACATTATTCTGCCCCTCCATTCGCAGTTCAGGGCAGAGGCATCAGACAAGCCACAGGGGGTTGAGCCAGCATTGTAGAGGGATGGCCCAACCCTATTAAGGTCCCAGGTGCAACTCCTCCCTCCCATCTTGATGCAGATCTCTCTATTCATCACTGGGCTGCCCCAGCCTGTCTCCTCGGGTTCCCCAGCCCTGTCACTCACAAACCCAAACAAGGAATACACAACCCAGCAGAGGCAGGCTCAAATGGTTAGGCAAGCAAATGCCTGCTTTCTAAAAGTGGTATTTGCAAACACAGAATATTAAAATAAACTTTACTAAAAGATGTACTTCATTATTCCGAGCTCAGGCATACTAAATTCTAATCTCTACCAAGTTCCCTGAGTCAGCTAGGATTTTAAGAATGTAATAATCTAACTGCCCTTTCTGGCCTATGAGAACAGGTAGCCTTCAATAGTGAAAAACATAAATGGCTGTGTAATTCACTATTAGAACATGCTACACACATCAGAGCATGTCCTACCTTATACTTACAATGCACATTGCCCTTGGGCCTACCTTAGTGGTGTCCAATATGAAGCTAAGGGAAGGTTTAGGGACTGGCAAGTGGGTGCACTTGGCTTAGTCAACATGGCAGTGCTAGACTGCACGCAGGCCTTGCAATGGCAGGCCTGAGACACACTTTACAAGCTGCTTCTGTGGGTGGCACAACCAATGCTGCAAGCCCACAAGCAGCATTTGATTTACAAGCCCTGGGCACACATAGTGCACAGTACTAAGGGCTGACAGATAAATCAAATAACCCAATCATGGAATAACCAATTAGTACATTTATTTAACATAGGGAGCACTTGCACTGTGGCACTGATTAGCAGTGGCACAGGGGCCAAAGCATAAATGCAGCAAAAACATATCAAAACAGAAGCGGCAATCAGTCAAAAATGGAAGGGAGACTCACGCCAATGATGTCAGGTCTAACATCCAGCAAGAAGCAGTTAACACCGAACAAGCAATGGCAAAGCCAATAGATATCAGTATTTCCAAGCTATTGACCTTCTCAATGTAAATGTCTTTTACCCATGTGCTATAGCAGCACATCTGCTGCTCAGCATGGCTGATAGTCACTGAAATAAGTTCTATGATGCGCCCAGAGCAGGCCATATCAAAGCCCTTTTTTTTAGGAGGGGCAGCACAATAACCTCAACACGGGGGAGCGGAGAGACACAGCATTGGCTCAACATCCTGTGCTTCTAGGCTTTCAAGGACTTTCAGCCCTGCTGAACAGAAGATGTGCTGCTAGACAAAATGGCAAAAATATGTTCACATTGACAAGACCAATAGCTCAGGCATTTGCTAATGCTTGTATAAACTGGTGTGAGTTCCAGGTAAGTTAACAGATTTAAAGAAATGGGCCAGATGAAGAGATTTTACGGGTCCCAAACTTTCGATGCAGTAAATTATAGAGTTTTCGACCAGTAAAAAGCTTTTCCCAATGTACTAAATGCATATTACAATTTGAAAAACTTTATCTGATTTGAGAAATTGGTTTGTAAATGGTTACAAATTTGGAATTTGGAAAAGGTGCATTTTAGGTGTGCCTTTTAGGTGTGCCTTCCTAATACCAAATTAGATCCCTATGTATCAATGGTTAGGAACTGCGATTCAGGTTATGAGCTTTTAATAGCTTTCTTACTCTGAAGTTGGTGTGGTAACTGATTTGCAAAGGGGAAGAGACCCCATTTGGAATGTTTCTACTTTGGAAATTGAGGTGACGGTTTCAGGGGGACAACTGCTGCTAACTCTCACTGAAATGTTTCTAAATTGAAAACTTACTTTTAGAAAATAGAGCTGCTTTTATAAAACGGTTTACATTTTGAAATACAATCACAGGGATCCCCCCTTGAAGGCCACCATACCTGTGATTGTAGCCAAATACAGCCAGTTGCGAATTGCAATCCGCCTAAAGAATAATTGTTAGGTAAATCATTCTACGACCTCCTGCAATTTAATTTGAGAACCAACCTATCAGCTGCAGCCCACATAGAAAGAGAAATATACCCCCATGATTGTTTCTACACAGGAAGTTGTCCCAATCTTGTATGAGATGCAGGCACCCTTGCATCATGGTTTGCGTTGGTGGTAGGAAGCCACAAGGGTGCCAGCATAAGGGAAAGGAAAGGAATGCACTTTATTGCCTTAAATATTGCACATTCCTGCCTTTTTTCTGTCATGCAGTGCAGCACAGCAAGGAGACCTGCAGCACTGCATAATTTCCCCTTAAATAGGGCCCCTAAGTTTATCCAGCCAAGATTTTGGGATTCCAAGTTTTGCCCAAATCTGTCTCAGGAGAAAATAAGATAAGGAAGTGCCATCATAGAAGCACTTTCCATTTTAGCTCCAACATGAGATTTTGCACTCTGCTACAGCAAAAAACAGCAAATGGGATTTTAACATCTTGTAATAAAAGCAGAAAATTAATCAAAGTGTACTTTTTTGTGTGGTTTATTGCATCATGCAAGGCAAAACTAGGCCACACAAGCACTTAAATTAGATTTATTTTGCCAAAAAGAGACATCTTATGTGGCTCTATGTGGCATAGTATATCTGGAGTAACACAAGGCAGTGCAAGTCACTTTCTGCAGCACTCATAGAAAGAGGAAAATACCCCTTGGTATCTTTTTTGTGCAAGAAGATGTCCGTTCTTGCACAAAAACAATCCTGGATGTAATGCAGGCACCCTTATACAGTGGCACAAGCGTGTCTGCATTGGCACATGGCAGACACATGTGTGTTAGCGTAGACAGAGAGCAAATAGTAGATATGGCGAATTCCTGCTCTCTACATTTGGCGCAACACAGCAAGCTGTCTTGCTGCATCTCATTGAGCAAAATGTTAGTAACTCTGGGCCTTAGCATTTTAGGTGTGGTGTTAGCCAAGACCTTATGATTTTACTAACATAATAGGTACAATATAATTGCTTAAAGGAGTTTGTGCCACCCCTCTTCAGCCATTGGCCTGTACTTGTGCCATTTCCATTTTGCCTCCACCTACACATCAGACACCATTGAGGAATGGGTCAGCCTACTAAGCCTCAGGTTAACATTACTTTGAATTACTACATCTTGCTGTTTCACAGGGTGCACATCAGCACACAAAGGGTTCCATTTAGACCCAGTGTTTCCTGATGTGATTGCAGGATGCAGTTGAACTAAACACAGGTCACATTCCAGCTTTATCAGTTCTTGTCTCCTTCCAGTTTAGTTGCATATGCTTTTGAAGAGGACTGCTACTATTTCACAGCATGCCATATTGTGTTGCTGGAATTGTTTTCAATTTAATTCAGCTTTATTTCGGCTCAAAAGTCCATAAAAGTACATAAAAAATGTATAAAACATAAATAGATAATACATAAATATGGGTAAAATATATTTTATCAGAGTTATAAAAACGCGAGGTTTTAAATATTTAAAAGATTGTTAGTTAGTGGGCGCACTTTAGTAAAAGGATGTGGGAAAAAAATCAAGGTCAAGTGTTAGAATCCAAGACTGAGCGTAGAAAATGCAGTATATCATATTTCTACATCAACCAGGGGAAGGTTTCCAGTTACTATGCAGAACTTTGCCCTAACGTTCCACATAGCCAGTAGATAATGTGCTAGTGCAAACATTAATGGCTTACTGAGATCAGTTCTTAGTATCTTCCAGGCAACTTTGTATTCGCTAGTGCCAAGGGACCGGCACAGCAGTGCTATCCTGCATCACCTGCTGCTCTAGTATGCTGGGGTGAAAAACAGTGTGTAGTTAAGGAGGTAGGTCCCGGGACGTAGGGTCGGCTGGACCATACACAATTTTTTGGAAAGACAAATGCCAACCCCACCACTTTTCAAATGCTCTCTACTGCGAGCAAACAAATCAAAATTAAATTTCAGATTTGTTCGGTATATTTATTTTTACCTTTTTACTTTAGAAATTTTAACATATAAGCTCAGACGAATTGCCTGAGAAAGACACTCAACATGTAACAACTACTATACAACAATGCAACAAAAGGGAATATAAATCACAGGAGAAGTTACAAAACACACAATTATATAATACACCTTTCGGATATTGAGTGGTAGCAAGCGATGAATCTCTGCACATATTGGAACATTCAATAAACCAAAATCAGTATATCAACTCAATGAAAGAGACACGTTCAAGGAAAACAATAGAAGAATATAAACAAATTAATCAGTAAGACTCAGAAATGAATTCTGTATCCTTCGCATATTCTTCCAATGATGCCTCATTGGAAGAATATGCGAAGAATTCAAAACTTTATCTGATTTGAGAAATATGCTCTTTGTCGCTTCCTCTCTGCCTCTCTAAGTTTTATGATGCCTTTTCTTTTGTGGGAAGTGCTCAGTAGCCCTGCTGCTAGGGCAGCCCTGTGCTCAATAAATCTAACATTCACATCTAATCAGAAGGGACAAAGCTAAACAAGGTGGTAAACAATAACTGATTTGCTAATTCTTTTGATCGACTTTTGGAAAATCTGACAAAATTCCACAGACATTTAAACTGGCCTATCTGGCAGATTGCCAAACCTATTGACTAGTCTAACACTGAGAGCTTCAAACATGTATTGCGTAGTTTGGTAACCAATGGGAAAAACAGGAAGAAGTAGGTGACATTCTAGATAACAGGCTTCACCACACATACAAAGACAGACATTGGTGAGAGTGTTATTCCATCCTAATGATGGCTTCTGGATAAAACTGGACATGCAATATATCATGTGTAAATGATGCAGGGGACAAGAATACATAGTTTCAGGTCACAAAAACACTTCCATTTCATACCAGTGCTCCTCATGGCTGAAAAATCGAGGAGCTTGTATATATGTTATCCTATAACATTGTAAAAAAATAATAATACTAATATCTCTATATAGGTTATTGGGAAGGATTTTCCTCCTCCAGGGTATTATTCAAACACAAGTTAGGACCTGACTTAGAGGATGACAGATAGAAAGGCAGTCTGAGTGGTGGAGTACCTTGTGTCTACCAACGTGCCTTTACAAACCCACTAAATTTAGAGTTCACCACCATGACTGTGGTGAAATCTATGGGTTACTTTGAACTGCCATCAGAGCAGTCCATGAATAAATCCAGTACTTGTGTAGCGCATGGCTCACCTGTTATGGTATCCCGGTGCTGGCAGCCGTTGGGAAAATTAAGCAAGCTTTTGCCCAGAGTCACATGGTGCTGGGCAGACCCCTGCCGCCGGAGCCGGGGATCGAACTGTGATCCCCAGTGTCCGTCGCCCTGTCCGCCGCGCCACACTTCTTCCCACCTCTTCATACAAATTCATTTAATAGTTTGGTGTGTTCATCATTGGTGATGGATACTTACACCAAACTTTTAACAGTTTTTTCAAGACCTGGGCGTAGTTTGCGGAGTTTCGCTACCCAGAAAGTTACAAAAAAACTCCACAAAGTTCTGAGTGGTGAAGTGATGTGAGAAATGCAGTTTGTGCTGGTATTACTGCTGCTCAGGTAGAATTTCTACCCGAGCAGCAGCTCATGCACGCAAACTTACCGTTCGCGATCACAAACTTACAGTCGATCGCGAGCAGGGAAAAAACTCTGCTGCACATCACAAAGCGGAGTTTTCTGCACTCCGCGAGCTCTGCGGAGAGAGGAGTGCAGAAAACTCTGCAAACTCTGTGAACTTAATGAAGTTCACTGCCCAGACCTAGTTTTTACTTTCCAAAACAAAACAAACTTCCAAATTGAGAGTATGTTGAAGATGTAAAAACGAATGGCCCCAACACCATGGGAGCTTTATCCCAAGATGTGCAAGTTTTTATTTTTTTGCTTTTCATTAGTGCCAGGTTATTTCTGGCTGTGATGGAAAGTAAAGAAAAGCCATCTAATCCAGCACCCTGATATAACTCTATAAAAATGTTGTGTTGTCCATAGATTTACATGTTTGATTTGTGTTTTTGGAGCATTAGAGACGTCATTTAGCTGAGGTAGACATAACAGATCTGGGACACATTTTTCTGGATTACATTTTTAAAAATATCGGCTGTGTTGCAGAGATGATGTAAGAAATCAGGCACCAGGAGACCTATATTCTACAAAACATAGGATCTTGGGGTCACGTAGTCTTATAGAGACAGAAAATATCTTCTCAGAGCTACTCTTCCACCAATTCCAAAGTGGCAGCAATAATAGGGGAATTAGAGACATATATAGCAATGAAACAAAATAATCGTTTTTAATCCTTTTATATATACACCAAACAATGTTTATGATCTGAATATAAAACAAAATAATGCTTATCACTTCTGTTTTAGACACATTTTCATAGTTCACGTTAATTATTTGTTTTAGCAATCACTCAAAATACATTTGTTAAATGTACATTTGAGAAAACCATATCAACAAGGACATCTTTTTGTAGCACAGGTTTTGCGAGTACATGTACATGTAAGTTCTGTGGGCAATGGCTTTAGAAAATTTGTAGGTTTTTGCACCCCATCAATATCTTCCCAAATTCACGCTCATGTTGTATAGGAGTGAAATCCTTCCGGCATTGGCGTATTGCCGAGGCAGCTGCATCCTCATTGTTGTTTGCTAATATAATAGTTGAAACCTGGGCAAAATTTCCTAACAGTGTTACCACTAAGTAAGAGCAGGTTCTGCTCCATACTCATTCTGTATTTGTTTTAATCTATCTGGTATTACTGCTAATGGAGGGATACCATGAGTTCTGGTATATAATGTTATTTGCTCACGTCTAGTGGGCATTTTACCCATCCCTGCATGTAGCGTTTGTAGAGTCATTTTAGTTGCGGTCTCCTGAATTTGTCCTGCAGGTGTAGCCCTTGTTGGCTGAAGTTTAAGTGCTCTCAAAACAAACAGATTTCTGTAAAGTTGTATTATTTCTTTCAGTCTGCTACTGGCATTATGTCAATGTCTGGATACAGTGTATAAGCAGCTAGGACCAGCCAAGTCGCTCCTTCACTGCTGAGTGGACCGAGTCTTACTTTATCTTTTGTCTGTGGGAGGGCGTCTTTAAACCAGTTTATGTGCTCCTGGTAGTTAAGAGGAACTTTACAGCACTGTTGTCTAAAAGCTGCCACTGCCATGAACAAAAACAGTGAGTACGATTGACACAGCGCGCTGTCAGGATCAAATGAACTTCGGAACAACCTTCTAACTAACAAGAATCTGAAACATATTGATTCTCAAAAGAATCACGAACGACTTGACTTATACCATTAGACGCCCCCACATTGCCCCTCCACACAGCGGTGCTGGGAAACGTTCCCTTCCCCTGATGAATCTACAGGACTTATTATTCACTATTTCTTGAGGCCAAAGTCTTTATTACTCACCCGACTCAGAATTTTGATACCCCCCTCTCCCGTCCTGAGGAAGACCCGCTGCTGAGGTCCACACTTATCCTTACGCAATAGAGTCAAAACGTTGATGCCCCTGAATAGGCCTACACCCTACATCTGCCCCTTACACCTGCCTCACAGATGATGTTACACTGTGAAGAAGAACAGTTTAACTAATGTTGTGTATGCAACTGGGCTTATAGGGGTAGGCCGTAATATTTTAAGGGAGACCATTTCAACCAATGCAGGTTCCCTAATGTTTTAAATATTCGAATTTCCTCAATGTAACGACAAATTGCTTCTTATTTTTCCTTTTATTCTTTCACATGAGCACTAACTTTTCACGTACCTCCTTCTCCCTGATGATAACCGTGTGGATAAAACATTCTACATCAAAAATAACCAAAGCGCGTTTCTTTAAAATAACTCAATGTGTGACTGAATAAATTCAAGTTATCGGTCTTATGGAAGTGGCTTCCTATTTCTCTGTGTGTGCTTATGATCTTATGTGCCTAAATGACTATACTCATTCAATGGTAATGTTTTGAATCTTAAGCTACAACAGTCTAGAACCATTGTTTTTCTGTACTGAACAATACCCAGGTCCTTTTGACTTTATAGGGTAACCCCATTTTTGATAATGGCATGAACAAGAACAATAGCAACAACCAAAACAACTGGAACTGACAAATTGGCTTAAACCTCCAGATTGTCTTGGTTTCAAGTGGCAGGACTTACCTCCAGTGCAGAGGCAAAGGCAAAAGAGATCAAGCAAGTTGCAGCACCAATGAACATTCAGAGGATGTTCCGGGACTATCAGGATGACCTAAAAGAGGACTATGTGGATCAAAACTCATTGGTGTTTTGGTATAGGAAGATACACCAATGTCCAGAGATCAGCAGGCCATGCTGCCCCCCGCCCCCTTAGCGCTGCGGCAGAATAGCCACCGCAGCGAAGGGGTTAAAATAGATTTTGATGATGTGCATTGCTTGGGGCTTGATGGGTGATTGGCCCTTTCATACTTAGCAAGATTGACTTGTAGGGTATACTCCTTTTTTCAGTTTTTTTCAAAGACAAACCAATTATTTTAAGTAGCAAACACAAATCGGCACACAATTTGCAAATTCTGTTTCTCTTCTTGTTCTTCAACTCAACGGTAGTACACTACAGGTCTATTTTGTTTGGGTCAGACAGAGTATGACTTATTAATTTTTCGGTTTCAAGAGAAGTATGGAAGGACTCAAGGCCGACAACCCCAGCAGCCAGAAGAAGGAAGTTATTGAGTTCAAAGGAAAACCATGTTGATGATTACTCTGAGGCCAACTCAGCTCTGGGGACTAGAGAGAGGTGTGTTGATTTGGAAAATGCTGCTGAGTGTGTGTACTGGCTGAAATGTGATACCACATCATCACATGATACACACACTCAGCTACATTTTATGATGACAATTTTGATGCTGACTAGCCAAGTGCAAGCAGCTATTTGTCTGTGATTAGTTGTAAATTTGCTCATACTCTCAGTTAATGGATCGCATATAAGTCATAAAATGAATGATTGTAGTAGGCTATGCTCTTGCTCTGCCTCTGAGTCTTCTTGGTACACTCCTCATGAAGCTTACCTACTAGTCTTCTCCTTGGCTCCACAATTTTGTTCCGTTTTACAATCCACTGCCTTCTCTTCTACCTAAAAGACAAAAGCTCAATAACACTCCTGCTTACCTTTCTGGATCAGTTGAGCCAATCACCCAAGACAGTCATATGAAGAAGAATACAAATGTACCGCAGAATTTGGCAACGCTGTATCATTTTTATTTTAACAGTCATAATTTTTAGAACTGTGTGGGTTCACTTCACTCATCCATAATTTGTATTTTTCAAACCTGGATGACAGGACATTCTGATATATAATAACTTGGGTTTCTGTGGCTGAAGGATAGTTTCCAATGCATTTAACTGAACTGTGTTATTTCTTCCTTTCCTTCTGCAACAGATTGATGATGATTTGTTGCTTATCACCCTGATGAATATTGCTGTTGTGTAGTGTTTGTCTTTGTCACACCTTTTCCCAAATCCCATTTTTTCATCCATTTAACAAACCCCTAACCCTCTTCCCTTGAGCTGTCGGGCTGTGTGATTTATTGAGGTGTAACTTAACTGACACCATAAATGGATTACTCAGTTGGTGGGGCGGATGTGGTGAAAGTGACACAAAATAATTGTGGGATCTTCTATTAGATGAGCAATAAACCACCCCAGCCCCCTTACCCTCCCACGCATAAAAGGGATCCATATTTTAGATATAGAACATCATTTGTCAACATCATCATTCGGGCCTTGTCTTGCATAAGCTCTTAAACATGTCCACTCCTGAGCCTGAGTCCACTTCTCCTGACTCAAGGGTTTCTTAACTTTAGTTTTAAAGAAATACTAGCCCCCATTGCTCAGTAAACTTTCTATTGCTAGTTTTTGTTAAAATATCAGGCTTGTTGTGTCATGGTGGCAGTAGTCTGGTCTCAGTCTTTGTAAAGCTATGAAATATAACACACCAGCTCTGTGTTTTAGTTACCTAGGATAGATAATACTTTTGATTAATCATACAGTTGAACCTCATCTGGGTGGCAGTGGACCTAATTTGCTATGCCTTCCTTGTCAGTGCACTATCCTGCTTCTACTACTACCGCCACCATTAAGAAGACAGCTTAGGAAACTCTTCAATAATTTTTGGGAAGATACAGAGAGGTAGTAGCCATCACTTTATCTCTTCACGTAAGAGAATACTATAGAGTGAAGTGAACTAGTTTAGTTAGTAAGTAACTAACTTCTACTGCAGATAAGTAATTTTTTGTTTATCTAGGTTGTTGTAGGCAATATAGACAATAGAAGCATACCCCCCAATTCTCAATATAGTTACACAGGGCTATAGGACAAGTGTATTACTAACTGTAACTAACTGGCATACACTTTGATAAGCAGATTAAAAAAACAGCCTGCACAAAAAGTCGGCAGTGGAAAGTAAAAGTAAAACACAAAAAAATGACTTGAGGCATAAAGTCTCAGAATAATTGTTCCCTTTAATTTTTGACAAACCCCACCCTCTCTAGCAACAATAGGCCCATCTCAAACAAGTAAATTTTGCCCCAACCAATGTCCAAAGTTCAAAAAAGAGTCTAAAACAAAGTCGAAAAATTCTCCAACTGCCCTTCCCAATTCTCACCCTTCCACCCACTAAAAAAGTCCCCCCACCACAATCAAAAAATAAAAAGGGCTCAGAAGAGGGCATTATCAATGCGGGTCCTAAGTTTTTTCCTGTTGTTTCTCAAGGCATACCATCTTACGGCGCAGCACATGGCATTGGAACTGGCATTTTGGGTGGGAGAGAGGGCAGCAGTGGTGGTGTGGGTGGCTGTGTTGTTGCTGGGAGGATGGAGGAACTGGCGGCTTGCTGGAGGTACTGGGTCCCTAGGCAGTGGCATATGCTGGCACCTCAGCCTTCTCCTCCTCCACCAGAGCCACGAGCTGTGGGAATCAACCTGGATAGCCTCCAATCTCTGCTGCTACAGCTGGGTTGCTATCCCCTGCTGTGTAGATGGTGCTTGTGGACCAACAGGAGTAGCTATGTCAAGAAACAAAAAAAAGAAAAAGACAAGTTGTAAACAATGATCTGTGGAAACGCTTGTTTAAAATTATATAGTGGCACAGTAGCAGTACATTACTAGCCCCCTAAGGCCATTGGAATTTGATGTGATTAGGAGAGTCACAGGGGCATTGTTTACCCATACATGTCTCACATAAAAGCACTGAGTGGCTGAAAGGAATAGATGCAGAATAAAACCAGATAAAAAAAACAGAGTGATTTTCTTTTCTTTTAAATGATTTCCTATTAATAAGCTAAACAAACACTTTGTGTGGAAAAATATAAATGAATTATCTCTCATTAATGAGTAAGGCACCTTGCACTATGCAATACAAATATACTTGTGCTAAATTAATGAAGGCATGCTAGTTAGCGTGTCTAGTACATTGCTACTTCTGCAGTCTGGTGGTGGTGCAGCTGTAATGGACAGTTGTCTTTAATTCTAAAGGACCTGATCTAATATAGGACAATCCTTCTGAGTATACCCCACGCCGTTTCTTTGCTTTATTGTTTAACAACAGCTTCCACAATGCTGTTTAATCCTAGGTGCTCCTGTCCATTTATTTAAAAGTTGTTCAGTGTCAATCCACAGCATATAACCACTGACGTGCAAATCACAAAAAAGAAGAAAAAATGTGCAAAGGTTTGAAAGTGCCTCACGGAAACCACCATGGGAGCTGCTGGTAGGTTCTCACCAGTGGGCTCCGGTTCTCCTCATTGGCAACTTTCAAAACCAGAAAAGAATAGTGTGAAGAAGTGCAAAAATTATTTAAATGTCTGAAAAAGGTAAACCGAGCACTTGTAACAAATTCTGTGTGCTACCCTATTCTGACTCCCTTCTGTAGAAGCTAAATTCCTACTGACGTTCACTCCTCCAAGCTAAAAACGAGCTAAACGACCACTGGCAAAACCATTAATTTTAATCACTGCTGTGCGTCTGCTCAATTTAAAAACCATGACATACTCTCACAAGCCATCAGTTTTAATGGAAGGCCAACATGTTTCATTGCCATTCAAACTTCTTGCAAATTCTGGCAATTTATAGCTGTCAGTCCTCGCCACACTGTCAATTCAGTAATATACCATGGGGAAATATGACACAGACAACACGTAACACAAAGTTAGCACAGTACATGATAAAAACCCATACAAGCAAAGTGTGTTTAATAGGAATTTGCTGCATATTTCAAGAAATCGGGGAGAGTGGCTAACTATGTCAAGTGCTGGCCTTTTATTGTGTTTTTTATATTAAAAAAAAGGATAAGGGCTAAGTATGTATATGCGCTGGCCCCATCAGCACAAGCCAGTTGAGAGCAGCGGCCACAATATAATACCACATTGAAAATCACTGCTTCCATTGGCAGGCCCCTTTTCCTTCTTTAACCAACCGCCATTAGTCAAGTCAATCCACGGCTTACCCATATGTTTCCTGCGTCTGGCCTCGGACTCCACGCACACCAGCTGTTATTTCTGTGTGTCTATTTAAACACGTAACTCGGGCGTTGTAATAACCTTATAAGTATGCCAATAACCATGGCATACTTACCTTATCCCCTCTCAGGACCCAAAAGGATACAACACTTCACAATACTTACCTAAGAAAGGAATAATACTAACAACTAACTAAAGATATATGGCTATTGCCGAGGAGCTTGCGAATAACAACGCCAACTGGCGACAACAACGCAAAAAAACCATACCAGTGATGACAATAACAACAACCAGGGAAAACAATGTCGCTCGGTAAAACAACACAAGAAACCAAGGGCCACAAGGTAACAACGTACCCCAGGGTACGAAAACAAAACACAATACCAAGGGCCACAGGGTAACAACAATGAGAAACAATGTGAAACAAAGCCCACCCTGGTGGAGCTAAAACAACGAGCACTCCTCCTAACAATGCCTCGGTGGATTACTTATCAATTTTGGTTTCCCTGGATGAAAGCAGAACATTCCCTTCAACAATTACCTGCAGGAAGGGAAACTTGCCATCCTTCCAATGCTATAGTATTTGATTAAGAAAGGCCCGACCTCCCAGCCCAAGGAATACAAGCAAATAATTATATATATTCTGGGGTTTCTTTATTACATAATGATAGAAGGACAAAAGAAAGAAATTACTACTATGTCACGATAGGCCTTCTTCACATCAATTCCTAGGTAATTGCTAATGCAATTAGGATGTACATATACAGAACCTATATGTAAATCAGTATATAACCTGAAAATGGGAGATGATAGTTAGATAAGAACAGTTAGGAAATAAGAGTTAGTGGAACACCTCACCAAGTTTCTATACATCCCGCTTCCACTTCACCAGAGGGGAGGCCCTTTCTCCAGCCGAATCAGGATTCTCTGCTCCACTGTCACAGCTGCACGTCTGCAACGTGATGAACTACCAGTGGTCGAGACCCGAACACCCCCTTTAGTACAAGTGGAAACGTTGGTCATAGCTTCTAGCAAGCCTCGCCCCCTGTTCCCATCAGATTCCGTACCACTCTGCGTCAAGGTCACAGCATCAGCTAGCTAGGCGTTTGTTATGACTCCAGGGTAGAGCTGGCATATTCCTCCCACAAGAACCGGTTCCTACCAGCATACAAAGTGCAAAAAACAAGTGCGAAGTAAAACATGACTCCTCACCCAGAAAAGCTTAGAAGATGGCAACAGCTCAGAAAATGGAGTCGCTTAAACATAGGCCACTATTCCCGTAAAGAGCCCGAATTAGTATGCAAGATGGCATTAGAGTATGCCAAAGCCAATAGGTAAGCCCTGCCTTTAAGCAAGATACAGTCAGGCACAGAAAGAACATTATCGAGTCTTACTTTACAGCTAGTTCATATTATGCAGGCTTACACAGCACTATATTAGAGCAAAATATACTGAGATGGTAGTGGGCAACGGTCATAATCGAGCCGTTTCCATACAAAATGGCTCAATCACTACATTTCACCCATGACCATTGTGTAGTGTTTAACTCCTTTATTACAGGTTTAGCGCGAGGCTCATCGCGCGATCCTGTGAATGTTCTGCCTTAGAATGTGTATGTACTACTGTTCTGATTGTGACAGATTACTTTGATCTTCGGTGCTCGCTAGTGGCTGTGGGGCACTTGTCTGCAATAAATACATCTTACCTTAAATCATTCGTATTGGTGGTCAATTTCACTACAGATTTTGTGGTGATGAGGATGGGATTTACGCACACTGGAAAGGTTATATTTTTTTGCATACCATTTTTGTTTTGTGCTGGGGCATTGAGCGCGCACAGTGACACACACACTCTGTTTCTTAGGAATAACATTTGCGCAGAGAATATTCACACCGTGATGCGCACACTATTCTAGAGATTTGTATACTGTTTCATGTTAATACCAATTGCGCAGTGGTGATTCATGCAGTGATGCGCACACTATTTTAGACTTTTTTTGGTGTCCTTTCTAGTGTTAAAGATGCAGACTGTGTCGCCTCCTCCACCTTTTCATGAAACATCAGGTACTCCACCTGTACAATGGAGGAACTGGTATGATGCTTTTCTAACCTATATTGGTGCTATAGGAGCATTAAGATTCAGAGCAGAGCGAAGAAAATACCTTTTACTGAATTTATTGGGTTTTGAGGGAAGGTCAATATTTAAGCACTTACCTGATTTGGTTCAAAAAGCAAATGATGAAAAGCTTGATGAATATGCAGAAGCTGTAAAAAACATGAGATTCGTTTTGATATTCAACCTAGCATTGTGGTTATTAGGCACACATTTTTTAAAAGAGAACAAAAAGCTGGTGAAGACGTTGAAACATACATCTCAGTTTTACGTAAATTGAGTGCTGATTGTCAGTTTGAGGCATTCACAGAACAATTAATTAGAGATCAATACATTTGCAAATGCTCAGATAAAAATATTCAACAAAAATGGTTGTCAATGGGCAATCCTACTCTAGAAGAAACTATACGTAAAGCCAAAAGTATTGAACTATCGAAAATTGCAGTAAAAGAGTTGGATGAGAAGGTTGTTTCAAATGAGAATGTTGCTGTTGTTCATGCAAAAGATAGCAAGAGCAGTTTTACTAATCTTTCTGATAACAAGAGTTTTGGAGATAACAAAGGTTTTAAACAAAATAATATATGTTATTGATGTGGTAATTTACCTCATTTCAGATCTGGTCGTCCTTGTCCCGCCAGGAATATTGTTTGTAGAGTGTGTGGGAGATTAGGACATTTTGCTAAAATCTGTCCGTCTGGGAAACGTTTCTCATCTGATGAGAAACAATCTTCTTCTTCTGTAACAAATGTGTCTGTTGTGGAGAACAGCGAAGTAGATCTTAATAGAATTCAGGATGACTTAAAAGACATGGTCGTGGTTGTTGGAGATTTGTCTTGTACTTCAAAGGAGGAATGTGTTGATCCATATATTGATATCAATATTGGTGGGAAGATAGTTAATTTATTGGTTGATTCATGTGCACGAATCACCATGATCACGCAAGAGTTATTTACTGAAATCTGGGGTTCTCGTCCCTTATTACTCCAGATAGATCTCGCGTTTCTTATGAAGGGAGGATAATTGAATTGGCTGTTTTTTTTGTTGACACTTTGGAATTTAGAGGAAGGACTATGCAAGGCAAAATATATGTTACAATTAAGGGATTGCTAATTTTGGGATGGTTTCACCAAGGTTTATTTAAGATGGTGTTGCGACCTGGTACTAAAGATCAAGCTTCTGTTGTTGGTTCAGATGATGAGTTTACTGTCAAGTTGTCTGAACATTATCCTTTGGTCTTTAGTAATTGTTTAGGTAAAATCAAAGGGTTCACTCATGTCATCAAAGTGAAAGAAGGTGCAATACCTGTTAAACACTGGTTAAGAAATGTACAATTTAGTGTGAGAGACCAGTTAGAAAAAGAACTCTATGGTTTGTGTGAAAAAGGAATAATTGAGCCAATGGAATCTTCATTATGGTAAGCATGGGCGAATTTTGCGGATCTCGCGTTCGCGAATTTTGCGGATTTGCGGATTCGCAATCCGCAAAATCCGCGAATTCCCGCGAATTTGCGGATTTTTTTTTTTTGTGCTCGCCCGTGTTTCTGCCAGTTCGTGAGGGTTTTTACAATTTCGCAATTTGCGAACTTACCTGTCGGGTCGCAAGTTTTGCGAACTTGTTGTTTCTACATGTCCAGCCTGTTTGGGACACTCTTCTTCATCACTGCCACTCTCTGTCACCACTGCCACTCTCTGACTACTCATGCCACCCTCTGGCCCACCCATGCCACCCTCTGTTTCATCACCACACCCTCTGGTTGTCCAGTGTACATTATTTTCGGCAAAGCAAAGCACACCTTCCCTGCCTCAAGTGACCTGAATTAATTTGGGGCTGATTAATGTGTCACAGAATATTTTTTTAGCTGGCACCTGCTTCCTTAGTGCGCCCTGATTAGTGATCTTTTGCACTTGCTAAGTGCTTTCATTGTTGCAAAATTAGTTACAACACCTGCCCTGCCCCAACTGACAATAATGAATTAGGGGCTAATTAATGTGTCACTGAAAGAATTAAAAGTTCCAGCCTGGCACCTGCTTGTCTGCTCCTTTAGCTGTAAATCAGGACCTTTGTGGCATACAGTTAAGGTCAGAGCAGGGTCACACAATAGTTGCAAGCAGGCAACCGAATTCTGGAGGGCCCCCTCAGGAAGCACTACAAAGAATCGTTACAAATCATGAGGTTGACCTTTTGCACCTGCTCATTGCTTTTGCTTTTGCTGAAATCGTTTTTCGGTTTTTTTCGCGCTATTCGCGGGGCGCGGCGTCGTGCGAAACCGACCGCGGAAGCCGCCAATTCGTGCGAATGAGCATTTTATTTTTTTGCGGCTTGTTGTTTCGCGAGTTTTTTTGCAGTATTCGCGAGCCGCTTGCAGCGCAACACGCGAATTTACCCCAAGGTCGAGTACGGGCGCGGCCATTTTGTTTGCGTGACGTATTTCCGTTTCCGCCCGCTATGTATAATCTCGCGCAGTAAGCGCATTGCGAGTAGAGGTTCGCACGAGATCGCGCGGGAAATCTAGAGGTTCGCACGAGATCGCGAGGAAAATCTCGCGCGAACTTACTTTCGCGCTCGTGATCGGGCGCCGGCCATCTTGTTTTTCATTCATTTCCTGTGTCTGGGCATGGTGTTTAATCCTCTTGGTATCTTTGCCATCCTTTGCTTGTTTTCAGTTTTTTTTTTACGATTTTGCTTCTTATCTATCCCTCTCTTTTCCTAGCTGTATATTTTTGTCTTTTCTGCTATTTTTCTTTACTTTTAAACTACTTTTTTAAACTCTTTTCTTTTCTTCTTCCCTATCCTATTCTTTCTTAATTTTCTACTTCTTCCTACCTTACCTGCCCAGACCATGGTCAAGCCAGGCGCCGTGAAGCTGCCCAGGCACTTGAGGGCCGCAGCGGCGGCGGGGAGTAGTGCTGGACCCAGTGGCAGGACAGCATGCGGGAGATTGAGGGGGGAGCAGGTGACGCGACGGGAGATATTCAGCCCGGAAGAAGTGGGCGCGCTGGTCTACTTCGTCCAGCGCCGCCTGCCCAGGACCATCGCGGGAGGCGGCAGGATCGCGGCCGGCGGCTACAACATGCGGGAGCGCCGGAAGTGGTGGGAGAAGGTGTGCTGGGCCATATCCCACCTCTACGGGGTCCAGCGCACCTACAGCCAGGTCACCCATCGCTGGACGGACCTCCTGGACCGCGAGCGCGACCTGCTGGACCAGCTCGGCTTGGAGATCCCCGGGCTTGGTGAGTAGTAGTAGCCATTTAATCACTCACTACTATGATGTTTTCTCCTGCTCTGTGTTGTTGTATTGCAAATATTTGTTTTTTACATGGAGCAAGCCAATAATGCCGCTGATGACGATTACATTGTAGTTAAATTATATTTCAAAATCTTCTGTGCATTTCAGGTGCACTGCTCTCCTTCTCAGTGGCGTTGCTACTATGCTTATTTGTTTTCTATTTCGTGGTCTCATTGGCCTGAGTAACTATTATGTATGAGTGTACTTTACAGAACTGCGTAATGCTAGACACTAGGGGGCAGATTACATTTACAAGCCCCTTGCGCCACGTTTACGTTGCCTTGCGTGACGCAACAGCGGCGTAAACGTGCCGTATCCCTGCGAGTCATTTACAGCATGACGCATCTAGGGAGATGCGTCACGTTATAAAGCCATGGGCCTGCACCACAATGGGTGCGTTCCTAGTACGCAGGGTGGGCGGTCCAGCGGCTGTGCGCCTCGCAAAATTGCCTGCGTGAAATGTACAAGATTTAACGCAGGCACTTCTGCGACGCTGCTATGTCAATTCAATTCCTTATGTCTGCTCGAAGCAGGCGAAAGGACTGACACAGCATGTTAAGTATTGGGTGGCCCTGAGCATTACTGGAGTTGCATTGCGTTGGCGACGTGACTCCAGCGATGCGCCGCTCTTACGTGACGAGATGCGTCACGCAAGTGCCTACCCTTGCGCCAGGGCGCGCCACATTGTAAATGAGGCACATCTGCCGTGTCGCAAGGGTAGTTTTGCGTGACGCATTTGATGATGATCTGGCGCATCTCTGGAGATGCGCCAGAACGCGTAAGTAAGTATGCCCCTAAGGGGCAGAATTGCAATTACCGTCGCATCCCTGCAAAGTAGCAGGGATGAGCCATTAATTGTGCGGCCCGCTACCACCACCAAACATGGTGCGCCGTATTTGCAATGCGGCGCACCATGGGCCCAAAACGTCACCGAAGCTTTACTGCTGGAGTTGCGTCGCAACGATGGCGCAGCTCCATCAATGCTCTGGGGTACCCTATCTCCCCAATGCTGGGTCAAGCCGTACGTCTGCTTCAAGCAGGTGCAGGGTTTGTGTGACGCATCATTGTCCTAAAGGTGACTGATTGATATTTTGTAGATTTCCCTCAGCCACTATTAGGATGTGTTCCAGCGCAGGAATGCCCTCCCTTGCGCCGGAACGCCCCCTGATGGCGCAGGGCTTTATAACGGGATGCATCTCCCAAATGCGTCACGTTGTTATAATATTATACGCCGCACCATGGCGACCTTTTTTGTTTAGCTGCTGCGTCACAAAAGTCACGCAAGAACGGCGCTAAAGAGCCGCAAGGGCTTAAATCTGCCCCTTCCTTTGTAACCCTGACAATAAGAAAAATAGTGGCGGTGGATTGATAGTTTGACTATTTAAATGACTGGTAATGTAGCAGGCAACTGTTAGTGTTGTCACTGATCTGACTGAAATCACAATGGAGTTTGTCTGTCACTTTGCGTCTTGCCTGCGGACTGCGGACTGCCAGTCCTAGGTGAACGTTTCAGTACTTTGTTTAGTGAGTTACGTGACTTTCGAAGTCACAGGTCCGCAAATAAATGAAAAGTAACCATAATCAATATAATTTCGCGGAAATATTTTGTTATTGTTCTTTTGAAATGTTTGATTTGGTTGACATTGACAAGCAACAATCATCCATGTTTTCTGTTCTTTCTTTCATGTTGTACGTCAGCTCCCCCCAGGGGCGAGAGGAGGACACAGGAGCAGCAGGCGGCGGATGCTGTTCAACAGGGCCAGGATCGGGCAGGCGAGGGCTCCTCTGCTGGCCCCAGTAAGTTTTCATTTTAGACTAGTACCTATTTTTCCTAGCGTTCCTCATTTGACTTTTTTCAAAATTGTCTTTGCTCTTCTTGTAGACTGTATCTAAATTCTTATCCTGCCTCTACTATGACTCCCTGTGGTATTACTAGATTATTCTTATTAGTCTGTCTGTGTAGCTAACTAAGATTGCACGGTTGGCGAAACTCCCATGATTCTAGTCAGCAATAGCTCTATCAACTTAGTGCAGTCCTCTGGGATTGTCCATAATGTCTTTTGAAGTGTTCTATCTGGACTCATGCTTGCAAAAATTGCAAAACCTTTCGCTCAGTCACTCTAGTCTGGACCAAAAAACACAGATTGTATTTAAGTTTAAAAGCTTTATTAAAAGTAAACACATTTATTAAAATGAAGTCATAATAAAACTAAACGTTTAACTGATAATGGAAAAGTGGTTAGTGCTGACGATTAATTGAAGACATTTCTTGTGGTCGAGCCGAGCTCTCACCTGGTTTCAACTTGATCTTGTAGTTAGAAGTCCATCTTCTGTCTATGTGGAGAAAAATGGTGCGTGTTAAAAAAACAGCCTTCATCAGTTGTGCCAAAAAGTGCAGCAAGACAACCTTCCCTGGAAAAAGGGACATTTTTTTTAACTTTAACGTAGACAGTCACAAATTACATTGTTTTCACATGTCTTCATTCCTAGACCAAATACTAGTGACTAGTGAGTGCTTTATTCTAACATTGTTACATGTACTTTGTAGGTGGAACATCTGGTGGCGGGGCCAGTGTGGAGGTGGTGGTGCTGGACACGGAGGCGGAGGCCGATTGTTCAGGGGAGGAGGCGGCGGCGGCGGCTGTGAGAGTTGAGACGGTGGTGGTGGCGGCCAGAGGTAAGCTCTTATATATTCCTTACTTATTGAGATTGAAGACTAGCTGGGAAGGCAAGAATATGAGATGCATGGCTGGGTGAATGATGAAGCAATGATGGGTGGAAGGACAACAGCCTGGGTGGGTGACACAGAAACTGTATGTGTCCATATACCTGGATCATGCTACTATCTGACTCTTAGATAGCATATGTGTATCTAGAGCAGGGGTACTCCTAGTACGGCCCGCGGGCCGGTGGTGGCCCGGCAAGCCTTCCTTGGCGGTGCGCAGACCTTGCAGACAATCACTGCTCCCCCGGCCCCCACAGAGCAGAGGCTTTTTTGTATTTCACCTGTTAGCGCCCCTGCATCTCCACTCTGACAATCACTGCTCCCCCGGCCCCCACACGGATCAGAGTGGAGATGCAAGGCCACAAAGAGGTGAAATAGAACAAAGCCTCTGCTCTGTGGGGCCGGGCAAGCAGTGATTGTCAGGGTGGAGAAGCAGGGGCGCTAAAACAAACAAAGCCTCAATAATATGTTAATGGTCTTTTAAAGACCTGTTAAGTACTTTGGTGTTGTTGTCTGTGTGTGCGCGTTGAGGAAGCGGTCTCAACCCGGGTTGAAGGCTGACACAGATAGACACACACACAGTGAGATGACAGAGGGGGAGGGAGAGGGAGGGCAGGAGGGAGAGAGAGATGGAGGGAGGGCAGGAGGGAGAGCAGGAGGGAGAGAGATGTATGTAAATGCTGGGTCTGGTGGCTCAGTGGATGAGGGCATCTGCTGCAGGGACCTGTGTGCAACCTCATGGTCACAAGTTATCGTTTTGCTTTAGCCCCGCCCCCTCTGACTCCGCCCCCACCAGTGCGGCCCTCGGCCCCAAACTACACTGTAAATGTCGCCCCTGAGAGAAAGTTTGTGAGTACCCATGATCTAGAGAGAGTAGACGGTCAGTGGATGAACTAAGTGTAACTTTGAAGAGCATGTAACACTGCACCCGCACGTCCGTTCCAGTGTAGGAAAGGCAAGGAAAAGAACTTTTAATTTTGTCCAAATACTACCATAAATAGTAGCAGTAGTTTGTATTGCAAGCACTGCATAGATCCGGTTATTATGGTGGCCACTCCCTACCTCTCTTAATAAGTTTAGTAGTACTCAGTCATTCATGTGTGGATGTATCACTGGTCACTCAATAAAAAGCAAAGCACCTAAAGTCATCCCATATATAAGCAAAAACATCCCATGTGAAGTGATAGATAATCAGATTATTTATCTTCTTCAATTTTCCATTTCTAGTACTCATTTCCACTGTAGGGTGAAAGTTAAATTAATTAAGCAGTAGCCCTTGAGTTGTAACAGAGTATTCTCAGTGCCACCCGTAATAGAAAAGTAAGAGCTTCACCACCTGCATGTACTGGACGGGTACAGTAACGCAACGGCAACGCAAGTCTAGGTCACTCCTCATGGCGTGCGTCTCTTTTTCTCGGGTGCAAGTTTACTGCGCTGGCATTATGCCGGCTTGCAGAAAATAACGTACCAATTTTCCAAAACAAGAGATAAGAAGAAGAATAAGACTGGTGTACTTTCATAGTCGACTCCAATGGAAGTCCACAGTGCTCGTAGAATTTGTTCCTTAAACTCCCACTAATGTTAGAGCAAGGATGAAGAAGTGTGAGGTTAGATAGATACTGGCCTCAATAGTTATGTAATGCGCTTGCAAGTTGCTAGTTGTACTGCAGCACAAATTTCTGCTGAATGATTGAGTTAATCTTAAAGAGCATTGGTTACAGACTATGTCTTTCTTTCTTCATATAGGTTCTCCTTCCAAACGAACAAGGAGGAAGGAGCTGGCTAGAGCGGCCCGGCAACGGAGGATCGAGGCCACTGTTGCGGAATATCGGCGGCTGGTGGCCCTGGAGGACGTGGAAAGTGTGCAGTCGACAACTACAACAACGTCGTCTGCATCGGCCTCCGTGGCCCCACGGGCTGCCACCCAGCACAGTGGTCCACCGAGACTGAGCCGGGCTGCCAAAGGCAAACGCCACCGCCGAGCAGCAAGGCCAACAGCTGCCTCTCACAGGCCTTGCACCTGCAAGGCAGTGAAGGCACGCCTGCGCCGCACTACCCTGATGGTGTCCCGCCTTCAGCAGGAGCTCGCCTTGCTCCGCGAGGAGCATGATGCCCTGGCCCAAAAAGTTAACAGCATCCACCCATAGTGTCCCTTGCCCCTTTTTTAGAGACTTTTGGGGGGTGGGAATTGGGAGTTGGGTTTTTGGGGACTTTTGAAGGACAATCGTTGGGGTTAGGGAGGGTCTTGCGGGAGATTATTTTGTTAGGGATATAAATATACTTTTTCAAACTTTATCTGAGCATACCTGTTTTTTACTGCTTGCCTGGTGGGTGGGGGTTTAACGTTGACTGTTTTCCTGAAAGTTTAGTTCCATTTTCTTCCTTTAAGTGTAAATGCCCAAATGTTTTCAACACTAAGTGCCTCTCACAGACTAAGTGAAGTGAATCCAAGAGTCCTAGGACTTTAGTAGTACTACCTTCAGTCTCTCGTCTCTCGTACTAATACTCCATTATACCCCCAAACCACCAAACGCTTATCTTACCTGTAATTTGTGTTTGAAAGTAGGAATAGACCCAGGGCTGGCTCCACGGGAAACACCGAATAACGTTGGCAATCTTGGTCGGATAAAATTTCCTCATAGCGGTGGTACTAGTGGTGTGACACAGTGGCAGTTGCATGCCTATGAAAAAAAAGAAAATGAAATCTGGTTTGTCCTCCTGAGCAATTCAACGGTACAACTGAGAATATAGCAGGTGACAGAAGTACAGTAGAGCAGTGCCACATTGTAGCCTAACAAATGGTAAAGTATAACTACTAATTCGGTTGAATTTCTTTCACATTAGCAATGGTTCTTTGTCAAGCAGAGTAAGAATATATCATCGACAACTGTGGAAAGAAAGAATGCGACAGTACAGGGCCTGTGTGGAATTATTGATAACGATATTCAACATAAGGTCTCTGTAGCCAGATACCCGAGAGCCTTGCTGGTCACTATAAATCCATTCACAACAACACTCAATGGGGTTGGTCTGGAAGGTGTCAGGTTTACTCCCCGTGATCCAGTCGATGCAAATATGGTTCCACCTCCAAATGTCACCAACACCCAGAAGTGTAAACACAGGGTGTTCGAGGCATTAGGCGGGGGAGAAAAATAACAAACTAAAATAAAAAATGTGGGATGGGTAAAGGTAGGGTCAGCAGGGAAAGGATACCTGTAACAGAAGACAAGACAGGCATCAGTGAAGTGCTGTCCTAACATACAAGGGTACTCTCATATAGTCTCACTAAATAGTCTGCAAGTCTCCCGCCTACTCATGGGAAATGTAGTTTCATAGTACGGTAGGCGCTTAGGGGCTGCGTAACCTGACAGAAGGTATAGTAGATAGAAAAGGAGAAATTGCTTTTTTTCTAGGTGTCCCCTCACTCACCAGGGTTGCCCCTTGGTGACATGCTTCATCATTGGGGCCATCCCAGTCCTCTACGGCCTGGGGCGTGCTGCTACTTGCGAATTACGTAGGAGCACTTACAAATGACTATGTGTGGTGCAGATAGTGGAGTGGACTAAGTGATGTGTTAAGGGATCAATGTAGAAGCCGAGAGAGAGCCAAGAAATGCAGTCACAGTCAGAGAAAAAGGCAAGGGATACTGTATCTATGTGGTTGTAGTGGTCCTGTTGGAAGTGGTAAGTAAGTTGCCCGCAGAAAAAAAATCCTCCTATTAGCGGCACTCCTCCATTGCAGCCGACGCTTCGTCCACCGATGTTGGTCACCAGAAGACACCCTGTCCACTGCCTGCCTGATGCTGAATTGTGGCTCGCTACTGTGAAGCCTGACTCCATCCTTTTTTCCCCATTGCAGAGACTGAAACCCGGCCTGTAATTATTCAACGAAAAACAGGAAGTGATATAATATTACAACACCACTGATAAATAAATATAAGGTATGTAGGCTGTGGAGTGCAAAAAGTCACAATTTGTTTTTCCTAGTAGACAGTACAATGTTTTTGAAAGTGCGTACTCTGAGTCACCTTTTGAAGGATAAATAAGTATGGGCAAATTAATGTAGCGGATCTTGCCCCTCAAGCTAGGTGTACTGTAAACTGTGTTTTAGAACAAAATTAGATCTTCCTAGCAGTGCTCCCACCCAGACCCTTACTAAAGCCAGTCGCAAAAATGTAGAAGACCCCCAATCAAATCTCAAAAAACGAGGCCTAGCAGAAAACTGGTGACAAAACTTACTTTGAAAGTAAAAGTAGGCCGAAGTACCCTAATTACCCATTACCCACCGTGGATTGCATTCAAACCACTTGCAAGCAACCAAGCAAAAGTAGCCATAGCCAGCATCGCTCCAAGACTCGAAATCCCCCCCACTCAAACACATGCAATAGAAATACTGCTAACCCTAACGAACCCTAAGTTAAGAATAGTGGCAAAGGCTTTCTTTAACTATGCCATATCCCCCCTTTCCCACCATGGATTTTCTTCAAATGACTTGCAACCAAAATTACACATTCTCACGAGTGCTCTAAGACCCCAGAACTCAGTTTGAAAAATCTAGAACACCCCGAAACACATGCAATCCTGCTGCTAGGGCTAACCCTAACGAACCCTAAGTTACAAAAAGTGCCAAAACTAAAGGCTTTTCCGCGCGGATTTTGTCCCAACCACTTCTACCCGGTATTAGACCTTCCCAGGAATGCCCCAATACCCGTCAACCCACCCGCCAAGAAGCATAACACCCCCAAACAGGCCAAAAGCAAAATCTCATACTTGCAATATTTCTGGGCCTTCGGTCCAAACGCGCTGCGTAGCTAGGCCATAAGTCGGGGTTGGCACGACGGATTTCCTGAAAAGCAAATGCAATCAAGATTAGAGTGTCCCAGCAGTGCTCCCAGACCACGAAACTCACCCGCAAACACCAGGAAGCCCCCCAAACAGGCCCCCGAAAACGCTACATAGAGCAAAATGTCAGAAATAGCCCAAAAAAAAATCGCCCTGGATTTTGTCCCAACCACTTCTACCCGGTATTAGACTATCCCAGGAATGCCCCAAGACCCGGCAACCCACCCGCCAAGAAGCATAACACCCCCAAACAGGCCAAAAGCAAAATCTCATACTTGCAATATTTCTGGGCCTTCGGTCCAAACGCGCTGCGTAGCTAGGCCATAAGTCGGGGTTGGCACGACGGATTTCCTGAAAAGCAAATGCAATCAAGATTAGAGTGTCCCAGCAGTGCTCCCAGACCACGAAACTCACCCGCAAACACCAGGAAGCCCCCCAAACAGGCCCCCGAAAACGCTACATAGAGCAAAATGTCAGAAATAGCCCAAAAAAAAATCACCCTGGATTGTGTCCCAACCACTTCTACCCGGTATTAGACCTTCCCAGGAATGCCCTAAGACCCGGCAACCCACCCGCCAAGAAGCATAACACCCCCAAACAGGCCAAAAGCAAAATCTCATACTTGCAATATTTCTGGGCCTTCGGTCCAAACGCGCTGCGTAGCTAGGCCATAAGTCGGGGTTGGCACGACGGATTTCCTGAAAAGCAAATGCAATCAAGATTAGAGTGTCCCAGCAGTGCTCCCAGACCACGAAACTCACCCGCAAACACCAGGAATCCCCCCAAACAGGCCCCCGAAAACGCTACATAGAGCAAAATGTCAGAAATAGCCCAAAAAAAAATCGGCCTGGATTTTGTCCCAACCACTTCGACCCGGTATTAGACCTTCCCAGGAATGCCCCAAGACCCAGCAACCCACCCGCCAAGAAGCATAACACCCCCAAACAGGCCAAAAGCAAAATCTCATACTTGCAATATTTCTGGGCCTTCGGTCCAAACGCGCTGCGTAGCTAGGCCATAAGTCGGGGTTGGCACGACGGATTTCCTGAAAAGCAAATGCAATCAAGATTAGAGTGTCCCAGCAATGCTCTCAGACCACGAAACTCACCCACAAACAGACGGAACCCCCCCTAAGAGCACCTCAAAGGCAAGCAAGTCATCAAAAACACAAAAAATGTTCCGCCTCGGATTTGGTCCAAACCACTTTTAGTGCTTCCCAGCAATGGCCCCAGACCCGTCAACTCACCTGCAAAGAGGTAGAACAACACCCCCACAAGTGCTGAGTCTTTCTTCATTGGGCGTAAACCAGCCCTCTGCTTTGATGGAAATAGGAGTCTGGAGGAGGAGGATAGAGGAGCATGTTCTTCTGAACTTGTGAACCTGA
This sequence comes from Lissotriton vulgaris, assembly GCF_964263255.1. Lineage (NCBI taxonomy): Eukaryota > Metazoa > Chordata > Amphibia > Caudata > Salamandridae > Lissotriton > Lissotriton vulgaris. The sequence continues at coordinate 1,220,069,525 of NC_141685.1, read as the reverse complement.
GGAATGCAGACTGCGGCACCTTCAAATAAATTAGCAAACAAGTGAAGACAGTTCTGCTGATGGGCTTGTTTTTGTGATTATCTGATTAAAGTTTGAATTATATTAACTGTGCACAACAAAGAAAGACAGACACACAGGAATAAAAGTGAATAAGGATGAAAAAGAAAGTTATTGATTCGTTGTCTCATTTTCAGGGCTCGAAGTCGGTATCACGGTCCAGGAATAAGAATAAGGCTTCGTCATCATACTCTGCGAATTCAGCCAGGGTGAGGTCAGTGCCACCTGACAGAGTAGAAATTCCCTCATCTATGTTGCTGGCCACCTCCTCTTCATCCGGCACGCTCTCTCGTACTCTTATATCTGGTGGTATGAGGTGCTGATTCATCTTGATCATTGTTAACCTCTCCACATTTTTGGGCGAGAGGCGGCTCCGTTTGGGAGTTACAATCCCACCAGCCGCACTGAAAACCCGTTCAGAAGACACACTTGCGAGTGGGCAAGACAAGTAGTTTAAAGCCAGGTTGGTGAGCTGTGGCCACAATTCTTTTTTCCCATGCCAATACGCCAATGGGTCAGAATTAACATAGACCTCTGTGGAGTCATTCAGATAGTCCTTCACCATCGACTCAAGGTCCTCCTCCAAGGTTCCTCCACTTTGCGTAGCTCTTGCTGTGCCTCTGACCTTTTGAGAACCAAACCCACGCAGAGCTAGCCAATCCTCTTCAGCCTCCAATGTTTCTGTTGTCTTTCGTGCAGATGATCCGGTTGCCGGTGTCTTTAACGGCTGAGAGGTCACTTGTGCCACAGCCACAGGTGCAGAAGTGGATTGTTTTGACTGGGGATGGCCTGCTGATGTACTGCCATTTCCTTCAATTTCCAGCCGTTCTGTTTCAAACTTCTTGGCTGACAAGGCTAGCCAACGTTTGTACTTTGTAACATCTTCATCACCAAAAGGAAAGAATGCTCTGCCTGCCAGCGCCTTTTTGTAGCGTGGATCCAGAATAGTAGCACAAATGTAATGCTGTTCTGAGTGGATCTTTTTAAGACGTTCATCACCTTGTAGGAGCTCTAATAATTGCTCAGCCAGAAGCAAAGAGTCTTTCTTTTTGTCATCTTTTCCAAACACAGAACACACCTCCTTCAGTTGGTCCTCCAGCATGTACAACAATGGGATAGCTTTTCCCAAATTAGAGTCCTCCTTGCTGACTGCACGCGTGAAGACCTCAAAAGGACGAAGCATGCGTGTTAGGCTTTCAACTATGTTCCATTGCGGCCCACCCATCCTCAGCTCCTCTATACCCTCTTTCAAGAAATATTGATCGAGTTGCGTATACTGCTCATACAGACGCTCAAGCATGTAGAAGGTTGAGTTCCAACGTGTTACCACCTCCTGGATGAGTGCTTTCACTGGCATTTGACATTGATATAGCATGCTCCTCAGCTGCTTCCGGGCCTTAAAAGAATGCCTGAAATGCTTGCAAATTTTTCGGCAGTTCTCCAATACACTGTACGCTGCACTGCGTTTATTACCCAAGAATTTTTGGACAACCAGGTTTATACAGTGCGCCAAACACGGCACTCTGAAATAGTAACCGTCCCTCATGGCCTTAACTATATTGGAGCCATTGTCCGTGGAAACATAACCAACCTTGCGTTTTAGTGGGGACAGACAGTTAAGGACCTTTGTGTTAAAGACATCCAAAATGTTTTCTGCTGTGTGACGTTTCTCCAAACCAAACATGGCTAGTGTTGCATGTTTCCGAGCACCTTTAAAAACAATGTTAGTGTCAACACCTGAGTTTAGCTTTGCTTTAGCCCCTGAAAAAGAGACCCAGTGTGCAGTGATGCACATGTAATCAGCGCCTGTGCCACTGGTCCACATGTCTGTTGTCAGATGTATAGTGTGAACAGCACTCTTCTGCAAAGCTGCCCCAATCACCTTCAGAACATCTTCATGTAGTGCTGGAACCGCAACTCGGGCAAAATAGAACCGGCTAGGAACCTTCCATTTAGGGCAGAGCGCTGTCACTAATTCTAGAAAACCAACCCCTTCTACAAAAGAAAAAGGGAGAAGGTCCAGAGCTAGCATTTTAGCCAGCTTAGTGTTATACAGACGGGTCATTGGGTGGTTGCGTTCATATTGCGCTTCTGTAAACAACATCTTTTTAATGTTGCCCTGGACCAATGATTTACGGGATGATGATGATCTCTTCGACCCAGTTACGCTCGCTGATGAACTTTCCCGCATTGATGTCTCACTCTCTCCCACACTCTTAGTGTGGCTCCCATGGGGTGTGCTGCTGACATGGGAACTGGGTGTAAGTGAAGTGTTTGAATCGTCTTCTTCTACCTCCTCGTCATCAGCAGATGACAAATCAACGTTTTCATTACGTGCAATTCCGGCTTTCTTGACCGCCTCTAGGTGCGGAAACCATTGGACAGCGTGCCTTCTCTCAAGATGACCTCTCTGGCCTCCGGTACCATAGTTAGAACCAAGCTTACCACGAAGCTTACAAAGGCTACAAATGGCTACGTTTTCCTTTTTTGGGCAAACACTAAAGAAGTCCCAAACTGGAGACTTGAAATGTCTTCGGGGGCCGGAGGAGGCGGCGATACTGGTGGTGGTGGTCCTGCTGCTAATGACAGATGAAGTGGAGGATGTGGATTGCCGAACTTCAGTACGTTTTGCACTTTCACCACCACGAATTGAGGTCGAGGACGAGGTGGGTACCTTCTTGCGAAGAAATATGGAAGCGGTAGGTTTTGGTGTACTACTTAACTCCAAATCTAATGATTCCATTTCCATTGCCTCCTCGCCGACATCATCATCACGCTCAGCAGCTTCTCGGGATAGGGTCAAAATGTCTCTTTGCTGCATGCCCGGTGGGGCTGCAGTGACCTTTGTGATGACTGGCTCGTCGTCATCGTGAGAGGCTTCATCACCAGCAGTATCTGTCACTTCTTGTTGAGCCTCATCACACTCCATAGGTTTGAGTTTTTGGACGACCTTCCTTTTACGCTTAGGTACCGGTGTCAGATCATGGTGTGCCTCACTGTCAGACCGCAGTTGTGGTTCCCAAGACAGATCACTTGCATCAGAACGAGGTGGGCTTGAAGAAGATGTAGACACCCCCCTTGATCTTTTCCTTGCTAGGGATGTGGAAGACAATGAATGATCATCAGGAGGAGTGGCTTCCAATGATACCTCAGCTTCATTGTCGATTTCCAAATGTGCCCCTACTTCGGGAGGAACAACTATTGTGGGCACTTGTGAACCTCCATGCACCTTTGCTTGCGCATCTCCTTTTGCTGCCTCTCCTTCCACATGTACTTGGGCGTGTACTTGCACATGGTGTTGTTGTTGCGGCTGTGGTTGTTCAACACTTGTCAGATGAGTTACAACAACCTGTGTTGATTCAGGGACATTGCTGCTACTTTCTTGCGATGAGCCAACATCACTGGTCGATGGTGATTGGAGAAGTACACTGACTGCCTCTGAAGCACTCAAGGGCTTTGACTTAAGTTGGCGTGGTGGTGGAGGCACTGAACCCAATGGAGCAGGGGTGCTGCTCTCAGCTTGGTCCCCAGCAGATCCTGCTGCTGCAGGCGTACTTTTTTTTTTGCTCCCAAAAAAAGTGGCGGGTGGCACACCAGCCTCCTTGGTAACTTGCTTCTTCTGCTCCTTACTAGCAACTTTCTTGCTAGAGGAGCTACGGAGAACTTTCTTTGGGGGCGGGGCCATCTTCTTCAGAGCAGGTCAGACAGCAGGCCGCAGTTGCACGAATTGTAGAGTTGTCTGAGGCCAGACGTGACGTCGCGTGACGTTATGCTGCACACACACACCGCTGCAGGACTTCTTCCTGGCACTGGTGGTTCTCTTGAGTCTTGTGCACCTAAAAAAAATGGAAGACAGAGGAACATCAGTTCAGTTATAGAGCACAAAAAAATCGAAAAACACTGCAAAATCAGCACAATCCCAATCCATCCATGCCCTCCATAATGTTTAAATTCAAGACAACCCACAGAAAGACTAGGCCCATGCAAGACTCACTACCCCTGGGCATAAATAAAGGTTGAAAAGTAGGCAAAATGGTTGGAGGCCTAACAACAAAGCCTGCATTCAAAATGGCCACTTGCCTGCCAGCACATGGCCAGTGCCTGTAGCTGCACTCAAAATGGCCACCAGCCACATGGCAAGTCCCTCCCCATGAACACCCCCAAAAATCGAAAAACACTGCAAAATCAGCACAATCCCATTCCATCCATGGCCTCCATGATGTTTAAATTCAAGACAGCCCACAGAAAGACTAGGCCCATGCTAGACTCAAATACCCCTGGTGAAAAGGCCACAAGTACAGGCCCAAAAATCGAAAAACACTGCAAAATCAGCACAATCCCATTCCATCCATGGCCTCCATGATGTTTAAATTCAAGACAGCCCACAGAAAGACTAGGCCCATGCTAGACTCAAATACCCCTGGTGAAAAGGCCACAAGTACAGGCCCAAAAATCGAAAAACACTGCAAAATCAGCACAATCCCATTCAATCCATGGCCTCTATGATGTTTAAATTCAAGACAACCCACAGAAATACTAGGTCCATGCAAGACTCACTACCCCTGGGCATAAATAAAGGTTGAAAAGTAGGCAAAATGGTTGGAGGCCTAACAACAAAGCCTGCATTCAAAATGGCCACTTGCCTGCCAGCACATGGCCAGTGCCTGTAGCTGCACTCAAAATGGCCACCAGCCACATGGCATGTCCCTCCCCATGAACACCCCCAAAAATCGAAAAACACTGCAAAATCAGCACAATCCCATTCCATCCATGGCCTCCATGATGTTTAAATTCAAGACAGCCCACAGAAAGACTAGGCCCATGCTAGACTCAAATACCCCTGGTGAAAAGGCCACAAGTACAGGCCCAAAAATCGAAAAACACTGCAAAATCAGCACAATCCCATTCAATCCATGGCCTCCATGATGTTTAAATTCAAGACAACCCACAGAAATACTAGGCCCATGCAAGACTCACTACCCCTGGGCATAAATAAAGGTTGAAAAGTAGGCAAAATGGTTGGAGGCCTAACAACAAAGCCTGCATTCAAAATGGCCACTTGCCTGCCAGCACATGGCCAGTGCCTGTAGCTGCACTCAAAATGGCCACCAGCCACATGGCATGTCCCTCCCCATGAACACACCCAAAAATCGAAAAACACTGCAAAATCAGCACAATCCCATTCAATCCATGGCCTCCATGATGTTTAAATGCAAGACAACCCACAGAAAGACTAGGCCCATGCAAGACTCACTACCCCTGGGCATAAATAAAGGTTGAAAAGTAGGCAAAATGGTTGGAGGCCTAACAACAAAGCCTGCATTCAAAATGGCCACTTGCCTGCCAGCACATGGCCAGTGCCTGTAGCTGCACTCAAAATGGCCACCAGCCACATGGCATGTCCCTCCCCATGAACACCCCCAAAAATCGAAAAACACTGCAAAATCAGCACAATCCCATTCCATCCATGGCCTCCATGATGTTTAAATTCAAGACAGCCCACAGAAAGACTAGGCCCATGCTAGACTCAAATACCCCTGGTGAAAAGGCCACAAGTACAGGCCCAAAAATCGAAAAACACTGCAAAATCAGCACAATCCCATTCCATCCATGGCCTCCATGATGTTTAAATTCAAGACAGCCCACAGAAAGACTAGGCCCATGCTAGACTCAAATACCCCTGGTGAAAAGGCCACAAGTACAGGCCCAAAAATCGAAAAACACTGCAAAATCAGCACAATCCCATTCAATCCATGGCCTCCATGATGTTTAAATTCAAGACAACCCACAGAAAGACTAGGCCCATGCAAGACTCACTACCCCTGGGCATAAATAAAGGTTGAAAAGTAGGCAAAATGGTTGGAGGCCTAACAACAAAGCCTGCATTCAAAATGGCCACTTGCCTGCCAGCACATGGCCAGTGCCTGTAGCTGCACTCAAAATGGCCACCAGCCACATGGCATGTCCCTCCCCATGAACACCCCCAAAAATCGAAAAACACTGCAAAATCAGCACAATCCCATTCCATCCATGGCCTCCATGATGTTTAAATTCAAGACAGCCCACAGAAAGACTAGGCCCATGCTAGACTCAAATACCCCTGGTGAAAAGGCCACAAGTACAGGCCCAAAAATCGAAAAACACTGCAAAATCAGCACAATCCCATTCCATCCATGGCCTCCATGATGTTTAAATTCAAGACAGCCCACAGAAAGACTAGGCCCATGCTAGACTCAAATACCCCTGGTGAAAAGGCCACAAGTACAGGCCCAAAAATCGAAAAACACTGCAAAATCAGCACAATCCCATTCAATCCATGGCCTCCATGATGTTTAAATTCAAGACAACCCACAGAAATACTAGGCCCATGCAAGACTCACTACCCCTGGGCATAAATAAAGGTTGAAAAGTAGGCAAAATGGTTGGAGGCCTAACAACAAAGCCTGCATTCAAAATGGCCACTTGCCTGCCAGCACATGGCCAGTGCCTGTAGCTGCACTAAAAATGGCCACCAGCCACATGGCATGTCCCTCCCCATGAACACCCCCAAAAATCGAAAAACACTGCAAAATCAGCACAATCCCATTCCATCCATGGCCTCCATGATGTTTAAATTCAAGACAGCCCACAGAAAGACTAGGCCCATGCTAGACTCAAATACCCCTGGTGAAAAGGCCACAAGTACAGGCCCAAAAATCGAAAAACACTGCAAAATCAGCACAATCCCATTCAATCCATGGCCTCCATGATGTTTAAATTCAAGACAACCCACAGAAATACTAGGCCCATGCAAGACTCACTACCCCTGGGCATAAATAAAGGTTGAAAAGTAGGCAAAATGGTTGGAGGCCTAACAACAAAGCCTGCATTCAAAATGGCCACTTGCCTGCCAGCACATGGCCAGTGCCTGTAGCTGCACTCAAAATGGCCACCAGCCACATGGCATGTCCCTCCCCATGAACACACCCAAAAATCGAAAAACACTGCAAAATCAGCACAATCCCATTCAATCCATGGCCTCCATGATGTTTAAATGCAAGACAACCCACAGAAAGACTAGGCCCATGCAAGACTCACTACCCCTGGGCATAAATAAAGGTTGAAAAGTAGGCAAAATGGTTGGAGGCCTAACAACAAAGCCTGCATTCAAAATGGCCACTTGCCTGCCAGCACATGGCCAGTGCCTGTAGCTGCACTCAAAATGGCCACCAGCCACATGGCATGTCCCTCCCCATGAACACCCCCAAAAATCAAAAAACACTGCAAAATCAGCACAATCCCATTCCATCCATGGCCTCCATGATGTTTAAATTCAAGACGGCCCACAGAAAGACTAGGCCCATGCTAGACTCAAATACCCCTGGTGAAAAGGCCACAAGTACAGGCCCAAAAATCGAAAAACACTGCAAAATCAGCACAATCCCATTCCATCCATGGCCTCCATGATGTTTCAATTCAAGACAGCCCACAGAAAGACTAGGCCCATGCTAGACTCAAATACCCCTGGTGAAAAGGCCACAAGTACAGGCCCAAAAATCGAAAAACACTGCAAAATCAGCACAATCCCATTCAATCCATGGCCTCCATGATGTTTAAATTCAAGACAACCCACAGAAAGACTAGGCCCATGCAAGACTCACTACCCCTGGGCATAAATAAAGGTTGAAAAGTAGGCAAAATGGTTGGAGGCCTAACAACAAAGCCTGCATTCAAAATGGCCACTTGCCTGCCAGCACATGGCCAGTGCCTGTAGCTGCACTCAAAATGGCCACCAGCCACATGGCATGTCCCTCCCCATGAACACCCCCAAAAATCGAAAAACACTGCAAAATCAGCACAATCCCATTCCATCCATGGCCTCCATGATGTTTAAATTCAAGACAGCCCACAGAAAGACTAGGCCCATGCTAGACTCAAATACCCCTGGTGAAAAGGCCACAAGTACAGGCCCAAAAATCGAAAAACACTGCAAAATCAGCACAATCCCATTCCATCCATGGCCTCCATGATGTTTAAATTCAAGACAGCCCACAGAAAGACTAGGCCCATGCTAGACTCAAATACCCCTGGTGAAAAGGCCACAAGTACAGGCCCAAAAATCGAAAAACACTGCAAAATCAGCACAATCCCATTCAATCCATGGCCTCCATGATGTTTAAATTCAAGACAACCCACAGAAAGACTAGGCCCATGCAAGACTCACTACCCCTGGGCATAAATAAAGGTTGAAAAGTAGGCAAAATGGTTGGAGGCCTAACAACAAAGCCTGCATTCAAAATGGCCACTTGCCTGCCAGCACATGGCCAGTGCCTGTAGCTGCACTCAAAATGGCCACCAGCCACATGGCATGTCCCTCCCCATGAACACCCCCAAAAATCGAAAAACACTGCAAAATCAGCACAATCCCATTCCATCCATGGCCTCCATGATGTTTAAATTCAAGACAGCCCATAGAAAGACTAGGCCCATGCTAGACTCAAATACCCCTGGTGAAAAGGCCACAAGTACAGGCCCAAAAATCGAAAAACACTGCAAAATCAGCACAATCCCATTCCATCCATGGCCTCCATGATGTTTAAATTCAAGACAGCCCACAGAAAGACTAGGCCCATGCTAGACTCAAATACCCCTGGTGAAAAGGCCACAAGTACAGGCCCAAAAATCGAAAAACACTGCAAAATCAGCACAATCCCATTCCATCCATGGCCTCCATGATGTTTAAATTCAAGACAGCCCACAGAAAGACTAGGCCCATGCACCACTCACTACCCCTGGTCAAGGCCCCAACAACAGGTCAAAAATCGAAAAACACAAAATTTTACAAAAAAAAAAAATCGAAAAACACAGAAAAATTAGCACAATCCCAATTCATCTATGGCCTCCATGATGTTTAAGTTCAAGACAACCCACAGAAAGAATCAGTCCACCCACCACTGAGTACCCCTGGGGAAAAGGCCCCAAAACAGCCCAAAAATCGAAAATCCCAAAATTTTAGTTGCAGCAACTGTAATGCCCCAAACAAACTTACTTGTAAAATTTCTAATCCAACAGTGATCCAAAAAAAGTCAAAAAGGCCTCAAATCCAAAGATCCAGCAGCATCCACAAAAAGTAATCCTTCCAGGTCCACATCCGAATGAAAAGTGACCAGGAGATGGACAAAGCACTGGGAGGAGCCTGCTGAACAGGAACAGGAAGTTGAAGACTATGGGGCACTTCCTTCCTCCCACCCCCCTGCCCCCCTCCCCAAAATGGACTCCTCGCTAAAAAAGTGCAGGCAAATGTCAAACTAAGGAGTTATTCACATAAAAATCATCATTTCTAGAAGGTTTATGCTGCTTGCTGGTGGATTTCTTGTGCAGAATTGCAAATTTATATTTTCGCTCGCCGCATCTCAAATCTCGCAATTGCGAAGTACCGCGAGACGTGATCTCGCCGTACTCGCGTTGACAAACTATCGCTGGCAAGCCGCGATGACGTAATCGCGCTCGCCAATTCCCGCGGGATCACACAGCAAGATCCAAAATGGCGCAGCACTCGCAAACTATCGAAAAAAACAACTCGGCAAACGATGATAAACGCCGCGCGCCGCAAAAATTGTATCACCAACGCCGCGCGCCGCCAAAAAAATCTGCTGCGTGCGAATTTGCGGATTTTGCGGGAAATCCGCAAATCTCGCGGATTGCGGATTTCCCGAAAATCCGCAAAATCCGCGAGCGGAACGGATTTTCCGCCCACGCTTACATTATGGTTGTCTCCATTGGTGGTCGCAAAGAAAAAAAATGGTTATCTTCACGTGTGTGTTGATTTGCGCAGCCTGAATAAGAATATTTGGGTGGACTCTCATCCACTTCCAAAGATTGCTGACATGCTGAATTTAATTTGTGGTTCTAAATTCTTTTCCAAATTGGATTTAGCATTAGCATACTACCAGGTGGTGCTTTATCCTTCATCGTGACATCTTACTGCATTTGTATCACCTTTTGGTTCATATCAATATTGTCTTATGCCTTTCAGGTTGGCCTCTGCGGCAGCTGTTTTTCAGCGGATTATGACTCAAATGCTCAAAGGAATCAAAGGTGTTGTCATCTTTCAGGATGATGTTTTGATTCATGGTGAGTCTAATGAATCCCATGATGAGGCACTATATTGTGTACTTGATGTTATGCAAGATTGTGGTGTTGTTTTGAAACAAGAAAAGTGTGTTTTTAATGTCAAGAAAGTTGAATACTTAGGACATATTGTGACTGAGCAAGGAATAGAACCTAGACTGGCTCTTGTTAAAGTCGTTGTTGACAGTTCTGCTCCAAGGGACAAAAATGATCTTAAATCATTTGTTGGGTTGTGTGAATTTTATGCCCGTTTTGTGCCAGATTATGCAACTAAAACCCAACCTCTTACCAACATGCTGAAAAGAGATGGTAATTTCTGTTGGAATTCAGTTACCCAAGAGAGTTTTGATTGGGTCAAGGCGCAATTAGTTTGTCCTAAAATCTTGAAACCTTTTGATCCAAGTGTCTTGTGCACTATTACTGTAAATGCCAGTGGTTTGGGGTTGGGTGCCGTTTTAACTCAAGTAGTGGATGGTGTAGAAAATACTTTGGGTTATGCATCGAGAGTTTTACGTGGTACTGAATTGAATTTTGCAGTCATTGAGCGAGAGCTGCTTGCCTGCTGGTGGGCAGTTACGAAATTTAATCCTTACATATGGGGAAGACATTTTCAGATACGTACTGATCATAGTCCTCTTGTTTCAATTCTTTCAGGTGAGAAGCTAAGAGATCAGACACCAAGGATAGCTTGTTTATCCACTAAACTCTTACAATATGATTTTGATATCACATACATTCTACGGAAATAAAAATGTGAGAGCTGATTATTTCTCTAGGTTTCCCGTTGAGGAGTTTGATGGTGATCTGGAGGATGAGGATGAATGCTTTATTGCCAGTCTGGTTTTGGATGACATGTATGCTATTAGTGAAAAAGAATGGAGGATTGAATTAGAAAAAGATAATCTGCTTGCACGTATAATCAAACACGTTAACGAAGGTTGGCCAAGAGAGAAGAATGTTTCTTCTGCACTTCAAACGTATGTGAAAGTATCATTGGAAATTTCTCTTGAAGATGGACTGTTAGTGCGCAATGACAGGTTATTCTCCTGACACATTGAGATTACGTTTAATAAAAGGAGCACATGAGGGATATTTGGGAAGGACATTGACCAAGAGAAGATTGCCTGAATATTTCTGGTGGCCACAGATGGACAAGGATGTAGATATGTTTGTGGGTGATTGTGTGGTTTGTTCTGGAGCAAATGTTTTTTTTGTAAGGACACCACTTTTGCAACCCATAGAGATGCCAATTGCACCTTGGATGAAAATTGGTGTTTATTTAGTTGGTCCATTCTATGTACTTCAATCTTCATCAAGATTTGCCATAGTTGCCATTGACTACTTTTCTAAATGGCCTGAAGTACGTTTTATTGGAGAGCCTAATTCTACGATTGTGATTGATTTTTTAAAAGACATTTTTTTACGCAAAGGGTTTCCATTTACTATTGTAAGTGACAATGGTGTATAGTTTGTCAGTCATGAGTTTCAGGAATTCTTGAAAGAAAGTGGTATTAGTCATCTAAAGAGTTTTCTCTATCATCCACAAACAAATGGTTTGGTAGAGAGAATGAACAGGGTTTTCAACAATTGTATACAGTGGGCTTTGGCGGAGAAATGCAATGTACAAAATGCGGTCAGATCCATGTTATGGTTTTACCGTACTACTCCACATTCCTCCACCAAGGCATCTCCATATGAACTTTTACGTGGTAGAAAACCTTGTTCAAAGATTTGCCCAGGATGGATGTCTAAATGGGTAAAAATGAATTCTAGTTCTGATATTGACAAAATTGCTAGAGAAAATGTTTTGTTGGCACAATCCAAACAGAAGAAATATTTTGATTTCAGGAAAAGAGTGATTAGCAATTCATTTACCATTGGTGATGTTGTACGTGTTAAGTGTCCCATGCATAAGAAGAAAGGATGTTCAACATTTTCTGATCCTATGGTCATTGAGAAGGTTCAAGGAAAAGCAGTTATGATGACTAACAAAAAGTGGTGGAATGTTTCTAGAGTTGTGAGAAATGGGTTGAGATCAAGTGAGACATCTGTTTTTGATAATGATGTTTCAACTAACTCCGGATATTCCGACAATTCCGGAATTGTTTTACACAGAAGGAATAGACAAAGATTTGATCCTGCGAGATATCGTTGAATTTGTTCTTACATTGTTTTACTCAGAAGCAATGTACGAAATATTGTTCCTGCAAAATATTGTTAAACCTGTTATAACTTATGTTCATTCCGCAGAACCTTTAGACAAGGATTTGTCCTTGCGAGATATTGGTGATCTTGTTTTTATTATGTCTTTTTTGTTTTTGTTGTTTTTATTTGTTTTTTTTAGGTTGTTTTCTGTATATAAGAAGGAGGATAATGTAGTGTTTAACTCTTTTATTATAGGTTTAGCGCAAGGCTCATCACGCGATCCTGTGAATGTTCTGACTTAGAATGTGTATGTACTACTGTTCTGATTGTGACAGTTTACTTTGGTCTTCGGTGCTCGCTAGTGGCTGCGCGGCACTTGTCTGCAATAAATACATCTTACCTTAAATCATCCGTATTTGTGGTTGATTTCACTACACATTTGTTCAATACCAACGAACGTATATAAACATTAAACAGGTCGCAAATCATTACTAGAATAATAAGAGAAATAACTGACAGATCTTGATAAAGTACCAGGTCGAAACATATTCAAAAGATTTGGTACACATTGAATGCACCAACACATAGCAATAAGAAAGGAAACTATTAAGAGTGCACCATCCAATATATAACAAAGGAAATTAAAATCAGGCAACCACCCAAAAAGCCAATTAAAACAACCTTGATCCAAATTTTGACGAACTTCCATGGACAAATTATGCAAGGCATTAATGTGGGACTGAATAGATCTCGAATGGTCTGTGAGGTTAAAACAACACAGGCCCTCAAAATCAGAGCACCCGTGATCCTGCTTCAAAAGAAGGTAGTCATTGGCAGCCCTTTTTTTTAAAAATAGCTCAGCGCTCACCCTGTGCATCTAATAAAAATTCTGAGCAGTTGAAGTGTGATTGATAGATTTGACCATGAGACAAGCTAGTTTACTAATGGGTCTGGAATTGTAAATTGAGAGCCCAGGAATTCCCACAATTAAAGCAGCTAGGTTAATATATTCTGATTTAGAAAGCAAATGCAGATTAGATTCACAATGTTCATCCAATGGATGTGCCTAACGTACAGTCCGAGTATGCATAGAGTGTAGCAGAGAAAACATGGCCAGGCTAAGTCTGGCTAAGGCACATGGTCCACCGCAAATGGTCGCAGGAATAAAGAACGAAGACATATTCCTGCAGGAAAATAACCATCCAGTTGGTAGTAGGATATTTTTATAATAATTCACTGAAAGAATAGTCGTTCTACAGGACATAGAATTATGAACCGAAAGGCACATATGAGGCTTACGACTAAAACACAAAATTTGTACATGCCGGGGAAGAATGGAAACATTTTCTGATTTAGTTTGAATACATTTGCCAATCAATCGCGGATCACACGTAAAATCGAAGCAACCATTGCCTTCTGTAATGTTATAAGTGGTAATGGCAAAAGTCTGCGGCGGGTCAAGATCAGGTAACACTGTGCAGGAGGCACAATAATCATACACTGACAGTCGACTTTTCACCGTGTCGATGTCAACACTGCTATCGATATTTGTAATGTTGAAAGCTTTAATTAACACTGCTGTCGAAGTTGGAACTGAAACAAGACATGTGACAAAATGTCAGGGAAGCTTCTCATGTTGGACATGCAGAAATAGGAGTTATTTAACACTCGAATAGCCAAGTTCTCCCAAACATTTTTAGTGTCAAAAAGTAATGAATCCGTCCTGCGTTCTATGATGATCGTCTCGCTTTTGATCCTCCACTGCCCATCTCGGCCCCAAACGCACCATGTCGAAATGAGTCCAGCAACGACACATCCCGCAGCAACAATCCATGCAATGACCTAAAGTCAACAACAGGCATTATTCATTCTCAAAGATAACATTTGTCAGCTGGGTTCTGCTCCAATTTTTCCTGTCCAGGTTTCATGACCAATATTGTGTTATCTTATCATTGCCCGAGGCAAATATTTCAGCTGGTTCAGGGGGTTGATTAGGCAACTGTACCCACACTCTGGCTCCTGGGTTTTTATCAGTCGAGCCAAAACCTCCATCTCCACGTATAGTTAGGAGGGTTGGGGCAGTCCCTTTTCTCACCACCCCTCCAAGAACTGGCATAATAACCAACTGGGCAACTCGATCACCAGGTTGAACTGTCAAATCCAGATCACCACTGTTCAACAGAATAATTTTGATTTCACCTTGATAATCAGAATCGACCAGCACCTGGGTGCCTTTTAAGCGCTAGTCCAGAGCGTGGGGCAATCAGACCAAAGTGTCCTGGTGGTATTTGGACAGCAATTCCAGTTTCAATGAGGACAATATCTCTTTGCTTTAATATATGTTGTTTCAAAGTATGCAAATCTAGACCAGCGGCTTCAGGAGTCGTTCTGTTTGGAGCTAAGGCTCCGGGAGTAATTTCCCAATAAAAAATGGTAGCCACTGCTGTATGGGGTTGCACATTCACAGAAGGAGACAACATTCGCATAAAGGGTGTATCAGAATTATGTAAAGGTCTATTGTTGAGCATTTGTAAAGCATCAACTAGATGATTTCTCCAATCACCTAACGAACCATCAGACAGTTTTTTCAGTTGATCTTTTTAACGGCCATTCATACGATCAATCAAAGCCACAGCCTGTGGGTAATAAGGAATATGAAAAACCCACTCGATATTGCGTCAAGCACAGTACTCTTGTACCATCCTCCCTTTAAAGTGTGTGGCATTGTCAGATTGAATTTGTAAAGGCACCCATAATAAAGAGCAATCAAATCCAAAGTTTTCAGTGTATTCAGCTGAGTAGCACGTTTATAAGGGGATGCAACCAAATATCCTGAATATGTGTCTATAACTGTACATACATATTGACAACTTCTGCATGTTGGCAAGGGACCTATGTAGTCTATCTGCCAGATCTGTGCTGGTGACTTACCTCAATGTAACTGAACCCTCACTATCTGTGGTACCTCCCGTTGTCTAGAATGTTGGCAAAAGGGGCACTGTAAGATTACTGTTTTAACCATATCATGGGGGAGATGTATCCCTATATCTGCTGCCCACCTGCTAGTAATCGTTTCTCCAAAATGTCCACACTTTTGATATGCCCATCTCGCCAATCCAACCAAGTCAGAATTCTGCGTTTCCACCTCTGCCTCTGAGATCTTAGCATTTTCGTCTGCAATGAGGTTAAACCACCTATCAAGTAAATCAACAATGCAGTGAGCATATACATGAAACACAAAAACAGTACTTTGAGGAAGCATATCCCACACCTCTTTCCACAAATCTTATCCCCATAGTTCTTTTTTATTGATTAGCCACATATGAGCGTGCCATGTGGGAAACCAAATCACCAATCCATTAGCGGTCGACCAGGAGTCAGTGTAAATATGGCACGCTCCCGGTAATTCCTGTTTCAAAGCCTGATAAACAGCATAAAGTTCTGCAAACCGACTGCTCTTTCCTTCACCAGTTGTACTTAATAATTTCTGGGTAACAGGATTATAGGATACTGCTTTCCATTGTCTCTTTGCTCCAACATACCTGGCTGAACCATCCGTAAACCGCACATGCTTCCTCTCCTCCACGGAGAGATCGCTAAATGGCTTACCCCACTTAACAATCCTGTACTATAGGTACGTTGTACTCCACATCAGTCTCTTCTATTGGCACCTGCACCACCTGCTCATGCAACATCCCTGTACCCTTCCTTAGGACCCACTCGAGCCCTGTCCTGTATATACCACTTCCACTTGATCATACTAGCTTCCTGTGCTTGTCAAATTCTTTGAGTTTTAGGGGAGCTCATAACCCATTGCATGATCAGAATCTCAGGTCTCAAATTAACATTGTGCCCCAAAGTCAATTGTTCTGTGTCTAACAAAGCCCAATAACATGAAAGTAACTGTTTCTCAAAAGATGTACAATGCTCACCAGCATCTGGCAATTTCTTCATCCAAAATCCTAGGGGTACTTTTGTCTTACCTTGTTTTTGCCATAAACTCCAATTTGCATATAAACCCTGTACAGTCACATTCAGATCGATGTCACCATCTCGCACTGCCCACAAATCCAAAGCATGCTGAATAGCTGCTTTCGCCAATTCAAATGCAGTCTGTTGTGGCTCACCCCATTCAAATGCATTCTTCTTTCGAGTAACCTTGTACAGAGGGGCCAAAATCTGACTCAAATGGGGAATGTGTTGTCTCCAAAAGCCAAACAAACCAATAAAGCTCTGAGTCTCTTTCCTGTTTCGGGGTACTGCAAACTCCTTAATTTTCTGTCTCACTTGTGGGATCACCTCTCAATTTTGCTGATGCCACTGAATACCTAGGAATTTCACACTCTGTGCTGGACCCTGTAATTTATTAAGAGTAATCTCCCACCCTTTGCTTTGCAAATGAGTTACAATTTGGTCTAATTGAGTTTGAACTTGCTTGTGTGTTTCGCCTTGTATCAATATATTATCAATGTAATGACAAATTTGCACACCAGAAGTTATCGGTACCTCATTTAAATGTTCTGCCACCAGTCGGTGACATATTGTCGGACTATGCAAATAGCCTTGTGGCAAACTTTGAAATGTCATTTGTCTGTCACCCCATGAAAAACTGAATTGTTCCTGACATTCAGGAGCTAGAGGAATGGAAAAGAAAGCATTGGCAATATTATTAGTCGCATACCAAGTCCCTAAGTGTTTCTGAATTCTCTCAATTAATGTAAAAGTGTCAGGGACAGCAACTGTCAAGCATGGTGTATGTTTGTTCGATTCGCGGTAATCAACTGTCATGCGCCATGAGTTATCACTTTTGCGCACTGGCCATACGGGATTGTTCCATGCAGAAGTAACCGGAACCACAAACCCGGCATCCATTAAGTCTTGAATAGTAGCACTGATTTCATCATGCCCGCCTCAAATTCTGTACTTTTTCATTGAGATTAATTTAGTCACCTGAGGCACCTTCACAGGAGGAATTTTCAAGTGACCTTCTCTCACAGTATTAGCTAAGATGTAGTGTTTCATTCCAAAGTGGTAGTATTCATCATCTAAACATAGTGTCATTCCTTTTGAGATGTCAACTCCAATATTGTATTCAGAAAGGGTCACATCTAGTACACTATATTCTTTTCTTGGTATTTGTGTGATTCTTAATTGGAGATTAGTTTGTATTGCTGGGGTCTCTTTACCACCTAATCCTGTAATTGTAAAATACTGTCCTCTAAATTTCTTGGGATATTCATATATCAAAGTGGCCTCCGCTCCTGTATCTACTAAGGCTCGGGCCCGTTGCATATTACGAAGCCTCCAGAACATTTCTCTGTCTACATAGGGTCTATGATCTTTGTGAGCCCAATTCTGTACCGGAGCTTGACCTATTTCCTAGTTGTTTTTGTTCTTGTCTTGCACCCAGGACAAATCAGGATACAGACTTTCATATTGTTTAGGAAGTACGTCTTCCTCATACACTCTCTCTTCATAATATGAATTTCTCATATTCCTGCCACTCTGTGATCCTCGATCAGGAGATCTACCTCTTTCATTTCTCATTCTTAGTTCGGTAGACCTACCTCTTTTGTTTCTCATTCTCAGTTCAGGAGATCTACCTCTTTCATTTCCGGCCCAACGTTCTGAGGAGTCTTCCCTCCTGTATCGGGTTCTATATACTGGGGATCCTTCCCTTTTTCCCCTATATAGCTCGTCACCTCTTCCCTCTGAATGTCTCTGTTCATGATCCTGTTTATTAACTCTCCCACTCCCTTCTTTTCTATCCAAACCTCTTTTTCGATATATAGTCCATAACTTCTGAGTAGGTTCCCCATCTATGTCTTCCATTCTCACCCCATCCTTCATTAGGGCTGTAAACAGATCTTGTCTAGTCAATTTGGTGTTATCTGCACGGACCTCAAATCTAGATGGTCTTTCTGTCTTCATCCATTCTCCCAGTTCACCCAACTCATGCACTGCTTCAATCACTTGAGCTAGTGTGTTCCCTGTTTGGTTTATTAACATTGTCATCATTACCTGCTTATAAGCAGGAGGAGCAGTATGAATGATCTTATTATTCCTTACAGAAGTGTTAAGTAATCCTTCCATTAGTCTGTGTGCGGTATCTAGAAAAATAGATGTTTTCATCACCTCTTCCTTAATTCTCTGTGTCGCATCTCTCAACGTATACCACAGCTTTTCATTCACTGGCCAATCTGATTCAGTCGGGTATTTATGACTGCATCCGGCCACACCAATTGTAATAGACTAATTTGATCGTTAAGTCCATAGTTTCTAAAATGTTCCTGAATTGTTGGTTCTGTGATTATCATACAAAATTTTAAAGCATCTCCTTGGTCTAACATTACAACTGCAGCACCTAAGTTAGAGATGCGAACCAATCTTGTAAGCAACTTCTCACCAGGACTCTGACGAAACCTATCCAGAATGTCATTAATCTCTTGTTGCGTAAAATCCTCAAAGATGTCTAAAGACAACCCCTGGGGATGTTGCGGACCACCCAGCCACTTTCTCCGATGTATCGGCTGCGCATGCACATCTCTACGTTCCTCTGATTTATTTTCGTTCTCAGTCATAATAGGCTCTGTTTTCTTGTCCTCTTCCTCCCCCAAACCTGAAAACTCCGAAGAATTCCAAATATTTCCATCCCACTTCCCAGGATCCCAGTCAAGCCCTGCTTTTGCAATGACTAAGTGTACCTTCCTCTTACTAACTCTCCCTCGCTTGTTCCTGTACTTGTACTTTGCAATGCGCACTGCAGCCCTTTCCGCTACGGTCTGATAAGTCTCTATCTTGTCCAGTAGTAATTTATTTTGACATGTTAACAATGTAGTGGCATTCTTTGCTTCAACATACTGTTCTTCCAACTCTTTACACTCACTCTGTAACTTCACATATTTCTCATGTATCATTCTGAAAGCATTTAGCAAAACCCATCCTCCCCGTCCTAATATAGGAAGCTCTTCTCCTCTTGTTACCGGCACTTTCCGCAAACATGAAACCCCTTGAGCCGGTTCGGCTTCAAACAAACACGCATTCCAGTTTTCACTCAAACCAGCAGATTTAGCCCACTCATGAGCTAGCACTCTATACGGAGTCGCTTCCCATCCGGGAATTTTCATTGACGATTGAAAGTCAACCTTTGTTTTCCTAGAAAACATAATCTTTTCCTTTCCCCTATAATCCACATCTTCGATCCTGTGAGTCACGACACCAAGATGCAATGACCTGATAATTCTGCCAATCACCAAGGCATACTTACCTTACCTTATCCCCTCTCAAGACCCAAAAGGATTCAACACTTCACAATACTTACCTAAGAAAGGAATAATACTAACAACTGACTAAAGATATATGGCTATTGCCAAGGAGCTTGCAAATAACAACGCCAACTGGCGACAACAACGCAAGAAACAATACCAGTGACGACAATAACAACAACCCGGGAAAACAAGGTCATTCGGTAAAACAACGCAGGGAACCAAGGGCCACAAGGTAACAACGTACCCCAGGGTAAGAAAACACAACACAATACCAAGGGCCACAGGGTAACCACAATGCGAACAATGCGAAACAAAGCCCACCCTGGTGGAACTAAAACAACTCGCACTCCTCCTAACAATGCCTCGGGTGGATTACTTATCAGTTTTGGTTTCCCTGGATGAGAGCAGAACATTCCCTCCAACAATTACCTGCAGGAAGGGAAACTTACCATCCTTTCGATGCTACAGCATTTGGGTCAGAAAGGCCCCGACCTCCCATCCCAAGGAATACAAGCAATTAATTATATATATTTCTGGGGTTTCTTTATTACATAATGATAGAAGGACAAAAGAAAGAAATTACTACTATGTCACAATAGACCTTCTTCACATTAATCCCTAAGCAATTGCTAACGCATTAGGATGTACATATACTGAACTTATATGTAAATCAGTATATCCTGAAAATAGGAGCGATAGTTAGATAAGAACAGTTGGGAAATAAGAGTTAGTAGAACACCTCACCAAGTTTCTACACATCCCACTTCCACTTCGCCAGAGGGGAGCCCGTTTCTCCAGCCGAATCAGGATTCTCTGCTCCACTGTCACAGCTGCACGTTTGCAACGTGATGGACTACACGTGGTCGAGACCTGAACACCCCCTTAAGTACAAGTGGAAACGTTGGTCGAAGCTTCTAGCAAACCTCGCCCCCTGTTCCCACCAGATTCCATACCATTCTGCACCAAGGTCACAGTATCAGCAAGCTAGGCATTTGTTATGACTCCGGTGCAGAGCGGGCACATTCCTCCGACAAGAACCGGTTCCTACCAGCATACAAAGTGCGAAAAACAAGTAAAACATGACTCCTCACCCAGAAAAGCTTAGAAGATGGCGACAGTTTAGAAAATGGAGTCACTTAAGCATAGGCCACTATTCCAGTAAATAGCCCGAATTAGTATGCAAGATGGCATTAGAGTATGCCAAAGCCAATAGGTAAGCCCTGCCTTTAAGCAAGATACAGTCAGGCACAGAAAGAAGATTATCGAGTCTTACTTTACAGCTAGTTCGTTTTATGCAGGCTTACACAGCACTATATTAGAGCAAAATATACTGAGATGGAAGTGGGCAAAGGACATAATTGAGCCGTTTCCATACAAAATGGCTCAATCACTACAGGCGTAAATGTTGTAACACGCCCACCCTCTTCGGGAGTGTCCCAGTCATGTGGCCATTACAAAGGGTGCCATCTTTAAAAGGGGAATCATATTGATACTCGTATGTAAACCTGAATTCAGGTTGAACAACTCAAGGACAATAGCTACCAGTGCATAAATCTCTCTCTGGCAGTTTACTCTCTACTGGTTCTCAAGCAACCTAAGACTAGTCTTTTCTAAATATAGAAAACACCCACAATATTTCCATTAGTGTTCTACATAACTTCTCCACAGGTGGCCACATCCTCCTCCCATACGATTTATCGACCTAGTTATAATATACTGGAACTCTCAATGGAGTCACTCCAGTATTCAAGGGATACACTGTCCTTTCATAACATGTCCCAATATTTACAGTAGGTCAAAACCAATATTTTAAGGTTGACAGTGCCATTGCCCCTCAAAAAAGAAAGAAAAAGAAAATACCTTTTTATCATATACAGTGCTAACTTTGTGTTATGTGTTGTCTGTGTCATATTTCCCCAGGTATATAACTGAATGGCAATGAAACATGTTGGCCTTCCATTAAAACTGATGGTTTGTGACAGTATGTCTTTGTTTCTGGATTGAACAGACACACAGCAGTGATTCAAATTAATGGTTTTGCCAGTGGTCGTTGAACTTGTTTTTAGCTTGGAGGAGCAAAACTGAGTGGGAATTTAGCTTCTACACAAGGGGGTCAGAATAGGGTAGCACACAGAATTTGTTCTATGTGCTTGGTTTACTTTTTCCCACATTTAAATCATGTTTTGCACATCCTCACACTATTTTTTGTGGCTTTGGGTGTTGTCAATGATGAGAAACGGAGCATACTGGTGAGAACCTACCAGCAGCTCCCATGGTGGTGTTTCCGTTAGACAATTCCAAACCTTTGCACATTTTTTCTTCTTTCATGATTTGCATGTTAGTGCTTATATGCTGGGGAATGACACTAAACAACTTTTAAATAAATGGACAGGAGAAACTAGGATCGGACAGCATTGTGGAAGCTGTTGTTAAACATTAAAGCCAAGATATGGTGTGGGGTATGCTCTCAAGGATTGTCCTATACTAGATCAGGTTCTTTTTCGGTCGACTATTATAAGGAGAGGGCGACCTGATCTGTATCCCTCTGTAGCTCTTTTTTGTGTATGGTTTGATTCCAAAGTCCCTGCTCTTCTCCAAATGCCTTTCAATTCTACCCTGATTCCAAAGAGGCAGATGAGTAATAATGACACTACATCACGCACTTTGCATATAAATTTTGGATATCCTGCATTTTGTAATAAGATAGTGGGAAAAACAATGCACTTCAATACAGGGAAAGGAACAGGATATAGATTTCATTTGACACATTCGACACAGAGTGTCCCATTCGCAAAACTCGAAATCAGACACTTAATCCCACTTTACTCCCTGTCCTCGCCTTCCACAGCAAATTATTTCCGAAAAATACATTTGCTTACCAGTAAGAAAAGGAAACTTAACTTACTCTATTGCAGGGTAAGTGAGAGGGATTAGACCAGGTAGGTAGAGGTTTTGCTATAGAATAGTGGGGTGTCACTGATCGTTTATCATGTGCTTAAGCTTTGGCTTAGTCAGTCACTGTAGTTGATAAATATCGAAAGGGAAAAGTTTGAATGGGTGTAAATCCATTATGGAACCCATGAAAAATATGAATCACTTGGCCAGAAAAATGTGGCACATGCCAACAATGGATTGTTCTATTTTATTGGTAGGCTAGGACAAAACTTAGGAAAGGAGTAAAGTACTCGGAGGTAACTAAGAGGTCACTGGAAGGGAATGGAAATATACCTTATTTTCAGTTTGTAATGCATTGAAAACTTTATAAATACCACATTAACTGAAGCAGACACACGTTGCACAGCCAACACTGCAGTGCTGAATTGAACAATGCTGCATTAAAGGTCAACAGTGGAAAGATTACATGGTCAGGGAGGTGAACAATGATGATGGGTGGCATACATATCTACTTCTCTTAACAAATGATGTGAGTATACTAGAAATTTGTCAAGCAATGTTACGTACAACTACCAGTCCCTGCTGCAGCTGGTACTGCCCCTCTAGCCACCATGAAGGCCTGGCAGACTGACGCTGCTGCTGGCGGTATGTGTAGCTAAAAAAGACATTACACATTTTAGACTCAGTTTTTTTGCATTTAGTTTGAGCTGGTTGCAGGCGAGCCATTGAACAGTCAGCAATAGGGCTTCATTCAAAGAGTAGATCTCCTCTAGAGATGAGTTTTTTTATGTAGATCTGGGTATCATTGGCATACATGTGGAAGGAGATGTTGGCAGTACATACCAATTCAGCTAACGGTTCATGGTAGAGATGGAAGAGGGTTGGGGAAAGAGTTGATCCTTGGGGGACTCCGATCATTATTGGGGAAGGAACAGATAAATTACTCTTGACTAAGAATCTCTGGATGCTGTTCTGGAGGAAGGATCTAAGTAATTTGAGAATGGTTCCCCTTACTCCCATCCTAAATTTGAGGCGTTCGAGTAGTTTCACGTGGTTGACTGTGTCAAATGCCAAGGATAAACCTAGTAGAATTAGGAGACATGTTTTGCCTTGGTCAAGGGCCTATTTATTTGAAAAGTTTTATATAGCGTAGGCTAGACCAGGAGGTATCAGAGCGCTTTACATGAGGACGAGCATTGTTACAAAGCATATTTACAAGTAACACAGTTTCAGAGCATGGTTACAAGTTGCTGCAGTGTAATTACTTGCGTTAAAAACCTATACATAAGGGGAAAAGCAGGCAAGGGGAGAGATTCAGTGGAGAGGTGATAGGAACAGGGGAGGTAGACAAAGATTGAAAGAAGGAAAGAGGTGGAGAGGGTGAAAGAAACACAAACCAGGAGACGAGGAACAACAGTGTCCAACGTCCAATGTGCTGTGATTAAAGTGGAAATGGTGTCATTCCCACACCTCCACTGTATGTGGCTCCCTTTATGCTGTGGACTCTCTCAGAGGGGTCTCTGAGACTCCAGGGCATACATACTGGATGCCTCCCCAACACAGGGAGAGGGAGTGCTTTGGCAAGGGACGCCATTCCCACACCTTCGCTGTGTGTGGCTTCCTTGATGCTGTGGACTCTCTCAGAGGGGTCTCTGAAAATCCATGGAATAAATGCTGGATCCCTCCCCATCAAGGGGAGAAGGAGTGCTTTGGTAAAGGGCGCATGATTATAATAGTTAAACTTGCAAAGTCCAATATTAGAAGAAACAAGATCCCAGGAGAGGAAAGAGGGAAGGGGGTGACAGGGGGCTTGGAAGCGGGTCTCATCTGGCAGATCAGCCGTGAGAGTGAAAAACCTTGTGGGGGCCCAAGAAAGTAGAGTAAATGGGCCCAAAGCTTAGATGGGGTCTCATAGTCATAAATTGAGTCTGGGCTCCATTTTAGAGTCAGGCAAGTCCCAGGTAAGGAGTGATGCTTAAGGTGGACAGCTTAACCCTGTGACTCAGCAGTTTGTCTTGTCTCTTGTCCTGAGATTCTTTATTCAGTAATGTTTTTTGTCCAGTTAAATACCCATTTTGGAGTCAGGCAAGGTGTATCCCTCTAAGAAAATATTAGCAAAGGTTTTATTTTAAGTGCAATAGATTCAGGCACTCTCCGGACCTCGAAAATTCCCAAATTGGGTCTCCTGCGGCCTACTCCGCTCCCTCACTCAGCGCTTCTCCACCCCTGCAGAGCATCCGCAAAGGCATGTTGGATTCTCACGGCGCCAGCGCCGAGTCAGGCGGGCATCCGGTGTGCTCGCCGGATGATGCTGCCTCTCGCATTGGGTTGTACTCTGGTTTAGTGGATGTTACAATGCGGGTTTAGGTGTCCAATATGCTCTGTGTGATCAGGGCTGAAACCATTGGTAACAGTTGCTCCACTTCTGCTACAGGCGCCCAGCAGGGATGCAGAGAAGGCAGCTCCAGGTCTTGCCGCTCCCTCAATGTAGTCCCCCGGGGGCCCGCTCCTGTTTTCGCTATCCCCGCTCTATTATACAAAAAGTCAAGTGCGCTCCGCTTCCTGCCCATTTTGAGGCACAATCGCCTATCGAGATTTCAGCCAATTTCACTGCAATGAAGCGGATTGGGTGAACGGCGCCTACAGCGGCAGACGCTCCCAAAGCTCCAATGTCAGAAGTGAGCTTTTCCAGCCGGTTTTGGTGTGATTGAAGCTTCCAATCACACAATATGAAGAATAGTATTTTACGTGATATGCTCAGGCCTGAACCCGGATTATAGTAGTGAAGCATTGATTATTGTAGTCCAAATACGAATGATAAATTGGGAGGTCGCGGCCACGCAGCAGGAGGGGAGTGGGTCATTAAAGTGGTTATTCTAATTTAAGGAGAATAGAATTTTCGAGATGGAATGGCCATCATATAACTTGAAGTTGGACCAGTGCGCTTGGTTCTTGGGTGTTTTCTGGTGGGGAAGAGGAGAGATGGGACCCGACAGGAAGAGGTCAGATGTTGCTGGCGGAATTACGTTTTTTTCCCAGGGAGGCAATTTATTCTGTAAAGATGAAGGAGAACTCTTCACATGTTATTAGGCATTTTGAGGTTTATTTGGAAGTTTTAGCTAGATAGTTAGATAGGTGCTTAACCATTTTAAGGAGCTTACGAGGTCTGTTCTTGGTGTTTTCCAGTTCCGATCTAAAGAATGCTTTTTTTTGATTTGAGGATCTTCCTGTTGTGAGCATTTCTGGTCTGTCAGAGAAGTTTTAGTTGAGAGGCTGAGGGGTGCTGTCTCCAGGTTCTTTCGGTTAGCCAGAGGGTTTTCCTTTCATTGTTGAGGGATCCGTTGAACCAGGGGTTTTTGTCTTTAACTCTGGATCTTTTTATGCTTAAGCGGGGCGAGATCATCAATTATGTCAGACATAGTCGAGTTGTAGTGTTCTGTAAGATCGTTAACCTTTGAGAGATTTGGAGGGCAGAGGAGGGGATTCTCGCAACGTGCAGCCAGCTTCTCGAGATCTAGGCTCTTTGTGTCCCTGAGCCAGAGTTTTGGTTTCTCAGGTTGCGCCGCCCTTGTCTTGTGGGTGCCAGGCAATAGGAAAGTAATAGCGTGGAGTCCAGACCAGTTGCATGATCCATTGAGTTTATCCTGACCGCTGTTGCCGTAGCAATAATCCAGGCCAGTGTGGTGCCTATCATGTGAGTTGGTAATGTGCAGGCTTGAGAAAGTAATTGGCCAACAATGAAGTCTTTGAGTGCGTTAACCTGAGGGTCATTGAGGTAATTCCAGTACAGATTAAAAGCTCTGAGGAAAATGTCATTAGAATGGGGGAAACCTTACCTGTAATGATGTAAATGAGGTGGTTGATGAAGGTGTTGTTCTTGCCTAGTGGGTGGTAGAAAATGCACAGTTTGCACAGCGTTGTTACATTTGAGAGTGCAAGATATTCGCAGGAGTCAATGGTGTCAGCGTGAAGATCAGTGACGATGAGGTCTGGGCGGTAAATGCAAACAATGCCTCCCTCTTTTTTTTTATTGTCTGTCAAGCCTTACAATGCTATAATTGGAAGGGACCAATAAATCTAGGTTAGGCGACAATGATTCATTGAGTCATGATTCGTTAAGGATTGCTATACCAGATTTTTGGCTCATGATGATGCTCTCTTCCTGTCCTTGGGTACTGATGTAAGAAATAAAGAGATAACAAAATAGATTAGTGGCACAGCTGATCTCCCCAAAAATATTTTGACAAGCAAATGCAGTAACATTGTACTTTTTTAAATCAGATCGCCTATAGTATTAGTAATAGTATCGAGTTGAACTATTCTTAATTTCCTAAACTAAAGCCCTATTCCTAATTCCCTAAACTAAATTTAGAACTACTAACGCATTGATGTTTGCTTCTCAACCCCTTTTGATGGGCCAACTCAGTCTTGCTTTTCAATGCATCGATGCATACTACACATCACTGTGTGATTGGAGCTGGATATGTGACATAAAGAAAGGCATAGAGAACGCTAACTCATAGATTTTTCTACTGCCACTATCTTAGTAACAGGACAGAGTCTGCATGGCTTCTTAAATAATTAGCCCAAGCAAACGCCGCAACTGCTAAGTACGATTAGGTTGCGCCTTGCACCTAGCTCGCTCAAACTGAATCACATAATATGCGCAACATAAACTTAACTTACTTCTGAGGGTGGGCAGCATGCTATTTGAAAAAAAATATTAGGATTGTAGGACTCTACAAATAAATAATTACTTACAGAGCCCCGCAGCCTTGATGCCCAACAGGTCATAGACAAATTAAATCCACCCAGTAGTGCGTTAGCTGCTGCAGCCTACTGTGCATGCATCTACACCGGTACACTCTCATCACAGCAGCCAATGCTCCCACAAGGGGTACCCTGTCCAAGGCCAGCTGCCAGTATATAGAGGTGACACAGCACATAAAAAACAAGTCTCAGAAAAAAGGGGCGGGGCGGCACTCCTTGCCGCTGGTTCCTCCCTGGTGCTCTCACATGGAGCTGGGGTGGGAAAAAAAAGAAAATAAGGACCGGAAGCAGAATGAAATACCTAAAGAAATAAGAAGGTAAAAACAAAAAAAGTACGAAGAGTCACAGAAAAAAAAGACACAAACACAAAGACACACACTGATAAAATAAAGGTAAATGAGGGGTTGATGAGTGGGATAGAGGGGTGGTTAGAATAGATTAAACTGAATTGGAAAGTCAGGCCCTGCACCATGCACAGGACAGGAAGTAGATAAAACAAAACAGCTCCACCTACGCTGACCAAGTGGTGTCGTTAGCACAGATTTTTCAGCACAAAATATGCTAATGGCATGAAAAAGCAGTGCAATAGGGCAGCCCAGTATACAGAATCTTGTGGAGTTTTTTGGAACTCCGTGGGGAAAAATTCCCAGAGTTCCACCCAGGCCTAATTCAAACCCACCCTACCCCAATTACACACATACCATGGAGGGTGTCACAGGTAAATAAAAACACCTATTTAAACAGTAAGATGTATGGTTTTGTTAATAACATAAACAGGTTAAAGAGAACCAAGTGTATCCAGGGACTGGTCACTAATGAGAAAACAATGATAACCAGTAGTTTAACTGAGGGCCATGAAGGTGATACCACACTCTGAAAAAGACCGGAAGTAATGCACCCGAGGGCAGCAAGTTGCTGGAGTTGACAGCCAGTCTGGCCCTAGAAATGCATGCACAGCACTGGCTGACATCTTTTAAAATAGCATATGAATGCGAGTGGTCGGGGGCATCTCATGGTCATAAGTAGGAAGTGCGAGCGAGAGACATTGTTGCAGAAGATCATCATCGTCGTCTTTGGGGAACAATGATCTTTATTGACGTGGGGTCCACCATGACCAACGAGATTGGGCAGTGGTGTAGGGCAGATAGTAAGATTTGCTGCACAATTACAGAGTGCTGAGAGGAGGTGGAAGGTCAGACTGGAGACCTGCGCTCAGAGCAAGGCGGGAGATTGCGGTGGCGGTGAGTGGGCAGCCAAAGGACCCTGCCACAGGCCCACCTGATACAGGAGTGAAGAGGATATTGGATGAGAGGTGTGAGTGGCTGCAGCAGGCCTGGCAAGCCAGGAGTGCAAACGTGAACAAGAGCGATATGCAGCCCCCAGGCTGGACAGAGCAAGGACTGGCAGAGAGGAGCTTCGTGGTTTAATTGATCAGGCTAGAGAGGCAGTGGGCCACCTTGGACAGGACTGATTCCTGCAACAAGCAAAGGGCAATAGTGGGATAGCAGAAGCAGAGAAGAGATAACGGAAAGTGGCCCAGGTCAGTGTGATTGCGAGGCAGCAGCAGCAGTTCTAGGGAAAGGGAGTCTACAGGATGGGGGCATGCAGTCAGCATGGCAGTCTTCAAGGAGGAAAGGGTGTTTTCCTGGAACACCCTCAAGAAGCAAAGGGAGCGATAATGACACCTCTTATTAAACAAATGCAGCCAGCACAGAGTTGCCAGATGGGGGCTGCATGGAAAGGGATTAACTCCAAAACAGCACATGTTGTGAGTCAGGGACATGGTGCTAAAGGGCAGGCTGCGAGGCTGGAGTCAGGCTCAATAATCCATGACGGGTAGTAGCAGGTACGAGCACAGGGACTGGCATCACAAATTACAGCTTTAAGGTGGGGGTGGAGAATTCTACCTTGAACAACCTAGCAGAGCTAACCCTGGTATGGTAGGAATATCAAGGGCGGGGTTTTGGGCAAGGTTTTGGACCATGTGACTGTAGGCAGTCAACTAATGATGGGCCCAACCACACTCATATCTCCCCTAGTTGGGCCCCCGCCTATAATGCACCCACCCCATATGTAGTGTCACTATGGTGGCCTTGGCAGGGGATAGGGAGTGCTTCCCCATGCTTTCCTCCAAATGATTGGCCTTTAATGGGTTACTGGCCTGGCCAACGGCTGAACCAGGTTGAGCAAGGGGAGGATCCAGTCATTGCTACAGAGACAAGCACCATAGGGCAGGATACCGTCTCTGCAGAAGAGGAAGCTAAGAGCTACAAGATAGCGGAAAAAAATAAGGCAGCTGGGTAGGGGACAGCACAGCCAGGACAAAGGGCAGACATTGGTGTCACTAAGGGCACCTTTGTTCCAGGGACAATCAAAAGCCAAGCAGGTGGAACGGATCCCACTAGGACATGGGTGGGCAGCACAGTGCAGGGCACAGCGAATCATAAGCTAGTTATCGAATACCCATAAACGCACAGAGACAGGGGTTCGCAAGCCTCATCCCTCTATTTATAAAGGAAAGTATCTGGCACAAAATATCATCAACTTGTTCTGCTTGTTAGAAGTAATGCAGTTAGGTTTGAATTTAGTAATGCGGGAGGAAAGGGAAGAGAAAGGCATAGAAGCAGAATGAAGAGGCCCATTGACAACTGGTTGCAGGCATTCAGAACGCTAGTTTATGTGTTCATTGAGAAGTTTAGCCAGAACGCAGAAGCACTCTTCCTCTATGAGCCAAAGGTCCATGAAGCACAGCGTAAATATCAGGGTGATGCTCAGTCGCAGTATCATGAGGGGTTCCAGGAGAAGATGCAAATATGGGCCATTATAGACTGGGACCACCAAGATGTGTCAGGCTTCACACACCACATGGTGGCAGCCTGTGAAGCGGTGAGCACACGCCACTAGCCATCCTTTCTGTCCCATGGGAGCAAGGGGAGACAGGATATGTACCAATAGTTTAGCAACGCAAACCCCACACTGGAGAGAGGGCTGGGAAGACCCAGGCCACACCATGCTGAAAGTTTGACAAAGATGATTGTTTACGGGGCCAAGCCTGCAAGTTCAAGCATGTGTGCAGCACCTGTGGGGGTTCCCACACTGCCACAAACTGCTAGAAAGGAAAGGTAACACTAACAAAAAAGATACCCCAAGAAATAGCTACAAAGGGGCTCACCCTAGGGAGAGGTGCAGGGCAGCAGAATGGGCACCCAAACCCCATACAGGTCAGGGAATTAACATAAAATCTCAAAATATATCACAGGAAGGATGACTGCTGAATGTGAGTGTCAGGTTTCAAGGAGGTCTTTCTCATACCATGTTAGTTGACCGCTTCAGCCAGAACCTCAAATTAGTAGCTGAGAAGATTAAGGAAGCAAGGCATAAGGGGGCTAAGGAACTTTCTCTGGGCTGAGTAGCGGGCAGTTGAGCACCCACCACTTTAGAATTTTGTGATGACCCCACTGGAGTTGGTTTCCAAGAAACAAGCAGGACAGTTTAGACTCACACCACCGATCGTACCCAACAGGTGCATGAGCTAATGATGGGTTGGATCAGGAGCTCTTCCCAATTATAGTAGCCTTTTCACTGTAGAAGGACTGGCTCTAAAACAAGCAAGTAATGCTGTGGTTGGACAATCACGCAGATGTGCAGACGTTGAACCTGGGCACAGCCCAGTGCCCTCGTGTTTAAGGCCTATTACGCCACCTAGTCTCCTGCAAGTTGGGGGCTAAACATAGGTACTAGGGCTAGGTCAGTGCCAGGGTGTGATAATTCAAGAGCAGATGCTCTCTCTCACTTTCAGTGGACGATGTTCTGCAGCTGGCTCTGCAACTATGAGATGAGAGAAATGGCACATTTCATGGAGGAATTGTGGCAGCTGATAGACCCATACTGGCATCCTTGGTCAACCGGGCCCTTGCACCTAAGAAATAAGAAAGTGGCCAAGATCCGTAAGTGCTGGGTGCTCTTTTATAGGGTTGTGGACAAGGCAAACATGTGCAGAGTTATTGGTAGTGAGGAGGTCGAAAAGTTCATACACTGGGACTTCACTAGCTCAAAAACATGGTTGTGGGCACAAATACGTCTAAATGCAGTTGTGTACTCTTCAAAGCTTTACAGAGAACCACACCTGAGAATTCCTGCTGCTGCTGATTGGCACAGTGGGCGGGTGTGCATGCAAGTGGGGCAGGAAAACCCCAGCTACCCACTGATTTCAGCAGACTGGCAGCAATGTTACTGGAACTACTTAAGGCCTGCAGAAAAGAGGGGGAGCTACAAATGCGTCAGGGCGTTGGTAGCCTCAGCCAGGAGCATTCTGGGAACCGCAGGCCTGTGTCTGGAAGATGTTTGCATGGGGTAGGGTCACATGGGGAAAAGACATAGGTGGTCCAAGATATATAAAGAAAGAAGGTGAAGCTCACGCACCTCAACTGCATCACATTGCCTGAGTTCTGCCCAGTATGCGTAAAACAAGACTACCAGCGGAGTTGGCCCCAAGGGGGCACCTTATTTTTTGTTCACTAAGACAGTGCCTGTCTTAGAAAATTCCAGTTCACAGCAATTGTGCGAAAAGGACTAGGGAAATCAGGTTTTTCCACCTCAGTGTTTCAGGCTGCAGGCTGCACTCATTCCATAGAGGCATAGCTACAACCACAGAAGCACATGGTCTGGGCTGAAAACTTCAAGCGACTTGGCAGGCGGAAGGCCTGGGCCTACATTTGATCTGAATGCAGTTAAGGCAAAGTATTTTCTCCAAAAGGAGTTGGCAAGGGTAAATGGATAGCCTGGATACTGGCCCATTCCCACATCCTGAGCGCACAGCGCTGGGAAGAAGGCAGAAAGACTACAAGGGCTGGACAAAATGGGTATGAGGTGCTCATACGTGCTTCAAAGAGTGTAGGAGGCCCTGGAGGCATGGGGCAAGCCAGATGCAGTCCTTATACACCTGGGTTGTAACAACCTCACCCAACTAGGGAGCTACAAACTGTTTAAGCCCATGAAAGTGGACCTAACAGCATTGGCCAGGCTACTCTAGCTCACCGATGTAGTCTGGTCGGAATTAATAGCACGCTTCAAATGAAGGGAGCAGTGAAGCAATCCAAAAGGAAACTACATTTCTCAATGAGCAAGTTTTACAAGCATAGGGGATGGGAATCTTTTAGATATGGCCTCATTAACTTAAAAAACACCGGGCAACTACAGTGAGGACGGTATCAACTTATCTAGGGTAGGGATGGATATGTATCTCCTGAACATAGTTGGGTCACTCAAACTCATATGTTTCCCTCAGGCATAGCAGCAGCTAAAGGAGGAGCTCGGGGTAGCTGATGGCAGTCAAGGAATCACCGTCAGAGCGGCAGAGACAGCACAAATGAATGCCAATTATAAAATATTAGGGGCAGAGAGAAGAGCCACTTGAACAGGGTCCTGGAGGGCAAAAAACTTAGGGCAGACAGGTGGTCAGCACAAAGCAGACACATCACTTGCAGCCCAGGCTCAGCCAGAGGTACATGTACGCTTGTCATCAGTAGCAAGGAAAGCCTTTGTCAGCACGCACGCCCTTGCATCCACGGATTACATCCTCCTCGGGGACCTGAACTTCTACCTCGAGAACAACAACGGCACCAACTCCACCACCCTGCTCGACAACCTCACCAACCTCAGACTCAAACAACTCGTCACGACTCCCACACACTCCGCCGGACACACGCTTCATCTCATCTTCTTCGTAAGCTCCCACATCTCCTTCAGCCACACCTGCAAACTCCACTGGACCGATGCATCCACTTCACCTTTCAGAAGCCTACCACCCACCACTGCACCCAACAGATCCCCCGCCACTGCTGGATCAAAATCACAGAAGACCAGCTACACATCACCCGACGCAGCTACCAGCAACATCAGACGCTGTATCAATGACTGCGCCAACACCCTCGCCCTGATCAAGAACCCTTCCAACAGTTGCACTAACAAGACTGCCAGCTGGTTCACCGCGGACCTCCAAGCAAAAATGCCAAAAGCTGGAGAAGAAATGGCACAGCAAACAGACACCAGAGAACCAAGCAGCCCACTAAAACGCCATGCGCCAACATCACCACCTCATCAGATCTGCCAAAAAGAACTCCTTGGAGGACCGCCTCAACAACAATGCACACAACAGCAAAGAGCTCTTCAACATTTTGAAGGAACTCTCCAACCCCAGCTCCAGCACCAACGACATCTCACCGTCGCAAGACCAGTGCAACTCCCTGGCCTCCTTCTTCCACTGCAAGAT
Source organism: Lissotriton vulgaris (assembly GCF_964263255.1). Classification (NCBI taxonomy): domain Eukaryota; kingdom Metazoa; phylum Chordata; class Amphibia; order Caudata; family Salamandridae; genus Lissotriton; species Lissotriton vulgaris. Next base: position 1,220,036,009 of record NC_141685.1, on the reverse strand, counting down.
CGTGGACATCCACAACAGCTTCCACATCCAGTCTACCATGGCAGCCAATGACACCTCAGACTCCATGGCCACTGCCCACGGCGACCCCCTACTCACCTGGACCAACATCAACGACAACAAAACTGTCAAAATCATGAGCACCATCCACTCCGGCTCCCCATCAGACCCGTGCCCTCACCACATCTTCAACAAAGCCAGCATCGCCATTGCACCCCATCTCCCCAAAGCCATCAACATCTCCTTCGAGACTGCAACCTTCCCAGACAGCTGGAAGCACGCCGAGATCAACGCCCTACTCAAAAAACCCAAAGTAGACCCCAAGGACCTCAAGAACTTCTGGCCTATCTCCCTGCTCCCGTTCCCAGCGAAGGTCATCGAGAAAACTGTCAACAAACAGCTGACCCGCTACCTCGTGGAGAACAACATCCTGGACCCGTCCCAGTTCGGGTTGCGCAGCAACTACAGCACCGAAACTGCCCTAATCACCGCCACTGATGACATCAGGGCCCTGCTGGACAACGGCGAGACTGCAGTACTCATCCTTCTGGACCTATCAGCCGCATTCAACATAGTCTGTCACAGAACCCTACGCACTCATTTCCACAACGCAGGAATTTGAGGCAAAGCACTGGACTGGACCACCTCCTTCCTCTCCGGCAAATTGCAGCACGTCCGCCTCCCTCATCTAATCTGAAGCCACCAAGATCATCTGCGGTGTACCCCAAGGATCCTTTAACATCTACACGGCCCGCTCGCCCACATCGTCATACTGCAGAACCTCAACATCATCTCTTATGCCGACGACACACAACTGATCCTCTCGCTCACTAAAGACCCTCTCACCGCCAAAACCAAACTCCACGAAGGACTGAAAGCTGTCATAGAATGGATGGAGAACAACCGCCTAAAGCTGAATTCCGAAAAGACGGAGGTCCTCATCCTCAGCTTATTTGGAAAAAAACATGCACCGGGCATAGTGCTAAATACTTAGTTGTGCAGCAGCTGTAGTGTAGATTACTGAATAGTCATAAACCTTATACTACAGTAATTGCAAAAATATATCATTTTCTATTTTTATTTCGTTTTTCTTATCATTGCTGATATCAAATATAAAAAACACGTACATACATAAAGTCAATAGTCATTTGTTATAAAAAAAAATATATTAAATCTTTTCCTATATACAAATTACCACGGAAATATAAATGAGGTATGGTCTGCCCACAAGGCACCAATAGCTTGAAATTCAGACAAGTGGGTGATCACAGATGTTCACAATCTACATAAGTCATTTTCAATGCCACTCTGTCATTTGGTGAATATCACACATATTGTCTACATCAGTTAAACAACAATGGTTACAAATGGTTATTGCCACCAACACGTTTCGGGTTTAAGCCTTCCTCAGGGTGTTCTCACCAGTGGTAAACAGAAGAGTATAGTAAGTACATGATTCTTTTCCCAAAAAGTAATTTTCCTTGTCAGTGTATATACCTTTTTACAGGGTCTCCTTGTTCTTTTCCAAATTGGTCCTCATCCTCAGCTCCACCCCCTCTGCCTGGCCGACCGCCCTGGGAGCAACACCAACACCCACCGACCACGCACGAAACCTGGGATTCATCCTCGATTCAACACTTTCCATGACCAAGCGAGTCAATTCCATCTCATCCTCCTGTTTCAACACCCTCTTCATGCCCTGAAAGATCTACAGGTGGATCCCCATCGATACTAGAAGAACGGTCACACAGGCCCTCGTCAGCAGCAGACTGGACTACGGAAACGCCCTCTACGCAGGAGCCCAAGCCAAACTGCTGAAACTACTGCAATGCATTCTGAACGCCTCTGCACGCCTGATCCTCGACATCCCCCGCCACATCACACAACACCTCAGAGACCTGCACTGGCACCCCAGTAAAAAGAGGATCACCTTCAAGCTCCTCACCCACGCACACAAAGCACTCCACAACACCGGACCAGCATACCTCAACAAATGACTCACCTTCTACACCCCGAACCGCCAGCTCCACTCCCCTGACCTCACCCTCGCCACCGTCCCCCGCATCCAGAGAGCAACCACCGGCGGCAGATCCTTTTCCTACCTCGCCGCCATGTCCTGGTACACCCTCCTCATCCTCCTACGGCAGACCGAAACCTACTCTTGTTCAGGAAGCTACTCAAGACCTGGCTGTTCGAGCAGTAGCAGCAGCCCCTCCCCCAGCGCCTTGAGACCCTCACGGGTGAGTAGCACACTTTACAAATGTCTTGATTGATTGATTGATAGAAGCCCCTGCGCTTGAAGCCACGGGTCCGCAAGCCAAGATGCTACCTGCTAGATGATTTATGGTGAAGGTCTATGTGAAATATGATGCAACAAAGAATGATTTATGACTAGGGTAATTTATGACCACAATTACATTGTTATGATTGCCTATTGTTCTGTGTTCTAAAATAATGCATGCTACTGGGTTCATATTAATGACCATTGAATCTTGATGACTTATGACCCTCCTTGATTTTAATTGTTTAAATTCATCACAACCATTTGGACACCAAGGAAGGGTTGTGTCCTTATTATTAAAGGAGAGGTTTGAGGGAGAGGGCTAGGGCCCGGAAGTAATGCTTACCCATGTGGTGTGAGTTATGTAAGCTCATACCACAGAAACCTCTATGCTGATAGTGTTATCCACATTTAGAGGGATGAAGCACAGATTCAGAACTGACTGGATTTGACCATTCAACTTGAAGGTGCCTGGGACTGGAGGTATCAGAACCTCTTTCAGAGGACAACAGGGCAAGCAGGAGCTACTGGGCCCAACCATGGGTACGGAGACCTTTTTACTCCTGACGTCCCCTGGCCCAATCTACAATAGGCTTGGAGTAACTTGACCAAATACTACACCTTCAGCACTTGACTTTCAATGGTAGCAGGATTTGATCAGTCCATGGCTTCTCAGGGCAGTTAGCTGCAACATTTAGATAGGCACAAGACTCAAAATAGGCTTGGTAGACACAATACATGAATGCATGGCCGAACACTTGTTCCTGTGGAAAAAAGAGAAATATACAGTGCCACAAATAATATACACAGTTTTCGGAAGGCTGGCACTCAGGCATTGTCCAAGTAAGATCCTGAGTCCCACTTCACTATCTAAGCACTGTGGTTATCCCCCATTCACCTGAGACAACATTCAGGCTAGAACCCAATAGTGAGTCCAATCCTAGAAGTCCCACAATGGTTTTTTAAAAGTCAAAGTTCCTCAGCGCTACAGTGCTACAGTCAGAGCAAATTTCCCCAAAAGCTCTGCAACCCGGTGATCACTCTTGCTACTGTTCTGATAGGGGAAGGACTGGGCACATGTCAGCAGCCTGACAATGAGCAGTAGTCTGGATGCTGTGGGCAAGGTGGCAGGCATCCACTGTCCTCCTACAGTCGTGGAGTAAGTCTTGCTGATTCTGACTGCAATTTTAAGGTGGCTTCTTGGTTCTGGTAGTTAAATCAATGAGTCGTAACCCAAAATGCTTCACATTTACATGCTGCTCAAGGGCAAAGGTAAGGCTATTTCTCCTTGTTATGCCTACCCTGGGTAGGTGTAGCATTTTGACACATGCCCAGGTTGACCACTATTGGTAAATCTGTGAATGCACCAAATCCATGGGTGGATACGTAGGAATATTCATGCTCCACCCATGGAACGCCTTTGTGGGGCAGAGTAATGCAAAGCAGTGATTTGCATTACTCCTGATTTACCAGACAGCATGTGGTGCAATGGTGATGCAAACCTTTGATAAATATATCCCTTAGTCTTTGAAGTTTACTCTGTGGGTGTTTCTCGCTTTGAATTGTCCACTCTTCTGTCCTGTCTTTTGTCCAGGAAGCAGTCTCTCACAGCAGAGGTGACTCCAAGCATAGGAATTCCACAACACAGGCCATAGGAGTGACTGGATGGATGTGAGCCTCACTGATTGTGCATACCAAAACCGTACTATGGCCCTTGTCCAGCTCTTTATGAATTCCAGTTTCTATAGCGTTTCCCTTGTCAGCCCCATCATCTCTCTGACAATGTTCCCAGGCCCCATTGACAAGATCTATTTTAAAGTGCACAAAAAAGCCTGGTCCTCCCATCCTCAGTGTGTGCCCCACCGAGATCTAAGGAATGCAGGCAATCTATAAATCTGTCTGGGGTGGCCTCTCCACCTCCACATGTCTTTCTAAGAACCTTGGTTTGCAATAAGGAATTGGGGTTAAAGAAAGTAGTGTGCAGTTCCTGGGGAAAGGAGGGGAAGGGAAGGTCTTTTTAAGAGTGTCCTCACTCACCCCGGAGGATGTCATGCTTCATCATAGGGCCTGCTCCTCATCAGGCCGGTGCTGCAATGCCCCACCGGTCCCCCTGGATGGGGCTCTTTGGCGGACATCTTTTGATGAGGTAGTGCTAAAAAGTATGACTTTTAACTACACTTACGATCCTGATGAAGTGCCACTAGACCCATTAGGGGCTAAACAGGCAAGAAACATGTCGACCCATACCACACCTTTAGCCCTATAGGACCATCATACCCATTCAGGGGCCCATATATATTAATTAGGCTAGTGCTCCAAAGAATAAACACATTAGTTGGACTGCCCTAGACTTTTTTTAACTCACCTATTCACCGCACTACCCAGCCCACACACCCGCACTCACCCTACGGCTTCATCAAAAGATCTCTGCCAAAGAGCCCTGTCCGGGGGTGCCCGCAGTGCTTTGCCGGCCCGACAAGGAGCAGGCCCTATGATGAAGCATGACATCCTCCGGGGTATGTGAGGGCATTTCTTAGAAAGACCTTCCTTTCCTTTCACCTGGAACTGCACATTACTTTGTTTAACTATTGTCCCTCTGGAGCATGTGTGCAGGACCTGCTTAAATACAGCTCCTGGTTCCTCTTGTTGAAGACCTATGTGCAATAAGCAACCCACAGTACTCCATGTAGCGTATCCTCACAATGGCACACATACATTAAAGACCGCATATGCAAACACACGTGCTACACAGTGCGACATACTAACATGATGTAGACCAATGGTGAGCTAAGTACACTGGAGCAGAAATTTACATGAGTGGGCCAGTAGATGGCTGGCATGTTCACACTACTGATCACTATTACAAAATCGCGAGGCTGCCACTAGCGCACTTCTGAAACTTAACTCCTGGTAGGGGCAGGAGCCTTTTCTCAGACAAGTGTAACGCTTTGAGCACTCCTCCTGGTCTAATAAAGCTGCAATTTGTGAGAAAGACCTAGGTCGTGGTGTACATGCATTTTTTGTGTTCACCCATGACCAAAAATTGGTACCAAAGATCCAGATATCATTCTAGTCTAGTTGGGCCACTCACTGTATGGGTGCATGTCTGTCACCACGCAAGGGATTTTTTCATCCGTGCAGTAGGTAAGCTGACAGAGCTACCTGCAAGCCAATACAAGGCTGTTGTTCCAACATGCAAATATGTAGACTGTAGCAAGAAAATATTAATATGTCTACTTTCTTGTTCTGTACATTTCATTGTGTAGTTATTCCCGGCTATCAGCACAGGCACTATGCTGTGAATTGTTGTTGGAAATTAAATGTATTTTTCATAGCCTCCAAGCACAAACTGCGATTATGTTTTCATTTTACACTGAATACACTTGCAGTTGCAGTCCTCATTAGTGGAGGTGGCAAATATGGTGAATGAGTCATTTTCTGACATCAAGGGACCTGAAGGACTGTTATTTCCACTGGTATCCTGCTAAAGCATTGCTCTATAATTACCACTACAGCACTGCCTGTTAGCGAAGGCAACTATTGGAGCAAATTGTAAGAGCCTGCCAAAGGGAAGAACTAATAGCCCTGAATATAGCAAGGTAATGGAATAGTCCGCATTGAACTTCAGTCCAAGCAAGAATCTAAAAGGACAATTTATGAACTGAATAACTAACAAGATGCTCTGTTTAGATATCTTCACAGAGGTTGAGGTGTCAACACCTTGTTTCAGCACAGTTTAAAAAGTGGATTTGACCCCATTTTGTGGATGGCAACATCATTCATTGTAATAGTGCAATATACTCTCTTTTACCTTTTGTTTGTGCTTTTCTTTTACAATATATTTCCTTGCTATTGCATCCCTGTTTCCATAAAAAGACGGTGTCTCATAAAAGGGCCCTTCCATGATGTCATAATCATTCTCAAAAACCAAGCACACTTCATCAAATTAAGGATCATTTTAAAACGCATGATGTTGGTGATTGTTAGCGATCCAGAATTGGGTAAAGAAAACTGCCTCTTTTTTTAAAAAAATAAATAAATAAAACACGAAGCAATACGATTTTAGAATATAGTCTGGCATTGGACAATATGTAGTTGAATCTATTCTCACTAAGATCTACTGAACTGTGTAAATGTTAGGGTGAAAATATCTACTACATACGAAACAATAAAACTACAGGTGTGGGTTGCTATAGTACCCACATATAAACTTGAATACGTTTGCTTTGAAAATTAACAATAAATGGGATCGTTGTGTATTTGTCTTTCAGAATGTATTTTTTTGCAGTTTTATATAGTGCTAACTCAGCACATGGGCATTGGAGCACTTTTCATGAACACCAGCTACATTACACAAGGTCAGATTCCTTTTTTAAGCATGAGGAGATTATGGGCCTAATTTAGATCTTGGCTTAATCGGTCTCACTGTTGTTTTATTAAAGGTCTTCCCAACCACCGACTTGGCGGTCTGCCTGCCCTATTTAGATGTTGGCGATTGCACAGACGATATACGCCTTGTCCTGCCATCACCGCCAGGACATCTCAACCGCATCAATGGCGAGATAGGCAAAAGCGGCTGTTGGAGGGAGGACCGCCAGTTTCTCCGCCGGGCCAATCACGATCTGCCTTCCCACAGATGCAACTGTGGAGGGGAAACCTCCACTTCTGAGTTGGTGGAGTGGAATGCATACAAGGAAAAAACTCACCTTTACTCACCTTCCCACTTCCTTAACCACCACAAGCCCGATCCTACATGTCCTGCCTCTGCTCTGCTGGCTGATTACAATGCATAGCAACACCATCTCCCCATATCAGCTCCTCAGTAGCAAGGAGAACGATGTCCGAGGAGGTTACCCCTGATGCTCCAGGAAGTCTTGATGCGTTCCCGCTGCTGGATCTGACTACTGTGGAACGACTCCTTAGCAATTTAAAATCAGGATCCCCTTTGGATATTGCGCCGCCTTCTGCCCTCAAACAGGTGTCGGGACGGTCTGTCCTGCCATAATGCATGTTATCAATGCATCCTTGGAGTCGGGAGTAGTGCCCCCCACCTGGAAGATGGTGAAAGTTAAGGCCCTCTTGAAAAAATTTAATCTAGACCCTGAAGACTGGGCCAACTACAGGCCTATTTCGCTGCTAAATTGCTGAAAAGCATGTTAATCATGTACTCTCTCCACCCTTCACCCATCCCAGACGGGATTTTAAGCCAAACAGGGGAAAGAGACTGCATTGGTGGCAGTGGTGGAGGCGACCAGGAGCACTGTGGATGCAGCCTTCGACATGGTTAATTATCCCCTCCTGCTTCATCGTCTCCGCCTTGCTGGAGTTGCAGGAAGGGCCCTCAAATGGCTCCAGTCTTTCCTGTCCGAGAGATTTTTATCAGTTTTTGAGGAGGAGGCGTCATCGAGCCAGCTCCAACTGCATCACGGTGTTTCCCAGGGATCCTCACTCAGTCCGACCATGTTTAACATCTACATGAGACCACTGGCTGAGGTGGTACTTCCCTGGGGAATTCAGCTTGTCACCTACGCTGATGATACTCAGTTGGTCGTGTCCCTAGCAAGGGACGATGCCATAGGCCGAGGGATCAACTATCTGACCCCCTGCCTCACTAAAGTGTTAGAGTGGATTACCTCCTCCTTCTTAAATAATAATATTAAAAAATAATATCGAGTTTGTAGAGCGCACAGTAACGCCATCACGGCGTGTCCCCGCGCTGACACTGTCCAAGAAATCAGCATACAGACAACCCGAATTATGAGGAGTATAGATGAGTTTTGAGCAGGGCCCTAAACCGCGATTCGTTGCTCTCCAGTCTCAGAGCACAGGGGAGTTTGTTCCACTGTTGGGCTGCTTGGAGTGCAAATGAGCGTCCACCCATTCTTGCCTTCTTAATTCTAGGGACTATCAGCAGTCCGGCGCCCTCTGATCGTAGGGACCTAGTAGGTTCGTATCTGCTGATTAAGTCCTTGAGGTAAGTCGGCGATCTGTCCCAGACGATACGGTGACAGAAGAGGAGGCACTTATACCGCACACGCTTCTTTACAGGTAACCAATGAAGCGCATCCAGTGCCTTTTTTGAGTTGGCTCTCCTGGGTCTTCTTAGCACCAGTCTGGCGGCGGAGTTCTGTATGACTTGTAGGCGGCCTAAGCTGCCTTCGGTAGCCCCTAGGAACAGGATGTTGCCATAGTCTAATCGCGAGGTCACTAGTGCCTGCGTTAATGTTCTTCTGGCCGACAGAGGGAGGAGGTCTAAAGTTTTGTTAAGAGTCTTCAGTACTCCAAAACATTTGCCTACAAGACGCCTGATGTGGCCATCATAGGAGAGGGCAGGGTTCATCCAGATCCCTAAATTCTTTGCCTCCTGACATGGTATGGGGGTAGGACCCAGACAAGAAGGCCACCATTCATCCGACCAGTCTTCCCTTTTTCCCCCTACCACCAACACCTCTGTTTTAGAGCCATTAAGTTTTAAACAGTGGGCATCCATCCATTCAGCTAGGGCCTGCATACATGCTTTGAAGTTGTGAGGGGTGTTGGAGGTGTTCTGTGATAGGGAGATGAGCAGTTGGGTGTCGTCAGCGTACGACACCAGTTCCACCCGGTATAGAGACAAAATATCGACTCCAAAATATCGACTGGACATAATATCGAGTTTTAAATATAGACTGGACAAAATATCGACTGGACATAATATCGACTACAAAAATATCGTTTTTCAGGTAAGTGAAGTAATATCGACTGTATAAAATATAGATAGCGAAAATATCGATTTTTTAATAATATATACTATTTTATAGTGTATTTTTATGTAATAATATGTGTGAATAGTGTGTATTAATGTTATAAAATATTTTATTACATGAATTTTGTTTTGATAATAATTGCGTAATGTAATTCTGTAGCGGGTTGTGGGTGTATAGGGGAATAGGGTGGGAAGTAATTTATTAATAATTAATTAATTAATATATGTTTGTTAATATTTTTAATTAATAATTAATTGATAATTAATTAATATTAATTAGTTAATTAATTAATATAATTTTGAATATATTTTGTATTAGTAAATAATTGTTAATTAATTAATTGTAATTAGTTAATTACATTAATTAGAGTACATTTTTTATATATATATAATTTTGTGTTATTTTTAAGTAATTAATTTTGAAAAAATAATATTAATTATTAAAATAATTACACCTAATGTTCTAATATATTTACTTTATTGTTATTGTTAATTAATAATTAATTGGTAATTAAATAATATTGATAAATTTTGGGTAAAGGAGCATTTTTAGGGTTCAGGGTCAGTTTTCAGTTCATGGGTAAAGGAGCATTTTTAGGGTTCAGGGTCAGTTTTCAGTTCATGGGTAAAGGGGTATTTTTAGGGTTCAGGGTCAGTTTTCAGTTCATGGGTAAAGGGGTATTTTTAGGGTTCAGGGTCAGTTTTCAGTTCATGGGTAAAGGGGTATTTTTAGGGTTCAGGGTCAGTTTTCAGGTCATGGGTAAAGGGGTTATTTTAGGGTTCAGGGTCAGTTTTCAGTTCATGGGTAAAGGGGTATTTTTAGGGTTCAGGGTCAGTTTTCAGGTCATGGGTAAAGGGGTATTTTTAGGGTTTAGGGTCAGTTTTCAGGTCATGGGTAAAGGGGTATTTTTAGGGTTCAGGGTCAGTTTTCAGGTCATGGGTAAAGGGGTATTTTTAGGGTTCAGGGTCAGTTTTGGGTTTTTGGGTAAAGGGGTATTTTTAGGGTTCAGGGTCAACAAATAAGATTTAAAAAAATTATTTTTATTATTTTCATTTATTATTTTATTATTATAATTTAATTTAAGTCGTTTTAAGTATATTTTAGTAATTAAAATTTAATATTAATTTAATTTAACACTGTTTTTAATAAAGTCGATATTTTTTACATCTATATTTTTGTTAACGATATTTTGTACTCGATATTTTTGTACTTACCTGTTTGTAGATACAAACTCGATATTTTGACTGTCGATATTTTGTCCACGATATTTTGGCAAGTCGATATTTTGTCAGTCGATATTATTTCAGTGATCCGTTCCACCCCATAGGCCTGTACCACTTTAGCTAGTGAGGCCATATATAAGTTAAAAAGAGTAGGGCTTAGAGCCGAGCCCTGAGGCGCTCCCTGGTCTAGTGACATCTCCACTGATCGGCAAGTCCCTTGCTGTACTTGGAAGCATCTTTCCGTCAGAAACGATTGCAGCCAGCCCAGCGCAGGACCAACGACCCCGGCTTCTTGTAGACACCGTAGCAAGATGGAATGTGCTACGGTGTCAAAAGCCGCGCTAAAACTAAATGGGTCAAAAACAGACGTCATGCTTCTGGGTTACAAAACTCCCATTAACCTGGACCCTTGATGGCCGAATTGCCTGGGTCCTTCACCCACCCCCAAGTACCAGATAAAGAGTCTGGGGGTATGGCTTGACTCCTCCTTGGGATTTCAAGTACAAGCAAAGAAGTTGGCGGCAACCTGCTACGGACTGATTAGGGTCCTCAGGAAGGTCCTTATTCTTCTTCCGTTTGAGGCCAGATGCATGCTAGTCCAGTCGCTGATTCTTTCGCGGCTGGACTATGCAAATGCTGTCTATTTCGGGGCCCCAGTGGGATCCATTCATGCATTGCAAGCGGTGCAGAACTGTGCAGCTCGGCTGCTTATGAATGTACCCAGACGCAGTTCGGTGAGGGCTGCATTGCGATTGTATTGGCTACAGATTCATGAAAGAATCACGCTTAAAATCTTGTGCAAGGCACACAAGTCTATTTGGAACGATGGCCCCAATATTCTTCTTCCCCTGTTCCGTATACACCAATCTCTCAGATCCCTTAGGTCCAATCAGCATAATCTGCTGCTGGTACCTAGGTTGAAGCGAGCCCGAATGGGTGGTCGCCAGCTCTCTTTCCTAGCAGCAAAATGCTGGAACAACCTCCCGGATAACATCAGGCTTGAAAGTAACTATCTCGCCTTTAGGAAGCGATTAAAGACACTTCTGTTCCAGTGAATGTCTTCTTTAGTCCTCTGGTCTAACAGCGCTGGGATGCCCCAGGGTAGCCATGCGCTATAGAAATGAGTATTCGTTCATATTGTTGTCAGACCCGAAGGTAACCTTCCCCATTACCTGTTACCTATTTTCACTTGGCTGTTCACATATTATAAACATGTGTGCATTGTTACCTTAATTACTCAAGCTATAGCATACAAATGGCCAATGCATATGTCTAAAGGTGACGTTTGAGAAATTTATAGTAATACACCTCTGTAACCACATTGTGTTCATAAATCAGGTGCCAGCTGTCTCACAAAAAAGGACACTTGCACAAAAAAGCATATCAAATCAAAAATCAGAAACTCACTGTAGAGGTGTGTGGGAATAAATTGCAAAAATTGTCACATGAAAAACATATGCTCCACACATCATAGGAATAAGGGGAATATAACCTCATGTAGAAATTGCACTTGACAAACCGTAATACTCACTTCATAGATTACCTGGAAAATCAATAGCAGTCCCAAATCTTAAAAATCTACATATTCATCCATGTAACATTTGCCCTTGCCTAGTGCAACCCCTGTAGTGTATGCAATTTCATTTTGCACATCATATTAGAAGGTGAATTGCATGTGTATGTAGTTATCAATAATCATGGTGAAACAAACACACATGTAGTAAAATATCCTTAAATAATGTCTCAACATCTCTTAGTAGGTGCAAGTGTCCTCTACTATGTTGGTTGGCTACAACTAATTTCAAATCACCATCACACACCATATGAACCAGTGTATGCACTTTACATAGTAGACATTTAAAAAGCATGTAGTAGTTCCTGCTATCAAGCTAAAGATAAAAATATACTGCACATTTTACGCTGAAACATTGCTATCAATCTAACATTTGCAAAGAAAAAATAATGCAAGGATAAACTTGGTGAAAAGAAAAATAGTGATTTATTCAACAAGGCAAATGCCAGTCCAAATGGTGTGCTGTGGACAGATGTGCCTCAACTTGCCTCCAATTGCACTGCCAGGGGAACCTCCCAGGAAGGGGAATCTAGTGGGCAGAGCAGGCACCTCAAAGATGCTACTTGGGAGGGGGTCGTTGGGTTTGGGTTTGGGAGAGGTGTCTTGGGTTTAGGGAGTTGTGGTTTTGGCAGGAGTGGTTTTGATTTTGGGATTGGGGATTTCCCTTTTTTAGGGCTACCTTGTGGGTAGTCTGGGTGGGCACAGTCTTTTGAGTAGCTGTTTGGGATGTGGAACCGATGGGTTGCAGGGTGGAAAGAGTAGGTGTGGGTTTGAGAGGGGTGGGAGTGGCAGAGTAAGGGTAAGGGCAAACAGAAGACCTTCATGGGGAAAATGGGTAGGATGGTTAGGAGGAAATTGGGATGAAGAGGGAGTGGAAATATCTGTTTTGTATGTGTCTGTTGATGGTGTCGGTGCCTGTGGGTCTGGTGTGTGTCATGAATGTTTGGGTGTGTTTTGCTTTGTTGGTGTGTGTTGTGTGAGTCAGTATGGGCGTTTCTGTTTTTTGGGTGTTTATGCTGTGAAGGTGCTGGGAGTGGCCATAGTGAAGGTGGCTGTAGTGGTGGGTGCAGTGCATGTGGGTGTGACAGTGGTGGTGGATGTGTCTGTGATGGTGGGTGCAGTTATGTGGTTGTGCTGGTAGATGTATCTGTGTTGGTAGTTGCAGTGTATGTGGTAGTGCTGTAATTGGTGGATGTGTCTGTGGTGGGGCAGTGTTTGTGGTTGTGCTGGGGGTTGGAGTGGTGTCTGTATGTTTGGATGTGTGCCTCTTTTTTGTGTGGTTTGTGTTTGTGTATGGGTGTGCTGCACTTGTTGGTCTAAGTGGGTGCATGCAAAGGTGTGAGTGTGTTTGGGCTAGGTTATGAAACATGCAGCATGCCATGGTGATTTTACATACCTTATTGGGAGAGTAGCAGAGGGTTCCAACAGTCTTATCCAAATACCTAAATCTGGTCTTTAGAAGCCCTAAAAGCCACTCCATTGGCCTCAATGTTCTTCCACGGGCCTCATTGAATAAGACTTCCCCCTGGCGTTGTTGAATTCCACAGCAGTTCTAACAACCACAGTCGGTTATTAAGGTGAGCTGAGTCTCCATACGAAAGAAATTGAGCCAAAAAAATGAAATGCTATTTTTTATCATTGAACTTGTGATTAAAATATATATATATATATATTGACAGATTGTACTTACCAACAAGTTAGGTCCAAATTTTGACATTTGCAGGGGTATGGTGCTGTTCCGGGATGTACGTTGTTACAACGCATGCTATTAGCACGCATGCTGTAACAACGCGGTTTTTATAACGCATTCTTTTACAACGCATAATACAAAGTGGTGTTGGATAGTGAATATTTTAATTTTCTATTCCAACACCAGTCCCCGTTGACACTAGGTGTTAGATAGTAAATTAAAAGTATTCCCTATCCTTGAGCGCCCCCCAGAGTCATGCATTGTAATAGAATGCGATTTTAAAAACGTGTTGTAATAGCACTGCGTGCTAAAGGTTGCGTTCCCCGCTGTTCCGTTACACAGAGGAAACATGCGTTGATTATGGAAAATTTGCAGACATGCTTGTGATGTACAAATCTGATAAGCACACAACTTGCACATTGATTGAATGCAAGTTGTTTCGATTGTGGTAGACTTGCTCTCAGTTGTGTGGTGGCACCAAGGCAATATGTGTGCCATCAATTGCTCCAATCACGTGTACGTGACACATAGCACACACATCTCCCTTCACATTGGCAAAACCCTCATTTGGTGAAAACTATATGAAGCTGTTGATGTGTCTTATCATTAAAGAAAGAACCTCTTGTAATACACCACTTAAGTTTGGTTGAAACATTTCAACAGTGTATTGTAATGATCCTGTGGCCACAAAAATGGAGTACTAACATTATTTTCACTATTGGGATTATTGATATGGGATTCCTATTGTGAGGCAGAAGATCTGGCTCCAGCTCATGACATAAATCAATAACTGTTTGCCTATTCAATCTGAAGTTTTTGATTATATCCTGGTCTATCATGGTCCCTCAATTTGTATTTCTGCATTTAAAACTTTAAAATTGTTATAAATATTGCCAATGTTTTAAAAATAAAACACAAATTTCAATAATAATGATTTTTACATCATTTTAAACAACATTTAATTGTAATTTTTTTAAATTACATGTTTGAAAGTCTATTTTGATATAGAAAAAGAAATGTATTATTCACACTTTTTATAAAAATGTATTTATGTCTAAAATGTCATCAATGAAAGTATAAACAAAACCACACAACTATCCCATTTTACCACACTAATGATGTACATAATATATTTTTGTAAAAAAAAAAATAATAATAAAATGTTTTATATTTATACAAACTAGTCACCATTTTGAGTGGTGGTGACACACTTAATGTTCACAAACACATTATTTAACAATCTAAAATGGTAGAAGCCTGACCTCACCATCAGGAGATTTGCAATTAGGGGGAAGTTGGCGGAAGCTGATGGGATAGGTGGTGTGAAACTCCATGACAGACACAGGCATCGGCTGACTTGTGTGAAAGCAGTGTACGAAAGCCAATGGATATGTTTGCAGTGTTAAAAAAACTCACTTGCCTCTCAACAATGGCACCAAGAAAACCTCCTCAACTGTTGCTGCTCTTTCGTTCCTCTGGGAGCTACAATGCCTGGCAAAGCAGAAGCTAGAGCCCTAAACCGCTCACCAGATGAGCTGGAGATGCTGGCTAATGAGGTCCTGTCCCTGACAGCAAGCTATATGGCTTACCAGAAGAATAGGTACATGTTTTAAATAGAAATGTAAACATGACTCCCTTTTTCTCTTTTTAAACACAGTCTAGAATGTCCCTTTTAGTTATCGAGTAAAGTGTAGTGAATGAAGTGAAGTTTTTATTTTACAATGGGCACTTTAGTTCACGGAAAGGACAGTCTTTTTAACTATTTATATAAACCTTTTTCATTACTTCCGGAGAGAAAGGATTTTTACCCAGATCCAAAAGGATAAAATTGAAGTCGAATAATGGCATTTATTTTATTTTATTGTAATGAGTAGGTATTTATAGTAATAATAATAATATTAACACTATGTAGGTACATGCACTTTATAAGGTAGACACATAGTATGTTTTGCACATATAGATATACAGTATTGTACGAACTAAAAAGTATAAAGGAACAAAAGCATCTTTGGAATTGGAGCGCTGTTGCACTTTATAATTTTTGAGGTAAAAAATATAGTTCATTTGGAGGAACTGTCGGTCTTTATTAGAAAACATTTACAAGGCTGTTTCAAGTATTGAAATATGTAATATTTAAGGAGCTGTCCCATTGAAACTGTTTTTAAAATGAACTTTTGCTATTTAATGGATAAGTATTATGTGATGAACTATTTGGAAATTATGACAAGAGTGCATGTTATGAGATAGCAAAGATGTTTGCTGCAACAATCGTACTATGGTACTGAATAAAGTTGTCCTCTTTCTATGGGTATGTCTTGGGAAGTAATTTTGGATTTAATGAAAAAAAAATGTTGCTCGTCATCTAGAACAAGGCTATGAGTAACAGCCGTAACATGTGGATGAATTCACTTAAAAAATGAAAGCCAGATTGAGAAAACCCCTGGAGTGCGAATTTCGCCTTTCTATGGTGAAATATGAAGTGTTTGAATACAATATATATATATATATATATTAAAGCTCGTTGGTCTCCCTCGCCACTCGGAAAGAAGACCTTAAGCACTCCGGGTATGGTACTAGATTTTATTCACGGCACACACAGCAGAGATGACAAACGCGTTTCGGACAGCAGTCCTTCCTCAGTGTCGTCGACACACAGTTTCTCGCGACATTATATGTTCACGCCCCCATAAAGACTGAGAGCGGACAACAGAACAGGAGTATTTACGACCTGATGTCAAACAAAGGTAAAAACGTGGCGGCCATGTTGCAACTCCAAACACAAAGGGAAACGTTAATGTTAAATCATATAAAACGTTTTCACAATCCTTTAAGTGCAATTAAACATATTAAACTTTTTGCAGGTTATTCGCCACTGCCAATAGTTAGAACATCATAATGCTGTGAATCAGCGTTGAACTGGCCAGCAAACCGAGGAATTAACCCTCGTGCATTTAGTGATCATCTCACTGTACTTAACATTACGAAGACAGAAAAAAGATCTAGCCGTGGATCGGCATAGTTTCGGTAACATAAATTAAATGTCATCCGGAGAAAAAACCTGTCCAAAAGTGCAATCAATTATACTAAAATGCATAGCATGTTAGTGAATTCTAGTAACTAAGAGATTTCATTACATATACTTATTTCAACAACACATAATTATCTTCACATTTCCATTGCTTTAGATAAATAATCAGTTCCATCAGTTCATATTGGTTTTCGAACTTGTCTTAGCAAAGAATATATGTGACTATAATGCATGAGATAAACAGGTGATAAAACTTAATCAAAATTCAACGGAAGGCATGGGAGAATAAATATAGAATTATAAGTGGTGTTGCCAAATCTGATTTCAACAGAGAAAATATCATAGTATGTACTCAGATTCATATTGGCTCACAAGAGAATTACACACAGCATCTGAATCTTAAACCTGATGTGATTAAGGAGATTCCTCATCATCTACCCAGGTGAACTGTTAATTCTTACCCTATGTTTAACCCAGATGGGTTCTTAGTTTGAAGATCTATGATAAATCTCGATTCTAGTCTTCGGAGACTTAACAATCTGTCTCCTCCTCTGGGGTGTAGGGGCACATGATCGATGCCAAAATAACGTAGCAATTCCCTATTGCTACCGTGCATCTTGGCAAAGTGTCGGGCAACTGGGTAGGCAGCATCTTTGTTTGAGATTGCCCTTTGGTGTTCCAGTATACGTAGTTTAACGTTATTAATGGTACTGCTGATATACTGTAATCCGCAGGGACAAACCAGACAGTACACCACAAATGGGGTTGTACAGGTGATGAATTTATTAAATGTTCGTGGTTTGTTGAGACCAGGTACCGTGTAGGTTAAAGTTCTTCTACTATTTTTGCAGGCTCTACACTTCCCACAGGAAAAGAACCCCTTCATGTCTTTTAGAGTGTTTACAGTTCTCGGAGGGGGTGGCATGAGGTGACTCTGTACAAGGTTGTCCTTAATCGACTTAGATTTTCTAAAAGATATCAATGGTTTATCTGGGACATCACTTCCTATGATAGGATCTGTACGAAGGATGCGCCAGTTACTTGTAAGGATCTGCCTGAGTTGACTAACTTCATCCGAGTATGTAGTGATCAGACGGAATTTAGTCTTGGAATCTGATACCCCAGTGGTTGGAGGTGTCTGAGCTAGTAAGTGTTTCCTAGGAATTCTCAGAACTCTCCTAAGTGTATTATCTAGGAGAGCTTGTTCATAGCCTCTGACTAGGAATCTAGCAACACATTCATCTGCAGCTTTGATGAACTCTGAATCCAATGAGCAATTCCGTCTTAATCTAAGTAGCTCCCCATAGGGGATGCTACGAATCAGACTAGAGGGTGGCTACTTTCAGCATGCAAAATGCTGTTGCCTGCTGAGGGCTTCCTATAGAGGCTGGTCTCCAGTTTACCTTCATGTACAAAAACCCGTAGATCTAAGTAGTGTACCTCCTGATCACTTATGTCTGATGTAAATCTCAGATTCAGATCGTTTTTATTGAGATCCTCAATAAATTCCTCTGCCTGTGTGGAGGAGCCCCTCCACACCAGGAAGAGGTTGTTGATATATCGACGCCATGCGACAATGTGTTTAGCCCATCGCTGGTTCTCACCAGCTAGGGCAACCTGCTCCTCCCACCAGCCTACGAAAAGGTTTGCATAGCTGGGGGCGAAGCAGGTTCCCATTGCTGTGCCGCTAGTTTGTCTGAATAAGTCACTCTGGAAAAGAAAAATATTATTTCTTAAACAGAAATTTAAACATTCAATCAAAAATTGTCCATGCAACACAAATTCTGCTGGTCTCTTATCCAGGAAGTATCTGATACCCTCTATACCATGGTCATGTTGAATACTGGTGTAGAGGCTGGCTATATCCAAGGTGATTAGCACATAAGATGGATCCTATATGATTTGATCGATCTGTCCAATAAAATCCTTAGTGTCTTTCACATAAGATTGTAAGTCAGTGACAAAATTAGAAAGAAAGGAATCAATGAAAATAGAGAAGTTCTCCGTCAGGCTCCCCTTCGAGGAGACAATCGGTCGTCCTGGTGGATATTTAGAGTCTTTGTGAACCTTCGGTAATTGGTAGAAGGTCGGCAAAACTGGGTCAGGATTTCGAAGAAAGAGAAACTCATCAGTATCTATCATGGATTTATTGCCCCATTTTGTTAGTAAGTGGTGATATGCTTTGATACTGCTCGTGTATTCGTCTTTGTTGATTTTTTGGTAATTTCTCGGATCTTGTAGTTGTTTTAAAGACTCTTGGCAGTACTGGTTTCGGGTTAATAGGACCACATTGCCACCCTTATCCGAGGGTTTCACAATTATCTCACTGTTGTTATGCAAGTTGATCAGAGCATCACGTTGGGCCAAGGTTAAATTGTTCTTGTTTTGAGTTCTTTTTCTCCCACTGGAAAGACTATGAGAAATCAGGTCTTGTGTTACTGCGTCTGAAAAGGTGTCTATTGCATCATACGGCATTTGCGGATTGAATTGTGATGGAGCCTTGAAGTTTGTTATTGGGGATTGTTGTTCGATACTCCCCACTTCAGAAGTTCAATTGGCATCAGCAGTTCCTGCCTCTTGTTCCATTTGCAACTCATCCAATATGCGTGCCCTATTCAAATCCTTAATGGAAAGGATATCCGTAGGATACACAGTGACTTTCTTTTTTGTTTTCTTCGTGACTTCAGTGCTTGGTTTAAGTTTATGAAATTTATGTAATTTAATCTTGCGGGTCAAATTGAACAAATCAATACGAGTTTGTGTGTATTCAAGTCGTTTGTTAGGGCAAAAACTGAGCCCCAATTGCAAGGTGCCTTCCTCTTGTTGGGTCAAAGGATGTTCCGTGAGGTTCACTATTGTTAGATTTGAATCTACCACTTCTTGCCTCTTTTCTTTAGACCAGGTTGAGCCGCCGCTCTGCCTCTTCCTCTTCCTCTGCCAGCCGCTTCTTCTAGTTCTCCACCGTTTTCGGGTGGTTTAAATTTTCCCCCCCTGAGCCATGTGCTGCGGATTAAGTCGAATTCCATGTGAAAAGGGGTCTTTCTCCCTCCCTTCGTCATGGTAGGTCTTTCATCTCCTGACAGCTCTTCCTCTGTAGCCGACGATTCAGAGGTTGGAGGCGGTTCATTTGGTTCACTGCTTTGTGTTTTATTTAAAGCTTTTCTTGGGCCATCAAATTTTTTGGAAAAGGTTAAAATTCTTCCTTGTGCGTAATCGCGCTCATCTCTTTCAAATTTCTCTTGTTTATGTTGTCGTATCTTTAGTTCATATTTGACCAGGCGCTTCTTCATATCCTCTCGTAGTTGTGTCACTGTTGTTGAATCAGTTTCTTTGGCAATTTCCAATTCAATGGAGGCTATCTCTTCAATCGCTTTTATCCTGTACATATATATATATTACCTAATGGCGGTCGCCAGTGGGTAGTAATAGTTAGGATTTTTTTCAATGTTAAATCTTAAAATTCTATTTGGAATAACTTTGGCGCCGGTTGACGAATCTGCCTGAAAAGTTCCTCAAAATGGCCTCACGGCGCCCCGGTCCTTCCTTGAACGTTTGGGGGGGATTTGTCAAGCGGGGGCTGAGATAAAAGGGGGGTCCCAAAACGTGTTTTCCCCATGTTAATTTCCATAGGGCGGTCGACCACACTTTTAGCCCGAACGGCTGAATGGATTTCCACCAAACTTGGCAAAATTGTAGGGACTGGTAGCCCAATGTGCTTTTGCTATGTCTCAAGATATGTGCTCCAGTGGATTTTGAGTAAGTTAGGTTAAAAAAAATATATATGTCTGCAAGCGCGCCCCGGTACGCGCACCGGGGAGCGCACTGGGCGCGCCACGAGACTTGCGCACGGAAAGCTGATTGGCTCTCGGGTGTCGGTAAACATTCCAAATGGTCCGGAGCGGCCGCCATCTTGTGTCTCGGTAGGATTGAGACACAAGAGGTGGCCAAAACAAAGGGGGAAAAGACCATTAGGGGGCAGAGTAGACCCCCCTGACCCCCTAGGTTTCATGTGGGGGCTATAAAAGGGCCCGCGGGGCAAAAAAATAATTTTTTTTCGATTTGCGCGGGGGGGGGGGGGGGGGCACCCGGTACCGGGGAGTGTACCGGGGAGCGTATCATGGGGAAAAAAGAATCAGAGTTTTTTAAAAATGAAGCCTTTCTTTATAAATTGGAGGTAGTTCTAAAAAGAACTGGTTTTTTTTCTTCTTTTTGTTGTTTTATATATTTTTTTTGAACATATTTTACTTTTTATGGCTTTTCTGAACAGTTTTATATTTTTTTTGTATTTTCCTGGGGGAGAAACAAAAAACAGGGAATTGTAAATGGCTCAACTGGAGCAAAAAAAATTCTGCTAAAAATTAGGGTTTTTTCGGGCACTTATGGTTATCCCCAGCACAGATGATAAGTTTAACACTTTGCTCACCATAGCAAATTAACTTACCACAATATTTGCACATGATTTTAAAATCGTTAAATTTGGGTTGTATGATAGATATTGTCTCTGTTGCCTCTGAACCGGATGGAGTTGGTTCTTTTGATGTTGAGGGTCTAGATGATGATGGGGGTAGCTTACTGCAGAGGGCCCTTACCTCTGCAGCAGAATAGTTGATTGGGTGCCAACGGATTATGTACTGAATCATGGTATGATTCCTGAAGGAATATTTTTTGTTAGGGTTCCCCCTGGACAGCTCAGCATCACAAATCAAACAAGTCACCTTCGCAGCGTTGACTTTTTTGAAACCCCTTGGGATTTTGTAGAACTGCCATACGAAGTGCTCTTTTGGTTTGTAGGGCTGATAAACTTCTTGCAGGAACTGCCTTGAGCCTTCCTCCTCTTCCTTCTCCTCCTCCTCTTCTTCTTGACCGCCAATGTGATCTTCTGGTGGTCTTTATGATGGTGGTGGTGGTGGTGGTGGTGGGGCAGATGCTCCAGCTGCTGCTGCTACTGTAGCCATTTTTAGGTAGAATATATTAGAGACAGATCTCCAAAAAGGTCTTCCTCAGTCAAAGGACAAAGTCAGAATAAAGAAAAAAGGAGGGGGCTTTCATCATTTGGAGAAAAAAAACTGTTCTGGACCAATGAGAAGTGTTATTTTCAAGTCATATAACCAGGGCTTTCATCATTTGGAAACCAAAAGGGTTTTTTCAGTGAATTTACTACGTTTTTTAAAAGCTAATTCCTAACTATAACTGGTGTGAAACCTATGGTTGTTTCAGTGAATATATATTTCAATATATATATATATACAATGAAAAACCAATGGTTTTAGGCCATATATAGTTAGGGATTTGCATTTACAAAACCTTATTTTACTCGCATAAAACCATTGAAATTCCATATATAGTTAGATGCGCTAACTATATATCGTGCACCCGCAATCCACTGCTGATGATGTCACATATTACATCATTCATGACATGGTCAGTGACATCACTGATGACATCACTGATGACAACATCCAGTGACTGTATGTTTCTGTAAAGTAAAAATATGTCTTACATATTGAAGAATGAGTGGATGTATAAATGTCTGGATGAAGGATTTAGTAGGTGCAACTGATTGTATGAGGGAGTGATTAAATGTGTCTCACTGAGTGCATGGGTTAGTGATTAAACTGTATTAATTTGTGCATCATTATATCTGTTGTTCTGAAAACTGCTGCATGTGTTGATCAGTAGCTATATGAGTAACTATATGGGTTATTGATTGGTTGCCCAAGTATTTGTATGGGAGACTGAGTATGTGTGTGAGTGGCTGGGAAATGTGTGACTCTGTGCATAGATGTGTGAACAGCTGATTCACTAGATGTATGGGTTCAAAACTGCATGTGGAAACAGCTGTATGGGTGGTTGACTGTGTGCATGAGTGTATTGGTGAGTGATTGGATATCTCAATGCTACATGTCAAAGTAAGTACATATGTAAAACACAGTACATGCGAGAGTTGACATATATAAATTACTGTGTTTAAGAGCCAGTGAATGTGTGAGTAGCTGCATGGATCATTGAAAACTTGTATCAGTGATTGTATAAGAGAGTAAATATGTGTTAGAATATGTTTCAATAAGTAAGGTGTGTATAACTGTATAGTTGAGGAATTGGAGGTGTGATTGATTCTTTGCATGACTGTCTAGGTGTATGAGTAACTCCATGGATTAGTGACAATCTGTGAATGTCTGTTTTCACTGAGTGTATCTAAGGTTATATCAGAGTCTGTAGAGGTTCATCGTATTAACACATGAATGATGTCATCTGTGATGTTGTCAGTGATGTCATTTGAGTTGTCATCAGTGAGGTCATCAGTGATGTCACTGACCATGTCATGAATGATGTAATATGTGACATCATCAGCAGTGGATTGCGGGTGCGCGATATATAGTTAGCGCATCTAACTATATATGGAATTTCAATGGTTTTATGCGAGTAAAATAAGGTTTTGTAAATGCAAATCCCTAACTATATATGGCCTAAAACCAATGGTTTTTTCATTGAATTTTCAAGGTTTTGTAAATGCAAATTCCTAACTATATATCGACTATAACCTATGGTTTTTTCAGTGAATTTCAATGGTTTTTTAATAGCAAATATGAAAAGCTTTAAAATGTCAAGTACGTGATAGATAAAAACTTTTTCGTGTTTATGCACGCTGATGTGCTTTGAACGCTGCCCCCCTCCCCTCTTTTCTCTTAGTAGTACTCTCTCTTTGCAGATAGTGAAGAGTAGTTAACGCAGGCCTTTACCCCCGTTGTAATCCGTCCTGCCTGCTTGTCTCTCCATTTGATTGATTATTATCCAAGCATTTACTGTTTTACAATTGATTCTCTTTGGTTCATTCTCTATTTACAAACAAGCACAAAGTCGCAATACTCTGTTTAGTCTTTGCAGATCGTGAAAAATCGTGTAAAAAAATAAAAGTAATCGAGCAAAATCAGTAGGCCACTAATTGGATCTCTTTTTGACCTCGCTAAAATAGAAATATTATAAACAACCCTTCATGAGAAATACGAAAATAGTGAGATGAACTGAGCTCCACACCATGAGGGCTGCAAGACAGCTCAGCTCCGTCACCCATCCCGCCCAAAATAACGACAAACCCTATGCAAATATTAAAAATATAGACAACACACCAGCAAAGAAACAGGGTAAAACATTTTATTACATAACTATTTACATAACGTTGGTTTATAAGATGATGTCAGTAGTGGACCGATGTGTGAATAGGTCGGAAGCAGCACAAGGCGCCAAGATCCGGATGGCAAATTCTGGATGTTGGGTGCCATAGTTCAGAGTTCTGAGTTTGAGCCTTTTTCAACGCCTGTGCTTTGTTGTTTCCCCTCCATCAAAAACAAAAAAAAAATATAAAACTGTGCAAAAATACAAAAAAAGTAAAAAATGTTTACAAAAGCAGTGCTTGTAAGACTGTCTGAAGCTTATTTCCACCTACTGCAGCTTCACTATTCTCAAAGTAAGTGAGGGTCGTTTGTGGACCTGACTGCATTTGAAAACAATGTTATATGGTACCTCCCTAAACCGCTTGACGGAGGCCCCCGAGGGGCGGTGTGATGGCACGGACTCGGAGAAGACGCTTGGCTCCGACCCCCTCCCCAAGTCTTATAGCACTGGTGTAGCCTGAGATCGCCCCCGATATAGGCGGCCGGCTCCCGGGGTCCGGCGGAACTTTTTGCCTTTTGATGACTCTTCTATTCTGGACTTTGTCCCACAATCCGTTTGACCTAAAGACACGCTGTAGTGGGGCGCCCCTTTACCGTTTTAGTTGCCATTCCGCCCGCTTTTGCTACACTGTGCCTCTTCCGCCATTCAGCTGTTTTCCGCCCGCTCTTGCAACTACAGCGTCTCGCTCACCATGTAGTTAAGTTGCTCCCGCTCTTGCGGTGCAGCGATAGGCGGCTGCCACAGGACTCTCAAAATGGCGGCCGGCTCTTCGGTTTTGGGCCTGGTCCACTAAAATGGCCCTGGGACACCTTGAAACTCGGACGCTTCCCTGATAGGGCTTGGGTCCCATTCTCGAAAGCGTCCCCTCAGCCGTCAAGATTCTACAAAAGTCTTGGGGGCCCCCGACTCCCGCAGGCTTCTGGTGGGGAGCGGCTGCCATGTCTGCTCGTGGAATGGCCACGACGGAGCTACGAGATGGTAGTGCTCTCATGCTGACGCCAGCTTTATTCTGAAACATCCAGAAACACTGTAGACTACCAATTCGATCAGTTCCGGTAGCGCCCCAACATGACCCGGAAGAGAAGAACTTGCCCTCCCCTCTTTGACTGATGGTTCTTGTTGCCTGTCCCCTCTGTTGTCATTTAACAGAACTTTTTGGACTGCTGAAAGGGGTTGTGTTCCGAACGCTGGTTGGTGGAGACATTTTGACTATATTCTTGACCTACGTTGTCGCGTAATGCGTTATATGACACGCCGCGTTAGCGCACCCGGAAGTGATCCGGGGCGCGGCGCGCAGCGCGTAACATAAGCATAACAGGTCATGTGACTTGTTAATAAATCTTTTCATTGGTTCATTTTACTTTTGTTATTTTAATGCTGAAAAGCTTGGTCATACGACCTAAAAATTACGCTTTTTATTGTTTTCGAACATTTTTTTTTTTTAAACATATATGTTATAATATTCCAGGCTAATGTACTTTCCCGGAAAATTTACAACTGTCCTGCAAGTAAAATATATTCCTTTTTCGAGAAAAAGGGCGTTTCTTCATTCCATGACGGAGCCGTTGAGTAAAAGAGACTCAGCCTGCTGTCTTAGTTGCCGATACGCCTGATTATCAGATTCTTATCGATCACTTTATGTTGCAGGAGTGGAAAACACAACTGCCCTTGACCATTTATCTTTACTACGTTCCTACATATTATACCTTTTATCCGTCATGTAATTGGACTGCTTTATTTCACTTGCCTTTTACTGATTCGAAAACAGTGACTAAAAGTAAAAACTTTACCAATGTAAATACTACTACCGTGTTTTGTTTTAAAAACCTTTATTGTGAAAATGTCAGTATACAAATACGGGCCTATAACCACGTGGGCCGGCCACGGAGCAAACTGAAATCGTATATGATGAGGAGACATTTACACTGTAGAGGAACGTAACGAGCGGGCCATTAGGTTGCAAGAACTAAGGTGTCTAACAGTTGCGGAATCGGTGGACGTACATTTTGTAATTAAAATAAGACAGGGCCACTTACAATAAAATTTTCTAGATATATATTTGCGGGCAAGGAGTTACGAGTCCCATTTATACCGGCGCCATTTTGGGCGAGGCCGGGCAGGTCCAAGATATAGTCAAAATGT
Source organism: Lissotriton vulgaris (assembly GCF_964263255.1). Classification (NCBI taxonomy): domain Eukaryota; kingdom Metazoa; phylum Chordata; class Amphibia; order Caudata; family Salamandridae; genus Lissotriton; species Lissotriton vulgaris. The sequence continues at coordinate 1,220,010,156 of NC_141685.1, read as the reverse complement.
CTCCACCAACAATCGTCCAGACCAGAACCCCTTTCGGCCCTTTATGCTACAAGATGGTGTCTTCCATTCAGAAAATAATGTTGGCAGCATTTTGAAAGGAAAGATAAACAGCCGTTCTCCTAGTGAGTCTCACATTGTTACATTTAGGAAGAATGTTGAAGAGTAATATGTGGAAAATCTGAAGCCATTTTTCTACAAACTCTCAATCAGCCTTGGATGGAAAAAAAAATCCGGAAGAATGTACAAACTGAAAACCAATTTTTGTCTGTATAGCATCAACAGCAACGCTTGAGTCAGCTTTGTGTCAAGCCGCCATTTTCATTCAATCAATAGCGTCCCCCTGCACACATTCAGGAACCTGGTCGTGTCTTCAGGTGAAACGGATTGTGGGACAAGAAGCAGAAAGGAAAAGGAAAAAAGTTCCGCCGGACCTCGGGAGCCGGCCGCCTATGTCATGGGCGATCTTTGGCCACACCAGGGCAATAGTGAAGCTGCAGCAGGTGCAAAAGAGCTTCAGACAGTCTTACAAGCACTGCTTTTCTAAACATTTTTTTGTATTTTTGCACAGTTTTATATATTTTTTTGTTTTTGATGGAGGGGAAACAACAAAAAACAGGCATTGAAAAAAGCTCAACAGTGCAGGGCGCCTTGTGCTGGTTCCGACCTATTCACACATCGGTCCACTACTGACATCACCTCATAAGCCAACGGGGCACCCCACACTGACTTTCGGCGCAGCATTGTAGGATGGCCACACCAGTGCGGCAACTTGCTGGACACCACCTCGGTGCCATCCGGATCTCGGAGCGTTCGAGTCACTGTACCGCAAGAGTGACCGGAACTCAGCTGGTCACGCCGTCTTTCGGCGCAGCATTGTAGGATGGCCATACCAGTGCGGCAACTTGCTGGACACCACCTCGGTGCCATCCGGATCTCGGCGCGTTCGAGTCACTGTACCGCAAGAGTGACCGGAACTCAGCTGAACACGCCGTCTTTCGGCGCAGCATTGTAGGATGGCCACACCAGTGCAGCAATTTGCTGGACACCAGCTTGGGCAATAGTGAAGCTGCAGCAGGTGCAAATAAGCTTCAGATAGTCTTACAAGCACTGCTCAGAACTCTCAACTATGGCACTCAACATCCAGGACTTGCCATTCGAATCTTGGCGCCTTGTGCTGGTTCCGACCTATTCACACATCGGTCCACTACTGACATCACCTCATAAGCCAACGGGGCACCCCACGCCGACTTTCGGCACAGCATTGTAGGATGGCCACACCAGTGCGGCAACTTGCTGGACACAACCTCGGTGCCATCCGGATCTCGGCGCGTTCGAGTCACTGTACCGCAAGAGTGACCGGAACTCAGCTGGACACGCCGTCTTTCGGCGCAGCATTGTAGGATGGCCACACCAGTGCGGCAATTTGCTGGACACCACCTCGGTGCCATCCGGATCTCGGCGCGTTGTGTTGCCTTCGGCCTATTCGCACATCGGTCCGCTACTGACGCCGCCTCACGTGCCAACGGATTTTCTACGCTTTTTGTAGCCCTATGCCGCATAACAGGTCATGTGACTTGTTTATAAAACTTTTCATTGGTTCATTTTACTTTTGGTTTCCTAAAGATGGAAGGCTTGGTCATATGACCTAAAAATAACACTTTTCATTGGTTTAGAACATTTTTTTTTCCCAAACGATGAAAGCCCCACCTTGTTTCTGGATGATTCAGACTGAAGCTGGCGTCAGCATGAGAGCACCACCATCTCGTGGCTCCGTCGTGGTCATTCCGCGAGCAATCATGGCAGCCGCTCCCCACCGGAAGCCTGCAGGAGTCGAGGGCCCCCAAGACTTTTGTAGAATCTTCACGGCTGAGGGGACGCTTTTCGAGAATGGAGCCCAAGCCCTAGCAGGCAAGCGTCCGAGTTCCAAGGTGTCCCAGGGCCATTTTAGTGGACCAGGCCCAAAACCGAAGAGCCGTCCGCCATTTTAAGAGTCATGTGGCAGCCGCCTATCGCTGCACTGCAAGAGTGGGAGCAACTCAACAACATGGTGAGCGAGACGCTGTAGCCGCAAGAGCGGGCGCAACTCAGCTGGATGGCCGCCACCTGGGGAGGCCCGTTCACGCTGCCTCCCCCACGCCCCCCCCCTTCCCCGGGCCGCCCCACGCCAATTTTCGGAGCAGCATTGTAGGATACCAAAACCAGTGCGGCAGTTTACTGGACATCACCTGGGTGCCATCAACATCTCAGCGCGTTCTGCTGCCTTGGGACTATTCGCACAACAGACCGCTACTGACGAGGCCTCCCTCCGCACCACCCTGGACGCCCCACGCTGTTTTTCTTTGTTGCATTGTAGGATCCCAAAAACCAGTGCGGCACCCAGGTGAGATCACCTGGGTGCCGTCCAGAACTCAGCACGTTGTGCTGCCTTGGGACTATTCACACAAAAGACAGCTTCTGACCATTGTTGCTTTTTTTTGTGAAAAATGTTTAAATGTTTTTACAGTTTTTGTTCCGTTCGTTATATTTAAAAGTTAATAAAGTTTTATAATCCTACTTTGTTGGAGTGTTTTTTTTTTTTTAAAAAGGGGTGAATGGGGCCTTGAATCGGGTTATTGTCATGTGTGGGCTTTGCAAGTGTACTGCTACAGGATCGGACATTTCAAACTCAAATGCACGTTCTTTTTCTTACCTTTCCGAAGCATGGAGCGCAATAGCAGGCAGAGAAAGGGTGATGCAAGTGTTGAACACTGCCTGGCCTGGAAGTTGCTGGCAGTGCCCCCCCCCCCGCCCGCTCCTGAAAGAGGACACACACACACCGCCGCCCCGAGTACTTCACAGATCTTTAAAAGACCATGCGCTTGTTCATGAGGCTTAAATGGTTTATCACCCCTTCTAGAACCCCTGCATCGACCCTCTGACGTTTCCTGGAAGAATTACCACGTAACACAATACCAAGCCTTGTCAGCTGAAACCCCCGAGGAATCGTGGGGCATATTATCAAGGGGGTTTATCTCCGCTTTTTTGGCTTTAAAAGCCAAGAAAGCGGAGATAAAATTATCTCCCTATTACCAAGCTGTCGCTAACACCAGTTAGTGACAGCTAAAAGGAGATAGCGACCATCTTGGGCCCCGCTTTGCATGTCAGTGATATTTATCACTAATGACATGCAAAGTGGGCGTGCCAAGATGTTAGCGACTGGAAACAGTCCCTAACATCGCTACCTCCTATTACCAACTTTTGGAGATATTCGCGCTAAGCGCGAATATCTCCAAAAGCTAACACCTGACCTGAGCAGTTCTTAGCCATGTTATCCAATGGGAGGTGGATAACATGGCTAAGAGCATTTGCTCGATAATACATGAATATCGCTGACTTTTCTGCGATATTCATGCATTGCGGCCGTTTTTTATCGCATTTGCGATAAACCTTGCTAATAGCAAGGTTTATCTGCGATAAAAATCGCCGATGTGCGGCGATAATTTTTGTCTCTAAACAAGTTAGAGACAAAAATTATCGCTAGTTGTTGGTAATATGCCCCCGGGTTTTTGCTTGCAGAAATCGGGAGGCGGGAGACTAGCACTGAAATCAGTAGTCTCACGCCTGAATCGGGAGGGTTGGCATGTCTGGATTCTCTACAGCTGGGGCCATAAACTACATCCGCAGGGGTAGGTGATAGCCTGGGACCAGCCTGGCATGTAAAATGGCTGCCGTGCACGACAAAACTGTGGCATTGGAAAAAAGGCAAGATGGCGCAGACAATGTTTATCAATAAGGATTCATTTATAACAAAATATTTTATCGCAGTGACAAATTGGCGGTCAACACTTCCTGATTTCCATCGAATCGAACGTTAACAGACGTCACGCAGCAAAAAAAAAAAAAGCTCACGCACAGCCGCTGGAAGAGATGTATCAACATATATGAGCCTCCTCAGCCACCCTCAGGAAACATAGGGGATTAGGATACGTCTCCCGCACCCCCTTATACCTAGTAATTTAATTAAAACGAAGCACAAAATGGCGAATTCCCTTTTCGCTACCAGTTTGCGGCCCAGTTCACGGCCCGTGAAGCGCTTCTACCGTGAAAAATCATTTTTTTTTTATTTTCCCCACGGGACCCTTTAATAACCCCAACAACATTCCTAGGGGGTCAAGAGGGGTATACCTTGCCCCCTTTCATTAAATTCCCCCTTCGTTTTTCACCTCTTCTTCTCTCTCGATCCTACCGAGAGATAAGATGGCGGCCGCTCCGGACTGTTCAGAATGTTGACAGACACCGGAGAGCCAATCAGCTTTCTGCACGCAAAGTTACGTTTCCGAAAAGTAAGCGAACCGGAGCGCAGTCCGGAGCGCTGTTACAGATATATATCTTCTTTTGAACGTTAATTTCTCAAAAACTACTGGAGCACATATATTGAGACCTAGCAAAGGCACATCGGGCTAACAGTCCCTACAATTTTGCCAAGTTTCGTGCAAATCCATTCAGCCGTTCGAGCTAAAAGTGAGTCCAACCGCCCTATGGAAATTAACATGGGAAAAACGCGTTTTGGGACCCCCCTTTTTTCTCGGCCCCCCCTCAACAAAACCCCCCCAAATTTTTAAGGGCTGCTCAGAAACAAAATGTGCCATTTTCCTGAAAATTTCAGCCGATTCCGTCCACAAACGCCAAAGTTATTAGACATAGAATTTTCAAAAATCCCATAGGGAATAAATCCTAACTATATATACCTACTGGCGATAGCCAGTAGGTAATATATATATATATATATATATATATATATATATATATATATATATATATATATATATATATATATAGAGCTTTTAAAACAAACACTCACTGATCTGATCACTCTGCACATTCAAGTCCACTGGGCCGGCATTGGTTTAACAGACCACAAGCTTCCTATTCAGTTTTTCACCCCCGCCCGAGCACCCAATACCAAGCTTACATACTATTTACATTGCAGCAATAAGCCAATCATGCTTACATGACACCAGGTATGAGCGGACACACACATAATGCCCCGGGACTCATGTAAACAAACAGAACAATGTATCCAAGGAATTAGTTGGATAACGTGTGATGCTATGTGAATATGTTAACACTGTCAACACCTTTAAGTAAGATATATTACGAGTACACAATATATGTTTTTATAATGTACCTGCTAAAACGTTTTTTGCAACAACAAGTGAAAAAAGACTGCCATGAATCTCCAATGTGCAAGTTATGAACTTGTCTATGTCAATGCATAGGGTGTGACCCTGAAACCATAGCAACAGCCAGTTTAAACCAGATTGTTAATTAAACCCATGACAACATGTATCTGTATATATGCTTCGTAATTTACAATGCAGATGTTAGTGAACAAGGCGGGAGCAAGCCGCCGAAATGTGTCTGAGCAGTAACTGAACATGTAATAAATCGTTTGGATTGAGATCCACGGAGTCAGCGCCTTGTTTGATTGGAAGTTTGGTGTGGTAAAGAATATATATATATATATGCACATGGGAGCTTGGGAGGAGCTGGTCCTGGGCCATGAATACCGCCATAACATTAGCAACAATTTGGTTGCGTGGTTTCGTTTTATAGACGATATTTTTGTTATTTGGCGTGGCAGTGAGGAGGATGCATTGAAATTCATTGAGAACATCAACATAAATGAACTACATTTGAGATTCACAGCAACATTAAGCCAAGAAAGTGTGACTTTTCTTGATACAGAATTGTATATAAAGGGCAACCAGTTAGAGCCTAGGATTTTTCGGAAAGCAACTGCTAGCAACAGCATACTGCACGCAGATAGCGCACATCCGCCTCATTTAATATCTAGCATCCCTTACGGGGAGATGCTGCGATTAAGACGCATTTTCAGCAACCCATGCGATTAAAAGAAAGCACAGGATGAGAGCATTAGCCGCTTTTTGGAGAGGGGTTATTCGAACCAAGTACTACAAAGGGCTAAAGATAAATCCATGGCTCTTTCTCGGGAGGAGCTGCTGACTAGAAACAGTGATAGGTCAGATGAGACAGCAGACAACCCAGCAGATGAGACTCCTGGTAATAACAATAGTTTTAGAGTTTTTACTGGATATAATAGACAACACCAACAAATCCGAAAAATACTTAACAAACATTGGCCTTTGGTTACCCATGATTCTGTCATAGGCAACATTCTCCCGAAACAAGTCTCCCTCACATTCAGCAGGGCACCATCACTTCGAGATCATGTGGTGGTCACGAACTCCAAACCCTACACTAAATCAACCTGGTGGGAAAAGAACAAAGGCTTTTATAGATGTAAAACCTGCAAGGCCTGTAGCCATGGACAAAACACAAAAAACTATAGGGACGGATTCACCAATATACAGCATCCCATTACTCAGGTGTTAACATGTAAAACCGAGTATGCGGTATACATAATGGAATGTCCCTGCGCACTGAAATATGTGGGCAGCACGAAGAATGCTGTCCACATTCGCATTCTTCAACATTTGCGGGCCATTGCTAATAGCGACAACACCTATCCAGTGGCCCGCCATTTTAAAGAATGCCACCACAGTGACAACACCCAGCTTAGATACTGGGTGATTGATTCAATTATGAACAGCAAGAGAGGGGGAGACAGAGATACAAAGTTGAGGAAATTGGAGACTAAATATATCTTACTCCTCAATACGAAGTCATCAATGGGCCTCAACATTACGGAGGACTTATACACATGTTTGCCCTGAAATAACTGCAAATGTTACCTTTAAGATCAGCAGGAATTATCCACATGGGTGTTCCCAAACCTAAATTCCCCTGAGGGAAAAGATTGTGGGTACATTAGGTGGAGAGAAAATAGACTTTGTCAATTTCAGTTTTCTTAAATCTGAGGATGTTGTAAACTATATGAAATCATTGATCATTGGGGAGCACAAATAGAAAATATTTAGATTGTGGTGGATCCTAAAATCCAGTCAATCTAATAGTATTATTCGTTACACCAAAATATATTCATATTTTTTCACTTTCTATTACTGAAGAAGACTATGGAAAACAACATGTAATCAGGTCAACAGGCAAGATCATTGACCAGGAATTACAGTGTGGCAGGATATACCCTAGCATCCATGTTTTCACTATCCACTGAATAGGGTATTTGTTGTTTAACATACAGATATGTGTTGGAATTAGGACTGTCATAGTTATAAGATCAAAACAATACAAAATATTGCACAATTTGCGGTTTTTGCACATTTAAATGCGATTTTTACATATATAATTGCGTCATTTGCACAATAGATGAGCGTATTTGCACAGTCTGGTACAATACCAAAAAACAGCACTTGCACTTTATTATTGACAGTTTTCAATTTGATTTACGATATGTGATACCCTACAGTGTGAAACAAAATGTAAAATTTGAATTTTGTATTTTACAAATAACTGTCAGGATGAAACGATACAATGCCATCAATTAGATGTTTTTACATATGTATATATATTATCATGCAGAGGTCAAAAAACTTTTTTGATTTAGCAAAACAAGTATTTTACTAGGAATACATATGGAGCCTATGTACAGTGAATGAATATCCACATGTATACAAATATTTATTTGTATGCAGAATATCTATGCAATCAAAACAGAGAACCTCTTATATATTAATTCTTTGTCAACATATATTTAAGCATTAACTGAGATCCCACATTATATTGGTATTTGACAGATATTTGAACTTATGCCTTCCATCAAAATATCGGAGCTGAAAAAGTTTATTTAAAACATTTCATTATGTTTTCTATGTCTATGCTTCAGACTTTCACATGTGCAACCAATTTACCTATCACTGGCACTTTAAAAGGTGGACACCGACAAACAAACATTGTCATTTGAACAAGGCTCGTGCGAGCTGAAACGTCATAGACTGTTTTTCTGCACTAAATAAATAAGAAACCTTATTGGTCCGTGTCCGGTTGGTGCTTTGCCTGGCTGGTTGCTACTTCCAAGACAGGCAGGACGGCGGAATACACGATATATATATATATATACCAGGATGCTCGCTGTTTAAAATACGCCCATTGGAGGGCTGGACAATTAATTGAAGCACCGATATGGTCAAGGTAATTGCAGCACTGCCCCCTTAGATGCGCCAAGCTCCACCTCTGAAGAAGACCGTTGCACTGTCGAAATGCATTAGGAACTGACACGGAGCTTTTAATAAAGCAGCTGAAAAGAAACGCGATGTGTGTGCGACTCGAATCTTTCCTCTGAAAGGTGTTAACAGTTTATAACGGCTTGGTCTGGCCGTGGAACACCGCACCGCCCAGAAGAGCGCCGCAACTGCCTGAATCTGACCGTCTGAGTTTCCCGCCGCAAGGCTACAGGGCAGCGGCAGCCACCATGGACTGGACTATGGTAGAGGTCCCAGCGGTTACGAAAAAGAACTGTTGGGGAATCGCGTCAGCATAAGTATGTGGCAAAATCCATCTCCCATTGAAGGGAAATCATCATCGGCGGCAAAGCAACTACAGTGACCAGGATGCTCGCTGTTTAAAATACGCCCATTGGAGGGCTGGACAATTAATTGAAGCACCGATATGGTCAAGGTAATTGCAGCACTGCCCCCTTAGATGCGCCAAGCTCCACCTCTGAAGAAGACCGTTGCACGGTCGAAATGCATTAGGAACTGACACGGAGCTTTTAATAAAGCAGCTGAAAAGAAACGCGATGTGTGTGCGACTCGAATCTTTCCTCTGAAAGGTGTTAACAATATATATATATATATATATATATATATATATATATATATATATATATATATATATATATATATATATATATATATATATATTATTTTTTTTTTTTACATACACAAAAAAACTTTTGGGACATTTTCATAATCCAACAAATAACTCAGCCTAGACGTGGTCACTGTTCTGTATTAGTATAATAAGGACATACCAAGGGCTAGAGGTACTCAACAGGTTACTATAAAAAAAATTATTAATTTAAAATAAAAAAGATAAAAAGCTATGATATTCATCTTTAAACATGTGTGCGACTGAGTTATCAAAATTGTGTTACGTCAAAACAAAAAAATAATGTCACACTATTTTATCCCCATTTTTTTGTATCAATACAAGTCAAGTCCCATCAGAAGAAGAAGATTTGGAAGGCCAGCGCCAAAAAGGTAAGTGGCGCAGCAACCAATGCCACAAGAAATGGGAGGACCTACAATGCTGGACCAAGAAGTCAACTTGGCCAGTCCTCTCAACATTCTAAGCATATGCACTGCACCCTGATCCCCCTAATGGCCCTCATACTTGTGGTGGCCTATCCCCAGCTTGATGATGCAGCTGAAAGCTCCTTAGCAGCATGGAGGGGATACGTTTTCTGTGTTAACATAGATTTAACATAAGTTTGTTAGATTTTATAAGGAACAGTTGTATTTAACAGGCCAGAAGTTTTAGTTGTGTCAGGTGTGATACTCTGTCACAATTGTGAAGGACGTAACATCCCCTCTATTACAAGTGACCTAGCATAAAATGCACTTATGATTCAATGGATGCTCCAAACTTCACATTTGTGAGTTAGTATTATAAACAATAAATATTAAAACTGAAGATTAAATGAAAAAAATTCTGATTGAAAACATATTTAAATTATGTTTTTATGAACTGTTTATTGAAAAATAAATTCTATAGGCATACATTTTTGAAGAAAAAAAACAGACAAGAATGTGAACATATTAGTGACAGGGTGACCAGAAAACATTAGTTTGATGTCCTTTGTTATGTCAAGATCAAAATTTAAGAATTAAAAAGTATAAAATCCTTAAAGGGCTTTTTGCAGATGGAATGTTCCATCATAAAAGAAAAATATATTTTGTCCAACCTATTCCAAGAGCAATATTTTATAATGCACATGGAATTTAACAGATGGAAATTCAGTCACTTATATGTTGGAGTATCCCATCTGTAAACCTCAAAATTATGCACAATAATTGACTCATTTAGAAATATTTGAAATGTATCAAAGGTAAAAAAAATCTAATTGTAAAATGCATTTTGAATTTTAATTTTAAAAATGTATATGAATCAATGTTTTCCAAAATTTACTGTCATATTGCATCCATTTTTGACTAAACTGAAAGACAGATTATTTTATTATTTCATTTTCTTTTTAATGGTAACACACACTAAAAATAATTGAAGATGTTGTAGAGATATTCTTTGACTTTTTCCTATCATACTAAAGTGGATTAAACATGTATCGACCCTATGTATTTGATTATGCAACAGAAGTAATTGAAAACTAAAACAATATAAGTGAAAACATAGGGAATTATACATTAATACACAACTCAAGTACTGAATCAAACATTTAACTTACTTTGTTTTAATATATTCAGTTCATTCAATTAAGTTTTACCATTGTGAAATGACCAAAAACAAATACTGGTTCAACATTACAATACTTATTACCATACATAGATTTATATTGATATCTATGAAAATAAATACAAATCTGCTTTTTTGCCTTGAACAAACAATGTGCAAAAGATTTTTGTGTTATATTACATTTTTGTAACATAAGTAACCCTGGGCAAAGCACTACGCTACGCTCGCATAGTTTGCGAAGTTTACGCAACTTCGCACTACGCACACTGCACTTAGCACAGTGCAAACATGTGTAGCGTAGTGCAACATTTGCTTGCTCGCGGTCCTCAACGTCGAGTTGGCGACCGCGAGCAAGCAAAATTACATCCTTGCGAGACTTTTCCCTTGTTCGTGATCAGCAACATCAAGTTGCCGATCACAAGCATGGAAAATAACCCTCCGGGCGAGATTCTTAATGCGGGGAGGTTAGGTTTCTCATTGCGAGTGGTCGCGCATGCTTGCGACCGGTCGCGATGAGAAACTACCAGTCCACGTTGAGAAAGCTGCAGCTCGAGTAAAAATCTACTCGAGTGGCAGAAAAGTACAGCTCGCACCGTGCAAGATGCGGTTTTCAATCATTGCACAAAGCGAACATGCTACTACGCAGTTTGTGTAGTGCTACGCATAGCGCGTGTAGTGCGAAGTGCACTTTGGGCAGCTATGCGTAGCGCTACTTCGTGAACTACGCCCACCCCTAAACATAAGTGCACTATTCAAAGCAACAAATCAGAACCATTCAGAAGTGTGAACGGATCCTGGAGAGAATAGTAAGACAAATGATCAAAAGAAAATTAGAAGCTATGATAGATAATTACAAAACTGTGACCAAATGGTTTCTGAAGATGTTCTCTTCATGCAGGAGATAACGATAAACATAAACCAAAATGTAAAAGATTTGACACAGGTGAAATATAAAACTTTAGAACATGTTTCAAAAAAAGGAATTCAAGATCAATTATATTCACACAGATACTGTACAACTATTTTATATGTGTTTATAGCATCTTCAGTAGCAGGTGAAGGAGATGTTGGCAAAGAAGGCAGGGAAGCAGATTTCCACTGAGTTTCAAGTGGAGAAACATCAGACACAGATGGGCAAGTGGCAAGGAGGCTGAGGGGACTGGAACGGAGACCACACACCATCATCTTCATTGGAGGCCTTCACAAGTGACCATTCCCTAGTGATGATGGACCCTACCAGAACTGTAAAAACCTCATCCTTATCAACCAACCAGAGACACATCTCCACCCTTCCTCCCGCCTTTCCCATGTTGGACAGACCTGAACCCCTGAACCCCTAGGAGGGCTAGGGTCTCCTTTGCCACATGCAACTCACCTCCTGCCCCTAACACCCTGGTTGCGCTGAGTGAGGAGGCTATTGACTTATTACGCAGCATCTCTCTAGGCCAGAATGCGATTGTGAATGGATTCCATGGGGTCACCTTCCAAATGCATTTATGGATTCCATTCACAGTTCAATGTCTGACATGCAGAGATTTCTTGCTAAAATAGCAGCCTACTCAGTCAACCTAGACTTCCAACCTGCCTAACCTTCTGTCTCAACTCAGGTCCTTTCTATATCCCAAATCCAAACTCCCAATGCAATCCCAAGCAAGCACACTCATTTCTTTGTAGGCATCGACTTTAACAGGCACAAGCAGCATTATCACACACACACATAAACACAAACACACAAATAAACACAACAAACACACAAACAAACATTCATTATTAAAACTTTACCCACAAGTACAATACCCACAAGCACCTCTACCGCACCCTTAACCACCACCACACCCACAACAACCATCTCACACACCACAACCACCACAACACCCACAAGCACCAAAATCACCACCACCATCACAACCACCACCATACCAACAAATAGCACAGACCCCACAACACCCACAGCCACCATTGCACCCAGAAGCACTACAACCACCACCACACCCACAACCACCACCACACCCACAAGCACCACCAAACCCTCCACCAAACCCTAAAGCACTACAACCTTACCAACCACCACAACAATGCACTCATCAAAATCAACAGACTCAGATACAAGCACCTACACACACAACAATCCCAACCAAAAGGCAATCCATACATTCACCAGAATATCACACACTAGCCAGAAAACACACTCCCAACATACAAAACAAGCACCATACCCAAATGCAACTTTCAAGCATACAGACACATGCACTTTGCCCACTCCAGCTCCCTCCACCTCCACAAATCAATCTTCCAGCACTGCTCCTACACTTACTCCTCCTTCCAAATGCTTCTCTCCAACTGTCCTTGAACCTGTAACAAACCTAAACCCACCCCCCCCCCCAAGAAAAATCCTTGAGGTGCCTCCTATGTGTCCAATAGATGTCCTTTCCTGAGGTGGCTATCCTTTGGACTATGTTTAGGAGGCAAGTTATGAGCAACAAAGCCACAAGGTATTGTTGTGGAAAACACTTTTTTTCGTATTTGTTTTGTTTGAAAAAATACTTAAGAGAATTATCTCAATTATAAATAAAAAAATATAATTTTACAACATTTGTAATAACATTATTATTCATTTATAAATTCATTGATTATTAAACATGTTAAGTATGAAAATATGAAATACGCATTCTTACTAACATTGAAAACAGAAAATAGTAAAGATGTTTTCTAATTACATAATTGTAAAGTCCAAACATAAGGAAAAAAAGCACCAGACATTATAAATTTGGTGGAGGCATTCATCATGATAATGGACACTTACACCAAAAAAAAATAGAAAACATTTATTTTATCCAGGTGTGTTTATTTTAACTTAATAAGTGAAAAAATAAACACATACTCATTACACCTTTAAAAAATAAATAGAATTCAATAAAATACAGAAAATGCACTAAACAAGGGAAAATGTGACATACATATATCAAAAATATGATTTAGGTTGAGAACTGCCGTTTAATTTAAATTATTTTGTAAAAAAATGTTTTACCTTATCTGGTACAATTACTGAATCATGCTAAATTTAAATTATTCCCAAAAATGTGTAATACATATGTTTAAAATTTGATAGTTTACGAAAAATAAGGAAAGACACCTGTAAGAACACATTACGAACTTTGATTATAATATGACACTTTGTGTAAGGCCTGATTACGAGTTTGACAGTCTGGGAACTGCAATACCCATGGTTGTGGTTGGACCGTTGCAATCTCAGCCGTCCAACTGCCATGTTCTAAGATTTTCCTTTTGCTTTTGCAAAGACTGCTGGAGAACCACCGACACCTCCATCCATCCATAGACTGCTGTGGTTGGGGTCAGCAAAAACTGGCTGACATAGGGCGGTACAGAGGAGTTTACCACTGTCTATGTTATGAGTTGGTTTTCCGACAACCCAACCACAGCGGTTGGACCGCCAGCTGCAAGTAGGCAGAATCAAAGGTTTTGTGGTGCATACCCATCCTGTTCTTCACATCAGAGTTCGACATGGATCCCTTTCTAAAGGTTTCCGCTTTATAGCAGCATTGTCACCCTGAAGAATATGACTCTGTTTACTGCGATATACAGGTAAGTCCATTTTGTACTACATACCCTTTGAGTGGACTGCCCAGAGTTGGGCCAGACTCCGGTAATGGGTAGGTGGTACTTTTTCACATGTATCATGCATATGTGTATATTTGACACATGTGTAATCGAAATATACACACAGGTATTGATAAAAATGGAAAACCATTGATCACCGCAAAGAAGACAGCTGCTGGCTCTGCAGTCAACTCGTAATACAGCAGTTGGAAGACCGCCGGTGCTGCAGTCTTATAGACACCGCAGCTGTGGCATTCAGGTGGTCGAACTGCTAAACTCGTAAGCAGGCCCTAAGTGTCCATTATTATGATGAAAGCTTGCACCAAATTTGAAGGAAAAATATTGTTAATACGTGTATTTACATACATTTCTCAAACAACAACATTACACACACATATGCATCACACACTAGAAAAAAATGCACTTGTCCAGGGCAAATATAAACAGACAATTCAAAATAAAATAAGTAAAAAAGAACCTTATCTTTGATTCAGGGGACGCAGGTTGATTTTCTTCGAGGTCAATCAGTAGATCTTGGAAAATCGGCTTCATGATGGAAAGGGAAGTGGAAAAAAGAAAATAAAGCTTAGGTTTCTACCTTAAATTCCTCCTAAGCCACTAACTTAAGTGTGAAGGTTTACCCGCCACACTTATCTCAATGGGAAGGCACATCATGATTGGACACAAAGAAATATTGGCTGAACTCTCTCTAAAAACTGCTTTTGCCTGTGAATCCATCAATGAAGGAGGAAAATTCTGGTGGAGATGGCATGACGGACTAACATCCATAGACCCAACAGCATCTAAATTGAGTGGCGGACTACATAGTAGGCAGACGGAGTACCCAACTGAAGAGTGATGGGGTAACCAGATACGCCATGATCTAAATCAGGCCCTCTGTCTTCAATGAGTTGTTGTCACTGGCCAGTACCCCAACTTTTAAAACTGTTCAAGCATCACTGTACCACATAATATTTATTCACCACGATCACTGTTTTACAGGCCATAAAAGGCAGATAATGGCTGATGAAGGACCTCAAAATGCAGTCTGCCCAATCTCTTTGCTCTGCTTGGTGCATTTTCAGATGCATGGAAAAAGAAATGTAAGAACATTTTCTGGACCCTTTTCAACAACTGTCATAATTATTGTGGTTGTAATAATGGGAAAACTATGCTTAGCTGCTATGTTACAAATTCAAACATTACTTTAATCCAGTGTAACACGAGTGGAAAAACAAATGTAGTTTATTAATCAAGAGGCATGACACGGCAAACAAAACAATTGTAGTTCTGATTACTCAAAAGAACATTGTAGTAACAAGAGCACACATTGACTCCTAGGGGCCCATTATGATGACGGCTGGACTTTGTCCACCCGTCATCCTATCATGGATAGGTACCGCCTGCCATAAGGGCGGGGGTCCCGTGTCTGGCATTAGGATGCACCCGCCACAGTGGCGGGCGCATCCAGCATTCCTAACATTGTGTCGGGCGGTGCACTCAGCACCGCCCACCACAATGCCAGGAAGGCATGCTGTGCACTTACATGCACAACATGGCAGGCACCGCGTGGTGCCTGCCATGTTGTGCATGGAACTGCGGGGGGCGCCATAGGTACCCCCCATGTGCACCCCCTACCTTCCAAAGTTCCTGGGGGCCCGCAACGTTTCTTCTTATTGAGGTGGGTGGCTTGTAGTTTCAGTAGCGGCCTTGTTGTTTCGTTGTAAGTAATTTTTCTTTTTTAATAAAGGAAACATGTTGCACAGTTCACAAAATTTTCTACAACCTTTGAAATCAATCTGCAATATTTATTCAATTCACTATGTAGCCCAGTAGTCTGCCAATAGGCCTTTCAGTCATTAAGCCCGGAGATACTCATGGCTGCCTGAAACAACTGTTTCTGTGGTGCCTTTTGAATTTTTACATCATTTGTGACATTGATGGCATTGGATTGAAATACAAAATGGTTTTTTTGGGGGGTTATTTTACTTATTTCTATGTGTGTTAACTGCCATTGTTGGATGTGTGTGGCTGTAATTTGCAAACCTTTTTTTGCCCTGTGAATTTTTTATTTTTGGCATTGTTGCATTAAAGATGTGTTGTTTAGCATGCCTCCTTTGTCTGGCAAATGTGCAAGTGTGTTTGTATTAGTGGGCCGTGTTTTCCTTGGCTGAGCCTCCCCATGTGGCCAGGAGCCATTTTGCAAAATCTGTGTCCATATAGGCCTGCTTGAGATCATTGTTTTCCAAGCCTCCTGCTAGATGCATTTCGACCATGTGGCTGATAGCCATTTTGTGAAGGCAGTTAGTGTGCTTTTGCCATGTATGCCTACATATCTGTCTTCCCTTTGTTCCCCTTGGCTTATTGCATTTCATTGTCATTTGTCAGCTGCCGCTCCTTAAGGGCTGCATCCCACGTGATGCACAATGCCAAACCGTTACATTTGTTTTTTTGTTGTTGTCCTTCTTCTTTCCGATCCTTTTTGAGTGTACTACTGTAGTGTACACAGTACATCATGAAAGCCCTTGTTGTTGTCAAAATCTCACAAATGGTTACACTGTATTGTCAATTGTTTTAATAACTGAGGTAATAACACTAACAAGTGTGACCACACACACTAAATTATATTGTATTTTGTTAGAAAGGGGGTGGCATGGTGCAGAGCGGGAAGGCCAAACTCTTGAGGACATGTGTGAAGCATCCACGCAGTACACACAGACAACACTCAAGGCACACTACAAAAAGAGACCACACCAGATTAGGTGAAAAAGAATAACTTTTGTATTGGGTCAAATATGCAATAGTAAACACAGTGGTCACAAGGCTGTGCCAACTGGCGCCAGGGCAATATAAACAAGGGAATTACTTGCAGGATAAATGGAAAAAAGAAGGTAAGTCCATCAGTGTCACTGTTGCAATTAAAATATAAGCATTAACATTTGGCAAATCCATGCAGTGGACACAAATCACGAGGCCTTAGACCAGAGGTCTTCAATCTGTGGGGCGCGACCCCCAGGGGGGTCGTGGAGTCCTTGGAAGGGGGTCGCAGATTCTGTCGGAGCATGCAGTTCCTGGCGTTGGGCTGATTGAGGGTGCTCACGGCGGAGGCCGAGTTCACACTGAGGGGTGAAAAACATCAAAGCCTCACTAACATGTAAATGGTCTTTTAAAGACCTGTCAAGTACTCGGGTGTGGCTGTGTGTGTGTACAATCCTGTGATCTACCACATACCAGGCTTACATGCCAGGAACTATCACAAGGAATCTGCTGCCCTTCGGGCCTGCAGGAAGGGTAAATTAGGATTTTGAACACAATTGCTTCAAAGAATAGCAGTTCCTTTTCTGCATGATAGTATCAAGAGCAGAAAGGGTGTGACTAATGATTGATTATTTTGTGAAACAAAATCACAATTCACATGTGCTACCTAAATTAGATATGCAGTAATTTTAATTTTAGTCCTCATTTTGAAATTATATTAATGAAAAGATTCACAATTTAGTTGCATCGGGTTTCGTTTCGTTCCGGAAAGGAAAGGTTGACAAATAGAAGTTTAGATTAATTAAAGATTGTTTCTCCATTTCTGCTGCTCCCAAAATGGAAAACACACCTCTCAGGAAGTTGGAAATCATGGAAACTCATATTAGGTCATCTTTGGTCTATCTCCCAGTGTTTAGGGTAGCTAATATTTGCAGTTAGTGGTAGTATGTGTTCGTCTAAAGCACCTTCTGGTGTCCTTTTAGGCAACAAAAACTTTGAAGAAAAATAGGCTGACATATGGCTTATTTGGGACCATTCTGTTTTTCCTGCATTTCTTTTAAATGTATTCACGTCTTGAGGAAGATGATCACTGCTTTTGTTACAATTGCATACTGCTCATATAAAGGAAGCTTGTTATATGCTGCTTTTTATGAGCGGGCTTCACAGCGCAGCTGTCGCCAGACAAATGTGAGCATCTCTACAGAGGTTTTGGCTCTGCCCACATTTTGAGAGCCAGGAGTACAGTAGGTATTGGAATTATTTCGCTTTTTCAAGAGAGACTCCCTGTAATGAGAATTCCTCGTTTACAGCTTTTCTTGCTTCTTTACTATCGATTGAGAACTGAATATGTTGTTCTGTAAAGAAATAGATGGGTTTTAGATTTGTGAATCTCCAATTCTTGCTATTTTCTTTCACAGACTTCTATTTTGCTGTTAATCCCGTGTTTATACATCTATCTTGTCGTTATTTTATGTTGTACAGATCCTTTATGCAAGACCTCTAAAGGCTATTTTTTTCCGTGAGCCACAGTAAAGGAGTTGGAAGATTGCCTTGTATATTTAATATTTGGAACTCTAGGCCTAAGAGCCTGTGATATCTAGTGCCTATACATTGCCTTTTTTTTAGATTTAAATATGTTTTTATTCATCAAAAGGAGTAAAGGTTAGATGGATTGATGAATAATGGATGGATGTGTGAAAAAATGGGTAGATGAATGATGGGTGAATGGATGGATGAAAGGGTGGATGGATGAAGGATGGATGTATGGATGGAAGGATGAAAGGGTGGATGGATGGAGGATAGATGTATGGATGGAAGGATGAAAGGGTGGAAGGGTGAAGGATGGATGGATGGATGATAGGATGGATGGATGTAGGATGGATGTATGGATTGATAAAAGGTTGCATGGATGAATGATGGGTGAATGGATGTGTGAAAAGGTGGGGGGAAGAATGATGGGTGGATGGATGTATGTATGTATGGATGAAAGGGTGGATGGCTGAAGGATGTATGTATGTATGGAAGGATGAACGGGTGGATAGATGAATGATAGATGTATGGATGGAAGGATGAAAGGGTGGATGGAAGAAGGATGGATGGATGGATGGAAGGATGAAAAGGAGGATGGATGAAGGATGGATGTATGGAGGGATAAAAGGTTGCATGGATGAATGATGCATGGATGGATGTGTGAAAAGGTGGGGGGATTAATGATGGGTGGATGAAAGGGTGGATGGATGGATTGATGAAAGGGTGGATGGATGAAGGATGGGTGTATGGATGGGAGGATGAAAGGGTGGATGGATGTATGGATGCATAAAAGGTTGCATGGATGAATCATGGATGGATGTGTGGAAAGGTGGGTGGATGGATGGATGGGTGGATGGGTAAAGGATGTATGTATGGATTGAAGGATGAAAGGGTGGATGGATGAAGCATGGATGTATGGCTGGAAGGATGAAAGGGTGGATGGATGGATGTGTGAAAGTGTTGGTGGATGAAGGGTGGATGGATGTGATGAGGTCTAACAGGTGCATTTATGGTTGTCAAAAGTTGATAATGAGGAGTACCAGTTTCTAGAAACTTTTGTCAGGAGGGGGTCCTTACGCCTAAAAAGGTTTTACAAGGGGGTCTCTGCATCAAAAAGTTTGAAGACCTCTGCCTTAGACATAGATGATATGGAGGCCCAGGAGCATTAAGGGACCATTACCGTGAAACATGAACCTGTGGCATCTCATGCATCCTCCCTGGCCACGTAATCCGGCCAGGACCTGGAAAGGAAACAGGCTTGCAGGCCCTTAGGCATAAAGCCTTAGCACCAAACATAAACCTGTGGGCATAACCCTTAGCTTAAAAGCAGTAGGCTCAGTAATTGTAAAATTTGCTATAACCATGGACCTCAGCATGCCAGTCAGCACATTAGCATTGGTCTAGATTATCAGCTTTGATGCAACATGAGGCGGAACTCCAACGCTGTAGACCTGCAGGGGTGAGCATCCCCTGTAACATGAGGGATGAAACAAACAGTGGTCAGGCGCAAGTCACAAGGCAAGGACCTGTGGGTATGGATGATACTAACAGAACTGTATTAGGACAGGCACCGTCTAGCTAAACATGAGGCAGGGCCATGAAGCCTCACGATGAGCTCACTACCACCTTGTTAGCTTAGAGCAATATGCCAGTCTATGTCACCCCAGACCTAAACCTGTGAGAGTAGGGGCATCATGCGGGGCAGAGGCACAACCTGCCTTCCAAAACAAACATGTCCACTGTAGGGGGGGGTAGTCCTGGGCGTCGCAGCACCTAGGGAGCCACCCAATCAGTGCCTCTCAGTCTAAGGAATGCCCATGTGACATCCGCCCAGAACCAAACACGGGCAGCTGGAGTCCCCTCTGGGTCCCTGAGTATCACCAAGAAATGACGTGGCCCACAGAAGAATTCTGGCCCCGGGGGAGGGCACCGACAATGTGCCCCAGTGCCCCCTTCCCCACTGGTTCCCTAAAGAGCCCCCACTCACCAGGCTCTAGGGGGTAGGCTATCGATGTCTTCTCACAGGGGACAGGCACCGGTATTGCCTCGACTGTCTCCTGCCTCCCCAGGACCTCTCCGGGCCTCCACTCACTCTCGGTCGGCCTCTGTGCAGCAGGAAGGAGGCTTCCCCTCCTCTTGGAGCCCCCAAGATGAGGCCTGCACCGGCCTCAGCTTCCTGATTCCTTCTGAGCCTCAGGGCCAATCAGGCCCGGCCCTCGGGAGGTGCGCCCGCCAAACCCAGCGCACTCTCTGGGGGTGCAGCAGCCTCCACCAATGGCTGCGCGGCGCTGTCAAGGGCGGGGCAGATGATGCGGCCGGTGCCCCTGTCATGTGACGGCGGCCCTCTCGGCTTCTCAGGCCCAGTGCGGGCCCTCCCAATTGATCGTGGCTCACCTTTCACTCAGGGGTCGGCGGCGGTGACTCTTGACCACAGGGCTTCTCTGGAGATCCCCGGGCCGCAGCGGTGAGTTCAGGCGGCAATTATGCGGGGTGGGCACCCGCTCATCAATTGTTCATGAAGCGGGGTAGGCAACTGCAAAAGTTTTGAAATACACCAAGGGCACCAACACACGCATGCAAAAGCGCGGCAGCACGCGGGGTAGGCACCCTTGGCGCTTTTAAGTAGACAATTCTTCCTGGGCACTCGGCGCTTGCGAATCCCTGCTCCTTCCTCCTGGGATAATCTAAATTAGGTGCCAGCAAGCGGCAGAGGCGAGCAGCCTCACAAAATGACGCTGCAGTCCCTGGCTCCCACCTCGTCTCTCAGGCGGCGGCAATACAGCGCTCCAACTACAGCGTCAGCGAGGCACTAGGGCCCAGAGGCACACAGTTCCACACAGCACGGCAGCGCCCACGCTCCTCACCTCCTTCTTCTTGAGTAGCATTCATATAGAGCGCCGCAGAAATCTGCTCCTCACCTCTGGTGCCGGGAATATAGCGCTGCACTCACCAAGCGCTAGTCAGCAGGCCAGCTTGGGACCAGAGATAGTGCTCTTCTTCGCTGGGACTCTGAATATAGTGCTCCTCCCCTCCTTCTGAGCGCACACAAAAAGGTGCTCCCTGGCAGTCAGGTAAAGCGCTCTTCTCTTTAGGCGCTTTTAGGGGTAGCGCTCGTGTGGCACACGGTCCCACCAGCCTCAGGGACCTAGGATGACGCTCCTTCTTCAGGGGCCAGGTAGCAGAGCAGTAGGCACTACTGGGCAAGGTCAGCAGTCAGTGGGTACTCATCAAGACAGGGCGGTAGGCTTTAGATACCATCCACACTGTAGAGTGGCACTCCTCCTGTACAGCAGCCTGTACTCCTGCAGTGGGGCTTTCACTAGCCCTGGGGACAGCATAAAGGTTTTAGTTGGGTGCAGGGTCCAGGACACATGCCCAAGTGGTGGTACAACTCTGGCAGCAGGTCCCCTCACGTTCATGTCCCTGCTCTGTCTGAGCACATGGTGACACAGCCCACTTATTTATGCGCCCCTCACCCCACCCACCAGGCAGGGCCAGAAGCTTCTAGAAGCCTCCGGGGAATTGATTCTAACTGTTTAGGGGGAGGAGTGGAGGACCCTGGGTGCCATGCTTTCTCTCCAAAAGCAGGGATGGCTGGGAACCGAACATCTAGACTGCTAAACATAATGCAGTCAGGTGGCATCACACACAGCCATGGCATCCATTTTAAATGCAGCATGTTACCAGGGTGCATTTCTACAATGGGGGGGTTAACAATTGCGCACACCATTGCAGTACATTTCCTAGGACATCTCACACCACACATGGCCTATACAGCTTTCTACCATGGAGGAGACTTCCTAAAACAGGGGGGTTGAAAAGCGAAAAATTTTGGGAAAATGGGCCAAGTCCAACATATGTGTTTGTACTAGTAATTGAACCGCAACAATGCCATGTTTCACTGATGTTCTTCTTGCTTGTTTGCTTCTAGGCGCAGAAAAGAGGAGGAAAAAGCATCCCCTATTGTATTACCAGACGGAAGGCTAGGGAAAAGGAAAGTTCCAGAAAGTCTAAAAGTTATGGAGGTAGATGTAGAAGAGGCGGATGATGACGAGCCAGTCATCATGGACATCAACCCCGCCCCAGTGGAGACCGATATTACATCATCCCAAATTACTGTGAGGGATGTGGCATGATACCACCAACACAAATACCACCAACACCACCTCCAGCTGCCATATTTACAAAGACCCTGCAGCGACCTACATCCACCACAACCAACTGAGTAGAAGTAGGTACTGCAGAGAGTCTAACATCATGCCCACCTACCAGTTCATCTGAAATTGCAAGTGGCACCAGCAACATCAGAAAGTTAACCTCTGCAGTTTGAGACTTCTTTTCGGTTTACAGGAAGAAGGTGAACATTGCTATATACTCCATTTGTGCAGTAGGTGTTAGTCGGAGTATGCTTGGAACCAACTATGGTACCAGAGGCCAAACAACCAATCTGAGAAAACACCATTTGATCCAGTGGGTGTCATGCCCCGAGAATCGCGACCTGCAGAATACACGTACTGCCCCTTTAACAGACAAGCCCCTATAAATCAGTCATGAGCCCTGGGAGCGACGCTTTACGTTCTTGCGCCTAGCTCTGTGTTCCTGTTCCGTCCTGTTTCCTGTGCCTGACTTCCGGTTACTGTTCACTTTCGTTTGGAGTGCTGCCGAAGGATCGCTGTCCTTCGTATTGCCTTAGAGTCTTCGAGGCTTCCGCTTACTTTCTCTTCTGAAGCCCGCTGACTCTATCAGCCTTTCCCGTTGCTCTGTCCGACAGCCGGGCTTGGTCTCCGCCGTCCGGCCGGGCACTTGTTTGCTCTGCTTACACTCACGTTTGTTGCTCCGCCCGACGGCCGGGCTTGGTCTCCGCCGTCCGGCCGGGCTCCACTCTTTTACCCCTTAAAGACCCATTGGTTGGCTACTCCGCCTGGCGGCCGGGCTTGTTCCCCGTCATTCGGCCGGGTGGTCTGCGGGTCTCCTTATTTAGGTATTTAGGTTATTGTTACACCTCGTCCACCTTTTGGCTGGGGTTTTCCTCGGCCATTCGGCAAGCCCACTTTCATTTACCCCCTTTCATTCCTTTACTTGACTGTATAACTGCTGGCCCCTCATCCACCATCATCTGGGTCATCATTCCATTGTGCTTGGGGATACTTGCGTGGATTCAATTGGAGGTGCAAGACAGAACAGACACATCTAAGAATCACGGTAACAGCGCTGTGCGCTGCCTACTTGTTTATTCCAGACATTTGATGTGCTTTAGTTTTTATACATGCATTTTGTTCTTTAGATATTCATCGCCCAGTGCTGGTGTTGGCATTTATCTCCTGTCAAGTGTACTATTGAACACCGCTTACGTTGGACAGCCTTGTGCTTCAGAACCAGTGAGAGAACTTTGTGTTTCAAGAGTTTACAGTGTGTGTTCTGGGTGGACAAAGTGTTATTGCTTAATCCTGTTTCATTCCTCTAGTTGTAGGTCAAGACAAAAACCTCTCCATCCTGTACATCCATCTGGGACATCAGACAAAACAATGGTGGTATGTTAGATTGCTATAGAGAATATAGAGGCTTATGCATGGTAGAAACTGTTGTTAGAAATACCTATTTGTCTTTCAGCCCGACGTCCTCCTTAATTCAGCATAACAAGGTGTCCAATCGTCACAGAAGATTACAGTCAAGTTTTCTTTTGTTTTTCCCAGCCTATCCTTGTTTTGTCTCCCTGTTTTCCCCTGGCGAACCTCTCGATACTCTAGTGTTTGATAGAGTCGGAAGGCCGTAGGGGAAGGCTGTGGAATTATCATCGGATTCCTGACGCTCCTGCGGAACCTGCCTGGATACAATTACAGTGGGAGGCGCACCTTAGCGGCCAAAAAACTGCAAGTGTTATTGGTGGAGGGAATGAAGAAGATCCGATCATGGTAGAAGGTGAACAAGAGGGAAACATTTTCTCCAGTACACAAGCAGCCCTGTCCCCAGCTGTGCAGTAGTACCACCCACATAATCATCAGCAACATCTCAATGGTACAAGAATCAGGTTGAGACACCAAGGGGTACAAGGCAAGAGAGTACTGCATCAAAAAAACACACATTGAGCCTAACTTCTGGTATCAAGAAGTCACCTGCATCAGTGGCACCCGAAAAAAAAGTCCAGGCTACCATTTTTAGCATGTTTAGGTCGGAGGGGCAGTATGACTTCAATCACCCAACAGCACATTTGTACAATGCAAACCTGGCTAAAATGTAAGCACTGGACCTCCTCCCTTTTTCATTTCTGGAAAGGTGGGTTTTTTTAAATTTGTGGTAGCCATATGCCCAAATTAGAAGGTTCCCAACCGGTCCTATTTCTCCAGAGTTGCTGTTCCAGCACTACATTACCACATGGCGGAATTGCTTGGACCCACAATGATTTAGATCTTCGATCTATGAGCACATCTGATAAGAGGAGGACATTTGCTGGATTGATACACCATCAGAGGTGAGACTAAAGAAACATAGTTTTGCAATTTATGTTTTGTTTCAATTTGTTTTGATAATTTCTTTAGGGATCCATTTTAATCATGAGTAGCCTACACTCACGTACATTGTGTGTGATTAATTTGGGACTAAAAGGTTTATGTTCCAGATGTCAGAGACTTTTTCATCGTACATTGCATATCATGTGTATTAGAAATGTATATGACAACTTTTGACTTCACATTAACACCCAAGAATAATCTATCATTAAATATGTTTGTGAAATAATTGATAATATCATTGTCATAACAATGTAGTAGAAATTGGGTATCCATGACATTGTGGATGGTAAAATGATTTATTATAAGGGTCACAGAGAAGCTGCATTGAAATCTGTGTGATGTTAATTTAGACAAAGCAGTAGGTCTGAATTGTGTTTCTGACTCGTTCCCCCGACCAGCATTTAACATTTTTTTGCTTGTTCTGTGAAATGTTGCATCTATTTGTGTTCCCACTGCAGGTGGACAAGGCATTGTTGGCTTAGAGAAGGGTCCTTTGTTCAGTTGATAATTAGGCCTGGGAAGGAATGCGATAATTAAGGCGGAATTAATTCTCATAGGAGACAGAGATGGCACCAAGGACATATTGGGAGTTTACAGTGTGAAGCAGAAGGCGAAGAAAGGAATCGATGACGGCTGTTGGAAAATGGAAAACGACTTCACAGTTTGGGAGGTGCCACTATTGGGAGTCTGCTT
This sequence comes from Lissotriton vulgaris, assembly GCF_964263255.1. Lineage (NCBI taxonomy): Eukaryota > Metazoa > Chordata > Amphibia > Caudata > Salamandridae > Lissotriton > Lissotriton vulgaris. The sequence continues at coordinate 1,219,984,657 of NC_141685.1, read as the reverse complement.
TAAACTAAATTAAAGTTAGGGACAGCTAACTCTCTTCTTGCAAACTTTCAGAGGTATTGACCTCTCCTGCTGATTGTGGAATTAAGCTACCTGACCAATGTTAGAGTTTCTCTTAGGAGGGGTCAGACAACTGACACCTTTGATGCTTCCCTTGAACTTGCTAAGGTTAGGATGCCCTTCTCCGTAGTGGATAGTTATTGTACGTAGAGAATATTTCTTCTAAAGCCTTCAATGCAATCCAATTTACATTTTTGCCTTTTAATAATGGCTATAACAGAACTCATAGTTGTCCTTTTGTTATAAAGGGTGAATCGGTTTCAGAAATGTGGCTTCATCCTATTTTCACTGTGTTTCTATACTATTATGCTTAGACTGATATATTTGAATCTGTTTCAAAATTTGGAATAAATGACTAACGACTATCTAGTTGTGGACCTGAGTTACTGAGAAATTTCTGTTTCTGAGGTGATGAATTGAGGAGTTCCTTACCTTTCATGCTGCGTAACAAGAGCCAGCGACCAAAAGTTGAGACAAGTCTTTGCCCTGGCACATGCGAAGAGTATGTGGCCTTTTGAGTGCCTCCATAAGGCAACATAATGAAGTAGCATACGAGCAACACATTACCTAATGCAGGAGTTAAAGATAAGAGAGTGATAGATGTATTTGTGGCTGTGGAGCAACTAAGCAAAAAAATCATATTTTGCCTGCATTGAGAAACATCCTGTGCCACTTTCAGAGCGAAGTTTGTGATTGTTATTTTAAGATGATTTGTTGTAGAATTAAATAGTAGAGTCCTTTAGGACAACATTCTTTTTTTTAATCAGTCATGTGTTTGTTGTTTATCTGCCAGTCTTAGGTCCCAGGGTTTCTTTCTGAACAACGTAGTTTTGACAACTTTGGTTGTTATGTTTTTCTTTGCTACAGACAGGAGCAATTAAAAAGAGAAATCACAATAGCTTTCTCTATCCCTAAATACAATTCATAATTTGCTTCCAGGTAAACAAGTAGATTTACTTTATGAAGTGCTCTTAAAAAGATGAACTTATTTCCTTCTCCTTTGTAGCAGTTTATCAGCTTCGATATTTTAACTGCGTTTGAAGAAGGGAATACGTTAGAAAGTCTCCTCTTCCTTCGTTACTCGAACAGGTGGTCCACCGGCTGCGTCATGCTGTACATTACTACAGAGCTCTGACAATTCCGAGCACTCCCCTATGGCTCTATAAAAACAATTGGGAGAAGACCACTGTGCACAGGAGGGACGCAGGCAATTTTAATAAACTGCAAGCGGCCTATATAAAATGAAAGTTTAATGAAAAATGCACCCCGTTTGCTGTGCTCAGCTATTATTAGGTGCTCCTAGTGCTGCCACTCGCCATCACGGCCAGCCAGCCGCGGAGACTGAGGAAATGCAAGTGCATGAAGGAAAGTTCTATTAAACAGAGATTCACAGATAATTTGTCTTTGGGGAGAGCTATTGGCTTTAGAAATTGAAGTTGTATTAAATTGCCTTGCATAAAAAGCATTCAGGAAATAATTGGCCTTAGAGCTAAGAACATTCCAGGGGCTCATTATGGAAGGCAAGGTATGTTGCAGAGTAGGGAACTATGCAGTGACCCCAAAATGCTCCTTATTTCTGCCGTATGTCAATACAGGAAAGGACAAATTTGCAATTCATGTTGTTGTAATTTATAATATTTTAATACGTATGTTTACTGACAAAGTCACGAATTAAATTGAATGAAGGTATTGTTGGATTTGTCTTGCTATCCACTGTATAAGCGATGATTTGTCTTAACCGTTTTTCGTTCCCATCTACCTACCAAATACTGAACTAGAGGTCTACAGGCGAGTAAATTAATGCTAATGCTAAATGGGCCGGGCTTCATGAAAAGCTTGGGTATTGGTCCAATGGTGATCCTGAGCCCCATTACAGTACTTTTTTAAAACATCCCTATAGGCATCTCTAAAATAAAAATATTTTGCTAAGGCAGCGATGTGCATGACACCTTCTGTGCTGTACTTCAAATACACCTAAGTATCCCACTGAGCCACGCAGGGCTTCCCACTTTGTCCTTGTAAGGACTAGTCCGCTGTCCCATCAACCATGTTCTTCCCTCGCCTTACTTTGAAGTGCTACACTGCCCCATGCTAGGTAAGTATCTACATGTGAACTATGTAACCAGACAGACGTGTCAAACAGCCCATTACTCTTTCAGCGAACCTCCACCTCGCCCTCTTCCAAGATCAAGAACATGGTCTATAGACCAAAAATAATAATAAGAGGACTCCAGCTGGAAGATTATAAAGTGTGAAAAGCATCAGTAAAAAATGAGTTTACGTTTTCCAGTTGTATATCTTGACTGTAAAGGGAAAATCATATTCAATTAGCTTATGTTTTGCTGTGTCATGTTTTGTATAGTGCTGTTAAAAATGGAGTTCCTGATCGGCTAGGGTATGTATCTAAGTGAGGCAGAACCCACTACTCTAGTCAGGGCAAGTAAGTTACACATCAAAGATAACCTGTGCTCACCCTCTGGTAGCTTGGCGCAGAGTGTTCAGGCTTATCGTCAGAGGACATGTTTAAAGCGTTTGCACAACACACTCACAGAGCAACACAATGAATACACCACAAAAAGAGACTCCACACAGGATTATATCAAAATATATATGGTATTTTAAATATAAAGCAATAACAAAACGACATGAATCATAAGATTGTGCAAACTATGCAAATCCAGAGATAGTACTCGTTATTCTGACAATGCAAGAATCACAACAACATACATTACAACATCAGGGCATGAAATCCAACAGTTTGGTTAGAGTAAGAAAATACATGAATCACTATACATCCCACAAAATCATAAATATTTTGCGGTTAATTAAGTCTCTTTTAGAGGCCACAAAATGAAATCCCCATATAACCACAGAACATAAGATCCAGCGCCTCTGCGCTTCTGCCAGCAGAAATTTGGTATGTGAGAGGGCTCCTCATCTAAAACAAGAACATTTAGGCATGAAACATAGGTCTCAGAGTACTACTTGTTATACGGTAATTCCACAATTTTCTCTACATGCAGTAAGTTCCTGAATAAGACAAGCTCATAGGGGCGATTGGGCCTCCTTCATTGATCTGCTCTGCAATACTGAACCAGTGCCCCCAGGTACATTTTACCAGGCATGGGGGTACCCAAAGTGCGGATTCGGTGAAGAGACCTAGCTCGGTCCCCTGCATGCAGGGAGATTATGGGCAGCTACCCATGAACACACGGTGCAGCAGCAAGAAGTACAGGACATCCACAAAACCTGGTCTCGGACTGAAAAAGGAGGTTTCACACTGCCACCATGGTGTTCGAAAAAGTGGCCCATTGGGATGGAGGCAGTTCCAGTTAGGCAGCTGCATTCTCAAGCTCAATGGTATCTCAATGCAGCGGATGTAAGGAAACAAAAATAAGTGAGGGTCGGTCAGTGGATGTTGTCTCACAACGGGGACAGCTGGGGTGGCCTCAACTCGTCCATCAGGATTGGGCCACACTGGTGGATCTTATCCCCTGCAAGGCCGAGGCAACCTGAAGGAATACACAGGTGGGGCCTTCACTCGGCATGGGGAAAAAAGCAGGTAGCAAGTAGCAGGGTCGGTATACCGACCTCCTACTCAGTCAAATGTTGTGATGTGAATGTAAATGTAAATGTAGTACACTTGTAAAGCGCACAGCTGCCCCCGCAACGGGGCGTCCCGGTGCTGTATAACGCTGTGGAGCCATTCCTGGCTCTCCCTGTGAGATGCCCCTCCTGGGCACCCCCAAGGTGAAGCCAGGCATCCCAGTGTTGTTGGGGCCGTTGTGGAGATTAAGCAAGCTATTGCCCAGAGTTGCAGCGTGGGACCCATGATTAGAGTAGGCCCTGAAGCGAGAATTATCGAGTCCGCGGACATTGAGCCCAAGACCCCGCCGCATCGGGAATTGAGCCCTGGTCCCAGGCCTGAGCTCTGCTTCAGAGTCTGACGCTTCTAACCAGTGAGCCACACTTCTCCACAATAGTGATAGTGAGAATGCCAGCTCAGCGGATGCACTCTGGACCGCAAAAGGCCCCCTTCAGCACTGCAGCCTCGGTGAGCCAGAAAGCACTAGAATCATCTCCCTACTGGCAGGCACCGGGAGGTCCTGGACGTTTGTACAATGCTCAACCTGTCCTGGCTAAAGCAATCCCCAGCCCTCACCCTGCACTGACTTGGGGCACCTGGAGCAATAAACAGCACTTGCCATGCACTGATTTAATAAAAAAACATGTAACGGACTCGTTTGTCCAAGGGCTGGTTTCAGGCAGTTTTGGTCGAATCCTTCTTGTTTCCTGGGATTACAAAGAGCAGGGAGGCGGGCCACAAACAAACAAGCCCCTTGAGAGCACTGGGGCATAAAGCAAGTAGCAGGCAGGCCAAAAGCAGGGTGTCAATCCCTCCAGCAGTGTAACAGGCAGCAGGCCAGCACATTAAAGCAAATAGTCTTATTGGCAGTTCCTCTAGGTAGCACAGCAGTCCTCTAGCAATGTGCAGTCTGTAGAGCCAGCAGCATCTGGCTACAACTCCACACAGTGTCTAAAATCATGGGGTCAGAGACTCTGTACTTATACTCAAAAACGTCTTTGATGAAGGAGTGACTTTGAAAAACCTTTATAAGTGTGCAACAATCCCTTTCAGCCCAGTCCTGGCTCCAGACAATCAATAGGGGGTAAATCAGCACTTTGTGTGACTGTAGGACACAACAAATACAAATGTAAAGTGTGAAAGACCTCTCCATCTCCCAGCCCAGGAAAACCATCTGTATGCAGATGAATGCAGATGTATCCCTTTCACACCCAGCCCTTCCTGTGTGGGGTCTGTCTGGAAAGTATATACCATGTGTAGCTGTGACCCCGCCCTAGACGTAAATTATAGTCAGACTTAAAGCACAAAAAATTATAAGCACAGAGAAAGGCCCACTTCTAAAAGTGTAAAATCCAACTACACCAGTAAGTAGAATTTCTTATACTATTCAGAACATACCAAACATGGCAACGCTACTCCTTTCAGATCAGGAATTACCACTTCAGTACATATAAGGGTATTTCCAATGCTAGCCTATGAGAGGAGTAGGCCTCACAACACTGAGACACAAAATAGGCTGTTTATCACTACCAGGACTTGCCAGACAATAAAGGCACATGTCTTACCTTTTACTTACACAGCACCCTACACCCTACAGCTTCGCAAGTACTTTTATATACAGAGACAAGGTCTCAGTAAACTGTGCACATAGGGCCCTGCAGTGGCAGGCTTGAGACAGGTTTGAAAGGCTATGTCAGTGGGCAGCACAAGCAATGCTGCAGGCCAACTAGAAGAATTTAGTTTAAAGGCCTGGGTATATGAGATATGATTTTACAAGGGACTTACAAGTAATTCAAATATGCCAAACAAGTGTAAGCCAAACCGAAGTAAACCAATCATCCATGTTAAGAGTAGAGAGCATATGCAGATTAGCACTAATTAGTAGTGGTAAAGTGCCCAAAGTCCTAAAGCCAATTTAAAGGTCAGAAACAATAGGTGGAGGAAGGCAAAAGATTTGGAGATAAGCCTGCAAAAAGGGCTAGGTCCAACAAGTGCATAGTTTTTAATATGCCAGATGATTATAGGTCTGTGTTACCCTCCCTCTCAAGTCCAGCGAAGATGTTCCTCTCTACCCCATAGCAATCTTTTCAGTTTATATGTTCCTTCTCAACAAAGTTAAACATTTAAAAACAACAATTTACAGTCAGCTCTTTTAATCTTTGACTTACATTCTGCATAATTGTGTTTATTGTTTAAAAACATACGTAAGAGGTTGTGATGTCAATTTCTAGGAAGCCGTGCTCCCTATTTACAAAACAGTCACTGGAATAGTAATTCAAAAACATACAGAAAAAACATGAATATATATTCAAGCAAACTGAACTATCACATTGAAAGGAAAAACAGCATTATTAAATGTGAATTTACATTTGAAAAATATACCTGAATAAATGAACATATGAAATTTAAATGGGAAAAACCTAGAAAAGAAAATGTATGATAACAATAGCATTATGCTACCGGTATTTTAGTTGTCCTCAATGGGGTCTGGAATCTTGTAGTTCCTCTACTTTGTACTAAGGTGTTCCATCCCCTAAAGTCGAGGGTAGGGGCACATAGGCAGAAGAAGTACCCCTTTAAACTCTGGAGACATATATTATAGACAGGGGTCTCCGACAGTTCAATCGCGAGCAACCAGTGGCTCGCAGGCTGCCACTTCTTTTACATAATTGCCTGTCAGCAGGTTTGGGAATATACATCCGCCAGCCCGATAAGGCATCTATTTAAAACAATGTGCCTGTTTTCATGAGGGCTCGAAAGCTGACAGGGCAGGATGATGTAGTCTGCCCTCTTTTGAAAAAAATCTTTCTTTTACTCTTTTTCTCCTTTCTTTTTTGCCTCTCCTTCTTTCCCTTTCTTTTTGTTGCTGTCAAGTCTTTCTCTTTTCTCGATTTCTTTTAGCCCCTCTTTTTAGCTTTTCTCTTTCTCATTTTGTGTTCCCTTTGTTCATATCTATTTACACTACACTACCTCTTTATTTCCCTCCTTTTTGTTGTGCATCCTTTACATTTTCTTTATTTTTTCTTCTTGACTTTATTTTACCATCAATCAAAATAGAGAGAGGCAGTCTTAATTTGACATTTCTTAAATTCAGTCAGGGATTCCTAATCATTGGTTGAATAGAAGATATTAAAAGGATTAAGTCTATTTCTTCCTTAGTATAGCTCAGTCACTTTTGTTCCTTTTAACACTTTGTTTGGAAGGTTTTCTATCAATTAAACTAACATACATATAACAGTTGACATTTCATCCATTAAAAAACATAATACAATGTTATAAAAATTAGAAATTACAAATAGCAGCAAGTTAAGAGATGATAAAGTGCCATTTGCCTTCACTGCATATCAGGTAGGATCAACATGTTTCATTTTCAGACAATTGAATAATAAAAGAACGTCGCTCAACGTTATATATGAGAAGTGGAATTATGGATAACAGCAATTTTGAAAATAATAAAGTGCTACATGACCTAACAGCATGTCTTAAAAATAAACCTATTTGTAGGCATGTTTCATTGTCGGACAAAAAGATAACAGAAGAAAACATAGCTCCACACTGCTTAATATCACTGTATTTCCATTTAAAAAGCGGAATCAAGAATAACCTTGTATAACATTCCAAACATTTACAAGACAGTACAAAATGTGGCATAGCTTCATGTGACTTATTGTCAAATTTTGTTCCCCCAGTGCTGCGTTTGTATTGTCATTGCCCGCCCCGCTCCCCGCTTCCCTCCGCCGTGCTAGTGGCCACGCCCCCTTTTCCTTCTGTGCCCTCCCCGCTCTCACCTCCCAGCTCCTCCTCCCTCTCTCCCACTTGGCCATAAATGGCGACCGTGCGGCGCAGGTGAGTGTGATCTGTCTCGGGACACCCCCGCGCCGCACGGCCACCAGCTGCTGCATGTGCTCCTCGCCCCACTGCTGCTCGCAGAGCCTGCCTCGCTGACCCCGACCCTCCCCGTAACTGCGTGTGCTGTATTTCTTTTTGTGCCGTATAATATCACTTTGTTTGTATTTTCCCCCATTTGTGCCTTATAATCTCAGTTTTTTTCTCATTTCTGCTGTTTATTCTTTCGTCTCCATCCTGTTACTTGCATTTGTATTTTTGTTCGCCAAGTGCTGCGTTTGTATTGTCATTGCCCACCCCGCTTCCCGCTGCCGTGCTAGCGGCCACGCCCCCTTTTCCTTCTGTGCCCTCCCCGCTCCCGCCTCCCAGCTGCTCCTCCCTCCCTCCCACTTCGCCATAAATGGCGACCGCGCGGACGCGCAGTGGTCACACGCAGCGGGCGCGCCGATTGTGCGCCGAAGGAGCACCAAAGGTAAGCCTGTCTGTGCCCGTCCGCGCCTGGACCGCGCCCAGGGCCATGACCCCTGGCCCCCACTGACGCTGCAAGACGAACCGACAGACCTACGACGCCGCTGCCCTCAACGCACTCAATGCTGGCCGGAGCCCCGCCTGCTGCCGAGCCGCCCCGAAACGCTTCCACGGACCCTTCACCTGCACAACCTGCAAGTTCACCTGCCTCTGAACATGCACCGCGCCCGCAAAGCCAAAACCCAGCAGCAATCTCAAGTGCATCCTGCTCAACACCCGCTCCGTTCACAGACACGCCGTCGAACTCTGGAACCTGCTCGACACAACATCACCAGACGTTGCTTTCCTCACTGAAACATGGATGAACGCCTCCTCGGCCCCCGACATCGCCATTGCCATCCCGGATGGATACAAGATCATCAGGAGGGACCGCGTCAACCAGACCGGAGGAGGCATCTCCATCGTCCACAAGAACACCATCCGCATCACGTCCGACGCCGACGACACCTTCACCGCCGCTGAACACCTCCACTTCCAGATTCACACTGACCCAAAGATGACCCTCAGAGGCACCCTCATCTACAGACCCCCGGGACCACGCACACAATTCGGCGAAGACATCACGGACTTAATCAGCCCACACGCCCTCCCCTCCGCCGACTACATCCTCCTAGGGGACCTCAACTTCCACCTGGAGAACAACAAGGACCGCAACACCGCCGCCCTGCTGGACAACCTCGCAAACCTCGGACTCAAGCAACTGGTCAACACCCCCACCCACTACGTCGGCCACAAGCTTGACCCCGTCTTTTCATCCAGCAAGCACATCGCCTTCAGCCACTCCACCGGACTTCACTGGACCAACCACAGCTGCGTCCACTTCAGCTTCAGAAAAACCACTACCCACCACCACCCGCAACAGGTTCCTCACAGAAGCTGGAGCAAGATCACCGCCGACCAGCTAACCACCTCCCTCAGCCAGAACCCATCTGCCAGCAACCTGGACCCCAACGAAGCAGCCCGCAACTTCACGCAGTGGCTGACAGCCTGTGCCGATGACCTCGCACCACTGAAGAACCCTCCCAGCAAGCCCAGAAGCAAGAAGGCCCCCTGGTTCACCGACGAACTCAAGGACTCCAAAAAGACCTGCCGCACCCTCGAGAAAGCCTGGCTCCTCGACCGGACCACTGGCAACATGACCCCCCTCAAACACGCGACCCGCAAGCACCACCAGCTCATCCGCACCACCAAGAAGAAATCACTGAAGGATCAACTGGACAACAACGCCCACGACAACAAGGAACTCTTCAGCATCGTCAAGGAGTTCTCCAACCCCAGCACCGGCAACAACGACATCACCCCCTGACAAGATCTCTGCGACTCCCTCGCCTCGTTCTTCCACCGCAAGATTGCTGACATCCACAACAGCTTCGGCACACCATCCTCGCACCCAACCGTCGAACCAACGCACCCCACCACGACCCTCCGCACCTGGACCTCAGTGACCACCGAAGACACAGCCCGCACGATGAACACCATCCACTCCGGATCTCCGACTGACCCCTGCCCACACCACGTCTTCAACAAGGCCGACTCCACCATCGCACCCCAACTCCGAGACATCATCAACACCTCCTTCAACACCGCCACCTTCCCGGAGAGCCGGAAGCATGCCGAGCTCAGCGCCCTACTGAAGAAACCAACAGCGGACCCCACCGACCTCAAAAACTTCCGCCCCATCTCGCTCCTCCCTTTTCCTGCCAAAGTCATCGAGAAGATCGCCAACAGACAGCTTGCCACCTTCCTTGAGACGAATGGATCCCTCAACCCCTCGCAGTCCAGTTTCAGAGCCAACCACAGGACCGAGACGGCCCTCATCGCAGCCACCAACGACATCCGAGCCCTTCTCGACAACGGGGAAACAGCGGCACTCATCCTCCTGGACCTCTCGGCCGCGTTCGACACTGTCTGCCACCGCACCCTAGTCCAACGCCTCAGCAACACCGGCATCCAAGAGAAGGCATTGAAGTGGATCATCTCGTTCCTCGCTGGTAGAACACAGAGAGTTCGCCTCCCCCCGTTTCGTTCCGAGGCCACCAAAGTCATCTGCGGCGTCCCGCAAGGATCATCACTCAGCCCCACCCTCTTCAACGTCTACATGAGACCTCTCGCAGCCATCGCACGCCAACACAACCTCAACATCATCTCCTACGCCGACAACACCCAGCTGATCCTCTCCCTCACCAGAGACCCAGCACCGCCAGAACCAGCCTCCACGAAGGGATGAAAGACGTCGCCGAGTGGATGAAGAACAGCCGCTTGAAACTGAACTCAGACAAGATGGAAGTCCTCATCCTTGGACCATCACCCTCCGTCTGGGACGACTCCTGGTGGCCCCCAGCCCTGGGCACCGCCCCCAAGCAGACAGACCATGCACGCAACCTGGGCTTCATCCTGGTCTCCTCCCTCTCGATGACCAGATAAGTCAACGCCATCTCCTCTTCATGCTTTCACACCCTCCGCATGCTCCGCAAGATCTTACGATGGATCCCGATCGAAACCAGGAAGACGGTCTCCCAGGCCCTCGTCATCAGCCGGCTGGACTACGGAAACACCCTCTACGCCGGAACCACAGCCAAGCTACAGAAAAGACTACAACGCATACAGAACGCCTCCACCCGACTCATCCTGGACATCCCTCGATGCAGCCACATCTCCGGCCACCTGAGGAACCTGCACTGGCTCCCCGTCAACAAGAGGATCACATTCAGGCTCCTCACCCACGCACACAAGTCTCTCCACAACCTGGGCCCCAAGTACCTCAACGACCGCCTGACCTTCCACACGCCCACCCGCCAGCTACGGTCCGCCAGCCTCGCCCTCGCCGCCGTACCACGCATCCGAAGAGCCACCGCCGGAGGCAGATCCTTCTCCTACCTGGCGGCCAAGACATGGAACTCCCTCCCCATCCACCTTCGGCTGACCCAGGACCACCTCGCCTTCAGGAGACAACTCAAGACCTGGCTGTTCGAGCAGTAGCGGCCCCCTTCCCCCAAGCGCCTTGAGACCCTTCCGGGTGAGTAGCGCGCTATACAAGTGTTTTGATTGATTGATTGATTGACATGGACAGGGAATTGCAGCAAGGTTTGGTTGATACCCAAGTGGAAAACTCAATAAAAATTTAATGGTGTCGGCCCGAAACCTGATTAACAGAGAGCACTCCCATCTCCAGCAAGGCTGCTCTAAGTAGACAGGAGACAGGTCGGCGGTATTTAACTGTATCCCTTCCATTTAAAGCAGTTTTTATGCGCTAATTCATAAAAAGCTGATACTACTACCTTTTTTTTAAGAGTAGGACATAGATTATTCTCTATAAGTTTAATTGACCATCTTTATAAAACATATCCTAAGCAGATTTTAACAAAATTAAACGATTGGATTGAGGAGAACCACATTTTATCCCAATAGCAGGCTGGGTTTAGAGCCAAGACCAGTACCATTGGTCATGTTTTTAGATTTGTTTTTATGACCTGGAAATATACAATTTAAAAAAAAGGTCACTTGTACATAGCTTTTATAGATTTGAAAGCTGCCTTTGACCTCATCTCCAGAGATTTGCTCTGGAAATCTTTAAGAAGCCACGGTGTACCAGAGGATCTTCTAGCGCGAATATTAAGATTGTACGAAGATAAATATGCAAAGGTTAGATGGGGTCCAAGGGGAGAGCTTACTGAGGCAATCCCTGCAATCCCAGTAAAGAGAGGTGTAAGGCAGGGCTGTGTACTGGCACCAACCCTATTTTCATTATATGTAAAAAAGATGCTCCGAATTACCTTTTGGGATGCACACATGACACACCAAAGTTAGGTGGGGTGCCAGTACCCGCTCTTTTATTTGCGGATGACACTATTTTAGTGTCACTGACCCCGAAGGGCCTTCAAGGTCTATTAGATTCTTTTAGTGTCTATTGCGATTTCAAGGACCTAGAAGTTATCTCTAGCAAAACAACATATATGATAGTCAATCCACACAGATTATTCAAGAAGAATATAACTGTCCAAAAACAAAAGCTAGAATATGTGACAAATTGTAACTACCTAGGTATAACACTAGACACCAAAATTACCTGCTGGCACCCACATTTAGAAAAAAGTAAGACTATCCGGAGTCAAAACTCCATACCAATACTAAAAAAACCCACAGGAATAGCATCACAAAGGCAGAGACCCCTCACTGGAAGTATATAAATACAGGGCACAAGCAGCATCCCTCTACGGTGCAGAAACATGGGGGGCTAGCTGTAGGAACACATTTGCGAGGCAAGAAAATAGGTTTTTTAGATCGCTGCTACCTCTTCAATGATCATAACCATTTTTATGGACGTGGATATAAAAGGCATTGACCATCAGGCCATATTGAGACCTTTGTTGTTTTGGGTATGAATATGCACTACAACAGAACTAGCTAGTTACAAGGAAGGGTTAGAGGAGATCCTAGAGTTCAACAAAAGTAACACTCTCCATTGGTTTAAGCATGTACATACATGGTTTGATAAACTTGGGCTAAAGCACTTTTGGGAAAATTCCTATTCTACTGACATTGAACACTGCTTTCTGGGCATTTATACAGAATAGTGTTTCCCACGACCGAGAAACATGCAGATTAACGTCTCAGTTCCTGCTTATAAAACCATTCCCAGTTTTTTAACAATACCTGGATGAGGTACAGCACTAGTTGGCAAAAACATTGTACATGACATTTCGCTATGGTATACTGAAAATTAATTCAAAAACAGTGAAATGGGGTCACAGGACTGATGTGACTAATAATGATGACTGCTGTGTCTTATGTTAACACAATTCACCAGAAAATGAGATACATATCTTATTCATTTGCCCTGTATTTGCCATGCCGAGGCAAAAATGGATTAACCCCATTTATCGAAAACTGGGAACTAGGTCTTGTTCTGAAGCATTCATAATACTAAAAACTAATACCTTACAGAAAATTGTTTTTTTAGTATCAGTTTATACTTATTCACTGTGGGTTATTAGGAGAGAAAAAAGGTCTGATATTTTAATGTTTTAATGTGTAGCTGTAATTTCCAGCATATACTTTCTTATTTTTGGCCTTGCACTTTGAAATGGGTAGTGGTCTGAAAGAACTTGTCTCGCTCTGTTCCATTTTGTCTATATGCACTTTCAAAAGCACCTGCACTATGGTTACTTGACTCTTAAACTCATTCTCCTGTGGTTTTACCTATATAGGATTAGAAGCTTAGCAACTTTTTATTACATTTTAATCGTAACATTTTCATTGCTGGGCTTATTTTTTTAAGTTCAAAATGATTTTATTGAAATATTATGTAGACAAAAGAAATAGAAAAGTACAATACAAAAAGAATAAATCTTACATGCGTAAAGGATGAAATGATGATCAAGAAATGCAATAAGCAAAAAATGAAGAGGAAGGGAAAAGGGAGAAAAAAGGCAGTAAAAATATTTTTCTGGGGGAGAAAGGACAGGGGATATAGGGCCCGATGTAGGTAAATCCCATTTACCGATTTAGAAATACCGAATCTTACCGATTCGGTATTTCAAAATCGGTAAATGGGATGTAGGTCCCAACATCTGGATTCGTTACCGAATCCTTAACAATTCTTTAATTACTGATTCGGTAAATACCGAATCGGTAATGCCCATTCATTCCTATAGGCTTTGAAGCCCATAGGAATGATTAGGCATTACCGATTCGGTATTTACCGAATCGGTAATTAAAGAATTCACAAGGGTGCAGGGGGTGTCACTTTGACACCCTCTAGCACCCCCAAAACGGGCATGTGTGCAATGTGGCACACAGACATGCCCTAAGGGCACGGCTGTCTGTCACATGGCACATGTGTACATGCACAGATGTGCATGTACACAGGAATCGGTATTTTACCATGGATTTGTATTCCATGGTAAAATACCGATTCTGTAAGCCATGTGCCAAAGGTTAATTTTCTACCTACATTGCTTTTTCGGTAATTTAAACGAATCGGTAAATATTACCGAATCAGTAATTATTTTACCGATTCGGTACATATTACCGAATCGGTAAATATACCGATTCGGTAATGATACCGATTCGGTAAAATTACCGAAAATGTGCCCCTACATCTCGGTAGCACTTTACCGATCGGAAACGGCCGAAAATCGGTATTTTCGGCCGATTCGGATCGGTAAAGGGCTACCTACATCGGGCCCATAGCCCCTAGCCCCGTACTGGCATGGACGGCGGTAGACGGGCTTGCATTTTGTGCAACTTCAGCACGCCGGTGGCACGCCCCCTGCGCGAAGCGGAAACCATGTGATGTTTATAGGTCTGGCAGCTAGACTGCTGACCTTGTGGTCCTGCCCTGCCCCCGGCTGGAAGTGAGGTCTGTGATGCAGCTACTCCCTCCACACAATCGGGAACTGACCCGTGGTGGACAGGTGACCGTGGCGATAACTCTACCGGCGAGTGGGAATGGAACGGGAGGAGAATAGTAAGGTGCAAGGTGCCTGAACAGGTAACTGCATTCTACTGTGTGCAATATTAGGTGACCAAGCCCCCGAGGCGAAGAACGCAGCACCCAGATATGGAAATGTTTTGACATTAGTTAGGAAGTTTTCACCTACTTGCATCCTGGACAATTGAATGCAGTGTGGACCGCATGCCATAATGTGTTATTTAGTAAAATTAGTTTTAAGATCAAGCTCAGTCATGAAATCAGTAAACGCAGATACTAAGAGCCGCAGTGCGTTTGGGTTCTGAGCCATTAGCACAGCGTTGTCCTCATATAAAAGTACAGGTAGGAGATTCACCCACTGTTAAATACAGACTACCATTCTTGAAACCATTGACACACCAATACCAGTTACTATATACGCACTCACTGATTCCTAGGTCTACACACACATTCACTCATTCACCCATAGAATCACTCATACATACAGTCACTCATCAATACAACACTGTCATATGCACTCATACACCTATACAGACACTCACACACTGCCACTCATCCATGGAGTTACTCACACACCTAGTCAGTCATGCAAAGAATCAATCATACTTCCATTTCCTCAACTATACAGTTATACACACAACACCTTACTTATTCAAACATATACTAACACATACTTGCTCAATTATACAATCACTGATACAAGTACACAATGATCCATACAGCCACTCGCACATTAACTGGCTCTCATGTATAGTCATTTATGTATGCCAACTCTCACATGCACTGTGTTTTACATATGTACTTACTTGGACATGTAGCACTGAGATATCCATTCACTCACCAACACACCCATATACACAGTCAACCGCCCATATATCTGTTTCAACATGCAATCTTGAACTCATACACATAGTGAATCAACTGCTCACACATCTATGCACCGAGTCACACACCTCCTAGCCACCCACACACACACTGAGTCTCTCATTCAAATACTTGGGCAACCAATCAATAACCCATATAGCCACTCATATAGCTACTGATCAACACATGCAGCAGCTTACACAACAACAGACATACTGATGCACACATTCAGACAGTTTAGTCACTAACCCATGCATTTAGTAAGACACATTTAATTACTCACTCATACAGTCACTCATGCACCTACTAAATCCTTCATCCAGACACTTATACATCCACTCATTCTTCAATATGTAAAACATATCTAAACTTTACAGAAACACACAGTCACTGGATGATGTCAGCTGTGATGTCATCAGTGATGTCAAATGAGATGTCATCAGTGATGTCATCAGTGATGTCATTTGAGATGTCATCAGTGATGTCATCAGTGATGTCACGGACCATGTCATGAATGATGTAATATGTGACATCATCAGCAGTGGATTGCGGGTGCGCGAAATATAGTTAGTATAACTAACTATATAGGAGCAATTTCAATGGTTTTTAAATGCTAATTCCTAACTATATAAGGCCTGTAACCTGTGTTTTTTTAAGTGAATATGTATATCCATTGGTTTCAGGGACGTTATAATTAGTTGAACATTTGACTCTATAAAACCAGCGAAATTCGCCTGTTATAGTTAGTTGAGCTAACTACAACTTGCGCGCCCGCAATGCACTTGTGATGACGTCACGTATTACATCACTCATGACATGGTCAGTGACATCTCAAATGACATCACTGATAGAATCATCCAGTGAATGTGTGTTTCTGGAAAGATTAAATATTTTTCATCATGACTGACTGTATAAGTGTGTGATTAAACGTGTCTTACTGAATGCATGGGTTATTGATTACAGTGTGTAAAAGTCTGTATTAGTCTCTCAGTTGGTGTGTGAGAGGCTGTATGGGTTGGTGAGTAGCTACATGAGTGTCTTTATGGGTTATTGATTTGTTGTCTGAGTATCTGTATGGGTGCCTGAGTGTCTGTGTGGGTATCTGTGCATTTGATTGCTTCATAACATTTCCCATTGTAACATTTGGACGACCCCACCCATTTTAGTCATTCTCTCTACAGGGTTTGATGAGAGACACCTCTTTTGCTTAGAGAGCTTTTTTGAAAAGTATTTTGCTTTATACACATATCTTATACTACACATAACTTGCAGCAATCATCTTGATCGATATTCATGGTCTGTACATTAGCCTTTCACGGGTGAAGGCCATGCATATCAAACGTTACATCAAAAAACAAATGTGTGTTACACGATGCCCCTGATGTGTGTGTGTGCTCATTATTGGTCTGCCTTTCAGCCTAGGTATTGATGGCTCTCAGATGTATCATCAGCCACGGGCAGAGTAAACATCCTAGATCACATGTGACAAACAGTTAACAGTAATGTGTAGATTTGTATTGCTGTATGCTCTGTTGTTAGGCTTTACCAATATAGTAGTGTGTTACATGTGATACTTTCATGTTTGACATACATTGCTTGACTGTAATGAGCATTATCACTGTGTATGATGTAGGCTCACTGCTGATCCTCCCTCCCTATGAGCACATTCACATGTGTACGCTTCGCGATAGCACCACTTTCAATAATATCGCACACCATTGCCATGAGTGTCTGCGCATATCCACAACCTTGACAATGAAATGTAATGTTCGCCATACAATCTTTTCGAACAGCATCTCATTAGCGATAGTTGCCGCCTTCCCGATACATGCTACATTAATGTAAATTGCGCATTCTGCGACATCAAAACTGCAAAAAAAACACACATAAGTACACTTCCTGGCCAGGCAGGAACTGAACAACGCCCAGATCCCCGGAACAATTATTCACACCCCTACGCTGGCCTAGCTTATGCAAGCCCAGCCCACTTTGTGTACGTATAAATAGGATAACGACTATGCCACACGTCCCAGTTCTTCCACACTGCCTCAGGTGATATCGCAGTATCCACCTCGTATATTACAATGCGCAATTAAAAAAAAGGGTTCCATGAGGTGTACACCATCCAGGCAATCAACACTGGCTCTAAATTTTGAACGCAACTGCCGGTCGTGTTTCGAAAGGTTTTCATAAGGTGTACACCATCCTGCAATCAACACTGCAACTGATTAGTGAAAACTGCTGCCCGTAGTGCTTTCACACACAATAATGACAGCAGGTGAGTAGTGGGGCCTGGGTGCACAGTGGCTCCAATTGAGCGCGGTGCTGCGGGAGGGGTGGGCTGCATCAGCCTGAGTGCGCCGGTGCGAACAAGCGAATTTGCCCTGCGTAATGATGTGATCTCTGACCCCATTCAGTCACATCTTTGTCTCATTTTAGATACCCCCTGGACCGTACTATAGGCCTGAGCCAGCTGCCCTACAGAAACAAGTTGAGCACAGTGCTGCGGGAGGGGTGGAGTGCATCAGCCTGGGTTTGCAGGTGCGAACTAGCGATTTTGCTGTGCGTAATGATGTGATCTCTGACTTCATTCAGTCACATGCCTGTCTCATTTTAAGGACCTGCTGGACAGTACTGTAGGCCTCAACCAGCGGACAGCACTGCTCAACATACACATGTTGAGAGCAGTGCTGCGAGAGGGGTGCGGTGCATCAGCCTGGGTGCGCAGGTGCGAACAAGAGACATTGCCGTGTGTAATGATGTGATCTCTGACCTCATTCAGTCACATGTCTGTCTCATTTTAAGGACCTGTTGGACCGTACTGTAGGCCTGAGCCTGCGGGCAGCGCTGCCCTACAGACACATGGCGTTGGTTTTTGGGGCACTGTAGTGAGCTGATTACTAAGTGTACATGCACACAGGAATCCGCCACTGCATTACACGCGCACGTTATGCTACTAGCATGCGCTCTGTTCCTTTGTATGTGAATGTTGGTATAACATATTATTATTTAACCTTGTGTATTCTCGTGCACTCCAACTCCTCTCTGAACCACGATTACTGCTAACAGTTGGTAGATTGTACTTTAAAAATGAAGGATGCACTCAACTGGTGTTTTCTATTAAGCTTGAAATAAACCTTCATTTACCTTCAGACGTTTCCACCATTAAATTATTTCTCCCTTTTCAGACACTGAATTGATTGAGCCAAGATGGGCGGAGCAGATGCTCACCCCGTGATAATGCCCTCTGCATTCTGATGACTTCCATCGTGGTATCAAGACACCGTCCCCGACCGGGGACCTGCTCTCCTTCCCTACCAAGGTACCCCGGACTCTGAGGTTGCACCGACACGTCGTTGGACACACCAATGGTGGCAGGTGAGCAGTGAAGTCTCGGTGCGCATGACCTACAATTGAGCACAATGCAGGGGAATGTGCTGGAGTGAAGCACCCTGGGTGCACAGGTGCAGGCAAGCGATGTTCCCGTAGCCAATAATGTATTCTCTGGCCTCATTCATATGTTTCATTTTAAGGGCTTGCTTGACATCAATCTTTCTCGCGGACCCCAACGTCCTAGACAAACGGGTGATGGGAGGTAAACACTGAGGGCTGGGTGCAGTAGGCCAATGCTCTGTCTCCTCCTACCTCTGTTCATTTGACTCTCTCACCCCTTCTCCCTTCCACCCACTCCCTCTCCCTCCCATTCCCACTATCTTCCTTTTATTCGGACTACCTTTCTTTTCCTCTTCCACTTGGCACACATACTTATGAATAATTGTTGTTTTACAGGTTTTGTACGCTGCTCCGGAGGAGTCCCATCCAGGTATTTCATGTTATACTGTTGTTTGTTCTAATAAACTTGCATTTCCATTTATTTGTGTTGTTCTAATACAGGTTATTTGTTTTCCAATAAATAAGTGAGTGTATAGGTCTTCTTTTTCTGACAACACTTGTCTGTAGTTTATTGTGAAAATTGTCTGTTTATAGGAGGTAATGAGGGAAAACATTTCTAATTTTGCGCAGCACCTACCAAATATAAACCAACAGACTAATACATTGATAAAGCCTAGTCAATTCTACTACTGCAAGGGTTCTATGCATGTTTCTCTTTATAACACCATGAGTACTGCCCGTGTGATTACAGAGCCAATAAGGCACTGCCTAGGTACACCGAGGCTTCAGGGAATCCTGAGGCCCACCCTGCATATTTAAGTAAAGCCCTGGAGGGTGGCGATCCCCGGACTTCAGTTGGCCTTGAAGCTCCCCGAATAATTAGTAAACAATACCCGGGAAGGTAGCGATCCCCTACGCTGCGAAACATCTCTGTGCCCTCCTGCGCCTAATTTACATGTGACATTAGGATCTCCAGTCCTGCAGAGACCCAGCAATATAATAATAGAAAAATTGACCACGGAACATTACCCACCAGGGGCCTCATTTAAATAAACGGGTGAGACCCTGCTTCCTTTTTTTTCCCCTCCATTTTTACCATCTGAATCCGCTCTATTAAAGCAATACGAGGTTTTCTTCCTCTCGCTTCAACTAGTCAAACAAGGATTTGTTATCACAGGGTGGAAGCCATGCACCCGCTCTCTAATAGCAAACATAAATGTCATTCATTTGTCGGACTTTTCTTCAGGGCTTAATTGCTGGGTACCTTCTTATACTGTATGGTCGAGTCTGTTGTAGTTGTCTAAGACTCTTGACTGGCGTTTAAATTTTACTATTTTTCAATGACTCGTGTTTTTGACACCGCATGTCCTTTACGCCGATCCGGTGCGGTTTTAAACAGTTGAGAAGCTCGTCGGGTGTGCTGGCTTTACTTTATTTAACGGGACGCCATCATTTTGTCAGGGGCGCTGCCTCTATGGTTTCATTCTTGTTTGCCCGCGGTCACCGGTTATTCGCGCTTTTATCTGGACTTCATCCTATTGTCAAGGGGGTCGCTGCCTCTTTCGTTTATCGGAGTCTTGCTTCCTGCGGACGCTGCAGTGTTTTCGTGTCGTTCTCAGTCAGGTAACAATCCACCAGTGGATTGTTACCTGATTCATTGAAAAATAGTAAAATTTAAACGCCAGTCAAGAGTCTTAGACAAATACAACAGACTCGACCATACAGTATAAGAAGGTGCCCAGCAATTAAGCCCTGAAGAAAAGTCCGACAAATGAATGACGGACTTGGAAACGCGTCGGCTTAGAGACATTCGTAAATAACGAATGCGTTTTGCGCAAAAGGCTTTGTCAAACATCTCCATGAGTTCAATGGCTTAAAAAAACGTACATTTAACCTACAGCCTTTGTGTTACCAGGTTTATACTAAATTCAAAAAGTTCTTTTCAAAACCTGGTGGAACTATTAAGCAGGGTACAACCTTGAAGTTAGAAATATTTTTTTGTGTTAAATGTCTTGTAGAAATTGTGAAAAATGTATTTATTTATCATTTTCTATTGTGTTCATTGTGAATGAGGTTAGAGTACATGTAAATATATGTTCTTTGCACGACAACGTAACCTCAGATTTGGTTTCAAATTTTCTGAAAAAATGTGCTAAAATTTGTAACTACTTGAAAGTTAAAACATCCAAGGAATAATTACCTTGGGGTGTGATTCTGCGTAAAATAAAATACAGGCAAAACAAAACAGTGAACGGGTCCCTTTTTATCTTCAAGCATTTTATGTTGTCCTACCCGGCCACATCACAGACACAACCCCTGTTTTTGATACATAATTTCACAGGAAAGCAGCATGCTCATTGGCTGTCAACACTTCTAACCAGGAAGTGTTGGCATTCATCTTGTGCTATGTAGACCAAGGCACAAGAAAGCAGAAAAACAAACGTGTACAAAAAAAAGGTGGCAGGGTAGAAGCACCCTGAGCCCCTAGGCCTGCTCAGGGGGTCCCACAAGGACCCCCAAGGCCAAAAATGTTTTTTTTTTAAAATCTGGTATGTTCATTTAAAAATTACCCCCAAGGGGGACCAAATCGCGGGGGCATAGTGATAAAGAAGTGTGGGGGTGCCCAATTCCCCCCCACACTGCCCCGGGACCTCCGCTCTCTGGGTCAAAGCAGCCTCCTGGCGCATACTGGAGGCTCCTGGTAGGTTAGTTGCCCCCCAGGGACCCTCAGTATGCAAGGGGAATTAGTTCCCCCTCTGCAAACATGCCCTGGGGCTGCGTTGCAGAGAGGTGTAAAAAAGGATGTGGCCTCATTACACTTCTCTGCAAAGCAGCCTACTGGCTTATACTGGAGGCTCCTGGTGGGCTAGCTGCCCCCCAGGGACCCCCAGTATGCAGGGGGAATTAGTTCCTCCTCTGCAAACTCTCCAGGGGTTGTGCTGCAGAGTGTTGTAAAAAGGGGGCGTGCCCTCTGAACACCTGCCTGCAAAAATGTAGTAAATCAATATAAAACAAAAATAACAATTAATACATTTAAAAATTGTCATTTAAAAAACCTTCAAAATTAAATGAAAAAACCATAGGTTTCAGGCCTGATCTAGTTAGGAATTAGCATTTTAAAAACCATTGAAATTCATTAAAAAATCATAGGTTTCAGGCCTTATATAGTTAAGAATTAGCATTAAAAAAACTTTAAAATTCACTGAAAAAACATAGGTTTCAGGCCTTATATAGTTATAAATTAGAGTTTAAAAAACCTTGCAAATTCACTTAAAAAACCATAGGTTTCAGGCCTTATATAGTTAGGAATTAGCATTTAAAAAACCTTGCAAATTCACTTAAAAAACCATAGGTTTCAGGCCTGAAATACTTAGGAATTAGCATTAAAAAAACCTTGCAAATTCTCTGAAAACCTTACGTTTCAGGCCTTACATAGTTAGTAATTAGCATTTAAAAAACCTTGCAAATTTACTGAAAAAACCATAGGTTTCAGGCCTTATATAGTTAGGAATTAGCATTTAAAAAACCTTGCAAATTCATTGAAAAAACAATAGGTTTCAGGCCTTAAATAGTTAGGAATTAGCATTTAAAAAACCTTTGAAATTCACTGAAAAAACATAGGTTTCAGGCCTTATATAGTTAGGAATTAGCTTTTAAAAAACCTTTGAAATTCACCCAAAAAACTATAGGTTTTAGGGGTGTTATAGTTAGCTGGACATTTCACTCATACAAAACCATTGAAATTGCTACTATATAGTTAGTTGTACCAACTATATTTTGCGCACCCGCAATCCACTGCTGATGATGTCACATATTAGATCATTCATGACATGGTCAGTGACATGCAGAAGATAGATTATGCGAACCATTTAGCAAACTCGAAATAAGGGAAAGGTAAAACAAGGAACATACTATTTCAAGAAACAGACTTACGCAATTTGACTAAAGGAGGGTAAAGAAAAGGAACATACTAAAACCAAGAACCTTCGCAATTGCTAACGGTTTAAAAAGAGAACAAAATATGCAATATCGAAACTCTATTTTAGCACATAATTATAGAGAAGGTAAAAATTTGGAACACACTTTAAATTCAGATAATCAAGCTTACCTCCTTATAGAGAGGGTAAAGAAAGGAACAATTATGCAAAACATTTAGCATTTAACTAAAAGGTGGGTAAGAAAGTGGAACACGCTAATAAACAACAAAACACGGATTTATCATAATAAAGGGAAGGGGAGGGTAAGAAAAAGGAGAATATGCAATCAAAAGTTTAATGAAAACAAGTTGAAGAGAGAAAAACATATGTAATGACGAACCCACACAGATTTATATTCACCTAGAATGGTGTGAAGACCAACCCTGGCCACAGGTCAGTTGAAAAGGGCAGGAGAAACCCCAAAGATTTCAGTGCCAGTAGGCCAGTAGGCGAGCAGGTGCAGATCAGGAAATATCAGGACAGGATAACCCCAGATTTTGGACCAGGACCGGACCACCAAAGGTTAAGACCAGCACCCACAGTTTCGGTTGCAACGCCTGTGCTACTCCCTCTCTGCAAGGAATCAGCCAAAACCCCGATTGGGTTACAGCTTTCACCAGCAAAGTGCTTCACCAGCACTTCACTTCCCAGAACCCCGATTGGGTTCCCGAACCTCCCAACAGAGTGCTCTGCAGCCCTCTGCTCTTAGTCACCTATTGAGTGCGTTGGGTCAGTGACAGGTCAGCTATTCCGACAAGTCGGACACTTTCTCTAGCTAAACCTATGCTAGTTATACTGTTTTCCAGGTCAGTGTTCCACCCCCAATGTTGCAAGTGTAAAGATCCCCAATTTCGATTGAACAAAGGAGGAGGGCAGGTCATCACACCACCTAAATTTTAGACTTTTGCCATCTCCTTATTCAAATTTATGTCTACGCCCATCAAATTCAGGTTTTCATGCCGATTTCTTCTTCCTAACAATGGATGTTCTATTGACGATTACACAATGTATACAATTTAGAGTTCATTGGGACAGTTTCTCAGGAGCATCTTCTAGTCAGTCAGCTCCTTGGCAATAGTCCAAAGGTCACTGCTCCAGAGACTTGCGATTCTCGCTCAGTCGTAGTTTCAACAAAGATGGAGTACAGCGTTAAGAGACAGGCCAGTTTTCAAAGTGTAACATAAAATGGAAAAAAAACTGTTTTAAAACACAGAATAAATGAATACACTGTATACCATGAATTTCTACACTATACCCATTACTTCATAATAAACTATAGCATTAGAATTAGGCAGAACAAACAGTTTAGCAAAAGTAGCAGTGCGAGCCTCTCGCATGTGAGAACACAGAGCAGCCATATTAGCACTAGTTCGCAGATGCAACAGATTTCCCTCCAAAGCTGCGAGTACGTCATGTCACGTGGGTATGACAGACTCATGTGCAGTAGAAATTCCCGTGTAGCAGCAGCCATCTTAGATGCAAGCGTATTAGGATTAGAAAACACATAAGCAAGCTTCACTCGGATACCCAATATTGATGGAAAAAGGGTAAATTAGTAAGTCAAACATGTTGATTACATAGTTAGGGTTATTCGAGGTTCATGATTACAAGCAAGTCGCTTCTCGTGCGAATCCTTGCTCCATCAGTCTAATTTGATTTAGATACAGCAGGCACGGTGCATTCCTGGAGTTAGAAAGTCCTTACATTCTCTGACATTGAATATTTAGGCACGAGACACAGCATGGCCCAAGTTCAGCTTAGCCCATGATGGTTAGCAGCGATACTGCCGATTGCAGCAATACATCTCATCTGTAATCTCTACTCCAGGCAGATGCAGAGGTGCCAAAGAATGTTAAAGAGTTACAGTACCATCCCACCCCATGACAAAAGTAACAAGTACTGTAAAACCAATTGGCCTCCCTTTGCTACTCAGCGCTGACCTATCGGCTTTCCCATATAAATACCCATTGATGCAAGGGGTGTACATACTAAGTACAGAAGTCAAAATATCAAAGGTGTTGAATATCAAGGACAAAATATTGAAAAATAAATATCGACAGGTAAGTACATCTACATTTTCTATACCTAGCTCCACATATATGTACCTACATGGTACATACATTTTAAAGGTACGTAGATGTGGAGTTAGGAATAGTAAAACCATACTTCTGTATATGTACTTTTTCTGGTATGTCGAAATTCTTTATGTTGATATTCAGTAGTACAATAATGCACAGCAACCATCTTGTAATGTGTACACCTTTCAGCACTATGAGCATCCCTTAGTTACCACACCTTCCTGCCCTTTGAAACCTGAGCACCCTGCCACAGTTGGAAATAGTAACAGTGACATGTAGGATCACTAGAGGAGCTGGGGCAAGTTTCATGCAAATCCATTGGGTACACATGGGTCGCTGTGGATGGCGTGTCAGAAACAGCTTGTCTCAATTCAATTTAATTAGTATTGATTATGATTTAGAATTCCGAAGAATTCAACATAAAGTACAAAAATAAAACATCA
The DNA here is from genome assembly GCF_964263255.1 of Lissotriton vulgaris. Taxonomy (NCBI): domain Eukaryota; kingdom Metazoa; phylum Chordata; class Amphibia; order Caudata; family Salamandridae; genus Lissotriton; species Lissotriton vulgaris. The sequence goes on along the minus strand of NC_141685.1, from coordinate 1,219,959,452 downwards.
TTCATTACATACAGAAATGCCAAGGAAGAATACAAGTACAATTTTATACTAAAATACCAGCAATTAAAAGAAAGGACCTTTTCCTACAGTAAACTAAACTATACACTGGGATACGTCATATCAATGCAAAAGATCTTTTTTCAGTTAAAACATGGGCTGTCCGGAGAACCTATTTTAAAAAGAGGTACACAGAAGAGTTAATCTCAATCATAATAGGGTCTTGGGGACAGGGAAAAGCACTACCCCATCATACAAAAGTGCAAGTGCTCTAGGCAATTTCCGGAGGGGTGCCAACCAAAAGCTCCCCTACAAAAAGTGTGAGTGCATTGTGCAATCCTTTTGGGGCAAATGCCTCCCTCCCTCCCCTAGCAACAATATATTTGCTTTAACATCGAGATATTATAAGTACTCGAGTCACTTAAATAAACATCTTTCTATTAAAACACACTATGGGCAGTCAGGAGTACCTGATTTTTAAAAAAGGTACACAGAAGAAACAATACCAGATGTAATCCGAATTTAAGGAAAGGGAAAAAGCACTACATTAACATAGAAAAGTGCAAATGCTCTGTGCAAAATTTTATTACTAACACTCCCCTAGCAGTTATACAAACATTTTAACCCCAAAGTATTAAAAATGACTATTTACATGTCATACAAGAAGTGCAAGTGCTCAGTGCAATTTCATTTAACAAATATAGCAGCAATATAGATGAATTACCATTGAAATATTTCAAACTTTCAACTCACTTAAAAATATTTCAATCCTAATAAACATTTAAAAATTATTTAAAGAACCGAAATTTTTTAAAACACATCAGTTCAGACGGTAGGGACAGAAGACATCTACGGGCCTGTTTAGCTGTTGAGATATTATACTTTAAAAAAGCAATCCTTAAATATCTTTGTCGTATTGAGTGGAGTGCAGGACACACAATCAAAACATGATTCAGATCTTGTCTCACTTTTGCTACTATTTAGCTTTCCAATATATTTTTTGTTGGTCATTCTGTGTGCATCTACATTTATGATAGCCATCTTACAATCAATTCATAAAAGCACAAAAGAAAATCTATTGCAAGATGGCTATCATGCACACATATGCATGCACAGCAACATATAAAGAACTTTGACAACGCCAATAGGTCGGCAACAAGTATCAAAAACTGTATCTGTTGTCTTTGGAACTGCTTGTTTAGCTTTATTGGCAGTACAAATTCAAGAAGTGGGCTACTTCCAGGAGTATAACCAGAGAAGAAGTGTTGCTGGACTATCTTCGGTAGCTTTGCCTTGTGGTTTTCTGGTTGGCGTCTGTGAATCTCCCTATTAATTGTGAGGTGTTGAAATAATAGCTGCGTTCGATTTTGTTCCTCTTGTATTGTGGCAAAATGTTTTTGATGAAGCGGAAATTTTATTTAAATTGTAGGGATGCATCATAATCATGTTTGGAGCACACCTGCATATAAACACTTGCTGTATTAATGTGATGTGTTAGAATTTTGAAATGTATTAACGTGAATAGGAGGTGTAGTTTAGGCCACTGACAAGTGACGTGGAGAATTAGCGAAGAAAGTGATTGTAACTTGCAGGAAACATTAACATGAAAAACTTGTGTTGTGAAACTGACAATTATTCATGTATTAAATGTGCTTATTAATTAAGTTATTTCATACATAGGTAAATATATTATTTGAAATGGTACTACTGTTATGGGATTTTGGAAAGCTTATATGCTTTTATGTTAGCTGAAATGCTAGGCCTAAAATGCAAATCCCTGAGACTCTCTCTTTAGAAATAAATGTCTGACTGACTGGCAGAATTTCACATGTGCTGTGGAATTTGTTCTTTCTCACATTTTGTGTTGCAGGTCAAGCAGCACTCATTTAGATAGAATACAATCTTGTTTTACTAGTCTGGCAAGGAGAGAAGAAGTTATAATGTGTGGCTTGAATTGATAAAGAAAGGTCATTGTGCTTCACACAGGAGAAGGCTTGGGAACCAAGGGCAAATTGTAGTGAGGAAGATACACCATCCACATCTATTTTTGGCTTTGTAATAAATTAACTACCCCTAAGTAGTCAGCCGTGAGTTATTATGTATCCAAGAGAATTATTGGTTAATTGTTTTTTTTCCTTACTACCTTCCTCCCCTTTACACTTTCATGCTGCGAAAAAGAACCACCAGAGTGTGACTCTAGAATTTATGGGTCCGGCCCTTTCAGTTGGTAGCAGTGTAGGATGGTTTGCACATGAAGTAAAGGAGGAATCTAGAAGTAGTCTAGAATAGGTGGAACTTAGAACCCCAAACTAAAGCCAGACGATTGAGAACAGAAGGTAATGGAATTTGGCGAAGACCAACTAAGTTTAATGGTGCAGCAAGATCAGTAGCAGAAGGAGGAGTTTGTATAATGTGCATGTTGTGTGTTAGATTGCTGGAATGATTTGATTTTGTGATGTCTTGTGAAGTTGGATTGAGAGGCGTGTGAATGTGGTTTTGGGCCGGAAGTGGTCCAAGGATTGAGATTTGAGTTGCAAGTCCCAAAGTGGCCTAAGATACCGGGATATATTAAAAGATGTAGAAGACACAGAGATTGTGATTGTCTGACTGTACAATTGAGGGACCTTCGTAAGACATCATCTGCAGTTCCATCTAAGACAGGTAACCTTGTGTAAATGCGACGTATGGGAAGTGTCTAGTGGACCATGTGTACGGGAATTAACTATGCTAATTCGACTGGTCCACGATGGTCGAGGGTTGCTATGCATGAATGTTCTTGAGTGTTTGAATGCTATCAATCTTTTGATATGGCAGACATTTACAGATTTAAGATGATTGTGTGAGTGAATGCGTACAGAGAAACTGTGAAGAAGGGTGACCTGCTTTGAGGAGTGGGAGTGACAGCAGAGTGTGCAATGCTGTAATAATTCAGTTGGTGTGACGCTGCACTGGGATTGGTTGGTAACCATCGGTAAGTTGTGGCTGAAAAAGACTGGTCCGTCATAGTAAATTGAACGAAAATTAACATTTTGAAATCATGCAATGCTTTGGAATGTTGCAGCATTTTTTCAGACGTAATGAAGGGGTTCCTACTTGAGTGGGAGAAGAGGCACACCCCAAGGATACTCCAGCACACTATATGGTGACAAAAGGTGGGCTTCACACTCTAATTTGGCTTCAATATTGGCATATGATAACTGAGAAGGAGGGGACTTGTAATTTCTATGCTTTTGTTTATTTCAATTGGATGTATTGAATCAGCTCAGAGGAGCAATGTTTGCGCTGCAACCTTTGCCTAGACCAACACTGTTTGAAGCGTTATATTCATGGGTGTGTGCAGCTCATGCTAAGTAGGGGGAGAGATATCAAGGGAAATTGAGGAATACTGTAAGGGCATATCAAGATGCACAGTGGGATGCGAGGCTTAGGAGATGGAGAGTGGATACCATTGAGGGAGAGAGGTTGTAACCAGTACTAGTAGAAGATGGAGAGTCACTGAATAGGAGTGACTGTAGTGACAACAAAGACAGCTTGTTGGATGGGTTGTTAGCTGATCTTCCTCTACCTTACTTTCCACAGTCGGGTGAAGGGGGTAGAAACTTGGAATATGTTGAGAAAATTTTGGGAGTTAGTAGCTCAGGTGGATCCTAATCCATAAGTCGTAGGTAGGATATCAACAGGAGTCAGGGGAAAGGAGTGCTGTCTTCCTTGGGAGCTATGGAACATAATAGTGTTAATGCGGCCTTAATGTTACAGTACTGGTTACCATAGGTCCTGTTGTTCCTGTTTACGACCCAAATTCAGTGGGAAACCCTTATCCAGAGACAACCAATACATGCTGAAGGAGCTGGATTTGGAAGAACAGAGAGAAAGATTAGGAAATGTCCTTCATTAGCGCCTATTTAATCTAGTACCCCTTTAGCGGCTTCCGCTGACCCTTCAGGAGTACTTATTGGCACCAGAACTATACGGTCTATACCAATGGGAAGCCATAGTTCAGATCTACAGATGTAGGAAACTCTTGTGAGAGGACCAAGTGGTGTGACTTTAGTAGCAAGCACAAGTCAGAGATCCTCTGGAAACCAACATGTTCCCGACGTAGGGGACTTGCAGCCCTGGTTGAGAAACCATAATAACACTAAGGAAAGTCAGAGTAGTACATTGAGCCAGGGTACCATCAAGGCTGCAATGGAGGTAAGTTAGTGGATGTGGTAAGGCTGAAGTCTGAAATAGACAAAAGTATCAGTGGAAATCTACCTTTAGATGGAATAGGGATCTATGGGCCAGATGATCAGTTGTTTGTAGCAAATTATGTCACCCAAAGGGCAAGACAAGCACATGAGAACCTGTCGGAGTTGGCTCAGAGGTATGGAGTAGAATTGTCTCAAATAAAAACACTACAGGGAAATCATAGGTTACTCACAGTGATGAAGAGCTTGTGGAAAAGAGAGTGACTGGGTTAAAGACACGCATCTGTGAGATGGTGATAGGAATAAGGGCCTGTATTATGTTGGATAATTATTAGGAGAGATGGTCAAAGAAGAAGAGCATCAGAAGCAACAGAGCAACAAGAGAGACACCTCCTCCAGGAGGGGGAATGCAGTGAGTAGAGGCATTTTCATTACGGGAAGTCCCTAGTGGGTGAAATGTGCATTGCTTGCTGTGTTCACAAATGATTTTCCCAGAATGAGGGAGAAAACAGTGAATGGTATAAGCAAGTCAATTGCTTCGTTAAAATCTCGAAGGTGTTGTGGTTTAACTTAAATACCTTGTTCGGATTTGTGGTTTCTAGAGATTTATCGTCTGCTTGTCAAAGAGCTATTTAGTGGCCTGCTGCTGAACCAGAAAGAGTTCTGGTAACTAATGGTCCTTCACCTTTGGTTATGAAGAAGCAGTGGGTTAGACACAAGCAAATGGAACAATATGTATCTGAATTTGTGACTGGATTGAGGCCGGAGATCAGCCTCATGATCCAGTAGCACCTAATCAGTTGGCAAAACAAATCTGTAGACAAAATATTACTGCATGCTAGGTACTGCAGTGATGAGGTGGGACTCTTAGCATAGAAGGATAAAGGAGAAATTGATGCTGATCCAAATGTAAAATGCAAAAAAGGAAGAACAGGTACAGGCAATGAAGGGGACTGTAGCTTGCGGCCAAGGGAATGTTCCAGGAGTAACATCAGTCGCAAAGTCAACAGGACAAGGAAGAGGACAGTGATAGATGTTGCAACCCTGAAGTAGGGAACAGCCTGTCATATTTGTCACAAAATCAGGCAATGGAGGTGCGATTGCCGACTTAATCCTGTGAATCAAGTGAAGGAAGGAGAACAGGTGCAGGTGGCAGATGGGGTGAATCAGTTAGCGACAGTAACTAGCCCAAGAGATCTAAATGCAGGAGGGGACCAGAGCCAATTAGTGCAGGGACATAAGCCCCGTAAATTTTATAGGGCAACCAAACTTAACACCAGATGCCTTTAATGTAAGTCCTGGATGGGTATGAAGCTGATTCGTCCTTCTGACGTGCCTGTGGAGGAGGAAAAATGTACTTTTGGAACAGCATTATAGGTAGACCAGAGTGGACCATATGTAGAAGTCAAGGTGGATGGTCACCCCATTAGATTTTCTTATTGGTACGGGTGCTACCGGTTCTACTGTGATATCTGCAGTAGCCCCAAACCTGCCCCTCTCTGGAAAACCGATTCAAGTTGTAGGAATGTTAAATAAAAGAATGGCAAACCCTTTGACAGAAGAGGTGCTGGTAAAAATCTGAGCTTTTCAAGATCAGCATCAGTTTGTGGTTTGGGACTCGAGTCCAGTCTGTTTGCTAGGACATGACCTGCTGTGCAAATTAAATTGTACCATATACTGTACAACAAAGGGAATCAAATTGCAGACTAACTACGAGGATGTTGCTTTCAAACTGACAAATCAGAACTTTTTTGCTACTTTGTTTCCTTTGCTGACAGTGTAAGACATGTCGCTGGTTCTGAGAGACACAGTCTCTCCAGTGGCATGAGGCTTCTAATGGGAGGAAATCAAACTGATTTGAGGAGACGAACCAATCCACATACAGGTTGATTATGCAGGGCATCCTAAAGGAAATCATGGGAAGTCCATGCAATTCTCCTATCATGGGGTTGCAGTGGGAAATATCAGATTGTCCTGGACCTGAGTAAAGTCAATAACATAGTAATTGCATGTTGTTGCGTGTTGTCGAATCCATCTGTGTTCTTGTTCTGGATTCATTGTGTAGCTGAGTGGTTCATTGTGAATGACCTCTGCCAAGAAATTTCTCCACCCAGTTGCATGAGAAAAGACAACTTTTATTTGCTTTCTGCCTGGAGAATTGTGTCTTAAAGTGGTATCATATCCCTCAAGGGTATACCGAAAGTTCATCTATATTCAATCAAGTCTTGAAAAGGAAACTTGAGAACTTGATTCTGCCAATGGAATTCAGTGCTAGTTCAGTACATCCTTATTGTGTCTGAGATGCGGGAGGCGTGCAGGGACGATACCATCGCCTTACTGAATCATCTAGCTGAAAATGGGCAGAAGTGTCTTCAGGTAGGCTACAGTACTGTCTAAATGAAGGGCAGTACCTGGGTCATCAAATTGAAAAAGACAAAAGCAATCTGTAACCAGAGAGAGGGAAGACGATCAAGAAAATGAATCCACCGAATACACAGAAAGAGGTCAGAATGTTCTTGGGAATGGTTGGCTACTGCCGACAGTGGATTCCTAACTTCTCCTTGATGGCGAAGCCTTTGCAGATACTGACCTGCAAGAAAGTGTGTGATATGGTGCCTTGGGATAACAACTGTTTGCTTGCCTTCCTGGAGTTGAGAGAGTGCCGGTGTCAAGCTCCAACTTTAGGAATTCCTGATTACAATAAAGCATTCTCATTATTCTGTCATGAGTGAGACGGTTGTGCACTATCTGTACACACCCAGGCACATGGAGGTGCTAATAGACCACTGGTCTACCTCTCAGCAGCATTGGATCCTGTAGCAACAGCTTTGCCCAGATGTCTCAAATCTGTTGCTACAACTGGTTTCAGTATTGAACAATGTGAAAACATTGTGATTGGTCATCGTCTTACAGTGTAAGTACCTCATTCAGTTGAGCTCCTTATTATGAGAACCAAAACACAGCACTTGATGAATAAAGGTTGGCAAGATATGACAGGTATTACTCGCTGTTGAGAACATGATGTTCTGTGTCAAATCCTGCTACCTTGTTGCATGTTCTAAATACTAATGGGAAGGATAGTGAAGACCATGACTGTCTAGATGTCACTAAGCTCTGCATGAAACCGAGACCTGACATTGTGGATGAGCCATTGCCTGATCATGATCAAGTCCTTTTTGTTGATGGTTCATGCCTAAGACACAATGCAGGAAACTTGAGACATGCTGTACAACATCCCTGATGCTGTGAGAGCAGCGTTTGCTGTCTGAACCATTTTGGGAGTGGTTGAAGCTGCTTGTTTACAGGGAGTACACTCCGCACAAGTGTCAGAGATCATTGCCTTGACATGTGCATGGCTTATTTCTGAACAGATCTGAGTCACCATTTACACCGATAACCAGTATGGTTTCGATGTGGGCCATGACTTTGGACAACTATGGTCGCAGAGAGGGTTCCTAACGTCATCAGGTTCACCCGTCAGGACTGGGGAGTATGTGAGACTACTGTTGGAAGCATGGCTGTATAAAAAAATGAGTGTCCAATCGTGTCAATTTGTAGTACATTCATCACGCATATGTGCGCCTACACAGTAATGCAGCAGTCTTTTTTTCTTTTTATACACCGATCCAAGTTGCATTGAAAAAATAAAACCACAAAAAATGTGCAAAAGTGTTTTTTTGGAGCACAAGTGAGGAAGACTAAAATGGAGGGCAGGAGGAAGCTACATAAAGGGTGGGTAGGGAAATGAGGTAATGTGTAATGAGTGCAGGAGAAGCCCAAGGGCAAGAAAGTAATGGGGAGAGGACACAAGAGGGAGGGCAACAGGAAAAGAATTTGTGGAGAAGCCCACAAGCTACCAGGGGTGTAGCTTAGTCATTAAGATTACAGAATGTGAATCTCCAATTTCCCAGCTAAAAAGGCAGTGTGCTTCAGGGCGGATGGTTAGATGACCAAGGTTAAGGATACCCCATGTTTACAAAGGAGAGGGTCAGTACCAATTTACATTAGGTGGGCCTCTGCCTTGAGTGGTGCGGCGGGAAAAAACTATTGATTGGAAAACTGCTGGAGTGATTGCCACTGTTTGCAAGAATTCCTCCCATCGCCTCTTGGGTGTTTGACTTCAAAAAGTAGTACATTTTCACATACTAAAGGGGTACTTCTATGTGTGCAGATCAGCGACTTTGTTTGGTAAACATGTCTGTGTAGATATTTAGCATCCTGATCCAAAAAATGAATGTTAAAACCTCATTGTGAAATAAGACCAATAAGAAAAACCAACACAGACATAGCAGACCTGGCTGACTCAAGGACCCCAGACCCAACTACCAAACCAATAATGCACTAGAGGGGTGTTGCACCCCAAACATCACCTTTAAAGCTACTCCCCTGCCTGTCTAACGTAGAACTGGTGGTTCACTGTAGTAACTCATGACTAAGGTCACGCACAACACACAGGCCTGGAGTCCCTGTCCTGGGATCACTTATATTAAATGTATGTTCACTGCACAGACTCTTCTTCGTCTCTGCTTCACAAAGTCTTGATGGTAAGATTGCCAAATCAGTGCACATGAGCAGTGCATCATGCTTCTACTCCTTGCCTTTTGCAAATCATTTTATCAAGTAACTGATGGCCCCATGTGCTAAGCCAGATTCACAAATAGAGGAGGGTACACAGGCAAATTACCAAGGTTAGTGAGCCAGAGCCAAGCCATGGGTCGGGCTTGCCTCTAAGAGTGTGTGCTTGAGTCAAGCCAAGAAAATTTTTCAGTTTGGCATACATACCAATGCCATAAGTGAACAAGTCAGTAATTATGTAAAAACCTACATGTGGCCTAACCCTTATTACAGAAGGAACAACGTTATAGTCTATTGCTATGTACACCTCACATATTGTAATCAAGTATTTAAATGTCCCCATATACTTGAAAATAAAGAAAAAGGAGGATATGTGTAATGAAATATTGTCTAGGATCAAGCAACTTAGACAAACTGAAAATCCTGTATTGGTTCCTGGTTATATGGTTTCACATTCTTAAATTAAGCCACCAGATAAGTATCTCTCTCTCACCCTCTTTGTGTCTCTCCCCTTTACATCATAGGTTAATGTTTTATCTTTCATTCTTGGAGCACACCAAGGAAAACCAACACTGAGATAGCAGACATGACTCAGGGCCCCCAGAACCAACAAACAAGTCAAGAATGCATTTGTTTGGGGATGTCACACCTCTTAAAAAATACCTGAAGCTAAGAGCCTGCAAGTGACAGCGTGGAAGACGGAGTGCAGGGAGAGAGAAGTACACAAGCGAGACAGCTGGAAATATATGCACTTTACTAGAGGGCTTAATCAAAGAAAATGTGATTTAAAAGCAAGCAGTGGATGCATAGGAGCCAGCCAATCAAAAGAGATGGTAAAGAGGCTATACTCATGTGAGAGACAAACACAAGATAGGGAAGCTGGGACATGAATAAGAAGCAGTACTATGAGACAGACAAGAAAATCAACAAATGCTAAACAATGGGCATACTCCAAGCTCCTCTATCTACTTGGTAAGTCCACAATCTGTGTTTCACTGTGCTGTCTAGTTGGCTCGACTTCAAAAGTGAAACAGAGTGATGCAAATGATCTAGCCTCCCTTCCCAAAAAAAATTTCAAAAGATTAATCGTAGAAACACCAAAATCATATATATTAAAAACCCAATATAGCCCACAAAAAAAGACATATAATGTATAAATATAATGATGTTGTCAGAAAAATAAAACACTCCTCCACAACTAAAGCAACAACATCAGATTCCATTATAAAAGAAATTGGAATGCTTTCTAAATTGACCTCCTATTATTTTGCTTTACTATAGGTTTAACCCATTCGATGCTGATGACAGAACCGCTCCGTCATCAGCTGCGGTTGGGCTGTGCTGATAACGGAGCGGTTCCGTCATGACCCGGCCGCCGCGCCTGCGCGGCGCGTTCTATCGAGCGGGGCGGGCCATGACGGAACCGCTCCGTCACGAGCACTGCCCATCCGCGGCTGGTGACGGAGCGGTTCTGTCACAAGCATGCGGCCGCTGCGCGGCCGCCCCGCCCTGTTAGCACTGCGGCGGAATAGCCGCCGCAGCGAACGAGTTAAAAAGTATTTTAATGGTCCAATACTTTTTGGGTCATAGGCACAAGATGAGAAAGGTCATTCGGGAAATTTTGGGCATATTAACACTGGCCAAACATTGACGTCATTTAGGGGTCGACAGGAGAGAGCAGGGGCAGTGAGCCACATTCACAAGGAAAAAACAGCCAACTCTACGGTGTGAATGGTCGGGTAGCTTTTGGAAGGGGATATCACCATTTGCTGTAAAAAGTGCAGTGTGGCAGCACCAGCTGGTCAAGCAATTTAAGCATTATAGGCAGCGAGGGAGGAACAGATCAGACAGGAATCGAATTCCAAACTGTGTCGGCAAACCAATCACAATGAATGCTTGATCGTGTCCTCAATTATAAATGTTAAGGAGTCGCACAAAGTATAACATTTATTGCTATTTGCAAAAGTGACACTTTTTACTCTACTCTTGTGCCATAATTTAAATGAGGGTCTATTTCCCGCAGTTATTTGAAACACAATGTTGCAGCGTTTCCTCCGGAAACAGAATAGACACTTTATTCAGCAGTTACCCTCGCTTTTTACTGTTACAAAGTCTGAAATCGGAAATTACATTTTTCACACAATTCACAAAATAATGTACTTGGGAACTGCTATAGAAAAGAAACATGAGAGAGAGCTTTGTTTGGCATAATTATTTTCCAAGATTCAAATGTCCTTTTCTAGCCCTAACGCTTCTGAAGATAAAGTTGGCTTCATGTATAACTTCGTAGTGTGAGATGAGTGGCAACTCCAGCTACTGGAGCTTTGCAAAAAAATATCAATCTATTCGCTGTTTGGCACTATTTAGGTGCCACCCATGAACTAACTGGATTGCGATTATTATTATCATTATCATCATGAATTGCTTTATTTAACTTGTATCATAAAAGCAGTGTGCAACTTTTATACAAAAGGTAAGAAATTGAGATAGCGCAATTAATCAATTGATACATGGTTGATCTAAAGTATATACTCACTCAGTATATTTAGACATGTTGTTGCACCACAAGACATAAAATAGTTATCGGGTAATCTGTACAATAATCATTTCTACAAATTCTTAACTAAAATCGTGCATAGTTTAGATGTGATTAGTTAAAAATATAAAATCTTGACAAGGCAACCCAATGGGCTTGTGTAAAGTGCAAGTGTGTTGACATCGAAAAATTACTCTTGGGTTGAGGTGACATTTCATAATGACATAGAATATAACATTAAGGCACCCCTCGCAAGACTTTTTGTCTAACAGTCCAAGCACGGCTTAAGAACTTAGCCAGCCCACTAACAAAATAAATCATAATAAATAAATCATACGTTCTTATATAGCGCCTTTCACCGTAAGGTCTGAAGGCGCTTGCTTTGGGAACCCGTCCTGGCCTTTCTCTGCGAGATTACCCCGACTGGGCATCCCCAAGGTGAAGACCAGGCATCCCATTGCGGTGGGGCCGTAGCGGAGATTAAGCAAGCTATTGCCCAGAGTTGCAGAGTGTGAACCCACAATTCGAGTGGGCACCAAGGCGAGAATTATCGAGTCCATGGACATTTTGAGCTCAAGGCCCTGCCGCGTTGGGGATTGAACCCTTGTCCCGGGTCTGACCTCTGCATCAGGGACTGCCTCCTCTAACCGGTGAGCCACACTTTTCCACAAAGAGCTCTTGAATCGGATTTCATAATGCGCAGAGCAACTCGTTGGTCGTGGGTGCCCATGTGTCTGCAGATTGGTTTCACTCATTTGGACCTCGCAATGTTGTAAGCTGGGCAGGCAAACATGACATGGGCAACACACTCCAGCAAGGCTCTGAAGCAAGGGCAACCTTCTGTTGTGTGTTTGGGTGGGCACCATTTTGTTGTTAGTGCATGGACTGGAAGTGTGCTGAGCCTAAAGTGAATATACAATGCCCTATCTCGTGGGACCTGGATTAAGTCCAGGTAAGGCTCGAGGCTTCTGGTCTGCTTGTGATTAAAGAATTCTTCTGTTAGCCTCCCCACGTTGGACTTGCTGAGTTCGTGGCTGCCTGTCCAATCCCAGTATATGCGTTTAAGCTCTGTCTTGTTAGGGTTTTTTTGGCTATCCCATGATTCTTTGAGGCCCAGTAGTATCACAGCTTTTCTAATGTTTGATATCCATTTAACTCTATGATCCACATCTAGGCTCATCACCTCAGTTAGTGCGGTGGTGTATTTAGTAAGCTCAGGAGTACACCTTAGACGGGCAGAGAAGAGCAATGTGCACAGCTTGGCAATATCTCTAAACGACCTCTTACCCAAACATTAAAGGTGTTAGTGTGACATTGCGGGGGAGCATCACCATGTTCCTCAAAAACTTGTGCTCGAATCTACATATGTCATCTACATTATCAAACCCCCATAACTGCTCCATACAGGGCTGAGCTAACTGCCTTAGCATCATAGACTGTGAGGGTCGGGCAACTGGCTACTGTACGAGGAGTGATGTTCTTTGCCTAGTGCCCCGAACACACGTTTGTAGCTCATGAGCATTTTGGATATATTGGGCCTCCATAGTATTTTATCTGAGAGTCGGATGCCAAGATAGTCAAAAGTGCTGGCTCTTTCTAGGAGGGTACCATTCAACGTGAGGTTGTTACTAAAGGATTTGTGGGGATTGAATATTATGAGCTTTGTTTTAGAGGTATTGATGACTAACCCCTGAGCGTCGCAGAAAGGTTGGTATCTGTTCATTAGTTTTTGCGGCTCAACTGGGGTCTTCGACACCAACAAGGTGTCATTGGCAAACAGGAGGGTCGGTACCTTGTCGCCCGCAAGGGCTGGAGCATCAGCTGGATCTTCTTGAAGGAAGCTCACCACCCCGTTCACATCTAAAGAGAGGATGGTACAATGGCACAGCACTGGGGAACTCCCCTGCCAGCGGGAATCTGTTCCGTCGGCTGGCCTTGGGTCCCCTATCTCACCTGAGCATAGTTACCTACATTAAGCTGGACCAATAAATTGAGAATTAGAGATGGGATGCCCATATCTTTAAGGATCTACCACAACCTATTCCTGGGTACCAGATCAAAGGCAGTCTTTAGGTTGATGAATGCAAAATAATGACTGCTCTTGCCGATCACCACGACTTTCCAATATATAAGCAGTAGCATAAATACCTGATCGATCGTTCCAGTGTTGGCCCTAAAGCCAGCCTGATATTAGGAGAGGACATCTTCCTCCTCTGTCCAAGATTGAATTCTCTGTAACAGAACCCTACCAAATACCTTGTGCATTGCGTCGATCAGACTAATTGGTCTGTAGTTTGAAGGATCATCTCTGGCACCCATTTTGTTGATAGGGACCACCTCTATGCCCTTCCAAGATTCTGGCATTGGGCAGCCACTCAAGTTTCAATCTTTATTTCGATCAATTAGACCATCAAAGATATACAAATAATCACAATCATTTTAAAACATTGGTTTTAAAAATTGGGCATGGCAGTATAAAAATAGTCCATCAGCAATAAGTTGAGCAAAATGAATGAAATAAAATAAAATGTAATGAAATTGTTAAGGGCCCAGCTCCGCTTTCAAGATACGGGTGCGGATAAACCACATGGCTGTGAGGTATTTCGCCAGTGCAAAGACAGTTGGGGGTGAGACGTCAGTTTTTAAAATTCTGTACATGGGGGAGAACTGTCTGCAACCAAAGTTTCTGATAAGCCAGCGGACAAGCCAGTATTTTCTGATGACTTGGTAGGCCTTGCAAAATAGAACCACATGTAAGTCATTTTCCACAGCGAGAGCACATGCCGGGCATTCCTTTGTAGTTGGTGGCGTTGTCCAGGAGCTGGTGAAAGACCTAAGGGGCAATGTGCCATATCTCCACTGGAGAAATAACTTCCTGGTCAACACAGGGGTCATCCCATCCAGAACCTTCTCCAGGCAGTAGGAGTCTTTACTTTGGATGAATAGAGTCGTCAGTGAACCCTCACGCTTGCTGTCTAGAGCAATAGTAAGTTTTAGGTCATAATAAGCCTTTGACAGAACTTTGCTTGGTATCCTGGCAGATGCGTTAGCTGGGTCAGTCCATAGTTCTGGGAACCCTAGACTCTCACATGATGATTTCATGTATTTTAGCTAAGGAATCTGCATGGCTTTTGGTTGGGTTAGAAACTCCTTGAGCTCATACCTGTACTTGATAAGTTCCTCACTACTCCATAGCTTTCGCCAAAATGTTAAAGGTTTAAGACCTAGTTCCTCTTTGATTGGTGTAAGTCCTAGGTCTAGCCTCAAGGGAAGCAGCGGCGTGCTTGATGGAAGTACAACCAATTGTCTGATGAATTTATTTTCGGTTGTCATCAAGTTTAGGCTGAAGTGTGACCCCAGAGTTCAGCCCCGTAGGTTACAGCACCCAGGCCTGGGCTTTGTAGATCTGGATGACTGGGCCCAGTGGACAATGTGTTGATTTAGTCATCATCCTTGTTATACCTCCCGCGATCTGCACCAATTTCAGGTTGGCCTTGGTCTGATGTGCCCCCCATGTCATGTTCTCATTTAAAGTTACACCCAGATATTCAAATGTAGAAACCCTAGTCGTGATGGACCAAGCAATGGGATGTATGTCGTTACAACGCATACTTTTACTCCGCATACCATTACAACGCGGTATTTACAACGCATACCGCTACAACGCATAGCGCTTTGGGGTGCTGGATAGTGGTAAGTATAATTTACTATTCTAACTCCAGTCCCCGTGGACCCTAGGGAAGGTGTTGGATAGTAAATTAAACTTACCTCTTATCCTAGAGCGCCCCCCAGCGCAATGCGTTGTAACGGTATGCGTTGTAATGCCTGCGTTGTAGTGGTAGTGCGGAGTAAAAATTGCGTTGTAACAGGTGCATACCCCAAGGAATGTATTTGGACGTGTCTTTGGGGTGGGATTTAGGATCATGAATTTAGTTTTTAGAGCATTGATCTCTAAGCCCCTCTCCGTACAGAATACCAAGAAAGAGTCAAGCTGGCTATAGCATTGGTAAGTAGTCTAATATACTCTGACCAATTTCTGTGGTCAGCGAGAATTAAATTTCCGGGCATTATTATTACTTTTCTGTACAATCAGTGCACATCTAAACAGCGCACAACAAGTATCCTTCAATTGTCCTGATCAAGAGTATGTGGCTGAAATGTTTTCCTGGAAGTAGGGATACATATTTTTTTGGTATCTGTGTATTTTCAAATATATTAATATTTTTACATCCACTTCCTTTTGTGTAGCTTCAGTAGCTTCATCAGACGAAATGTCATATGATAACTTACAGTGATTTCATCAGGGTTAAAGGTGAGGTGCTGTCACTTCCTGTGATGCCATTTTGAAGTCATATGGTATCTGATGTGACATCTGCTACCTATAGCATTTTGGTGACTTGACGTCCATGTGGCCCATCCTTATCATCTGATATCCCACATTACCTCTACTGGATCTATTTGGCATGGCAAGCATATTTGGTGTCATGTGTTGTCAGTGCAGTCTGTAGACTTTGGTCAGCTCCAGGTCTAAATACTTTCTACGGAGTGCCATGATGCATACCATGCAAATGTGGGGTCCATGTTGAGAGGATTCTAAGAATTTAAGGTAGAGTTGTCCGCATGAACAAGTCATTCTATGTTCATGTTCCATGCAGGGAATGAACGCAGAAGGTATTCCTAGGAGTGATTTGCAATCAGTGGACTTGCCCTTCAGAGCAGTGATTAGGCAGAACTCAAAAATCTTAGTAAAGATTAGTGCAAGTCATCATTGGTAAAATATCTGAAATGTGTGTGATTGTACAACATCTTTTGTATGAGCAAGAAACTCAGAAAGAACAGTGTGCAGTAGAAACCCATCTTGCCTTACACCAAACTGTAGTAGATCTGTTTGATAATTGGTATGGACATATACAGAGCATTAACGCAATTTATTGATAACCGTATTTTTATTATGCAAAGGCATTCACAAGCAACAGTTTGGGCCATAACTGGCTGCAAGGAATATAACTGATGTAATAGTCCCAAAGACACATTTCTAATGGAGTGCATAAAGCATAAATTGCATTAAAGTAAATGTCCTACTATTGCAGACACCTGCACTAATCAGCACTATTTGAACATCTGAATGCTTATTTACTAGAACCCTGCATCACTTTTGCACCAAGTAAAGTGGCAAATGTATGACACAGGGCTCTCATAAAGATTTATGAAGCCACGCAAAGCCACCCTGTGTGGCTTTGTGTGGCCTCATAAATCATGAGTAATGCAGAGCAGCGACAATCGCTGCGTCGCCTTACTCTGCACCCAGGAGGCATAACGATGAGAAATATGTTATTTTCTACTCGTTTTTTCCTCTTTCAATGTGTTCTGCATTCAGCAGCACAGATAGAAAGAGGGAAATGCTGCATAGGATTGTTTTCATGCAGGAAGGTGCCTCTTCCTGCTCATAAACAATCCTGCAGGCAACACAGGCACCCTTGCACCATGGTCCAAGGGTGCCTATGTTGGCGCTAGGAAGCTGAAATGCTGCCAGTGCAAGCAGAAAGGACAGGAATACTCCATATTGGTTAAATACGGCACTTTTTTGCCCTTTACATTGGTGTAGGGCAAAGCAGCAAAGTGCCTTGCTGCGCTGCCTAACACCAAAATGCCATAAATGAGGCCCCTGGTTTGTTTGCAGCCATATGGCAACAAAATGAGAATCTGATTTACAGCTTGGTGGAGAGGGACTCCTTCACAAATGGGCCAAATATCCTATCAGTCCTAGTTACTGCCATAGAGGATAATACAGCTGTTATGTGGTGGATGAGATCTCCGTCACAGTTGTGGCAGGGTAACCAGTCTGCCAAACTCTAAATCAGGCCCTTACCTTTTATACTTGGGATATGTGATTATACTCTTGAGGCTGTTATAGTTGAATAAATTGTAAGTCGCAGCCATCGCACAACAGCACAACCTCAACATCATCTCCTACGCCGACGACACCCAGCTGATCCTCTCCCTCACCAACGACCCCGCCACCGCCAGAGCCAACCTACACGAAGGGATGAAGGAAGTAGCCGAATGGATGAAGAACAGCCGCCTGAAACTGAACTCAGACAAGACGGAAGTCCTCATCCTGGGATCCTCACCCTCTGCCTGGGACGACTCCTGTCGCACCCAAACCAACAGACCACGCACGCAACCTGGGCTTCATCCTGGACTCCTCCCTCTCCATGACCAGACAAGTCAACGCCGTCTACTCGTCGTGCTTCAACATCCTACGCATGATACGCAAGATCTTCCGGTGGATCCCCACCGAGACCAGGAAGACGGTCACGCAGGCCCTTGTCACCAGCCGACTGGACTACGGCAACTCCCTCTACGCCTGAATCACCGCCAAACTCTAGAAGAGACTCCAGCAGATCCAGAACGCCTCAGCAAGACTCATCCTGGACATCCCCTGCCGCAACCACATCTCCGGACACCTGCAAGACCTGCACTGGCTCCCGGTCAACCAGAGAAACACCTTCCGTCTCCTCACCCACACACACAAAGCCCTGCACAACCAAGGACCAGGATACCTCAACAGCCGCCTCAACTTCTACGCTCCCAAACGCCAGCCCCGATCGACCGGCCACGCCCTCCCCGCCGTCCCCCGCATCCGAAGAGCTACCACAGGGGGAAGGTCCTTCTCCTACCTCACCGCCAAGACCTGGAACTCCCTCCCGACCCACCTCCGCCTGACCCAGGACCACCTCGCCTTCAGGAAGCAGCTCAAGACCTGGCTGTTCGAGCAGTAGCGGACCCCCCTCCCCAAGCGCCCTGAGACCCGCCGGGTGAGTAGCGCGCTATACAAATGCTTTGATTGATTGATTGATTGAGTGTGGTTTTTTTTTATTATTTGTTTTAGGGTAGCTCCTCCTGCCTATCGTCCACTGAAGGATAATAGATAATTGTAGTAGCTGGTTATGTCTAATTGCTTTTTCCCAAAGGTGTGCCAGAGTGGAACAAGGAATCCTAGGTGGGACGTGATTTATGTGTGTCATGAAAGAAAATTTTCGGATTAGAAAGTGCCGACTGACAAAAATAGGCATTTACTTACAAATTTAGGAAATTACGGCCACATGCATCAAGGTATTTAGGAGTCGCAAACGGTGCGATTCGGTAAAATTGGCCGTTTGCGATTCCTAAATATCTTTTTAGTATGCATCAATAATTTTTGGCAAAATCGCTATTTTTAGCGATTTCCAAAAATGCGATTGCTTCTAAGGAATCACAAATGTGCGATTCCTTAAAAGCAATGCATAATTGTTTTTTAAATTGCGAATTCGCAATTAGGGGATGAAAAATTACCATAAGGGTGAACCTTGTGGTAATTTGCGAAAAAAAATTAAAATGCTCAAATTAGCATTTTGAACACTGTCATGTTACAGACACACATGTCCTTAAGACATGTGTGTGTGAAACATCCACTTTAAAATAAATTTCAGGGGTGCAGGGGGGTGGGGTCCTTTGGACCCCCCCTGCACCCATGGAAGGCATTAACATTTTGCGAATTCTAATTTGCGAATTCGCAATTCCCATTGATTTCTACGGGCCTTTTGGCCCATAGGAATCAATGGGAAATGCGAAATCGCAAATTAGAATTCGCATAATATTTGCGATTCGGTAAAAATTGCGATTTTTACCGAATCGCAAATATTATGCGAAAATATACATGCATCCATTTTGCGAATTCCAAATTGCGATTGCCTATTTTTCGCAATTTGGAATTCGCAAACGGCCGTTAGTTTTAGAAATTGCAGCACTATAAAACAAATGGACCAAGCACATTCTGCGCCAAGATATGACCCAAACCTTACTTTAGCTAGTATGAAAATGTTATTGCAGATGCATAAACTCTACAGAGAAACGTTGAAACGTCCATTTTCAGCAGACAGACAGAATCAGCATCTTCAGAATAATTATTTACTTTGTAAATAATAAAAAAAGCCAAGAGCACATTTGAGGGGACAAGGTACTCCGCATTTCTAAATATGAACTCAAAGTATATTTATAATTGTTATGCAATTTCAGAAGTGAACTCCTCATTGCTAGATAAACAGCAGATCCCTTTCCTGTGTTAGGTTTCCCTTTACTGAATGCTGATATACTATATCAGGCTGTTTCGCTCCACGGGTGACAATTTGTGAATGATGATGCTGCTGTGTCACACACCTCATACCTCCCCACGGGAATGAACTGATCCAATTGGGGATGACACTGTGACATG
The DNA here is from genome assembly GCF_964263255.1 of Lissotriton vulgaris. Classification (NCBI taxonomy): domain Eukaryota; kingdom Metazoa; phylum Chordata; class Amphibia; order Caudata; family Salamandridae; genus Lissotriton; species Lissotriton vulgaris. Next base: position 1,219,939,900 of record NC_141685.1, on the reverse strand, counting down.
ATTGATTGGTGCGGAAGGAGACAATGTTTGTCGCCATCTCACTTTTAAACCGTCCACTCCTTCTGTCATTTTTACACTAGTGACCCTGGACTAGAGTAGTATGTGCATTGAAATTGTGCCGCCCACTAATTGCTGCTTGCCATGGCTTTTAAGAGTAGACATCAGTTATTTTTTAGACTTCAAAATAAATGTGATGCTTTTTAAAATCTGGATTTTTGCAAAACTTTGAATTTCTCGGATCTGAGGAGTCGGTGGGTCAGGAAGGCTAGAAAGATCTATCGTCTTTGATGCCGGCAGAGTTGCATTTTTATTCCCGAGGTGAGAGTCTGACATGTATTATGTGCACTGTGACAAAGAGGTCTTGAACTAAAGTAAAGTTTCTCTTTGTGAAGATGCTAGAATCTGTTTCTGACACTTCTTTGGAGCACAGACTCTAACTTAAATCGTTAGAACTATTTCCTCAATTTATAAAGTGATTGCGGGTGCAGAAATGTTTGACACTGCATTGCTTTTACCATTTTGAAGTAGTGCGTTTTTAAATGCCTCACTTAATTCTTTCCATAGTTTAATATAGTTTTACCCCTGCCTTATGAAAGGAAAGTTGGCCCCATGTCAGAAAAAAATAGTCTTAGACTTAATAAAATAGGCTTATATTTCTTTGCTTAAGACACTCTCGACACTATATTAAGCAAATACAAATCTATTCACCAGGCCCTCAAAGAGCTCTTGCTTGGGTAGAGGGGGAGAGCCACTGAAAGGTTTAGCGAGGGAGCCTGAAGCCGGGCTTTGGCTCAGCTCGAGGTCGCGTTGGAAGGCCGAGCCCATTACAAGCCTAGCTTTCTTTCATGTAGCTTCTGCCTTCCCTTCTCCTCTCCACAAGATGTGGCGTTATGATCGGAACTGCCACCTTTGGAACTGCAGAACTTGTTTCCAGCCTTGTTGTCGCAACATCCTGTGATTATGGCCAAATGACTTGGGCCATATGTATAAACACATTTCCCCATAGACACAGAATCGGCAAAACCCTTTGATACATCTGGCCCTTAATCCCATATGCCTAAAGAAGAATATAAACCTATATAATGTCAGTGATAATGTAAAACGCTCAAATATCTTGTGATTAAGCGCTCCAGCACCTTCCGGACAAGTCTGCACTCGGTAAAATTGCAAAAAATAATTGTGTGTTCTCGATCCCGGCGTTGTAGGCTATGGCTCAGGTCAGGACTATCTGTGCACCGTTTTTTCCACCTACGCCTGCTCGATCACCAGGGCTGCTGCAATGTAAGCAGGGCAATTGTCATTACATAAAATGACGGTAGATCGGCTTTGCTTATGATGTTCTTGTATGTTTAACCCCCCAGCTGGAACTACAGGCTTGACGGGAGATTCTTGGAAGGAGTTGGGAGTAATGCAAAATAAAATAATATCGACGCAGTAGAACATCAAAAAAGATAAAAGGACGGAAAAGAGAGCAGATTAAAAGAAAAACCAGGAGATTGTCTAGCGGAGCACTCAAAGTTTTAGGAAAACTCGGGCCTTATTTACAAAAAATTGGTATAGGGCAGTGCCGCAAGTCTTTTTGCTGCGCTACCCTACTCCATTTTGAAAGGGAAGGAATGCACTGTATTTATTAGATATGGTGCATTCCTGTTTTTTGACCCCACACTGGTGCACAATTTGGTGCCTAGTGCCAGCACAAGCACCTTTGTACCATGGGTCTTTCTACATTGTTGGCAGGATTGATTTTGTGTAGGAAGGGACACTATCCTGCACAAAAACAATCCAGAGAGGTGTGGATTGTTTTTGTTCAGGAAAGTGTCCCTTCCTGCACAAAAACAATCCTGCCAACACATGGAAAGAGGAAAAAAGGAGGAAAAAATAAAACATTTCTACTCATTAAGCCTTTGTTGGAAGTTGTAAGGTTTGGCGCTGCCTCAGGTTTCATGTAATTTTGTAAACATGAGGCCCATCAAAATCCATTGGTGCTGCGTTGAAACACCCACCACAACGCCCATGGAACGCCTCCTTGATGTAGAGTAAGACAACGCTGAGCTTTGTGCTGCATTGTGTTACTCCATATAGATAAGCCCATTCAAAACCACGTAGGGTGGCTTTGCATCATCTCATAAATATGATTGGGAGTCCTGCGCCACCGGAGAGTAAAAAAAAGTGACGCTCTGGCAACGCAGAACTCTTGTGAATAAGCTCCCCAGTAACTATAAATGTGCACTGTATCTTGCAGTTCAAAATACCACATCTGTCCAGTAAAAAGATTGCAACATTCTGTGTTTGATCTGCCGGACACTGCTTTGAAACCTGGTGGAATAGTTAAATTGGCTCAGTGTATGTGTAGTGTGCCTGCCACAGATTCCTCTTCACATTTCCAAACACTATGGGTAAGTGCACCTACCGTGCAAATAGGTGCATATATCCTGCACCTCACAGATTCTAATTCCATTAAGATAGTTTGATTGGTTAATGCACCTACTGGGGTATTTGTGGTAAATCACTTAATTCTCGCTGTGCGTATAAAAAATTAATGTGATTTTGTGTAATGTAACTCGTGCTCATGGAAAGGCTGCAAAATGTTTGGGTTGAGTTTGCTCAATAAAAAAACTGGAAAAAATGCACAAAGAGCCAAAAACTAAGGGGTCCATTAGGATGTCGGGCAGTGGCACCACCGCGGTGCTGACGGTCTGGAAAAAAGCATTTTTCCGCCCGCGAGCAGCAGTACTCACGTCCGCCATATTAGCATGGCCAAACAGTGCAGCGTGAACCGCCGTCAAAGTGCGCCCGCCACAGCGGCGGTGGGAGCCAATGGAGACTTACCGCCGTGCGCAATGACGTCTGCCCCGCTCCATAAATTAGGATGCCCCAAACAAGCAGACGCACCCCAGAAGAGACACCGCACAATCAGAGGCGGCGGAAACTCGACAGCGGAGTGCAAAACCAGAGCCCAGGTCCGCACCACCCGGTCACGACCGCCATGGACCCAGCTCTACACGTTTTTCCAGTGCAGTACCTGCTACATCACGAGCAATTCATGGACCACCCCGGACACTGCCGCAGGTACACAACTACACAAACACAATACATGGACTGCCACAGGGTCCAAATCCACAACAGACACCCTGATGGGACAGGAACACATCCACAAGGGCACCCACATATGACCCACCTGCCAGCAAGTCACCCCTCCGCATCCAGGATACACATAAACCACAATCTTGCAGCAATGTCTCGGTCACGTCACTGCAGCGGTGAACACAAGGGAATAAATGTGCACAATGCAGACGGCAGGGCCAGCCAAAGGCATGGGCAAGGCACAAATACCACAGGACCACACCTCCTCCCACCACACATTAGCACACCCCTTGGAGGCACATGCCATGTCCCCATCCTGTGCCCCCCCATGCACAACAACAAGCCAGGTCAACAGACAACCATGGAGACAGCCACTGCAGGAGTGGCTGCACAGGAATACACAGCGCAGTAGTACAGGGCCAGGGAAACACACACACCACAACACCACCACACTCAGGAAAACAACAATGAGCACAAGTACCAGATGAACACATACAAGGAACAAACATACAAATGGACACACAGCCTGCATAGTCCATCATACATACCACAGACTAACACACAGACACATACACAACCAAAGGATCTCAACCAATAGGAAAACCAAAGTGGGATGCACACAAATGGAAGGCCATGGAGACATACAACAAACATGTGCACATCACATGCAAGACAAGGAACACAGAACACCCCCTTCAAACCATCAAACCACACATTATACAGCTGGGAGGTTTTTTGAGTAATCCAGAATGACTAGGCGCACAACCTGAGTAGCCGCAAAGTAAATGGTGACAGGAGGTGGTCAGTATAGGCAGTAGGGCGAGCGGTAAACCCTCACAACCGGTCAAGGTTGGATCAAGAGGATCCACACAAATGCAAGAAAACAACAAAGCCCCTGCTCTATAACATGTAAGTCAATTTTTAGTAATGCTGATGTCAATAGAAGTGAATAGTTGTGCACATCAAAACTTTCAGTGTGACACTTCGAGAATAGTAAGTCATCAGATCGACATATAACAATTTCAACAAGACGTTCTGTTCTTGGTGTGGTACATCAATTTATTGTTCCTTTGTACAGGCCAACACGTGTTTCATCGCAGGGAACACACTGCGAATCTTCAGGGCTGGGTAGAAACATAAAGATTACATTTACGAAGATTTTATTTTATTCAGAGTTTTATATAGCGCGAACAAGATCTTTACAGATATCAGAGCGCTTCACAGAAACAAGGGTGGGGATAGCATGAAGGTGACGCAACATATGTTCTAATGGTGACAATATTGTTGCAGTGACTTTGTCGTGTAACCCTAAGTGAAAAAGAAAACATGCCAGAGGTGACTTTGTGTCATAGTGACTTACGATCACTGACTGGGTGACTTTGTGAGCTATGTGATGTGTGTCTGGTTCAGTATTGAAGTTGTGTTTTATTAGAGAGAAAATTATATATATTTCCATTTTATTTCTAAGCACTGACCGGAAGAAAACAGGGTGAAGATGTGAATAGAGTGTTTCTATGTTAGAGAGGACGGTATCCCATGTGACTCCAGTGACAAACGTAGATGATTGAGCAAGCATGGCAATTGTGAATGCTTTCAAGTGGATACGACATCGTACTCATGCTAGACTAGGATAATAATTGTTTCTTTTGGATTTTATGGTATCATCTTCTGTATATTTAGTCTAAAAACTTTTTTATCTCTTTATTTCTATACATTTCCACAAAGCTTATATTCATCAAGAACCTTCTAAATTAAAAAAAATTGTGAGAGTATTTGTTTCTAGCTTCCCTGGTGTAAAACTAGTTGCGGTTTTGGATTCAGGGGTGAGTAGTATTAAATTCTACTATTTCAGGGAAGGTAGGCCAGTCAGTGGGTAGACTCTGTGGGGTGTCTATATTCCGATTGTGTGTGTGGTTAGTGGTTGTGCAAGAGAGGACTAGGGAGAAGAGAGAGATTGGCTTCACCTTAATATGGAACAAAAATTAATATTAATGAATAGGAGTGGTTGCCTCGGTAGGTTGCGTTTGGGCTCCTAACTGTTATAAAAACCTAAAGTGAAATTGTTTTGCACACACTCACCCTCATGTGTAAGCGGGTGAAATGATGTCGGTCATCGAGCCCGGTTGGGACGATGTGAAGAGTATAATTCTATTCCAAAAGTATTCGATTTCGCTGTCCGCATGATAAGATATCTGGAGGGTACACCTGTCATTAATAACTAATATTTAGTTCAGTTATTGGAGGAACAAAACAAAGTTACAAAGTGGATTAGACAATCTTAGGGCCAGTCCTACCTTGATAGTTAAAGATAGAAACTGTGGCCGGGAGGAGACGATAAACGATACTGCTCGCGATAGGTAGACGCGTTCAAATGGCACAAAGAAGGCGGGTACACCTGAATTGAAAAAACGACATGGGGAATGATTTCATTGACCCGTGCTCCCTCAGATGTAGGAGAACGTTGGGTCTCGAGTTCTATCTGCAGGCGGGGAATTCGCTTACCTCGTTCGTTGGGTACTCCCTCTTGAAGTTCCCAGCGCCGTTTAACAATGACGGTCATGTTACAGGAAGTGGTCTGGTATAAATTACGGAGTTCCGCTTGAGTGGTGAAAAAGGCTAGAGCGGTGATTGCTTCCTTGTGATGACAAGGAATGGCAAATATACGAAGAAATACTGCAGTATTTCTGATTATTGTGTCTAAACGAGCGACTTGGTGTGGTACTATCCCGGTTGGGTAGATGAAAAACGTGATTAGATACTTGACTCGAAAAAGTGGATTAGAATCGAAAAATGAAGTAAAAAAACAACCCGCTTTATGGGTGGTTTATTCAGTAGGGAGAATTAATGTAGAGGTCTATGTATCACTCCACATTAATATATAGTTAGGGATTGGCTAGCTCCAGAGGTGCGTCGTCTACCATTGCGTGGTAGAGTTAGTTCAAAGATGCGGAAGTTATTAGTATGGGGCATTTATGTAATAATTACAATATAAACAAGAAAGGGTGGGGGGTGGGAGGGGGGGGTAGTTTTACTTTGTTTTGTTCGGTAACCATTGGTGGAATTGTATAAGACTTCTAGTTGATGTTGTTGGGTCATTATGGAGCCATGTTTTATGGTGATGGCATACGCAACAATATTATGTATCCTTAATCCCTATTTGTAAACACAGATGAAAACAAAATTCGCAAATAAAACAATGTATAAGCAAAATACATAATCCAAAATTTACATAGTTTGTGTAAACTGTGTGATTAGATATATATTGCTAATATGATGTATCTGAAAAGGTACAGCTCATTATGCATGTAGACACGAGGAGAGAACACTGAAGATCAATTGTATCTAAGTCTAGTTGCCCAGAAAGAATTGTAATTCTGGGTCGTAGTTGAGCCCGAATTCAATGCTGCGAAGACGCATAATCCACGTAGCTTCTATTCGTCTTAATGCTAGTTCACGGTTGCCGCCTCTCACATGGACGGGCACCGTTTCGATTCCAAAAAATGAAACTCTGAAATCTTCTGAGTTGGCCTGGCATTTAGCCACATGGAGGGCTACTGGGTATTTAGGGTCTTGTTTTTGGATGGCCCTCATGTGTTCTGATATTCTGTCCTTCAACATCCTGATTGTACTTCCGACGTATTTCTTGCCACATTGGCATTCAATTATGTATACCACATATTTCGTGGTGCAGTTGGTTGATGTTCACTCGAATGTCGTAATTTTCCTCATTTGGTCCATTGAATTGCTTGGTTTTATGTTTGGCCCATTTGCACATTGTGCAGAAGCCACATTTGAAAAACCCATTGCTGCGTTGTGTTAACCAGTCTGGGGTCCTATCTGCGCGTGGCACAGTAGGGCTGAGTCTATTTCTCAATGTTCTCCCTTTGCGAAAAGTGATTTGAGGAGTTGTGGGAATCAGGTCCTTGAGTATTGTGTCTTCTTTTAGCAGACCCCAGTGTTTGGTCATACTTGTCCTGATTGATTGGTGTAGACCATTATATTCAGTGATCATTCTCACTGTACCCTCTTTCGCCTTATTGGAGTTATTCATTCTCAATGTCTCCGGTCTCTTGATGTTTTTAAGTCTCTTTTGGCTGTAGATAGGGTGGTTTTGGGGTAACCTCGTTTTTCAAATCTCCGTTCCATATCTTGTATGGTGTTTACAAGATCTGATTCATCACTGCAGTTACGTCTGGCTCGGAGGAATTCACCAAAAGGTATCAATTCTTTTGTTCTCATGGACATCCCAATAGAAAGTGCAGATCGCAAATCCAGTAAACTACTAGGGAAAATTGCGATTTTGGAACAAGAGATCAAGGATCTCAATCTGCCAGAACCCACGATTAAAAACTATACTATCTTAGACGAGGTCTTACTGAAACATCAGGAAGAAATCAAGAATAGGAAAGCGAGGCAAATAAAAAGAGATGATGCAGACTACCGCAATAGTAGAATTTTCACCTATGATCGTAAATACGATGCAATGATTCGGCCCAATTACCCCCAAAAATCCGGAAATAATGCACCTGCCCCCAGTTCTGTCTCATCCAGTAATACATCACTGAATTCTGCAGGTACAAGCGAACCAGAACTAGAGTGATTATGCTGTGGAAAGGAAGTGAAGTACAACTACTAGATTATTTCAACTATCTGAATGACAACCCTTATAATGTACAGTTGACAATTAAATCAAGCCAAACCCAGATAGAATTTCTGGATATACTCTTCTATGTGGAAAACAATACAATACAGAGCAATCTGTACCGGAAGAGTACATCGTGCAATAGCGTATTGCACGCATCAAGCGCGCACCCTAGTTCCACTATCAATTGTATACCCTACGGAGAAATGGTGCGCATTAGACACAACTGCAGTAACAAACAAAACTTTATGGATACTATACGGGACAGTAAAATCAGATTTACCAACAGAGGGTATAACACAAGAACCTTGGATAAGGCTGAAAAGAGAATCTTGACTGTTGGCCGTAGTAGTACCTTAATCAAGAAAGCAAAGAACACCAAAAAGACCCAGAAATCCAACATGTCCTTTATCACCCAATACACTCAAAACAGCACTGAAGTATTCAAGGTTTTGAGAAGACACTGGAGGCTTTTGAGTGAAGTTCCCAACCTGAAAGATGACATTAGTGATACACCTAGTATCACTTTCAGGAGAGGCAAAACTTTACGTAATTTTTTGTGTCCTAGTTACCCTATCACTAAAAAGGTAGGAACATGGATACCTACAAAACCCAAAGGTTTTTATACTTGTGGAGGCTGTAACATCTGCCCGCTTGGTAAGAATAAATCCAAAAAGTTCAAATATAATACTGAACGCGAATATGAGATAAGGCACTATATAAACTGCAATACAAGCTATGTGGTATATGTCATTGGGTGTGGGTGTGAAAAAATATACGTTGGAAGTACTGTGCGACCATTAAAACTAAGGATTCAAGAACATATACGTGCTATGAAGAACTATGACTTAAAGTACCCCATGACATATCACATGCAAGAACACCACAGAGATAACAAGTCAATATGGTTTCTGGGTATTGACCACGTACCCCCACACCCAAGGGGGGGAAATCGTGAGCTTACCTTAAGGAAAAGTGAAGCAGCATGGATATGTCGTTTGAGATGTGTAGAAAGGGGACACAACACAGAGGATGAAATGCACTACTATTTGCACTAAATTAGTGTGTCAGTATTAATATCTGTGTGACACGTTGTGTATCAACGGCATAGTACTTATTGCCTGTAGCTAACATCAGGGGATCTGTATCCCACCCCGCAGTACTGTCGGTTAAACTTCCTTTGCTTTCTGACTGATCTCTGTAACTCATCCTGTGGGCAATAGTCAGACAAAATACATAGATTGACATATGTTTAAGATCTGTGTATAATCTTTGTAATTGGTTAGACATAATGTTTAAGATCTTTGCACTATTTGTGTTATAACTTTTTGAATAAGTGTTGAACATATTATTTGGTGATTCCATAGCGTTTCTGGATCCCAGGTTGTCACATTACCAGTTTGAGACTACATGAAATTAAATTAAGACCCCCCTCCCCCTTTTCATGCACCCCTCATCGTTTATATCGATCATTGCACCTTTGTGATTGATAATATATACCCAATATCTATATTATTATAAGAACAGCTCGGGTATTATATTTATAAAAATAAGAATCACAATGGACCTTTAGATTCATCGCCGTTCAGCAATTAATACCCCTGGCAAATTTAAATAGGAATTTGAAATTGGGTTCTAAATATAATTGGACAGATCATTTTAGGAAATGTTTACATAAATAGTCAATCTTTCCCGTAATATATTTCGTAACTTTTAAATATATACGGGTTATATATTTTACCTGAATAAGGAAATACAGCCATAGGGAGCTACGATTGACTAGGTTAAAAAGGCGGCTACATTAGACCGATATGTAGTGGTAAAGGGCTTGGGATCCAACATCCGCCCCGTGAGGATTAGGAGCGGCTACATTTAAACTCCTTGAAGGGCGGGTCCCCATTTCAACTTGCCACAAGAACTCGGCGTGTGGATCTGGAGACGCCAGCTGGGGGTTTCACGATCGACCCTGACAGGTAGGACATATAGGGAATCTCCTTTATTGAGAATAGTGTAATGTAATAGCCCACCGTCGACTCTATCTAGCCAACTATGTCCCTCATATTGACGTATGTGCTACATGCACGTTTATTTCAAATACGGGTGGTCTCACAATGAGTTGTTGATATGTTTATTTCGGAAATGAAAACGGCGGTCTGTAAAAACACCGCGTTTTGACTTGTGATTAAAAGCATATAGATAATATAGCTTAAAAGCGTTTATATTATTTTTAGGTGACTACCTTAAAGCGACTTTCATATTGTGTTCCAAACGAGGAACCAAAAAGGTGGGACCATCAGACGGTGCAAAACGTGCACGTCAGATTATTAAGGTATGTTCAATTATAGCTCAAACGCAATGCCAGTACAGTTTAATTATTATATTAGAAACGGAGATTGTATTCATCTTCCTTTCGGGTATTTGTTAACAACAATGGTCTTCAAAACGTGCCTTACACGGACACACAAGATAGAAGCTGTGACTGACTGATGGGGATGGGTCGCTTTCGAGTCGATTATGTTTTAAGTCACTCTCTAAATTACATGGCTGTTATTTATTCATCCGCATTTTTTCAATGTACATAGGCATTGATGAGGAGTATATATACAATTTCTTGGTTAATTATCTACATCAAATATCTCGTTTTCAGGTTATTACCCTAATGAAATTCTAACAGTATGCCTGAAGCAAGGTTTAAGAAATAGGAGGTTTGGACGGTGACAAATGCGCCCGTCTGGATTTAAAGGTATGCAGGCCCTATGCTTTTCTAACATTCAGGAATTATATATACAGTCTCATAAGGCCATATATATTTAAGATTCAGGGACTAAACATCTCCCTCATACTTTATTTCCTGTTTTCTTAGGCGAATTATATACTCTATACTGTTTTAAAAAATCGATATAGTTGAAAAAATAACTTCTTGAATTTGGATTCACCACATTTCGAGCACCCGCATAGAGGGAATGGATGTACTTTGACTTGACGTTTTGCTTTGGATAATAAGCACGCGTGGTTACCTCGATTGCGGTAGGATTATATATACTTATATAAAAAATATTTTTCTTTCACCATTTTGACCTAACTGACAAAATTTCAAAAAATTTCAATTGTTAAGCTTACAATGCCATGGAGAGTGTAGTATCAGTTTCATGTATATCCAGCTGGTTTTCGTGACAACTGGGGGGACAAATGAATCCATATTATGCACCTATATACTAATAGGTCTTCCAACGAAGTTTTTTGGTACATTGTTTCACGAGGACAGTTTGGAATTTGAGTTCATTGTCCTAGTGTAGCTACATGTTTTTTATTGATAGCTTGTATAAATAGAAACTTCTTTCTTCAACACTCCTGTAACAACATCATTTCGGGGTTATATAAGTGCCTGTGGTCTCATACCATGCGATGTGAATCATTAAGTATGGAACAGTTTTGGTGCGGAATGATTACCAGAGCATAATGCTTTGATGTTAATAACAATGATGACGCTGATTTTTGTGATTGCAATTTGAAATTATTCATGCAGTAAGATTTATCCCCAGTAAAGATGTGAATAGCCAAATGGCGCATCACCTAACAAAACTATCTTACTCTTGGGCTCGGACCCGGGGCATATAAAGTAATGTATATAAACAAACCAAACACATAACATTATAACTAGAGAAATGGTCTAATAATGTATTTATGTGATTGATTGTTGCAACTTCTAGATAGGAGTTTTTTAATGTGGGTATTTTATGGTGTAATTTTTCATGTATCTATTTATGTATGTACACATGTTGTTTCAATGTATCTTACACTGGCTTTTGTTTGTTTGTTTGTCTCTCTTTCTTATGACTTACAGCCCTGAAGAAGTTCCGCTAGACGGAACGAAACGCGTTGGCTGGTTTCTTAAATGGACTATTAAAAGAACCTTGAACCTCTTTGCAATTAAGATTCAGCGTCTTTTCATTTATTGGGACATTACTTGACTGCATATTCTACTATCCACACTTGGTGGAGATTTAAACTTTGAAGCGGTGCTTTTTCAAGTTTGAAAAATGATGCACAGGGACCAGTCCAACACAGCAAAGAGCAACAAGGCCAGTATCCAGGGCAAAGTGCAGAGCGAGTACATGAAAGGATGCACAGGCAAGGGCAAAACAGGAAGGCCAGTGTCCAGGGCAAAGTACAGAGTGAGTACATGAGAGACTGCACAGGCAAGGGCAAAACAGGAAGGCCAGTGGCCAGTTCAGGGAGCACAGCATATCCATGAGAATCTGCACAGGCAAGGGCAAAACAGGAAGGCCGGTGTCCAGAGCAAAGTGCAGAGCGAGCATGAGAGGCTGCACAGGGAATGTGTGCAACTGTACTTTTACATGATCAGCAACACAGTTAGGGGTTAACAATGTGCAGTACAGGCCCACCTGTGTGAGAGACAGGTGTGTCAGGGTGACTACCACTCAGACTTGGCTGTCAGGCAGATTTGGAGCTGGCTGTGTGTTGGGGACAGTAGGAGCACTTGACTGGGGAGAGAGTGGCCCAGCTGAGGCAGAACTGTCAGTGGCTTGGCAAGCCGGAGGGCTGCTTGGACCAGGTGGTGTAGTGGCACGCAGAAGTGGAGTCATGCTGACGTGAGACACAGTGTGGCTGGAAGATTGTGGAGGAGTGCCTTTTAATTTCTTGGGGATTCTAAATGGCTCCCCTGTTTTGGGCTTAATGGACAGTGGTGTGGACACAACAAGCACACTCACAAACAAAGCTGCATCAGGTGCAGACACTGGCACTCCCTCTGGGGATGTGCTTGATCCAGCTGAATGCTTCGCCTGGCTATGCCTTTGCCCCTCCATCTCCTGTTTACCAGGTGTCACACCTACAGTGCCCTCCTTTCACTGCTTCACCAGGCTTGGAATGGGAGTCAAGGTGGTGGGTGAATCTGCCTTGGAGCACTTCTTAGGTGTACCCTTGCCATGCCCCACCCCCTCAGTGGGCACATCGACTGCATGCCTCTCTTTGCGAGATGCTTTAGGGACCGGAGGGTCCTTAGCTGGGGATGCCTCTGAAGCATTTAAGCCTGAGGTCTGCTTATTTGCTTTTTGGGCCCTGCTGTTGCCTGATGGGCTTTTGTCCTTGCGCTCTGGGGTGGCCTTGCTCTTCTGTGGGGATGGTGTCTGTGTGCGGGGCCACTTGAGTTGTTGCTGCTGTGTGCTACATGTGCTGTATTGGGACTTTGACATATGTGGACAGTGGTCATTATCGTCAGATGTGGCCATAACATGGGGGGTGGACAAAGGCCCCGGTGCTGAACTGGGAGTATGTGCCTGTTGAAGGGCAGACATCACTGTGGAGGACAAAGCCTGGGCAGTAAAGTGCAGCCCACCCACGTCTGAATGTATGCCCTCCATAAAAAAAAACACTGGGCCAATATTTTGTCATGGTCAATGAAGGCATTGAGGAGAGCTGTCCGGTCAAAACACAGCTGGCGCAAAAGCTCCACAGACTCAGGACTGATGGCAGCAGGGGGGACAGGGGCCGGGGCAGTGGTGCCAGGTGTGAAGGAAATTCGTCCCCTCTTACTGACCCGGACAAGGGCAGCACCAGAGGAAGTGGCTGGGAAGGTGGGCACTGGCCACTGTGGGGTTGAAGATGATGCATTGTCCCTATTCCCTATGCTCGCCAACATGGATGCATCCCCGCTGGAATCATATGATGTGGTACTTTGCGTCTCAGGCTGGGATTCCTCCTGCATACTGTGGTCTCCCTCTGAGGCGCTGCTGACATCTGTGTCACTGGGCTCCTGTGCAGCTGTGCTAGTTTCATCCCCACTGGAGTCCGACTCAGGCCCCTCTGTGACCACAGGTGATTCTGCATGAGAGAGAGAGATGCAGGGTCACGTCAGTCTAAAGAACAACACAAATACCAGTACTGGACATCACTAAATAATTTTATGGTGACCTATATGAAGTAAACATAACGGTCCGTTTTTTTGATTTACGTCACTAGTTTATTCATTTATTTTTGCACTAGTGGATCAGAAGGTTATTTTCATAAGCAAACAAACAATTTTTATGTGCATGTACAAATATACAGTAAAACATTACAACTGGATCATAATATACAGAGAAATTTAAAAAATTTACAACACATCCACACTTTCACTCTGGCCAAATCTTTCATCCGTCTACAATCGTACCACAAAGCAAAAATACTTAGGGCCTAATGTCAAAAATATAAGTTCTTTATATATATAAGCAGTTTCACATCCTAAGAATGATAATTAATGTGATGAATACACTTTCAGGGTTATTAATCCTACTTAATGGACACTATTCATAGTATGATTCAAATTTGAAAGAAGGACCCATAAACAGGTCGACGCGTTTTGAACTCCTAAGTGCGGAGTTCTCCTCAGGACCAACAATCTTATTATTGGGAACACAGAAATCCTCGTGCAGATGGTGTTAAGACGATGGACAACTCTATTTAAGGATTGGTATCAACTTATCACGTGTTTGAAACATTGATTTGATGATATTGCTCGCCGCGTGTAGTTATCACCGGCGTCCGTGGAAAACGTGTTCTGTCCTCCGTGAACGAGCGTAGTTATCGCTGGCGTCCATCGGTAACGTATTCTCTCCTCCGTAAACAAAACGTCCGGGGACAGTGGCAGCACCATACCAAAACTATGCAAGCAAGGCATTACAAAAAATGACCAAATCTACATGTTGCACACCACCCTCTGCAATCACATCGCTGCAACTCACTACATAGATCCAAACAGTGCATGGAAACCAGATTTTCAGTCATGATTGCGCCATGTGATGGCCACACAAAACAACACCCTGCTTGTGGCTCTAGTTAACCAGACACACACAATGGCTCTGCACACACTTAGGGACATGATGAAGGGCACACCACTTGTTGCCATTGAGAGATCTTGATGGAACAGGAAGGGACAACACAGACACAGATTACAACATGACATCCACAATGGCGAAGAGCCCATGACGACCACCGTGTTGTACTTTGGGGCCCCAAGACTGGTGCACATTGTTGTCAGATGTCTAGGCCTCAACAATTTGGGTGCATGCAATGAACGCATTGATGAAGTCACACTCAGATTGGGAACACTGCTGTTCCCTCCCAATGTGATTCCCCAGACTACCCAAATGCTGAATAAACCTGAGGAGCACAACTCAGACTGCAATGGAAATACACACCATTCAAATTACCTTTGTAAGTACAGGTAGGTCAAATGCATAACACTGGCACCCAGCCCAGTAGCCACTTACATGCCACTTCATCATACCACCAATATCACATAGGCCAGCACCAGTACACGCTCTGTATACATGCAGCCACTCCCAGCCAAAGTCATCATCCCCAAATACTCACCCCTGCCTTGCTGCTGATGCTCCTTCAAATGTGCATTTATCTCCGACTGAGTTGCCGCCAAGATGCGGCCCATTAGTGGTGTCTTGCTGCGCTGTGCAAAACGCCCAGTGCAAGGAAGCAGCCCCAAGGTCATCTCTGCCATGTTCGTTGCCAGCCGGCTGATGTCGTCCCACCTCTTGTGGCAGTGGGTGCGCCATCGGTTAGAGACCCCCAGAGCTTGCACCTTTGCTGCAATGGCCCTCCACACGGACTTACGCTGGTGCACCTTGAGCTGCAGGCATGGGAAGAAAGAGTGGGAAATGATCAGTGACACAGTGTTATGTACCGACATCCATCAGTATAGCAGCAAGATACAAAGTCATTGCAAATTCAACAATATGTCTAGCAGACACTAGGGTACATCTTACATGGGACATCTATATGGGATAAGCTGATGTGATTGCATGCAGTTGTGAGGGGGAACACAGTCCCTGCACATCTCACACACATGCAGGATGTGTTAGAGTTTGTGCACAGCAAAGAGCATGTCCCCTCTCATTGCACTAGTAGTCTCTGTAATAGCTCTCTTTAAAAATACTACTGAAAGCCTTTCTTGTTATCTCAGCCCCTCCCTAAGACTTCTGTGTATGTTGCTCAATGTATACACAAGTTTGGACATTGCTGTCTTGTTTGCACATTGGACCTTGCTTTTACCAAGGCTTATTTAGAAAACATTGGACCTTGCTTTTACCAAGGCTTATTTAGAACACTCCTCCCTAGGCCATGTGTTACTTCAACTCATTAGCATAATAACTGAAGCTCTGCACACCTGCTTGTGAGAACAACACCCAGTTCTTCGAACCACACCCAGCTCTTCGAACCACACCCAGCCCTGTCTATAAAAAAGGCAGCCCCTGAGCCTCACCCAGTGCTTGTGCTCGTCTACCTCCCACTTTCGTGAGACCAGATCCTTCGGCGCTGGCACTCCTGCTCTCTCCAGACCTTCATTGACTTCAATGGGCGCGGTTTCTGGCTCTTTCTTCTTCTGGTTTCCGGCCACTTCTTGCCTCAGCCCCTCTTCTGTCCACTGCAATCAACCTGCAAAAGAGAACGAGGTCAAGGTAAGACTGATCAGTATCCCTTTTCAGCAAAAAGTAAGTGCAAAACCTTTTATTACCTGAAAGAACTTTATCTGCGATTTCTGGATTCATGTAAAGACAATTTGGAACAAGATATCTCCCACGAACTTTGTGGTTCAAACCCTTTGTTACAAGAATACTTTGTGGAACTTTGTGAAATAAACATTGTTTTAAATTGGAATTTTTTTAAGAATCGAACAGAGGAAACCATTGACAGTAAGGCAAACAGTAAATCAAGGACTTGCACAAATTACCTGCTGTATTTTGATGTAAAAGTACAGTATTTGTTTTATAAAAAGTCTGGAAATGTGTGAAAAGTGTTTGCTATTAAGAATTTAGGCTTTAGTTATATTAAGGTGAATGTTAGACGTTGGTAATTCTGATAATGATATTTGTTTGATTTTACAGAAGTTTTACAGTAATAGAAAGCACATCCCAGAACAGTAACACATTCCAAACCTGGAAGATTGAGACCATGATCCAAGAGGTACTTTTAGAAGAGAATTTCTAATAAGATTAAGGTTTAGTCAGGAACACAATTAGAGATAGGTTGCACTTATCTGTTCTTTGTTTATGTTTCATTAGGCACCAGTTTCTACAGAAGTCAGAGAGGGCAGCAGATTTTAGCAGTTCTTCTACAGTGGAAACGCAAGAACGGTGTTGTCTCTCTTTTTTTATTTTATCCACTTCCCCCCTTCCCTTGAGCTTCTGGTTCTTATTGCACTGTTTTAAAACTAGAGAGCTGGAACACGCAGTTTCAGGGTGGGTCGGACTGTCTTCATCCTCCATCATAACTGAACAGAAACTCAGGTGAGCTGGGCTTTGACAGGATGCTAGCACTGAACCCACAATGTGCCTGCACACATCTCCAGTCCATTGCTTGGTAGAGCAAGACATACATCACACATCAACCTGTGTCTGGGGTGGACTCACTGTGTCCAAGACTGTGCAGCACTCAATGTCCCTGCTCTGTGAATAGATGACTATGTCATAGGTGTTGCATTGAGGGACATGGACTCACAAACAGAAATTCCTCAACACAAGGCTGGTTGTGTGCTATCTACAGGGCTGAGATGCGCATAGCTGTAGTGCAATGAGAAACAACTTAGGAAATACACAGTAAGTGGAGTGATGTGTCCTTGTCTTTGTGGGCGGGCACTGTGCCGACCACCTGGGCTCAGAAAGAGATGGACAAGAGGGGCACACACAGCCAGTCAGAAATGCAATCACTGTCCTGACTCCTGCATTAAAAACCTACTTCGTCACTATATGGCTGACAACGCAACACAGTTCACTCATACCTACAACTGTAGGCAGGGTAACCTGTGACATTGGGTCACACGCCTTCCCCCTGGAGACAGCATGTTTGTCAGTGCGACACAACGCCACACCCTCATGCACATTCTGCATCAGTACAACTACATATGTGCCCCCCTGCCCTACACCTCCTCTTTTGATGACTTACCATGACATTTGGGGCAGCATGCAGCCTTGGGCACTGTGTGAGCACCTCGTCCACCAGGACCTCAAGCTCCTCGCTTGTGAATGAACTGGCAAGGATCTTTTCTGTTTTGAGCCAGCTATCCTTGCCCAAATATCCGCGTTAGAATACACCACAAGACATCTATCGGTGTCTCTATTTGTGATGTTTTTTGTCCGCAATACTATACTGCTCTACACCGAAGGATGTTATATTTTGTTTTGGTTTCTGGCATTTAATCATTCCTCTTTTATGTTTAGGCGAGGTGACCAGTGTTATCACTACTGATGCCGGTTTGATGATACCTGCAGCATTGCTCTCTGTGCAGCCAAGAGCCTGTAGAGACAGCCCCCGTGCACCTTATTGTAGGTATGTAGGTTCTATTTAGACCTTCATGCACACATAAGTTTATTGAGGAATTTAGCTTCACAGTATAACACCAATTAGGAAATTTCATTATTGAAATCGATAGTTTAAAATCAGCTGTTTAGCGTATTTTCTGATTAAAAGGTCTCTTTCTTTCTGTGTTTTTCATAGCTATATGACATAATATTTCAAAAATACCAGGGACTGCACTAACAATAGGAAGTATCAATACCTCAGGCTTTCTTGAGGTAATTGAATTATTAGTATATTGTTTATTCATATGCTAATTATAGATCATGACAAGATATTGAACTAAGGAATCAATCAATATTAATACAGGCCACATCACCAGGCCACCAGTGTACCATTTTAGTTCGGTTTTCTACTGAATTGAAGAAGGACTTTACAAATATATTTATATCTTAATAAACAATAGGTGATTATGATCGCCAGAATACGATAGTTTCAACTTCTAGATATAACACATTAAATCTATTGAACATTATAATATCTTGTTCGATAATACCTTTTGTTTGATAATAGAACATCTGAATTATGTTCAAGTGAGATTCTCTTTACAGGTTTGAATAACACTAACATTAACATTATAGAAGCCCAACGATTATCTATGTAGAACGAAAAAGGAGGTCGACATCTAAAAATCAGCGGCTTGTTAGGAATAAGCGTTTAATCCTTAATCCTTATATCAGACGTAAGGGATTTTTAGTAAGTAAATATAATCATCATATACAGTTATAATTGTATCAATTACGTCAAATCGAACATAGGTCTTGATTTCCCCACTTTTATTTTTCAGACATATTTTTGATCAAAACAAAGAGAATAAATATATCGATCAAGCATTTATGTGTCTTTCTACGAGCTACTAAGTGATTGTATTTTAGAGCTCCCTATGTTTTCAATTACGTTTCTAGCATTTTAGATCTTCATTTTACCATACATGTGTCTCTTTCAGGTGATGTTTTGAGTACTCAAATTTCACATTGTTTAGGCTATTGGTAGACAATAGGCCGTTTCTGAATGGATAGGGGTAAGTCAGAAAACAAAAATATTTTTTTCTATCTAAATGGTAAATGTTTAAGAATGTCTTGAAGAGAATGTATTTAGATGTTATCTTTGAATAATAGATCTGTGGGTTACACTAATGATAGATTTTTCAATGAAATGGTGGATTATCATAGACTAAGATAATCAAAGTTTTTGATCTTTTATAAAGAATAATGAAAATTATTTGTACATTGACTATTAGTTTGTGGTTTTAACTTTTTTATATAAAAAATATTTTTTATAGGTTGCGGTAATTTCCTGAAGAAGGCGTGTGATACGCCGAAACGCGCGTCGATTATTAATTACTTCAAGAAGAAAACCCCCCTTTTTTATATGTGTAATATTTTTGTGATTGAATTGTGAATTATTTTGTATCTGTATGTGTAACCTTGTATTTTAAGAATTGTATTGCTTATGTCATTATCTTTTAGTATGCTTTGATGTATATGTTTTTAAATATGAGGGAGATATCTATTGATATAATTGAATAAAACTTGTAATTCTCTTTTAAGAATGTCTTGAAGAGAATGTATTTAGATGTTATCTTTGAATAATAGATCTGTGGGTTACACTAATGATAGATTATTCAATGAAATGGTGGATTATCATAGACTAAGATAATCAAAGTTTTTGATCTTTTATAAAGAATAATGAAAATTATTTGTACATTGACTATTAGTTTGTGGTTTTAACTTTTTTATATAAAAAATATTTTTTATAGGTTGTGGTAATTTCCTGAAGAAGGCGTGTGATACGCCGAAACGCGCGTCGATTATTAATTACTTCAAGAAGAAAACCCCCCTTTTTTATATGTGTAATAGAGCTCTCCCTAGTCGGGAGTACTAGGGCTGCGAGCAAACTGTGTTCAGCCATCATTTCTGCGTGTTTTTAGAAACTGAAATATCGATTTTAAACGTGTGAATTTTTATGTTGTGAAAAATTCTTGGGGGCTTCTAATTAGATTGTTCTGTAGCGGGAATTGAGGTTAGGCACACTGACACCTTTCACGCTTGACCTACTATCTCTCTGCCTCGCCTAGCCGCTTGTTTGCGTGAAAGGCGGCGGCGGGCGCCATCTTGGGTGTGGGCTGGGGCTGCGCTCCAGTCGCGCCGGCCTCCCGCCCTCCCTGACTATTTAGCTGGGAAGCACTCGTCGCTCGCTGCCTTTAGAGCTCTCCCTAGTCGGGAGTACTAGGGCTGCGAGCAAACTGTGTTCAGCCATCATTTCTGCGTGTTTTTAGAAACTGAAATATCGATTTTAAACGTGTGAATTTTTATGTTGTGAAAAATTCTTGGGGGCTTCTAATTAGATTGTTCTGTAGCGGGAATTGAGGTTAGGCACACTGACACCTTTCACGCTTGACCTACTATCTCTCTGCCTCGCCTAGCCGCTTGTTTGCGTGAAAGGCGGCGGCGGGCGCCATCTTGGGTGTGGGCTGGGGCTGCGCTCCAGTCGCGCCGGCCTCCCGCCCTCCCTGACTATTTAGCTGGGAAGCACTCGTCGCTCGCTGCCTTTAGAGCTCACCCTAGTCGGGAGTACTAGGGCTGCGAGCAAACTGTGTTCAGCCATCATTTCTGCGTGTTTTTAGAAACTGAAATATCGATTTTAAACGTGTGAATTTTTATGTTGTGAAAAATTCTTGGGGGCTTCTAATTAGATTGTTCTGTAGCGGGAATTGAGGTTAGGCACACTGACACCTTTCACGCTTGACCTACTATCTCTCTGCCTCGCCTAGCCGCTTGTTTGCGTGAAAGGCGGCGGCGGGCGCCATCTTGGGTGTGGGCTGGGGCTGCGCTCCAGTCGCGCCGGCCTCCCGCCCTCCCTGACTATTTAGCTGGGAAGCACTCGTCGCTCGCTGCCTTTAGAGCTCTCCCTAGTCGGGAGTACTAGGGCTGCGAGCAAACTGTGTTCAGCCATCATTTCTGCGTGTTTTTAGAAACTGAAATATCGATTTTAAACGTGTGAATTTTTATGTTGTGAAAAATTCTTGGGGGCTTCTAATTAGATTGTTCTGTAGCGGGAATTGAGGTTAGGCACACTGACACCTTTCACGCTTGACCTACTATCTCTCTGCCTCGCCTAGCCGCTTGTTTGCGTGAAAGGCGGCGGCGGGCGCCATCTTGGGTGTGGGCTGGGGCTGCGCTCCAGTCGCGCCGGCCTCCCGCCCTCCCTGACTATTTAGCTGGGAAGCACTCGTCGCTCGCTGCCTTTAGAGCTCTCCCTAGTCGGGAGTACTAGGGCTGCGAGCAAACTGTGTTCAGCCATCATTTCTGCGTGTTTTTAGAAACTGAAATATCGATTTTAAACGTGTGAATTTTTATGTTGTGAAAAATTCTTGGGGGCTTCTAATTAGATTGTTCTGTAGCGGGAATTGAGGTTAGGCACACTGACACCTTTCACGCTTGACCTACTATCTCTCTGCCTCGCCTAGCCGCTTGTTTGCGTGAAAGGCGGCGGCGGGCGCCATCTTGGGTGTGGGCTGGGGCTGCGCTCCAGTCGCGCCGGCCTCCCACCCTCCTCACGCCCCATATATTGGAACCATGGCCAGACGGCGCAGCGGGCTGGCGCAGCAGGCGCGCGCCGAAGCCGCGCCAAAGCCAAGCCCGTCTGCGTCCGTCCGCGGCCGGACCCGGCCCAGGGCCACCACCCCTGGTTCCCGACTGCTGTACACTCCCCAGCATCTACTAGAGCTAAATCCCGGTAAGCCATGTCAGGCCTGTACTAGTGCCGTCCTGACCGCTGTGATCCCCACTCGCCCTTTCATGTGCCCAAGCTGTAGCTATCAATTTTCCCTAACTTGTCTACCAGCTTACTCGGATCCAAACCATGGCATACCATATGTCAGAGAGAATACAACTCCACATGGTTGTCCAGCTGCGCTTATCAATGCGCGCTCGCTCCCATGTCATAGTTTTTATATTAGTGAGTTTATTGTCACCCATGAATTGGATTTATTATTTGTTACTGAGACCTGGGCAGATGCCGGGTCAGGCCCGGATTTCTGCAACGCTACTCCGGCTGGATATAGTGTCGCCAGACATGACAGGCCTATAGGACGAGGTGGGGGCCTTGCAATTATTTACAAGGATAAATATCGCACCACACTCGATCCTATAAACTCGGTCAACTGTGAATCAGCGGTTTTTGCTATCAGTATTAATCCTAAGCGGGCACTAAAGGGTATAATACTTTATCGACCCCCCGGCCCCCGTAACTCTTTTCTCTCTACCCTCTCTGACCTGAGTGACAATGTCATCTGTTCAGATAAATTTACTATATTGGGAGATTTTAACTTCTATTTGGAAGATCAGGACAACCCAGACACCGCCCAACTCACGACTGATTTTTCCAATTTTGGACTGTACCAATTAGTCAAGGGTATCACACACCAAGCTGGACACTCCCTTGACGGGCTATTTACTAATGATCCTGACATTACTGTATCAGACATTATTCCAATCACATGGTCAGATCATAGGGCTATTATTTTTCAACTAGATACACGATTTTCTGCCTTGCCGCACCCCAGACCTCGCACCAAGATAGCTACCCGGGCCTGGAAAACTGCAGATCTCCCTCAGATGTTGCATTCCTTGGCCTCCTCCTGTCCTCAGGGAGGAAATAGCTTGTCACCGTCAGCTTCAGAGTTTCAGGACTGGATCCGAAGTGCCGCTGATCTAGTGGCCCCAGAGAAATTCACGCAACCCAATAGAGTATCTCCTTCGGCCCCCTGGTATAATGAAGATCTCCGTCTACATCGCCAACATTGTAGGAATTTAGAAAGGCGTTGGAGGAAAGCTTACTGTCCCACAGCTAGACAAACTTATAAAGACGCTCTTATGATTTATAAAAAGGCGATCTTGGCCCGAAAAACAGTTTTTTACTCAGCACAAATCGAGACTGCTGCTAACTCTGCTAGAGAACTTTTCTCCGTTGTCACCACCTTGTCCACCCCCTCCATTGGGCCTGGAGTGGAGCCCTCACAGACTTTCTGCAATGAACTGGCCATCTTTTTTACTTCTAAGGTTGCAGATATTTACGCTTCATTCGAAAATGACATCAGAACTGAACATAGAGGTGACAGCAGGAAAGAAGTACTGTCGCACTCTAATCCTGACTCCTTCCCTTGTTTCTCACCTGCTTCACATCAGGATGTGATTAAAATCCTCTCCACTATCAAATCAGGCTCCCCTTTGGACCCCTGTCCTCCGTCCGTGATGCAGAAACTCACAGAAGTGATCTCCCTCCCTTTGATGGAAATCTGCAATAATATATTCCTAACAGGCCAATTTCCTAGTATATGGAAGAAGGCTGTTATTAAACCCCTCTTAAAAAAAACTTCCTTAGATCCTACTGCTGTCGCAAGTTATAGACCGATTGCGTGCCTGCCCTTTCCTGCCAAAGTGTGCGAATATCTGATGAATCAGCAGCTCTCAGAGTTCGTCGAGACTCACCAACTTCTCGACGAAACGCAGTTTGGGTTCAGGAAAGGGCATGGAACAGAGACTGCCTTGATAAAGGCCTCTGATGAGATCAGGACGATCATGGATCAGGGAGGGGCGGCTGTTCTTATCCTTTTGGATCTGTCAGCAGCCTTTGACACGGTCGACCATGTCACTCTTGTCGACCGTGTCACAGCTCTGGGGATAAATGGTCGGGCCAAGGATCTTATCTCATCCTTCCTGGCAAACCGTACCCAGACAGTAAGGCTCGGAGACTTTTATTCTCCCATCTCTGCACTCCCTTGTGGAGTCCCACAAGGCTCCTCGCTAAGTCCTATGCTTTTCAACATCTATGTAGCGGACTTAGCGAGGATAATAAAGGCCTATGGGATACAGTTAACATCGTACGCAGACGACACCCAGCTGGTGCTGGGTATCCATAAGGATGGCCTTACTGTAGCAGCCAACTTCCAGAAAGCTATGCTCGAGGTCAGTACTTGGATGGCCTTGAATTGCCTCAGGCTTAACTCGGACAAGACCGAGATCTTGACCTTTGGAAAACTTTCCCCTGAATGGTCCCTCGGTTGGTGGCCAGAAAAGCTCGGCCATCCACCTGTCCCAGTGGAAAAAGCCAGAAATCTGGGAGTGATTTTTGACAACAAGCTGGTTTTTGACCTCCATATCAATAAAGTTGTGTCATCTTCATTTTACATCTTGAAAAAGATTAAGAAGCTGCTACCATATCTCCCTCCGTCAGCTGGGAAGACTCTGGTTTCTACCTTAGTCTTCTCAAAAATAGATTACGGGAACGCTCTCTTCCTCCATACTCAGAAGCGTGTCATAACGAAGCTGCAATCTATTCAGAACGCGGCTGCTAGGATCCTTCTCAACATCCCTCGCCGCAAATCTACCACTCTTGGTATTCGTCAGCTTCATTGGCTGAGAGTTGAGAGCCGCGTTAAATTCAAGGCCCTCTGTATTGCTTATAAGGCCATACATGGCACAGGACCCAGATTCCTGATCGAAGCTTTTCAGCTCTATACCCCCAGAACGCAATTAAGATCGGCCAATACCAGTCTTCTGCCGGTGCCACGTACAAGATCAGTCACCTGGGGCGACAGGCGCTTTCTCGTGGCCACTCCAAAACTTTGGAACCTCCTGCCAATTGCCATTAAAGCCGCTCCGAATCTGATAAGTTTCCGTAGGCTTCTGAAAACATGGTTGTTTAACCAGTGAGAAGACGGTAGGATGATGAACTTTAGTTGCTCCACAGCGCCGAGACACCTTCGGGTATTTGTCGCGCTATAAAAGTTGCGTAAATAAAATAAATAAATAAATACATTTTTGTGATTGAATTGTGAATTATTTTGTATCTGTATGTGTAACCTTGTATTTTAAGAATTGTATTGCTTATGTCATTATCTTTTAGTATGCTTTGATGTATATGTTTTTAAATATGAGGGAGATATCTATTGATATAATTGAATAAAACTTGTAATTCTCTTTAGACATATTTCCATTCATTTCTGGCTCATCCCCTGTATATTGGTACAAGAATGATCCATTAGTTGCCTAGGAACTGTTTTCTACATTCATTAATACCTGTCCTAGGAACTGAATCACATATAGTTCAGGGGGTCCTTGATACTTTCCAATGTCTTTTCTGTCCTTGCCATTACTGTGGACATGGGACAACTGCAGTGGAATTGGATGGTGAGGGTTCTCAGGCAGCAGTCCCTGGAGGCAGTAGCAGGTCAGGGGTCTC
Source organism: Lissotriton vulgaris (assembly GCF_964263255.1). NCBI lineage: Eukaryota > Metazoa > Chordata > Amphibia > Caudata > Salamandridae > Lissotriton > Lissotriton vulgaris. The sequence continues at coordinate 1,219,914,561 of NC_141685.1, read as the reverse complement.
TGGCAGCAGTCCCCGGAGGGCAGCAGCAGATGAGGGCTCTCAGGCAGCAGTCCCTGGAGGCAGCAGCAGCAGGTCAGGGGTCTCTGACAGCAGTCCCTGGAGGCAGCAGCAGATGAGGGCTCTCAGGCAGCAGTTCCTGGAGGCAGCAGCAGGTCAGGGGTATCTGGCAGCAGTCCCTGGAGGCAGCAGCAGATGAGGGCTCTCAGGCAGCAGTCCCTGGAGGCAGCAGCAGATGAGGGCTCTCAGGTAGCAATCCCTGGAGGCAGCAGCAGCAGGTCAGGGGTCTCTGGCAGCAGGCTCTGGGAGCATTGGAAATGTGAGGCTCCCTCCCACACGTATATAGCCCCCTGGGTTCGTTTCAGAAGTGCCAAGCTGCAGCAATTGGTGTTTCAGGTCTGCCCCTTTCAAAAGCATCCAATGAATGTCTCCGCCGTGGCAGAGCACGCCTACCGCAATTTTCAATATTGCATCATGCCACTGCAATCATCATTCCCATTGGCTCTGGGGCATGCTCCATGGCGGTGACACACCGCAAGGGCCCGGTGTGCGCTACTGTGATGGTGTTTCTTTCAAAAGCATCCAATGACCCCTCGGCGGTGGCGTGGAACGCCAACCATGATTTTCAAAATTGCATCATGCCACCGCAATCATCGTACCCATTGGCTCTGGGGCATGCTTCATGGTGGCGATACACCGCAGGGGCCGGGTGTGCGCTATTGCGATGATGCATCTTTCAAAAGCATCCAATGACCGCCTACCATGATTTTCCAAATTGCATCATGCCACTGCAATCATTGTTCCAATTGGCTCTAGAGCATGCTTCATGGCGGTGACACGCCGCTGAGGCCCGGCGGTAGCTACTGCCATTTGGTGGCGGAGCAAGCCAACCACCATTTAGGCATGTCTCCATGCCAATGACTACCGCACTTGTGTGAATGTACCGTGGCTAGGCGGTAGCTACCGTGATTTCGGTGCCATACAATGGCAATGGCCACCTGGCACACATCAACAGTGCACACTGGCCGCATGGTCAATGGCACATCATTGTGCACAAGATGCCAATGTTACATTAACTCCACTGATGACTACACATGCCATGTTTGTGTATGTGTGTCTTAGTTTGGCCTGTACTCCCTCACATGTCACTTATGAATTTGTTGGTCGATGAGGCAGGACAGGGTTGTAGTAGACTCCACAATGTGTACACATGTCAGTGTGTTGAGGTGCAGTGATGATCACAGGAAGGCTCATCTCACTGTATGATGTGGTGTCTTGCATGGCCTCTGATGTCTGCTCATACACACAATTGTCATTCCTGTTCCAACTGTGGTCATTGTCTTGTGGATGTGTGCCAGGTTGAAAGGATGCATGAAGGTGTGACAGGTACAGTCGCTAAGTATGAGACAGTGGTGTTGATTTGTTACACATTTGCTTGATGAAATGCTCAGAGGCATGCACATGTGGAATGTGTCCATATCACTATGTGCAATCACATTGACCTATGTGGTGTCTGAGGTACTTGTGCTTTGTAATTTGAGAGGTGTGCCCTTTGTGTAGCTTAACACATCCCTACATGTAAGCTGATGTTTCCCTCAATTATTGAGTCAGTCATTGTTGTTGCTGTGTCATACAGAACGTCATAGGCTGTGCCCATCTCATGATGGATTGCATTGACATGTGTATACTATTTTCTCAACTAGGAGGAGGACACATCTGCTTTGTCACTTGACAGTGCTGGAGGACATGGAGGATGTGGCGATCATCCGGAAATTTTGTCTGGATAGAGCCACCCTAAAAACCCTTTGTGATATATTGGAGCCCCATCTGCAGCCTCGCCGGACATATCCAACAGCTTTCACCCCAACTTATAAGGTGATGGCACCCCTGCATTTTTTTGCAACTGAATCGTTCCAGGAGACAGAGGCCAGCACCGGTGGGATGTCACAACCGATTTTCAGCATGGTGCTGCATGATGTACTGTCTGCCATGATGATCTACAAGGACAGATATATCCATTTCCCCAGGGTTGCTGAATTGCCAGCTGTGAAGGGAGACTTATATGCCCTTGGGCACATCCCCCATGTTGTGGGTGCCATTGATTCCACACATGTCGGTCTTGTGCCACCACAGGCAAGTGAGCACATATACAAGAATCGCAAACATTACCAATCCATCAATGTGCAAGTGGTGTGCCTGGCTGATATGATCATCTCCCACGTGTTTGCCAGATTCCGAGGCTCAGCCCATGACTCCTACATCCTGCGAACAGCATTGTGCCCCAACTGATGGATAATCTGCTTCCCAAGCGTGCATGGATTGTGGGTAAGTATGCCTTGTCATATGTCTTGCTGGTGGTGTGAGCTGCTGGCCTCTGCCTCTGTGACATTGCAATGTTGATATGTCATAACTAGGTGACTCTGCATATCCCAACCGTTCCTGATTGCTGAGCCCACTGCGGAATCCAGGACCCCGGCTGAACTCCGCTGTAATGAGGCCCATGGGAGGACACGTCATGTGGTGGAGCGTACTTTTGTTCTGCGCAAGTCACATTTCCGCTACCTGGACTAGACCGGAGTTAAACTGGCATACTCGCCCAGGAAGGTATGTCAGATCGTAGCTGCTGTAGTGTAGTTCCTAGTTTCCCACTAGGCCCTGCGCATTGGAATAACATAAACAGTAGTATCGACGTGGAACTGCTTATATTCCAGGCCTCCACTGACTATGCTAAACTTAATTGGGTTGTGTTACCAACTAGCTCAGAGGTCACTGGAAACTTTCTTCTCTGCATAGGAAGTGATCAGCTTCCTTGGCACAGACAAGAAGGGATTCAGCTTTCCAACAACCATGCAACATGACAACTTTGCTCCTCAGATCAAGAGTCGATCTCTAGGGTCGTGTGAACAATAGACACAGATTTCACTCAGTCAGTCTAGTGCAGTTTACTTTCACAGTATGTAGAGAATAGAGAGACGGGCGTTTATCAATAAAGGGTTAACATTTATTGAACAGTCTTTCTTCTCGTACAAGAGAAATGTATTGCCACAATTGCAATAACTGTTATTATAAAAAGTACGTACAGTAAGATAAGTATTGCGAAATAGAACTGTAAAAGCATTGATATGGTTTCTTAGCCATACAATGGTTTAAAAGTAATAAAACATATATACAGTCATATATACATTAGGCTAACATACTCAACTGGTGCTTCTAACTAAGCCTACCCCAGTGTGCCTGACCTAAGCCTAACACGTGAGAAGGGGAGCAAGTAAGTAGCTTAAGTTAAGTTGGTTTTGCCAAGGTTTGTTTCAAGAATTCTCGTCTAAGGGTTTAGTCAACACCATACCTCTGAATAGAATGATGGAGGATTGGTATCTCCTTCAGGGGTCTCTCTCGATATCCCAGTCACCCGCGAGGGTAAACCGGAAGCGCCGGGACTGGATTTCTCTGCACGAGAAATGCAGCGGCTTCTCTCAGCGCGTCGAGGAAGGAGGGGGGACAGCGTCCGCGGGCAGCTGGGCTGGATGTCTTCGCAGAGGACGGCTGCTCGGCTCCTCAAGCGTACTGAACCACAGTTCGCGCTGTAGCGGCGATAATGGTAATCAGTAGCTTCACCACCACAGGATAGCAGGCTGCAGCGACAGAGTGCTAGTTGTTACCAACACGGGGTCATGCAGGCAGCTGGCATCAGCAACAGGTTCGCTCACAGCTAACAGCTCACAGCTTCGCATTGCTTAAGGCAACGTTGGTAATATTTATACCTGACAGGTGCCGGGTTTGACGCAAGTTTGCTGGACATAAGACGTCAATTAAAGATGTCACTAGGAAGTGACAGTTATCAGTTGCTCATTAGAGTTCCATTACTAATCAAAACATAGCAAGCGGGGATTTCCAGGTTTGCTAAGTTTTTATCTTGTTGAAGAACTCGGAGTGTTATCTAGGAATATCAGATAGTGGCTGCTGCTCTGTCATTGCACTAATTGGTCGCAAAGGAAGTAGCAGAGAGTCATGCTGGAATGTGGCTCTGTTCGTGTGAGGCCAGAGATGACTTTTCAGAAAATCGCACTTGAACGGTTATGCCAATATAGGGAATAAATGGATTTATAGCCGAATAGGGGCATAAGGTCACAGTATCGATCAGGAACCTAGATAAGCACGCAACACCCACTCCACGTATACATGTCCATCAAAATTACTAAAACTAAGCAATTAGATGTATGTGTAACATTGCCCACCCCAAAATACATAAATGCATTCGAAATAGGCGTACTTGCAATACATGGAATTTAGGTACTGTACGTTTTTTAAAGCATAGTAATCATTCAAAAGTTATTGCATTTGAAATAAATGAACGATTATGCAAAAAGAATTACACATGAAGTATCTCTGACAGAAGAAATGCGAGATAAATCATCACAAAAAAATGCATTGTAATAACATGTGTGCTAGAGGCTGGTGTTATGTTGTTATGTCTCTAGATGTGTTTAGAAATAGAAGTGTGAAGCTTCTGTTCTCTAAGAATAGTTTTTACGTTAAGCAAAGAATTGTTCGTGCCAAAAAAAAAAGAGGGTCAATATTTAAAAAATTGTCCAATTCAAAGAAAAATATATTTCCAAAGCTCCTGGCAGTTTTTGTTGATCAAAACTGAAGGCCGAAGTCAGAGTTCATGGGAACGCTGTGTGTCGGAAAGCTTCTCAAAAGTTATTGTTTCTCTATGGGTGAGAACATCGTATCAGACAGGCTCGCAAAGAATTGGTCTACAAAATCAGGTGATAGTTCAACCAAATTAGATAGCGCTGTAACTTGGCAGGTGTGAGAATGATTGCTGTCATCGAAGTCAGGACCAGCATTGCTCACAGAACGTTGTACCTGGATGATGTTGCTTTTGTCACTCGCTCCACTGTTACCACTTGGCTGTAGTACAGGAGTCTCCACGAATGCCGTCATCAGGATTGGTAGCCGCTGGGGACAACACAATGCGTGAGCCGTTATTGGACTTAGCAAAGTATCGACGTCCATTGGTACTGCTGATGGAAGTGAAAGACAGATGTCCAACATGCATTCATCGCCGCAAAGCATACACCGTAGCACAGGTAAAATGCAATTTTGCCATATCGGTCTGAATGAAAGGAACCAGGTCATGTTTAGATCTCTCAGCCTGGCCAATCCGAGGACGTTAGTTATCCTGTCCCTGTAGCGCATTGCTAGGATTGTCTCTTCCATTCCCATGGGAGCTATGTCTGAGCCGAGGCTTGCCATAACGTAGCAGGATGGTCAAAAATAGAATCCCTGCGATGAGTCCCAAAAATAGTGGAATACCACCAAAGATGGAGTGCACAAAATTAGGAAAGATTCCCAAAATTGCCTGGAAGGGTGTTAGCAGTCCCGTAAAGACTGTCTTAAATATGCCTGGGATGCTTGTAGCACTAGACATGTTAAGGAGTTGACTGAACATTTCTACGAAATGCACGGGGCAATTTGTTGATAAAAGGTCATGGACCTCAGTAGCCGTCCTTGCGACTAGAAGATCATACGTCTCTTTAGATGACGTTATAGGCACTGTTGTCTGTAAAAGCACAGATTTCATTTTGCTTAATGTATCAATTCGTATAGAATAGAGATTCAGACGAGGCCAGAGGGGAGTCACTATGTCTGGAGGCCCGCTCGGGAACAATGCTTGCATGCAACATTTGACCATGGACGTTACTTGTATTAGATAACTTTTCCCTGGCGCGAGGCCACAGCACCTGTGATCCGTTCTAAGAATGTAACTCCCGTTTGCGAGTTGCATAAAGAAGGGCTCTATCTGAGTTGCAGGTGTGACTAGCTGGTGGCATGAGAGGTTGTTTGAATTTCCATCACATGCTCCGTGTAAATTAATACCCTGACACAAAAGTATACCGCTTAGTGAGTGTTTACAGTTGTCACCACTAAGAAATACATTTTTGTCACTGTCACTATAGCAAGAATGAGTGTATGGTAATTTCCATTCGGATTTAACATATCCCTTACCCAATTGTTCATACTGGCCAGCAGGTATGTACTCAAGGCATTTATGAAATCGGAAAGTTGTTATCGGAATTGTGATAATTCCGTGTATTATCCATTCAATGACAGGACTCTCTGACATTGTCAATGGTAATCTCTCGAGTTTCTCGATGCTCAAGATTGTATAGTCTGCTCCTTTCTGTGCCAAACTGATCTGTTTATCAGTAAGGTTAAAAATGGAAAATAATGACGTCGTGTTGATTAAACGCCAAGGCACATAGCCTGAACGAAGATTTTGCAGCGTCCAGCCTAGTTCTATAATAGAGCGTAATTGAGACTGGCCATGTTGTAACATTAGCAAATCTCTGTCTATCACATCAAAGGCAGAGGATACAATATTGTCCAAAGAATATATTCTGGAAGACAGAGTCATTAACCCATTGTCTACCACAGAAAGTGATTTCTCCAAATTAATACGATCAATTTCTCGTATTTTTTCAGCAGTTTCAATTTGCTTTACTTTCCAAGCCTCGTTGTAAGCAGCATAGATACTGGTCGCTATGAAACGCTTTTGACGCTGTTTACGTGGTCCAAGAATGAAATCGCGCAAATCAGCACCATCTTTTAATAAAGACAAGTGTTGCTTAATTTCAGCCAGTGTGGATGTAGTTAGCCATTCTAGGCAGAGTTTCCCTACACTGTATGTTGTTATAATCCCTGGATGTTGTCTCTGGGAGTATCTAGAGTCTAATCTGGTCATTTTTAACCCCTGTGTTTTATTCAGGAACCTATCTTGACAGTTATTTGTGTCTGTAGGCCAGATTAACCACTTTTTCCAATCAGGATGTGTTCTGTTGAAATGTAAAATTTGTGACACGTCTAATTCAATATCAGCTGTTGTATTTTCAGGTATTGGCTTTGGTATAGACGGTGTTTTCATTTCTTTGTTCTTGGCTAGGCCAAGACAAGATGTTTGGTGTACAGTGTCATTTAAAAATAACATTTGTTCTGGTATCATGCAGGTTCTAAATAGTGCTTCTATGCCTTGCACCTGCCAATCTTTTGTACCCCAAATTGTTTTCGTTTCAATATTATTTTTCCAATAATCAAAACCAAATGTCATCATTTTGTCATAAAATGCTTCTGAATATATCAATTTAGAATTTGTCAGCATTGTTTTCATTCCTGTTTTATCTAACAGTTTGTAATAAAACGTTTCTGCATCACTGGTGTTAAACCCTGAGAAGTATTTGAATTTCTCAAAAAATGCTTTAGAACTGCTTTTAGGTGGTGTAGCACAATGTTCCCATTGATTATACATAAAAACATTTCTAGGCTGTGCAGATTTATGCAAGTAATGATCCCCATAGTGGGTATGACAGAATAACTCCTCATAACTAGATGAACCTTGTAAATAATCATGATCTGTGAATCTAGCTGACATTACTAAATCAGACATCATGTCATTAATACTGTTAAAGTCCCAATCATCAGAGAATGTACTCGGTGTCACAAAGTCACTTAAGGAAACCTTTAGTTGATGAGGATACTTCAGGATTTCGACCGGACCATAGATCTCATAGTCTGTTTTCTCCCATACTACCCCACCAGGTATTGGAATTGCTGTGACATTTACTGTTGACAGTTCTCTTTTCTTCACGTGGGATGATCTGTGTGGTTTCAGGACTAGGTTGATGTTCTGACTTGCTGTGTCCATTCAATTGTAATGAACTTTCCTAAAATTAAAACTAAAATTAGGCATAGTAGGAGTATGAATACCCCTGAGATAATCCAATGCTCAATCAACGGTGAATCCAGATATAGTTCTTTGATTTGTTGAAGGAGTCCTGTTTCATTTTCTTTAGAAATCTTTTTTGTTTCTGGCATCACTTCGGGATCATTTAAATCTTCAGAGAAGTTGTCGAAGTTGATGAAATAACCAGAGGCAGTTCTGTCAATTGATGGGATTGTTCTTTCAATCTGTCTCTTGGTAGCACTTTCTGATGCCACATTAGTGTAGACTGGTGTTGTTTCTTGACGAACTGTTTCAATCTGTGTTTCAAGAGGCACGAGTTCCATGGCATTATTGCATAGTCCTTCATTGTGCACTGCAGGCTGATCGAATGTGATTAGTCTTTCAGTTTGAACCTCTTGGATTGTTGCAAGTTTGGGTATTCTGTTGTTTCTTGGGAGTCCACTGGGCCTACTGTTGATTATAGGCCACATGCTTGTGGTTTTACCAGGTCGATGGACACGACTCTGTTCTCCTTTTTACCAGCAAGGGGCGGTAGCACAACTGATCTTGTTCCGGTGACTGCCAAGACAGGTACTGCTTTTCTGTAAGAAGGCCCAAATTCCTTCTTAACCGCGATCTTTTCTCTGACTAGATCCCCAATCTTTGGAATCCAGACAGGCCTTGCTGGGGCTGTTGCGGGTGGTGCCTCGTCAGTGGTACTTGGCTGTTGCTTTAACTTTATGTTGCTTAATGATTTTCTTGTTTCATTCAGTTCCTGTAAAACAGCCAAACGGTCTTTTACTTCAAACTGTTTTGTTTCTTCTTGTACCACTGACATCTGACTATCGAGGTCCTGAACGTTCATTCTAATTCCGAACAATAGTTCGTATGGGCTGAAACCTTTTAGAGAATTTCTTGGCATGTTGTTAAGACTAGTCTGGACACTTATTAAATGTTTGACCCACCCAGCGCCTGAACCTAATACCTTCGCTGTTATAGATTGCTTTATGTCCCGGCTTTTTCTTTCTACCACACTTGTGCGACGGACAAGAATACCGCAACCCAATTCCCATGCTAGCCATGGCCTCCCTATAAGCTCGAGAGCTAAAAGCAGGACCCTGGTCAGAATGGAACGTGGTAATTGCGTATGTGCCGATATGGACTCGCTAATCTTTTATAACCGTTCTAGCGTCAGCCGAGCGCCGGGGACCTCATTTTTTAAATGCTTTTCCTCTTAACTGTTAATAGGACGCAGGGTGGGGTGTAGGCAGCGTTACGCTCTTTCTTACTGGTAGCCGGTAGCAAGGTTCCTTACTGCGATCCCTATTACAGTTTTCACAGTTGTTTGCATATATTTGGTGTTCTACACTCATTCCCGGCCACCAGAATACTGATTGTAATTCAGTCAGTGATTCCTTGATCTCTCTGTGCCGTAGACCCAAACCCATGTGTGCGTCTGCTATTAAAAATATTCTCCTGTTCGTGTTTGGAATTACTCTATCCCCCACTCCAGGGATTCGAGCAAAAGGAACGGAGTTTGCATCGATTATGTATGCATAATTGAGTGGATAGTTTACGGGTAATGCTGCACAGTCGCCTTTTACGGTCGTTTTTACTGCTAGCATGGTTTCCCCGTCTATGTACTTATCTGTACGCTTTTTTGTGGCTACGGAAGCCGGGTTAGTTGCTTCCGCTGTGGCTGTATTAGCCAATGAATTCCCTGCAACGTGAACGCCATCACGTTGAAGACTCTGTGCGTGAATCACGTGAGTCTTTTGTAGTTCTTTGTGTAAAAGAGCTACCTCGTTCCAGAGCAATTTATGCTTTATTGTGGCACCTGTGTCATCTTTGTAGTCGTTTTCAATCCAACTCTGCAGCTTATTGTTGTAAGAGTTGACGCAAAAATGAGAATCGCACACGATAAGTGTGGGGAATTCGCGTTCTGCATTTTCGAGCGCCATCTTTAAACATCTGATTTCAGTTCTTTGAACCGAACAGTTTCTTACAGATTCAGTTTTTGTTACTTTCGGTCTGAATTTACCGCACAGCCAACGACCTTTAATGATCGCACATGCTGCATTGTAGGATTTACTCTCTACATTAAAATGCTGTACAAAGCTATCTGTATAGATTATACAGGCGTATTGTGGGAGAGGCAGGATTTCGATTGGCAGAGGATATTCTTCTTCATATTCTAAATCATTCAGTTCTTCAAATTGCGGGGCGAAATAGTATTTCACATCTTCCGCTCCTAGAGAATCTATACACTGTATCCATTTCGGATCCAGTGACACTGTAGGCAGGTTTACTGGGCTGAATAGCGCCTCGAAGGCGGATTCCGCTGTAAGGATATTAATCCGTTTACCGTGTGCTAGTTCTCTTTCATTTGCTAATGCGATTTGCACTGCGTTCACAGTTCTTTCTGTGCGACTGAATGTTTTTTCTGCTTGTGTGTACAAGTGAGATTTAATTGAAATTGGTACCTTTTCTCCCTCATTAGAGGTTAGGTACGTGAATCCGCATCTTCCTGAGATGACTCGGATTACAAGATCGATCGTGTTGTCACGTGTATCTAATTTTGTTTTTGCTAACATGTCTGTTTGCAGTGATCTCAAAATTTCTGTGTGTTTTTGAGTCCAATTGATTTGTTTTAAATCAGGTTTTATTAGTTCGTAGAGAGGTTTAACCCTCTCTGCGTAATTTAGGATGTAAGTTCTTCCGAAATTCAGAAAACCTAGTATTGATTGTAAATTCTTCAGCGTTTTTGGAGCTTGGAGTACAGCGCACTTCTCTAAGAAGTTGTCCGCTAGGCTTTTCCCTTCACTTGATAATTCGTACCCTAAGAACAGTACTGTCAGATGGGCAATTCGAGACTTTTTAAAGTTGAATTTGTAACCCTCTGCTGCGAACCCAAGTATAATGGTGTTCACTCTTTTCAAGTGAGTATCCAAGTCGTCGTCTGTGAGATAAATATCATCTACGTAAGATAATGCTTCATCATCATAGATTTGTAGTAACTCTGTTACCCTAGCTGAGAATAGTCCTGGGCTGTTCTTGAACCCCTGTGGGAGTCGACAGAATTTTTTCTGCGACCCAAATGCGGAGAAAGCGGTCAAGTATCTGCTTTCTGGTGCAATGTTTTGACAAAAGAAACCATTAGAAATGTCTAATGTCGTTTTGTATTTTTTCCTAACTATATTATTCATTAGGGCTGCACTATGCGAGTTTTGTACTGCAAAAGTTTTGCAACATGTATTAAGATGTCTGTAGTCCAAAACTAGACGATATGAATTGTCTGGCTTGGAGACAGGAAACAAAGGATTGTTCATTTGAGAGGTGCATGTTTCAATCACCCCCTGGTACTCAAGTTGATCTAAGATCTCCCTGAACTGTTTTTTAGCTTCTTGCTTTATGGGATACTGCCGTTGGGCAGTTGGTTCACTTTTTAGTTGGATTTTGTGAGGCGTTGAATCCTCATCCCATCCTACATGATTTTGTATACAATGCAGGTGCCTGGGCTACTGCCCATTTCCTTGCATATGTGTATTTTTTGTGAATCGGAATGTGATTCGAGAAGGCAGGCATAATCACTTCTTCGCCACGAGGGCACTCCCTGACAAACTCCGGGGGCCAATCTTTTTCAGCTAACAGAATATCATAGCCTTTTGAGAGCTTATCCCAAAATAGACCCTTAATTTTCCTAGTCTTATCACCCTCCATACGCAATGTTATTTCGTATATTTTATGGGGCTCGCTAAGTCTGGCGTCGGCAGTTTCAACTTGAATGTATTCATTCGTGTCCACTGTCTCCAGATGACTCATTAAGATCTTGCGCGCTATACTGATTTCTGCTGCACTGTCCAACATTGTCAATGCCCACTCCCCGTTTTTCAACTGTGTCCTCAGTATTTTCGGCATGGTTGATTACTCTAATACTGGCTACCTTCTTTTTCTGAAATTGAGATTTCTTATTTTGAGCAGGTTCCTTGTCTTTGGACTTGGTGTGCTCTCCTGGGTCTGACCGTCCTCTTCTTTCCGAATTCTGTGGAAAAGATCGAGAGGGACGTGTATCAATACTTTGATATCTGTCAGGTTTTTTTATATTATCCCTATTTCTAAGGTTATATCTTTTCTCAGAGGGCTCCCGTTGGGGAGACTGGCGTTCTCGAGTCGGAGTTCTTTCCCTCCGTCGAGGAGACCTTCCTCTGGACTGGAAAACTTTTTCCTTGGGAGTGGATTGTTTATTTCCATCCCAGCTCTTTTTAGGAGTGTTTAAATTATTTTTAATAAATAATTTTTCAGGATTTTCGAGCAGTTGGGGCTTAACTGGTTTCCCACCCAAGCTGTCTCTACCTAATTCTTCATAGCATTTTTCTATGATTTTTGCAAGCTCAACAGGATCTTTTATATCTGTTTCCCTCAACTTCTGGCGAATCGCCACAGATGCTGCTTCTCCCTTTACGTTGGCTAATAATATAGCCGTGACCTGCTTGGAGTCTTTCAGTAATTTCATACCTAGATTTAAAGCGGGCTCTGGACCGAATTCATTTTGAATCTGTTTTAGCACGTCTGGTATTACCGCCATAGACGGAACACCGTGTGTTTTTGTGTAAATGGAAGCAAAGACTGTACCCCAAGTGTCACAGTCCTCCACGTGTGGTGCGATTCCCATAGGAAGGCAGATGGTCAAGATTCTGTGTTTCTCAATAGGGGTAGTATCAGGAAATACTGCCTCTATTTGAGTGATTTTCTGGGCTAACCAGAAAGGAATTTGTTCCCGTTTTACGGGTGTTTTACCAAGACATGACTGTATGTTCTGTGGTGTAATTTTATTTGTGTTCCCCTGATGAGGGGTCAGCTGTGGTGAATTAACAGCTGGCTGGACTGTTGCAGTCCGCATTACATATTGGACTAATTGCCTATGTATTTTTATTAATGTGTTTAGCTGTTCTAACAGCTCTTCCTTAGACATTTTTGCAATGTCAGGATGTGGTGTGTAGCTGGCTAGAACCGGCCACGTGGCTCCTGGTCTACCTAGTGGACCGAGCCTAGTTATGTGATCATTATGTTTTAGGGCGCCATTAAACCAGAGCAGGTGCTCTTGAAATTTAAGTGGGATTTCAACCTCCTCGAAAGGAGCGTACTCTCCCGGAGGTTCCTCTATTTTGTAATAGTGAAACTCTTGTGTTATCGCGTTTACCGCTGGAAAGTTTATCCATGAATAGAATACCTCTGTCTGCCGATACTCGTGAGCCTCTATCACGAAAATTACTGTACCACCTTGAGGTGGCAGTCCGTTTTCTATAAGTTTTAAAGTTATAGATCTTCTTAACTGGACCGGGATGATAATAGCATCCGGATCTGTGTATTCGGGACCTTGCTGAGTCGCATCTACTGCGGCCCCAGGGGCTCCGTTTTCTGGCATTGTAAAAATGCGAGTTTTGCAGAGTAGGTCTCCAAGGAGACAAAGATTAGATGCACAATATTTTGGAACACTGTATCCTTCAACGTTGAATAAACCAGAGCTTTACATAGGAATCTCTTCCTACTAAGGTCGGGCGGATTTTAACCTTTCACCCACTCCAGACGTCTATTGGAGTATTTACGGGCGAAAGGGGTGTGAAATATGCACAACTGAGTTACTCTACAAGTCTTACGTTAGTTTATCGCGTTACCAAACGTTAGGGCGCCATGTAGTGTAGTTCCTAGTTTCCCACTAGGCCCTGCGCATTGGAATAACATAAACAGTAGTATCGACGTGGAACTGCTTATATTCCAGGCCTCCACTGACTATGCTAAACTTAATTGGGTTGTGTTACCAACTAGCTCAGAGGTCACTGGAAACTTTCTTCTCTGCATAGGAAGTGATCAGCTTCCTTGGCACAGACAAGAAGGCATTCAGCTTTCCAACAACCATGCAACATGACAACTTTGCTCCTCAGATCAAGAGTCGATCTCTAGGGTCGTGTGAACAATAGACACAGATTTCACTCAGTCAGTCTAGTGCAGTTTACTTTCACAGTATGTAGAGAATAGAGAGACGGGCGTTTATCAATAAAGGGTTAACATTTATTGAACAGTCTTTCTTCTCGTACAAGAGAAATGTATTGCCACAATTGCAATAACTGTTATTATAAAAAGTACGTACAGTAAGATAAGTATTGCGAAATAGAACTGTAAAAGCATTGATATGGTTTCTTAGCCATACAATGGTTTAAAAGTAATAAAACATATATACAGTCATATATACATTAGGCTAACATACTCAACTGGTGCTTCTAACTAAGCCTACCCCAGTGTGCCTGACCTAAGCCTAACACGTGAGAAGGGGAGCAAGTAAGTAGCTTAAGTTAAGTTGGTTTTGCCAAGGTTTGTTTCAAGAATTCTCGTCTAAGGGTTTAGTCAACACCATACCTCTGAATAGAATGATGGAGGATTGGTATCTCCTTCAGGGGTCTCTCTCGATATCCCAGTCACCCGCGAGGGTAAACCGGAAGCGCCGGGACTGGATTTCTCTGCACGAGAAATGCAGCGGCTTCTCTCAGCGCGTCGAGGAAGGAGGGGGGACAGCGTCCGCGGGCAGCTGGGCTGGATGTCTTCGCAGAGGACGGCTGCTCGGCTCCTCAAGCGTACTGAACCACAGTTCACGCTGTAGCGGCGATAATGGTAATCAGTAGCTTCACCACCACAGGATAGCAGGCTGCAGCGACAGAGTGCTAGTTGTTACCAACACGGGGTCATGCAGGCAGCTGGCATCAGCAACAGGTTCGCTCACAGCTAACAGCTCACAGCTTCGCATTGCTTAAGGCAACGTTGGTAATATTTATACCTGACAGGTGCCGGGTTTGACGCAAGTTTGCTGGACATAAGACGTCAATTAAAGATGTCACTAGGAAGTGACAGTTATCAGTTGCTCATTAGAGTTCCATTACTAATCAAAACATAGCAAGCGGGGATTTCCAGGTTTGCTAAGTTTTTATCTTGTTGAAGAACTCGGAGTGTTATCTAGGAATATCAGATAGTGGCTGCTGCTCTGTCATTGCACTAATTGGTCGCAAAGGAAGTAGCAGAGAGTCATGCTGGAATGTGGCTCTGTTCGTGTGAGGCCAGAGATGACTTTTCAGAAAATCGCACTTGAACGGTTATGCCAATATAGGGAATAAATGGATTTATAGCCGAATAGGGGCATAAGGTCACAGTATCGATCAGGAACCTAGATAAGCACGCAACACTGCATGCTCCACAACCTAGACATTCGCAAAGGGATTCCCCTGCTCCTGGATGATGATGAGGACCCAAAGCCCCCCCAGCACACCAACCTGAGTCCAGTGATGAGGAAAGAGGGGAGGAGGGGTTGGTGACATGCGTCAACAGCTCATCACCTGCTACTTCCCTCGAAGGTGGGTGACAATGTACAACATACCCATTGTCTGATGATAATGCTGTTGTCGTGAAGGGGTATGTGAGAATTGTAACAACAGCAAGCTGCAGACTCAGCAGTGGGTGGCAATGTTTCCTGGACATGTCATTTTTGAACGTTCAGGACATGTAGGTTGACACTTATTGGCCATTGTGACGTCTGCGTGTTGGCTTATGTAGATGGTAGATGTTGTGTATGATGTCTGTGATGCCACACCCACACCAGTGAGTGTTGTTCTGTTGTGTTTCCCTAGGTGCCTTAAACTCATCCTTGCCTACATACAGTACATACACCTGATACCTTATGGACATGTTGAAGACTGTACATCCTGCAATAGAGATGGAGCTGACACGACAACATGTGTGTAATATTTTTTATTTTCAATGTTGACATGTGAGGGGGTACATTTCCATTGAGGTGGTGGTGGAGCAGGGAGTTGAAAGTCATGCTAAATGAGATAATAGAGTAGTCACCACATTGATGTGTTCACCCGGTCCAACAGACAGCTGCTATTCACAAGCCAGTGTGGGGAAGGATTGTCCAAATGGTCAATGCATTGGTGAAGAGGGTTGCCATCAGGGCTGGCTCTGTGACAGGCATTTTGCAGGTGTTTTGCCTCCAGATACTCCCAGGCTCATCTTAGGATGGCCCCTTGGTTGCTTGGCTGGGGGGACCCTGCTGCATGGCCAGTGGCATCTGAGAACTCACCCCTCTCTGTGGCCACAGGGGAGGATGGTGCACTGTCATCCTGCAGCCCACCAGAGTGAGGTGGAGGTGTGGGTTATGGCGCAGGCCTGCCCCTCAGTAACGCCACTTGCTGGTCCATGAGGTCCACCATTTGTCCAATGCCGGTGTCGATGGACCTCATCAGCAGGATGAGCTGGTGTAGCAGGTTGTCCGACCGGCCACTTTGTTTCTGTGTCTGTTCATATGCACCAAGGTCTCTGATGATGTGTTCCTGGGATTGGGTCCCAGCCTCCTGGTGTCTTTGGGTGACCCTGGCCCTCCCACCAAATCTGCTGCCACAAACCTGTTACCTCCATGTAAGCTGATGTTTCCCTCAATTATTGAGTCAGTCATTGTTGTTGCTGTGTCATCCAGAACGTCATAGGCTGTGCCCATCTCATGATGGATTGCATTGACATGTGTATACTATTTTCTCAACTAGGAGGAGGACACATCTGCTTTGTCACTTGACAGTGCTGGGGGACATGGAGGATGTGGCGATCATCCGGAAATTTTGTCTGGATAGAGCCACCCTAAAAACCCTTTGTGATATATTGGAGCCCCATCTGCAGCCTCGCCGGACATATCCAACAGCTTTCACCCCAACTTATAAGGTGATGGCACCCCTGCATTTTTTTGCAACTGAATCATTCCAGGAGACAGTGGCCAGCACTGGTGGGATGTCACAACCGATTTTCAGCATGGTGCTGCATGATGTACTGTCCACCATGATGATCTACAAGGACAGATATATCCATTTCCCCAGGGTTGCTGAATTGCCAGCTGTGAAGGGAGACTTATATGCCCTTGGGCACATCCCCCATGTTGTGGGTGCCATTGATTCCACACATGTCGGTCTTGTGCCACCACAGGCAAGTGAGCACATATACAGGAATCGCAAACATTACCAATCCATCAATGTGCAAGTGGTGTGCCTGGCTGATATGATCATCTCCCACGTGTTTGCCAGATTCCGAGGCTCAGCCCATGACTCCTACATCCTGCGAACAGCATTGTGCCCCAACTGATGGATAATCTGCTTCCCAAGCATGCATGGATTGTGGGTAAGTATGCCTTGTCATATGTCTTGCTGGTGGTGTGAGCTGCTGGCCTCTGCCTCTGTGACATTGCAATGTTGATATGTCATAACTAGGTGACTCTGCATATCCCAACCGTTCCAGATTGCTTAGCCCACTGCGGAATCACAGGACCCCGGCTGAACTCCGCTGTAATGAGGCCCATGGGAGGACACGTCATGTGGTGGAGCGTACTTTTGGTCTGCGCAAGTCACATTTCCGCTACCTGGACTAGACCGGAGGTGCACTGGCATACTCGCCCAGGAAGGTATGTCAGATCGTAGCTGCATGCTCCACAACCTAGACATTCGCAAAGGGATTCCCCTGCTCCTGGATGATGATGAGGACCCAAAGCCCCCCCAGCACACCAACCTGAGTCCAGTGATGAGGAAAGAGGGGAGGAGGGAGGTGGTGACATGCGTCAACAGCTCATCACCTGCTACTTCCCTCGAAGGTGGGTGACAATGTACAACATACCCATTGTCTGATGATATTGCTGTTGTCATGAAGGGGTATGTGAGAATTGTAACAACAGCAAGCTGCAGACTCAGCAGTGGGTGGCAATGTTTCCGGGACATGTCATTTTTGAACGTTCGGGACGTGTAGGTTGACACTTATTGGCCATTGTGACGTCTGCATGTTGGCTTATGTAGATGGTAGATGTTGTGTATGATGTCTGTGATGCCACACCCACACCAGTGAGTGTTGTTCTGTTGTGTTTCTCTAGGTGCCTTAAACTCATCCTTGCCTACATACAGTACATACACCTGACACCTTATGGACATGTTGAAGACTGTACATCCTGCAATAGAGATGGAGCTGACACGACAACATGTGTGTAATATTTTTTATTTTCAATGTTGACATGTGAGGGGGTACATTTCCATTGAGGTGGTGGTGGAGCAGGGAGTTGAAAGTCATGCTAAATGAGATAATAGAGTAGTCACCACATTGATGTGTTCACCCGGTCCAACAGACAGCTGCTATTCACAAGCCAGTGTGGGGAAGGATTGTCCAAATGGTCAATGCATTGGTGAAGAGGGTTGCCATCAGGGCTGGCTCTGTGACAGGCATTTTGCAGGTGTTTTGCCACTTATGAGGTTTGCTATTTTCTTAGGTTTATGCACAGTGCTTCTTACCTAAATGTGGATTCTGGTGGGCGACACGCAGAGCGTGGAGACAAATTCAAGCCGAGGATCGAGGTCTGCCTGAAAACATGAAAATTTCAATGAGAGGCCCCTTCTTTTAAATGCTGAGAAAAGAGGCAAGTGTGACTGATGGTCAAGCGGTTACCTGCTAGGTCGCGTTTAGCAGTTAGAACAATTAAGCAGTTTTCCGTCTTTTTCACTCCGGGAGGTTCTGGCGGTGGGCAGCTTACACAATGCACCCGCGTTCAGCCGCAAAGATCAGCCCGAGCAGTGTTTTCACCAAAAGGGGGCCGTCACAGTCTGCTGAAATATGAGGCGCAAATGGAGATTTTCAATTTAAACTGCACGGTGACACGCGTAAGTGTACAGAGGGATAGTTTCAGGGAAAAAGGCACGTAGAAGCTTAGTTTAATCTGGCGCTGGTATTACTCGGTAGTTAATAAAAACAGATGCAACCATTAAAGGGAGATTCGACTAAACTAGACTTCTAGCGTTTAGTGGGGAAGGTTTCAGCGCATGGAACTTACACGGGCGGTGCTTGTGGAGATTCCTCTTCGCTTCCCATCCGGCAGCCGGTGGACGACAGCTCAGCCCACCGCTTCCGTCTTTTTAAAGACTGAGGAAAATACCAAACGTCTTTCAGGTGTGCTTGGGAACAGAACGGTATAGGTAGGCTGGAAAGTCCGGGTCGGATTCCTGGTTTTTCAAAAGACCCGAGATGGAATGTGTCGCTTCGTATTTTTATTTTAAAGATGCATAGAGCTGTAGATTGCAGACAGAGTTTTAACAAATCGCATTTTCCCACGGGCATGTCTCATTTAAGCCTGTGTTCGCCGCATCCAATAAAAAGATCCAAAAGACCTCCGTCTTTTTACGGATGGAGGTAGTGTTCTTGCCAGGAATTTCTCGGATCTTTTCTAAAATGGACCATCTTATGTCATATTCAGTGTGTTTCATTTTGGTCCAGTGGGCAACGAGGGGAGCACCCCGCCTCTCATTTCAGATGTTTCCTTTATGTTCACCCACTCTGGTTCTACATTCCCGACTGGTTTCGCCCACATAGGGCAATCCACAGGGGCAGATGATCACATAGATTATATTGGATGATCGGCAATTACTTATGGTATTCAGTTTTATCAGGCGATTTCCGATGCTGAGAGATTCACCCACAATGGCACTAAAGCTAATATGGCTGCTCTGTGTTCTCACATGCGAGAGGCTTGCACTGCTGCTTTTGCAAAGCTGTTCGTTCTGCCTAATCCTAATCCTATAGTTTATTATAAAGTAATAGGTATAGTGTAGAAATTCATGGTATACAGTGTATTAATTTATTCTGTGTTCTAAAACTGTTTATTTTCCATTTCATGTTACACTTTGAAAACTGGCCTGTCTTGTAACGCTGTACTCCATATTTGTTGAAACTTAGGCTGCGCGAAAATCCTGAGTCTCTGGAACAGTGACCTTTGGACTATAGCCAAGGAGCTGACAGACTAGAAGATTCTCCTGAGAAACTGCCCCAATGAACTCTAAATTGTATACATTGTAATCGTCAATAGAACATCCATTGTTAGGTGAAATGAAGACATCATGTGAACCTGAATCTGATGGGCGTGAACGTAAATTTGAATAGGAGACGGCAAAATTCAAAATATTAGGTGGTGTGATGACCTGTCCTCCTCCTTTGTCCTATCGAAATTGGGGATCCTTACAATTGCAACATTTGGGGGTGGTACACTGACCTGAAAAACAGTATAACTAGGGTAGGTTTAGTTAGTTAATTTGTAGGACTTGTCCGAATAGCTGACCTGTCACTGACCCAAGGCACTCAATAGGTGACTACAAGCAGAGGGCTGCGGAGCACTCTGTCGGGGGGGGGATTGCTGACCCAATTGCTTTTCTGGGAAGCTGAAGTGCTGGCGAAGCACTTTTCTGGTGAATGCTGTAACCCAATCGGGGTTTTTGACTGATTCCTTGCAGAGAGGGAGTAGCGCAGGCATTGCAACTGAACTGCGGGTGCTGGTCTTAACTTTTGGTGGTCTGGTCCTGATCCAAATTCTGGGTTTATCCTGTCCTAATTTCCCAATCTGCACCTGCTGGCCTACTGGCACTGAAATCTTTGGGGTTCTTCTGTCCTTTTCAACTGACCCGTGGCCAGGGTTGGTCTTCACACCATTCTAGGTAAATATACATCTGTGTGGGTAATCGTTATTATAATTTGTGTCTTTTTTTTCTTCCCTCCCTAAATTGCTAATGCTTTGATTGCATATGTTCCTTTTCTTACCCACCCTTTAGTTGAATGCTAAATGTTTTTTTGAGATTGCATAATTATTCCTTCTCTTTACCCTCCCTTTAAGTAGTTAAGCTTGGTTATTTGATTTATAGTGTGTTCCATTGTTTACCTTCCCTATAGTTATATGCAAAAGTTGAGTTTCGATATTGCATATTGTGTTCTTTTTTCCCAACTATTGATAATTGTGAAACGCTGTTGGTTTTAGTGTGCTAATCTTTTTTACCCTCCTTTAATCAAGTGGTGAAATTTTGTTTTAAAAAATAGCATGTTCCTTATTTTCCTTCCCTTTATCTTAAATTTGCTAAATGGTTGGCATAATATATCTTTTGCAAAGTTATACATTGTTTCTAATCTTGGTTATTGACAGTCTAATTACTTTCAATCTATGGCTCATGACTTTTGATGATGATTAGATAAAGAGTTTAAACCTTCCCCAAGTCTGTGGTTATTACATGAGTGCTAATGTTATTGTATTATTGACTGCCTTCTTTACATCTAACTCCCTGATCCATGTGGTCATAGGTACCAGTGACAAGGATTGGTAAGTCAATGGTATAGGAAAATAGTAAAATAAAATAGATTGGTGGTAGAGTGTGGGTTACCTGATTGAGTAAATGTGGAAAATTGAATTATGGGCCCAGGTGAGTATTGGTAAAATTATAGTCGGGTGACCTGCACGCTCTATCATCAACATCCGAGAGTCCATGTACTAGTGGGGAGACTGGCTCTGCAAGTTGCAGGTGTTGTCCTCTGCAGTAAGTTCTTGGTCACCTGTTAATTAGATGAGAAGTTTTCATTGTAGTGCACCCCACAAGCTTTGTGTTGGCTGTGTGTCATCCACTGTTCGTACACTACACAAATGACTGATCATCACATTGTTTGCTATGTGCACTACTGTGCCTCCTGACATGATGCAGTGGTACATGCATTACTTCTCCATGGTGTGAGGTGTCAATGCATACCATGCGACCTTTGCATAATTTATGATAGCAGGGACCTGTTGCCATCTAGGGTCTGGCACAACATATTTTTAATTGAGGACAGTTTGTAGATTTTTCTGACCTGGAAGACGTTACATCTGGCCATGGACTGGCAGTTGTCATCTCCAGCATACATTTGTCCTGTTGTGTACATATCTTGATTCATAACACCACACAAGCTTTCTTAAATTTGGAATGGTCCTTGTTGCTCTGGCCCCATGGTGATGATGCACATGTCAATCACTGCTGTGCATGATTGTGCGCAGACTTTAATCTACATATGCATTGGTGTGTCACACTTTGGTAGCTGTAACCGTTTTAGCTTACCTGTGTGCACACTATGCGTGGCAATAGGGTCGGTGTGTATATTTGTGCAATGAGAGGGCTTGTGTTGTCATATGCCACCATATTGGTTATGACAAATGTGTGGGAGCACGTACTGGCTATATACCTGTTATGTGCTAACATTTGGCTTTGTAAAGTGACTCACCTGCTTAGTTGTGTAATAAGACAAAATGTTCTGTCTACCTACCTGTTAGTTTGTGTGGTGGCTTGCATTGGCTTCCATCAATTACTGGGTGGGGTGGGGGGAGTTCTCCATTCTGCTGAGGTGTGGGCCAGGGGGCATGGTGGGAGTAGTAGTGCAGGCCTCGCACTCACAAACTGCCCTCCCAGCGAAGATGGCTACCCACCTGCTAGGTGAGGGTGCTCCATACAATGGCTGCTTCAGGGTGGGGATAGTGCTTCTTCTCGCTGAGGTGTGGGCCAGGGGGCATGGTGGGAGTAGTAGTACAAGCCTCCCTCCCACAAACAGCCCTCCATGGCAAGATAGCTACCTACCTGTGAGTTTGTACTGGCTGACACATGCTTCTGGGTGGGTTGGGAGAAGGGCTCCATCTTGCTAGGCTGTGGGACAGGTGCATGGTGGGATTAGTAGTGTAGGCCTCCCAACCCCATACAGCCCCCCCAGGGAAGTTGGCCACCTAGCTGTTAGGTCAGGGTGAACCATACAATGGCTGCAGACTGCTTCTTGGTTGGTGTGGGGTGCCCCATCCTGCGGGACTGTGGGCCGGGGGCATGGTTGGAGTGGTAGTGCAGGCCTCCCACACCCAGACACCCTCCCATGGAAGATGGCTACCTATCTGTGAGTTTGGTTGGTGTACTGCAATGGCTTCCAAGTGCTTCTAGGTGGGGTGGGAGAGTGCTCCATCCTGCTGGGGTGTGGGACAGTGGGCATGGTGGGAGTAGTAGTGCAGGCCTCACACAGACACACACTCTCACAGGGAAGATGGCTACCTACCTGTTAGGTGAAGGTGAACAATGCAATGGGTTCCATGTGCTTCTGGGTGGGGTGGGGGAGTGCTCCATCCTGCTGAGATGTGGTCCAGGGGGCATGGTGGGAGTAGTAGTGCAATCCTCCCTCCCACAAACAGCCCTCCAATGCAAAATGGCTACCTACCTGTGAGTTTGATGTGGGCAATGTAATGGCTGACACATGCTTCTGGGTGGGGTGGGGGAGGGCTCCATCTTGCTAGGCTGTGTGGCAGAGTAGTAGTGCAGGCCTCCCATTCACAAACAGCCCTCCCATGGAAGATGGCTACCTACCTGTGAGTTTGGTTGGTGTACTGCAATGGCTTCCACATGCTTCTGGGTGGGGTGGGGGAGCGCTCCATCCTGCTGAGGTGTGGGACAGGGGGCATGGTGGGAGTAGTAGTGCAGGCCTCACACACACACACACACACACACACACACTCCCAGGGAAGATGGCTACCGACCTTTTAGGTGAAGGTGAACAATGCAATGGCTTCCAAGTGCTTCTGGGTGGGGTGGGGGAGTGCTCCATCCTGCTGAGATGTGGTCCAGGGGGCATGGTGGGAATAGTAGTGCAGGCCTCCTAACCCCAACCTGCTGTCCCAGGGAAGATGGCTACCAACCTGTTAGGTGAGGGGGATCCATACAATGGCTGCATGCTGCTTCAGGGCAGGGGTGGTGCTCCTTCCTGCTAAGGTGTGGGCCAGGGGGCATGGTGGGGGTAGTAGTGCAGGCCTCCCTCCCACAAACAACCCTCCATGGCAAGATGTCTACCTACCTGTAAGTTTGATGTGGGTTGTGTAATGGCTGACACATCCTTCTGGGTGGGCTCGGTGGATGTTTCCATTCTGCTGATGTTGTGGGACAAGGGTGCCTGGTGGGATTTGTAGTGCTGGCTGCCTATACACAAGCCCCCATGGTAATGTTGGTGGCTATGTTTGGGGTGGATGGGAGTGGGTGAATGTTGGATCTGTGGGACATGATTTTGGGAGTGTGTGGTGCAGATGAATGGGATTTGCCCTAGGTGGTGTAGCTTTGTAGTTGTGCAAGACAGAACATCGGTGTGGTGGTAGTCATTTGTTTGTACTTACCAGCCTCCACTCTCCCGGCTACTCCTGTGAGACTCGCTGGATGCAGCATGGCAAGCACCTTCTCCTCCCATGATGTGAATGGTTTTGGTGGTATCGGAGAGCCACCACCAGTCCTGTCAGCCAGTTCCGGTTCATGCTTCTCCTGTCTTTGACAACCCTCTTCAGATCATGCCACTGCTTCATGATCTCCTTTTTGGATCGCGGGATGGTCCCTACTGCATTGACCCTTTGGACTATCCTTTCCTACATTTGTGTCCCTATGGCTAATGGTGTCTGTTTGACCAGCCTACCAAACAGTTGTGGTTCCACTCTGATATCTCATTTACCATGACTGTCAACTCACTCTCTGTGAATTAGGGCATTTTATGTGTTGACATGGTGTGCGGTGTGCAAAGTGTTTGGGGGTGCAGGGGTGTGAGTGGTGGGTGTGGTAGTGATTTGTATATTATGTGATGTGCTGGGGGCTGGTAGTGCAGGTGTGGAAGTGGCAGTGGTGCTGTGTGTGGTATGGGTATTGCTGGTGTGTTGCTTTGCCTATCCTTTGTTGTAAGGGTTGGTGCCCATCAGTCTTGGAAAATTGCAAAGAGTGGTGGTCAGGGAAGGGGCTGGTTTTATACTCAGCTATGTGGGTGTGTCCAAATGGGGTATTTCTGTCAGGTGTGTCATGTGTGTTGTCCTGGGAATTGTATTTTTCTTTTTGCCATGTGTCTTTGGGGGGCATGGCTAGTTTACCGTGTGCACTGTTTGGCCTTATTGTGGGTTTTTAGCTTCGACTGCCATATTTTCCATGGATCGTCAACAGCGGTGGACATGCTGCAGCTCTTCCACCGGCTCTCCCATTCAATCCAGTGTGCGATGCGGCAGTTGGAAACAGCGGAACGTACCACGGGACCAATGGGGATATCCTAATTTCCCATGTGGTGTCTCTGCTATGATTGGGGCGGGTTGGTGTTTTTCCACAGAGCATCGGACCGCCGCAGACAGATTTTGTACATCACCACCCACTACAGGCAGTTTTTCTTGGCCCGGTTCCGTCGCGGGCGGTGTTTTTTGGCGGATGATCCTAATTTGACCACCTTGTTTTCCAGGGTCGCGGCAAGGTAGTTTTCCGACCGCCATCCTAATGGGCCCCTGAGTGTTAACATGAAAAAGGAAAGAGAAATAGATACCCATTGAGGAGCTGTACAAAATGAAAGCAGAAAACATGGCTTGTCCGCTTACATTTTGTGATTTTCTGCAAATAATTTATGTTACCAAAACTCCTTTTTTCTCATTATCACGTATGAAATCACTTGCAAATATGTGAGCTCGGAAAATCAGTTGTACAAAACCTACTGTGTAACCAATTGTGTTTGATTTCATAGACAGTAATGGCACTCTCAAATAATCTGGGCCACATACAGGGTTTACATTAAAGCAGTATTCCCTTGTTAGTTCACTGGTGCATGTTTAAAAACTATTGCTTTCAGTAAGCACTTTTCTGTGCTTTGCTATAATGTGACATATTAATGTCAAAGCTTTCAAATTTGAGAGAAATAGGCATTTTTTAATTTTGAGAGGCTTTATCATATTTTGCTTGATGTTTGTTGTATGAGCCAAACCAAACCCTTACTCGGCTCTACCAGTGCATTTTTTGGCTTCCCCACCTCAATGCATGGGTGAAGTTAGGAGAAAAATAAGAAATGATAATGATTTACTGGAATGCTAATCACACCCAGAAGATATAATGCGCAGGTCACCACATCATCAAAATTAAGGTGTGTGTGGGAGTTAGGGTGGTGATGGGAAAAGCTGAGATCTAAGATGGCCACAGGTATTAGGTGCTCAAAACCGGTGAGGGTGTGTGAGGGTGAGAGAGTGAGGGGGTTTGAGGGTGAGGGTGTGTAAGGGGGTGTGAGGGTGAGGGTGAGAGGGTGTGAGGGTGAGGGTGTGTGAGGGTGTGTGAGGGAGTGTGAGGGTGTGAGGGGGTGTGAGGGTATGTGGGTGAGGGGTGTAAGGGTGAGGGGAAGAGGGTAAGAGGGTGTGTGAGAATCAATCAATCAATCATCGAATTTATATAGCGCACTACTTACCCAGAGGGTCTCAAGGCGCTGGGGGGGGGGGGGGGTCCGTTACTGCTCGAACAGCCAGGTCTTGAGTTGCTTCCTGAAGGCGAGGTGGTCCTGGGTCAGGCGAAGGTGGGTGGGGAGGGAGTTCCAAGTCTTGGCGGCGAGGTAGGGGAAGGACCGTCCCCCTGTGGTGGTTCTACGGATGCGGGGGACGGCGGCGAGGGCGTGGCTGGTCGAGCGAAGCTGGCGTTTGGGAGCGTAGAAGTTGAGGCGGCTGTTGAGGTATCCTGGGCCTTGGCTGTGTAGGGCTTTGTGTGCGTGGGTGAGGAGACAGAAGGTGATTCTTTTGTTGACCGGGAGCCAGTGCAGATCTCTCAGGTGTCCGGAGATGTGGCTGCGACGGGGGATGTCCAGGATGAGTCGTGCTGAGGCGTTCTGGATCCGCTGGAGTCTCTTCTGGAGTTTGGCGGTGGTTCCGGCGTAGAGGGTGTTGCCGTAGTCCAGACGGCTGGTGACGAGGGCCTGGGTGACCGTCTTCCTGGTCTCGGTGGGGATCCACCGGAAGATCTTGCGTAGCATGCGCAGGATGTTGAAGCACAACGAGGAGACGGCGTTGACTTGTCTGGTCATGGAGAGGGAGGAGTCCAGGATGAAGCCCAGGTTTCGTGCGTGGTCTGTTGGTTTGGGTGTGCTGCCTAAGGCGGGGGGCCACCAGGAGTCGTCCCAGGCGGAGGGTGAGGATCCCAGGATGAGGACTTCCATCTTGTCCGAGTTCAGTTTCAGGCGGCTGTTCTTCATCCATTCGGCTACCTCTTTCATCCCTTCGTGAAGGTTGGCTCTGGCGGTGGCGGGGTCGTTGGTAAGGGAGAGGATCAGCTGGGTGTCATCGGCGTAGGAGATGATGTTGAGGTTGTGCTGGCGTGCGATGTCTGCGAGTGGGCTCATGTAGATGTTGAAGAGGGTTGGGCTGAGCGAGGAGCCCTGAGGGACGCCGCAGATGACTTCGGTGGCTTCAGATCTGAACGGGGGGAGGCGGACTCTCTGTGTCCTCCCGGCGAGGAAGGAGATGATCCACTCCAGTGCCTTCTCTTGGACTCCGACGTTGCTGAGGCGTTGTACTAGGGTACGATGGCAGACAGTGTCGAAGGCCGCGGAGAGGTCTAGGAGGATGAGGGCCGCTGTTTCTCCGTTGTCGAGCAGCGCTCGGATGTCATCGGTGACTGCGATCAGGGCGGTCTCGGTGCTGTGGTTGGCCCGGAAGCCAGACTGCGAGGGGTCGAGGGATCCGCTCGTCTCGAGGAAGGCGGCCAGCTGCTTGTTGACGGTCTTCTCGATGACTTTTGCAGGAAACTGGAGCAGCGAGATGGGGCGGTAGTTCTTGAGGTCGGTGGGGTCAGCCGATGGTTTCTTGAGTAGAGCGCTGAGTTCGGCGTGCTTCCAGCTCTCCGGGAAGGTAGCGGTATCGAAGGAGGTGTTGATGATGTCCCGCAGGTGGGGTGCGATGACAGCGTCGGCCTTGTTGAAGACGTGGTGAGGGCAGGGGTCGGTCGGAGATCCGGAGTGGATGGAGTTCATCGTGCGGACGGTGTCTTCGGTGCTGACCGGAGTCCAGGCGCAGAGGGTGATGGTGGGGGGCGGTGGTTCGGTCGTGGCGTTCGTCGGTTGGGTGCTGAAGCTGTTGTGTATGTCCGCGATCTTGTTGTGGAAGAAGGAGGCGAGGGAGTTGCAGAGGTCTTGCGAAGGGGTGATGTCGTTGTTTCCAGCGTTGGGGTTGGAGAGCTCTTTGACGATGTTGAAGAGTTCTTTGCTGTTGTGTGCGTTGTTGTCCAGTCGTTCCTTGAATGCAGTTTTCTTGGTGGCGCGGATGAGTTGGTGGTGTTTTCGGGTGGCGAGCTTGAGAGCAGTCATGTTGTCCGGAGTTGGGACTCTGCGCCAAGTTCTCTCGAGGGCTCGGCAGTTCTTCTTGGAGCTCTTGAGTTTGTCGGTGAACCATGGGGCTTTCTTGCTGCCGGGTCTGCTAGGTGGGGTCCTCAGGGGGCGAGCTCGTCTGCGCAGTCGCTGATCCACTTCGTGAGGTTGGTGGCCGCCTGGCTAGGGTTCGTTGTGCTGGTGGGAGGGATCATGCTCAGGGAGGACGCGAGCTGGTCGGCTGTGATCTTGTTCCAGTTCCTGCGTGCAACCTGTTGCTGGTGGTGGTGGATGTGAGTGTGAGTGAGGGTGTGTGAGGGTGAGAGGCTGTGTGAGGGTGAGTGAGGGTGTATGTTGGTGAGAGGGTTGCAAGGGTGAGGGGGTGGGTGAGGGTGAGAGGGTGGGTGAGGGTGAGTGATGGTGTGTGTTGGTGTGAGGGTGAGGGTGTGAGGGTGAGTGAGGGTGTGGGAGGGTTTGTGAGGGTGAGGGTGTGTGTGAGGGTGAGAGGGTGAGTGAGGGTGCGAGGGTGTGTGAGGGTGAGAGGGTGAGGGTATGTGAGGGTGAGAGGGTGAGGGTGTATGAGGGTGAGGGTGTGTGAGTGTGAGGGTGTGAGGGTGAGGGTGTGTGTAAGGGAGGGTGTGAGGGTGAGGTGGTGAGGGTGAAGGGGTGTGAGGTTGAGGGGGTGTGAGAGTCAGGTTTAAAGAGGGTGAGGGTGTGTGTCATGGTGAGGCTGTGTGGGGGTGTGAGGGGGTGTGAGGGTGAGGGTGGGTGAGGGTGAGAGGGTATGTGAGGGTGAGGATGTGGAGGTGTGGGGGTTAGAGGGTGTTTGAGGGTGAGAGGGTGTGAAGGTGAGGGGGGTAAGGGAGTGTGAGGGTGAGGGGTGTGTGAGGGTGAGAGGGTGAGTGAGAGTGCGAGGGTGTGTGAGGGTGAGAGGGTGAGGGTATGTGAGGGTGAGTGGGTGAGGGTGTATAAGGGTGAGGGTGTGTGAGGGTGTGAGGGTGAGGGGGTGTGTAAGGGAGGGTGTGAGGGTGAGGTGGTGAGGGTGAAGGGGTGTGAGGTTGAGGGGGTGTGAGAGTCAGGGGTAAAGAGGGTGAGGGTGTGTGTCATGGTGAGGCTGTGTGGGGGTGTGAGGGTGAGGGTGGGTGAGGGTGAGAGGGTATGTGAGGGTGAGGATGTGGAGGTGTGGGGGTTAGAGGGTGTTTGAGGGTGAGAGGGTGTGAAGGTGAGGGGGGTAAGGGAGTGTGAGGGTGAGGGGGTGAGGGGGTGAGGGGGTGTGAGGTTGAGGGAGTGTGAGGGTGTGAGGGTGAGGGGGTGTGAGGCTAAGGGGTGAGGGGGTGAGGGGGTGAGGAGTGTGAGGGGTGTGAGGGTGAGTGAGGGTGAGGGTGTGGGGGTGTGAGGGTAAGGGGGTGAGGGAGAGGTGGTGTGAGTGTGAGGGGGTGTGAGGGTGAGGGTGTGTGTGAGGGTGAGGGGGTTTGAGGGTGGGGGGTTAGAGGGGGTGAGGGTGTGTGGGTGAGAGGGTGTGTAAGGGTGAGGGTGAGAGGGTGACAGGTGTGAGGGTGAGGGTGTGTGAGGGTGAAAGGGTGTGTGAGGGTGAGGGGATGAGGGTGAGAGGGTGTGAGGGTGAGGGTGTGTGAGGGTGAGTGAGGATGGGTGTGTGAGAGTGTGAGGGTGAGGGGGTGTGAGGGTGAGTGAGGGTGAGGGGGTGTGAGGGTGTGAGGGTATGTGAGGGTGAGGGGGTGTGAGGGTGAGTGGGGGAGAGGGTGTGTTTGGGTGAGGGGGTGTAAGGGTGAGGGGGAGGGTGTGTGACAGGGAGGGGAGGGGTGTGAGGTGAGGGTGAGGGGATGTGAGGGTGAGGGGGTGGGAGGGTGAGGGGGTGTGAGGGTCAGTGAGGGGGTGTGAGGGTTAGAGGGTGTGTGAGGCAGAGTGAAGGTGTGTGAGAATAAGAGGGTGTGTGAGGGTGAGGGTGAGAGGGTGTGTTAGGGTGAGGGTGAGTGTGAATGTGTGAGGGTGAGAGGGTTGTGAGGATGAGGGTGTGTGAGGGAGAGAGAGTGAGGGCGACTGAGGGTGTGTGAAGGTGAGGGTTAGGGGTGAGAGAGTGTGAGGGTGAGGGGGTGTGAGGATAAGGGGGTATGAGGGTGAGGGTGTGCGAGTGAGTGAGGATGTGTGAGGGTGTAAGGTTGAGGGGGTGTGAGGGTGAGGGGGTGTGAGGATGAGGGTGTGTGAGGGTGCGAGGGTGGGTGAGGGTGAGGGTGTGTGAGGGTGAGGGGGGTGAGGGCCAGTGAGGGTGAGGGTGAGGGATGTGAGGGAGAGGGTGTGTGAGGTTGAGGGGGTGTGAGGGTGGGGTGGTGAGGGTGTGTGAGGGTGAGTGAGGGTGAGAGTGTGAGGGTGAGGGGGTGTGAGGGTGAGGGGGTGAGGGGGAGGGGGTGTGAGGGGGAATGGGGGGAAGGGTGTGTTAGGGTGAGGGGGTGTAAGGGTGAGGGTGTGTGAGGGGGAGGGGTGTGAGGTGAGGGGATGTGAGGGTGAGGGGGTATGAGGGTGAGGGGGTTTGAGGGTCAGTGAGGGTGTGTGAGGGTGAGAGGGTGTGTGAGGCTGAGTGAGGGTGTGTGAGGGTGTGTGAGAATGAGAGGGTGTGTGAGGGTGAGGGTGAGTGTGAATGTGTGAGGGGGAGAGGGTTGTGAGGGTGAGTGTGTGTGAGGGTGAGAGAGTGAGGGTGAGGGAGGGTGTGTGAATGTGAGGATTAGGGGAGAGGGGGTGTGAGGGTGAGGGTGTGAGGGGGTGTGAGGGTAAGGGGGTAGAAGGATGAGGGTGTGTGAGGGTGTGAGGGTGGGTTAGGTTGTGTGAGGGTGAGGGGGGTGTGGGCCAGTGAGAGTGAGGGGTGTGAGGGAGAGGGTGTGTGAGGGTGAGGGTGTGTGAGGGTGAGGTGGTGAGGGTGTGTGAGGGTGAGTGAGGGTGAGAGTGTGAGGGTGTGTGAGGGTGAGGGGTGGAGGGGGTGAGGGTGAGGTGGGTGTGAGGGTGAGGGGGTGTAAGGGTGAGGGGTTGTGAGGAGGTGTGAGGGTGATGGTGTGTGTAAGGGTGAGGGGTGTGAGGGTGAGTGAGGGTGAGTGAGGGTTCATGAGGGTGAGAGGGTGTGTGAGGGTGTGTGAGGGTGTGAGAGGGTGAGGGTGAGAGGGTTTGTGAGGGTGAGTGTGGGGGTGTGTGGGTGAGGGTGTGAGGGTGAGTGAGGGTTTGTGAGGGTGAGAGGGTTGTGAGGGTGAGGGTGTGTGAGGGTGAGGGTGTGAGGGGGTGTAAGGGTGAGGGGGTGTGAGGGTGAGGGGGTGTGAGGGTTAGGGTGAGGGGCTGTAACTGTGAGAGTGTGAGGGTGAGTGAGGGTGGGTGAGAGGTTGTGAGGGTGTGTGAGGGTAAAGGGGTGTGAGGGTGAGGGTGTCCAAGGGTGAGGGTGTGTGAGGATGAGGAGGTTTGAGGGTGGTTGAGGGTGAGGATGGGTGAGGGTGTATGAGGGTGAATGGGTATGAGGGTCAGGGTGAGAGGGTGAGGGTGAGTGGGTGAGGATGAGGGTGTGAGATTGTGAGGGTGAGGTGTGTGAGGGTGAGGGGGTGTGAGGGTGAGAGGGTGAGGTGGTGTGAGAGTGTGTGAGGGTGAGAGGTTGTATGAGGGTGTGAGGTTGAGGGGTTGTGAGGGTGAGTGTGTGTGAAGGTGAGGGTGAGGGTGTGTGAGGGGGTGTGAGGGTTGGTGAGGGTGAGTGAGGGTGTGTGAGGATGAGTGAGGGTGCGAGAGGATGAGGGTGATAGGGTGTGTGAGGGTGGGTGAGGGTGAGAGGGTGAGTGAGAGGGTGTGAGAGTGTTTGTGAGGGTGAGAGGGTGAGGGAGGGTGAGAGGATGTGAGGGTGAGAGGGTGTTTGAGGGTGAGAGGTTGAGGGGGTGAGGATGAGGTGGGTGTGAGGGTGAGGGGTGTAAGGAGGTGTGAGGGTGCGGGGGTGTGAGGGTGAGGGTGAGGGGGTGTGAGTGTTAGGGGATGTGAGGGTGCGAGGGTGGGTGAGGGTGAGGGTGTGTGAGGGTGAGGGGGATGAGGGCCAGTGAGGGTGAGGGATGTGAGGGAGAGGGTGTGTGAGGTTGAGGGGGTGTGAGGGTGGGGTGGTGAGGGTGTGTGAGGGTGAGTGAGGGTGAGAGTGTGAGGGTGAGGGGGTGTGAGGGTGAGGGGGTGAGGGGGAGGGGGTGTGAGGGGGAATGGGGGGAAGGGTGTGTTAGGGTGAGGGGGTGTAAGGGTGAGGGTGAGGGTGTGTGAGGGGGAGGGGTGTGAGGTGAGGGGATGTGAGGGTGAGGGGGTATGAGGGTGAGGGGGTTTGAGGGTCAGTGAGGGTGTGTGAGGGTGAGAGGGTGTGTGAGGCTGAGTGAGGGTGTGTGAGGGTGTGTGAGAATGAGAGGGTGTGTGAGGGTGAGGGTGAGTGTGAATGTGTGAGGGTGAGAGGGTTGTGAGGGTGAGTGTGTGTGAGGGAGAGAGAGTGAGGGTGAGGGAGGGTGTGTGAATGTGAGGATTAGGGGAGAGGGGGTGTGAGGGTGAGGGTGTGAGGGGGTGTGAGGGTAAGGGGGTAGAAGGATGAGGGTGTGTGAGGGGGCGAGGGTGGGTTAGGGTGTGTGAGGGTGAGGGGGGTGTGGGCCAGTGAGAGTGAGGGGTGTGAGGGAGAGGGTGTGTGAGGGTGAGGGTGTGTGAGGGTGAGGTGGTGAGGGTGTGTGAGGGTGAGTGAGGGTGAGAGTGTGAGGGTGTGTGAGGGTGAGGGGTGGAGGGGGTGAGGGTGAGGTGGGTGTGAGGGTGAGGGGGTGTAAGGGTGAGGGGTTGTGAGGAGGTGTGAGGGTGATGGTGTGTGTAAGGGTGAGGGGTGTGAGGGTGAGTGAGGGTGAGTGAGGGTTCATGAGGGTGAGAGGGTGTGTGAGGGTGTGTGAGGGTGTGAGAGGGTGAGGGTGAGAGGGTTTGTGAGGGTGAGTGTGGGGGTGTGTGGGTGAGGGTGTGAGGGTGAGTGAGGGTTTGTGAGGGTGAGAGGGTTGTGAGGGTGAGGGTGTGTGAGGGTGAGGGTGTGAGGTTGTGTGAGGGTGAGGGGGTGTGAGGGTGAGGGGGTGTGAGAGTGAGGGGGTGTGAGGGTTAGGGTGAGGGTCTGTAACTGTGAGAGTGTGAGGGTGAGTGAGGGTGGGTGAGAGGTTGTGAGGGTGTGTGAGGGTAAAGGGGTGTGAGGGTGAGGGTGTCCAAGGGTGAGGGTGTGTGAGGATGAGGAGGTTTGAGGGTGGTTGAGGGTGAGGATGGGTGAGGGTGTATGAGGGTGAATGGGTATGAGGGTCAGGGTGAGAGGGTGAGGGTGAGTGGGTGAGGATGAGGGTGTGAGATTGTGAGGGTGAGGTGTGTGAGGGTGAGGGGGTGTGAGGGTGAGAGGGTGAGGGGGTATGAGAGTGTGTGAGGGTGAGAGGTTGTATGAGGGTGTGGGGTTGAGGGGTTGTGAGGGTGAGTGTGTGTGAAGGTGAGGGTGAGGGTGTGTGAGGGTGAGGGGGTGTGAGGGTTGGTGAGGGTGAGTGAGGGTGTGTGAGGATGAGTGAGGGTGCGAGAGGATGAGGGTGATAGAGTGTGTGAGGGTGGGTGAGGGTGAGAGGGTGAGTGAGAGGGTGTGAGAGTGTTTGTGAGGGTGAGGGAGGGTGAGAGGATGTGAGGGTGAGAGGGTGTTTGAGGGTGAGAGGTTGAGGGGGTGAGGGTGAGGTGGGTGTGAGGGTGAGGGGTGTAAGGGGGTGTGAGGGTGCGGGGGTATGAGGGTGAGAGGGTGTGAGTGTTAGGGGATGTGAGGATGAGGGTGTGAGGGTAAGTTGGTGTTAGGGTAAGGGGGTGAGGGTGAGGGTGTGAGGGTGAGTGCGGGTACATGAGGGTGACAGGGTTTGTGAGGGTTTTTGAGGGTATGAGACGATGATGGTGAGAGAGTTTGTGAGGGTGAGGGTGTGAGGGTGAGTTAGGGTGTGTGAGGGTGAGGGTGAGAGGGTTTGTGAGGGTGGGGTTGGGGGTGTGTGGGTGAGGGTGTGAGGGTGAGCGAGGGTGTGTGAGGGTGAGAGGGTTGTGAGGGTGTTATGGCTGGATTTTCCGTTGAAATGGGATCAGCCCCCAGGGGCCCCTATGACCCAGCCAAAACGTACTCACCTTCCCTCCTTAGACAGTATTCACAATGGATAGATGTATGGATATATATATATATATATATATAGGTCGTACCTAAGGATGGGGAATATACATAGATTTTCTACAATATCTTATTCACATCAGTTGGTCTCGCGGCCGCCCTGACCCAGACCGGTCTACCCTAGGGCAGATCTGACACACAATCCGGTGCATCTACACATGGGCCTGCAGAACCCAATGCTCCCTTTTCCAAACTGTTAGCAATCCTGCGAAACTACACGCTAGTTCGACCTCCTAGCGCTCTCACTTATTCAAGCCACAATCCTGTGGGTATCGGCACTGGTAATCCTCCCCAGTGTTCTCACTAACGCCGTATATCAACGACGACCACATTCCTATGAACAATCATCAGGATAATATCTCAGTTACCTACTCGGGATAAAACTATAATAATGACGTTTGATACGGTTCCCAAATTATATGGTGTACCTCCTATTCTTGGCATCAAAGGTCCACTCACTCCCTCTTTATTCGATCACTATTTACCTGATCGGGATTTCACATCCGCTCACATAAACAACGCTCGGCTAGGAGATACATTTACCAAGATTGAACATGAACACGAGGCACACGATAATTCCATAAGAATTAAGATATTTATTAACAGTAGACACAAATCACATTACTATGCAACATAACTTCTGCAAAGAAAAAGGTAAAGATTAGAGTGCACGTTCTATTAGAGCTGGTCGGACGTCACCTGATTAATGTGAAGTTTGGGCTCGGCAGTCATCTAGGTTCCCTTCTCGTCTCTGTATCCTGGCTCGCCTTGCAGTCACACCCCAGCCGTCACAAGTACACGTCTGCACCGCTAGGCTCAACCTCGTCTGCTTCCCTTCAGGACACCGGAACCTTGCTGATTATTAGATACCGCCTCTTTCTCTCTCTGTATCAGTGCGCTCCGCGCTAATTCTCGCTCAGTCTTTCTCAGAGAATTTTGGTCTTAATCTTTCTCGGACTTCAAAGATGGCAACTGTCCGCCATGAGCTGAGTAATGGCAGAGATGCTAACGGCTAGATGCCGCCTAAGGACTAACTGAAAAACTGACTAACACCTTCGCTAATATCAAAGCCCGTTCCTTCATGGAAATTCGCGGCCAGTAACCTGCCGCCCACCAAATTCTTGTACCTCCCCGTACCAAGGACACTTTCCCAGCCGGCCGGCCTGAAGTTGTGTCTTCGGAGTGGAGAAAAATTCATTCCTTCGATAAGGGCCAGTCCGAGCCGGTTCTCTCCAAGCGAACAACAGCTTAAAACTAAAACATTACACTTGACCTAGAAGGCCTTCTCGAGCTACCAGGCAGAAAGCAAAATGGAGTCTATCTCGTTTAAGGCCTACGGAGCCCACAATATGCATAGCTCCATGGAAAATATCCCAGCATGTTAGCAAATGAGCAAATCATGACTAATACTTATATATCTATCCCCTAACTTAAATTCATAACCCCTACTTTAAGGAAAATGACACGAAAATGCCCTAATATATATAAGACAGGGGCCCTGTCTATAGTCCTAGTCCTTATGCTATGGGGGTGATAGGCTGGAGTCACTCTCCATCATTCTCCCTCTCCAAAGAGCCAGCAGAAGGGCAGCCATTACATTACACCCCATGACTCCAGTCTATTAACCACAAACTAAATGGAACTAACATCAGTAGAAGAATAATAGGAAACAAAATTAACTGATCTACGACCCTTACTAAGTCTAAAAAAGTGGAGCAAGGAAGGGATGCACTGAATAAAGCAACAAATAGCTATCAGGATACAAATAGCGACAATAACCCCCCCTAAAATCTGTCGTAAGGAATGCAAGTCAGGCAGCCAATTAAAAAGCCAGTCAAAGAAACCCTGATCTATATGTTGTCTAATTTCTGCAGTCAAGTCGTGGAGTTTGTCAATATGGGATTGGATAGCTTTAGAATGGTCAGACAAGTTAAAACAGCACAGACCTTCAAAATCAGAACATTCATGTCCATGTTTCAGCAGGAGATAATCAATGGCGGCCCTGTTTTGCAAAATAGCTCTACGTTCACCTTGGGCATCTAATAAGAGGTCAGATAAAACAGTGGAAGTTTGGTTAATGGACTTAACCATCCAGCAGGCCATTTTGCCGATTGTTTTGGCATTATAAACGGCCAATGCAGGCACTCCAATGATAGAAAAAGCTAAACCAAGGTACTCTGATCTGGAATAGAGATGAACAGAGGAATCACAATCTTCATGCAATGACATCGAATCACGTACAATACGGGAATGTGAAGTAGGATGTGAGGAAAACATTAACAAACTCAATCTAGTGATGGCACATGGGCCACCAGAAATATTTGCAGGAATATAGGGCCAAGATGAATTCCCGCAGGAAAATAGCCATCCAGCTGGCAATAACATTGAACGATAATGGCTAGTGGCTACTAATAAACGTTTACAAGTCATATTGTTTTTAACTGAAAGACATGAATTCGGAAGTCTCTTTGAACATAGCAATCGTTGATGAGGTGAAAAAGAAGTAGCGGCCTGGAGCTTTAGCTTCAAGCACTCAGTAATAGCCTTAGGGTCACAAGTCATAATGAAACACAAATCTCCAGGGGTAATATTAAAGGTTGTAATACGGGAATGAATAGCAATATCAAGGTCTGGAAGAGCAGTACATAAGGGGCAGAATTCGTGAGCCGCAAAATCGCCCAAGATAACATTAGGTCGGGCATTTGAAATATTAAAAATGTGTCGCAAAGTCTCGGTAGATGCAGGGACAGCAACCAAACAGGTCGCTAAAATGTCAGTAACAGACTTCATAGGGGTAAGACAGAAATGCGGAGAGTTCGTCACCCGCTTTGCGAGTGTAATCCAGAAGTTGGACGATGTAACCCACGCAGACCGCGGGGCTCGGATTATCCCATCAACCGGCGTCGGTGGATCCTCTCCTCTTCCGGCGTAGCAGGCCAAAAGGAGTCCAGCGCCGACACATCCTGCAGCAGCAGTCCAGAGAATGATCTGAAAAAATACAAACACAGACCTTAATCATTCTCGTAAGTAACATTTATCAGCTGGGACAGCTTCCCAGCCATCTTTCCCTGGCTTCATCACCAAAACGGTGTTGTCATGACCGGTCGCAATAATATCAGCCTGTTCAGGAGGATTTTTAGGCGATTGCACCCATATTTTAGCTCCAGGAAGATCAGATGATCCGAAGCCTTTTTGTCCTCGCACAGTTAGCAACGTTGGGGCAGAGCCTTTTTTGATCTCACCACTGAAGACAGGCATAATCAATAACTGGGCAACACGGTCAGACTTTTTGATCAACAAATCCGTCTCACTGCTATTAAGCAGGAGAACCTTAATCTCTCCCTGATAATCACTGTCAATTACTCCTCCGAGCACTTGTACACCTTTCAGGGCCAGGCCAGATCTAGGGGCAATTAATCCAAAGCTACCGGCAGGTATACAGACACCAATGCCAGTTTCAACAATTATTCGATCCTTCCCTGGAAATTTAGCATCATTTAAAGCATGCAGGTCGAGGCCTGCGGAACCTGGGGTTGCTCTACATGGAGCTAGAGCACCGGGGGTAATTTCCCAATACATGACAGTGTTCGATAAAGAATTAGGTTTCACATCAACATTTGGAGGAAACAAATGCATTAAAGGAGATTCAGCATGTAACAAAGGGCGATTATTCAAAATTAACAAAGCTTGAAGCAGGACATCTCTCCACTGGCTGTAACGGTCATCAGTCAACTTACGCAACTGTTCTTTCAACAAGCCATTCATCCTCTCAATCAGTCCTGAAGCCTGTGGGTAATATGGAATATGAAACACCCAATCAATATTATTTTCCGCACAGAATTCCTGCACCAATCTTCCACGAAAGTGGGATGCATTATCAGATTGAATTTGGAATGGGACACCATAGTACAGAATAATTAGCTCCAGGGTTTTAATGGTATTCACTTGGGTAGCGTTCTTACAAGGGAAAGCGACCAAAAGGCCACTATAAGTGTCAACCACTGTACAAATATATTGACAATTTCTGCTCATAGGGAGCGGACCAATATAGTCAATCTGCCAAATTTGGGCGGGCAATTTACCTCGATGTAAGTGCCCTCGAACAATCTGAGGCACCTCTTTTTTCCTAGAATGCTGACAAATGGGACAATGTAGAATGACATCTTTTATTAAGGAAAAAGGAATATGAATTCCTCTATCGGCAGCCCACCTGCTAGTGGCTTTCTCTCCAAAATGTCCTGCTTTCTGATGGGCCCACTTCGCCAATCCCGCCAAATCAGAATCCTGCATGTCCACCACTGCCTCAGCAATTTTAGACTTTTCATCTGCAATGTTATGGAAAAATTTGTCAAGGGAGTCAATTGGAGTGTGAGCATCCACGTGAAAGATTGTTACAGTGCTCTGCGGGAGCAGCTCCCAAATTTCTTGCCACAATTCCTTTCCCCACAACTCCTTTGAATGCAATTCCCAATTATGAGAATGCCATGTTGGTAACCATACCGCCAGTCCATTCGCAGTGGACCAGGAATCAGTAAAAATATGACATGTGCCAGGTAGTTCCTGTTTCAAAACTTGGTAAACTGCATAGAGTTCAGCATATTGACTACTCTTACCATCTCCAGTTGTGCTCAACAATTTCTGCGTAATTGGGTTGAATGAAACAGCTTTCCAATGTCTTTTGTCACCAATGAACTTCGCAGAACCATCCGTAAACCACACATGTTTTCTATCCTCCACGGACAGATCATCAAATGATTTACCCCACTTCACGGGAGACTCCTGCACCACGGGAACCGAACACTCACTTTCAGTCTCATTGGAGGGCGCCTGCGCCACTCGCTCATGCAAAACCGCCACACCTTTCGGACCCACACGTGCCCTGTCCTGAATGTACCATTTCCATTTAATCACACTAGCCTCCTGAGCATGTCCAATTCGATGGGACTTCGGTGAACTCAAAACCCACTGCATAATGGGAATTTCAGGCCTCAAAATCACAGCATGGCCTAGGGTCAATTGCTCGGTATCCACCAGAGCCCAATAACAAGCAAGCAACTGTTTTTCAAAAGGTGAGTAACGCTCACCAGCCTCGGGTAACTTCTTGGTCCAAAAACCCAATGGCACTTTTTGTCTGCCCTGCTTTTGCCACAGGCTCCAATTGGCATACAAGCCTTCCACGGACACATTCAAATCCACATCACCTTCACTCACGGGCCACAAATCCAAGGCATACTGAATAGCTTCTTTAGCCAAATTAAAAGCCGTCTGTTGAGACTCACCCCATTCAAACGCATTCTTTTTACGAGTGACTCGATACAATGGAGCTAAAATCTGAGTTAGATGTGGAATATGTTGACGCCAAAATCCAAACAAACCAATGAAGCATTGAGCCTCTTTCCTGTTTCTGGGAACTGCAAAATCAAGTATTTTACGCTTTACCTGTGGGATCACTTCTCTGTGACCTTCATGCCAATTAATACCTAAAAATTTCACATTCTGGGATGGAGTTTGTAATTTATCGGGATTAATTTCCCAGCCTTTTGCTCGCAAACAGTCAATGATCTGATCTAAATGGGACTGTACCTGGTCTTGCGTTTCACCTTGAATCAAAATGTCGTCAATATAATGACAGACTTGAACTCGTGAATTCGTGGGCACTTCAGACAAATGCTCTGCCACCAGCCGGTGACAGATCGTAGGACTATGCACATAGCCTTGAGGAAGACTTCGGAACGTCATTTGACGTCCATTCCATGTAAAACTGAACTGTTCCTGACATTCGGGGGCAATCGGTATCGAAAAGAAAGCATTAGCAATATCAATTGAAGCATACCACGTACCTGGATGCTTTTGAATTCTCTGAATTAGCGTGACAATATCAGGCACTGCGATCGTCAATTTAGGTGTGTTTTTATTCAATTCTCGATAATCAACAGTCATGCGCCAAGAATTGTCACTTTTACGCACGGGCCAAACGGGATTATTCCAAGCAGATGTGACCGGAGTAATGACTCCCGCGTCAACCAAATCCTGAATAGTGGCAGTAATCTCTTCATGGCCACCTGGGATACGATATTGCTTCTGACAAACCACCTTCGTGGCTAAAGGTATTTTAATAGGTGGCATTCGTAAACGGCCAACCCGTACGGGTCTGGTCGAAATGTACTGTCTAGTTCCAAATTGATAACAACCATCATCCAGATGCAAAGTCATTCCTTTCAAAATGTCAATTCCAATTATGAATTCCAAAAGTGGTACAACCAACACAGAGTATTCTCTACGAGGAATCCTACCAATCTTAATTTCGAGTGCAGTTTGAACTGCAGGTGTTTCTTTACCACCCAAACCAGTAATCGTAAAAGATTGTCCATGAAATTTTTTCGACTTTCCATGAATTAAAGTGGCCTCCGCCCCAGTATCAACTAATGCTCGGGCCCTTTGGATATTACGATGTTTCCAAAAAATCTCAATATCTACATAGGGTCTGTTATCTCTGTGAGCCCACTTGCGTACCGGAGCTTGACCTATTTCCTAGTCCTTTTTCCCGCGTTCCGTCAACCAAGACAAATCGGGGTAAATGCCCTCAGTTTTCTTTGGTATCAATATATCTTGTTCATATCCGTCTCCAGTACGAAACGG
Source organism: Lissotriton vulgaris (assembly GCF_964263255.1). Classification (NCBI taxonomy): domain Eukaryota; kingdom Metazoa; phylum Chordata; class Amphibia; order Caudata; family Salamandridae; genus Lissotriton; species Lissotriton vulgaris. The sequence continues at coordinate 1,219,873,999 of NC_141685.1, read as the reverse complement.
ATTAGTGTCATGTTCAAAAAATTGTGAATTACGATCAGAAAGTCTGTTACGATCCTCTCTCTTTCTCATGTCAGGGGAATAACTCCTTTCATCTTTTCGTCTGTTAGAAACACGCTCATCTCTCCCCCTCTCACGATCATCCTCTCTCCCCCTCCCGTCATTACGATGAGGGGATCCATCACGTTCATAACGCCGATCATCATTGCGATCAGAATTCACACGTCGCTTCTCATCACCACTGTCATCCGAACCACGATCATACTCATTCTTTCGCACACGACGGGCACCCTCCTTCCGATCCAAACCACGCTTACGAAACATGTCCCATAAGCGATTATTAGGCTCCCCATCAATGTCTTCCCTTTTGACACCATCAGCAATGAGAGCAAGAAACATGTCACGTCTAGAGAACTTGTAGTCCCCACCAGTACGACCCTCAGGTCGAGATTGTCTTTCAGGTTTAAACCATTCACCCAGCTCACCAAGCTGACGAACAGACTCAAGCACAGCGGACAAAGGATTGCCAGTTTGGTTGATCAATAATGTCATCATGACCTGCTTGTAAGCAACAGGAGCAGAACGGATAATGCGATTGCGCACAGAAGACGTCAAAAGACCATCCAATAACCTATCAGCAGTACTAAGAAAGATAGCAGTTTTCATTACTTCCTCCTTTAAACGTTGCGACGCATCGCGCAAAGTGTACCACGGTTTCTCATCAGTGGGCCAATCAGATTCAGTTGGATATTTATGATTACAGCCGTCAGACGCAAGCTGGAGCAAAGTAATTTGACCAGCACCATTATAGTTTCGAAAATGATCCTGAATCGTAGAATCAGAACTTAAAGAGCAAAACCGTAAGCAATCAACAGCATCAAGAAAAATACCGGCAGCGCCAAGTTCATAAAGACGCACCATCCAGGTAAGCAAGGCCTCACCAGGCCGTTGTCGAAATCGTTGTAAAATGTCACTAACCTCCTGCTGAGTAAAATCTTCAATACAATCTAAAGCTATACCAGCCGGATTACCAGGGGCTTGTTGTAATTTTCGTCGAAAAACAGGGTGAGCAGAAACTTCAGGAAGAGCTTCCGAGGAAGCCCGCATCTTAGGTTTAGTATGGCAATCAGGGCAAGCTACGTCATCTGATCGGGAAGAACGAGCACGGCTGTTGTCAGGACCTGTATCAATACATGAAGCAGATTTACAATCACGTCCGGAGCGAGAAGACTCGCGCTTATCACCCTCCTCTGCCGAGGAGTCAGAAGTATGAGAATCCCAGATATTACCGTCCCACTCATCGGGGTTCCAATCCATTCCAGCTTTTGCTACAACCATACGCACTTTGCGTGTAGATACACGACCACGACGATGTTTATACTTATAACGTGCAATACGGACCGCAGCTCTTTCAGCAATGGTCTGATATGTTTCAAGTTTGTCGGCAAGCAATTTATTTTGACAACGTAAAAGAGTATGCGCATTTTGCAACTCAACACACTGTCCCTCCATGTCCTTAAACTGCTTTTGTAGCTGTACAAACCTCTCATGCAGTATTCTATATGCATTAAGAACAATCCAACCTCTGCGTCCTAAAAAAGGAAGCTCATCACCCTTCACTACTGGCGCTTTCTGCAAGCACGAGACCACATCGGTAGGCTCCGCCTGCTCCAGGCATGAAGACCAATTTTCACTCAAACCAGTAGAATCGGCCCACTCACGGGCCAAAGCCTCGTAAGGGGTACATTCCCAGCCGGGAATCTGAATCGGTAACTTGAAAACCGACGATGATTTTTTCGCAAAGATAATGACACAACAAAGTTATATACACAATTATAAACAAAATTATATACGTGCAAGCCGAGCGCAAACCAACAAGATTAAAACAATACAATGCACACAGGCTTCGTAAACAGTTCGTGACGCCAGATGTTATGGCTGGATTTTCCGTTGAAATGGGATCAGCCCCCAGGGGCCCCTATGACCCAGCCAAAACGTACTCACCTTCCCTCCTTAGACAGTATTCACAATGGATAGATGTATGGATATATATATATATATATATATAGGTCGTACCTAAGGATGGGGAATATACATAGATTTTCTACAATATCTTATTCACATCAGTTGGTCTCGCGGCCGCCCTGACCCAGACCGGTCTACCCTAGGGCAGATCTGACACACAATCCGGTGCATCTACACATGGGCCTGCAGAACCCAATGCTCCCTTTTCCAAACTGTTCGCAATCCTGCGAAACTACACGCTAGTTCGACCTCCTAGCGCTCTCACTTATTCAAGCCACAATCCTGTGGGTATCGGCACTGGTAATCCTCCCCAGTGTTCTCACTAACGCCGTATATCAACGACGACCACATTCCTATGAACAATCATCAGGATAATATCTCAGTTACCTACTCGGGATAAAACTATAATAATGACGTTTGATACGGTTCCCAAATTATATGGTGTACCTCCTATTCTTGGCATCAAAGGTCCACTCACTCCCTCTTTATTCGATCACTATTTACCTGATCGGGATTTCACATCCGCTCACATAAACAACGCTCGGCTAGGAGATACATTTACCAAGATTGAACATGAACACGAGGCACACGATAATTCCATAAGAATTAGGATATTTATTAACAGTAGACACAAATCACATTACTATGCAACATAACTTCTGCAAAGAAAAAGGTAAAGATTAGAGTGCACGTTCTATTAGAGCTGGTCGGACGTCACCTGATTAATGTGAAGTTTGGGCTCGGCAGTCATCTAGGTTCCCTTCTCGTCTCTGTATCCTGGCTCGCCTTGCAGTCACACCCCAGCCGTCACAAGTACACGTCTGCACCGCTAGGCTCAACCTCGTCTGCTTCCCTTCAGGACACCGGAACCTTGCTGATTATTAGATACCGCCTCTTTCTCTCTCTGTATCAGTGCGCTCCGCGCTAATTCTCGCTCAGTCTTTCTCAGAGAGTTTTGGTCTTAATCTTTCTCGGACTTCAAAGATGGCAACTGTCCGCCATGAGATGAGTAATGGCAGAGATGCTAACGGCTAGATGCCGCCTAAGGACTAACTGAAAAACTGACTAACACCTTCGCTAATATCAAAGCCCGTTCCTTCATGGAAATTCACGGCCAGTAACCTGCCACCCACCAAATTCTTGTACCTCCCCGTACCAAGGACACTTTCCCAGCCGGCCGGCCTGAAGTTGTGTCTTCGGAGTGGAGAAAAATACATTCCTTCGATAAGGGCCAGTCCGAGCCGGTTCTCTCCAAGCGAACAACAGCTTAAAACTAAAACATTACACTTGACCTAGAAGGCCTTCTCGAGCTACCAGGCAGAAAGCAAAATGGAGTCTATCTCGTTTAAGGCCTACGGAGCCCACAATATGCATAGCTCCATGGAAAATATCCCAGCATGTTAGCAAATGAGCAAATCATGACTAATACTTATATATCTATCCCCTAACTTAAATTCATAAGCCCTACTTTAAGGAAAATGACACGAAAATGCCCTAATATATATAAGACAGGGGCCCTGTCTATAGTCCTAGTCCTTATGCTATGGGGGTGATAGGCTGGAGTTACTCTCCATCATTCTCCCTCTCCAAAGAGCCAGCAGAAGGGCAGCCATTACAGAGGGTAAGGGTATATGAGGATGTGAGGGTGAGTGAGGGTGTGTGGGGGTGAGGGTGAGGGGGTGTGAAGGAAAGGGGTGTGAGGGTGAGGGGGTGTAAAGGGTGAGGGTGTGAGGGTGAGTGAGGGTGGGTGAAAGGGTGTGAGGGTGTGTGAGGGTGTGTGAGGGTGTCCAAGGGTGAGGGTGTGTGAGGGTGAGGAGGTGTGAGGGTGAGGGTGGGTGAGGGTAAGGATGGGTGAGGGTGTATGAGGGTGAAGGGATGTCAGGGTGAGGGTGTGAGGATGAGGGTGAGGGGGTGAGGGTGAGGGTGATTGAGGGTGAGGGTGTGAGGGTAAGGGGTGTGAGGGTGAGAGGGTGGGGGGTGTGAGAGTGTGTGAGGGTGAGGGTGTGTGAGGGTGAGGGGGTGTGAGGGTGAGGGGGTGTGAGGGCGAGAGGGTGAGGGGGTGTGAGGGTGAGGGGGTGTGAGGGTGAGAGGGGGTGAGGGTGAGGGTGTGTAAGGGTGAGGGGGTGTGAGGGTGTGGGAGGGTATGAGGGGGTTTGAGGGTGAGGGAGGTGTGGGGGTGTGAGGGTGAGGGGTGAGGGGGTGTGAGGCTGAGGGTGTATGAGTGTGAGAGGTTGTGTGAGGGTGTTTGAGTGGGTGTGAGGGTGAGAGGGTGTGAGGGTGAGGGGGTGTGAGGGTGAGAGGGTGAGGGGGAGTGAGAGTGTGTGAGGGTGAGAGGTTGTATGAGGGTGTGAGGGTGAGGGGGTGTGAGGGTGTGAGGGTGAGTGCAGGTACATGAGGGTGACAGGGTTTGTGAGGGTGAGTGAGGGTATGAGACGATGATGGTGAGAGGGTTTGTGAGGGTGAGGGTGTGAGGGTGAGTTAGGGTGTGTGAGGGTGAGGGTGAGAGGGTTTGTGAGGGTGGGGTTGGGGTGTGTGGGTGAGGGTGTGAGGGTGAGCGAGGGTGTGTGAGGGTTGTGAGGGTAAGGGTATGTGAGGGTGTGAGGGTGAGTGAGGGTGTGAGGGGTTGAGGGTGAGGATGTGTGAGGGTGAGGGGGTGTGAAGGAAAGGGGTGTGAGGGTGAGGGGGTGTAAAGGGTGAGGGTGTGAGGGTGAGTGAGGGTGGGTGAAAGGGTGTGAGGGTGTGTGAGGGTGAGGGTGTGTGAGGGTGTCCAAGGGTGAGGGTGTGTGAGGGTGAGGAGGTGTGAGGGTGAGGGTGGGTGAGGGTAAGGATGGGTGAGGGTGTATGAGGGTGAAGGGATGTCAGGGTGAGGGTGTGAGGATGAGGGTGAGGGGGTGAGGGTGAGGGTGGTTGAGGGTGAGGGTGTGAGGGTAAGGGGTGTGAGGGTGAGAGGGTGGGGGGGTGAGAGTGTGTGAGGGTGAGAGGTTGTATGAGGGTGTGAGGGTGAGGGTGTGTGAGGGTGTGTGAGGGTGAGGGGGTGTGAGGGGGTGTGAGGGTAAGGGGGTGTGAGGGTGAGGGTGTGTGAGGGTGAGGGGGTGTGAGGGTGTGTGAGGGTGAGAGGGTGTGAGGGTGAGGGTGTGTAAGGGTGAGGGGGTGTGAGGGGGTGGGAGGGTATGAGGGGGTTTGAGGGTGAGGGAGGCGTGGGGGTGTGAGGGTGAGGGGTTGTGAGGCTGAGGGTGTATGAGTGTGAGAGGTTGTGTGAGGGTGTGTGAGTGGGTGTGAGGGTGAGGGTGAGAGGGTGTGAGGGTGAGGGGTGTGAGGGTGAGGGTGAGAGTGTGTGAGGGTGTGTGAGGGTGGGTGAGGGTGGGTGAGGGTGAGTGAGGGTGTGTGAGGATGACTGAGGGTGTGAGAGGGTGAGGGTGAGAGAGTGTATGAGTGTGGGTGAGGGTGAGAGGGTGAGTGAGAGGGAGAGTGTGTGTGAGGGTGAGAGGGTGAGGGAGGGTGAGAGGGTGAGAGGGTGAGAGTGAGAGGGTGAGAGTGTGAGGGTGAGAGGGTGTTTGAGGGGGAGGGGCTGAGGGGGTGAGGGTGAGGTGGGGTGAAGGTGAGGGGGTGAGGGTGAGGGGGTATGAGGGTGAGGGGGTTGAGTGTGAGGGGGGTGTGAGGATGAGGGTGTGAGGGTAAGTTGTGTGAGGGTAAGGGGTGTGAGGGTGAGGGTGTGAGGGTGAGTGTGGGTACATGAGGGTGACAGGGTTTGTGAGGGTGAGTGAGGGTGTTAGAGGATGATGGTGAGAGGGTTTGTGAGGGTGAGGGTGGGTGTGTGGGTGAGGGTGTGAGGGTGAGTTAGGGTGTGTGAGGGTGAGGGTGAGAGGGTTTGTGAGGGTGGGGTTGGGGGTGTGTGGGTGAGGGTGTGAGGGTGAGTGAGGGTGTGTGAGGGTGAGAGGGTTGTGAGGTGAGGGTGTGTGAGGGTGAGTGAGGGTGTGTGGGGGTGAGGGTGAGGATGTGTGAGGGTGAGAGGGTGTGGTGAGGGTGGTGTCCAAGGGTGAGGGTGTCCAGGGTGAGGGTGTGAGGGTGAGGAGGTGTGAGGGTGAGGATGGGTGAGGGTAAGGATGGGTGAGGGTGTATGAGGGTGAAGGGATGTCAGGGTGAGGGTGAGAGGTTAAGGGTGAGGGGGTGAGGGTGAGGGTGTTTGAGGGTGAGGGGTGTGAAGGTAAGGGGTGTGAGGGTGAGAGGGTGAGGGGGTGTGAGAGTGTGTGAGGGTGAGAGGTTGTATGAGGGTGTGAGGGTGTCGGAGGGTGAGGGTGAGGGTGTGTGAGGGTGAGGGGGTGTGAGGGTGAGGGTGTGTGAGGATGGGGGTGAGGGGGTGTGAGGGTGAGGGTGTGTGAGGATGAGAGGGTGTGTGAGGGGGTGTGAGTGTGGGAGGGTGTGAGCATGAGGGTGTGTAAGGGTGAAGGGGTGTGAGGGGGTGGGAGGGGGTGAGGGGGTTTGAGGGTGAGGGAGGTGTGGGGGTGTGAGGGTGAGGGGTGAGGGGGTGTGAGGCTGAGGGTGTGTGAGGGTGTGTGAGTGGGTGTGAGGGTGAGAGGGTGTGAGGGTGAGGGGGTGTGAGGGTGAGGGGGGTGAGGGTGAGGGTAGGGGTGTGTGGGTGAGGGTGTGAGGGTGTGTAAGGGTGAGTGAGGTTGTATGAGGGTGTGTGAGGGTGAGGGTGAGAGGGTTTGTGAGGGTGAGGGTGGGGGTGTGTGGGTGTGTGGGTGAGGGTGTGAGGGTGAGTGACGGTGTATGAGGGTGAGAAGGTTGTGAGGGTGAGTGTGGTTCTGTGGGGTTGAGGGTGAGGGTGAGGGTGTGTGAGGGTGAGGGGGTGTGAGGGTGAGTGGGTGTAAGGGTGAGGGTGTGAGGGTAAGTGAGGGTGGGTGAGAGGGTGTGAGGCTGCGTGAGGGTGTCCAAGGGTGCGGGTGTGTGAGGGTGAGGAGGTGTGAGGGTGAGGGTAAGGATGGCTGAGGGTGTATGAGGGTGAAAGGGTGTCAGGGTCAGGGTGAGAGGGTGAAGTTGAGGTAGTGAGGGTGTGAGAGTGAGGGGGTGTGAGGGTAAGGGGGTGTGAGGGTGAGAGGGTGAGGGTTGTGAGAGTGTGTCAGGGCAAGAGGTTGTATGACGGTGTGAGGGTGAGGGTGAGGCTGTGTGAGGGTGTGTGAGGGAGAGGGTGTGTGAGGGTGAGGTGTGTGAGGGTGAGGGGGTGTGAGGGTGTGTGAGTAGTGAGGGTATGTGAGGGTGTGCGGGGTGAGTGAGGGTGTGAGAGGGTGAGGGTGAGACGGTGTGTGAGGGTGGGTGAGGAAGAGAGGGTGAGTGACAGGGTGTGGGAGTGTGTGTGAGGGTTAGAGGGTGAGTGAGGGTGAGAGGGTGTGTGAGGGTGAGTTAGGGTGTGTGAGGGTGAAAGGCTGGGAGTGTGAGGCTGAGAGGGTGTGGGGGTTTGTGAGGGTGAGGGGGTGAGGGTGAGAGGTGTGAGGGTGTGAGAGGGTGTGTGAGGGTGTATGAGGGTGAGGTTGGGTGAGGGTGAGGAGTGTGAGGGTGTGAGGGTGAGGGGTGTGATTGTGTGTGACGATCTGTGGGTGAGATGGTGTGAGGGTATGTGAGGGTGAATGTGAGGGTGTGTGAGGGTGAGTGGGTGCGAGGGTGAGTGAGGGTGCATGAGAGTGACAGGGTGTGCGAGGGTGAGTGAGGGTGTGAGAGGGTGAGGGTGAGAGGGTTTGTGAGGGTGTGAAAGGGTGTGTGAGGGTGAGTGAGGTTGTGTGAGGGTGTGTCAGGGGGAGAGGGTTTATGAGGTTGAGGGTGGGGGTGTGTGGGTGAGGGTGAGGGTGAGAGGGTGTTACGGTGTGTGAGGGTGAGAAGGTTGTGAGGGTGAGGGTGTGTGACGGTGTGAGGGTGAGTGAGGGTCTGTGGGGTTGAGGGTGAGGGTGTGTGAGGGTGAGGGGGTGTGAGGGTGAGTGGGTGTAAGAGTGAGGGTGTGAGGGTGAGTGAGGGTGGGTGAGAGAGTGTGAGGGTGAGGGTGGGTGAGGGTAAGGATGGGTGAGGGTGTATGAGGGTGAAGGGATGTCAGGGGTGTCAGGGTCAGGCTGAGAGGGTGACGGTGAGGGAGTAAGGGTGTGAGAGTGAGGGGGTGTGAGGGTGAGGGGGTGAGAGGGTGAGGGGGTGTGAGAGTGTGTGAGTGTGAGATGTTGTATGAGGGTGTGAGTGTGAGGGTGAGGGTGTGTGAGGGAGAGGGTGTGTGAGGGTTAGGGGTGTGAGGGTGGGGGAGTGTGAGGGTGGGTGAGTAGTGAGGGTGTGTGAGGGTGTGTGGGGTGAGTGAGGGTGTGAGAGGGTGAGGGTGAATGGGTGTGTGAGGGTGGGTGAGGGTGAGAGGGTGAGTGACAGGGTGTGAGAGTGTGTGTGAGGGTGAGAGGGTGAGTGAGGGTGAAAGGGTGTGTGAGGGTGAGTTAGGGTGTGTGAGGGTGAGAGGCTGAGAGTGTGAGGCTGAGAGGGTGTGTGAGGGTAAGGGTGTGAGGGTGAGAGGTGCGAGGGTGAGGGGGTGAGAGAGTGTGTGAGGGTGTGTGAGGGTGAGATTGGGTGAGGGTGAGGGGTGTGAGGGTGTGAGGGTGTGAGAGTGAGGGGTATGATGGTGTGTGAGGGTCTGTGGGTGAGAGTGTGTTAGGGTGTGTGAGGGTGAGTGTGAGGGTGTGTGAGGGTGTGTGAGGATGAGTGGGTGTGAGGGTGAGCGGGTGTGAAGTTGAGAGGATGAGTGAGGGTTAGTGGGTGAGGGGGTGTGAGGGTAAGGGGGGTGAGGGTGAGGGGGTGTTAAGGTGAGGGGGTGCAAGGGTGAATTAGGGTGTGTGAGGGTGAGTGAGGGTGTGTGAGGGTGAGGGTGAGAGGGTGTGTGAGGGTGGGTGAGGGTGAGAGGGTGAGTGAGGGTGTGAGAGGGTGAGTGAAGGTGTGTGAGGGTGATGGGGTGAGAGGGTGTGCGAGGGTGAGGGGGTGTGAGGGTGAGGGTGTGTGAGGGTGAGGGGGCGTGAGGGTGATGGGGTGTGAGGGTGAATGGGTATGAGGGTGAGGGGGTGTGAGGGTGAGGGGGGTGAGGGTGAGGGGTTGTGAGGGTGAGGGTGTGTGAGGTTGAGATTGTGTTAGTGTGAGGGGGTGTGAGGGTGAGGGGGATTGAGTGTGAGGGGATGTGAGGGTGTGTGAGGTAAGGGGGGTGAGGGTGAGGGGTATGAGGGGGAGGGGGTGGGTGAGGGTGAGGGGGTGTGAGGGTGCAGCGGTATTAGGGTGAGGGGGTTTGAGGGTGAGGGGGTGTGAGGGTGAGGGAGGGTGAGGATAACAGGGTGTGAGGGTGAGGGGTGTGAGTGTGTGAGGATGAGGGGGTGTGAATGTAAGGGGGTGTAGGTGAGGGGGTGTTAGGGTGAGGATGACAGGGGTGAGGGTGAGGGGGTGAGGGTGAGGCTGAGGGTGTGAGGGGGCGTGAGGCTGATGGTGTGTGAGGGTGAGTGGGTGTGTGAGGGTGTGTGAGTGGGTGTGAGGGTGAGGGTGAGAGGGTGTGAGTGTGAGGGGGTGTGAGGGTGAGGGGTGTGAGGGTGAGGGAGTGTGATGGTGTTGGGGGGTGTGAGGGTGAGAGGGAGTGTGAGGGTGAGGGGTGTAAGCATGAGGGGTGTAAGCATGAGGGTGTGAGGGGGTGTGAGAGTGAGGGTGTAAGGGTAATGGGGTGTGAGGGTGAGGGTATGTGAGGGTGTGAGTGTGAGTGAGGGTGTGTGAGGGTGAGAGGGTGAATGAGGGTGAGAGGTTGGGTGAAGGTGAAAGGGTGGGTGAGGGTGAGTGAGGGTGTGTGAGGGTGAGTGGGTTGTGAGGGTGAGGGGGTGTGAGGGTGAGGGTGTGAGGGTGAGTGAGAATGTGGGAGGGTGTGAGGGTTTGTGAGGTAAGAGGGTGTTTGAGGGTGAGAGGGTGAGTGAGGGTGCAAGGGTGTTTGAGGGTGAGAGGGTGAGGGTATGTGAGGGTGAGGGTGTGTGAGGGTGAATGTGAGAAAGTGAGAGGGTGTGAGGGTGAGGGTGTGTGAGTGTGAGGGTGAGGGTGTGTGAGACTGATGGTGAGGGTGTGAGTGAGGGAGGGTGTGAGGGTGAGGTGATGAGGGTGAAGGGGTGTGAGGGTGAGGGTGTGTGAGAGTGAAAGGGTGAGAGGGTGAGGGTGTGTGTGAGGGTAAGGGGGTGTGGGGATGAGTGTGTGAGGATGAGAGGGTGTGAGGGTAAGGGGATGTGAGGGTGAGGGTTTGAGGGTGAGTGAGGGTGCATGAGGGTGACAGGGCGAGTGAGTGTGTGAGAGGGTGAGGGTGAGAGGTTTTGTGAGGTTGAGGGTAGGGGTGTGTGGGTGAGGGTGTGAGGATGAGTGAGGGTGTGTGAGGGTGTGTAAGGGTGTGTGAGGGTGAGTGAGGTTGTGTGAGGGTGTATGAGGGTGAGGGTGAGAGGGTTTGTGAGGGTGAGGGTGGGGGTGTGTGGGTGAGGGTGTGAGCATGAGTGACGGTGTGTGAGGGTGAGAAGGTTGTGGGGGTGAGGGTGTGAGGGTGAGTGAGGGTCTGTGGGGTTGAGGGTGAGGGTGTGTGAGGGTGAGGGGGTGTGAGGGTGAGTGGATGTAAGAGTGAGGGTGTGAGGGTGAATGAGGGTGGGTGAGAGGGTGTGAGGGTGTGTGAGGGTAAAAGGGTGTGAGGGTGTCCAAGGGTGAGGGTTTTTGAGGGTGAGGAGGTGTGAGGGTGAGTGAGGGTAAGGATGGGTGAGGGTGTATGAGGGTGAAGGGGTATCAGGGTCAGGGTGAGAGGGTGAAGGTGAGGGAGTGAGGGTGTGAGAGTGAGGAGGTGTGAGGGTGAGGGTGTGTGAGGGTGAGAGGGTGAGGGGGTGTGAGAGTGTGTGAGGGTGAGAGGTTGTATGAGGGTGTGAGGGTGAGGGTGAGCGTCTTTGAGGGTGTGTGAGGGAGAGGGTGTGTGAGGCTGAGGGATGTGAGGGTGAGGGGGTGTGAGGGTGGGTGAGTAGTGAGGGTGTGTGAGGGTGTGTGAGGGTGAGTGACAGGGTGTGAGAGTGTGTGTGAGGGTGAAAGGGTGAGTGAGGGTGAGAGGGTGTGTGAGGGTGAGTTAGGATGTGTGAGGGTGAGAGGCTGAGAGTGTGAGGCTGAGAGGGTGTGAGGGTGTGTGAGGGTAAGGTTTTGAGGGTGAGAGATGTGAAGGTGAGGGTGTGAGAGTGTGTGTGAGGGTGAGGTTGGGTGAGGGTGAGGGCTGTGAGGGTGTGAGGGTGAGGGGTGGGATGGTGTGTGAGGGTCTGTGGGTGAGAGTGTGTTAGGGCGTGTGAGGGTGAGTGTGAGGGTGTGTGAGGGTGAGTGGGTGTGAGGGTGAGGGGGTGTGAGGGTGAAGGGGTGTGAGGTTGAGAGGATGAGTGAGGGTTAGAGGGTGAGGGGGTGTGAGGGTAAGGGGGGTTGAGGGTGAGGGGGTGTTAGGGTGAGGGTGTGCGAGGGTGAGTTAGGGTGTGTGAGGGTGAGTGAGGGTGTGTGAAGGTGAGGGTGAGAGGGCGTGTGAGGGTGGGTGAGGGTGAGATGGTGAGTGAGGGTGTGAGAGTGTGTGAGAGGGTGAGTGAAGGTGTGTGAGGGTGATGGGGTGAGAGGGTGTGTGAGGGTGTGTGAGGGTGAGGGGGCGTGAGGGTGCGGGTGTGAGGGTGTGTGAGGGTGAGGGTGTGTGAGGGTGAGGGGGTGTGAGGGTGACGGGGTGTGAGGGTGAGGGTGAGTGGGTATGAGGGTGAGGGGGTGTGAGGGTGAGGGGGGTGAGGGTGAGGGGTTGTGAGGGTGAGGGTGTGTGAGGGTGAGATTGTGTTAGTGTGAGGGGGTGTGAGGGTGAGGGGGTATGAGGGGGAGGGGGTGGGTGAGGTTGAGGGAGTGTGAGGGTGCAGTGGTATTAGAGTGAGGGTGTGAGGGTCAGGGGGTTTGAGGGTGAGGGTGTGTGAGGGTGAGGGAGGGTGATGGTAAGGGGGTGTGAGGGTGAGGGGTGTGAGTGTGTGAGGATGAGGGGGTTTGAAGGTAAGGGGGTGAAGGTGAGGGGGTGTGAGGGTGAGGGGGTGTGAGGGTGAGGTTGAGGGTGTGAGGGGTTGTGAGGGTGAGGGTGTGTGAGGGTGTGGGTGTGTGAGACAGCAGCGCCGCAGCTCTGTACACAGCAGAGCCTGCTCTTATAGGCAGCACAACAGCGGCGCCTCGGCTCTGTACACGTCAGAGCCTGCTCTTCCTTTGTCTTGATACTGTTTGGTTGTGTTGTTGTTGCCCCGCTTTGTGTGTTTCCCTGTAAAACACCATACTGTGCTTGTGTATTGAATAAACCTATCTACTGGGGTTAGGGGATTGGCCACACCCCCTTCTGTCCTCAATACACACACACACATAGATGGGATTTGCGAAGATTAGGTCTGCCCACAGCATTTAGAAGATATTTAAAAATCTCTTTTGGGGAGGGAGGGGGTGCACATCACCTGCATGCCTCTCTCTCTGGGAGCAGACCTGGACGGGGACTGTGATCCCCCCAGCACCATCTTCTCTTAAGCCGACTCTCCGTCCGCCAATGTGGCTTTAACAGTTTTTTTAAAGCTGCTTCTCGCTGCTAATCCCTTTCTCTCTGCCCTCCCAGGCTTTGTGCTCCTTGCTACACTCTGGGGCGCTTTCACTAGACTCCCGGCTTTCAGGAGCCTTCGGGCGTGCAAGGGGGCAGTGAAAGCTCAGGGCAGGGGAAGTTGTGTTTGTGGGGACCCACACCCCTCCCCGCCTCGGCAATTCTCTGCTTCAGTAGGCGCTGAAGAACCCCACAGGATGGAAAAATGTGGGCAAACCTCTTCGCCCCCCTAAAAAGAGTCAAGACTTTGCACCTCTTTTCCGTATGCCTCAACTTCAGACCAACAATATACAGACACACACAAGTGCCCTTGAGAGGAAAGAAGCATCTCCCTTATAACCTGCAGCACCCCACATCTAACCCACAGCCTGCTACCCCTCCCAGAGAGCCCCAAAAACACAGAACTCCCGAGCAGCAGTGCTGCACACTGTCCCTCCTTCAGTTCACAAAGCTACGCACCAACACAATGCACCAGCCCTGTTCCTTCAGCGGTCACCCAGAATCAGATCGATCTTTGCTACTCCGGCACTGATCTACAAGGAAATCTCAGCACTAGAAAGCAAGGTTGAAGAAATTTGTCTTTTAGCCCCGTCCCTTTCAGACTGGACTTCCTGCTCACCTAAATGGTTCCTCATCTTCTTTATAGGGCCATCTGGACCCATAAAGGGCAAAAGGCACATAGAGTAGTCCAAGTTGTGTTGTATGTGTGGATCCTCAACCATTTTTTCTTACCCAAACTGCCTGGTAAACACCAAACTATGTCTAAATCACAGATTTTCCTCATATTTCTGTGAAGAACAATTCTGGAATCTTTGAGGGTTCTTTATATTCCTACCACATAGTCTTCCTAGACTTGTTCCAATAAAAACTGTATCCAAAATGTTCATCAACCATTTGCATTTCGTACATTAATTACATAGGACCCCATAACAGCAATTTATTTGCTTTGACAATAAATTAGATAAAGATAAAGCAGAATTTCAATAGAATCAATACATTTAAAAATGCATATTCACACCAAACACCTCTGAGGTTGCAATATATTAAAATGAGAAAATGTTAGCCCATGTAGTGCAGATATGCCTAGAGAGGTCAATTATGATACAAATACTTTCAGCCACAGATGGCCTGATTATGATTTCCACAATATTTGGTTGAAGGAGATTTATTCTCACTCAGCGTGTTGCCCATTTTTGAAAGATAGCTAATCTATTAAGAAGCCCTTTGTCACATTGCAGGCAATATTGGGTCATTTCAGATTCACACTACTGCTAGGTAGGGTATTTTAAGCATCAGGAATAGGAAATGTTGTGAAACTTGCTAAGAACAACATGGCTTGATGCCCTACAAAGTTCAATCTTTTCACACAGCAAATTCTTGTGTGACACACCATATGTAAAATGTGAGAAGGGAATTCAACTAATGCCCATTGAATTCTTGGAATCGAATCTGTGACTGCAAACTAGTGTTGGTACCACATTTCACATCAACTCCTCACATATAACATTGTGGGGTCCTTCAGAGGTCCATCAGTTCCCCTCTATCACTCAACATCTACCTACCCCCTACCAAACTTGATTATGCCATTCAACCTCACCCATTACTCATGTGTAGATCAGTTTTAAAATAGATGGTAGGGAAAAAAGCTACAATTTTTAACTTGATAACTGTCTGCGGGCCATAGAAAATTAATGATTAATAGCCATCTAAACCTCTATACCACAAAAACAGAGAATATGACAGGTAGGCAATGGCAAAAACACTATCTCACTGCCAAATGATCTAAATAATATGAGGCCCCTTGTGAGAAGTTGGCCAGGCATATGCTGTCCACTAGTTATAGTGGGCACCTTGCACCAGTCTAGACAACCCCTTAGAGATGATAGGTAAAGACAACCTTTATTGAACACTATCCTAGTGGTAGCAATGGAGAGCAGCCTTCAGACTAAGTCTTGAAGGAATGTAAAGCAGTTTGTTTTATCAGTCTATAATCTCTTGAATGACCAAATGAAAGGAAAACCACACCAGGTATATATAAAGTATATGTATTTATTCTAAACACACCCTAGTAGTCTCTTTATGAGGCAAGAGGTCAAAGAAAGCACATATGTTACACTTAATATCACACACTAAATTAGCACAATATACGTTGAGCCCTAGGGTCGTACCAAACCATATATTAAGAAAGAGGTATAAGAACCATGACTTAACTAGACACAAGGCCTAGAGCCCGTAGAATCGCTGGGCCCACAAGGATCCACCCAATGTAGTGACACAGGGGACCCACGGGGGACGCATGCAGTGTGAGAACACAGCCGCGAATCACAGTTAGCTTCTATGGGGAAAGTCACTGTTGGAAATTTATAGATTAAGGACACTTAGAAGAGGACTTTGAGCAAACCCCTTTAGACTTAAAGGGTTCTAGGGCCAACACCCACAGGAGCACTGGAGTACTAAAGTTACCTCACCCAGGGAAGCCAGGTACATAGGTGTCTTTTGGTGATGGGAATCGTCGTTGATTTCAATGGCGATCTGCTGCAAAGTGCTGCTGCCGTCTAAGTGGAAAGTGTCTGGGGTGATCCAAGCCTGGATTGAAGATGAGAAGAACCTGAAAGCAGAGGGGACAGAGTCTGGGTCACTTGCCAGTGACCAGGGGGCACGATAGATGAATGCCCACCGATGTCAGGTAATTTCAGGTTGAAGAGGTGAAGCTTGACTCTGCAGCCACGAGAACCAGGAGGCATTGATGACAGCCAGGAGCTGGATTTGAGCTGTCCCACGAAGGATTTTGAGGGCTGCGGCGTCGGTGACTGGATTAGACCCAACAAGCCTTGGCAACAGCAACCCACGCAGAAAGTGAGGAAATGCTTCGGCCAGCAAGGTCTGAGGGACTCACCAAGTGGTGGAGAGTCAGGGCACGTCTGGAGCAACCAGGAAAACCCAATGAAAGTTAAAGTTGCCTTCTCAGGGACCCACCAATCAATTGGCCAGGGATCAGGAAGGTGCCTCGAGCACAAACACGAAGTGCCGCCTCACGGAACGCTCGTGGAGTGTAGGCCAGCAATATTTGATGGAAAAAGTGCTTGGGGCTACAAATAATCCAATGCACAGCCTCAAGAGACATCGAGAAGCTGATGCACTTGCAAATGTGCACAGTGACCAAGAGTTCCGGTTCCACGTCAATCACGAGGGCTGCAGGTTTCAGCTTTGCTGGGGACTCGGGTCCGCCTCTGAGAAGTCTGGAAATCCACCTCTTGGGCTGCAAATACTTCGGAGTCCATTGGGAGCTTCGGAGATGCAGACCAGCAATTGCTTTGTTGGTGCCGGACAAGCAGCGGAGTAACTCCTTTAGTCCAAGGGAGATTCTTCGGGCATCTAGTCGTGTAGATCGTCGAAGTTCCAGGATTTCTGAGGCAGAGTTTCATCCAGGTGTATTCTAAAATCCTGTATTCAGGGGTTCCTTTCTTGTACCCAAGGAAGGGGTTGGACATACTCTGGGGACCCACCTATGGGAGAGTTTGGAAAGAGGGGTGGCTACACCAATTTTCTTTGTCCAGTTTTAAACCAGAGCAGGGGCTGGTAGCCTCTGCAACCGGTTTGAACTGGGCAATGCACAGGGAAACCAAATGTACCCCCAGTACAGACTTCAAAGCACTCTCAGAGTGCACCCACCGAGCCCCAATACACTAAAGCTTGTCTGGGAAGTGGTCACGCCTCACTGTGACAGGAAACCTATTGTCCAGGCCTCCCCTGCTGGAGTTTCGTCCAGCAGCAGGAGACCAGACTCTTGTCTGTGGCTGCAGCATCCATTTTGTGATGCCAGTGCTCTTTTAAACTGATACCGGGTATACCGGTGTGAACATGTCTCTCCCTCTAGAAGGGTGGAATTCTACCCCCGCCTCCAGGACTGGTGGGGAGGTAGGAGTCCAAAGTGTTTGACACCAAACATGACATGTTTCCGTGCAGCCATTCCAAAGTTAGCATTTGCAGCGAGGTTATAATGCACTTAAGAGTATATGGTCTGGCTGCATCCCTGAATAGCCCCAGAGAATAGGTTCTGAAGGCTGCAGAGAGGCCCTACTCATGCATGGGCACCCTCTCACACAAAATCAAGCAACCTGACTTCAGGATTGATAAGGCCTGCCATAGGGGTGACAAATAGGTTTCTATGTGCAATGATTAAAGGTAGATATAAAAATGTAAATGTGTTTGTATTTATATAGCGCACTTCTACCCTGAGGTCTCGTAGCGCTGTATTCATACCGCTGTGGAACCCTTCCTGGCTTTCCTGTGAGATGTCGACTCCTGGGCACCCCCAAGGTGAAGCCAGGCATCCAAGCGCTGCTGGGACCGTTGTGGAGATTAAGCAAGCTATTGCCCAGAGTCACAGAGTGGGACCCATGATTAGACTAGGCACTGAGGCGAGAATTATCAGGTCCGGGGAGATTGAGTCCAAGAGTCGCCGAGGCGGGAATTGAACCTTGGTTCCGGGCCAGATCTCTGCATCAGGGTCTGCCGCTCTAACCATTGAGCCACACTTCTCCACTATATAGGTATATATATAGGTAACCTACATCTAAGTAAGGGGTGCATGCACCACCTTACCCAGGCTGCAGTAGCAGTCCTGTGGTGTCACTTTGGAAGGCTTCTCAGAGGTGGCATAATACATGCTGCAGCCCCTGGTAGGCCTCTGGGGTACCAATGCCCTAGGTACCTAAGGTACCATATACTAGGGACTCATAAGGGTACCCCAGTAACCAAACAGGAGTGTACCTATAGTACACAGAATCAATTTAGAGAGGAAGCAGCTAGGCTGGGGTCCTGGTCAGCAGGGCCCCATCCAGACTAAAGTCGAAAAACAGTGAAACATCGGCAACATGTGGGGGTAACCAAAAGAGCAGATCCTACTCTCCTACACCCCTCCAACAATATCAAGATAAATCAGTAGTCTTGGATTCAGACCAATACTTGATAGCTCATCTTAACAGTTTCACACAGAGTGATTTCCACAATCTAAACACTATGTTGCATGCTACCATACTTTGGATACCAAAGTAAACTGCAAGCAATCCTCACATTCAACATCTACAAGCTTGATTATGAAAACAGAGTATACCCTGGCACACCTGCATGCATCATGTGCAAAATAGAGCTAATACAAAATTCTGCCTCAAAACTTCTTATCTGCCTTCATCCAAAAGAACACATGACTCCAGTCTTGTAAGCACTCCAATGACTACCCATAGCTGGAAACCCAATGTTCAAGACACTTAGCATTGTCCAAAGAGTCTCATTAGAAAAAGGACAGCTAGACATTCAAGTTAAATTTAAGAAATACAAACAAAATGTGACACTCAGCTCTAGGCTTGCACTACTCATCCTCATATTACCTTATCATAAGAAAGCCATAGGAGGTACTGCTTTCTTGCTACGAGCCAGTATTTACAGTATTCAGGAGCATATACACTTCAGAAGACAGTTGAAAACTTAGCTATTTCCAGTACAACTATACCACCCCACATACCAACAACAGAACCCGGAAAAACAGGCACAGTCTTCGGATTACAATCCACAGATTGCAAGCAACCTAATCAGCAACTACTTTCTTTAGGCAGGTGAGAGAAGGGTGTCTGACCTATGCTTCTCCAGGGTATTATATATGTGTGTGTAATTTCAATTATAACATCTATGGCCCACATAAATATGAATACCATAGCACTCATCAAATTCTAATTCAACTGTAACTTACACCTCTTACATTCACATAAGACATTTCTGCTACAGGTGTTAACCTTCACCAATAAACCAGACATCACCAAATTGACATACAAGGAATAACTGAAGAGATTTATCACACACCGTTAGTCAATCAGATAACTTTAATTTAGTCCACCACTACAGGTACAAAATAGTTTTACACTATGGCCAAGGCCACTAGAATTCTGCAATTCTGAGGCCACAGTGTTTTTCCACATGAATATGGATTTGGGGCATTTGCCATGTATTCCATCATCTACTGGATAATCTGCAGATTTTAACAAAAAACATTTGTTTCTAGTTCAAAAAGATCAAAAGTGACTAAATTTGCAGTGACCCATATTGCCACGCAGTGGGGGCACTATACAAAGGTTGATGATCATTGTTGAGATGCATACTACTCTATTTAAATGTTACATTGGTAATAATGACTATGGCCCTGATTCTAGCCGCTTCTTTAAATCTCACAATGACACTCGGATATGGGATGAGAGTAAAAATGCTGCCCATCCCAGTAGATGTCTCCACTTCTCTCAACCATGCCAGCTCGGGTCTTCAACTATGCACCACATTCCTGATTGAGCCACCCAGTGACGAAGCAGACATTTATATGATACCAAATACATATGTTTTCAGGCCTATAGTCTTCTTTGAACTACTAAAGAAAGACACCAGCAGAAATACACAAAATGGTTGCACGCTCCATTTTGTGTGTCAAGTCAGTCCCAGTCAGCTGCAACGTGCAAAGCAACGCAAGGCTTCCGAGAACAAACACGCCAGCTTCCAGCTTTCAGCTTGCTATTGCTAAACATCATATCTTCAGTAAATGATGTCGACATGACCTCTCCTAGCCGGTCAAGTACGTGCCAAATCCACGTACACTAGAAACGCAGATTTCACCCTTAGGGGAAAACCCAAATCTGCTCTTGTAGATGACACGTGGGAAGCAACATCAGGGTATAGGCACACTTCGAACCTTAAAAGGGTATCACACCACATGTGCACTTCACTGATTGGTCCAGCAGGTCATAGCCTGATCCAGATTACGTATGCTATGATGCCCATCCTGTGTTGGCTTATACCTATAAAATGTCTCTGCACTGTCATACCAATTGGGCACTCAGTAAGCTTTGCTGAGGTCTCCGTGCTGCACGTATATTGCATTGTGATTACATTCTGATTGGGTTCCCAATAAATCTTGCAAACCTAAACGTGCTGAGAGCAAATTGCTTATTTTACTGTTATCATTGATCTTTCTATTTTCGCAGTTAAATATTGAGCTTCTACATTATGTGGAGAGAATGCGGACCCATTACAACTGACTGGCTACACCGACGGAGCGGGCACTGGTGACCGGACCCTTTGGCACCCTTCTGAGGGCGGGCATTTGAGGTGATAACGTTCTGTTTGTTTATCTCTCCCCGGCCTGGTTGGTTGCTGGAGGGGGTCGGATCCGGTGGATGGTCTGTTTGTGGCCTCTCTGTTGTCTTTGGTGTTGTCCTGCTCTTTTCGCTCTCGGCACGCATGTGTTGTGCTTCTGCTCCTGACTCTTCTTATTCTTGACTCTCTATGTCTGACCAGGTGTGCCTGTGTCCTGGGGATATTTACACGGCTTGTTCGGACTGCATGTCTTTCGTGGTTCCTTTTCTGATCACTTTCTTCATTTTGCTGTTCCTGGCTCTGATGGTTTATGTTTGTTTGTGTCACCACACGGCCCAGGAGGTAACTCCCCTCTAGCTCTCTCTCTCTCTCTCCTTCTCCCGCTCTTGGTGCTGTTGACCTTTCTTACTTTCTGTGCCACGGGCGTGTTTTCATCTCTGTCCACTGCCTTTTCTCACATACCTTTTTTTTTTATCCTATAGGGTCTGGCCTTGGTCCCCTGCGTTCCCTGGCTGGCTGGTGACGGCAAGCTTCTGCAGGATTCCTGGCTGGCAGTAACTCTTTGGTGATTTCGGATCAGTGGGCCCTTGGCCAGCCATTGAGGGCGAAGGTCTGCACCCCCCGCCGCAGAGAGTCACCGGCTGCTGGGATGCGGGATATCCTCGCCAGACCATTTCCATTGGGAGCAGCGGACGTCGGTATGCTCTAACAGACTGGATGAAGCCCGGTGAGTACACTTGGCGGGGATTTTAACCCTCCGGTATTGGGTTGTAGCAGTTGGCCCCTCATTGTGAGCTGTGGCAGTTTTTGCTCCCCTGTGGGTGGTAGCAGGTAGCTCGCCGTTTTAGGGCATGGCAGTTTCGCTCCCCAGATAGGCACATAGTGTTTGTGCCTGTTAGGTATTGCGATACCAGTGCCCAGGTTGGCTACTAGATTTTGTTTCTACTGTGTGCTTGTTGATCGTGATTTTATTTGTTCTCATGAGCTCTGGCCTGGGTCCAGCACCATCGCCCACGCTCAACTGGCCTAATATTTTGGCATTTATGAGGAACGCCCCAGGCGCTCCTGGCTCTTTGGCTGACGCCCGTCGCCCTGCCTGGGTTCCGCCTCCACCCTCCCCCTGGAGACGTCCACCTAGGGGCCAGAGTGGTTCTAGGTTCGTGCCTAGGCGATCTCCTCGGCACAAAGAGGGGGGTGTGACGCCTGGTACACCAGTGTTTCTTTTCTCAATCATTATAGGTTTCATTTCATTTTTATATTGTGTACTTGTGATGTGCTTGGCCTATGTAGTGGCCAAATATTGCTAGGCAGGTGGAGTATGTTTGCCTAGTGCTAGGTTCTAGGTTATCTTTGCCAGCTTATTCATTCAATATGGATACTAGAACGTTACTTAAGGAGATCTGGTAGAAAACGTCCACCTCACACGCCCAGTTACCAATGTTGCCAAATAAGTACTCCCGCCCATAATACACCCTGGCCTCTGGAAGGGACTGGCTGGAAAGACCGATTAAAGTGCACCTGTCTAAAATTGAAAATTTGATAGAATTTATGATATTCCCCTCACTCCTTTGGGACTAAGTACAGCAGGCCCACACACATTCTCTGCACAGAAGGTTTTTTCCACAGCGCTGCCGCGTAGGATCCCCGTATTTGTCCTAGATGTTTTATGTGATTGACTGAACTGAACTAAACAATTCACCACTATTGCTCTATTGTTGAATGCCAGCACCCTGTGGCACAGCCACAGACAGGGTCTGTTTTCCTATCTTACCTGTTTCACGAGCCGTCAAGGCCCAAACAAACAAACTAGGATCTGGCTTCTTTTTTCTCTTGTGAAAATGCTTTGGTGAATTGGCACTACATGACCTGTTGGGGGTGATTGATGTATGGCTTTCTTGTTGCCCTCTTGCAAATACTGTGCGGCTGAAATATAAGTGAAGTATTTCTGTCAACCTATTGTGTCACATGTTACTCTATTGAAGTCTACCCTGCAACCCATCTGTCCGGTATATTTGAACAGTTATTTGTAAGGCGTTTAGGACTAGCTGCTACACACGACTCAACCATGGGAAACCTCAATAGTAAAAAGAATTTATATACGGCTCAGCCAGCCCCACCCAAGAACTCACCTGCATATAATGTAGCTATAAAGAGAGGCTTAAGCTCAATTATGTACACACATAAGTGGCATGATCTGACATCTAAAAACAAGGACCTCCAGTTCCCATGCAATGGCACATATGACATGGCCAAACTATCATACTTGCGCCAGATGCTAAATATAAAGGGAAAGAAGATTAGAAGTTTAGAATGGGAGGCGTACCATAAATGGGACTTGGTGTTAAGCGATATGCGTTCAACAAGCGCAGTCAAATATAAGGTCCACAGCGAACTTATGGAAATTAATAAAAAAAATATTACAGGCAAAACTGGAGGGCAGATGGAGAAAAGACCAATTAGACACAGTAGGCGCATTCCCATGCGTACAAGTTAAAGAAGAAGAGGATGTAGAAGGTGGGGCAGGGGCAGAAGACCAAGTCTTAGAAGATATTCTCTTGGGATGCCTGGGTGGTGATTCACCGCTGCATGCACCTGAGTCAGAACACACTGAGGTAGCTCTCGGGGAACAAAAGGCAGCCATAACCTTTGTACACAGAGCATTGCAAGATAAGGTTGCGAGACCGGAATTGGAGTCTATCCAAGACCTGGGTACGCTGAAACTAATGAGAGAGATAGTGGTCAAAGCCGCTTCAGACTACAACGTGAAGAAACACAGTATTCTCAAAGAATGTGTTAAGAAACAGGTTAAAATACCTAAACTAATAGACAGACCGTGGCAGCAATTATTTGAGGATGAATCACAGGATGACTCATTCAGCAAGCAACAATGGCACTCGCTAATGTGGGATGCATTTACATATGTCCATCACACAGAACACGACATTTTAACACTAGAGCAGTGTTTGACAGGAACAGAGTCAGCTCCAGAGAACAAAAGAAGTGGCAGTTTGGGGGGAATGGTGGGAGGAGCTTTGGTGTCAAATCCAAATTCACCAAAACTGATGTTAAAAAGTGATTCTTTAAATTGTCAAGCGCTACTACAGCGGCTCGTTGAGGGCTCACTAACTGTGGACTCCTTTATACAATCACAGCATAGGAGGTACTTAGAGAAAACACTGTCCTTAGCACGAGCAGAGTTAATGAACAAAGCACCCCAGGCCCACTTAGCATATACTAAGCAAGCCGACGCCCAGACGACCACAGGTTGTCGTGCCCAACTTCCAGAAAAATATGATTGGGAGGTAGGGAAGTTCGGATTCACAGACCCAGATTTAATAACATGGGAGGAGTCTAAGTTGCAGGACACGCTTAAATATGCTATAGATAAATTACAACAATGGAAGCAGCTAATACACACATGTGCAGTAATTGACGTAGCTCACTCTCTGGCCCACTCCATCACCACAGCCAACACAACAGGCAACTCTACGACAACAGAGGTCCCATCACTTATCATGCCCCTACGAGAGATACCGCCACCACTTGGCAAAGCGCCAAATGATTTAGCATATGTTTATGTCCCATGGTCAAGGCAGGACATTAGCACGTTCAGCAAAGATTTTCCCGGCCTAAGAGACAAACCAAGGAGATGGTATGAAGAGCTTAGCAGAATGACAGCATTAGGAGGTTTGCTGTGGAGAGACCTCGACAC
This sequence comes from Lissotriton vulgaris, assembly GCF_964263255.1. Classification (NCBI taxonomy): domain Eukaryota; kingdom Metazoa; phylum Chordata; class Amphibia; order Caudata; family Salamandridae; genus Lissotriton; species Lissotriton vulgaris. The sequence continues at coordinate 1,219,850,492 of NC_141685.1, read as the reverse complement.
GCTATTCAACATCATCATCCCAAAAGATCTTTGGGTAGATTGTAAAAGAAAGATTGAGTGGCCAGATGTTGAACCAAAACGGGGGAAAGGAGGGACGCCAGGCCCAGAAGTAGGGGAGTTATACAAAAAAGTAGTGGAACACTTGAAGGAGAAGGTATCTGAAGATAGGGTTGAATTGGAGCAAAATTACAGGTACCAAACAGGAGAAAGATGAAAGTGTGAATGCATACTTTGACCGCCTCCTGTAAGTATATAGGCAGAACAGTGGATTAAAAGATCCTATGGGAGATGCCATGCCAGCTCTGGTAACTACATTTGTACAAGGCCTTACACCACCCATCAGAACACACTTGCAGACTTCTTTTGTCTGCTGGCAACAAGAGTCAATATAGAAAGTCCTTTCGGCAGCCAAGTACTGCACAGATTTCCAGTCCAGTGTGCAGGCGATGGAGACAGAAAAATTAAAGAAAGAAAAAGTGAGGTTAATGGTAGCACACAAACATTTTTATAGCAATAACAGAGGTAGGGAAAGGAGCAGAGGGGGGGACGAGGCATAGGAAGACAGCAGACCGGTAGGACATCTTCCTTACCCTGCAGATCAACCTCCCTGCCACCACAAGGAACAGCATGCTTCTATTGCAAGGACCCTAATCATTGGAAAGCAGATTGTCCAATATTAAAGAAAAGAAATGAGGACAGTAGGTACAAACAGAACAGCGGGCAAGAGGGCAGACACCAGCACGCCAACTACACTCAGCACACAGGGTACCGAGACAACACGCCACATGAAAATGAGTCCCAGCAGCAATGGGCAGGGGGGGAGGGGTGGACTCCAGTAATAAATGACTGGCCTCCACCCTCACCCCCAGCATCATTCTAGGGATGCCTGAAAGTTGGTAACTGCGTGATAGCAGCACCAGCAATAGCAGTAGATCAATCCGGACCATATGTAGAGGGAGAGATATTGGGCAGGGTTGTTCCATTTCTAATTGACACAGGGGCTCAAAGATCAATGCTGAAGGCACTAACAACGCCTGAAGCTCCACTTTCTAGGACTACGATAACCGCAGTAGGCATGACTGGCCAACCTATTACAGAATACCTTACTGAGCCACTACAGTTTGTAGTAGGCACGATAACAGTGCACCACCAATTTATTCTTAGCAGATTTTGCCCCGTGAATTTGCTGGGGAGAGATCTGTTATGCAAATTACAATGCACCATACACTGCTCACCAACAGGGGTCTTTTTAGAGAGCAAGGCAAACGGTTTAATGATACAAGCCTTTATGGCATGCACCGACCTCCAAATACCACTAGAATTACGCCATTGTGTGCCGCCGGAGGTCTGAGCAACAAGTGTCAGTGACGTAGGGCGGGTATTGAACTACCCACCGGTACAGATAAAACTGAAGCCAGGGGCAGTTCTCCCAAGAGTGCCACAATACAAGATCTCAAAAGAGGGGGAGGAGGGCATCGCACCAGTGATAAAAGACCTCCTGAAGCAAGGAATTTTTAAAGAGATTCAATACAGTCAATGTAACACCCCTATTATTCCTGTGAAGAAGGCCTCCAAGGGCCCAAATGGGGCCCCTGTCTACAGATTCACTCAAGACCTGAGAGAATTGAACAAAATAGTCTTGCCATCTTTCCCAGTGGTCCCAAACCCAGCAACAATATTATCTAATATACCTGTGTCGGCTACCACTTTCACCGTGATGGATCTTAGCTCCGCCTTCTTCACCATCCCCTTGCACCCTGACAGCCAACATTTCTTCGCCTTTAGTTTTAGACAAAAGAGGTTTTGTTGGACAAGGCTGGTGCAGGGCTATACAGAGTCACCACCCATGGTCACACATGCCTTAAAAACAGATTTAGACTCCCTGGTACTAAAGGAGGGGTCCACACTTATCCAGTATATTGACGATTTGCTATTGGCCTCGCCTTCAAAGGAGGCTTGTGTAAAGGACACCATCGCTGTCCTATGCCACTTAACATTAAAGGGATACAAAGTCTCCCCAAAGAAGTTACAGTTTTGCCTCACCTCTGTGAAATACTTAGGCCATGAGTTAACAGAAGGAACAAGAAAACTGTTGCCAGACAGAATCTCGACAATAACCCATTTTCCCAGACCCCGCTCTCAGAAGGAAGTTAGGGCATTCTTAGGAGTTGCAGGATATTGTCGTCACTGGATACCAAATTTCTCTCTCATTGCAAAACCCCTGCAGGCACTGACACACAAAGGCATACCTGACACTGTACCCTGGTCACAAGAATGCGAGACAGCCTTCAATGCGCTAAAAAGAGGATTGGAGGGAGCACCAGCGCTAGGCATACCAGATTATGGAAAAGATTTTCACTTGTTTTGCAACGAGAAGGGGGGGGGTGCTCAATGGGGGTCTTGGCTCAGAAACATGGAGCTTTCTACCGCCCCGTGGCATACTATTCTGCCACACTAGACCCAGTGGCTGTAGGGCTCCCACCGTGTCTGAAAGCAGTAGCAGCCGCAGCACTTGCCGTGGAACAGTCAGACAACTTAGTGTTAGGACACACACTAGTGCTACATGTGCCACACTCCGTGGACACACTTCTGACATCCACTAAGACACAGCACCTCACCAATGCACGCCTCACCAGGTATGAGTTGGTACTCCTGACACCACACATTATCATCAAGAGGTGTACCACTTTGAACCCTGCATGCTTGCTACCCACGGAACATGAGCTGGAGGATTTTTATTCAGATGATTCCTATCATGATTGTGCCTTGGCCATAGACAGGCATACTAAGATACGCCCAGACCTTAAAGACACACCACTCCCAGATGCTCAAGGAGATCTATTTGTAGATGGGTCATGTTTAAGGGATGACACAGGACTATTACAAGCATCCTATGCCGTGGGCACAGCTACTAAATTATTGGAAGGAGGGAAACTGACAGCAGCAAAAAGTGCACAAGCGGCCGAACTTGTGGCACTTACCAGAGCATGTGCATGGGCTAAAGGGAAGAAAGTGAATATATACACGGACAGTCAGTATGCCTTCGGGGTGGTCCACGATTTTGGCCAGTTATGGTCAATGAGGGGGTTCCTTACATCAGCAGGCCAGCAGATACAGCATGCACAAATGATTTGTGACCTCCTCCAAGCGCTGCTACTACCTTTCAAGGTGGCCATAATAAAATGTGCTGCCCACACTTCATCAAAAGACCCCATCTCCAGAGGCAATGCTTTCATTGACCAAGAGGCAAAGAGAATAGCGCTTACAGGCTGCGAGCGAGCCATGGTACAATTAGTAGACAACAGGACAGACACAAAAGAGGATAATGGTTCACTACATTTTGATCCAATACGTATTCAGAGGAATGCAGCTGACAATGAAAAAGAGGAGTGGGAGCAACAGGGATGCACACAAACAAAAGAGGGACTATGGGTAGGACTTAATGGCAGGATATACTTGCCTTCCACCATGCTCCCTTCAATGAGCAGGTTGGTCCATGGACCCTCACATGTGGGGCGTGATGGTATGGTAAGGTTATTCTGCCAGTGTTGGTATAACCCAAAATTCCGCCAGACAGCAGAAAGGCTGTGCAAGCAGTGTTCTGTCTGTGCGCGGTGCAACACAGGAAAAGGTACCCAAACTGCGCCTGGCCACTTCCCACCCCCCCATGGACCATTTGAAAGCCTTCAGCTTGATTTTATAGACATGCCCCCCACCCAGTCATATAGATTTGTTTTAGTCATCATCTGTATGTTTAGCAAATGGACAGAGGCCTACCCCACCAAACATTGTGATGCACAGAGCGTGGCCAAGTGTCTACTTAAGGAGCTATTGCCAAGATTTGGGGTACCCTCCCTCCTGGCATCCGACAATGGGCCTGCATTCATTTCCAATGTCATAAAGGGACTGTGCAAGGGATTGGCCATAAAACAAAGGCTACATTGCACTTATCACCCGCCGGCAGCAGGGGCTGTCGAACGGAGAAATGGAGTTCTAAAAAATAAAATTGCAAAGATTTGTGCGTCAACTGACCTCTCATGGGTAGATGCGCTACCTTTAGCGCTTCTAGCAATGAGATGTACACCAGACAGAGTAACAAAGTTAAGCCCCCATGAAATTCTATTTGGCAGGCCAATGCAAATACCAGGCCATATGTCAACAGCCCCCCTGTCAGTAATGGACGACTTATTGTTGTGTTACTGTAAACAGTTAACCAATGTTTTACGTTACCTCCACTGTCAGGTGCTGAAGTCCCTTCCAGAGGCCGCGACGCCGCCAGCCCACGATCTGAAAGCTGGGGACTGGATTCGGGTCAAGGCCCACACACAGAGGAATTGCTTGCAGCCAAGATGGAAGGGGCCAAGACAGGTCATTCTAACGACGGCCACAGCTGTTAAATGTGACGGCATAACTTCATGGATTCACGCGTCCCACACGAAAAAAGTAACGGACGGAGAAAGGACGCCACTGATTCAGATATCAGCAGCAGAACCCAGCCGAGGATACCACCTTCGCTCTCACAGCAAACAGTGACATGAACACACTGGTTAATTATAAACGGACTGCTGGCTAAATGCAAATGCTCCTGACAAATAGACTTCGATCTGTGTCAATACAAGCCTGCGGACAACGGTCCAGGATACAATTAACCATTTTGTGCCCAGGAAGAGACATAACTGTAGTTCTGACATTGCTTGTACCGAGGCCACTATTGCTCAGTTAGTTAATACGATTAATTTTTAATGACATTGCCTTTCCAACTGGCCCAGAGCAAAAAGTCCCTGAGCAAGAATTAACAGACCTACGTTTTGACATTCTTAATAGTTCTATTTTTGCGATAGAGAGTACTGGTGCTAGCATTATTCAAAACCTTGAACATCATCCATTGTGCCGCTTTTGCAACAGAAGTCACTGGTCCTAGACCTGTTCGAGATATTAAAAAATTAAGGGAAGAGCAGTGGTTAAATGCTTGACTCTAAGGGTCAGCTAGCCTAGCGCCAAGAGGAAGAAGATCAAAATCAGGGCCTATTCACAAGCTCGAGTGGACCAAGAATAAATTTAGGGCCTATTCACAAGAAGATTGCATAGCATAGGGAAGGGAAAGGTTTGTACAGAGTCATGCAGTCCACTGAAAGACACACATGTAACTGGAGAGCGGTGATTCTTGCAATATTGTTACCAGTTCCAGCAATTATAGTAACGGCAATAATAATAGTGTATTCTGCTGAGCTTGAAATACCACATTTTAATGGAACGGTGGGGGATGGTAGTGATGGAACTGAGCCAACAAAAACACCAAGAGACTATGAACAAAATATGACAATGAACATTACTAATGTGGGGGTGGATGTGAATAAAGGGGACCAAGAAGGATTATGGGATACATACGAAGGGAACCAGTACGTTGAAATGCTTAAAGTGTATGTGACAATTTTGAATATATCTGACTGCTATGTATGTACACACCTGCCCACAGACGCCACACATAGTTTGAAGTACAACGTACTGCCAGTATCCAAATATGTAGGCTGTGTTCTGTTGCAAGACATGTTACAAAGTCAACACAGCATGTCTGTGTCAGTATCGATAGGTACACCCTCATCTGAAATACTGACTGTTGATCCCAGTGGTATCAATGGCTACAGCTATAGCAGAAGGACAACAGACCCCCATCTCAGACCTAAGAGGATCCCTTGTATGAATATGCAGCCAACTAAGGGAGACTTAGAGATGCTAAAAGGATTTGACAGGGCTTCTAGAAATGAAGAATGGAAAGGCCGAGCAGGCTGGAATGACATGGAAACAGGCCACTTGAAAATACCAAGGTTCAGGGTGGGGGAAGTTCCAGCCCCCTCCTGCATCCTCAAGGAAGAAGTAGTAACACCCAAAAGAGTGCCAGTTTTTCCGAAAGGAGCTACTAGAACATGCACTTTTTCGGAACTGCTGTCCAAAGACAACTGGAAGGAATGCATTTCATTTAGATGCACCTTCGAGGAGGTTGCTCAAGGAGAGCAAGGTTTATTTGATTGTGAGGACAGGATAAAGAAGATAAAAGGCATAATACCCACAAAGGCAGTTCCCCAGATTTACATGGGAATGAGCAGCTGTAACCACACAACCAGACTAACTCGAGTTAGGAGTCGTGATGAGCCGTCACCAGGTCTGGTAGGTTACAAGGGCCTTTTCTTTGTTTGTGGTCCATGGGCATACTTCCACCTGCCCCCAAGATGGTATGGAAGTTGCTACCTAGCATCCATCATCCCACAGATGACCCACTTCAGAAAACTAGTGCCAGCAGAAAAGACAGAATTGACACTGGTTAGGGCCAAGAGAACGGCCGCTTGGGTAGACGATGTGTTAACAGGTGTTGGGGCAATGGTTCCAATACTAGGCAATATCTATACCTCAGAACGGATACACCAGTTATCCAGGATGATTGAGGATCTAGCGGACTCTACCACTGATGCCTTAGGAAATATAACAGAAAAGCTCACCTCCATGAGGGCTGTCGGAATTCAAAACAGGATTGCTCTCGATATGATTCTGGCCAAGGAGGGAGGAGTCTGTTCCGTCCTCCATGAGGCATCTTCCCCAGCATCTTCCCTGGCTCAGAGCCAATGTTGTGTATTCATTCCGGATAACAGTGGGAATATAATAAAAGCCATAAAAAAATTAAAGATATAAGGGATGAGGCCCACGGTATACACACAGGTAGCCTATGGGAAGATGTGATGAACTGGTTCACAGGCTGGGGCTCATGGATTCTTGGGGCAGTTATAACAGTGGTAGCAGCCCTTTTGACACTGTGCCTCCTGATAAAAATATGCCCATCTTGTTGTGCAGCAATTTTCAGTTCCTGTGCCAACTGCATAATCAGGAAAGGTGGTTCACCACACCACACTCATAAGGATGAGGATGAGGGACAGGAGATGACAAAGATGGATTACTTCTAATTAACATATGATTTAGTATCAGATTTGGGGATGACGAAGCAGACATTTATATGATACAAAATACATATGTTTTCAGGCATATAGTCTCCTTTGAACTACTAAAGAAAGACACCAGCAGAAATCCACAAAATGGTCGCACGCTCCATTTTGTGTGTCAAGTCAGTCTCAGTCAGCTGCAACGTGCAAAGCAACGCAAGGCTTCCGAGAACAAACATGCCAGCTTCCAGCTTTCAGCTTGCTATTGCTAAACATCATATCTTCAGTAAATGATGTCGACATGACCTGCCCTAGCCGGTCAAGTACCTGCCAAATACACGTACACTAGAAACGCAGATTTCACCCTTAGGGGAAAACCCAAATCTGCTCTTGTAGATGACACGTGGGCAGCAACATCAGGGTATAGGTACACTTCGAGCCTTAAAAGGGTATCACACCACATGTGCACTTCACTGATTGGTCCAGCAGGTCATAGCCTGATCCAGATTACGTATGCGTTGATGCCCATCCTGTGGGGGCTTATATCTATAACATTTCTCTGCACTGTCATACCAATTGGGCACTCAGTAAGCTTTGCTGAGGTCTCCGTGCTGCACGTATGTTGCACGTATGTTCCCAATAAATCTTGCAAAGCTAAACGTGCTGAGAGCGAATTGTTTATTTTACTGTTGTCATTGATCTTTCTATTTTCGCAGTTAAATATTGAGCTTCTACATTACCATGACAAATACAATAAAGGGTCCTGCAGAGTTGTTCACAGTTGTCTCCCTTCTTAAAAAACCTATACTACACATCTGTGTCTGTCATACATCATCATCCATCACACTGCTACGTGCTCCAGTCCATAACATGGTGGTCATCACGCACAGCATTGAAATACTTCCCACAAAGGATCACAAAGAAAAAACAACACATCCTATGTGGCGGAGTTTGCTGCCCATGTAGGCAAGCACCTTCAGTGTCCCATATAGAGACAGTAAGCAATATGCAAATGCTGCAGTACAATACTACACTACAATATTTATCATTTGTGAATCTCGAAGATTTGTTTGGAGCCCATTAAAATCTTTGATTCCATCACACTACAGAATTGGCAAACAAAATGTTTTTCATTTACACTATATATAACTACTGATATATTTTGATATGTTTGTAGAAATAAATACAGATTTCTTTGTGTGTATTAGACAACAATTCAGATCTTGCAGTCTTTCTTTTCAACTCTCTTTACTCCAGTGAGACTGCCACATAGTTCACTTTACAAAATGATCTCACTTTGCAGAAAAAGAGAACTAAACATCTCCACGTTAAAAGATTAAGCAGCTATGGGTCAGAATACATAGCCTATCGTGTGACCTCTGTCTTTAAAAGCCCAACAACATTTAAAGTCATTTTTTTACACATTCACCTTCTCAACTCCAGCATGGTTATTCTGCCAATAGTGTATTTTAAGAATAAATTGTAATAATGCAGTTTGTCTCGATAAACCAATTTGCTGGTAAATGCAGTGCCAGCTGCTCGGGTCATTCGAGGAGGCCAACGATTCATATGCACTGGCCCGGGCCTCAAATATCCCTCATGTCTACGGCCCTGCTTGGAAGGCTCTACCTGAGTATGTGTGGCTACTCTTGAGTATACAGCACTGTTTTGAGTAGAGGAGGCACTTACTGAGCATACGTGAATGTGTCTAGATATATGAAGCTGGGTCTGGACATGCAAAGTTGAGCCTAGGCCTGGGAAACTGGATCTGGCTATATGAGCATTAAACATGGCGTGAAATATGAGGCTGCCTCCGCACATATATTGTTTTGCCTAGTCTTGTACATACGTCTGGGGCATGAGACTGTATCTGACATTCAAGGCTTTTCAATCACATATGAATCTGTATCTGTAAATATGATAGTTCTGGGTACATGAGGTTCTGTAACACACATGACTAAATGTGGTGTCTATAGCTCATTTGTATTGCTGATGTGTTGCATGAGAAAGCGTTGTATATCTGTGTTATTGAAAAAAAAAAACTTTTAAGTTTATAAAAATATTTGTAGTTTGTTATCTGCACAGTGTTTTATGTGTCATGGATTCTTGTTATTTTCCCTGCCTTTTAAGAGATGAAAAACAAAATACAGTCAGAGGAAAATGCTATGAAGATCTTGAGTTGCCCATCAAAACAGGTGATAAAATAAAATCATATCCAATAAACACAAACTAAATAGACACTTTCAATACTGCGTCCCCTGTGCTCTCCAGTCCACTTGGACATACATTTTCTTCCAATATACTACTATCGCTCTGCACCGGGTTGTTTCAGTTCAACCAAGCTCTGCCCCAGCGCTGCATCCAACAAATTTCGGCTGACCAGAAATACTCATGACTCACCAAAACCAATCTAGTTCGCATTGTGGGATCTGTCAACAAATCTGTTGTGGTTGTTAATATTGGTTGTTAAAATTGACAAACACTATTCAGTAATAATATGTAAAGGTAACAAGAGACTTGTAACAGACAGCCAAGCATCCAGCCCTGGATATACTGCCTTCCAAACAATTCTATATTCATTCTGCTGGAGAACAAACAATAAAAAGTATGTATGCATTTGTATGAGGATATACTGCTCTCAATAGGATGATGGACCTTAGTTTAAAAAAAGGAAGAACTGTAGGAATTCTAGAATTTAGCCAGGGGCTTCAATATCTATCGAGGAGATAAAAAACCTCATATCGGTCATTATTAATATGAGGACAAGAAAAGGTTTGGGACTTCATATTTCCAGGAGGAAACCCATTTAACAGAGTTGCAGGTAAAAAGTTTAAAAGAAAAAGTTGAAACTTTGCAAACTTCATCTATAGCTGGATGGAGGATTTCACAACAATCCTAACAATTCTGCTCCATCCTAGCTAGGTTGGGCCACCTCTAAATTAACGCAAACATCCGCAGGCTGTGCTCCAGTATCTCCCGGACAACTTGCACATTTTATATATGTAGGAAATTTCCTCTTTTTGCATGGTCACCTACCCTTTTTGTGGCCTATTATTCCTGATTTTTTTTCTCTGTGCAGTGGAACTCTGCTAACCAGGCCCTAGTGCATGTGCTATGACCCCAAAAACATGTACAAATTGTTTAAACTCCTAATTAGCTTACGTAACTTGCCTATAAGTCCCTAGTCTATGGTAGAAGTGTACCCAGGGCCTGCAGGATAAATGTTAATAGTGGATTCTGCCACCTATTGTACCAACACTACAGTGACAGTGTGAAACATGGCTCCCGGCCTACCACTATAGCCTGGTTGCGGCAGTTTCAAAACTGCAATTCAACCCGCAACCGCTTTTGACAGGCCAAAACCTTTCATCTAATTATTAATGTCAATGCAGGTCTTATAAGCCCTGAGCAAGGGTCATGGAATTTAAAAGTAAGACTTGTAGAAAAACTAGGGAAATATATATATTTAAAAAATCATGCAACACAACAAGTCACTTTATGATGAGGAAAGGGTAGGAATGTGCCGTATCTAACATTATATAGCTTATTGTTGTCTTTTATCTGCGCCGGTGTACAATGTGCTGCCTAGAGCCAATGCAGGCACCCTTCCCTCATGGTGCAAGGCCGCCTCCGTTGTAAACAGGATTATTTTGTGCAGGAAGGGACACCTTCTCCACAAAACAATCCTGAGAGGCATTTTTCTCTTTCTATGTGTGCTGCAGAAATGGTAAATCTGGGAATGCAGCAAAATCCATGGGTGGATGTGTGGGAACACCCATGCTCCACTCATAGGATGCCTCCTTGGGGCATGGTAACACAGCACAGCGACTTGTGCTGTCTTACGTTACTCTAGATTTATCAAGCCACGCGACGTTGCTTGGTGCGGCTCGATAAATCTAACTTAAGTGTTGCATCACTCTTACACCCGATTGCATGGTGCAAGAGTGATGGAAGTCTGTGATAAATTTGGACCGTAATGTTTTACATGTTATTATAATAAAAAGTCCCAATAGCCATTTTCACTATTGCAAGGTTGATTGTTTCACGGGTAATCATTGTATTAAATTATTACAATTTAATAATGCTAATTCTGGGTAGGAAATATCAAGAAATATAATTCAAAGACTCTTTCTAGAAGTTATTTCAAATTTAATGTAATGTAAAAAAAATTGTTATAAAGACTCATGATAAATGACTTTTAGAAAGTTACCTTTATTATGCCTAAAGCCTCTGGAAGCCCATTTGCATGAGCACCATTTGTCACCCAGGATCAAATAGCCTCATTGATAAGGTATGAACTGGCTTCCAGAGCTGAGGCAAAGACATTGAGTGGAGGGCGGTGTTATTGTACCCTTGAAAGCATGGCTGTTGGGCTGTTTCCAGGGAACATTATTAACTTCAAAGAGGCTTACCCTGTCACAGGCAGACATAGCTAACACTTAGGTCAGTATCTTCCTTTGTTTACTTTGTCCACTTAGTCAGGGTCCCACTAATCCCAGTGGCGGGGATAAGCCCAGAACTATATTAGTATGACCTAGGAGGAGGAGAAGGTTGCTCATTATCATGACCACACTTTGGGGTGGGTACACAACTCTTAACAGGGTTCTGCCATGTTGGATTAGGTATAAAGGTGCAGTGTGGGATTGTTTACTGTACAGTGAACAGGATCTGGCCGCAAAAGTGAGTAGGGTTACCCCTGGAAACTTTTTTCCTGACGGGTAGCACGGCGCCAGGAATCTTTCTCACTCACATAATAGTGCCATGTTTAAATATGGAACCCCTGAGAACCTTCTTCAGAGCCCTAGTGAGCCTGTGGAAAACAGAAGTAGGACTGTGCCTACTTTTGAGCCTGTGAGGATACCTGAAAGGTTGAGCCTCTTATTGTTATTATCTAGGACAAAGAAGGGGACTCCAGAGGTCAACTAGCCAACCTCCTGTTAAGGTACAGGGCTGCAAAAGTTGCAAAAGCCCTGTTTCCTTTTGAGCCCAGCTGACTTGTTCCAACTAAACCTGCTGATGGCTTCTTCTGGAGTGAGTCTTGTCCCCCAAATGCTGTTCCTAAGGTCCTGGAACCCTTGCTTGTGCAAAGGGTTAATCCTCCTAATATTCTGAAAAACCTGAGACTTAGAAGATTTTTTACTCCAAAGACCTCCATATGACCACAACAAACATGCTAAGTCAATCCGATGAAGATGTGCTCCAGCTCGGAGATTTACCACAGCAGGATATCTGTTTTAGAGAGATGTCGCAGAAAGTGCCTTCCTACCTCATAGAGCCCTGTTCAGTACAGCTTGTAGCCCTGGCCCTAAAGGAAACTGAGCTCCAGAAAAGTGACTACATTCGGAATTAGAAAATGGGTAAAGTGCTGTATTGTATTTTCTACTATTACAATTGTGAAACATGTGCTTGATTGATATACCTGTACTGTATTGTATTTTCTACTATTATACTTGTGAAAACTGTGCTTGATTGACCACTTGTATGTCTCTCCAACTTCACTGTGACTCCCACGGTATGGCACTTGAGTAACCTGTGTTCTTTTACTTTGTAATTCTTATGATTTGTTGGTATTATTTCTTTCTGCCATTGTTTATCATCTTATTATTGTGTTCATCATTATCTATTTGATCTTTCCTTGAAAATTAAATAAAACAGTTTGAAATAAAGAAAATGGGCAGAGGCACAAAAGCATCAGTCTAGCGAGGTAACTTACTGGGGTGCAAAATTTGAATTTCTCCGGTTCTGAGCTTTCCCACCAAAAGCCAATGGCTTGACCGGAACCTCGTCTAATGGATATTAAGCCCCGTTCAACCCTTCTTGGCCACAGCCTGCTGCATTGCTGCACTGAAGGTTATTGATTTCCTTTCCACAAGGTAACCTTCCAAACAAGTCGAACCTGGTTTCGGTATCTGACTCATGCTTCATTGCTGTCAGACTTAAATAAAGTTTAGTTCCCAGTCAGTCACAACCACATGCCCATGGATGGAGCTATTAATTTTAAAACTTTAAAAATTCATATCTCCAGTTCCCCTTTTTAGATTTATGTTGTTTGGTGTTATTTTGTTCTTTAAGTTATCCTATATAAAAAAATCAATTGGAGTGGAATTTTTATGGTGTTGTGGTTTCAACTTTTTAACTGGTTTGGTACTTTGAATGGCTTTATACATTTTCTTAAGTTGGGATTGTGTGCTTTGTGCCATGGCTACCGAAGGTTAAGCTCACGTTTAAATTACTGAAACCTTTACAGAACCTAAAAAGAATACCATCCACCCCAACCAGAAGCCCACTTTTTCCTACTATGCAAATGCCCTTTTAGCTTTTTGCAGCACACTTTCGTTCTGACCCAGTACTCTAAAATCAAAAAGCATGATGCTCCCTCACTCACTGATGTATTGCTTTCTTGGAATTGCAGCTAAGTTTTTCATGATAGTTTCTGCGTAGAGGTATTGTCAGTTCATCCGGCATTATTTGATGTTCAACTTTTAAAAGCGAATCAATTTTGAAACTTGCATCAAAATAATAATTTTCTTTCTTGACGTGTATGCATTGTTAAAATATAATAACACAAGGATAGTGCTGTCAGATGTTGCAAGATCTACAGCTAATACTGTCAGTCTCAATGCACTCATTACTACTCAGTAAAACCCGTTGGGGCTTATTTATGAAAATTGTTGCATCGCTGCTTGAAAACAGCGATGTAACCGTTTTCACTGTGCACTCCTTGTGTCAGGATCGATGCGCCCTATTTAATGTACAGTACTCCATGTTGCCAGGAGTTACAGATTAGTCAGTTTCTCTGATGTATCTGTAAGTTCAAAAGGGGCACATTGCTCGAGTGTGTCTGAAAACAGACGCAACTCCAGCAATGTGCCCTTTCACATGGGGCAAGCCCCCTGTGAAAGGGTCTGCATCAGTCTTACACCAGCTGTGATGCAGGCGTCAGATATTGACGCAGTAGAGTCCTAGAAGTGTCGCAGTATATTCTCAAAGATTTCACTGCGCCACCTCTACGACTCTTTTTTGTGGGGCAACGCCCACCCTGCATACATTACACCTGTTGCAGTTATGATGTAGTGTATGGGTTTACAAAGTGACACATCTGCTTTGATGCGCCACTTTGTAAATTTGGCGCAACCTGGAGTATTATTTACACCACTGCAGCGACACAAACAGTGGCACAACAGCGTTGTGAAAGTGTTGCAGGCCTTCATAAATAAGGCCTATTGGGGCATATTACCAACATCTAGCGATAATTATCGCTAGGTTGGCTTAGCAGCAATAATTTTATTGCCGTGTAGAGACGATTTTTATCGCTTAGGAGCCTTGATATTATCAAGGTTTATCTCCTAAGCGATAAAAATCAGCCGAAATGCATGAATATCGCTGAAAAGTCAGCAATATTCATGCATTATCGAGCTAATGCTCTTAGCCATGTTATCCACCTCCCATTGGATAACATGGCTAAGAACTGCTCAGGGGAGGTTTTAGCTTTTGGAGATATTCGCGCTTAGTGCGAATATCTCCAAAAGTTGGTAATAGGAGATAGCGATGTTAGCGACTGTTTTCAGTCGCTAACATCTTGGCACGCCCACTTTGCATGTCATTAGTGATAAATATATCACTGACATGCAAAGTGGGGCCCAAGATGGTCGCTACCTCCTACTAGCTGTCGCTAACTGGTGTTAGCGACAGCTAGGTAATAGGGAGATAATTTTATCTCCGCTTTCTTGGCTTTTAAAGCCAAAAAAGCGGAGATAAACCCCCTTGATAATATGCTCCCTTGATTCTTCCACACCTACATCCCAGCCTGACTTACTACTGTTTATATACGCTCTAGCCTTTAAATGGAATGTCAAGTTGGCAGTGCTGCTGTCCACCATCAAAGATCGAAGGAAGAACTGACTGTTTTTGCCAATACCAGCAAAAGACTTACAGCCAGCTCCTTGTCAGGTTAGCAACATATCTCTGTCAAAAACCCACCTGAGTACTGGCACAGTAAACAAACACCTCCTGCACACGGACTCCTATACAGAAGAGCATTGGAAAGATTCTCTGTTGGGCTTATTCAACCTTTCAACTTCCTTCCGGCCTCATTTCAGGATCCCCTTTATCTACTCTGATAAAAACGCACCATGAAACTAGTGAAAGCACTTGGTGCTGAATTATCAGGTGAAGCATTTCCCAACATTTTAAGATCTGTATCTCGGATACCAGTCTTTGTTGGATGATAGAACAACTATTGCTTAGTAATACAATAATATACAATACACCTATATTTGCATGGCCAAAGGTAAATTGTTTACAAAATGGCTTTACGTTTGAGCGCCTTTAAATATTAAACCACCTTGTGTGCTCCCTGTATATATCGTCAGATGTAATGCAGGCCACTTTCTGTTTCATATGATGACATTTCTGACAAGGAGTTGTTATTCTGCGCTCAATAATAACAGAGATGAACAGTGACTTTGGTGGGAATTGCTTTTATATGAGTCCATTCATGAGCCACCTTGCTCTTCAAATTCCGACTGGTTTTGTCTAATTTCGTGTTATGATGCAATATAACGCGACCGTCTGCAAATTGTGAGACAGGAAGCAACGTGCAGTGCCTAATACAGAGTACATTATGTTAATAATGGAGCGAGAGTTCTTGAGCTTGCTTTATGACACAGATGGGCTGCAGCACAATTGCTCTCTGAAATGCTTGTTTCAACACATTTTCATCTTGCAGAAGTTCCTATAAAATTGAAGGGCATATGTTGACTACTTCAGATGATTGCCTGCCATCTTCATTATATTGCTCCCTGCTGGCATACCCAACGTAGGAATGACAAAGAACAGATTATTGTATTTTCAGCAGAAAAATCCACTCTTACTTATAAAGTGATTCTCATATGAACTTTACTAATTCAACGACATGGACTGTTTTTACGTCAGCACTTTTGCATAGTAGGTAATTGTTTGGAGGTAGGTGTTGCTAGGTCTTGCCAAATGTTCCATCAAATTCTTTATGCTTTGACCTTCTAACGGTATACAAACTGTTTTTCATTTGTGTTATTTCACATATTATTATGAACTGTTATCTTTTAGGACATTAATGCTCGTATATTACAATTTCAAATCACATCTGTAGTTTATTTATAATTACTAATGCTTGCCAAGTGAATACATCCTTTAAATGGTAACTACAAAATGCAAGCTATCATTCAGACAATGTTTGTTAAGTATATATGTTTGGATGAGAAAAAAGCAGATAAGCAGTAATGCACATCAAAAATACTGTAAAATACTGTAACCGTAGTGGCTGTTAAAGGCCCTGAACCCGAATTATGGCATATTAAGAGTGATAGGACCTTTATCTCCTGGTATAGCCCATCCAAAAGGGTATAAGTCTATTACACCATTTCACCCTCTAAAGATAGAATGTTCTAACTTGATAAGGCAGAAATAGAAAGGCAACCATTGGAATGTTGAAGCAAAAGGCTTATACCAGCCAATACGAGCCCTGAGCCACTTCATTGTCTTCACTGGAGACGCCAACATTCCAATGGTCTAATTTAGCCTTGTATTCCCTTGCCAATATACCAGTTTTTAAAGGCCCTCAACCAGAGTTATAGGCCCGAGCCACAGTTGTAGAATGTTCTAAATTAAACATGAAGACAACCATTAGATTGCTGGAGATCCAGGCTAATACCAGCCATTAGAAGCCTCAAGCTACTCCTATGTCTTCACTAGAGCTCTCAACATTGCAATGTTCCAATATAAATGACACTTAGCATGCTTCATACAAGAGAATTCTCGTTTTTGAATGTTTTAGATGTGTAGCCACTGAAATATCTAGGCAGATTTTCACCGAACACCGACTACCGTCCCTGTAGTTGATAGAGGCTTGACCAGCATGACAAAGTATGCTATTAGCAGGCAAATCGCTGGTTCAATGTCTTTAGGATCTGTATGTACAATGCACTGTGTGAACTCTGGTGAAGCTTAACATAAATATGTTCAGTTTCAAAATAGATTTCATTGAGAAAGGTTCCACAAGACAATGCATAATGCTGTATTTGCATCATAACATCTTGAGTTTTGTACATTGCTGACACCCTTGTTATGTTTAAAGCCCCCAGGCTGAACTAATGCTAGGTGTACAATTTAGGCCCGTAGATCAGAGCCCACCACCAACTTCCTTCTGGAAATGCATACCTGTGGTAACAAAATGGAGGGCAACTGAGGGGCAAGACGGAGTGTCATTAGATGAACTCAAAGTAAATGATCATGATTCCTGATCCAGAATCGAATCAATGCCAAGGTCAGACTCTGATAAACACCACCCGACTTAATTAATAAATTGGACAGACAAAGTCAGGGCGATAGTCATAAGTTGTCGTTGTAAAAACACAAGTAATGCCCTGTGAGCATCTGCCAACCCCTAAGCATTCTTGACTGTCAGAAGGCAGCCACAGTGTAGTATGCTTGCCACGCTGGAACTGAACTTTTGCAATATTTGGTATTTGAAGGGTTTATAGAACATCATTGTCCCTTTTCCACTTTGAACGTCAATGTTTGTTGACATTGATAGACAGCGTGTCCAACAAGGAATATATCTAGAGCTCTCAGCAGACTGTTGGGCTATCGGGATTGGGAGCTACAAGCAGGCTTTTACACAATGACAGGGACCAGGTTGTGCTCATCCACCTTAAGCATGATTAACAGCTGTCTAACAGAAATATTCTCCTGGCTCCAGCACAACCAGCTTAAATGCAATCCTGGTAAATCGGAGATTATCTTCTTCGGACATTGCCCCAGTAACCTCTGGCGTAGTTTATGTCCCGCTGACACGTCCCCCCCCCCCACGTCTCCAGTAAAGACAGTGAAAAATCTAGGGGTGAAGCTAGATGAAAATCTCGCCATGCAGGCACAGATCCAATCTGTGGCTGGGTCGTGCTTTGGCTTGCTTAAAATGCTGAAACAGTTCCTGCCCTCCTATCCATCACCCACAGAAAAACGGTGGTCCAGGCATTAATAATCGCCAGGTGGGACTACGTGAATATACTCTATCTGGGGCTGCCTGAGTATCAATTGACTAGACTGCAGGTGACCCAGAATGCCGCAGCAAGAGCCATACTCATGCTTGGTCCCAGAGCCTGCATGACCTCACAGCTGAAATCTCACATTGGCTCCCTGTCCGCAAAAGAATTCATTTTAAAGCCATGGTCCTGGCTTTTAAGGCTCTCCACGGTTTAGGAGCTGGGTACATCGCAAAGAGAGTCCAATTTTACCATCCACACCGTGTACTCAGGTCTGAAGCACTGCAACTGGCTCGGACCCCCAGATACCTTCGGGCTTGTATCTGGCGTCGCTCCTTCCAGGTGCAAGCAGCAAAATTGTGGAACAATATACCAGTGGATCTAAGGTTAACTCAGGATCTCCTTGCGTTCAGGAAATCTACAAAAACGTTGTTGTTTCAGCTGTAAACCCCAGAGCGTGGCTTTCCCACCTGGCTTAGACTTCATCCTGCTTCAGTGCCGGGACACTCAATTGCGTAGCTCTGCGTCCTACAAATAATCACTTAACATAACATAACATAACATAACACCTTAAGCATCCCAACCCAGGAGTAGCACAGTGGACCAGAGAATCTCAGTTGGTGGCATCTCATACATGAGGAGAATGAATGATTATACAGGGGAAAATAGATAATGAGGCCTCAAAGGAGCCCACACACTGCATACCTAGAATCAACAAGCACAGAAAAACATAGATATGAGAGCAATTTGGCAGGACCAAGGGTATTCTACCAAATATACATTGTTATAAAGTGGATTATTAGCTGGGATGGCTGGTGGTCAACCACAAGTAATAAGGTTACTATTCTTGTTAGGTCCAGTAAAGGTTTCACTAATGTACACATGAGCTTGACCCCTTGTATCTAGGGCACAAACCAAACATGCTTAATGTAAGAAAATGTTTAAAGCATTTAGAGGTATCAAGACAGTTAAGAGTCAAAAACACAAAACAATAAAATCCCACTCAAATTGACAAAAATAGAGACTATTTAATGAACAAAATGATGTCAAAAGTTTAAAATTTGGAATAAAGTTTACAGCCAAAAAGTAAAGAATGCTAACCGTGAGCAACTGGGAACACTAGACAAGGACAAGGGTAAAGTTTGAGCCAAAACTGCAATGGAAAGCATGTCTGATACGAAGCCCAGGTAGGTCATAGTCAAAGAATTACCTTCAGACCTAATATGTTTTCTGGAGAAAAGGTGGTTATTGACAAACCTTCCACAGGACTAGCTCCAAGCTAGATCTGAGTAGGGGCTAGATGACAGTGGGTTGCTCAATAGTTGGGTCCCAGTGTGGTCGTTGATGAAAGCAAGAACTTCTGACTTACTGAATGCAAGTGTCTGTGTCCAGGCAGGGAGAGTTTCGATGTTGCTCTGCTTTGACTCAGCGTCAGCCTTGGTGAAACCGCCCTACATTCCCACTTTTCTGGAAGTCGGGTCTCTGTCAGCGGGGCAGTCCAGCAAGTTGAAACCAACAGTTGATTCGACGTCAACCACTTCAGCTCAACAGCTTCCTGGGTCCCACCTGATCTTCAGAGAAGAATTTGGCAAACATTTTTTAAGCCCCAGCTTTTATATTTTAGGCAGGAGGAGTGCACTCTAGGACATTTAATGCTGGCCCAACTTTACCTGACAACCTGTAGATTTTACTATTGACAGGTAAGCTGCCAGCAGTGTCAATGTCATGAACACACCAATGGGTAAGTCCAGTCGACAGGGAGAACAGTCCAAGAAACTGTGCAAGCAGTTGGTGACAGTTTCTTTGCTGCTGCTCAATAAGTATATTCAAGAGCACTACGCCCTCCAATGAACTATCCTTGGCATTGTAGGTGTGGGAAAGGTTTTCTCTCCTCTTTCTCCTCCATCTATGACCATGAGCATGGTCATGTCAGCCCTGTTAAATTTTGGCTTAAGAAGGTTATCATGGATCACCCATGGGTTTGTCAGGGGGGTATCAATATGCAGCGGATGTGTGACCTGACTCCTCTTCTCCAGTACCATGTACAGACCAGTCAATTTGTCCTTAAGGGTCCTGGCAGCCACAGGCTCCAAAACCCACACTTTTGTACCTCATTGGTATTCCACCAAGATTGGCTTTGATCACATCAGTGTCTAATAAGCTCCTGGCTGGTCTCCAAGATTGTATTAGCCCTCTTCATGTACCTGGTCATGCGGCAGGAAAGACCTAGCACACAATTCACAATACCCAATTTGGGTTCCTTGTGAGGTTTCTTCCAAACTCTGCAGACAAGGCTTAACAGGCCTCTGACTGGGTACACATAATAAAGTTAGAAGGGGCTGGAGCATACTCCCTTTTGTGGTACCTCTCTGTAGGCAGAAAAAAGGCTTGGGATTAGGACATCTCACTTACTTCAGAGTTTCTTAGACAACTGTATAATCGACCCTTTTAAGGTCTTGTTGAATCTCTACACATGACCATTGTACTGAGGGTGATAGGGAGTGGTGAACTTGTAAGTCACACCACACTCATCCTACATAGCCTATAAGTATGCATTCATGAGGTTTGTATATTGTTTTTTTATATTTTGTTTTTTTAGTCCTCATTGTGCAATAAAACAGGATGAGTTCAGATAGCAGGGTTTTTTACGGTTGGGGGCCTTAATTTCCATCCTGTGCCACTGAGGCCCTATCCCCAGACATACACCTTTGATTGAAAGATTTTGGTATATGTGAGTGTCCTACTGGCCTCATAGCCACCCTTTCCGCACATCTTCCCAATCTGCCTTTTTGGGAGCGATACCTGCACCAGCAATTCCCATTTACTCATATTGCTGCTTTAAATAATCATTGGACCTTCTTTTTGTATTTTTTATTTTTTATTTGTTGTTGGTGTTTCCTGGTCACTGTATGTTTCATCAGTGAAACTTTCCCCATAACTTTCCAAAATATCCCCAAATTCTTGCCTTTTGCATCGGGTACCAGCCGTTCAAGTTTATTTGTCCTGTGAATTGTTCCCATCCATTCTGCTAGAGTCAGCGGATTATGGTAAATCCATTTAATGCATATTTCCCGCCTAGCTAATAATATCAAGAGAAAGAGTTAATTGTTCTGTTTTTTACTTAAGCTGAGTTGTTCCCTGTTGACATTAGTGTTCCTCACCCCAAACATGACTAACCCCAGGCTTACCTCTATCTCCAGATGTAGTACTTCTGAGAGGATCTTACCCACATCTTCCCAAAAACCTTGTAATTGTGGGCACTTTCGGAACATATGGACATCATCCGCTCTCTCCTCTTCGCATTTGGAACACTTTTTTTTGCCTCAACCCTTGTCAGCTTGGACAGCTTCTTTAGTGTCCAATAAGCTCTTTGTAATGTGAACAAATGATTCTTTTTGAAGGGTGTAGACTTGATTATGTGCCAGCATGTAGACATTGATACTTGCCAAGGTTTGTTATTGTTAGTACTACTTCAAGCCGGTCGCAGCGCGGGAGCGAGATTCTGGGTGTCATCTCCTCGCTCGGCTGAGTTTGCTGACAGAACCGCTTGCTTCTTTTTTAATGAAATTACCATTTTGTTTGGGAATTATTTGTTTTGGGAATACAGCACTTTTAATCTCACTCACCCGCACGCATCTTCCTGGCTCAGCTGCTGCTGGTTGTCCCGCCCACTCAACAGTCAATCAGTGCGAAGGGGGGCAGAGCTAAGGCTGCCACCGGCTACTTCAAGCCGGTCGCAGCGTGGGAGCACCAAAGGCAACCCCGTCTGCTCCCGTCTGCGCCCTTCCGGGACCCGGGGCAAACCATCATGCTAAAAAAATTAGCTACACTAGCAGTGAGCTGCTGGCACTTCATGCAGCTTCTACTAAGCCTAATCCCCTCACTTACTCTAGCATGGTGGAACAAGTGATCCTGGCACCCAGAACTTCCTTCCCGGAATTTAATGGTGTCCAGATTAAAGGCCCACCCGAGCTTCAACACGGCCATGCCCACAGCGAACGAGAGCTTTCTGTTATATATCTGAATACCCGTTCACTGGTCAGACATCAAATGGATATCTTTCTTCTGCTGATAGTTGAACAGTCTGATCTCCTTTTGCTTACTGAGACCTGGTTATCCCAGGAACCTTCTCCTGATATTCTTGCAGCATTACCCTCTGACTATCATATTACTCAGGCTAATCACCCCCAGGGAAAAAACGGCGAAGGGGTAGCGATCATCACGCAACATGATTGCAATTTTACGGTTCTATCCCCGCTAGACTCACCCCAGGTGGATAACCTGGTGATCAAATTTGTATTTAAATCTGATACTGCTCCTTTTTTTGTTTGTATTCTTCTCTACAGACCTCCGCAAAGGATGCCTCTCTTTCCCTACACCTTGGGTGTACAGTTAGGTCACTTGGTAACGGATTATGGGAAGGTTCTGCTGATTGGGGATTTTAACTACAAGGCCAATGACATCTTTGGCGGCCCATAATCAGCAGAGCTGATCAAGCTCCTTTCTGGACTGAATCTAACTCAACAGGTTTCCACGCCCACGCATATAAAAGGACACATTCTTGATCAGGTCTGGACTCTCAATCTTTTTATGTCTCCCATTTTAGTCGCACCTTGTACTTGGTCCGATTATTACATTATCAAATTTAATATTCAAATCAATCTTGTGAATTGCCATTCTAGCTTGGCTGGGCGCACTTGCAGGAACTGGAATAAGATTGAGAAACTTTCATTTCTTGCTTCCCTTGCCAGCTCGCTCCCCTCATGCAATTCCTCAATCAACCTGGCTGAAACTCAGTTGACCAGTTGGTTACTGACCGCCAGTGACAGGTTTGCCCCTCTTAGGAAGGTTCACAATCCACGTCACCATGATGCCCAGAAATGGTTTTCTAACAAGCTGAAACATCAAAAACTCGCCTTAAGGCAATTGGGAAGAAAGTGGTGCAGCAACTATACACCTGAAGATAAAAAAAACCTATTTAGATTTTTTGAAAGCTTATAAAAAATCTATTTTAAAGGCTAAAGAGGTGCACTTCTCATCCAAAATTTTGTCAGCAACTAACTGCTCAAAGGAGATCTTTCACATTGTAAATGAGCTCTCTGATCCCAACAGAGTTCTGTGTAAACCCCCCCTCACAAACTTTCTGTAATGCACTGAATCTCTTTTTTATTGAAAAAATTCACAAAATCAAATCCAGTATCCTGGTTTGTCAAATCCAGGACCTTAGTTCTCATCACACTTTTAATCTTAGCACTTTTTCGCATTGTCCTGCAATATGTGAGCACACTTTTAGAAATCTTCTTTCTGAAGTCAAATCTGGGTCTCCCACCGATTGTTACCCTCCTCGTATTTTGAAGGACATTTTTACTCCCTTTCCTAGCCCTGCTCTCAATCTTCTAAATGAGTCTTTGTTGCAGGGTATCGTTCCCGCAACTTTCAAAGAGGCAATCGTCATCCCCCTCTTAAAGAAGGTGGGATCTGATCCACTTACCTTGACTAATGATCACCCTTTTTCCCTTCTCCCTATCTAGCAAAGATCTTGGAAGCCCATGTCATAGGCTGTCTCACAGACTTTTTGGAGGAATCGAAATTCCTTGATCCCCATCAGGCGGGATTCCGCCCGCACATTCCACTGAGGTAGTCATCCTCACAGTTCTTGACACCTTGCACAGTGAGGTTGATAGGGGCTTCTCACAGGTCCTTGTTTTGCTCGATCTTTCCGCCGCCTTTGACAACGTCGATCACTCCCTTTTGGTCGGCCGTGTGAGAGAGGCGGGAATCAATGGCCTTGCCTTAAGGTGGATTAGTTTCTTTCTTGGAAACCGCTCTCAAGCAGTTTGCACTACTCAGTTTACCGCTCCCAGAGTTAAAATTTCATGTGGAGTCCCCCAGGGCTCCTCTCTCTCTCTCCCCTGTTGTTCAATCTTTACCTTCTCCCTCTTGTCCAAGCTCTGAAGGAACGCAATGTCTGCACCATGAATTATGCATGACGATTTCCAACTTATTTTTTCCATCAGTGACTCCCTGGTATTAGCTCATACTTTTCAATCCACCATGCTGTTAATCAGTGAATGGATGAACAAGAATCATCTAAAACTTAATCCGAACAAGACGGAGCTGGTTTTAACTGGTGGCATTGATAGGAACCCTTGGGGACCTCACTTTTGGCCGAGGGAGTGGGGCCAGCCCCCTCTCCGTTCTAGCTTGGCCAAAAGCCTCGGAGTGGTCATCAATCAGGACCTCACTTTGAAGTCTCAGATTAACTCAGTGATCTCCACTTGTTTCTTTCAACTCCGTAAAAAAAAGAAGTTTTGCAGATGCCTCACTCATGATGCCCGCATTCAGGTGATCATGGCCATGGTTATGTCTCATGTTGACTATGCCAACTCCTTACACTTTGGCATCCCCCTCTGTCTTTCCAAACGATTACAAATTATACAAAATCAGGCTGCTCGCCTGAATGGTCACCTTTCCAGGTGTCAGCATATCACCCCTCTTCTGAAGAACCTTCACTGTCTTCCGGTTGCCCAGCGGTGCGCTTTTAAGATTGGATGCCTTATTTTTAAGGCACTCCATGGCAGGATCCTGAAGTTTGTTAACAACATGCTAATTAAATATGCTCCAAAGTGCCACCTTCGCTCTGCCCATAAGAATCTTCTACTTACCCCCCCGCTTCAGATTATAGCACACTGGTGGTGCCAGGTTTTCAATCCTGGTCCCCACTTTTTGGAATTCTCTTCCTTCCGACATCCATTCCTGCACTAATCTGCTTGGCTTTAGAAGTCTTTTAAAGACTTGGCTTTTTTGACAGACTTTTGAATCTTTCTCTAGAGCATGGATTTCGACCAGATTAGTGCCATGAAACCTCCCCGGTGTACGTACGCTCTATAAATTACATTTTAACATAACATTAACATAGTACACGCATCCTTGGCATTTTTTCCCCAGTCTTTTTACCTCTACCTCCTGTATTTTTGACTGTATGCTGTACTTAATTTTTGCTTGTTTGTGTACTCTGGGTACTTTACCACTGCTGATCAGTGCTAAAGTGCAAGTGCTCCCTGTGTAAATTGTGATTACGATTGGCTATCCATGATTGGCATATTTGGATTACTAATAACTTCCTAGTTAAGTGCAATGTGTGTGCCCAAGGCCTGTAAATCAAATGCCGCCAGAGTACCTGCAGCACTGGTTGTACCACCCACATGAGTAGCCCTGAAAACCTATCTCAGGCCTCCCATTGCAGTGTCTGCAATTGCAGGTTTAAACTGTTGTGTCAACCTGGCAAATGCACCCATTTGCCTGAGCCGTACTTTTTCTTTTACTATCTGTAAGGCACCCCTAAGGTAGGCACTAGGTAGCCCCATGGGCAGGGTGCAGTTTAAGTGAAAGGTAGGACATGCACTGGTGTGTTTTATATTTCCTGATACTGCTTATTTCATTTTTCTGTATTGCAAATGCTATCTCTCCTATAGGTTATCATTGGAGCTGCCTTGTAACACCTTACAAGTGTAACTTTCAAGTGGGAAGATATAGAGATTTGGAGTTTGGGCTCCCTGAAATCAGAATTCGAAAATACATCTTTTAGTGAAGGTATTGTTTAAATTGTGTGTTTGAAAATTCCACAATTAGAAAGTGGGTATTTTCTTGCTTTACCAATCTGTGTCTCTGCCTGCCCGTGGAATCACCATCTGGTTTAGACTGACAGCTGGGTTGTTTGTGTATTCACTCTAGACAGTCACACAAAGGGAGCTGAGATGTGCCCTGCATATCCTAATGGACAGTGCACTGCAGGTTGTTCCACCCATTGTCCTACCAGCACTGCCAGTGAGAGTACCAAGACAAATACTAACCAAAACAGTCCTACAAATGTGACAATTCAGACTATTCCAGGTCCTCGAAGCCATAAGAATGGCTTGGGCTGCAGATAGTAGTAATTTATAATGGATCTTGTGGTCCCTTCATTTCTACGTAGGACAAATAGCACCACCATATGGCAGACTGTCAAAGTGCTGGTCTTATTGTGTTTTAAAGCAAGGGTACTCCTGACAACAGTTCCTGAATAAGGGAGAATAACTAGGAGACATGTCTGCTCCCAAACTCAGAGCCGGATGTAGTAAAGGCACTCCCCCAAGGCTTCCTTTTTCAGGGACAACATAGATCCCAGGGGAAGTGTGGTGGGCTGGCCATTATATATAGAGACCGGTTTGTTTGCAGGATATCAGAGGGTGGTATTGCTGAGTGTGAAAGCATAAAGTTCAGGTTACAAATTACCCCAAACAAATCGGTTTCGGGCATACTAGTGTATCGCCCTCCGGGCAGCCCAGGGGCGTTTCCAGGATCTCTAATAGAGACCATCATTCCCCTCGCTTCGGTAGCAACTAATTTTATCTTACTAGGGGATTTAAATTTCCACTTCGAAGATCCTGATGATAAGGCGGCAATGGACATTAGGCTTGATTTAAATTCGTTCAAGCTGACCCTACAGAACAAAGATGCTTCCCATATTAAGGGGCACCTTCTAGACCCTATTTTTTCTAACATCCTACATTTAGAACTAAGACCCCACCTACCGCTACCCTGGTCTGACCACTTCCTGGTACCGTTGACATTGCAAACCAATACTGAGTCTCCCCTCCCCCCGGTATCACGCTCACTGGAGAGAGCATGGCCCAAACTCTCAATAGAGAGCTGGACACTCAGACTTGAGCAGACAGCTCCCCCTTCAGATCCAAATCCATTAGAGGTGGACAAAAACTTGTCTAATTGGCTGACTAGCTCCCTTGATAATGTTCTTCTCAGGAAAAATATAGGAAAGAAGAGCAGTGTATTTAAAAACCTCTGGTACACTCCGGAACTCAGAGACCTAAGGAAAACCTATAAGAAACTTGAACGCATTTGGAGAAAAGACTTGGCCACTCACTCTAAAGCAGACTATTGAGCGGCTATAAGGAATTATAAGTCCTCGCTTAAAATTGCCCAAGCTTCATTTTACGAGGAGAAAACTAGAACCTCCTCTATTTCATCCAAAGAAACCTACCGGATAATGAAAGATCTTTTGAAAATACCCAATCCCCCAGTCATAAAGGATGAGGTAGGGGAAAAATTTAACCAACTAGCGGCTTTCATCAACAATAAAATTCAAAACATTTTAATCACCTTACCGCATAGTGATTTACCATCTGATCCGGTGTGTCTGAACAATTTCAGTCCCCCCCTCTTTTTGATTCTTTTTCCCCAATCTCCAAGGAGGAATTTCAGAAAATCTTGATCTCATTGAAAAGTGGCTCCCCCAGTGACCCAGCGCCGATGCACATCTTGAAATTAGTGTCAGCTACTATTACACCAATAGCTACAGATCTAATTAATGCATCATTTGCTCAGGGAATAGTTCCCCCTAGTTGGAAGCAGGCCATGGTAAAGGCGCTCTTAAAAAAACAGAGCTAGATCCCCTGGAACTGGCCAATTTCATTACTACCAGGTATCAGCAAGGTCGCTGAAAAAATCAGCAATCAGCAGCTCTCTTCCTATCTGGAATCTAACAGGCTTTTACGCAACTCCCAAACGTGATTTCACCCAGGTCAGGGCACGGAGACCGCTCTGATAGCCGTGGTAGAGGAAGCAAGGTGCATCTTGGATTCAGGAGGATCAGCTGTGCTGATCCTCCTGGATCTGAGTGCAGCCTTTGACACGGTAGACCATAAGATCTTAATCCAACGTTTGACCAACCTTGGAGTAGCGGTACCTGCATTGCTATGGTTGACATCCTTCCTGAGGAACCGAACCTTCCAGGTCTGGGAAGGCAATGTACGCTCCGAACCAACCCCCCTCTACTGTGGGGTGCCGCAGGGCTCTTCACTGAGCCCTACCCTGTTCAATGTGTACATGTCCCCACTAGAGGAGGTGGTTACTCCGTTTGGGAATAGGGTGGTCACCTACGCAGACGACACCCAACTAGTCGTCTCACTATCCCAGGAGAAGCACTGCACGGAAAACCTCTATCCATGCATAACAGAAATATATTCATGGATGAGCAGATCGCGTCTCACATTGAACGGAGCGAAGACAGAGCTGATGCTCCTTGGGCACCATTTAACATCTTTACCCGAGTCCACCTGGCCAGCCTGCTTAGCGGACCTTCACAACCCAAAAAATGAGCTCAAGAGCTTGGGGGTCTGGCTTGAGCAAGACCTCTCATTTAAGACCCATGCAAAAAAAACGGCGGGTATTTGCTTTGGTTTACTCCGATCTGCCAGGAAGATTCTCCCTTTATTACCACCTCATACTAGGAAGCTGTTGGTCCAAGGTCTAATTCTGTCCAGGCTGGATTTTAGCAATGCCCTTTTTTTAGCCACCCCGGAAGCCACTATCAATATCCTCCAACGTGTTCAGAACTCGGCAGCTAGGCCGCTCACTGGCACGTCTCCTGGAACTTCAGCCCACGCCCTCCCTCAGAGCCCTTCATTGGCTACCTATACGTGAGAGAATTAAATTCAAGTGCCTCTGCATCGTTAACAAGTCACTACAGGGGAAGGGGCCCCCTATCTTAGGAAGTCTTATTCACCCTTACAAGGCCGCTAGGACTCTCCGTTCTGCTCACGGTAATCTAGTAAAAATTCCAAGAGTCAAGAAGGCTCGAACAGGGGGACGTCGATTCTCAGTTAATGCGGCTACCTTGTGGAACGCCCTCCATGTCAGACTCCGTACTGAACCAAGTTATTCTAGACTTCGAAAGCTCCTGAAGACGTTTCTGTTTCCCCATGACTCCTAAGTGACGGTTTCCCTATACAGTAGTTTCTTGTTTTATAGTGCTGGTATGCTCCAGGGCAGCCATGCGCTTTATAAATTTAATTTTATTTCATTCATTTCAGTGAGTGATATATTTGCCACCTTAGAGCATCATGGACAGTTGGGGCCGTGATTTCCCGACCAGTTGGTATGGGGAGTGTGAGCCTTGATAGGAGGCAGACTAACTGTAAGAGGTTACATAGCAGCTCTGTATGGCATTCGGACATAACACGTATGTTTTTTTTAAAATCTTTCGCAGGAAAGTAGGTACAGATGCGATGTATCTAATGATGGTATATATTGTATGGTACTGGAGGCTGGTACAGCTATGCAGTAGGACAGTGTTATTTCTCATGTACCATTGTGGGTGTTGTTGTGATCCCAAGTGGAATATATAGTCTGGACAGTTATGTCATGAGCCCACACATTGTGTGTGTGTTAGTCCATATGGTGGGTTATAGATTCAGGGACTGACATTAGTCCAAGATATATTATCATTTAATCCTCGGATGTTGGTCGAGAGACGGTATATCCAGCGCTGTTCTTTGGCGATTGTCGTTGTTGGTGGGGTGATATGGTATATGTGTAATCACTGTCCAGGACATATCATTAGGAGTTTGTCCTTCTTGTAGGTAGTGTTCCATTAGTT
Source organism: Lissotriton vulgaris (assembly GCF_964263255.1). Classification (NCBI taxonomy): domain Eukaryota; kingdom Metazoa; phylum Chordata; class Amphibia; order Caudata; family Salamandridae; genus Lissotriton; species Lissotriton vulgaris. Next base: position 1,219,821,105 of record NC_141685.1, on the reverse strand, counting down.
TACCTTTGGTCTTTTTGCATCACATGGTACTGCGGTGCTCTTCAATATTTGTCCTCACTTTCCGGGTTGTCATGCCCACGTAAAGGAGTTTACATGGGCAGTCAATGAGATATATAATGTTGATTGAATTACAGTTTATATGTTTAAGTTTGTGCCATGATTTGCCTGGTTCTAGACTTAGTGTCTTGCTGGGCTGTGTCAGGTGGCAGACACTGCAATCACCACATGGATGGTGGCCGAACAAATTCGGTAGACCCCATGCATTCAGGACTGTGTTAGTCATGTACAGGAATTTTTGACAATTCTCTGGTTTTTCCATATTATTTTCGCCACTTGGTTTGATATTCCGTTGTAGGTTGTGACACAGGTCAGTGGTCCCGGTGTGTCAATCCATAGGTTGTCCTCCAGGAGTGCATCTCTGTTCTGTTTACGGGCACATTTTTTTGTGGTCTTGATGATTTTGTTAGGGTAGCCACATTCCTGGAGTTTTAGTGTGAGGTCTGCTGATTGTCTTTGGTAGTCTGTAATTAAACTGTAATTGTGTTGAAGGCTCCACTCTTGTACAAACGGTAGGTTCTCTCTGAGGGAACGTTGGTGGAAGCTTTCGAATTAGAGCAAAGAGGTTCTGGCAGTAGGTTTATAGTATTTAGAGTTTTTTAGAGTACCCGCTTCTGCTTCAATGTAGAGGCCAAGAAAGGCTATGCTTTGTGCATTTGCTGTGCTGGTGAATCATAGATATGGGTAACTCTCGTTGAAATAGTTGAGGAAGGTGGTAAAGATTCCTCTGTGCTGGTCCAGATCATGAGTATGTCGTCGATATATTGACGCCAAAACCCGATGTTGTTGGTTTATGGGTGGGTTGGTGGCGCGTAAAATATGTATTTGTTCGAATCGATATACATATAGTCCGGCCACCCTGGGGGCGTAGACGCTGCCCATCGAAGTGCCATTCGTTTAGATATAGAATTTCCCCTTGAATTCAAAATAATTCTCCATTAGGGCAATCGTAGAATGAATTCTCTGAGTGTGGAATATTCCCAGGGAGTCTCATTTAGCATGTCATTGAGGATTTTCAGAGTGGCATCTTCAGGAAGGCTCCTGTACAGGCTTTCAATGTCTAGCCTCACGAGAAATTGTGTGGTGGGGTCGAGGTTTGTGTCCTTAATCATGGACTGTAGGTGTTTTGTGTCTCTGATGTAGGTGGAAGCCTTCTGGACCAGTGGGTTTAGGAAGAAGCCACAGTACCTAGACAGAGGTGCCAGTATAGTGTTGATGCCAGAGACGATAGGATATCCAGGTGGTGTGCTTGTCTCTTTGTGGATTTTTGGTACTGTGTAGAAGTAGGGGACCCTAGGGTTTTCGTGTTTCCTCCTTTTTTGGGATGTATTGGTGGTTCTCTGCAGATTCTACCATTGAGGTGATGGTAGTCTGTAGTGTGTTTGCTGGATCATCTCTCAGACGTTTGTAGTTGCGTTCATTGCTGAGTTATCTGTGGCATTAGTATAATCCTGCTTGTTCTGGATCACTATGCACCCCCTTTGTCCGCGGGCTTTATAGTTATTTTGTGGTTCTCTTGTAGTCTTTGTACCGCCTCCCTCTTTTTCTGTGAGAGGTTATTGTATGTATTGGGTTACTTCAAATTTTCAACCTCATTGTAAACTGTTCAAAGGTAGATATTTCAACCGGGATGCTGATGGTGGGGGAATGAACGTTGATTTTGGTCTCAGGCCCATTTCATTCATGTTTGTAATGGTATCTAATGGTGGTTGTTTTTCAAAAGAGGCTTTTAATTTGAGTTTGTGAGAGAAGTTTGCTAACTCTATGCGGAGGTGGAATTCATCCACTCACATGGTGGGAACAAAGGAAAGTACTTTGTTCAATACACTTTCTTCGGTCAGTGTCAATGGAATAGAAGATAGGTTAAACACCAGGGATGCTGGTTGTTGGTGTTGTGCTGTTAGCGATGTCCGCTCAGTCCTGGTTGTGGTTCCCTCATCTTTTTCAGCCCGGCTCGGTCATGATGTTTCTCACGCGTCCGTGCTTGTTTCACACCATTGTATTGAGCATGCAATCTGTCAGACCAGCTAGATCAGGATGTGTCTCACGCATCCATGTTATACTCACCTGCGTCTAATACCATTGTATTGAGCATGCAATCTGTCAACCCGGCTCGGTCAGGATGTGTCATATGCGTCGCATACTATACTCACCCGCCTCTAACACCATTGTATTGCGCATGCAATCTGTCAGCCTGGCTCGGTCAGGATGTGTCACACGCATCCATGCTTGTCTCACCCGCGTCTAACACCATTGTATTGAGCATGCAATCTGTCAGCCCGGCTCGGTCAGGATCTGTCTTATGCATCCATGCCATACTCACCCACGTTTAACACCATTGTACTGAGCATGCAATCTCTCAGCCCGGCTCAGTCAGGATGTGTCTCACGCATCCATGCAATGCCCACTCATCATGTCAGACAGTACATGTAAGATTAATGGCATTCTGTATGCCCTGTGTGGATGGAGTTAAGCACATGTAAAATGGGACTCAGACAAAAGATAAGACTACTCACATTATGATCCTAGCCTACAGTGTAACAATTGCATTGTTTGTGAGGATCATGACAAGTCTGAGTAACCAATTTACAGATCATCCTCCTATGCTTGGCCACTGCCCCAGGGGATCATTGTGTTAACACAGGATATATCGACATGTAATCACACCATCATTTGATCATGATTCTAAGTACAATGTGTTTATTCCTTTGGACTGTGTACACAGTATGTGACACTTGTACTACACAAAAACTTACTGGTGAGATTTGTCACAGTCATTTGGATTTGTCACATCTTGTATTTGTCATGTGAATTGCTTTAGTGTCTCTGTGTCACTGAATTGCATGTATGCATAGTAAAATAGCTATGTACTACACATCATCAATGTTCTGTGTCTGTGATAGGACCTGTAGGTCATACATCACATCATGACATTGTCCACATTAGGACAGTGTTGTGCATGCTCACAAGCTGTCTGCTGTCTGTTTGTAGTGTTGGTACTAGGTTGCAATACCTTATCCATGTCTGTGTGCCTTCAGTACATGTGCTAGTTGAGCTATGACTCTCAGTCTGATACTTTAGTGTGTGTGTGTGTGTTGTTTTTGTCATGATTGAGCACATAGAGAGTGTCACACAACAGTGATTAGTCACAGTACAACACTATATTATTAGATGTACATGACATAATTGAGTGTATGTCTCTGCTCACAAGGCTGTCAATTAATGATTAGCTCAACATCACACATCTGACTTCACTGTGTCTTTATTCCAATTGTAAGGTGATATGTTCTTTCATTGTTACATGAATCTAATTTTGGATAGTAATATGTGTACATACTTTGTCACATGTTCCGCAGGGGCCCAAATGTCCACAGACCCTTCCCTGATTTTGCAACAATGGTGGAACATGAGTGCATGAGGAAATACAGGTTCACGAGGGGATTCATTACTGAATTAACAGACCAGTTGTTACCACATTTGCAACCTGGACACACATATCCCTTTGCCCTGACACCCAAGGTGAAGGTGATGGCGGCACTACAATTTTTTGCCACAGGATCCTTCCAGTGTACTGTGGCTAATGCTGGTGGCATGTCCCAGAAGATGTTTAGTAGAGGGATGTGTGTGAGGCCATGTTGAGGTTCCTCGACCTGTACATAGAGTTTCCTACAACCCCACAGTTCCTTTCCATTAAAGAGGATTTCTAAGCTCTGGTCCACATGCCACATGTGATTGGATCAATTGATGGGACACATCTGGGTTTGGTTGACTCGCAAGCCCAGGAACAGGTTTACAGGAATTGTAGGCACTTCCATTCGATCAATGCCCTTGTGATATGCCTTGCTGACCAGATAATCTCCCATGTATGTGTGCGTTTTCCGGGATCTGCATACAACGCATATATTATGAGGATGAGTCAGATACCCCAAATGATGTCCTAGATCTGGAATGAGCGAGCCTGGCTAGTAGACGAGTCATGTTGTCAGATTCTGTGGTGTGTTCATTGTCTTGAATGTTGTACCCTGTTATGGCTCATTATCATTTCTATTTGATGAATGTAGGTGACTTTGGATACCCCAACATGCCCTGGTTGCTGACACCACTCAGGAACCCGGTCACACCAGTTGATGTTCGTTACAATGCGGCACATGGGCTTACCAGGGGAGTGATTGAGCGCACATTTGGGCTGCTGAAGACCAGATTTTGATGCCTGGACCGTACAGGAGGTGCCTTTCAATATTCTCCAGAGAAGGTGTGCAAGATAATAATAATATTGACAAATCCTCAGAACTCAGTAGCCCACTTCCCGTTGCCGACCGACTGTGTGAATTCGTCCCATGGACAGTATCAAGGTGAATAACAATGCTATCTAACCCAGATGGTACTGCAGATGGTAGTCAATTGCAACCATCTAATCCTGACAGTGGGGCAAATTGGTTGGCTAAATTTAAGTTGAAGGGATGATCTGTTACTCTCCGGAGAGCACCCTGATGTGAAATACCCTGAAAATCCCTATATAACCTCCCATCGACCAGGGAAGTGTGGTGCCGTCTATAGAAAAACCCTAGGGGAAGGATAGATATTTTTTAGCCTTTTTAACGTGATATGTTTTTTATGGGACCTTTTATGAATTTTACTATGTGATTGTTTTCAAAGTCATTTTTTGATTCTTATTACTGTATTCTATGTGTCTTTTATGATTGTTCAAATCAAATAAAGACTAATTGAATCGAATTTGATAATAATAGTGTGCTGCATGCATCTCAACAAGGCTGTGAGGAATAAACTCCTGCTCATCCAGAATGACAGGCACCAACGGCCTCCATCATGGGAGGATCCAGCCCTGGGGCACGTTGCCAGTGACGAGGAGGAGGACGAGGATGTGGATGTCAGGAAAAATCTCAATATCAACTTTTTCACATGAGTGTAAGTATGCCAAGATGTTTGAATATGTCTAGCCAAAGCTTGATGTGTGTATATCTAACAAAATGTTGTGAAACATGTGTGTGTATGCTAATTTACAGGATCATTGTTGTTGTACACTACATGTTAAGTTCTGATGGGCAACACTACATTGTGTCATAACTCATAGCTTGTGTTTAGTTGTTACAATGGCCAATAGTGAGTCAATAATTGGATATGTTATTATAGCAAGTTGTATTTCAAATTGTACTATGTCTCTTCTTCACAGGCTCATTTGGATGTTGTGTGGGTACACATAATGCTGTTCCATTATGGAATTGGTTTTTGGAACAGTACTCTCTGACAGACAATGTTTTTGCAAAAACAACAAGTGATGGACCGAATGTGGATCAATGTCACACATTCCCCCAGTCAAAAGATCTGGGCCCAAATCCATCGTTTTTTTGCACTCCACACCACCCTGGGTTAGACAATGGCGATATGCAAATCAGCTCTGACCCTGTTGCCCCATGGGAACAGTCCAGTCCGAACTACAAAAGCCATGTCCTTCCCAGAACGGAATCAAGCATCCGAGGACCGGACCGGTTTCGAGGTAACACCTCTCATCAGCCCGGCTAGCTAGACTCCAAGTGGTGTGGAGTGCCTGGGACCCACGTCTGGGCATCCCCAGCGCACTTAGGGTGGCAATTGCAAAAACAACAAGTGATGGACCGAATGTGACAATGTTTTTGGTCAGTGATTGACTTTAGTTAGTTCATATGAATACTTGGAACTGTAATCATTTATGTTTTGTGTTGAGCAGAGCTTGTGCCTGAGTAATACACCTGTTCCACACCTTGAATTTTTGCATTGTCAGTTTTCACACATGCTACAATCGTTTATAATCATGATTTCTCACTTGTTCTAAATTTCATGAGCAATGTTCATTGTCTGTGCAGTTCATTGTTTATATTTGACAACAGTGTGTGCAATGTTTTAATAGTTGCATGTGCTATGTGTTTTGTGAGGAGTTTGCATGTCTATCCCTGTTATGTGTGATGTGCCATTTCTTCACAAGATGGCAGATGATACCTTGACTGGTACTTATGATCATGCTTGATTCTGCAAAGTTACCCTGAGCCAAGCTTACATTTCATGTGTCTGTCTGAGGTCTTAGCACATTCTTTCTATGCTTGTTGTGCAAGATGCATTTGAGTCCACATGATATCATTATGGTCATGTTCAAGCACAGCACCACAAGGTTTCCAATCTAAGACACATTGTCAAGGTAGATCTAATCTGCACGTATAGTTTATTCAGGTCATACTATGTTTTACTAACCATAAGTGGTATACTTGCATCACATTGCAGCACAGGTGATTCATCTACACAGATGGAAGTTTTCCACTTACGCACAGGAGCTCTGCTGTGCATATGCTGAGCAGTACTCCTAGTTTCTGAGGTGATGGTTTCACCGGTATTGGCACATAATTCACCATTACTTTGATAAATATGTCACTTTCACAGGGAAGGTGGTGATTTCAACATTCATGTAAACACATTACATCTTAATGATCCAATTGTATCATGTAAAATGTATATTGTGTGCATATCATGTATTATGCTGCTGATGCAAGGTCCTACACTGCATTTTAGGACAACAGAAAGAGCATGGATGAGTGAGCATGAATGTGTGCATTGCTACATTGACTGTGAGGGTTTGATGGTACTGTGTACTGTGTGGTAGAATCTTTGTGTATAATCTGGATTTAATCTTTTGAGCTGATGAGACACTAGAGTTAGTGGTTTTTTGGATTGTGTGATTATAATTAGAACATGAAAGGGCAGTTCCCAATAATGTAAAGAGCTAAACAGTACCAACAATATAGAATACCCACAGAACAGCTAATTATATTGAAATTATTTTATTGTCATTTATATTTATAGAAAAATCTGTCAGATGTGCAAAATACAAAAAATACATAATTCATTGAATGAGGACTGCATATAATTCATGTAACATCAGGCCAAGAACAGGAAGAACAATAAAAAGAGGCACATACATCACTCACTCATTCTACCAATCACATACATTCATATTGACTCAACCAACTAGAAACTCTCATCAACCAGTCAGAAAAAGCGCCGACGCGTGTTTCAGAACAGTGCCACAATAGGGAATTCCTTCATCAGGGCTCAATTCATCACAGTAATGAGGAAGGGCACAGAGTTCCAAGTATCCAGGTCAGTCAGGTAAGTTCCTGTTCAAAATTTCTGGGCAAGCAAAAGCATATCTGTGGTCAAAAGAGTATAATGAGTAAAGTATACAATGAATAAAAAAACCTTAAAAGGGAGGGAAAACTGGTCAAGCATGGAGTAAAACAAAATATAGTCAAGCTGTAAACCATACAATCAATAACATACTTACAATGGAGAGAAAGTTAAATAATAAAAAAGCCCAAAAATTGAATGTACAACTGTGAAAGCATCAAAGAAAAACACAAATAACACATAAATCAAGTGTTCAAATCTAAGAATTCGAAATCTCTGATTAATCCATAGGGTTAAAAAGTGGGAGAACCTGAGCTCATAAACGTGAAGGACAATGTGGGATATATACAAATTTACATACCAGACAGTAAAATCCCCAGAAGGCTGGAGCGAAGGAATAATAGACGAACAGCCTTACGAAATGAAATGGTCAATATCGGATACACGAGGGACTTTCAGGGATATCTGTATGGTAATGTACAGAAACAGAGATTAAAGAACCATTTAGGAGTAGGCTTAACAAAAAGGCACAAAGCACTCATACTACTTCTAGATGTCAGAGAGTACTGGCGTCTAAATGGACTGCAAGAGCCTGAAGATCAAAAAGGCTCACCTGAATAATCGGAGGAGGATCAGTCAGCCAATAGAATTTGTTTTAGACCAGGAAGTGTAAGGACGAATGTTCGGCAATCCAAGGAGAAGACTTAACACAATACATACTAAATAAAGAAAAAAGAAGAAAGAAAAAAATATACATTTACCTAAGGATATTAGGCAAGACTAATGAAAGGAAAAACGAAAACAGTAATTAAAACAATATACCATCATTAATGTATCACGGAATACGGTGTATTAGGTGATGACACAGTCTATACTAGAATAACTCGCCTAGAGGACCTACGTCCCGAAGTAGGCAGGGTAGGCGCGTGTTAAATTCGCTTTAGAGACTCACAGGTTTTTGGATTGTGTGTTCTGATGTGCAAAGAATGTCCAACTATCCTTCAACAACAAACTATTATATTGTGTTACTTCTGTAAGTTTCAAATCCCTACCACAGAACTTATGCACCTCATTGGAATGATTTTCCCGATGATACTGATCATGTGTTCTAAATTTGGTAAAGTGTACAATTAACAGATGACAGAGTGATTGGGTGAATTATCAATGTGCATGTGAGGAAATAAAATTACATTTAAAGGTGATTGTGCTTCTAATTTTAGAATCCACAGTTCATTGATGAGTTGGAAGTGTCAGATGAAAAATATTCCAAGCAAAGACCACAGTCAATTTGGCATTTAGTCCAACTCAAACGCTCCATCCCATGTGGGAGAGTCCAGGGATTTTCAACAAAGTCAATGATTAGCACACAATGGAGGTATCCTGTGCATTTCTCCACTTCTTGGGGGGATGCATGGCCATCAGTCTCTCACTTGCCATCCTTCCTTGGAAGGACCCTCCTCTACTTAGGAGGGGGGAATCCTCAGTAGCAGACTGCCGTGGTGCAGGGGACTCTAAGCCAGACTCCTCACTCCCTCCCTGTGGCAGTTGCCGATGTTGAGGCAACAGGTGTGGAGTGCACACGGGGAGGTGGGGCAATGTTGGTTGTTATCTGGAGTAGGCATGTAGTATGTCCCTGTGCACCGCTGTCAGATCGTCAAATGTTGACCAATTGGACTCCATACGGACCATGTGTTGGTCCATTCTGTCCATGTATTGTCCATCCGGCCATGATATGCAGCCTGCTATTGTTTCATGTCCCTGAGGATCCCAACAACCTGGTCATATTCTCTGGTGCATTCACAATACACCTTGTAAATGCAATCTAACTCGGGGTCAGCATGAAGTACGGCACCTGCTGTGGGACGTGTCCTCCCATCACGCACCCTCTCACCACTCCTTACCTTACCCACACGGACATTACCTGGCATTGCACGCACTGGCAGCTCCTGTTCTCCCTCATTGTTGGCAGGGCTGGTATTTCCTGCCAACTCAAGAGTGTGCTGTCCTGCTGTGCTCCCTGGGTTTTCTTGGCTGGGTGTTTCCTTGGGGATGCTGGGCGTCTGAATGTTCCTGGATGTTGCAGGAGTGGTAGCTGGGGCCGTGGATCATACTGATGCCGCAGACTGACACACACTGGAGGTGCCAGTTTGGTTCTCATCAGCCGAGGATGCGTGAGAGTCATCCCCACTGGAGGCCTCAGTGTCCGCCGTTGTGCAGAAGCTGTTGGTGGTCTCTGACTCTGAATCCTCTTCAACTGGTGACCTCCGTTCAGGAGTGCCTGTGAGTAAAAGAGAGACACAATGTTATTGGTGTTATTTCAGATGTTAGGGTGTCATATACAGACAAATTTCACAAATTTGTTGATGATGTGGCGTATCCTTATTGTTTCTACTCATCAATGGTCACAGACAATTTGATATTTGTTAATGTCAACTTGTGAGTAGAAAAAGATGTGCTTAACTGAGCATGTACAGCAATGTGCATCAATGTGCATGTATTTGCTATCCTTGAATGTTGGTAGAAATTGATTGTTAAGTGTCACACTGTGCATGACCTATGTGTGTTGTTATTTCACACATGATGTTTTTTGACTATGAAATATATACTGTAACAATTCTGATGTTTATCAGTAATTGGGCATCTGTGATAGCCTTTGTGAATGTTTGTGGCTGTAACATTGCGGAGGTGACATGTTTTCTCACTCTCCTGAGTATGTGTCCGAATTTAATGATTTGACTTGGATGAATGTGTTAATGTGAACAATCAATGACATCACATCTGGAACCTCAAATGCTATAGCAACAAGTTTCTTCTGACACATGCATTGTTACATGGCAGTCCATTGAAACACAGATCATTAACTTGACATTCTGTAGGTGAGTCGCTAAAATGAGTATTGGTGATATGTGTTATTTGTATGATCTGACAGTCCCTAATGTTGCACTCACAAGACTTGTAATGGTAAATTGTATCAGTTTGTAATCCTGCGCAGCACCTACAGCAAATTTGTCTGCTGTTTTGCATTGTGAGGTACTGCAATGTCACAATATGCTTGTTGTTTTGCCTGTGTTATTTTAGCATTCTTTGTAAAGGTGTGCAATTTGAGAAGACATATTGGTGTAGATGTTTTTCATCACTTTGCACACATGTAAATATCTTTCAGTTGTACAATTTCTCGCTGCATACTTTTGAACATGATCAGTTCATGTACAATCTAATTGTTTTGCATGGACAGAGGAGTCTCCCAAGAATGATCAGTTGCCTGTTCATGGTCAGAGCTGTGTGCTATTGTGTGTTAATATCTTGAGTTTGTCTGCGTTGACTTCTACACCAATTCCCAATGGCAAACAGACCAGCTTACTCATCCTTGTCAGAGGATCAATGACAATGTGGGTAGTATTTTTCAAGGATGCTGACACCACTGACTGATGTTGGAGTATAATGCAAAACACCAAAAATACATTCTGCACATGACACAATGGAAGAGTGTCAGCCATCTTGCTTTGCACCTCACATCTACTGTGCAATGGGCATTGTCCCTGATGTGTGTTTATCTGTGTGTGTTTTGTGTTATGAGTTTTGTCTGCTAATTAGACTGTGTCCTGTCCTGCACAAATATTTGATGCATACACAGTGAGGGCACATGTGACTGCTCTTTACCTGTCAGAGTGTGGATCATGCAGTTAAAGGTATGGTCTGTCGTTGTGTGAGTAGGCCAAGACTGTCCGTCAATTTCCTGAGCTTCATATATGATGCACCAGTGTGGGCAACTTGACAGGGCATTTGCATTCACTGTCAAGGACAGCATAGTGCGATTGCGTTATCCTAATCGTGGAAAACGTCCCCAAATACACACAGGATTTGAATTTCAATAAAGTTCGTTGACACTGGTTGTAAGTGTTTCTTCTTTGCTTTTATTCAAATGTTTCAATTTTCTTAGGTTCGTAATCATTCATTTGTTCAGGCACAAATGTCATTTTATCAATAATATCATAACCTTGCCCAATGCATTTCGGGCTGAGCCCTTCATCAGGGGATGTTATTTCTGGCAAAAGAAAGAACATACATAACAATAAAACAAGTTACTGGTCAAGATTACAGTATCCATTTAGACTGAGAAAACCTTATTGCCCAACGTGTTGTTAGGTGGATCGAAGCTGGTAATGACCATTGGGTGGTGGATTCATAAAGAGAATGAAAAGTGTGCAAACAGCGTGACGAATGTATAAGGAAAAATGAAGATGTGCCTTCTCAAATAGTGTAGTTCGAAGATGAGAGAATAAGATAAATGAATAAAAAAAATAATGAAAAAATAGGCCGAGGTGTTAAAATCCGAGTGGTCCTGCAATGCGTAAGGAGCGAGTTTAAATGTGCCGATAATCACCCAGTTTCATAACGGTAGCATATTGTTGACTTATGTGCTTAGTCAATATAACAGGCTGAGATTTAAATCCTGATAAATAACTTGTAGCCTGAAAGTTAATAAACACCTCTGTAAACATGGTAAAAAATGCGCGCAAAGCAGGTTTCATAATTGGCATACTAAGTAAAAGAAAAGCAGAAACTCACAGGTGTCTGTAGCGTGTATTCACGTAGTGTACATGATGAGGTCGATCAGGTTTGTGGGCTGCAATAAGCGGTGAGAAGTGTAAATATAACAAAGTTTTACTTCTCTGATAAACAAAAAACTGTTCACAAGCGGCTACATTAGAGGGTTTCTTACCCTGTATGCACAAAAGCTGTCCCCGCGGGTGCTCCGGTTTGAAATCCAAACACGGAAGTTCATTCTCTTTTACGTATGCGGAACCTTGTCATGTGATCGTGACGCGATAATGAAAAAATACTACAGATGTCAGTATGAGAGAAGGAAAAAAGACTCCCCGTGAGTTGAACAAACGGTGCAGTGTGGGTTATTGCGATCGTGAAACGTGTAGAAAATGTATGGTGTGTTGAAAATATAAAGTGTATAAAAGAATAATGAGTGGAAATGATTAAAAAAACAACAGCTGTAACAGTCGAAGATATATCCAGGAACTTTTGAGAACAATTCAAAAGGTGCTATAATGGTGATTATAAACATTCATAGTCATGTCTATACAAAATTCTGATGTTATGAATTGATTACAAAAAACAATTCAGGTCCACACGATCATTAAGTCCCTTTGGGTACACTGTATTCAAAAAATGAATCCAAAAAATTTCCCTGCGTAATAAGTGTTGGGTGTTGTCTCTTCCTGGTAATCTTTGCGTTTGCTCCAACTTCAACACTAAGAATCACAATTGGCTTGGGTTGTGGTTGTGAATATTGCAGTGTGTGGCCAGTGGTGATTTTGAACTTCCGGTATGAATGTTGCTTTTGTGCTCTATAAGCCTTGTTTTTATTTTTCTTTCTGTTTTGCCCACGTAGGCCAGGCCACATGTGCATTTGATCATGTAGATTAGGTTACTACCGTCACACGTCGCTGTCACTCTTAGTTTAATTGTTTTTCCTTTATTGGGGTGTGAAAACTCTTTTCCCCGTATGATAGCGATGCAGTTACTACAATTATGGCAGGGTAAGGTACCCTTGTATGTGGGATTGGTTTGATCATCCTTTTGATTTATTAGTTCCTTAATGTTTCTGGTGCGTTGATAGGCGAACCTGGGTGGGTTGCAGAAAACTCCATTGAAATCGTCTTCTGTGGTTAGTAAAGGCCAATGTTTCAGGATTACTCTTTTGATGTTTTGACTTTTGGTGGAATATTTAGAAATGAAAACCATTCTCTTGTCTTCTTTTGACTTCACTTGGGATTTTAACAAGGAAGCGAGTGTGAGTTTCTGTACTTTGGATGCCGCCTCTTCAAGAATCGCCGTGGGGTAGCCTCGCTCTCTGAATTTTGTGAGGGTATTTTGTTTGCTTTCATTGAAGGATGCATCTGTGGATGATATTCTTTTCAATCTCAACAATTGAGAATATGGTAAATGTTTTTTGAGTGAATACTGATGAAAACTGTTGAAATGTAGAAGGTTGTTCCTGTCGGTGATTTTGGTGTACACTGTGGTTTCTAGTTTATCGTTGTTTTTTGATATCATAACATCCAAAAACGTAATTTGTTCCTGGTGTATTGTGTGAGTGAAACCAATTCTGTCGTTTATCTAGTTCAATCTGGTGATAGCTTGTAGTAAGGCCTGTTCGGATCCCTTCCATAGGATGAATATATCGTTGATATATCTTTTGGACAAAATGAGGTTGTCAGACCAATCTTGTTGGCTCAAGATATTGTCCAATTCGAAACGGTACATAGGTTAACATAGGTGTGCGCTTGTTCTTCATTAAAAGACATTAAGGACAGCATAGTGACAGGTGCATTGTTGTGGCGTTGGGTGGTGTGTGTGTGTATGTGTGTGACTAGTGTGTGCTGGTGGCTGTAGGCATTGCTTCCACTCCTCCTTCCACCCAGAACTAATGTGACAGCATGTTCCAGGGTTACATAACAGTGTGTACAAAGTTCAATTCAAGATGTGTGACATTGGACCCTGCAGTCATACTGGACATGTCTGCCAACCCGGCCTTATGTTCCCTACACCGGATGCCAGTGTTAGACATCTTATCAGGGAATTTACATTCACTGTCAGGGACAGCATAATGACAAGTGTGTTGTTGTGGTGTTGGGGGTGTGTGTGTGTGACTAGTGTGTGCTGGTGGCAGTAGTCATTGCTTTCACTCCTCCTCCCACCCAGGATAAATGGGCCAGCATGTGCCATGGTTCCATGTCAGTGAGTAGAAAGTTAAATTGGGGATGTATGTGGCTGTGTATCTGAGTTATGTTTATCATAGTTCCACATGTACTCACCAGGTTCTGGTAGTCCAGCTATTCCAGTTATGGCCTCCTGTGGGATGAGGTCATGCACCTTTGCCTCCCAGGTTTTTAAACGCACTGGTTTATGACGTTCACCGTCAATCTTGTTGCTCAGGGCATGTTCTCAGCCAATGAGCCTCTTGAACCTCCTGTTGACTTCATAATACTGGTTCCTGATATCCTCCCTTGTGAGCAATGTAGGTTAATGGGCATTCACTTTGTTGACAATCCTCTTCCAGATCCTGGTTCTTTGGGCGTGGGAGGTCTGTTGGGCCAAGCTGCCAAATACCTTGCTCAACACAAATGATTTCCTCTATCATCACTTCCAACTCAGCAGTTAGGAATGCTGGATTCTTCCTTGGGGACACGGTGATGGGTGGCATTGAAGATGTATGTGTGTGTGAAGGTGTGTGAGTGTGAGTGGAGGAGTGGTTCAATGGTGCTATTTGTGTGGGGATTGTGTTGTGGATGAGTTGTGTGTGTTTGTGGTGGATAAATGAATTGTCTGTGGTGTGGTGTGGTGTGGTGTGGTGTGGACTGCGTGCATGTGTGTCTAGATAGAAAGTGATGTTGGTGTTCATTTGCTCACTTTATATAGGTTGAGTTGTGGGTTTTCATAGTATTTAAATTTGTAGATTAATTGTGATGAACATGCATTTTTGGGTAGTCTTTTTTCTGTTTCTATTTTTTTGTTTCTTTAACTTATGTAAGTTGTTTTGGCGTGACATGTGGCTTGTTTTTTAGTGATTTGTTTGGTCCAAGTCTGTTCTATTCATTCTATGCTATGTAGCATCGTTCGTGTCGGAGTCTGTAACGTCGTGGATGTGCCTGTCTACATGGTGTCCTTTGCGTACGACTCGGTTGCGTCATGTAGGTGCTTGGCTACATGGAGTCGTTTGCATCTGAGTCTGTGGCATCGTGGCTGCGCTTGGGTGTGTGTCATCGTTTGTGTACGTGTCTATTATGTTGTGTTGATGGCATACTATGTGGCATCATTCACGTCCGAGTCTGTGGCGTTGTGGCTGTGCTTGGGTGAATGGCATCATTCGCATCTGAGTCTGTAGCATCATGTATGTGCTTGATTACATGGAGTCATTTGTGTCCAAGTCTGTGGCGTCGTGGCTGTGCTTGGGTGTATGGGATCGTTTGCGTCCTAGTCTGTCGCGTTGTGTATGTGCTTGGCTACATGGAGGCCTTTGCGTCTGAGTCTGTGGCGTCGTGGATGTGCTTGGGTGTATGGCATTGTTCACATCCGAGTCTGTTGCGTCGTGTACGTGCTTGTCTACATGGAGGCGTTCACGTCTGAGTCTGTGGTGTCATGGCTGTGCTTGGGTGTGTGGCATCATTCGTGTCCGAGTATGTCGCGTCGTGTATGTGCTTTGATACATGGAGTTGTTCGCTTCCGAGCCTGTGGCGTCGTGGCTGCGCTTGGGTGTGTGGCATCGTTCATGTCCGAGTCTGTCGCGTTGTGTATGTGCTTGGCTACATGGAGTCGTTTGAGTCCGAGTCTGTGGCGCCATGGCTGTGCTTGGGCGTGTGGCATCGGTGGCGTCCGTGTCAATTATGTTGTGCTGATGGAATACTATGTGGCATCGTTCACGTCTGACTCTGTCGCGTAGTGGATGTGTTTGGGTAAACTGAGTCGTAAGTGTCTGTGGCGTCGTGTTAAGGCTTAGCTATATCCGATCCTGCGAGTCTATCTCGTCAGGCTCCTTTCCTACCGACTCGTCCATTAATCTTTATTTCCGACCGAATCCTTTGGTTAATTTTAACTTCGCGTTGTACATGTTCATTCGGACGGTGTGTGCATGATTCCGTCAGAAGTAATAATGGGTGCGTGTTGGGTAAAACAATTTCCTGCCGGAATCGGCCATTAGTGTAGAATATGAAACTAACACCAGCTTTGCATATGAAATAAAAACACTAATTGCACTAGCATACATCGCAATAACAGAAGTTGCTGCACACTACAATGTATTCAGTGAAAGCCCATATTAAAAAAACAATGAACAACAACGAAGGGCCTGATTATGATGGTCCGACAGAGGCAATTTTTATGATTGCCTTTCGGACCGCCCTGCATCCTCAGAATGGTGTCATGCCTAGCAGGCACTGCTGGCCAGATTAAGATGATGGATCCCCACCAGCCTTTTCATGGTGGTTTCCTTGCCATGAAAAGGCTGGTGGGGATTGACTTGGGGGCCCATGTGCAGGGTCAGTGCGTCCCCTACATTTCCCCACACCATGTGACAGGCCCCGCGAGGTGCCTGCCATGTAGTGCAGGGAAAAGCAGATCTTGCCTGTTTAGCATTCCATGGTGGAATGTGTACAACAGTACCCTAAACAAGAATGCAAAAATGAATAATGCAGTGGAAGGATGGAATAATGCTCGACTCTGGGGAGTCCCCAGCAGGCACATTCAGGATCATGGCGAGAGGTGCACCTTGATGTAAATTTGACTACAGGGGTCTCTCTTCCACTCTCTTCCAATGGGGCGTGTAGGAAACCACCATAGGGTTTTGAAAATATTCCGTTGGTAGACTGACACAGGTCAGCCTACCTAGAGGTAACTTCATACTGAATAAATTTGGTAAGATAGGAGCCCAGATAAATTTGTGTCACCTGATGAATGCAGCGGATCCGGGGGACCATATAGGCAAAAACATATTGACAAATTTAGCCACTACGTGATGGGGTAATAATTCCCCTCTATTCACTGTTTCAGGTTTTTTATTACCATATAATTGCCTTTCTGCATAAATGTTAATTTGGCAATTATACTGGCTTTTACAACTTTAGTCACATTTCAAGGGCAACCACTTAGCTTTAGAAGTGCCTCCCTATCTCCAGGTGAAGGCACACTCTCTATCAAACCTAGTTTTTAGAGAGCAAGGACTACTGATGATGAAGCATTACACTTGTTGGTGTGTGAGGACAGTTCTTAATCTTTTGTGAGATGCTAGCGTCCACAAAGTAGTTTTTGCCACATTTAGTTTTGTTTACTTTTTAATCAGGAGCAGCTTCTTTTTGTGTATTCAAAATGCATTCTAAGCCACAATGGGAAGAACCCAACCTACCCTACATAAATTACTAGAATCGATCCAAAAATGAACAAAGTTACCAACAAATATGGGCCACATTATGATCTCGTTTGGAAAGCCTTCTGATGGGTACCGGTACATGCAAATCTGATTTGACGCCTTTGTTTCTGAGTGAGTTGTCACCTGCTCCGAATGACCAAGTATGTTGCAAAGATCCCGTCTGCGTCGACCGAAATGTTATGAGTATGCATCTGTACACTGGCTCCCATAGATTTCAGTGGGAGCCCTAACGAACCAAGTCTGTCAGCTTACAATCTGCAACATGCTCATTCGGTCATACTTGTACAACGCAATTCGCTTGGAAAGCCCTAAGACTAGAGCAATATGTAACACAACTATGTCCCAAACTAACAAAACAAACTAAAACAGTGTACGCACATTTATAACTTAAAGTAAGGCTCTTCCCAAACACTAAAGGAACAGAATACTTAGAATCCATAGCAAAATCCATACTCTAAAAACATCCACACATACATAAAAAGCACCATAGTCTAAATTAAATTTCTAACAAAACCTTCAAATTATTTTTAGGATATAAAATGTAAAATATTGTCAATTGATATATTCATAAAAATACATATTTCTCATAACCATAATATTTTATAACTTAAAACTATCTAAAAGTATAGATATAATCTGAAAGCACAACAAAATACATAACAAACCTATGTATATAGAAAACAAATGTAACCACAACAAAAACAAAAGCATACTTATTACTACTCAACACAAACAACTCTACATATAAGTAACACTCTAAACCACACCATAACATTAAATTTAATATGCACTAACCATACCTAAAATAAAACAATATACCTAGCTCACAACACAACAACCAAAAACACAATGTACAAACCCTGAACAGTACCTACCTACCCTCACCCCAGCCTTAATCTAGGGTGCCGCCATGAAAAGGCATGCAGTCTTCGCCTATGGGGGCCTGTAGCGGGACTCCATGGTTTGGGGGGTGGGGGTGCACTTGGATGCCTGTCACCTTCGAGGAAAATTGGCAGGAAGTCAAAGAAGTTAGCACCCTTAAAAATAGCAAATTATTTTGGAGCATCATAAAGTGGGATCGAGGAGGGCAACCTGAACAGCCACAAAACCCTGTCTCGCAGGAAGACTGAGTTAAGCACTTTAATCTGCATGGATGTACCAAGCCATGTGTTTTATGTATTATGTGGAAGAGGGTTTTAATAGCAAAGATGTTACGCTAGCTCTTAAGACAGTGGTGGGTGGCAGAGCGCCGGGCCAAGATGGCGTCCCTGCTGACCTGTTTTTACCCAATAAAACTACTTGGGGCAGATATATAGTCCTACTATCCAACACAGTTGCAAAAGGTGCCCCAATACCAGAGTCCTGGAAAGGGGACAAAATAATCCCCATATATAAAAAGGGAGATACATCATTCCAGGAGAACTATCGACCAATTAGCCTGATAGACTCCCTGCAAAATATTCTGGGGAGGTTGACCCTTAATAAGATCAAGGAGTGGATAGAGGAGCATAGTATATGATCCTCCCTCCAGGCAGGTATTCGAGCTTACACCAGAACATCGACCAGGTGTTTTGTTTGATTCTATTACACTGGGAGACAGTGGTTCCTGGTAAAGGCAGCTTATATGGCGCCTTTGTTGACTTAAAGTCAGCATTTGATCTTGTTCCTTGCTCCAGCCCGTGGGTGATGTGGCAGAATATGGGGTTGCCCATAGAACTCCTTACACTCATTATGAGATTGCATGAGGATAATTATGCCAAAATCCGGTGGGGTTCCCAGGGCAATGTTATTATCAAATTTCCGATAGAGAGAGGGGTGCGCCAGGGTTGTGTAATGTCACCCACACTATTTTCATTGTTTATCAGTGGTATAGTTGACTTCATGATATCTGTGAATATTAATGCCTCAATTTTAGTTGGTGAAAAAAGCCCCATTTTAATGTTTACAGACAACACATTGATCATTTAGAAGACATCGAGGGGCCTACAGTGAGGAGTTTTGCTCTGCGTACGTGGTTCCTAAGTAGCATCACCATTCTCCCCCAAAGCACACCATTTAGCCCCCCTATTATATGACCTTGGTAGGAAATCTTTGACTGATGTTGCAAAGCTACGTCCAGTGTTAGATTGGAAAAGGCTGTGGACAACACCTGAATTGGCGAATTATGCTGCAGGCCTTTTGGATGTAATAAAATCCGACACCTTCAGCAAGATTGGCTGGCCCCCTGGAATTAGAGAAGTTCCGGGTAAAATTGGTATGACAGTACTTTGGGAGGATACAACCAATGCTTGCTACCCTTCAAAAAACATTCTTAAAGAGAAATACTGGGAGACGGTCATATATAATCCTCCGAGAGCTAGTGAATCATCTTCAGTTACAGCGATCTTTCTGGAATTTAAATACACTCCTAGTTTGGAAGCATATTGGAACGCAATATCTAAACCACTCAATAGAAAATGGTATTTTCAGTGGGTTTTTTGCCCATTAGATCGTTTACATCAAGGTGGTCTAAAACAAGTGATAAAAAGTGTCCTAACTGCATGGCCCACACAGAATCTATTGCACACATGCTATCTGTTTGCCCAGCTTATGTGGACCCCCGAAGAGTATGGTTGAGGCCCATATGCAAGCTACTGGGCACTAGCTAGTAAGAGGAAGCGGAAAAAATCATGTCCACCAGTACGCTACTTCCTATTTCCTTAGCAGTAGCAAAATTCTTAGGTTGTTCATGGGCAATAAGATTGAAAGCTTTAAACCTATGAAATGCATATGCTAATTGTATCCAGCTAGTTTATTGCCCTAGTGATGTAGACATAGAGATCCTAATAAACATTTTCCGTTTTCTCTTTAGCCCTAGGTCGAATTACCCAAGTCATAATCTTTTTTAACTGTGTTTCCCTGCTCGTTAATCTAGAAGAAATATTGTTATTGTAGATACTGAGTTTATATTTTACTGGAAATTAATTCATTATTAGTATGCAATTAGGTTTACCAAACAAGGTATTTTTAATTATGTATGCTTTTGTGATGACTGTCGAATAAAGCTTGTTTGGATTGGAAATACCATGATATTTTCAACAAACAATATTTAAAACAAGATATTTATGTAAACAAACATTTTTATTTCGATATATGGTCTATGGGGTGTTAGCACCCCGTCCATTATGTCCTTGTGTTTACTAACAATAGTAGACAGGATTTTTTGCCAAAGGTTAATGCCACTTGAAATCTGGAGTTTAAAAGGAGAAATGCCTTTATTTCTTCTAACTGTTCCCACTTTGCATGTATGCTGCACTGTACAGCACATATCCAACGTGGGAAGAGTTTTCAAATCCTTCTAGTAAAGTATGTTGTACCAGAATAGTACCCTTCCAGTACAAAACCTGTGCTTGCCTCACACAATCACCTTTGATCTCTCCTTCCCATGCGATGCAGCGCAGCTACTTGGGCGATGCACTCCAGTCTCTGACAGTTTTGTACACCTGGCCTTTGTCTGGTTAACAGGTCTTGTTTAGGGTAGCATCATTTTTCCCTTTTGAGGCAGCATAGCTGGAATTCAGAAAGCTGTACTCAGCTAATGGCTTTCTGCTAAACGCCACTAGTTCATGAGAAGGTGAAAAGAGGGTAGATGTTTTTCTGTATTGGCTCCCACCTTCTGGAAGGCTTTCCCTAAAGACACGAGGAGAACATCCGGAAGACCTATTTATTTAGTAGCATGAGCTCCAAATAATGTGGCTGTTCCTTCTCAGCTTTCCTCTCTATCGCCTAGCGCAGAGCAGTAGAAATGATTTGATCAGAAAAGATATGCAAGATAACATATTCAAAAGGTTACTAACTACTTTTAGAATTGCAAGCATCTGACCAGAGAAACACAGGTTTGAAGCTTAAAAAATGAAGCAGAGGCAGAGCAAAGAGAATGTCAACAGTGCTAAAAAATGTGCGACAACAAACAGATGGCAATTCATATTTTATCGAGGGAAGGCTACTAAACACCAACAGAATAAACCGGATGTCATGTAGACACAGTATACTCTTCCTAAACTCCTGTCTCAAGAAAGCCTATCCTTCATAAAAGATCAACAGTGCAGTACAATGTACCAGGCTGTCCCAGATATACAGCCACATTGCATTGCATTTGAATGGAAAGTGAAACTGCTTTAGAATAAACACCCACCATGATTTATGTTTCTGAAAGTGTTCGCTGATCCTTTCGAAATGAGCTCCTTGTAGGGCTTGAGCAGATTCTGCATTCAAATGTAATTTAAATTCACCAGGAGAGCCCAGGAATATCAATGTTTTAGGGAAGAGAGATGTATAGCTTACGTAAGCAGAAGTGTCTGAAGCAGGGCAGAAGGTGCGAGATGAGAAATACTTTCACTTAGGCAAACCTTTATGATTATCATAAAATGTCACTCCGTTTGTTGCAGTAAGTCGATGGAACGAAGACAAAAATCACAAAAACTGCTAAAATAATTTGAACAAATCAATAAGTACATCAATTATTTACAGGCTAATGGATACAATCTGTATACGTCCAGACTATCCATTGCAGGTTAACTAAATCAGTGTGGATTAATAAGAAGGGAAAGTCACCAGCTACTGCTTCATGAAAATATATATGTAAATGTGTATGTGTATGTATATATATATAAATTCACTGAAAAAACCATAGGTTATAGACCATATATAGTTAGGGATTAGCATTTACAAAACCTTAATTTACTCGCACAAAACCATTGAAATTCGCATATATAGTTAGTTGCACTAACTATATATCGCGCACCCGCAATCCACTGCTGATGATGTCACATATTACATCATTCATGACATGGTCAGTGACATCACTGATGACATCACTGATGACATCTCAAATGACATCACTGATGACATCACTGATGACATCATCCAGTGACTGTATGTTTCTGTAAAGTTAAAT
Organism: Lissotriton vulgaris; assembly: GCF_964263255.1. Taxonomy (NCBI): domain Eukaryota; kingdom Metazoa; phylum Chordata; class Amphibia; order Caudata; family Salamandridae; genus Lissotriton; species Lissotriton vulgaris. The sequence goes on along the minus strand of NC_141685.1, from coordinate 1,219,798,999 downwards.
TATGTCTTACATATTGAAGAATGAGTGGATGTATAAGTGTCTGGATGAAGGATTTAGTAGGTGCATGACTGACTGTATGAGAGAATGATTAAATGTGTCTCACTGAGTGTATGGGTTAGTGACTAAACTGTCTTAATTTGTGCATCATTATGTATGTTGTTCTGTAAACTGCTGCATGTTTAAATCAGTAGCTATATGAGTAACTATATGGGTTATTGAATGGTTGCCCAAGTATTTGTATGGGAGACTGAGTATGTGTGTGGGTGGCTGGGAGGTGTATGACTCTGTGCATAGATGTGTGAGCAGTTGATTCACTAGATGTATGGGTTCAAAAGTGCAGGTGGAAACAGCTGTATGGACAGTTGACTGTGTGCATGAGTGTATTGGTGAGTGAATGGATATCTCAGTGCTACATGTCAAAGTAAGTACATATGTAAAACACAGTCCATGTGAGAGTTGACATATATAAATAACTGTGCATAAGAGCCAGTGAATGTGTGAGTGGCTGTATGGATCATTGTGAACTTGTATCAGGGATTGTATAAGAGAGTTAATATGTGTTAGTATATGTTTGAATAAGTAAGGTGTGTATAACTGTATAGTTGAGGAAATGGAGGTGTGATTGATTCTTTGCATGACTAACTAGGTATGTGAGTAACTCCATGGATAAGTGACAGTCTGTGAGTGTCTGTTTACACTGATTGTATCTAAGGTTATATTATAGTCGGAAGAGGTTCATCGTATTATCACATGAATGATATCATCAGTGATGTGATCAGTAATGTCAAATGAGATGTCATCAGTGATGTCATCAGCGATGTCATTTGAGATGTCATTAGTGATGTCATCAGTGATGTCATTTGAGATGTCATCAGTGATGTCATCAGTGATGTCATTTGAGATGTCATCAGTGATGTCATCAGTGATGTCACTGACTATGTCATGAATGATGTAATATGTGACATCATCAGCAGTGGATTGCGGGTGCGCGATATATAGTTAGTGCAACTAATTATATATGCGAATTTCAATGGTTTTGTGCGAGTAAATTAAGGTTTTGTAAATGCTAATCCCTAACTATATATGGTCTATAACCTATGGTTTTTTCAGTGAATTTCAATGTTTTTTTAATAGCAAATATCAAAAGCTGTAAAATGTCAAGTACGTGGTAGGTAAAAACATTTTCGTATTTATGCACGCTGATGTCCTTTGAACGCTGCCCCCCCCTCCTCTTTTCTTTTAGGAGTATTCTCTCTTTGCAGATAGTGAAGGGTAGGTAACACGGGCCTTTGCCCCCGTTGTAATCCATCGTGCCTGCTTCCCTCTCCATTTGATTGATTGTTATCCTAGCATTTATTGTTTTGGAATTGGTTCTCTTTTGTTCATTCTCTATTTACAAACAAGCACAGAGTCGCAATACTCTGTTTTGTCTTTGCAGATAGTGAAAAATCGTTAAAAACAAAAGGAATGAAGCAAAATCAGTAGGCCACTAATGGGATCTCTTTTTGACCTCGCTAAAAAAGAAACATTATGAACAAACCCTCATGACAAATACGAAACTAGTGAGAGGAACTGAGCTCAACACAATGATGGCTGCAAGACAGCTCGGCTCCGCCGCCCACCCCACCCATAATAACGACAAACCCTATGCAAATATTATAAATATATACAACACACCAGCAAAGGAACAGGGTAAAACATTTTATTAAATAACTATTTACATGGCAGCCTGCTCAACATCGATCCAAACAAGCCTTTGTATTTTGGGCTAAAAAAAAACAATCAATAGTAAGATTTTCATAGGTGAGTGTAGGTTCATGGTTTTCCATCCACAGACTAAAAGCCTGGAGTGGGAGTGAAAGAACAATAACTAGGTAAGAAGGAAGGCAGAGGTTGTGGGAAGGACTCTGGATATGGTATGTTGCTTGGTCCCTGAGATGCTTCGATGTCACTGCCTTGCACAAATGGCATAAGTCCTGGATGTTGGGTGCCATAGTTGAGGGTTCGGAGCAGCGCTTGTAACACTCTCTGAAGCTTATTTGCACCTTCTGCAGCTTCACTATTCTCAAAGTAAGTGGGGGCTGTTTGTGGACCTGACTGCTTTGGAAAACAATGTGATGCGGTGCCTCCCTGAACAGCTTGACGGAGGCCCCCGAGATAATTGCGCCTGCTCCACACCTTGTCCCACAATCCGTTTGACCTGAAGACACGTCCTGCGGTGCCCTTGTCCGACCATCACATATACCTGCGCCAGGAGACGGCGTGGGGTGCAGTAGAAGGGAGAGGCGGCGCGAACGAGCCTCCCCCACCTCCCCAGGTGGAGGTTTCTCAGCTACACCCCAGCGCTTCACTCGACCAGCTGACTTGCGCCTGCTCTTGCTATTACAACGTCTCACCCGCCATCCAACGGAATTGCACCCAATCTTGCGGTACAGCAACAGGCGGCTGGTACGGAGCTCACGAAATGGCGGTCGACTCCACAGACTTGGGCCTGGCCTGCAAAGATGGCTCTGGGCAACCGTGGAACTCGGACGCTTGACTGCTAGGGCATGGGCCCCATTCCCAAAAGAGTCCCCTCAGCCTTGAAGATTCTACAACAGCCACCGGGACCCCCTACTCCCGCAAACTTCTGGTGGGGAGCGACTGCCATGATTGCTTGCAGAATGGCCACAACGTAGCCACGAGATGGTGGTGCTCTCATGCTGACGCCAGCTTCAGTCTGAAACATCCAGAAACACTGTAGACTATCAATTCGATGACTTCCGGTGGAGCCTCAACGTGACCCGGTAGGGAAGAACTTGCCCTCCCCTCTTTTGACTGATGATTCTTGTTGCCTGTCCCCTCTGTTGTCATGTAACGGAACCTTTTTGGATTGCCGAGTGAGAAAAAAAAAGGTGGGTCTTTCATCGTTTGGGAAAAAAAAATGTTTTAATCCAATGAAAAGTGTTATTTTTAGGTCATATGATCAAGCATTTCATCATTAGGAAACCACAAGTAAAATGAACCAATGAAAAGTTTTATAAAGAAGTCACATGACCTGTTATGCGGCTTTGGGCTATAAAAAGCCTACAAAATCCGTTGGCCTGTGAGGCGGCGTCAGTAGCGGACCGATGTGCGAATAGGCCGAAGGCAGCACAACGCGCCGAGATCCGGATGGCACCGAGGTGGTGTCCAGCAAGTTGCCGCACTGGTGTGGCCATCCTACAATGCTGCGCCGAAAGACGGCGTGGGGTGCCTGGGGGGGGGGGGGAGGTGGCGCAAACTGGCCCCTCTCGCCTCCCCAGGTGGAGGCACCTGATGTGCAGTGCGGCGCCCCTTACCGTTTCACTTGCCGTCCAGCAGATTTGCGCCCGCACTTGCTGCTACAGTAGGCCGAAGGCAGCACAACGCGCCGAGATCCTTATGGGTCTGGTCAAGGCATCTATAATGGCTGCCGTGCACGACAAATGTGTGGCATTGGAAAAAAAGCAAGAAGGCGCAGACAATGTTTATCAATACAGATTAATTTATAACAATTATTTTTAACAATATATTTACTCGCAGTGTCAAAATGGCGGTCAACACTTTATGATTTCCTTCGAATCGAACGTTAACAGACGTCACGCAGCAAAAAAAAAAAAAAACGCTCACGCGCAGCCGCTGGAAGACAAGTATCAACATATATGAGCATCCTCATCCACCCTCAGAAAACATAGGGGGTCAGGATACTTCTCCCGTACCCCCTTATACCCACTTCACACATTTTTTTTCCTCCATCTTGTAATTTAATTAAAACAAAACACAAAATGGCGAATTCCCGTTTCGCTACCCGGTTCGCGAACCGGGAAGCGCTTCTACCGCAAAAAATTTGATTTTTCGTGGTAGAAGCGCTTCTCGGTTCGCGAACCGGGTCGCAAACTGGTAGCGAAACGTGAATTCGCCATTTTGTGTTTCGATTTATTTAAATTACTAGGTATAAGGAGGTACGGGAGACGTATCCTGACCCCTTATGTTTTTTGAGGGTGGCTGAGGAGGCTCATATATGTTGATACATGTCTTCCAGCGGCTGTGCGTGAGCGTTTTTTTTTTTTTTGCTGCGTGACGTCTGTTAACGTTCGATTCGATGGAAATCAGGAACTGTTGACCGCCATTTTGTCACTGCGAGTAAATATTTTCTTAAAAATAATTGTTATAAATTAATCCTTATTGATAAACATTGTCTGCGCCATCTTGCCTTTTTTGCAATGCCACACTTTTGTTGAGCACGGCAGCCATTTTAGATGCCTTGACCAGACCCACTCTCTGCACGCCGCCGATCCCCAGCATGGCTCCCCACCCTCGCAAGCATCTCCCCCACGCACTGGTCACCCCCGCTCTCTCTCTCATGCATGGGCCAGAAACCTCCTCCCATCTGCGCTGTTCGTGAGCGTTTTTTTTTTTTTGCTGCGTGACGTCTGTTAACATTTGATTTGATGGAAATCAGGAACTGTTTACCGCCATTTTGTCACTGCAATTAAATATTTTGTTAAAAATAATTGTTATAAATTAATCCTTATTGATAAACATTGTCTGCTCCATCTTGCCTTTTTTGCAATGCCACACTTTTGTTGAGCACGGCAGCCATTTTAGATGCCTTGACCAGACCCACTCTCTGCACGCCGCCGATCCTCAGCATGGCTCCCCACCCTCGCAAGCATCTCCCCCACGCACTGGTCACCCCCGCTCTCTCTCTCATGCATGGGCCAGAAACCTCCTCCCATCTGCGCTGTTCTTCTCTGAGAATCACACCCTGTGCCCGCCCGACACCTCCCTTTCACCCTATTCACTACCGCACCCTCTGACACTCCTCTTCCTCTGTGTCCGATTGTCCAGGCCGGTCCCAGGCTATCACCTAGCCCTGCAGATGTAGTTTATGGCCCCAGCTGTAGAGAATCACCCCTCTTCAAAGGAGTTACAGTAGATCAAGGCCCTCACCCGATGAGATCCGTCACACCACACGCGTTCCTACTATCTGATAACCATCCTGTATTGTGCTTGGGGAGGGGATTCTCACTGTGAGGGTGTGTGGGTCCGAGCCTGAAGCGGAAGATTCCAGGGATGCCTCTTTGTACATCAAAGTTTTTACAATTATGTGTCACATTAAAAATATATAGCACTCCAACAAAGTAGTAGGATTATAACATTTTAATAACTTATAAATATATACAACGCAACAAAAACAGTAAATACATTTAAACATTTTTTTAAAAAAGAAGCAACAATGGTCAGTAGCTGTGTTTTGTGCGAATAGTCCCAAGGCAGCACAACGTGCTGAGTTCTGGACGGCACCCAGGTGATGTTACCTGGGTGCAGCACTGGTTTTTGGTATCCTACAATGCAGCTCTGAAAAACGGCGTGGGGCGTCCCGGGTGGTGCGGGGGGAGGCCTCGTCAGTAGCGGTCTGTTGTGCGAATAGTCCCAAGGCAGCAGAACGCGCTGAGATGTGGATGGCACCCAGGTGATGTCCAGTAAGTTGCCGCACTGGTTTTGGCATTCTACAATGCTGCTCCGAAAAATGGCGTGGGGCGCCCCGGGGGAGGGGGGGAGGCGGCGTGAACGGGCCTCCCCACGTGGAGGCTCATCTGCTGTACTGGGGCGCCCCTTTACCGTTTCAGTTGCCATTCCGCCCGCTTTTGCTACACTGTGCCTCATCCTCCATTCAGCTGTTTATCGCCCGCTCTTGCGGCTACAGCGTCTCGCTCACCATGTAGTTGAGTTGTGCCCACTCTTGCAGTGCAGCGATAGGCGGCTGCCACAGGACTCTTAAAATGGCGGACGGCTCTTCGGATTTGGGCCTGGTCCACTAAAATGGCCCTGGGACACCTTGGAACTCGGATGTCCCCTGAGCCTTGAAGATTTTACAAAAGTCTTGGGGGCCCCCGACTCCTGCAGGCTTTGGGTGGGGAGCGGCTGCCATGATTGCTCGCGGAATGACCACGACGGAGCCACGAGATGGTGGTGCTCTCATGCTGACGCCAGCTTCAGTCTGAAACATCCAGAAACAAGGTGGGGCTTTCATCGTTTGGGAAAAAAAAATGTTTTAATCCAATGAAAAGTGTTATTTTTAGGTCATATGATCAAGCCTTCCATCATTAGGAAACCAAAAGTAAAATGAACCAATGAAAAGTTTTATAAACAAGTCACATGACCTGTTATGCTTACGTTACGCGCTGCTATAAAAAGCGTAGAAAATCCGTTGGCACGTGAGGCGGCGTCAGAAGCGGACCGATGTGCGAATAGGCCGAAGGCAGCACAACGCGCCTAGATCCGGATGGCACCGAGGTGGTGTTCAGCAAGTTGCCGCACTGGTGTGGCCATCCTACAATGCTGCGCCGAAAGTCGGCGTGGGGCACCCCGTTGGCCTGTGAGGTCGCGTGAGTCAGTGGGGGCTGTTTGAGGATCTGACTGCATTGGAAAGCAATGTGATGCTGTGCGTCGCCCCCAAGATGGAGGCTCCTCGGCTGCAGTGGGGCGCCCCTTGGTGTTTCACTCGCTATCCAGCTGAGTTGCGTCCGCACTTGCGGCTACAGTAGGCGGAAGGCAGCACAACGCGCCGAGATCTGGATGGCACCGAGGTGGTGTCTAGCAAGTTGCCGCACTGGTGTGGCCATCCTACAATGCTGCGCCGAAAGTCGGCGTGGGGTGCCCCGTTGGCCTATGAGGTGGTGTCAGTAGCGGACCGATGTGTGAATAGGCCGGAACCAGCAAAAGGCGCCAAGATCCGGATGGCACGGAGGTGGTGTCATAGTTGAGAGTTCTGAGAAGCGCTTGTAACACTGTCTGAAGGTTATTTGCACCTGCTGCAGCTTCACTATTGCCCTGGTGTGGCCAAAGATCGCCCATGACATAGGCGGCCGGCTCCCGGGGTCCGGCGGAACTTTTTTCCTTTTCCTTTCTGCATCTTGTCCCTCAATCCGTTTGACCTGAAGACACGACCAGGTCCCTGAATGTGTGCAGGGGGACGCTATTGATTGAATCAAAATGGCGGCTTCACACAAAGCTGACTCAAGCGTTGCTGCTGATGCTATACAGACAAAAACTGGTTTTCAGTTTGTACATTCTTCAGATTTTTTTCCATTCAAGGCTGGTTCAGAGTTTGTAGAACAATGGCTTCAGATCTTGCCCTACCCTCTTTTGACTGATGGTTCTTGTTGCCTATCTCTTCTGTTGTCATTTAACTGAACCTTTTTTGACTGCCGAAAGGGGTTCTGGTCCGACCGCTGGTTGGTGGAGACATTTTGACTATATCCTGGACCTGCCTGGCCTCGCCCAAAATGGCGCCGGTATAAATGGGACTCATAACTCCTTGTTGTGTACTGGTTGCTCAACCTTGATATCACGAGATACGTATGCAGTTTTGAATCACATGGCGGGCGGGGACGAGAATTGATTGAATATTTCGACATCTTTATTGATATTAAGTTCTGATGTGTTATTGATTACTGTACTATTGAAAGTTCGAATTAACGTCACCCATGGTACTTGCCCGCAAATGTATATCTAGAAAATTTTATTGTAAGTGCCCCTGTCGTATTTTAATTACAAAATGTACGTCCACCGATTCCGCAACTGTTAGACACCTTAGTTGTTGCAACCTAATGGCCCGCTCGTTACGTTCCTCTACAGTGTAAATGTCTCCTCATCATATACGATTCCAGTTTGCTCCGTGGCCGGCCCACGTGGTTATAGGCTCGTATTTGTATACTGACATTTTCACAATAAAGGTTTTTAAAACAAAACATGGTAGTAGTATTTACATTGGTAAAGTTTTTAATTTTAGTCACTGTTTTCGAATCAGTAAAAGGCAAGTGAAATAAAGCAGTCCAATTACATGACGGATAAAAGGTATATTACGCAGGAACGCAGTAAAGATAAATGGTCAAGGGCTGTTGTGTTTTCTACTCCTGCAACATAAAGTGATCGATAAGAATCTGATATTCAGGCGTATCGGCGACTAAGACAGCAGGCCGAGCATCTTTTGCTCAACGGCTCCGTCATGGGACGAAGAAACGCCCTTTTGCTAGAAAAAGGAATATATTTTACTTGCAGGACAGTTGTAAATTTTTCAGGAAAGTACATTAGCCTGGAACATTATAACATATATGTTTAAGAAAAAATAATGTTCGAAAGCAATAAAAAGCGTAATTTTTAGGTCATATGACCAAGCCTTTCATCATTAGAATAACAAAAGTAAAATGAACCAATGAAAAGTTTTATTAACAAGTCACATGACCTGTTATGCTTACGTTACGCGCTGCGCGCCGCACCCCGGATCGCTTCCGGGAAGCTGCGCTTCGCGCACCGGAGCACTTCCGGGTGCGCTAACGCGGCGTGTCATATAACGCATTACGCGACAACGTAGGTCCAGAATATAGTCAAAATGTCTCCACCAACCAGCGGTCGGAACACAACCCCTTTCAGCCGTCTAAAAAGTTCTGTTAAATGAGAACAGAAGGGACAGGAAACAAGAACCATCAGTCAAAGAGGGGAGGGCAAGTTCTTCCCTACCGGGTCACGTTGGGGCGCTACCGGAACTGATCGAATTGGTAGTCTACAGTGTTTCTGGATGTTTCAGACTGAAGCTGGCGTCAGCATGTTGTAACTGTTATATTTGCAATTATGCACAGCATGAGAGCACCACCATCTCGTAGCTCAGTCGTGGCCATTCCACGAACAATCATGGCAGCCGCTCCCCACCAGAAGCCTGCGGGAGTCGGGGGCCCCCAAGACTTTTGTAGAATCTTCAAAGCTCAGTGGACGCTTTCGAGAATGGGGCCCAAGCCCTAGCAGACAAGCGTCCGAGTTCAAAGGTGTCTCAGGGCCATTTTAGTGGACCACGCCCAAATCTGAAGAGCCGACCGCCATTTTGAGAGTCCTGTGGCAGCCGCCTATCGCTGCATCGCAAGAGCGGGAGCAACTCAACTACATGGTGAGCGAGACGCTGTAGTCGCAAGAGCGGGCGGTAAACAGCTGAATGGCGGAAGAGGCACAGTGTAGCAAAAGCGGGCGGAATGGCAACTGAAACGGTAAAGGGGCGCCCTACTACAGCATGTCTTCAGGTCAAACGGATTGTGGGACAAGGTCCAGAATGGAAGAGTCATCAAAAGGCAAAAAGTTCCGCCGGACCCCGGGAGTCGGCCGCCTATGTCGGGGGCGATCTTAGGCCACACCAGGGCAACACGACTTGGGGAGGGGGCAGGAGCCAAGCGCCCCCTCCCAGTCCGCGCCACCACACCGTATGTTGAAAATCTGAAGCCATCGTTCTACAGACTCTCAACCAGACTTGGATGGAAAAATCTTGAAGAATGTACAAACTGAAAACCAGTTTTTGTCTGCACAGCATCAGCAGCAACGCTTGCTATCAGAGTGCATGAGTTTCATGCTCGATCGATTGAGCTAGCCGGATAAGGCAACAAAAAGTATAAAATAGTTATGTAAATAGTTATTTAATAAAATGTTTTACCCTGTTACTTTGCTGGTGTGTTGTATATATTTATAATATTTGCATAGAGTTTATCGTTATTTTGGGCGGGGTGGGTGGCGGAGCCGAGCTGTCTTGCAGCCATCATGGTGTGGAGCTCAGTTCATCTCACTAGTTTCGTATTTCTCATGAAGGCTTGTTCCGAATGTTTCTATTTTAGCGAGGTCAAAAAGAGATCCCATTAGTGGCCTACTGATTTTGCTCGATTACTTTTGTTTTTTTACACGATTTTTCACTATCTGCAAAGACTGAACAGAGTATTGCGACTTTGTGTTTGTTTGTAAATAGAGAATGAACCAAAGAGAATCAATTCTAAAACAGTAAATGCTTGGATAACAATCAATCAAATGGAGAGACAAGCAGGCACGACAGATTACAACGGGGGCAAAGGCCTGCGTTAACTACCCTTCACTATCTGCAAAGAGAGAGTACTACTAAGAGAAAAGAGGGGGGGGCAGCGTTCAAAGCACATCAGCGTGCATAAACACGAAAATGTTTTTACCTATCACGTACTTGACATTTGACAGCTTTTGATATTTGCTATTAAAAAACCATTGCAATTCACTGAAAAAACCATAGGTTTTAGCCCATATATAGTTAGGGATTAGCATTTACAAAACCATAATTTACTCGCACAAAACCATAGAAATTCGCATATATAGTTAAATGCAATAACTATATATCGCGCACCCGCAACCCACTGCTGATGATGTCACCTATTACATCATTCATGACATGGTCAGTGACATCACTGATGACATCACTGATGACATCTCAAATGACATCACTGATGACATCTCAAATGACATCACTGATAACATCACTGATAAAATCACTGATAACATCTCATTTGTCATTACTGATCACATCACTGATGATATCATTCATGTGATAATACGATCAACCTCTTCAGACTCTAATATAACCTTAGATACAATCAGTGTAAACAGACTCTCACAGACTGTCACTCATCCATGGAGTTACTCACACACCTAGTCAGTCATGCAAAGAATCAATCACACCTCAATTTCCTCAACTATACAGTTATACACACCTTACTTAATCAAACATATACTAACACATATTTACTCTCCTATACAATCCCTGATACATGTTCACAATGATCCATACAGCCACTCACACATTCACTGGCTCTTATGCACAGTTATTTATATATGTCAACTCTTACATGTACTGTGTTTTACATATGTACTTACTTTGACATGTAGCACTGAGAAATCCAATTACTCACCAATGCACTCATGCAGATAGTCAACCGCCCATACAGCTGTTTCCACATGCACTTTTGAACCCATACATCTACTAAATCAACTGCTCACACATCTATGCACAGAGTCACACACCTCCCAGCCACCCCCACACACACACTCACTCTCCCATACAAATATTTGGGCAAACAATCAATAACCCATATAGTTACTCATATAGCTACTGATCAACACATGCAGCAGTTTACAGAACTACAGTAATAATGATGCACAAATTAAGACAGTTTAGTCACTAATCCATACACTCAGTGAGACACATTTAATCATTCTCTCATACAGTCAGTCATGCACCTACTTAATCCTTCATCCAAACCCTTATACATCCACTCATTCTTCAATATGTAAGACATATTTTAACTTTACAGAAACATACAGTCACTGGATGTTGTCATTTGAGATGTCATCAGTGATGTCATCAGTGATGTCATCAGTGATGTCATTTGAGATGTCATCAGTGATGTCATCAGTGATGTCACTGACCATGTCATGAATGATGTAATATGTGACATCATCAGCAGTGGGTTGCGGGTGCGCGATATATAGTTATTGCATCTAACTATATATGCGAATTTCTATGGTTTGTGCGAGTAAATTAAGGTTTTGTAAATGCTACTCCCTAACTATATATGGGCTACAACCTATGGTTTTTTCAGTGAATAATATATATATATATATATATATATATATATATATATATATATATATATATATATTACCTACTGGCGGTCGCCAGTAGGTATATATAGTTAGGATTTTTTCCCTATGGCATTTCTGAAAATTCTATGTCTAATAACTTTAGCGTTTGTGGACGGAATCGGCTGAAATTTTCAGGAAAATGGCACATTTTGTTTCTGAGCAGCCCCTGAAAATTTGGGGGGGGTCGTCAAGGGGGGGCCGAGAAAAAAGGGGGGTCCCAAAACGCGTTTTTCCCATGTTAATTTCCATAGGGCGGTTGGACTCACTTTTAGCCCGAACGGCTGAATGGATTTTCACGAAACTTGGCAAAATTGTAGGGACTGTTAGCCCGATGTGCCTTTGCTAGGTCTCAATATATGTGCTTCAGTGGATTTTGAGAAATTACCGTTTAAATCAAGATATATATCTGTAACAGCGCTCCGGGCAGCGATCCGGTTAGCGAACTTTTCGCGTATCGGAACTTTGCGAAGCGAAGCTGATTGGCCCTTCGGTGTCTGTCAACATTCTAAACAGTCCGGAGCGGCCGCCATCTTGTCTCTCGGTAGGATCGAGAGACAAGAGGAGGCAAAAACAAAGGGGGAAATTACCATAAGGGGGCATAGTAGATCCTCGTTGCCCCCTAGGTTTTATGTGGAGGTTTTAAAAGGGCCTAGGAGGGTCCAAAAAAAAATATATATATATATTTTTTTTGCGTGGTAAGCGCCAAGTTCGCGAACCGGAAAGCATTCTGGGCAGCGTACTTTAAGGATAAAAGAATGATAGACTTTTCTAATACTGTATGTTAATTATTTGTTGTTTTTGTTCGTTTTTTTTATTTATTTATTTATTTTGATTTTAAAAAAAATTATTTATTATTTTCATAGTTCATTAAAACTTCCAGCATTATATCATCTGGTATCTCGTCGAACATGGATGTTTCTGTCTCTTGTAAGGTTTGAATAAATTGTTCGTCAAAAGATTGATCCATAAAATCTTCATCCACATTTTCTTCAGTTACAATGTCTTCGGATGTAATCTCGAAGGAAACATTAGTTTCTTCTTGCTCCCCTTCCATTTTTTTGCTGTAAATTGCATAAAAAAAAAATTATATTAGAAGACTTAGGGCACTGTTGGGTTTAAGTTCAGACATGTCGTTCTGTTTTTTTAACAGTGAAGTTAAAGTAAGTAAATTCATAATTATAGCAGAGAAGTGTAAGTCAATCAATAAATGTAACAGAGGAGGTTATCTGTATCTATAACTATAGCATGGGGTCAGTAAATAATTATCAATAAACATTTTTACAAATTAATTTAAAGTGCCACTTACAAATTATCAAATAACTTTACAGGGAGGTGAAAAGGCTCTTGAAATGTAGTTCAGGAAGTAGCAGTGAAAATGGCTGTGTTTCCTTCTCTTCCTTTATATATATTCAGGTATATAACCAATCAAATGTCAGGTAATAAAAATTGTAAATGAAAGTAAAGTTTTCATTGGTTGTCAATTCCAATATTTTAGATGTGTTTTGTGAAGTAATTTACCTCAGGGTATTTAGATAGGTCTACAGGCTAAATGGCTAAATGAAATTTCAATCAAATTTGTGAGAATGAAAGGGATTGTTATGTAGTATGAGGTAATCTATATTTGGTGAGAGTGTCTCTAGTCGTTTTTCTGCTAATTACTTTCCCACCTTTTTTTAGGACCGCTTTCTGGAAAGCGGCCCGGTTAGCGAACCTTAAGCGTCACAGGAGTCCACCATTTTGTGTTTCGGTCGCATTAAGATACAAGATGGAGGGCAAATAATGTTCAGAATGTGTAGAAGGGGGCACGGTAGACTTATCTTGACCCCCTAGGTTTTCTGAGGGTGGCTGAGGAGGTTTAAATGTGCGGAAAAAAAACATTTTTAAAAAAAATTCCGCGAGGTTAGCTTTCGGTTAGCGAACCGGGGAGCGTATTTTGTGGAAAATTAGTGAAAAAAGTTAGAAAAAAATAAAAATTGTGAGTGATTAGATGAAGGGTAGCTCTGAGAAGAGCTTTTGGGTTTATGGTACATTTAGGTACTTATAAGTAGGTACCAATGCACATTCTTAAATTCAGAATGAAAATTCTGTTGCCCTCATCTGAGAAGTGAACTCCATCTCCTCTGTAGATATCTTGCATGTAGTAACGCAAGTTATTGTTGTACAGGGAGCCCATTCCATGGTCTCTCATGAAAGCTGAAACAGATTTGTTTACATGCTTCCTCGACTTCTCAATTTGTGGACAAAATTGGTTGGACCACCTCCATTTCTGTCTTTGGCATATATTGGAATATACCATGGCAGTTTGAGGAAAAAGTGCCATTAATTGCTCAAAGGTGTCCTTTAATAGCATTTCCAGACCTACTCCTGTCAAAGTGCCCAAATCATTACCTCCACAGTGCACAATTAACAGGTCAGGTTTTGGCAAATGCATAAAGGTTTTCACCAATGGTATCAATTGGTGACATTTTAATCCTCTTTGGCCCAACCACTTAATTTCCACATCTTGTAAATTGAGGTTGTGTAAATTTCTGTTTTCGGCATACCTTTGAGCCCAGTGGATGTAACTATGTCCAACAATCCAGACGTTAAACATGGTGGGAGAAGGTTGTGCTGCAGTCAGATGAAGTGTGGTAATGAAAGGGCAGTTGAAACAGTAGGAGTTTGTAGAGAAAAAAAACTGTGGATTTCCAATGCTAATGATTCATTAGCAGTGATTGGTGTATTTCCATTTCTGAAAACAGAAAGTTAGGGTGCATGGATGTGTTCTTTGAAAGATGTAATTTGAATGGTCAAGGAAGAAACTTTTAATGAAAGATTGCACTGGATACGCAGGTGCACTGAGAGTTCAGAGTTCAATTGAAACATTGTTGTGTGAATTTGCAAACATGAGAGGTCTTCCAGGAGGTCGTTGCTATGGAAAAAAGGCAGAGAGGGCAAAGGGGGGAAGGGTTTTGATTTGAAAAAAGTGAGGGAAGAGTTATGATTGGCTAATATGAGAGATATGTGAAATGAATATCTGTATTTCTGTGCTTTCAATAGCTGCAGACTCTGGAGTGCATCCTTTTTCTTCTGCTGAAGACAATTTGGTGTATTTCTGAGACTGTTTTCAAAACTCAAAAAGTATTTGCTAAGGTGAGAAAAGATTTATTTATTTTAGATAGAGAATAGTATGAATTAAGGAGAAAATAATGAAGAAAGCAGTGTTTTTAAACTGTGGCTTTGTCTGTAGTGATATAGAAATAGATTTTGTTACTTAGAGAAATTGTAATTGCATATTCGGTGTAGCATTCTGGAATGCAGTTATACAAGTTATTGTTGTATATGAAGCCCAGTCCATGGTCTCTTATGTAAGCTGAAACAGATATGTTGTTTATAAAAATAGTTTTTGAAATCAATTACATTTCTGCATATGTACTGCTAGAGCTTCATAGGTTGTTTTGGGTCATATTTATAAGGCATTTGAGTGTCTTTGATGTTATTTTTCCTTTTTAAATGGAAAGCGTTCCTCATGGGGCCCTGAGCAGTTCTTAGCCATGTTATTTAATGGGAAGTGGATAACATGGCTCAGAGCATTTGCTGGACAATGCATGAATATCGCTGACTTTTCAACGATATTCATGCATTGCGGCCGTTTTTTTTCGTATTAGCGAGCAGTTCTTCGCCATGTTATCCAATGGGAGGTGGATAACATGGCTAAGAGCATCTGTTGGATAATGCATGAATATCGTTCACTTTTCAGCGATATTTATGCATTGCAGCCGTTTTTTTCGCATTTGCGATAAACCTTGCTAAGGAGAAAATGATGAAGAAAGATGTGTTTTTAAACTGTGGCTTTGTCTGTAGTGATATAGAAATAGATTTTGTTACTTTGAGAAATTGTAATTGCATATTCGGTGTAGCATTCTGCCATGCAGTAACACAAGTTATTGTTGTATATGAAGCCCATTCCATGGTCTCTTATGTAAGCTGAAACAGATATGTTGTTTTTAAAAACCATTTTTGAAATCAATTACATTTCTGGATATGTACTGCTAGAGCTTTGGGTCATATTTATAAGGCATTTGAGTGTAATTGATGTTATTTTTTTCCTTTTTAAATGGAAAGCATTCCTCATGGGGCAAGTGTCTTGTAAATACGTTGCCACCTGCGCTTGGCAAATTTAGATTTTGATTATGGGAGTTACATAGCCATGTTAATAATGTCCAAAAAATGGTGCTAGGGCATTCCAGAAAACGCTTTCATGTGTCTCAAGGATATTTTCAGTCATTTCCTCTTGAATGCAGGTATACAATTGATTTATATGTTGTGTTTAAAAACGATTCTTTTCTATAATGTTATTTTTTCCTTTTTAAATGGAAAGCGTTCCTCATGGGACCATGAGCAGTTCTTAGCCATGTTATCCAATGGGAGGTGGATAACATGGCTAAAAGCATATGCTGGATAATGCATGAATATCGCTGACTTTTCAGCAATATTGATGCATTGCGGCCGCTTCTTATCGCATTTGCGAGCAGTTCTTAGCCATGTTATCTAATGAGAGGTGGATAACATGGCTAAGAGCATTTGCTGGATAATGCATGAATATTGCTGACTTTTCAGCGATATTCATGCATTGCGGCCGTTTTTTATCGCATTTGCGATAAACCTTGCTAATAGCAAGGTTTATCTGCGATAAAAATCGCCAATGTGCGGCGATAATTTTTGTCTCTAAAGAAGTTATCGCTAGTGGTTGGTAATATACCCCCGCGTTTTTGGTTGCAGGAATCGGGAGGCGGGAGAGTAGCACTGAAATCAGTAGTCTCACGCCTGAATCGGGAGGGTTGGTATGTGTGGATTCTCTACAGCTGGGGCTAGGTGATAGCCTGGGACCGGCCTGGCATCTAAAATGGCTACCGTGCACGACAAAATTGTGGCATTGTAAAAAAGACAAGATGGCGCAGACAATGTTTATCAATAAGGATTAATTTATAACGAAATATTTTATCGCACTGACAAATTGGTTGTCAACACTTCCTGATTTCCTTCGAATCGAACGTTAACAGACGTGACGCAGCAAAGAAAAAAAAAAGCTCACGCAGAGCCGCTGGAACACATGTATCAACATATATGAGCCTTCTCAGCCACCCTCAGAAAATATAAGGGATTAGGATACGTCTCCCGCACCCCCTTATACTTAGTAATTTAATTAAAACGAAGCACAAAATGGTCTCCCGCACCCCCTTATATCTATTCCCGTTTTGCCAGCAGTTTGCGGCCCAGTTTGGTGTTCGGAAAGCGCTTCTACCGTGAAAAATATATTTTTTTTATTTTCCCCACGGGACCCTTTAAAAACCCCAATAACATTCCTAGGGGGTCAAGAGGGGTATACCTTGCCCCCTTTCATTAAATTCCCCCTTCGTTTTTCACCTCTTCTTCTCTCTCGATCCTACCGAGAGATAAGATGGCGGCCGCTCCGGTCTGTTTAGAATGTTGACAGACACCGGAGAGCCAATCAGCTTTCTGCGCGCAAAGTTCCGTTTCGCAGGTGGGAGCGTATTTATAAGAAACTTGCACCATGAAGAACGCTTTCCATTTAAAAAGGAAAAATAACATTATAGACACTCATATGCCTTATAAATATGACCCAAAGCAACCTATAAAGCTCTAGCAGTACATATCCAGAAATGTAATTGATTTCAAAAAATCGTTTATAAACACGGCACATAAATCAATTGTATACCTGCATTCAAGAGGAAATGACTGAAAATGTCCTTGTGATGCAGTGCTGGTGCAAAAGATTTTCTATGTTAAATAATAAGTAGGACGTTAAGTTTTTGATGACTGTTATTCATTTACTGTTTGGTAATAGTGCTTAATAACATTTTTTATTATATTTTTCCACAGATTCAACTGCAGATCTTTTTTAAATTTGAAAAATGCCTACGAAAAATAGAATTAGAAAGGCTAGAAAACGTCAAAGACAGCAGGATGATGTTTTATTGCAGCAGTCCTCTTCCCCAAATACTTATCAAAACACCAAGAAAGCTCCGGGTAAGAGCACAAAATCATTCTTAAAAAATATTTTTAGTAAAAAAAGTATTTTTCGCCAAAATGTTTCAGTTCAGAAAAAGAAGAGTAATTTAAATGGAAAGGAAAGACCCATCAAAAATGTTATTGGTAGAGGAAGAGATAACTCTGTGCATGATAGTAGAAGGAAACAACAGTTTAGGGACATTCGACATCGAATGTTCCGTAACAGGATAATAGTTAATTTATTAAGAAATATTAAAAAAGGCCAACAGAAAGCGGCATTTTATAAGAAGAAGAAAAATGTAGAGAAAATTATTGATCATGCTTTTGAAATTAAGCGGAAGTTGTTTATTTTGGTAATCAATAGAATTAGGAAACTAAGCAAGGTAATTTCTGATTTCAAAACAAACAGTAGATGGAAGAGAGTAGTAAATCGTAGTAACTTTTGTGAAGTTTTTTCCGGAGAATGGATGCATAGTTCAAGTTCTGAGGCATTTTTTAATGAGGAGAGTTATTTTCAGGATAATGATTTGATGTTTGCAGTTGACACCAGTGGTCGAGCTTATGAAGTGAAGGATGGTTGTCCAGTTGAAAAGGAAAAACTTGTGACAACAGAGACAGAAGAGGTGCTAAGTGATGAGGTTTTAGGAAGACGTCCTAAGGGTCCTGTGTACATTTGGAAGTGTAGCTCTATTTGCAGTGTGCGACAGGTTTCCATCAATTTGCTTTGTGATTTTATACGGACATTTAATAAGAAAAGTTTGAAGCAGAAAATGAAGTTGTTGCAAAATTTAGATCCTTGCAGAGTGAGACAAATGACAGGTTTGCGTGGTCATTCACTGGCTTGTCTTTCCAGGAGAGTATGCCAGAGTGTTTTTCATCATTTCAGGATGGTAGCAGTGCATCATAATAAAGTGAGAAAATTAGTGAGAATGTTGTATTATGCTAAGAGTCCAGCAATTATGCTTAAACAATTATGTGCTGCTCTTTTGCATGGTTCAGAAATAGATGTGAAGAATATTTGTGAAGAAATTGAGTTTTGTTACTTTAGTAGTAAAGATGAGAATGTTCAAATTGACCCTGAAGTAGAGGGTAATGTTGAAGATAATGTACAGGTTTCCAGTACAGATAATTTTCAGAAGGAAATTGCCACTTTTCAGATGAAATCAAGTGAGAGGCCTAATTTCACTTGTGTATGTTGTCGACGCACTTATTATAAGAATCAGACTAAAGTAGTGGATTTATATGCAAAAAGTGAAAGGGAAAATAATAGTGAATGGAAGGATTTTGCCACATACTTGATGGTAGAAAATTATTTTGATTTAGGATCGGATCAACGTGTGTGTACTTATTGTTGTAATAAATTAAACCAAAACCAGATGCCTGCTAGGGCAGTACATAATAATCTGGAATTGGTTGAGATTCCTTCTGAATTGAAGGATTTAAATACTTATGAATGTATTTTGATTCAAAGTATCCATCCCTTTCAGGCTATTGTAAGAATGGAGCCAAAGACAGGGAAGTTGCCTCCAGCAGATTTACAGCGAGGATTAAAGGGAAGAGTTGTTTATTTGCCTCTAGATTTGAACAAAAACATTAACACAATTGGAATAGAAAAAGTGGAAGAGGAACCTCTGGTTATCTTAGTTAATGGGGTTCCGACAAAGAATAAGAAAATATGGCAAGATTTAGTGATGTTAGGAAAGTCAAAAAAGCAACAGTGTATTTGAAGACAAATAATAAGTACTATAAGAATGTATATGTTGCAGAAGAGGAAGTAAGTGATGAAGAGGATAGCAATTTGTGTGCTGGCCAAATTGAGAAAGTAGAAGCCTCTAAAAGTGAAGAAATATATGAACATTATAGTGTTCATCCTTTGCATTCCAAGGAAGTCATGGGGAATGCTATTGAGTTGTTTCAAATGAAACAAGCTAAAGGGAGTCCCATTAGTGTTTGGGAGGAAATTTTGGAAGCTCGGTGTTTCCCACAGCTATTTCCCACAGGTCGAGGAGGAAGATATGATGAGCGACCTCATCAAATTCCTGCGTCTGAATACCGGACTTTACGATTGTATGCAGACGATCCTAGGTTTCGTCAATGCATTCCATATTTGTTTCATCTCCTGTTTGAAAGCGATCTGTCTGGACTGTCATATGCAGTTAACCACATCTTAAAAAGTGGTATACAGATGCGAAATATCTCGGCAAGGGACTTTATGCATAAAGTCAATGTCCAAGACAGTATTTTGGATTCTCACTTAATTAATCTCATGGCGTGTCAGCGTGGTACTAATGAGTACTGGTACCGTCGTCATGGTGATTTAAAATGTATGCTGAGGAACTTAGGAACTCCGACATGGTTCCTCACTCTGAGCTGTGCCGAGTATGGCTGGGAAGACTTACTTGAATTTCTACGAGAGGCAAATGGAAATATTGAAAACATTGAATTCAAGACACCTGGAGAACTGTGTTCTTTGGATCCTGTGAATGTATGCAGGTACTTCAATCATAGATTTGAAGCTATGATGTCTTTCATCACAAATAAGAAGAATCCACCTCTTGGAGAGGTGTTGGATTTCTTCTGGAGAAAGGAGTACCAAGCAAGAGGTGCTCCTCATATACATATGTTGTTGTGGATCAAGGATGCACCTAAATTTGGAACAGATCCGGATGACTTAGTGATGAATTTCATAGAACAGTATTCTACGTGTGCTGTTCCAAACGCAACGGAGAAGAAAAGCCTAAGAGAACAAGTTTTACGTTTCCAAAGCCATCGTTGTGGAAAGTACTGTCGTCGTAAATTCAGAAACAAGGACAAGTTCTACACCAAATGTCGTTTCAACTTTCCACGACCGGTGATTTCTAAAGGAAAAGTGAACAGTTTGATGTCTTCACTGCGACATAATGTGACGAGGAAATCACCCAAAAATACATACAATTTGAAAAGGAACGAAGAGTCCAAGTACATCAATGACTACAACCCAGTGATTTTGTCCATGTGGAATGCTAACATGGATATACAGTTTGTGGGTGACAACTGTATGGCTGTGGCTCGGTATGTGACATCTTACATCACCAAAAAAGAAAAGACAGAACTGAAGGATATGTGGGAGGACATTTCCCATGAAAAGAGCCTCAGCAAGAAGTTGTACAGTTTCAGTCTGAAGATGTTGTCGCATCGAGAAATCGGAGCTTACGAATGTTCAGATCGATTGTCTTCAGCAAGTCTCTATGCCAAATCCAGGAGTATTGTTTGGGCGAGTCTTGGTCTTGCTGCAACGCGAAATCGGGTTCTAAAACCTGTCCGGGAAATTGAATATTTGGCAGAAAAGGAACCAAACAGTACCGACATTTTGAAGACCAACATGTTGGATACATATTATCCAAATCGAAGCAGTCACCTTGAGAATGTTTGTCTATATGAGGTTCTACAAAATTATATATTCAAGAGGAACATCAAAGAAGATATTGAGAAAGGAGTGTATGCTGTAATTGGAAGTGAGGGATGCCTGGTCAAGCAAAGAAAATGCCAATTAGTAAACCATCGAAAATTGAGTGGCGAATCTTCAGAAACAAAGGAGTTTTTCTATTTAGCACTTTTGCAACTTTTCAAGCCTTGGCGTGCAGAAGAGGAACTGCTTGGAGATTTCCTCTGTTACGAAGACTCTTTCACTGCTGCTAAGGATAGCATAGAATGTCCTGCTTTTCCCAAATATCAAGAAATGCTAACTTTGGAAATTGAGCAGGAAGCAACGATTGCAGCCGAGATTGCCAGAGACAGTTCTCAGGACAGTCAGAGTTCTGTTTCATTGAGTCAAGATCCACTTGGAGGACCTATTATCGAAAATGAAGCTGCCACTGCTATGAATGAAGTGAAAAGAGCCATGGCACATGCTCAGGAGGATTCAGTTAACTTAGAAGACTTGGAAAAACAACTCAATGTTGAGCAGAGGAAAATATATGAAGAAGTTACCAAGCAAATTGAGCATGGATTAAGTCATGAGAAGAAAGAGTGCTCATGTACATCGTTGAAGCCTGTCCGACTGTATGTGAGTGGAGAAGCGGGAACTGGAAAAAGTTTCCTTATTAAAGCAATTTCATGCTATTTGCAGGAAAGGACTGAGTCATCGCTGTCTTGTGTTGTCACCGCTCCTACTGGACTTGCAGCACATAACATTAAAGGTATTACTTTGCATTGTCTACTGATGCTGCCGGTGGAGCGTGACAACAAATTACAATATCACAAGTTATCTGGGGATGCTTGCTTTGAAGTTTCAAGAGTCTTGAGGAAAATGAAACTACTTATCATTGACGAAGTAAGCATGGTTTCCAATGTCATGCTTGCCTTTGTGCATTTGAGAATGCAAGAAGTACTTAAAACTGAATATGATGTGTTATTTGGTGGCAAACACATCATTGTTTTCGGAGATCTTCTGCAGCTGACACCAGTAAAAGGAGAACCTGTGTTCAAAATACTCACGCATGAAGATACGAGGAAGTGCCTAGGGAGCGTTGGCAACGTCAATATACGGTTAAACTTCAATTATGCTGAACTGCATGAAAATATGCGTCAGGCGAAAGATGAAGATTACAAGAATATTCTACACGATATTAGAATTGGAAAAGTGACCGAGCATGGAAAAGAAGCTTTGAATGCACGATTACTTTCAAATTTATATCCCGAACAAGAGATTGTGGCTGAGAATATTTTTCAGAAAATTACTGAGAAGAAATCCGGAATATGTTTGATGCCAACTCTTGCAGAATGTGCCATCTTCAACAACAAAATGTTGAATTTAGAAAAGCAAGAGATTGTGAAACTTGAAGCTATTGACAAAATAGAGCACATGGGATCAACAATTATTTTGTCAGAAAATTTGAAATCAAAATTGGATTCATTAGAGAAGACTATATCTAAAACAGCGGGTTTTGAAAAGACTTTGAATGTGTGTTTAAATTGCCGAATCATTTTGAGAAGAAATGTACATGTTGAAAGAGGTCTGGTAAATGGATCAATGGGTAATGTTGTTGATTTTCAGAAGTACAGAAATAGAGATGCAATAGAATTTTTAAAAATTAAATTTGATGGCATTGAGGAAGTACAGCTAATTGGTCGTTGTTCTGCTAGGTTTTTGCTTGTTAAAGACTTATATGTTCGCCGTAAACAGTTTCCTGTTTGCTTGGCATATGCGGTAACAATTCATAAATCGCAAGGTTTAAGTGTAGACAGTGCATTGGTGAATATTGGCAGTTCTGTGTTCAAGGAGGGTATGGCATATGTGGCATTGTCACGAGTAAGAACTTTATCAGGATTGTACTTGATTGACTGTGATGTCACAAACATTTGTGCGGATATAGATTGTGTTAAGGAATACAATAGGCAAAGAAGAGAGTATGCGCCACATTTGCCTCAATATCCTTTGTTTGAGAAACGTGTGGTAGGCCGCAAACGTAGAAATATCAGTAATAGTAGGGAGGTTGTTGCAAAAAGACTAAAAGTTAATGAACCGAAAATTGTTAGCAGAAAGAAAGTGGATTCTGTTGAAGATGTTGTCGGTTTTCAATTTGAAAACAGTTCTGGTGTCAACTGCTATGCAAATGTAGTGGTTAATGTTCTCTTTTCACTAGAGAGTTTAAAAGAACAGATTCTGTTGAATTCAGAACAAATTTTATGCTGTTTATTGAATTCTGTTTTCGAGAAATGTAGCAGTGATCGAACAAAAGTAGAAAGTGTGTCTGAAGTTCGTTATCTGTTAGATGAATGTTCAGGGCAAACAGACTTCTCTGAAAATAATCAGCAAGATTGTCAGGAGTTTTTAATGTATATGCTTGATGTATTGCAAGATGAGGGTGTAGATGTAGATCACCTGTTTGGGCTTTCTTATCAATGGCAGCATGACTGCGAGAATTGTAGGTTATCAAGTACTACTAGTGTAGACTCAGAAAGATTTATATATTTAACTTTGCCAGACAGTAAATCAGTCTCCTTTAATAAGCTAGTAAATGCAGCGGATCACAACATGGAGTGTAGCCAATGTAAATCTGAAATGATGTCAACATTATTTATACGTAGATATGGACAGTATGTCATTTTAATGATTCAACGATGTAGGCCTGATGGATCAAAATTGTCAACTTTAATAAAAAATTTTGTGGCTTCTCAGCTTTCAATATCAGGAAGGACTTTTGTAACTGTAGCAATTATCTATCACGATGGTCCTTCAACAACATCAGGACATTATACAGCTTATTTAAAGTCTCGAAACGGCTGGTCATTCTGCAATGATTCCGTTGTAACTTTCAAAAAAAAATTGCCGTTTGACCTTAAAAATTCTTACCTGGTGTTTTTAAAACCAAAATTTTAATGAAAGAATCTCGGGATTTCCTGTGAAGAATTGCAAAAGGTTCATGAAGTAGAGGGAATGTAAGTCTGCAATGCTGTCTAGATTATTGGTCCAAAACTTTTAATTATAATGTCAATTTAAAAATCCAACTATATAAACCTGATGCAAGTAAGTTTGCTTCATAGTAAGCAGTATCAGTGTCATAGGAAAAGGAGAACATGAGTGACAAAGAAGGGTAAGATATTAGTAGTCCAGGATTGTGAAAATAATCTCAAATGTTTTTTTTTAGAAAGTTGCGAAAATAGAAAATGTCGGGATTTGATTGGAAGAATTACAAGAGTAGCAAATCGCGGCAACATGATTTGGCCTAGTGGAAACATGTGATAGAATGAGAGAAGTGTTTTCTTCTATGTAACATATTTTTCGTATCGATGGAGGTTTTCTTTCAGAAAGTGGCGGGCTGAAAATATTTATAGCACAACAGAGTGAATGCTGTTCATAGGAGATCCTTCGACGTCATTGAAAGTAAGTTAATTTTAAGGAGTTTTGAAATCAGATTTCTTAGGTTGTATGGGTTTTTTAAACACAGTCATTTTGATTGTGTTTTTTTTCCCCGCTGTTACATGATGAATACGTTCAAGTCACTGATTTAAGTGAAATTTGATACATTCTGAGAACAGCAAAAATAAACCATAAAACATGTATAATTAATGTTCTTCTGTTTGTACTTATGATATACATTTAGAAATGTGAGGTAGATATGGAAAAACTGAGTCTTCTGTAAGTGTCAATTTTAATGCTTATAGTGCTGTATTTCCGGGTACTGTTTTTTTTAAAAAAAGGAATAGGCCTCACCTCAAAGAAATCTCTTCAAAGCACACATCTTATTTGCATCCTGAAACTATCATTTAAAATATTAGAGACAATTTTATGATGGCTTTACATCTTTTTTGCGCTGCTATTGTATCACTATTGTGAGACATCAGCAGTGCAAAAGAAGTACCATGTTCAAAAATAGGTCTCAGTTCATCAGCATGAAGATACTGTTTATTTAAAATATATATCTTTAGGATTGTGTAGGGGACGTAGAGAAGCAGAGGCTTCTGTAAATGTCAAAATTGTTGAAAAAGTGTTTCTTCTTTAACCTTTTCCCTTTTCTTTTGTAATTTTTAAATACATGTAGTAATATTTTTGGAAATGTATGTTTTCTCTTTTACAGATTGAAAGTATGAAAAAATATTTAAAAAAGGTAACAAGAATTATAAGGTAAATGTTTTCTACTCTTTTTACCCGCAATGCACTGCTGATGATGTCACTGACACTATCTCTGATTTACTCTCTATAGCTGTCTTTCTTTTTACATTACTCTCTGTTTACTTCCCTATACTAACTCTTCTTTTTTTAAAAAAAATATTTTTTTGGTTCGCTTCAAGTTTGCGAACCGGTCAGCGAACTTGAAGCGAACCAAAAGAAATAGAGCTTGCTAGAGTGTTAAACATTCTAGCAATTTTATTTGAAAGGGGAGGTAGTTCTGAAAAGAACTTTTTTTTAAAGTTTTTGTTGTTTTTTTTATTTTTTTTTATTTTCTGAACATTTTTTGTTTTTTTTGTATTTTTAGAACAGTTTTATGTTTTTTTTGTGTTTTTCATGGAGGGGAAACAACAAAAAAACAGGCATCGAAAAGGGCTCAACAGGAGCAAAGAAAAAATTACTGCTTGGGTGGGTTAGGGCAGTTATGGTTATCATACACCAAGTTTATTAAGTTTACGCTCATGTTGCCACATGAGAGCATAGCACCACAATGTATGCACGTAAACTTCATGTGCTTGAATTTTGGCTGTATGTTTGGCACAGTTTCCTGTGCCTCTCTTACAGTCAAATTTATATTAGAAGTTGATTTGGCCACAGGAGTTGTCGGGGGATTATCTTGCAGATCCCTTAACTCTGCCCGGCTGTAATTTAATGGATGCCACCTGACCATATGGCGATGCATAGTATAGTTGCCCATACTATACTTTTTCTCTGTGCCTCGAGATAATCTTTTTTTGCAAATTAGGCAGGTGGCATATTTGGCATTAACTTTCTTCTCCCCTCGAGGAATTGAGAAAAATTGCCAAATGAAACTTGTTTTCCTTCTGGAAACACGGGGCAACTCCGGAATAAATTCAGGTTCATCAGTGTCCTCTTCTTCTAAGTCGTCTTCTTCTTCCTCTCTGTTTGAGATGAATTGAGATGGTGGTCCTCTCTTGTCATGAGGAGGTTGAGGTGGTGGTGGGGGTCCACCAGCTGAAGCAAAGATAGAAGCCATTGTAATCAAAATGGAAAATGGTCTTTCTCTCACCAAGATGAAAGTCAGAGTGAGGAAAGAAGAAGGGGTTTACGTGATTTTGGAAAAGCAAAAGTTCGGAACCAATGAAAAGTGTTATTTTTAGGTCACATGACCTAGTCATACATCATTTGGAAACCAAAAGTGAAATGAACCAATGAAAACTTCGATAAACAAGTCACATGACTTGTTCCGCTCACGTTACGCGGTGCGCGCCGCATCCCACATCGTTTCCGGTTCGCGGTCCCGAGCACTTTCGGGAGCGCCAAAGCGGCGCGTCATAAGACGCATTCGCGACAATTATACGTCGCGCTTCCGCGATGCGTCACAGTTCCGCTAACGTAACGTTTACCGGTTCGCGTACTAGATCGCGGCATCAAGATGAGCTAACGGAAAGCTTCCCGGTTCGCTTACCGGAAGCGAAGAAAAAAAATATTTCAATTAAAATTATCAATAAACATCTAAAATATATTTTGGGTTTTAAAGTAGAATACATTTTACAGCTACAGATGTTAGCTTTTAAAAAACCAATGAAATTCACAGAAAAAACCATAGGTTATAGTCCATATATAGTTAGGAATTTGCATTTACAAAACCTTGAAAATTCAATGAAAAAACCATTGGTTATAGAACATATATAGTTAGGAATTTGCATTTACAAAACCTTGAAAATTCAATGAAAAAACCATTGGTTATAGAACATATATAGTTAGGAATTTGCATTTACAAAACCTTATTTTACTCGCATAAAACCATTGAAATTCCATATATAGTTAGATGCGCTAACTATATATCGCACACCCGCAATCCACTGCTGATGATGTCACATATTACATCATTCATGACATGGTCAGTGACATCACTGATGACATCACTGATGACATCTCAAATGACATCACTGATGACATCACTGACATCTCATTTTACATTACTGATTACATCACTGATGATATCATTTATGTGATAATACATCTTCAGACTCTAATATAACCTTAGATACACTCAGTGTAAACAGGCACTCACAGACTGTCACACATCCATGGAGTTACCCACACACCTAGTCAGTCATGCAAAGAATCAATCACACCTCCATTTCCTCAACTATACAGTTATACACACCTTACTTATTCAAACATATACTAACACATATTTACTCTCTTATACAATCATTGATACAAGTTCACAATGATTCATACAGCCACTCTCACATTCACTGGCTCTTATGTTCAGTTATTTATATATGTCAACTCTCACATGGAGTGTGTTTTACATATGTACTTACTTTGACATGTAGAACTGAGATATCCATTCACTCACCAATATACTCATGCACACAGTCAACTGTCCATACAGCTGTTTCTACATGCACTTTTGAACCCATACACCTAGGGACTCAACTGCTCACACATCTATGCACAGAGTTATACACCTCCCAGCCACCCACACACATACTCAGTCTCCCATACAAATACTTGGGCAACCATTCAATAACCCATATAGTTACTGATATAGCTACTGATTTAAACATGCAGCAGTTTACAGAAGAACATAAATAATGATTGCCAAATTAAGACACTTTAATCACTAACCCATGCACTCAGTGAGACACATTTAATCATTCTCTCATACAGTCAGTCATGCACCTACAAAATCCTTCATCCAGACACTTATACATCCACTCATTCTTCAATATGTAAGACATATTTTAACTTTACAGAAACATACAGTCACTGGATGTTGCCATGAGTGATGTCATCAGTGATGTCACTGACCATGTCATGAATGATGTAATATGTGACATCATCAGCAGTGGATTGCGGGTGCGCGATATATAGTTAGCGCATCTAACTATATATGGAATTTCAATGGTTTTATGCGAGTAAAATAAGGTTTTGTAAATGCAAATTCCTAACTATATATGTTCTATAACCAATGGTTTTTTCATTGAATTTTCAAGGTTTTGTAAATGCAAATTCCTAACTATATATGTTCTATAACCAATGGTTTTTTCATTGAATTTTCAAGGTTTTGTAAATGCAAATTCCTAACTATATATGGACTATAACCTATGGTTTTTTCTGTGAATATATATATATATATTCACAGAAAAAACCATAGGTTATAGTGGATATATAGTTAGGAATTTGCTTTTACAAAACCTTGAAAATTCAATGAAAAAACCATTGGTTTTAGGCCATATATAGTTAGGGATTTGCATTTACAAAAGCTTATTTTACTCGCATAAAACCATTGAAATTCCATATATAGTTATAAGCGCTAACTATATATCGCGCACCCGCAATCCACTGCTGATGATGTCACATATTACATCATTCATGACATGGTTAGTGACATCACTGATGACATCACTGATGACATCTCAAATGACATCACTGATGACATCACTGATGACATCATCCAGTGACTGTATGTTTCTGTAAAGTTAAAATATCTCTTACATATTGAAGAATGAGTGGATATATAAGTGTCTGGATGAAGGATTTAGTAGGTGCATGACTGACTGTATGAGTGAGTGATTAAATGTGTCTCACTGAGTGCATGGGTTAGTGACTAAACTGTCTTAATTTGTGCATCATTATGTCTGTTGTTCTGTAAACTGTTGCATGTGTTGATAAGTAGCTATATGAGTAACTATATGGGTTATTGATTGGTTGCCCAAGTATTTGTATGGGATACTGAGTGTGTGTGTGGGTGGCTGGGAGGTGTGTGACTCTGTGCATAGATGTGTGAGCAGTTGATTCACTATATGTATGGTTTCAAAAGTGCATGTGGAAACAGCTGTATGTGCGGTTGACTGTGTGCATGAGTGTATTGGTGAGTGAATGGAAATCTCAGTGCTACATGTCAAAGTAAGTACATATGTAAAACACAGTACATGTGAGAGTTGACATATATAAATAACTGTGCATAAGAGCCAGTGAATGTGTGAGTGGCTGTATGGATCATTGTGAACTTGTATCAGGGATTGTATAAGAGAGTAAATATGTGTTAGTATATGTTTGAATAAGTAAAGTTTGTATAACTGTATATTTGAGGAAATGGAGGTGTGATTGATTCTTTGCATGACTGACTAGGTGTGTGAGTAACTCCATGGATGAGTGACAGTCTGTGAGTGTCTGTTTACACTGATTGTATCTAAGGTTATATTAGAGTCTGAAGAGGTTCATCGTATTATCACATGAATTATATCATCAGTGATGTTATCAGTCATGTCAAATGAGATGTTTTCAGTGATGTAATCAGTGATGTCATTTGAGATGTCATCAGTGATGTCATCAGTGATGTCACTAACCATGTCATGAATGATGTAATATGTGACATCATCAGCAGTGGATTGCGGGTGCGCGATATATAGTTAGCGCTTATAACTATATATGGAATTTCAATGGTTTTATGCGAGTAAAATAAGGTTTTGTAAATGCAAATCCCTAACTATATATGGCCTAAAACCAATGGTTTTTTCATTGAATTTTCAAGGATTTGTAAATGCAAATTCCTAACTATATATCCACTATAACCTATGGTTTTTTCTGTTAATTTCATTGGTTTTTTAATAGCAAATATGAAAAGCTTTAAAATGTCAAGTACGTGATAGATAAAAACATTTTCGTATTTATGCACGCTGATGTGCTTTGAACGCTGCACCCCCCCCTCCCCTCTTTTGTCTTAGTAGTACTCTCTCTTTGCAGATACTGAAGGGTAGTTAACGCAGGCCTTTACCCCCGTTGTAATCCGTCGTGCCTGCTTGTCTCTCCATTTGATTGATTGTTGTCCAAGCATTTACTGTTTTAGAATTGGTTCTCTTTGGATCATTCTCTATTTACAAACAAGCACAAAGTCGCAATACTCTGTTTAGTCTTTGCAGATAGTGAAAAAACGTGTAAAAAAATAAAAGTAATCGAGCAAAATCAGTAGGCCACTAATTGGATCTCTTTTTGATCTCGCTAAAATAGAAATATTAGGAACAACCCTTCATGAGAAATACGAAAATAGTGAGATGAACTGAGCTCCACACCATGAGGGCTGCAAGACAGCTCGGCTCCATCACCCATCCCGCACAAAATAATGACAAACCCTATGCAAATATTAAAAATATAGACAACACACCAGCAAAGAAACAGGGTAAAACATTTTATTAAAAAACTATTTACATAACGTTGGTTTATAAGATGATATCAGTAGTGGACCGATGTGTGAATAGGTCGAAAGCAGCACAAGGCTCCAAGATCCGGATGGCAAGCTCCTGGATGTTGGGTGCCATAGTTCAGAGTTCTGAGTTTGAGCCTTTTTCAATGCCTGTGCTTTGTTGAATCAAAATGGCGGCTTGACACAAAGCTGACTCAAGCGTTGCTACTGATGCTATGCAGACCAAAACTGGTTTTCAGTTTGTACATTTTTCTAGATTTTTCAATCCAAGTTTGGTTGACTTTGTAGAACGATGGCTTCAAATTTTCAACATACGGTGTGGTGGCGCTGACTGGGAGGGGGCGCTTCGCTCCTGCCCCCTCCCCAAGTAAGATTTTCATACGTGAAAGTACGTTAATGGTTTTGGTCCCTGAGTTGCTTCGATGTCACTGCCATTCTCAAATGGCATAAGTTCTGGATGTTGGGTGCCATAGTTAAGAGTTCTGAGCAGCGCTTGTAACACTGTCTGAAGCTTATTTCCACCTACTGCAGCTTCACTATTCTCAAAGTAAGTGAGTGTCGTTTGTGGACCTGACTGCATTAGAAAACAATGTGATATGTTACCTTCCTAAACAGCTTGACGGAGGCCCCTGAGGGGCGGTGTGATGGCCATGGACTCGGAGAAGACGCTTGGCTCCGACACCCTCCCCAAGTCTTATAGCACTGGTGTAGCCTGAGATCGCCCCCGACATAGGCGGCCGGCTCCCGGGGTCCGGCGGAACTTTTTGCCTTTTGATGACTCTTCAATTCTGAACCTTGTCCCATCCAGCTGAGTTGCGCCCACTCTTGCGGCTACAGCGTCTTGCCCACCATCCAGCTGAATTGCGCCCACTCTTGCGGTGCAGCGATAGGCGGCTGCCACAGGACTCTCAAAATGGCGGCCGGCTCTTCGGTTTTGGGCCTGGTCCACTAAAATGGCCCTGGGACACCTTTGAACTCGGACGCTTCCCTGATAGGGCTTGGGTCCCATTCTCGAAAAGCGTCCCCTCAGCCGTGAAGATTCTACAAAAGTCTTGGGGGCCTCCGACTCCCGCAGGCTTCTGGTGGGGAGCGGCTGCCATGATTGCTCGTGGAATGGCCACGACGGAGCTACGAGATGGTAGTGGTCTCATGCTGACGCCAGCTTTAGTCTGAAACATCCAGAAACACTGTAGACTACCAATTCGATCAGTTCCGGTAGCGCCCCAACATGACCCGGAAGAGAAGAACTTGCCCTCCCCTCTTTGACTGATGGTTCTTGTTGCCTGTCCCCTCTGTTGTCATTTAACAGAACTTTTTGGACTGCTGAAAGGGGTTGTGTTCCGAACGCTGGTTGGTGGAGACATTTTGACTATATTCTTGACCTACGTTGTCGCGTAATGCGTTATATGACACGCCGCGTTACCGCACCCGGAAGTGATCCGAGGCGCGGCGCGCAGCGCGTAACGTAAGCATAACAGGTCATGTGACTTGTTAATAAAACTTTTCATTGGTTCATTTTACTTTTGTTAATTTAATGATGAAAAGCTTGGTCATATGACCTAAAAATTACGCTTTTTATTGTTTTCGAACAATATTTTTTTTTCAAACATATGTTATAATATTCCAGGCTAATGTACTTTCCCGGAAAATTTACAACTGTCTTGTAAGTAAAATATATTCCTTTTTCGAGAAAAAGGGCGTTTCTTCCTTCCATGACGGAGCCGTTGAGTAAAAGAGATTCGGCCTGCTGTCTTAGTCGCCGATACGCCTGATTATCAGATTCTTATCGATCACTTTATATTGCAGACATGAAAAACACAACTGCCCTTAAGCATTTATCTTTACTGCGTTCCTACATATTATACCTTTTATCCGTCATGTAATTGGACTGCTTTATTTCACTTGCCTTTACTGATTCGAAAACAGTGACTAAAAGTAAAAACTTTACCAATGTAAATACTACTACCGTGTTTTGTTTTAAAAACCTTTATTGTGAAAATGTCAGTATACAAATACGGGCCTATAACCACGTGTGCCGGCCACGGAGCAAACTGAAATCGTATATGATGAGGAGACATTTACACTGTAGAAGAACGTAACGAGCGAGCCATTAGGTTGCAAGAACAAAGGTGTCTAACAGTTGCGGAATCGGTGGACGTACATTTTGTAATTAAAATACGACAGGGCCACTTACAATAACATTTTCTAGATATACATTTGCGGGCAAGGAGTTACGAGTCCCATTTATACCGGCGCCATTTTGGGCGAGGCCGGGCAGGTCCAAGATATAGTCAAAATGTCTCCACCAACCATCGGCCAGACCAGAACCCCTTTCGGCCCTTTATGCTACAAGATGGTGTCTTCCATTCAGAAAATATTGTTGGCAGCATTTTGAAAGGAAACAGAAACAGCCGTTCTCCTAGTGAGTTTCACATTGTTACATTTAGGAA
Source organism: Lissotriton vulgaris (assembly GCF_964263255.1). NCBI lineage: Eukaryota > Metazoa > Chordata > Amphibia > Caudata > Salamandridae > Lissotriton > Lissotriton vulgaris. Next base: position 1,219,766,220 of record NC_141685.1, on the reverse strand, counting down.
GAATGTTGAAGAGTAGTATGTGGAAAATCTGAAGCCATTTTTCTACAAACTCTCAATCAGACTTGGATGGAAAAAAAAAACCTGAAGAATGTACAAACTGAAAACCAATTTTTGTCTGTATAGCATCAACAGTAACGCTTGAGTCAGCTTTGTGTCAAGCCGCCATTTTCATTCAATCAATAGCGTCCCCCTGCACACATTCAGGGACCTGGTCGTGTCTTCAGATGAAACGGATTGTAGGAAAAGAAGCAGAAAGGAAAAGGAAAAAAGTTCCGCCGGACCTCGGGAGCCGGCCGCCTATGTCATGTGCCACCTTTGGCCACACCAGGGCAATAGTGAAGCTGCAGCAGGTGCAAATAAGCTTCAGACAGTCTTACAAGCACTGCTCAGAACTCTCAACTGAGGCACTCAACATCCAGGACTTGCCATTCGGATCTTGGCGCCTTGTGCTGGTTCCGACCTATTCACACATCGGTCCACTACTGACATCACCTCATAAGCCAACGGGGCACCCCACGCCCACTTTCGGCGCAGCATTGTAGGATGGCCACACCAATGCGGCAACTTGCTGGACACAACATCGGGGCCATCCAGATCTCGGCGCGTTCGACTCACTGTACCGCAAGAGTGACCGCAACTCAGCTGGACACGCCATCTTTCGGCGCAGCATTGTAGGATGGCCACACCAGTGCGGCAATTTGCTGGACACCACCTCGGTGCCATCCGGATCTCGGCGCGTTCGAGTCACTGTACCGCAACAGTGACCGCAACTCAGCTGGACACGCCGTCTTTCGGCGCAGCATTGTAGGATGGCCACACCAGTGCGGAAATTTGCTGGACACCACCTCGGTGCCATCCGGATCTCGGCGCGTTCGAGTCACTGTACCGCAACAGTGACCGCAACTCAGCTGGACACGCCGTCTTTCGGCGCAGCATTGTAGGATGGCCACACCAGTGCGGCAATTTGCTGGACACCACCTCGGTGCCATCCGGATCTCGGCGCGTTCGAGTCACTGTACCGCAAGAGCGGGAGAAACTCAGCTGGACACGCCGTCTTTCGGCGCAGCATTGTAGGATGGCCACACCAGTGCGGCAATTTGCTGGACACCACCTCGGTGCCATCAGAATCTCGGCGCGTTGTGCTGCCTTCGGCCTATTCGCACATCGGTCCGCTACTGACGCCGCCTCACGTGCCAACGGATTTTCTACGCTTTTTGTAGCCCTATGCCGCATAACAGGTCATGTGACTTGTTTATAAAACTTTTCATTGGTTCATTTTACTTTTGGTTTCCTAAAGATGGAAGGCTTGGTCATATGACCTAAAAATAACACTTTTCATTGGTTTAGAACATTTTTTTTTCCCAAACGATGAAAGCCCCACCTTGTTTCTGGATCATTCAGACTGAAGCTGGCGTCAGCATGAGAGCACCACCATCTCGTGGCTCCGTCGTGGTCATTCCGCGAGCAATCATGGCAGCCGCTCCCCACCGGAAGCCTGCGGGAGTCGGGGGCCCCCAAGACTTTTGTAGAATCTTCACGGCTGAGGGGACGCTTTTCGAGAATGGAGCCCAAGCCCTAGCAGGCAAGCGTCCGAGTTCCAAGGTGTCCCAGGGCCATTTCAGTGGACCAGGCCCAAAACCGAGGAGCCGTCCGCCATTTTAAGAGCCATGTGGCAGCCGCCTATCGCTGCACTGCAAGAGTGGGAGCAACTCAACAACATGGTGAGCGAGACGCTGTAGCCGCAAGAGACAGACGCGTTTCGGAAGCAACGCTCCCTTCCTTCAATGTTTACATTGACGAAACGCGTCTGTTGTGCGAGTAAAAGCTGCCAATAACGAAATTCCCACGAGTGCTGTCGTTATTTTCCACCCGGGACCGGGAGGGAGTGAGCTTTTATATATATATATATATATATATATATATATATATTCTTCACCCTAGAGTGCCTCTGACATGAAGACGCCACTCCGTTTGTGAACAGGTACAACCTTTTTTTATTGGCAAACTGCGCCCAGCGCCTGTCTTTTACCAGGTCCCAACGCGTTTCGAAGCGTCTCGCTTCTTCATCAGGGGATGGCACTGATTGAGAGCGGATGGTAACTGCAGCCCTATTTGTCCAATGCACACGCGCCCTCCAATGGGTGCATGCTGGGAGCTGTAGTTCGATAATACTCCTTCAGTGGAGTCCGTGTTCCCAAAACAATTCCGTGCCTTTAACCATTTTTCAACTGCCCTCCAGTGGGCTACAGGCACAGCGCACAGTTTTAATTATGCAGTTCACTCACGCTGCTTGTCGGCTGTCGGATGTCAGTCCCCGCAGACCCGCACTAACTTTCCAGCGGGCGGTGCATCTTCCGCGGTTGAGGCCACCGCGCATAATCTTCACCCTAGAGTGCCTCTGACATGAAGACGCCACTCCGTTTGTGAACAGGTACAACCTTTTTTTATTGGCAAACTGCGCCCAGCGCCTGTCTTTTACCAGGTCCCAACGCGTTTCGAAGCGTCTCGCTTCTTCATCAGGGGATGGCACTGATTGAGAGCGGATGGTAACTGCAGCCCTATTTGTCCAATGCACACGCGCCCTCCAATGGGTGCATGCTGGGAGCTGTAGTTCGATAATACTCCTTCAGTGGAGTCCGTGTTCCCAAAACAATTCCGTGCCTTTAACCATTTTTCAACTGCCCTCCAGTGGGCTACAGGCACAGCGCACAGTTTTAATTATGCAGTTCACTCACGCTGCTTGTCGGCTGTCGGATGTCAGTCCCCGCAGACCCGCACTAACTTTCCAGCGGGCGGTGCATCTTCCGCGGTTGAGGCCACCGCGCATAATCTTCACCCTAGAGTGCCTCTGACATGAAGACGCCACTCCGTTTGTGAACAGGTACAACCTTTTTTTATTGGCAAACTGCGCCCAGCGCCTGTCTTTTACCAGGTCCCAACGCGTTTCGAAGCGTCTCGCTTCTTCATCAGGGGATGGCACTGATTGAGAGCGGATGGTAACTGCAGCCCTATTTGTCCAATGCACACGCGCCCTCCAATGGGTGCATGCTGGGAGCTGTAGTTCGATAATACTCCTTCAGTGGAGTCCGTGTTCCCAAAACAATTCCGTGCCTTTAACCATTTTTCAACTGCCCTCCAGTGGGCTACAGGCACAGCGCACAGTTTTAATTATGCAGTTCACTCACGCTGCTTGTCGGCTGTCGGATGTCAGTCCCCGCAGACCCGCACTAACTTTCCAGCGGGCGGTGCATCTTCCGCGGTTGAGGCCACCGCGCATAATCTTCACCCTAGAGTGCCTCTGACATGAAGACGCCACTCCGTTTGTGAACAGGTACAACCTTTTTTTATTGGCAAACTGCGCCCAGCGCCTGTCTTTTACCAGGTCCCAACGCGTTTCGAAGCGTCTCGCTTCTTCATCAGGGGATGGCACTGATTGAGAGCGGATGGTAACTGCAGCCCTATTTGTCCAATGCACACGCGCCCTCCAATGGGTGCATGCTGGGAGCTGTAGTTCGATAATACTCCTTCAGTGGAGTCCGTGTTCCCAAAACAATTCCGTGCCTTTAACCATTTTTCAACTGCCCTCCAGTGGGCTACAGGCACAGCGCACAGTTTTAATTATGCAGTTCACTCACGCTGCTTGTCGGCTGTCGGATGTCAGTCCCCGCAGACCCGCACTAACTTTCCAGCGGGCGGTGCATCTTCCGCGGTTGAGGCCACCGCGCATAATCTTCACCCTAGAGTGCCTCTGACATGAAGACGCCACTCCGTTTGTGAACAGGTACAACCTTTTTTTATTGGCAAACTGCGCCCAGCGCCTGTCTTTTACCAGGTCCCAACGCGTTTCGAAGCGTCTCGCTTCTTCATCAGGGGATGGCACTGATTGAGAGCGGATGGTAACTGCAGCCCTATTTGTCCAATGCACACGCGCCCTCCAATGGGTGCATGCTGGGAGCTGTAGTTCGATAATACTCCTTCAGTGGAGTCCGTGTTCCCAAAACAATTCCGTGCCTTTAACCATTTTTCAACTGCCGATGTCATGAGTGATGTCACTGACCATGTCATGAGTGATGTAGTATGTGACGTCATCAGCAGTGCATTGTGGGCGCGCGAGTTATAGTAAGCTGAACTAACTATAAAGGGGGAATTTCAAAGGTTTTGTATGAGTGAAATGTCCAGCTAACTATAACATGTGTGAAACCTATGGTTTTTTCAGCGAATTTCTAAGGCTTTTTAAATGCTAATTCCAAACTATAACCTGTCTAAAACCTATAGTTTTTTCAGTGAATTTCTAAGGTTTTTTAAATGCTAATTCCTAACTATAACGTGGCTGAAACCTATGATTTTTTCAGTGAATTTAAAAGGTTTTGTAAATGATAATTTTAAAATGTATTAATTATTATATTTCTTTCTTTTTATAGTAAATTTTATTATAAATACTTATATTTATTTTATTTTTGAAATTACATTTCATATTTTTAATGTAAAATAATAACAAAAGTAAATTCAAAAATAATTCACTGCTAGTGAAACTGCCTGGGTGAATTTGTAAGTGTGTGTTAGGGGTAGATTTAAATCCCCCTTTTGCCTCTTTTACACCGCCGTTGCATCACTTTTCTGATGCAGCGGTGGTGCAAAAGCTGCTCCATGCTCTGTGGTATTTAGAATGTGACGTATCTGGGAGGTGCGTCACATTGTAAAGACCTGTACCAGAAGGAGACATTCCTACAAGAGGGGGGGGCGTTCCGGCGCAGGAAAACCTCCTAAAAGTGGAATTTGTCACTTTTGGGCTCATGCTGTGTCAAAACCCTGCACTTGCTTGAAGCAAGTGCAAGGATTGACACAGCATTCTGAGCATAGGGCCCCCAGAGCACTGCTGGAGATGCGTTGCACTTGCAACATAACCACATTTACAGCACAAATAGATCAGGTATCTGTGCCGTTTTTGTCCCATGGTGCACCGCATTGTAAATACGGCGCATCCATGGTGGTGGTGTCATGGTACACAAAAACTGGCATATTCCTTGGGATATGCCAGTTATTGTATATGTGCCCATTAGTGTTTTAATGTAGTGAATGGATTACTACATACCGATGAATGACTCACTACAAAACTAAAACAGCAGTGACATCGTTTTTGGTGGAAGTGTACGGATACAAACTGGGGAATTGAAGGTATAAAAGACAAATCTGCAAGTACAAAGAAGACTGCAGGCATAGTCTATAGGGGTTTGAAGCAGTCTATGGCCTAAGGCCTATTTTAATGCATGAGTACTTAGGTAGTGAGTGGATGATTACAGTTCTTCTAGGAAAGAGCCTGATTCAATTCATACCGGACTCAGTTTTACCACAGTATATAGATAAACTCATACTGCTGAATGGCTCATTATAATATTGAAACAGTAGTGTGAGAGTGTTTGGTGAAAGTGTAAAGATACAGACTGGGAAATTGAAGGTATAAAAGACAAGTTTGTCGGTGCATAGAACACTGCATGCATAGTCTATAGGTGTCTGAAGCAGTCCAAGCCCTAAGGCACACTTTCCATCATGAGTACTTGGATACTGGCTGAATGCTTACAATTCTGCAAGGAGAGTGTGTGGCTGAATGTATAGCAGCTTTACTTTTACAACAGTGTATAGATAAGCAAATACTGCTGTATGGTTCACTAAAATATTGAAACAGTAGTGCAAAAGTGTTTGGGGAAAGTGTAACGATACACACTGGGTAATTGAAGATATAAAAGGCAAGTTTGTTGCTGTATACAACAGTGAATGCATAGTCTATAATGATTTGAAGCGGGGGGATAGAGGGGCGTTCCGGTGCTGGAACACCTCCTAAAAGTGGCTAAATGAAATATACAAGATTTTACTTTGTCACTTTTTAACTCATGTGGCCTAAAAAACCCTGCACTTGCTCGAAGTAGGTGAAAGGATTGACTCAGCATTGTGAGCATAGAGCCCCTGAGCATTGCTAGAAATGCGTTGCACTTGCAACGCAACTTAAGCAATGCGCCGCCATCACATATCTGTACCGTTTTTACCCCATAGTGCCCCACATTCTAAATACGGCACATCCATATTGATAATGTCACAGTGCACAATAACTGGCATACCCCTGGGGATATGGCAGTTATTGTACATCTACTCATTAGTGTTTTAATATAGTGAATGGATTAGTACACACTGATCAATGAGTCATTACAAAACTATAACAGTGTTAAATTGCTGGAAGTGTAAGGATAGAGACTGGGAAATTGAACATATAAAATGCAAGTTTGCAGGTGCATAGAAGACTGCAAGCATAGTCTATAAGAGTTTAAAACAATCCATGACCAAAGGCCTACTTTGGTCCATGACTACTTAGATACTGACTGGATGATTACGGTTGTCCAAGGAGAGTGTCGAGCTGAATGTATAACTGCTTCACTTTTAAAACAGTGTATAGATAACAGGTACTGCTGTATGGCTCACTACAATACTAAAATAGCAGTAGCAGAATGTTTGGCGGAAGTGTAAAGATACCGACTGGGCAATTGAAAGTTTAAAAGCCAAGTTTGCAGGTGCATAGAAAAAGTCATTTATTATTTATTAATCTTCCCAACGCCCGAAGCGCCAGCACACCTTTCCGAGGGTAGGTTTACGATTTACAAATGCTAGCATTTTTATATTTATTTAAAACAGTGCCACTTGAATTCCCAATGGTTTTCTTCAAACAATTAGAAAAAATGTCAGTGAGATTCCTATGGGGATTCAAAGGTACTCGCAGAGCCTGTAAAAAAATGATCCTACCAAAGTCTAGAGGCGGTAGGGCTATTCCACATTTCTTATTTTATTATTTAGCAGCTGTGTTACAATTCATCTCCCCCTTAATTCTGGGGCATAAAGCTCCACTGCCATTGGCACATACTCCATTGATATATGAATTTGCATTAGGCACTGAAGCCCGAGGCTATTTTTTAAAAATATTAGAACCAAGCTACTACAAGAAAATGAAATTTAAAGTTATAACAGCTGCATATAAAACCTGGAAAATTGTAAAGAGACTAGTTGGGATTCCAAAATTATCACGATATACCCCTCTAAATTCACCTCATTGTTTCCCTCCCATATTTAGAGATTCAGTTATGAACAGATGGAAAAACAACGGTATTCAATAATTAAGTGACATATGGTGTGAGAATCGAATAGTCAAATTTTCTGAACTTCAATATAAATATAAACTCTTACCATATGATTACTTCAAATATCCACGGATTTACAGCTTTCTAATCTTGCTATCTGCCAATGAACATCATGGTTTTCAAAAAATCTTATTGATAGATAGTCTTCATATTAAAAGAAAAATAGGATATTTTTACAATATACTTATGACGTATATTCCAGATGACTTAACTGTTTCTCAACAGAAATGGGCCACGAAATTAGGATTGAATGAGGTTATGTTGAAAGAATCGATCGAACTAGCTAACGCTATTTTAATTTCAGGACGATCTCAAACTCAACATTATATGGTAATGTTCGATCTATATTACACACCTGCCAAAATCAAGAAGTGGGGGGCTACTGTAGGTATTTGTTGTAATCGCTGTACTCTGATAGGAGCAGATGCAATACATATATTCTGTTCATGTACTAAATTGTCTAATATATTATTAGAAATGCAGAAATTTATTCAGATCATACTAGGTAGAACAATAAATCTCACTCCGGATTTGATCTTATTTAGTTTATCACCAGACTCCATAGAAAAAGAATATACTTCTTTGATTTTTATTATGATGTCTGAATATCGAGCATGTATCACCCAGGAATGGATCAATCCCGAACCACCTACCTTTTCGATATGGAGGGCTCGCCTACTAGCCAAATTTAATCTTGAACTAGCAATATACTCAACAAAAGGACGAAAAAGGAAACAATTAGGGATGAAAATCTGGGCTCCGATACAATGGACTCTAAGGGATTTTCAATCATGTTAAGACTATTTATTTTTAATATTTTCATATTTTTTTTATCTTCTTTCTGAAATTGTAACTTCTGCACATTGACTTCTCTTCCTCTATCAGAGATCCTGGTGTTATGTGTCCTTATTCTCTGTGGAATTTCATGATTTACAATGAAATATTCTGATTGGTTTGCAAAAATAATCTATGAAAATAAAAAAAATAAAAAATACAAATGCTAGCATATGTATAATAACAAATACTAATCCTTATTTTTCTAATGACAATGATTTTTTTTATGTCTTCTATTTACATGTAACACTTTTGAAACTCTCTAACGTATGTAGATAACAATACCTTATACGTGTTACGATCGAAATCGAAACCTTTACAGCTTCACAGTTTGTAACTTTTCCGAACACGTGCAGAAGAAAAACAGTTAAAACGTCAGCACGTGTAAACTGCAAAACGTGCTATCTAAATAGGCGGACCCACAGTTTCCTTCCGTAGACTACTACATAACCAAAAACTATATAAACCACACCTACTGTGCAATTAGTTTCATTTTCGCAAGTTATTTCTGAGTCACCAATCTGTGTTGCAGGTTCCGTTTTCTAACATCGGATTCTCTTTTTGCGTCAACAAACATATTCCGGAGTTGTAAGTTGTTTCAATATGGCATAGGCATAGTACTTAGTTATAATTTGTGGCTATTTATCAATATTTAAACATTTATATGTACGAAAAAAATGTTATTGCATGTTTTTCGCTTTTTCTCTGTAACGTCAGCAGCTTGTTTTTAGAAAAAGATCGATTATAACAAACATTGCTCCTTTTCTGCCTCTTTTCACCTTATATATAGTGAGTTTCTGTATTATAATATTGACACTATACTTAGCTTGAGAGGTGTTGGTGACCCGTCAATCCAAACCCTAAACAATTACAATCAACATCACCATCTTTCACTTGGTATTGTGTTTTCCCCTAGAGATCACATACTGTTAATATATATATATTATAACATTAACAGTCTTGGTGATCTTAGTGGACTTTACGATCCGTCGTCACAAAAAGTAACGATAAGTAAGCAACAATACCGGCTTGCGGTTTTCAGTTTATTTTCCCCTTGTGATCATGTGCTGTGAGAATATATAAATATTATTATTCTCACCGTCATGATCTCAGAGGAGTTTATGACCCATCATCACTAAGATCAAACTTTTTCACCTCCCAGAGAAAAGAAGTTCAGTAAATAATTAACACTCGAAAGTATTTCATTATGGATGTTCTGTTAAATACAAAACTTTAGTTTCCTTTTCTTTTTACTATACAAATGGTATCAATCGTCATATTATAATAGATTGTCCTATTGCTACAGAAGAGGAATGGGAGATTTTTCAGCGCCATCTATAATATAACTTTGAAATATTAAAAAGTACTTGATCATATATTTTTTCAAGAAACATATTTTACGAAACTGCTTTAAAAATAAATATAGCTATCATGCATACTTTGTTACTTTAAATATTTAATAAACCCTACATTTCTGAATGTTATTTTCTAATTTCTATTCTTATTTGCGGTTCCTATTCACCGTCTCCCTAAAGGATATATAGGACCTGTACTTAATATTGTAACAGTACCATCCTATACATTCTTTAGTGAGCATGTGATTTATTAGCGGAACAGTCTGCAACCGCTAAGCACCACAACAGCATGTTCCTGAATTGTACAGAATACAAAATTGAAAAATAATAATGCATGCATTTCTATATAATAAGAAATCATTTGTATTTAACTGTTTTTTACTTTTTCTCTTGATCTGAGATAATGTAGTGCAGGAGTGTTTGTTGTAGCACTTCTATTCTACTTTATCTAACAGTAACTGATGCCCTCTTACATCATCAAGAATGTGGGGCAACAATTTTACAAACTTTAGCACAAAAAAGAAGTATATAGCCACGCTTAACTGATATTTTATGAAATTCCATTTTTAATTGTCACCCCTTTCATATATACGCGACAGTTTCTGAAGAAAGTGTATTTGTATTTGCTTAATAAAAACTGTTTAAAACCTAGAATGATTTTTTTGCTGTACAACCACACCTCCCCATCAGGAAAGTAAACATCACATTATAAGTAAATAGTACTCCTAAGAAGTTTGTCACCTACAAACTTGATAAAACAAAACATCGCAAGACACTGTAATTTTTCCGCCGTGATTTATACACCACACAGCAATTATATAAAATGGCCCTTGAAATATATAAAAACAATTGTTTCCCTTATAATCTCTCTCCACCACCTTATGGGCACTGTTTAAAGTTAATAGTTGTCCTAACCTGCCCTCTACATTTTCTTTCCCCATACTCCTTTGGAAAATGCATCACAATATCACTGACAACAGTGAACCGTTCCCACCCAATAAGGAGCAAACTTGTGCTCGGAAGACTTTAGCCAATAAAATGTCCATGTTGTTCCACAGACGAGCAAGGAATGACTGCCAAAACTTCTACTTTTAATACTTCACAGCCAATGAACGTAAGCTTCCTAAAGTCCCGCTTGGAGCACGTTACCCTAATACTCCCCGAACAGGAACGAATCGCTTACAAAACTTTTCCACTGACTTCTTCTACGACTAACGGTTCCTATGAAAAAAATATATATAAATCTCCAGCACAGTAACTATTTCAATTAGCAACATATTGTGGTGAACTTCTAACCTCTGTACTCACGCAAGTGATCGATGAACTGTTACTATGGTAACAGGAAGAAAGGTACTGGCTGTACAAAAACCCGTTATATTTACCTCCTTGCAATTTTAATTTTAATAAAAAGAGGCCTGGGGGGAGGCGGTCCCCAGAACTCCGGGGGGCAAAGAGCTTCCCTGCATACATATAGTTAAAGACCTGGGGGTAGACATCCCCACGCAGGGGGGACACTCTGGGCCCCCCATTATGAAAAAAAATTGCCCCCGGGATTTGGCCCCCCCCGGAAGCTAATTAACAAAAAAGCAGGCTTCGCCTTTGTTTTTCTTTTTCGCCCAAAACGCGTACCCCGCATTTAAAAAAAAAAAAATCCGCGGGACGTCATGTACGGCGCCCCATACGCAGACGGCGCGAAAGTTATTATTTGTTCAAAAACATATATTTAAGTATTTAATGTACATATTAGGGGAAGACATTATCTGGGTTAATCATGAAAATAGTTTTTTAAAACTTTAAATAAGCGCATATTACTTTTAAAAGCAATTACGGAAATCGGAGCCGTGCGTCGTAAGAGCAAAGATGGTTTGAAGAGTTATACATTTTATAAAACAATATAGTACTGCACGCTAAAGGAGAAAAGTCAGCACAATTATTGACCCCTCTCCCAACATTTTAAAGCCCCTGGGGGAGGTGGTAAATTAATCGAGACTGAATACGTTAGTACAGCCTACTGTGCTTACGCTACCAGGAAAACACAACAACAGGACAAGGCCCAGAATTCCATTGTATTGATTTACTTCGTTGCAGGTCTAGTTGTCAGATCGACACACACACACTGCCTCAAGGCAAACAACCACACCACACCCTTCCAGGGCATTCGTCACTACACACGTTACCCTATGTATAAAAAAGACGGAGCGCATTTGTTGTATGCCATTTTAGAGTTGTTCCCAAAGTACCGAACAAGGGGCCTACTACTACATGCGTGGCCTTTTTGGTCACTGAGTTAGTGGTGCCCGAAGCACTGAGCGGGTGAAGAACCTGCGATGATGATGATGGGAGCAGGAGTATGTTGTTAGCCATTGAGATATCAAGACTCGCCACCATATATGAGACTTCTTTGTTGGAGATCCAAACTACATCATGAAGAAGGTGTCTTTTCCACGAAAAGGTGAGCAGAGAGGCTTGAGTACGCATCGGAAGGAGTTAAAGGGTTGTAGCAGACTAGATAAATAAACGCGACTTAGTAATTCAGAAGAACGCACTTCTATATAGTGTATTAATTTACATGTATACATTTTATTCCCAATAGCAGGAACGTTTTTATAATCGCTGAAATGTCCGGAATATTACCAATGCAAACAGTTAGTAGAAATGTGAGAAGGAACGTGTATAAAAGCGTGATGTTATCTAACTCCAAATTAATATAGTAACAATTACCAATCATAACATCTTTCTTTTAATATCTTTTACATTTAGACCTTCAGGATGGATTATGTAACAAGGACGACGGCAATGGCACAAGGTGAGCAAAGAAGCTTGTTTCCGAAAGAACGACAAGTTATCTGTGAAAGGAGAAAAAGTGTAGTATGCAGCAGGCACGTAAAACACACATTGGGCGAACGGGACTTCAGCTAGGATGAGATAGCTTCCTGGGCCCACACACAGTCGCACCCGAGTACTGCACAGGTCTTTTAATTACATTTTGCTTGGTAATGAGGCTTTGATGTCCCCCCCGCTTCCAGTCCCTGCAGCTCCGCTCTTCTTTTTGCTTGAAGTTAAGCTCCCCCCGAATTTTTTTTCTATTCCCCCCCATATTTTTGACTATGGTTGCGCCTCTGGCTTCAGGTTCCCCCCCCTGTTGTATGTGTCTCTCCCACGTTTTAATGTCCTTTTTTCTCTCTTTCTATTTCTTACTCTCTCACATTGTTTCTCTTTCTTTTTTTACGTTTTGGATGCTGCTATCTCCAGTCTGCTGTATAAAACCTTAACTGAGTTGAAGTGGTGAACTCTGTTGGTTACACTGAAGGCTTCTTCAACACGTAGAGCACCCTCTTTCAATAACGCCAATGGCAGGAGGTGAGCAAATAATTTTGTTTCCGAAACAACAACAAAAAAATTGTGAAAGGAGAGAGTGGGTGGTGTGCAGCAGCTTCACTGTGTAGAAATGTATAATTACCTCCGAGCAGTGACAACAGATAGGTTACAATAGTCTAATGAAACAGATCTACAAGCTTATTGCACCACTTTTGTGTCACTTTTAACATGGGAAAAGTGGCGCAAGGAGCTTGTAAATCTGCGTCTGACTTTTCAAGAAAAAAATCTCAACTCCAGACTCTGCGAGACACTTTTAATATTGCTTTCTCTCTCTTTCTCTCTCTCAATCTCTGTGACATCATTTCTCTTTCTCTTTTAAACTTCTAGACACTGCTGTCTTCTTTGACATGTAGAAGCAGAGTTGAATTGAAGTTGTGAACTCCGGTGGCCGCAGTGTTAATACAAGGTAAGAACAGCGGCCTAGATATACAATGCCTCCATTGCAATGCATTAGAAATAAATTGGCATATTTACAATCCCATTGTGCCACTTTTGTGTCAGTAACACAGTAGGCACCTCCATATAGACACCACTTGAATGCAGGACTATAACAGAAGTGAAATGTACTAGACACACTGCACACGTAAAATCGTAGTTGTGCCTTCACTTGTAATGCTTCACCTTATTTAGTCACATCTACATAACTTTAAACTCTTTTTTTCTTTTTTGTTTTGCAGATTACCTACCCAACGTCTTTTGGAGTCCACATCACAATTTGTTTATAATATTGTTTTATTAAAGTTATTTTTCTAGTTGTTGATTATTTTATCTTTAAGTTACGTTTACAGTTATTGTTGTTTTAATAAAAGTTAATAAAAAAAACTATTTACTTTTTTTTTTTGGGGGGGGACGGTCCACAACAAAAATAATATTTATAATTTGAAGTACTATAGCAAGATGTTTGACAGTAGGGTTGAAAAGTACTGGCTGTACAATAAGTTATATTTTCTCTGGATGGACTACAACATAGAAAGAAAATCAAAGCAAAACAAAACAATGTGTACCACATTTACAAACCTCTTGCAACATGCTCGCTTGCAAACCTACCCCCCTACAAAATTAATTGTGTAGGCCTCAATGACGCCCCTAAAACCACAAAAACGACCACTCCCCGGAGATTTCTATATTGTGTGAGGGAGGCTGCCTGATGCCCTGAAATCCCCCATGCCCAGACCTGGTTCCGGCAGTGTCCTGGGGGGGAAACAGCCACTACAACGCAGTCATAACCAAGCGTGACCATCACCACAAATTCATTAGCATGCATATGGCTTTACCACGCATGCTTTTACAACTACTATACATTTACCACGCATGATAAAGGAAAAAGCACGGTAATGGCTTTGTGGTGACGGTCACGCGTTGTAATGGCTGTGCCTTACGTGCTTCAAATTAGTTTTTAGCTATGCGTGTGACCAAGCCTGATAACATCGGATGCCAAGGACAAACACTGTGGTGTCTGTGGCAGGAAATCTCATGGATCACAGAGAAAATAGGCGGGGGTAAATTGAAAGTAGCAAAAGTAATACAAATAACAGAGGAAAACTCCTAAAATGGTGAAGGACGGACTATGTAATCAACGTTTGGCACCTCGGCATTACGTTTCAAATAAATATAGATAGAATATGATTATTAATATATGACCAAAAGTATAGCAGCAGAGGAGGTACACGACCCGGCAGAAGAAAGCGGAAAATTTAATACCTGAAATGAGGGGAGGTTTGCTTGGCGAACCTGAAGAAAAACAAAGAAGCGAGGGTTTGGAAATGAGGCTGCGCATACGTGGAGAGTACAACTGGTGCAAAAAAAACCACAGAAAGTTTTACATAATATCATAAAAATATAGCTCTTTTTTTGACCAGTAAAGTTAGTTCTGAAAAGAACTGTTTTTTATGAGCCCCAAAGCCCCCGCGGTCCCAGCCAGCTTCCAGCGTCCTTCGGGAGCCGGCATTGCTTTTCGTCAACCCGAGCACTGCAGAAGGCAGCACTGTAGGCACCCCAGGACACTGCAGAAGACAGCCCTGAAAGGTGGTGGTCCCCAGGGCCATCAAAGGCTCCAGGAAGGGGGCCGCGCAGCCTCCCTTCCAACATTCAAAAGCCCTATGGGATGGTAGTCCCCGGGGCTGGGTGGTCTGTCCTCCCTATTTTCTATATCAGAGCCCCAGAGAGATGGAGGTCCCCGGGGCGTGTGTCGGGGGTTTGAAACCCCCCCACACAGTTTTTTTAACTAAAAAGAGGCCTCCGAACTGGTGGTTCCCGGAGCTCTAGGGGGGCCATGAGCCCCCCGCATACAGATAGTTAAAGCCCTGGGGGATGGCGATACCCGAGGCAGAGAGACCGCTCTGAGCCCCCTTAATGAAAAAAAAAATGGCACCCGATATTTGGCCCCCCGGGGGCTAATTAAGAATAAAACAGACTTCTAGGTTTTTCTCCTTTTCCACCGCGTACGAGTACCATATGCGTACACCGTGATTTTTTATTTAAAAAAACAAAACAAAATTGGGCCTAAAAATCCATGTAGGACACCCCAAGCAAGCCGAGACAGTCAGGATGTTTCTACCCTGCCCCTTTCCTTATTTTCAGCTTTGTTTTACTGCTTTCTTGTGACTCGGTTCTACCGAGACACAAAATGGCTGCCAACACTTCCTGGTTTGGAGTGTTCACAGACAGTTGACATCCAATCAACATGCAGCTCGTGCTCGTAATTGTACAGATTACCGTACGCGTACAGTACTTTGTCTCTATATATCACTATGATTTTACTTTTGATTTTCTCAGGAACTACTGAACGGATTTACAACATTTAACAAAAAGCACAATCTGGAAACTGAACTCTACCTCTCTGCAAAATTTGGTAAAATTCTGTTCAGCCGTTCGGGCTGCAGCCCTGGCTAAAGGTCACTGTGGAAAAGTGCATGGGGAAAAAAGTTTTGGGACCCCCCTTTTTTCTCGGCCCCCACTTGACGAATCACCCCCAAAGTTTCAGGGAAGGAGCGAAGTGGAGCAGGCCATTTTCTTGGAGAAATTCATGGAGATTCGCCCACCAGCGCCAGCGTTAAAGTTATTCCAAATAGAATGTTGTGGTTTTCCTATGGAAAGTAAGTCCTAACTATAACTACCTCCTGGCAACTGCCAGTAGGTTATATACATATATATATTCACTGAAAAAACCATAGGTTATAGACCATATATAGTTAGGAATTAGCATTTGCAAAACCTTGAAAATTCACTGAAAAAACCATAGGTTATAGACCATATATAGTTAGGAATTAGCATTTACAAAACCATATTTTACTCACACAAAACCATTGAAATTTCATATATAGTTAGTTGCCCTAACTATATATCGCGCACCCGCAATCCACTGCTGATGATGTCACATATTACATCATTCATGACATGGTCAGTGACATCACTGATGACATCACTGATGACATCATTCATGTGGTAATACGATGAACCTCTTCAGACTCTAATATAACCTTAGATACACTCAGTGTAAACAGACACTCACAGATTGTCACTCATCCATGGAGTTACTCATGCACCTACTCAGTCATGCAAAGAATCAATCACACCTCCATTTCCTCAACTATACAGTTCATTTGAGATATCATCAGTGATGTCACTGACCATGTCATGAGTGATGTAATATGTGACATTGCGGGCGCATGAGTTATAGTTAGCTGAACTAACTATAACGGTGTAATTTCTTTGGTTTTGTACGAGTGAAATGTCCAAGTAACAATAACGCCCCTGAAACCTTTGGCATTTTCAGTGTATTTCCTAGGTTTTTTAAATGCTAATTTCTGACTATAACATGTTCCACTAAAGAAGCGCTTAACTTATTTTTGGTAATAGCTGATTTGTGCTCTGACAGGCAGGTTCTCAATTCCCGACCCATCTCGCCGACATACCCCAACTGGCATGGGCATATAAGAAAATAGATCAGATTTTTGCTTCTACAGTTATTAAGGCATTTAGCCCATATGGTGTGGTTGTTATATGTCAAACTTTTTCCTTCAATGCAGAAATTGCATATGCTGCAATTCCCACATCTATAGTTTCCTACAGCTGTCTGTCCTATCAGATCCAATTGTTTTGACTTGCAGGGCTCTCTATAGGTCTGGACTAAATTTATTTTGAGATTATTATTTCTGCGAAACGCAAACATTGGACGATTCAATTTAATGTGTTCATTATCATTTAGTGTTGCCCAGTTTGAATTAATGATATTTTTAACTTTGTTGCCTAAACTTGAAATTTGACTTATGAACACAATTTTATCAGATTTATTTTTTCTACTATTGTGACTTGTGGGTTGTTCAAACATACTGTCCCTATTGTAAAACCTTGCTCTTTTGAATGAATGATTGATAAGTTTCCTGGGATATCCCCTGTCCTTTAACTTTGTCTTTAAATTTTCTGCATGTTTATAGAAATCAGGGAGGGTTGAACAGTTCCTCCGAAGCCGAACGGTATGTTGTCTTTTTGAGCTCGAGGGTGATAGCTGCTATATTGAAGTAATGTATTTTTATCCGTAGGTTTCGAATATAATTCTACCTCAAGTTTACCATTCACATGCTTTATATTAAGATCTAGAAAACTCACTCCCTTATTACTGTAGTTTGCTGTGAATTTTAAATTTTCATCTCCCATATTCAGCATGGTCTGGTATCTCTGCCTCAGGACTCGATTTCCCAACACCCCGCAAGGGGAGCTAGGAAACACCGGAGCTGGATTCTCGGCGAGAGAAAGGCAGCCTCTTGATCAGTGCGTCAGCTGGAGGGTCGGCTACCTTCGGCACTTGCTGTAGCGAGCTGCGTCTGGCAAGTAGATAGTCAAACTGCTCCGAACCACCTTATTTTGCTATAGCAAGTGAAGGTATATTTATACCTTGAAGGTGTTTAGGAATGCCATAGATTGGTGTAAAGTCGGGCATAATAACGCCAGGAAAGAACCCCTAGGGATTAGTTGTTATTTGCAAAGTATATGAGTTCTTGGACAAATCAATACTCAAGCAAGGGGAAGGTTCCCAGCTGCTTAAGCCGATTTTCCAAGAAATCGTTGTGACGTTTGGTACTGGTGGAAGTAGCCATGCCTCTATGTGGTCTGCATGGGCTATGTCTAAATAAGGGAATGTCTAAAAGGGCAATGTGAATTGTACCTATATAATGGCATGAATCGGGAAAATTCACTGGGAGCTCTAAACGCCACACAACAATATTAGCCATGTCAACAAATGGTTTTAGCCTGTGTACATGGAGCACCCTATTGGGGCTCTTTGGAGTGCCAAGGTTCACCTAATATTGGCTCACTCCATTTGTCCTGGAGAGCTGCTGGGGCCACAGGCTTCCACACCCACACCTTCTAACCAGGCTGGTAAATAGTAAATGCTAACAACAAAAGGAGCTATTCCAGAAAGGAAAAATCTTTTTTAAGAATAACCCTCTCTCAAAACCTAGTTGGTGACATGCTTCATCATAGGGTTCCCACCCGAGGGGCTGAATGCCTCCCAGTTGTGCTACGATGCCTGATTACAGCGGAGTGGTTTTGTTTTGGTGTGCAGAGTGAACAGTGAAAAAAGGTGATTTAAAATTGTCTATACGCACCCAGAAATGTTAATGGAGGTGTCATAGGACAAGATAAAGAATAAGAATTGTTGGTGGATGTCCTCTATAGTATAATTGTACATTGACATCCGTGGGTATTTACAGTGACAAGGTCTACATTTTTCAGCATCCATAAGCGTAGTCGGAACGCTTTCTTCAGGACAAGTGAGAGAAGTGTGTGCACTCCCTAAGGTGCACACTTATTAGATGAGACTGACCGCCAACTTACGGTTCTGCTTGTGCTTTTTGATTTCTGTAAAACAAAACACTGCATGAGGTTAAGAAACATTCAATTCCACTCACACAATACATTGCAACAATACCATTTATTTGCGCAAATGGTACGAAAAAATGATCCATGTGCCTGGAACTTAGTGATTGTATCTCATCACCCGTGGTGTTCTGTTTATGTGGTGGGCACCTATAGATTCTATCTCAATCATACAGCAAGCGCATGCTTCTCTACACACCAGTGTAACAGTGCCGTGAGGTGTGTAATCAGGAGGGAATCACAACAGGATATATTGAAGGATTCTCACTGTTATTTCACATATGCTAGTTCCGGTGTGGTATTTTTCTGAAAAGTGAGTTAATGTTCTAAATTCACTTTTTTTTACAGTAGAGCGTCCATAAATTTCGGGCTCCTCTGGCTTAGATAAAGGGACAATTGTGATCAGAAAGAACGGAAAAGGTCAATCCTTTTATTTATAAAACATAGTGGAAGCTATGTTAAGTCAACAAACATGGCAGAGACCAAAAGTGTAAAGGCTCACTTAGAACGCAACTTTGCAGGACCTCATGGATATTGGCAGGGGGCGATGCCTATTGTCCAACCCTAGAAGTAAAGGAGTACAGATATCATACAAGACTGGAGCATACTATGTTGTGCTGCTACATTGGGGCCCCTCCATATTTCGTCAAGAAACTTACTTCATCCAGGATCAATGCCCGCTGTGGCACCGGGATCCCGAAGACAAATGGTTTCCCTGGAGGGCGTCTTAAAAAGCTTTGACGGTTTCTGGGTTCCGCGCGCATCATTAAGCCTGGTGAACTCAGACTGGGTCGTGTGCGCATCATCACGTGTAGCATGCTGACATCAGATCGGGGAGTGTCCCGCATTAACCCCTGGTTTTACTCCCTTCAGGCCAAAAAACACCTGTATGTAAAAGGAACTTTATTCAGCTGTGTGTGGTTCAAGCCTAGGAACATAATTACTGTGTCAGTGCAAGCAGCCTCATACAGCAGTTTTCATATAGGGTACTATAGGATACTACTCGATGACTGGTATACAAGCCCTAGAAAAATTTCTGTATAGTATAACATATGAAGTTTCATTCTAAACTGGCAGTTAGAAGTATATGCACAATAAAACATTGAAAATAAAAATGCCTGTGTTTGTAAAGATGGAAATACGACTACGTTTATTGTGTTCTCTGGTCACCCATGCTATAGGAGATTAACCATTACTAATCTGCATTCGGGTTAAACTGTTATGCAGGAAATTCAGTGTTAATTTGCGATCCATACTAGACACCCACACCTGAGCCCCAAGGCAAGAATGTAGCTGCTGTCTATAATGCTGTGATGGGTGTTGTATTCTAAAGTAGCAGACATGGTTCAGGCAGTAGAGTTTACCAATGAGTCAAACTAAAGGGTTTTGATAGTGTCTAGTGCCCTATAGTTGAATTGCTGTGGATATGTGTTATCTTATTATTATATACACAAGGTCTTCCTCAGGTCCAGGATACCACATCTTTATCTTTATTTATGAGCCGGTGAGTTCCAGGGAATGTTGTCGTTCAAACCCTGTTTGTGGAAAATTGTCAAGACAGCCTTTTGGTCATACCAAGCTTTTTGGAGTTCTTGGCTTGCCTCTAGGTTTTTATTTGCCTTCTTCATTTACTCAGCCATCCTGGAGCAGAAACCAAGTACATAGTCTACTAAGTCCTGTTTGGGAGGTTTGAGAGGTAACTTCCATCCCTCCTTCATCAGACACAAGGGTTCCCTAACTTGATGCCCAGATAAAAGTTCAAAAGGGCTATAACCAACCCCCTTCCGAGGGACCTCTCTGTAGGCAAAGAGAAGGTAGGGTAACAGGACATCCCATTTTTGCCTAAGCTTTTCTGGGAGGCCCATGATAATACCCTTTAAGGTTTTGTTGAATCTCTCAACTAGCCCATTTCATTGTGGGTGATAGGGTGTGGTGAATTTGTAATTCACTCCACTATCCTTCCACATTGCAGTAATATAAATAGACATGAAGTTTGTACCTCTGTCAGTTAACACCTCCTTAGTGAAACCCACTCTGGAAAAGATTCCCAGGAGGGCCCTGGCTACCACAGGAGCTGTGGTGGTCCAAAGGGGAATATCATATGGGTACCTACTGGCATGGTCCAACACCACTAACATGAAGCTGTGCCCAGATGCAGTTGGGGGGTTCATGGGACCAATGATATCAATCCTAACCCACTCAAAGGTAACCCCAGCCACTTGAATTGGAATCAAGGTGGCCTTAATCATACCACCTGCCTTACCACTGGCCTGGCAAGTGGTACAAGAGCGACAAATCTCCTTTGTGTCCTCTGACATATGGGACCAGTGAAAGTGAGGGATAAGCCTGTCCGAAGTTCTGCTTTGTCCTAAGTGTCCTGCCAGTGGAATATCATGTGCAAGGGTTAGCAGGAAACCTCTAAATTTCTGGGGAATAACCAACCTCCTGGTGGCACTAAACGCGGGGTCTCCACCCTCTGAATAAAGAAGCCAATCATCCCAATAGATCCAATGTGACCCACTGATATTTCCAGCAGCCTTAGCATCAGCTTGCTGTCTGAGGGGTTCAAGAGAGGGACAGGTCTGCTGTCCAAACTCAGATCAGCTCTGGTAGCGCCCCCTGCCCCCTAGAACTTAACCTGATCAGGTTCCAGTTTCTCTGGGGCAGTTCCTTCCCAGAGGATCTGATCATCTCCGTTAAGAGACTGATCCTCACTCTGAGTCTGTGGGAAGGCACAGCTTTACCCTGCCTGCTCTTCTTCTTAGAAGGCACCTGGTCCATTGTTCCAGAATCCTGGGCCTGTTCAGTGGAAGCTGTTTTGCTTGTGACCTGGTCACAGCAAACACACTTGCAGGGATGCCCTGCATGTGTCCACAGCTCTACCTCAGCCCAGGCTGAAGTTTCCAAATCATTGCCAAACAAACAATCCACAGGGAGATCTAAACTATTTAGGTCCAGTTACCCCTCCCGAGCTGAAATTAACAACTGCCAAGGACTGATCTGTCCTGACATTGCTAGCATTGGTCACTTGGTACATTTGTCCAAGTATGATCTGGACAGGAGACACAAGAATCTCTGTCACCTTCTTGACACTTGCAGCTGTTTCCCTGTAGGCCATGCTCTCCTTTCCATTGAGTAAAGGCTGCTGTCTGTACTTGCCCAGGTTACTGGGACTGACAAGTATGGTGGCAAGATCTATGCTAAATGAGATAATGGAAGGAAGGCACTCCTTTCTTTTACAATATGTAATTTTGTTCCTCTATTTTTCACATGCGTGCTGCAGCGGTGGCACGTTTGTCCTGCTTCCGTGCCTGCTAAACTACCAACCTAACTTGAGTGGATGAACCTCTCAACCTCTGCGCACTGTTGCTGCTAGTGAATCACACTAGAAAAATCATCATTTTCAATTTCATTTCATTTCTTTCAAAAATAAAATTATTTTCACATAACCAAATTCACCTTTCTTCTTTGAAAGTATGATATTTAATCATCAGTTCTTTTGCAATAAATTCAAACATATAAACAAGAAACACAACAGTTCATAATTTCACTGTTTCAGCAAAATACAATCTTTTCTTGGCAACTTATAGTTGATGTAGCCCGATGCATTTCGAGTCCTTGATGGACTCTTCCTCAGGGGCCTAAAAATATGAAAATCTTATATCAGCAATTTCAGTATAATATCCAGTTTTTTCTTATCAGTTTCAAGTTACAAAAACCTACAGATGCTCACAACAACGAAATATCATGTACAGAAAATAATGGCTGCATCATGCACTTTTTAAACCTTTTACATCTAGAAACCACCACCATTACACCTCAAAACGTGAATGTGCTGAAGAAAATATATACTCACAACCAAACCACGAGGTTGTGATACCTGTAAACAGAAGTTCTGACTGTAAATGCATGCTGGAAACGTTACCCTAAATCTAAAAACCGCCTCGTGGAGCGTCCGCTTACCTCGAGTCTTTGTAAGTGGGAAACCACCGCGTTTCCGTATCAATTCAAAAAAGCCACCTACAACGGAAGTATGACAATCCTTAGCTTCGTGCTACAAACTTCTGTGTTTTCTTCCGCTAACCCCCACGGACGCCAATTCTTACCTCGACGCTAAACACCAACTCCTAACTCCACTCCCTGCCGATTACAAGCCCAACACCGGGCTCGCCAGGTTAAAAACACGTAGTTTCTCAGGAGACAGTGAAAACGGACTGATTCAAAACTCTCGGGCGCGCCATTTTAGTAAAGTCTAACAAAACGAAGCAATCAACACTCGGGGAAATATACTCAACGGCCGAAAGCCAAACGGAATCACTAAATTACTACCCTAATAAAACCATGAATACCTCTCACTACCATTTGTGCTCAAGGTGAAATGATAAATAATGAAAAACGGGAAAAAATAATAATAATAATAGATACTTTCCTACAGCAATTTGTTCAAGAGTGGCCATCCTACACAAAAGATACCAATCATTTTTTGCAAAAATTAAAGGACACCACCATAACACAAGATTTACTACTATGCACTATAGATGTAAAATCTCTTTACACTTCGATACCTCACCAAGCAGGACTGGAGGCTGTGGAATGGGCGTTGTTGGGGCTAGAAACCATTAGAGCAGAAAAATCTTTCATTCTAGAACTGTTGCATTTCTGCTTATACCATAGCTACTTCCAATGGGACAAAAAAATTTTCTTGCAACAGAATGGAACATCAATGGGATTTGCGGGGGCCCCCGCATATGCCAATACGTACATGGCTAAATTTGAAGCAGACCATATTTACTCGGATAAAGAATGGCAGGATCACAGCCTGATATATCAAAGATTTATCGATGATATTTTTGTATTATGGTCAGGCAACAGAGAAATGTTGGAGGAAAAAATCTTGATTTTAAACACTCATGTAGATCAAATCAAGTTCACTCACACTATCAGTGACCACGAAATAGCATTTCTGGACGTTCTACTGACATTGAAAAATGGAACATTACATACTGAAGTGTTTCGGAAAGAGACCGATGTTAACAATTCTTTATTGTTTCAGAGTTTTCATCCTCAGAATTTAAAAATGAATTTGCCCTTGTCGCAATACATGAGAATAAAACGGATATGTTCAGAATCTGAGACCTTGGAAAAACATTTGGAAATACAAGAAGGAAAATATGCATCTAGAGGTTACCCGGAGAGTGTACTAAAGCAAACCAAGGACAAGGTAGCCAGGTTCAATAGGGAGAATCTCCTGGAAAAGAAACCAAAGAAGACCCTGGACAGACAGGTGTTTGTTTCAAAATACTCTACAAGCTCATCAAAAATAAAAAACATAATAATAAGACACTGGGAACTTTTGTTACACGAACCAGACTTTGGAGGCATTTTTCTGCAAAAACCGATGTTTGCATATAACAGATCGAAAAACTTAAAGGAGTTGTTGAAAACACCCACAATCAAAAGAAGATTAACCCACAAAGGAATGAAAAGATGCATGAACTGTGTGCATTGCCATAATGTGATTGTTGGGAATACTTTGCATCATCCCCAGACAGGAAAAACCATCGACTTACATCATGACAGTGATTGCAACTCCAAAAGTGTGATTTACTTCATCAAATGTCCTTGTGGCAAATTGTACGTGGGGAAAACGGAAAGAAAACTAAAAACAAGAATATCCGAACACAAAAGTACTATCAGGAATGTTAATATCAAGAGCAATTTAGCTAAACACTGGACAGAAAATAGGCACAACATCTCCCAGCTACAGTTTTCAGTTTTGGAGAAAACTGAATCACGAGAAGGAGTGGATCTCACCAGATGCCTCCTACAAAGAGAGATATTTTGGATTCGGTACCTAGGGACCCAGGAACCTAAAGGTTTAAATGAAAAGATAGATTACACATGCTTTTTGTAAGAAAGATACTGTATGCCAGGCTAGATTCATGTAGAGGTTTTGGCCAAGCCTCTCTTTAGCATGTGAATTTTGGACCACATTTATCATACTTGTACACTCCATATATGGTTGAAATGCACTAAATGTACTATATTTATATTGTAAATAATCTTCATGAAATTTTTTATTTTTGAGCACGTTATTATTTTTTCCCGTTTTTCATTATTTATCATTTCACCTTGAGCACAAATGGTAGTGAGAGGTATTCATGGTTTTATTAGGGTAGTAATTTAGTGATTCCGTTTGGCTTTCGGCCGTTGAGTATATTTCCCCGAGTGTTGATTGCTACGTTTTGTTAGACTTTACTAAAATGGCGCGCCCGAGAGTTTTGAATCAGTCCGTTTTCACTGTCTCCTGAGAAACTACGTGTTTTTAACCTGGCGAGCCCGGTGTTGGGCTTGTAATCGGCAGGGAGTGGAGTTAGGAGTTGGTGTTTAGCGTCGAGGTAAGAATTGGCGTCCGTGGGGGTTAGCGGAAGAAAACACAGAAGTTTGTAGCACGAAGCTAAGGATTGTCATACTTCCGTTGTAGGTGGCTTTTTTGAATTGATACGGAAACGCGGTGGTTTCCCACTTACAAAGACTCGAGGTAAGCGGACGCTCCACGAGGCGGTTTTTAGATTTAGGGTAACGTTTCCAGCATGCATTTACAGTCAGAACTTCTGTTTACAGGTATCACAACCTCGTGGTTTGGTTGTGAGTATATATTTTCTTCAGCACATTCACGTTTTGAGGTGTAATGGTGGTGGTTTCTAGATGTAAAAGGTTTAAAAAGTGCATGATGCAGCCATTATTTTCTGTACATGATATTTCGTTGTTGTGAGCATCTGTAGGTTTTTGTAACTTGAAACTGATAAGAAAAAACTGGATATTATACTGAAATTGCTGATATAAGATTTTCATATTTTTAGGCCCCTGAGGAAGAGTCCATCAAGGACTCGAAATGCATCGGGCTACATCAACTATAAGTTGCCAAGAAAAGATTGTATTTTGCTGAAACAGTGAAATTATGAACTGTTGTGTTTCTTGTTTATATGTTTGAATTTATTGCAAAAGAACTGATGATTAAATATCATACTTTCAAAGAAGAAAGGTGAATTTGGTTATGTGAAAATAATTTTATTTTTGAAAGAAATGAAATGAAATTGAAAATGATGATTTTTCTAGTGTGATTCACTAGCAGCAACAGTAAGCAGAGGTTGAGAGGTTCATCCACTCAAGTTAGGTTGGTAGTTTAGCAGGCACGGAAGCAGGACAAACGTGCCACCGCTGCAGCACGCATGTGAAAAATAGAGGAACAAAATTACATATTGTAAAAGAAAGGAGTGCCTTCCTTCCATTATCTCATTTTGTTACGTTGTCCTAACGGAAAGAGCACCCACTGAAATAAAAGATGTCGTTTGATCAAATATCAAGCCTTACAGATGAGAGAGCAAAAACTTTGGCATATACCGCCGAGCAAGCAACAGATATCTATTCTTTGGTTCAAGAAGTAAAGACTTCGGATACCCAGGGCAACACGATAGTACAACAATTGAAGCAACTACAATTTCTAGCTAAAAGAGAAGTTAGCCAAAAACTCCATGCATCGACCCTGGTACAGTACCACAAAGAAAAAAGGATCCCACGAGGATTACGAATGTCTATCAAACCAATGCTTTATAGGTTCCATTTGAACAAAGATTTTATGGAAAAATGGTATCGAATATTAAATACGTGTTCACTAGATTTAATATTGTTACTGATTGAGGAATTGGCGAGAGTCATTGCAGACCTGACCCGTGAAATTGATGAGATCAAACAAAACTTAGAAGGTAGGATGCAAAAGGAAGATTGGGATAAAACTTTAAACGACATTAACATCACGTTGGATAAGTACACCAAGGAAATTCAAGAAGGAAAATTAAGAAAATTTAAGAGGGACACGCTTGATTATAAGCTCAACGAAGTATACTCTTGGGCGGAAGTCTATGCCCAGAGGAGAGCCTACCAACCTAGAAAAAAAACAACTACCACTTCGGAGGAGAGCTTAGTTTCTGACACCGATTTAAGTGCTTCTAGACCGTCAGCACAAACACAAATTGGAGAGACACCTGGCCCAAGTGAACAGATAGAATCAGATCAAACAGCAACCACATCAAAGCCGTCTTCTTTTCCCCAGGCAGGGGATTTAACACAACCACCAGGAAAACCAAAACAAAAACCAGGAGAAGCCAGAGAAGGAGCAAGAACAAGGAGCCCCAAGTAAATCTAGTGATGAACATTTCCAAAACAGAGTTAACATCAGAAGAACTCCAAGTATTGAATAGAGGACTGGGTTTTGTCCCGACCTATGACACAAACATCTTGGAATGTGAAATAGCATTGTTTAAATTTATGAGAGTATTAAGACTCAGGCATTTCTTCACCAATGTGGTCCCCACACAAGAAGTCAAAGAACCGACTGAATTCATGGAATTCAAAGTTAAATCTAAATACCAATCCCCGGTTTCACACAAAATCTTGGACGCATTTGAAAAAGCAGTGAGAAATGACTTAGAGAAATTGAGTTTCCACAGATCTAAAACAAAGAATCTATCAGTTCATGAAAGGAATATTTTAAAAAAACTCCAAATGAATGAGAATATCCACATTCAAAAGGCTGATAAAGGAGGAGCAATAATAGTGATGGACAAAGAATTTTATGAGGCAAAAGTTAATGAACATGTGTCTGACGAATCTACATACCTGGAATTGGATAAAGACCCCATCTATGATCTGGAAGTAACCTTAAAAATCATTCTAGATAAAGCGTGTGAACTTGGTCATATCTCAATGGCTACGAAACAATTCCTTTCAGTACAGAATCCTAGGCGACCTCGCCTTTATATGCTACCCAAAGTTCATAAAGATAAAATGAACCCTCCTATGAGGCCCATTGTCACAGGTTGTGGCACGATTTTTGAACCATTGGGGCAGTATATAGATACTTTCCTACAGCAATTTGTTCAAGAGTGGCCATCCTACACAAAAGATACCAATCATTTTTTGCAAAAATTAAAGGACACCACCATAACACAAGATTTACTACTATGCACTATAGATGTAAAATCTCTTTACACTTCGATACCTCACCAAGCAGGACTGGAGGCTGTGGAATGGGCGTTGTTGGGGCTAGAAACCATTAGAGCAGAAAAATCTTTCATTCTAGAACTGTTGCATTTCTGCTTATACCATAGCTACTTCCAATGGGACAAAAAATTTTTCTTGCAACAGAATGGAACATCAATGGGATTTGCGGGGGCCCCCGCATATGCCAATACGTACATGGCTAAATTTGAAGCAGACCATATTTACTCGGATAAAGAATGGCAGGATCACAGCCTGATATATCAAAGATTTATCGATGATATTTTTGTATTATGGTCAGGCAACAGAGAAATGTTGGAGGAAAAAATCTTGATTTTAAACACTCATGTAGATCAAATCAAGTTCACTCACACTATCAGTGACCACGAAATAGCATTTCTGGACGTTCTACTGACATTGAAAAATGGAACATTACATACTGAAGTGTTTCGGAAAGAGACCGATGTTAACAATTCTTTATTGTTTCAGAGTTTTCATCCTCAGAATTTAAAAATGAATTTGCCCTTGTCGCAATACATGAGAATAAAACGGATATGTTCAGAATCTGAGACCTTGGAAAAACATTTGGAAATACAAGAAGGAAAATATGCATCTAGAGGTTACCCGGAGAGTGTACTAAAGCAAACCAAGGACAAGGTAGCCAGGTTCAATAGGGAGAATCTCCTGGAAAAGAAACCAAAGAAGACCCTGGACAGACAGGTGTTTGTTTCAAAATACTCTACAAGCTCATCAAAAATAAAAAACATAATAATAAGACACTGGGAACTTTTGTTACACGAACCAGACTTTGGAGGCATTTTTCTGCAAAAACCGATGTTTGCATATAACAGATCGAAAAACTTAAAGGAGTTGTTGAAAACACCCACAATCAAAAGAAGATTAACCCACAAAGGAATGAAAAGATGCATGAACTGTGTGCATTGCCATAATGTGATTGTTGGGAATACTTTGCATCATCCCCAGACAGGAAAAACCATCGACTTACATCATGACAGTGATTGCAACTCCAAAAGTGTGATTTACTTCATCAAATGTCCTTGTGGCAAATTGTACGTGGGGAAAACGGAAAGAAAACTAAAAACAAGAATATCCGAACACAAAAGTACTATCAGGAATGTTAATATCAAGAGCAATTTAGCTAAACACTGGACAGAAAATAGGCACAACATCTCCCAGCTACAGTTTTCAGTTTTGGAGAAAACTGAATCACGAGAAGGAGTGGATCTCACCAGATGCCTCCTACAAAGAGAGATATTTTGGATTCGGTACCTAGGGACCCAGGAACCTAAAGGTTTAAATGAAAAGATAGATTACACATGCTTTTTGTAAGAAAGATACTGTATGCCAGGCTAGATTCATGTAGAGGTTTTGGCCAAGCCTCTCTTTAGCATGTGAATTTTTGACCACATTTATCATACTTGTACACTCCATATATGGTTGAAATGCACTAAATGTACTATATTTATATTGTAAATAATCTTCATGAAATTTTTATTTTTGAGCACCTTATTATTTTTTCCCGTTTTTCATTATTTATCATTTCACCTTGAGCACAAATGGTAGTGAGAGGTATTCATGGTTTTATTAGGGTAGTAATTTAGTGATTCCGTTTGGCTTTCGGCCGTTGAGTATATTTCCCCGAGTGTTGATTGCTTCGTTTTGTTAGACATTACTAAAATGGCGCGCCCGAGAGTTTTGAATCAGTCCGTTTTCACTGTCTCCTGAGAAACTACGTGTTTTTAACCTGGCGAGCCCGGTGTTGGGCTTGTAATCGGCAGGGAGTGGAGTTAGGAGTTGGTGTTTAGCGTCGAGGTAAGAATTGGCGTCCGTGGGGGTTAGCGGAAGAAAACACAGAAGTTTGTAGCACGAAGCTAAGGATTGTCATACTTCCGTTGTAGGTGGCTTTTTTGAATTGATACGGAAACGCGGTGGTTTCCCACTTACAAAGACTCGAGGTAAGCGGACGCTCCACGAGGCGGTTTTTAGATTTAGGGTAACGTTTCCAGCATGCATTTACAGTCAGAACTTCTGTTTACAGGTATCACAACCTCGTGGTTTGGTTGTGAGTATATATTTTCTTCAGCACATTCACGTTTTGAGGTGTAATGGTGGTGGTTTCTAGATGTAAAAGGTTTAAAAAGTGCATGATGCAGCCATTATTTTCTGTACATGATATTTCGTTGTTGTGAGCATCTGTAGGTTTTTGTAACTTGAAACTGATAAGAAAAAACTGGATATTATACTGAAATTGCTGATATAAGATTTTCATATTTTTAGGCCCCTGAGGAAGAGTCCATCAAGGACTCGAAATGCATCGGGCTACATCAACTATAAGTTGCCAAGAAAAGATTGTATTTTGCTGAAACAGTGAAATTATGAACTGTTGTGTTTCTTGTTTATATGTTTGAATTTATTGCAAAAGAACTGATGATTAAATATCATACTTTCAAAGAAGAAAGGTGAATTTGGTTATGTGAAAATAATTTTATTTTTGAAAGAAATGAAATGAAATTGAAAATGATGATTTTTCTAGTGTGATTCACTAGCAGCAACAGTGCGCAGAGGTTGAGAGGTTCATCCACTCAAGTTAGGTTGGTAGTTTAGCAGGCACGGAAGCAGGACAAACGTGCCACCGCTGCAGCACGCATGTGAAAAATAGAGGAACAAAATTACATATTGTAAAAGAAAGGAGTGCCTTCCTTCCATTATCTCATTTTGTTACGTTGTCCTAACGGAAAGAGCACCCACTGAAATAAAAGATGTCGTTTGATCAAATATCAAGCCTTACAGATGAGAGAGCAAAAACTTTGGCATATACCGCCGAGCAAGCAACAGATATCTATTCTTTGGTTCAAGAAGTAAAGACTTCGGATGCCCAGGGCAACACGATAGTACAACAATTGAAGCAACTACAATTTCTAGCTAAAAGAGAAGTTAGCCAAAAACTCCATGCATCGACCCTGGTACAGTACCACAAAGAAAAAAGGATCCCACGAGGATTACGAATGTCTATCAAACCAATGCTTTATAGGTTCCATTTGAACAAAGATTTTATGGAAAAATGGTATCGAATATTAAATAAGTGTTCACTAGATTTAATATTGTTACTTATTGAGGAATTGGCGAGAGTCATTGCAGACCTGACCCGTGAAATTGATGAGATCAAACAAAACTTAGAAGGTAGGATGCAAAAGGAAGATCGGGATAAAACTTTAAACGACATTAACATCACGTTGGATAAGTACACCAAGGAAATTCAAGAAGGAAAATTAAGAAAATTTAAGAGGGACACGCTTGATTATAAGCTCAACGAAGTATACTCTTGGGCGGAAGTCTATGCCCAGAGGAGAGCCTACCAACCTAGAAAAAAACCAACTACCACTTCGGAGGAGAGGTTAGTTTCTGACACCGATTTAAGTGCTTCTAGACCGTCAGCACAAACACAAATTGGAGAGACACCTGGCCCAAGTGAACAGATAGAATCAGATCAAACAGCAACCACATCAAAGCCGTCTTCTTTTCCCCAGGCAGGGGATTTAACACAACCACCAGGAAAACCAAAACAAAAACCAGGAGAAGCCAGAGAAGGAGCAAGAACAAGGAGCACCAAGTAAATCTAGTGATGAACATTTCCAAAACAGAGTTAACATCAGAAGAACTCCAAGTATTGAATAGAGGACTGGGTTTTGTCCCGACCTATGACACAAACATCTTGGAATGTGAAATAGCATTGTTTAAATTTATGAGAGTATTAAGACTCAGGCATTTCTTCACCAATGTGGTCCCCACACAAGAAGTCAAAGAACCGACTGAATTCATGGAATTCAAAGTTAAATCTAAATACCAATCCCCGGTTTCACACAAAATCTTGGACGCATTTGAAAAAGCAGTGAGAAATGACTTAGAGAAATTGAGTTTCCACAGATCTAAAACAAAGAATCTATCAGTTCATGAAAGGAATATTTTAAAAAAACTCCAAATGAATGAGAATATCCACATTCAAAAGGCTGATAAAGGAGGAGCAATAATAGTGATGGACAAAGAATTTTATGAGGCAAAAGTTAATGAACATGTGTCTGACGAATCTACATACCTGGAATTGGATAAAGACCCCATCTATGATCTGGAAGTAACCTTAAAAATCATTCTAGATAAAGCGTGTGAACTTGGTCATATCTCAATGGCTACGAAACAATTCCTTTCAGTACAGAATCCTAGGCGACCTCGCCTTTATATGCTACCCAAAGTTCATAAAGATAAAATGAACCCTCCTATGAGGCCCATTGTCACAGGTTGTGGCACGATTTTTGAACCATTGGGGCAGTATATAGATACTTTCCTACAGCAATTTGTTCAAGAGTGGCCATCCTACACAAAAGATACCAATCATTTTTTGCAAAAATTAAAGGACACCACCATAACACAAGATTTACTACTATGCACTATAGATGTAAAATCTCTTTACACTTCGATACCTCACCAAGCAGGACTGGAGGCTGTGGAATGGGCGTTGTTGGGGCTAGAAACCATTAGAGCAGAAAAATCTTTCATTCTAGAACTGTTGCATTTCTGCTTATACCATAGCTACTTCCAATGGGACAAAAAATTTTTCTTGCAACAGAAGGGAACATCAATGGGATTTGCGGGGGCCCCCGCATATGCCAATACGTACATGGCTAAATTTGAAGCAGACCATATTTACTCGGATAAAGAATGGCAGGATCACAGCCTGATATATCAAAGATTTATCGATGATATTTTTGTATTATGGTCAGGCAACAGAGAAATGTTGGAGGAAAAAATCTTGATTTTAAACACTCATGTAGATCAAATCAAGTTCACTCACACTATCAGTGACCACGAAATAGCATTTCTGGACGTTCTACTGACATTGAAAAATGGAACATTACATACTGAAGTGTTTCGGAAAGAGACCGATGTTAACAATTCTTTATTGTTTCAGAGTTTTCATCCTCAGAATTTAAAAATGAATTTGCCCTTGTCGCAATACATGAGAATAAAACGGATATGTTCAGAATCTGAGACCTTGGAAAAACATTTGGAAATACAAGAAGGAAAATATGCATCTAGAGGTTACCCGGAGAGTGTACTAAAGCAAACCAAGGACAAGGTAGCCAGGTTCAATAGGGAGAATCTCCTGGAAAAGAAACCAAAGAAGACCCTGGACAGACAGGTGTTTGTTTCAAAATACTCTACAAGCTCATCAAAAATAAAAAACATAATAATAAGACACTGGGAACTTTTGTTACACGAACCAGACTTTGGAGGCATTTTTCTGCAAAAACCGATGTTTGCATATAACAGATCGAAAAACTTAAAGGAGTTGTTGAAAACACCCACAATCAAAAGAAGATTAACCCACAAAGGAATGAAAAGATGCATGAACTGTGTGCATTGCCATAATGTGATTGTTGGGAATACTTTGCATCATCCCCAGACAGGAAAAACCATCGACTTACATCATGACAGTGATTGCAACTCCAAAAGTGTGATTTACTTCATCAAATGTCCTTGTGGCAAATTGTACGTGGGGAAAACGGAAAGAAAACTAAAAACAAGAATATCCGAACACAAAAGTACTATCAGGAATGTTAATATCAAGAGCAATTTAGCTAAACACTGGACAGAAAATAGGCACAACATCTCCCAGCTACAGTTTTCAGTTTTGGAGAAAACTGAATCACGAGAAGGAGTGGATCTCACCAGATGCCTCCTACAAAGAGAGATATTTTGGATTCGGTACCTAGGGACCCAGGAACCTAAAGGTTTAAATGAAAAGATAGATTACACATGCTTTTTGTAAGAAAGATACTGTATGCCAGGCTAGATTCATGTAGAGGTTTTGGCCAAGCCTCTCTTTAGCATGTGAATTTTTGACCACATTTATCATACTTGTACACTCCATATATGGTTGAAATGCACTAAATGTACTATATTTATATTGTAAATAATCTTCATGAAATTTTTATTTTTGAGCACCTTATTATTTTTTCCCGTTTTTCATTATTTATCATTTCACCTTGAGCACAAATGGTAGTGAGAGGTATTCATGGTTTTATTAGGGTAGTAATTTAGTGATTCCGTTTGGCTTTCGGCCGTTGAGTATATTTCCCCGAGTGTTGATTGCTTCGTTTTGTTAGACTTTACTAAAATGGCACGCCCGAGAGTTTTGAATCAGTCCGTTTTCACTGTCTCCTGAGAAACTACGTGTTTTTAACCTGGCGAGCCCGGTGTTGGGCTTGTAATCGGCAGGGAGTGGAGTTAGGAGTTGGTGTTTAGCGTCGAGGTAAGAATTGGCGTCCGTGGGGGTTAGCGGAAGAAAACACAGAAGTTTGTAGCACGAAGCTAAGGATTGTCATACTTCCGTTGTAGGTGGCTTTTTTGAATTGATACGGAAACGCGGTGGTTTCCCACTTACAAAGACTCGAGGTAAGCGGACGCTCCACGAGGCGGTTTTTAGATTTAGGGTAACGTTTCCAGCATGCATTTACAGTCAGAACTTCTGTTTACAGGTATCACAACCTCGTGGTTTGGTTGTGAGTATATATTTTCTTCAGCACATTCACGTTTTGAGGTGTAATGGTGGTGGTTTCTAGATGTAAAAGGTTTAAAAAGTGCATGATGCAGCCATTATTTTCTGTACATGATATTTCGTTGTTGTGAGCATCTGTAGGTTTTTGTAACTTGAAACTGATAAGAAAAAACTGGATATTATACTGAAATTGCTGATATAAGATTTTCATATTTTTAGGCCCCTGAGGAAGAGTCCATCAAGGACTCGAAATGCATCGGGCTACATCAACTATAAGTTGCCAAGAAAAGATTGTATTTTGCTGAAACAGTGAAATTATGAACTGTTGTGTTTCTTGTTTATATGTTTGAATTTATTGCAAAAGAACTGATGATTAAATATCATACTTTCAAAGAAGAAAGGTGAATTTGGTTATGTGAAAATAATTTTATTTTTGAAAGAAATGAAATGAAATTGAAAATGATGATTTTTCTAGTGTGATTCACTAGCAGCAACAGTGCGCAGAGGTTGAGAGGTTCATCCACTCAAGTTAGGTTGGCAAGATCTATGCTACCATCACAGACCAGTACAGCCTGAGCTGGATTTCTGACTAAGTCAGTACCCATCTCAGAACCCAAGGTAAACCCTACTAATCCCTTGTCGCCTGTACTACCACCTATACATGTGCTAGGGGGAGCAGTTGATTTAGGGGCAGTGGTAGTATGAGTGTTCTCCATGGCTTTTGTACAATCAGCATCCTTTGTCCAATAGGTTTTCGCCTTACAAAAGTAACGCCAAGGTTTCTTTTTTCCTTTCTTGTTAGATTGTGACATCATGCCAATGCATGTTTTTGGGGCCCTTGAGAACACTCCTTTTTGTCTTTATCCTTGTCCCCAACCTTATCTTAAAACTTAGAAGAATCTTGCTTCTCTGGTCACCACCATTTCTCTGATTTTTCTGCTTAACCCTGGTTCTTACCCAGGTGTCTGCCTTATTTCCCAATACTTGGGGAAAAGTCAGATTTGAGTACACCAGGTATTGATGGAAAAACTGATTTCGACAATTATTCATTAAGGATCTGCTCTTGCATAATAAAATTGCACAATCCTTGGTAATCATACACTTTGCTGCCAAGTAACTAACCTTCCAGAGCCTTAATATCACTATCCACAAAATCTACCCAATCCTGGATCTGTGCTTGTTGGGTGTGTCTGAACTTAAACCTATACTGTTCAGTGGTTAAGCCAAACCATCAATAAGAGCACTTTTCAAAACTGAGTAATTATCAGCATCCTCTTCTCTAACAGTGAGGAGCTTATCTCTACCTTTGTCAGCACAGGAGAGCCACAAGATAGCTGCCCACTGCTCTTGAGTGACCTTATGAACTTTACAATCCCTCTCTAAAGCGGTTATACAGTTTTGGATGTCACCCCCAACATGGTAGGGTAGGACAATCTTATTCAGGTTCATATGGTCAAAGTAATACTCCTTAATTCCAGGGACACTGTTGCAGCCACCATAAGACTCTAGTCCCAATTTCGTCCTTGCCTTCTGGACTTCTAGGGACTCTCTGTCAAGGGCCAACTGCTCTTTACTGAGCCTGAGCCTAGCTTTCTCACGTTCAAGCATTTGGTACTCCTTATCCAAAGAGGTCCCTCCTTACTAGAAATGGAAGTCCCTACTGACTGTCAAGACATATTGGATTCTGCAGAAGAGGATCTAGACCACCTTGGTCTACTCTGCACCTTCCCAGGAGGATCAAAAGGGGCCTCCTCTTGGCCCTCTGTGTTCTTCTCTGGGAGGTCTGAATTGTCCAGGTGGAAGGCATCAGGTTCCACCTGGTCAGGTGAGATTCTATGTCAAATAGGGGGTATCCTCCTAACCTATCTTCAGTCCCCTTCCCACCCACTATGGCCTGTTCATCTGACCCACTGACTTTCCTTAGGTCATCTAACAGTAGCACCTCTACCAGGCATTGAGTGTTGGCAATTCTCCCTGTCTTCAGCTTTCTAGAGGCATACAATGCTTTCAGTTTTTGGAATGAAAGTTCACTGTATCTAGTAGGCAGAGAGCCACTGGCATCTCTTTTAAAAGACATACTAAGTGAGGTGTGGTGTTGCACCTACCTAACCTAATGGGAACTAAACTCTCTGAGGTTGGATGTGCTAGACCCTTAACTTACCAAACCCCAAGTTCAGTAAAACTTACAATACTAAAATAAATATGTATTTATTATATAATACTCTCTAGTATGTTCCAATATCTCCAACACAGATATAAACACAATGCACACAATACTTTAGCAAAGTAGTACAGCAAATAGCACAGAATACATAGTGGGCCCTGGGGGGGCGAACCAAACCATATACTAAGAAAGTGGTATAAGAACCACAACTTGAGTCAGGATGATGTCGTGAGGATGTAGAATTGCTAGGGAACAGCAGAGCCACCCAAGGTAGGTAGATAGGGACCCACGGAGAGTGCTGCAGTGTGTGAACACGACTATGTGCTCCATACAAGTGTATGTGCAAGTCAGGGTTGGATTTTTAAAGATTAGGTACCCTTCCCAGTGGACCCTGAAGAAACCCCATGTAAGACAAAAGGTTGGAGAGCCACCCCACCCGTGGATACCATGGTACCCAAGTTACCTATCCCAGGGAAGCCGGGTGCATAGGTGTGATGTGGTATTGGAAACCACTGTCAAACCCAATGGAGGACTTCTGGAAAGTGCCACTGCTGGAGGAGTAAAAAGTGTCCATAGGAATCCAAACTTGGATTTTTGAAGAGGCGTACCTGAAAGCAGAGTGTACAGAGTCTATGTCATTCAGGGTTGACCAGGAGACTTGGAAGACGAATGCCCTCTGAAGTCGGGTGCTTCAGGGAAGATGCTGATGACCATGACTGCAGCTGTGATGACCAGGCGATGCTGATGATGACCAGGACCTGTATATGAGCTGTCCCATGAAGGATGTCGAGTGCTGA
This sequence comes from Lissotriton vulgaris, assembly GCF_964263255.1. Lineage (NCBI taxonomy): Eukaryota > Metazoa > Chordata > Amphibia > Caudata > Salamandridae > Lissotriton > Lissotriton vulgaris. The sequence goes on along the minus strand of NC_141685.1, from coordinate 1,219,728,997 downwards.
GAGTTTGGTGACCAGCAGGAGCACCAAGATGCCTTGGCAAATGCCACTCACTCAGGAAGTCGAGAAGGCACAACATTTGGACCAGCAAGGTCCAGGAGACTCACCACAAGCAGGGGAGTCAGGCAGGCCCGAAAAATCAGGGGATCCCAAAAGTAACAAGTGTGACCCTCAAGTAGATCCACAGGCCGGAGGCACTGGAGTCGCAAGAGGACCTCAAGCAGCTCAGCTAAACATGCAGGCCACAGTGCATAGGATGTGGCCAAAGATTCTCATCACTGGAGGTGCTTGTGGTTAAGCATGGGCGAATTTTGCGAATCTGGCGTTTGCGAATTTTGCAAATTTGCGAACTCACAAGCCGCAAAATCCGCGAATTCTCACGAATTTGCGGATTTTTTTTGTGTTCGCAAGTATTTCTGCCAGTTCGCAAGGATTTCTGACAGTTCGCAAGGGTTTTGTACCAGTTCGCAATTGCGAACTTACATGTCGGCTCGCAACGGTCATGATTATGTTGTTTCTACGTCTGGTTCATCATCACAGGTTCCCAGCACTCTCTGTTTCACCCCTGCCATCCTCTGTTTCACCCATGCCACCCTCTGGTACATCAATGCCACCCTCTGGTTCATCATCACTGTAGATTATGGGGGGAAAAAGCAAGCACACCTGCCTGCTTCAACTGACATGAATTAATTTGGGGTTGATTTATTAATGTGTCACTGTTTTAAAATTCCAGTCTGGCACCTGCTTCCTTATCTGTAATTTGCTTTCTGTTGCAGTGCAATTTTTTTTCCAGGACCTTTGTGGCCTACTTGTAGCTATTCTATGAGCCTGCTGTGAGGGTCAGAGCAGGGTCATACAATTGTTGCAACTAGCAACTGAACTCTGGAGGGGCCCTTGTCAGGAAGCACTACAGGGAATGGTTACTAATGATGAGTTTGAACTTTTGAACCTGCTTTCACTTTTGCAAAACTCATTTTTCTGCAGAACAGCATTACAGCAACTGTAATGCCTCAAACAAGCTTATATGAGAAAGTTGATTTCTAATCCAAAAGTTATCCAAAGAAAATCAAATGGCCTCAAATCCAAAAAAGTGCAGGCAAATGTCAACCTGAGGAGTTATTCTGATAAAAATCATCATTTTCAGAAGGTCTATGCTGCTTGCTAGTAGATTTTTTGTGCAGAATTGCAATTTTTGTAATTTCGCGAGTGCGCGATTGTTGCTGCCCGCCACACCTACATGTTCGCAATTGCGAACTTACACCGCACGCCGCAAAATTGTATCACCAAGAAAAAAAATCCGCTGCGTGCGAATTTGCGGATTTTCGGTAAATTCGCGAGCGTTCGCGGATTGCGAATTTACCGAAAATCCGCAAACGCGCGAGCTGAACGGATTTACCGCCCATACTTACTCGTGGTGGGGGCTACTAGGAGCCTGAAGATCTTCTTGCAAAGAAGCCAACAAGCCTTTGCAACTGCAAATTGGATGTGGTGCACTGGGGTTCAGTTATTACAACACCCACAAGGAATACTGGCCTCAAACATAGTGAGAGGGCAGGGCAGGCCTCGGGAACTGGGGAAAAACTACCACCTGTGTTGCAAAGCCCACTGAGTACGGAGGAGCTCAGGATCTGCTACCGGATCGATTTAGTTGGGATGCCAGGGAATGCAGGGGAGTGACTCCTTCAGTCCAAGGGAGATTACTTCAGGTGTCTTTGATGCTTCCCAGGCTGTGGAAGGTTCCGGTATGATGCACAGGCATAGACGTTGCAGCAGAATAGAAGTAAGATGAAGTCAGGCCCAAACAAACTCCTGCAAAGTCCAAAGTGCTCAGACGGTAGAAGTGCAATGGTGTCTGATCTGAATCTTATCCCACTGCCCAGGTAAGCCCTTTAGTACCCTAGGGAAAGTGTGGGGATGATGCAGGGGACCCTCCCAAGGGAGGGTCTGGATAGGGGGGAGGTTACTCCCATGTCCTTTGTCCAGTTTTGGCCCGGAGCGGGAGCCACCACCTCCCAGGACCTGTTTAAACTGGGCTATGCACAGGGACACCAAATGTGCCGCTCATGCAGAATTTCAGATGCTGGCAGGCACACCCACCCAACCCTAATACACTAAATCCTGCTGGGAGGGGGACACATCACTGTACCATGATGCCTGTTGTTCTACCTTCCTCTGCTCGAGCTTGGCTCAGCAGCAGGAGGGCAGAAATGTGTCTCTGGTTGGCAGCAACCATTTTGAGCTGTCCGTGGCTAGAAGTCGGATACCGGGGACACTGAGAGCCTAATGGAGGGCTCTTCCTGTGCTTGGAATCATACCTTCCACATTGTGTATGGTGTGGGGGTATGATTCAAACATGTTTGATACCAAACATGATAGGGTTCGTTGCATCCGTTTTCGAGATGGTCATTGCGAGATTACGCTGTGCTCTCGATATAGTATATGGCTGCCTCACTTATTACCTGCGAGAATGGACTTCATGGGCTGCAGGGGTGTCCTGCTCATGCAGGGACACTCTCCCACTAAGAACCAATCACCCTGCCTTCACGATTGCAAAGGCCTGCTATAGGGGTGACTTATAGGTTTTAAGTACAGTGACCCTTAGATATAGTAAACCTATATTTTTAGTAAGTGGTGCAAGCCCCAACTTACACAGGCTGCACTGGCTGGCCTGTAGTTCCATTTTGAATGGTCTCTCATGGGTGGTATAATACATGCTTCAGGCCATGGAAGGCCTCTGTGGTACCTATGACCTCGGTACATGGGTACCATATACTAGGAACTTATAAGGGTACCCCAGTATCTAATCTGGGATGGACCTTAGTACTGAACAGAACAATTTAGGGAGAATGCAGACAGACTGGAGTTTTGATTAGCTGGATCCCAGTCAGACTAGTCAAATACAACATCACATCACACAAAACGGGGGGGGGGGGGTAACCATAGAAGTAGATCCTACATTCCTACATAGAGACAAAAGCTAGTCTTGCCCCAAACATGTCTTCAAGTATTTTGCACCCTACTTCTCCCCATGTGCATCCATTTTATCCTAAGTAATCCAGGAAATCTTCACATCTTTGAGCTAGGCCGATTGTTGAGACACCAAGCACACTTTACAAGAGTGTAATTCCGGATAAGAACATCAGAAGTCTTTAAGCCTTGCCACATCATCGGACCAAACACTGACAGTGGAATTGAGTATATCTTTTACGTATTACTTTTCTCGTCTGCAATATAACAGCCAAGCCAGCTGGGTTCCAACCTTATACCCTGTAACATAGTATATCCTTAAGTGTAAAAGGGCAAGATTGGATTTATTAGTGTAGAGCAAGTGAAGTTCCCCTCTTGGTGCAGTTTGATTTTGTGTGTTCTGTGGTGTTGGGTGCTCTCCCCTTACCCATCCTAAACTTGTATCTCTTTTTCTGGATTTTCAAACTCTAGAATCCAGGCGAGCAGGCGTTCAGATGCAGCTGCAATTAAATGGCCCCTGATCACTGCGGAAAGACATCCAAGACCATAGCTTTGAGCACTTCCGACCCCTCATTAAGGTTAAAATATTCATCATTATACTGGCCAGTTTCTTTACAAACTAATGGGTCCCCAGGAAATTAGGGGTGTAGGATACAATGTGTGGAGAAGCCTTAGCCCACAGTACCAAAGCTGTGGATACAGGTGCATGATCAAAGAACTCCAGCACCCCTATCAGCAACACCAGTTCTTCTGACAAAGGGGGAGTGCTAACCAGGATGTAATTAATATGAGAATTGAGTTTGTTAACATTCCAATAGAATGTGTAGTTAGCTTCTTATGAGAGTATCTCCCTTCAAGCATCCCAGAGACCAATTTCTGCCAGGGTTTGTTTTTGTCCCCTAGAAATTATATCAATTTCTTCCAGCTGTCCCCCTCCCAGTTCCTCATGGGATCCTAGACTGTATTAAAGTGTCCAGGAAGGATAAGCTGTTCCTTTGCCAACCCTGTCAAGGTCTAAATTAACTGTAAACGGTATGCATCTTGAAGGATATTTGGAGTATACACTGTAGCTAATCTGACCAGCGTCCTTGAAGTGTCCAACAAAATTAAGTACCTACCCTCCCTATCAACTCTGGTCCGAGAATACAAAAGCACGGTTATGCCTAATTAATTCCGCCTGCTGTTTATACAGACAATAGGAACCAATGTAGACACTAGGAACCTAGTCAGAAAAAACATATGTACACGTACAAGGGGTCTGAGGACACTTCGAACACATAATTCAAGTTGACAAAACTGACAAGTTATTGATGCTACTATATCTGCACAAAACTAGCACGCTTTTTTATCACAGTTTTTAGATACAAGAGTTTTTTATATGTACGTGATAGTTTTTAATTGAATATATTTTTTGTATTGCAACGGTTTTAATTAACTATGCAAATACACTACTTGAACTTGAATTCCGCCCGCTGTTTAGTAGTGGCAGAGCCAAAAAGAGCAATGGGAAAAGTCCTGTGCCTTAACTTTGTTTGGTTCTTTTTGAATAGCTGTGTACCTGCCAATTTGCAGAACAATCTCACTGTGTAAGAAGGGGTGGGCCTTGAAAGGGGCATGGCCTCGTGCAGGGAAGTACCTACGAGGCACTTTTGAACCCCACCATGCCCCAAGTCCCCTCTTCCCAAAAAAAAGAAAAAGCTTGCTGAGGCTTGTGCGGATGTCCTGGGGTGTTTTCACACCCCTTAATGGATGACAGCAGTTGAAAACCTCGAAAAATGAGATGGAAAATCACTATTTACAGTGGTTCTCAACTTGTTTTCCTTGCCACTGAATGACATTGTTTCTTTGCCAGGTGTCCGTGTGATGGGAGCCGATATCATGTGTCATACAGTGTCACTGTGTGAGTTGGCCGGAATGTAGATCAGTTCCCTGTAAGCAGATAATGTTTGGCTGCTGGTCTTCCAAATTATACACCTCTTGTTACAAAGAGTAAAGGCCTCTAACATTTCGACTAGTAATGGTTGCCGTGATAGCTAATCATAAGAAGTATTGTATGTGAAGGAGTAGATAGACTGATCAACTATGTATGTGAGTACTAACAAAACAATAAATAATAAAAAATAAAACAAACAGAAGTAGTATGAAAAAGGTTACAGAAGCCAACCTACTGCAACGTGACTCGGGCCGACCAACACCCCAATCATAAACCCGGTGGGAGGCAAGGGAGCCCCTCCTCTTCCCCTGTCAGGGCCATCTATGTTGGTCCCAGATATGCAGAAATCAACTCAGCTAACCACCCCCCGGCCTGACTCAAAGCCCTAAAGTACTCATCGCTCCCTCTTACTGTCCCCAGGGTCATTGTTCAAAGTAATGCATAAATATAGGCCCACCAGTCTACATCAGCTGCAGACATAGGTTCCAGACCCCTAGGTCTGTAATGAGAGGACACAGCAGACACCAGAAAATTAGTGGTGCATCAGGCAGGAGCCTCAAAAAAACTCATTTGTATGTCCAATATGATGCCCATTACAGCTGTTCTTGATCTCTGCCATGGAGAGATGTCACCACTCAGGAGACTCCAACCTGAAGGACGGGCCCTCTAGGGCCACGCAGGTTACTTACAACCAACTGCCATGCCTTCTCAAAATAAAGAGACGGTCAGCCAGTAGAGAATACAAACTTATGTTTATTGGCAATACTCTAAAGAGAGGCCTCTAGTGGAAAACTATCAGCCTGAGCCGGGCATAGACAAAGGAGGCAGAGAGATGAGCTAACACCTGATAGATGGGTACATTCTATCAGTAGTCCAAGGCCACTGTGCCAAGTCTCAGCATCTCCTACCATGGGAGCAGAGTTACACATTGAAAACGGTATGCAGAAGGGGAATAATTGCTCATTAGCAAGTCAGATAGCAGCCTTGAATGAGAGAGAAAATAAAAACGAAGTACAGTGTTCTGCTGAGGCAGGCAATTCTGAATACTAGGGCCTAGTACGAGCACAGTCCAAGCAGTCTAATTCAGATTACGAAAAACAAAATGGAGTCACACAGGATAACGAAAGATTACATGTTACACTGATAACTCATTGGGTTGCATAACGTGAACACAATTGGCATCTATTTACCCACATATTGCTAATCTAATATAGCATAGACAAGTGCATTATAGAGAGAGGAATTTTGAACCTAACAAACCAGTGGAATCTCATTACTAAAACATGTGCAAGAATCATTCTTCCGCTGCATAGGGTCCCAAGTAGTGTCTTTGGGTTCAGGAATGCCCAAGAGGAGGAAGGTCTGAGATTGAGACATGGTTTCTCTTGCCATCCAGTTAAATGGAGAGGCCAAATAAACTTGTTCAACCGTAGCTGACTCTATCCCACTGCAGTTTCGGAGAGACCGATCTCTCTGAGTTCTTCTCTTTGCTGTAGGGTAGCCTGGGCAACATCCTGGTAAATAGAGCATGTGAATTCCTTGTAGGACAAATCATTGAGCTTCTGACTTTCTTTAAAACTTCCTTATTTACAGAAAAGTAGTGGATTTTAACAAGGAACTCTATAAATCTATGCATCTGGCCTGAAAGTTGAGGGCCCTCCCTGTGGATTATGGCCAGATGTAACCCGCTCTGTGGTTGTCACCTGGCGTATTCGAGAACAGTCTAGTCACAAAAACATTTAGATATGGCTCCAAGACCTATTCACTCACACTGCGTACCAATATGCTTTCCCTTCTAGTGTTATTGTCCCAATCCTTAGATTTCTCTAGAGCCAACCACATTTTCTTGTCTAACTCAGAAGTCACAAAGGACGTGGATGCTTGCTGCTCTTGTTCTGTGTCCGGCTGGATTGTGATGCGAAATTGGCCCAGGCACCCTCAAAAGAAAACACATTTGCGGTTTGCACATTTTTGCTAAACACTGCTTCAGTTTTTAAAGTATTATGAAAAGAAGGGGGAGGATTTTCTAAAAGAGGCATGTTTTCTGAACTAAACTGAGATTTAAAAAAATAATGCAAATGCTGCCAGAGCTCTTTGTGCAGGGATTAGTTCACATTGGTCAACCACACCTAAATATAAGTGAGGCCACTTTTGCTCGCCCCTCTGCTCATCTGCATACATTATTTGGCCAGCCCAGCGAGAGACTGGGAATGATACATCCACACCCTTGGTAAAAGGGAGGTTATAGAAGCCCATCTGCCTCCATTAAGGCTACTCAGGTCCCCACTGGTCCACTTGTTGTATCTGAACAGTGCAGACACTGCCCAAATTAGGCCTTCATGCTGCCCAGAAAAGCGACCCACAGCTGCAACTCCGATATCAGCCCAATGCCTGAGTGCCCATTTTACCAATCCAACAGTGTCTGTATGCATTTTTGTTTCTCGGTTCTCAAATCGTAACACATATCGGCTAGACTTGTGTCAAAGTCATGGTGCAGTTCATCTCTTAATTCAGTTTTTAATGTGCAGAGGCTGTCTATACGGTTCTTGTTTGTGAGAGACATGTCGCACAGCTTCAGGATCAAGTATCGTGCCTCAAGGGTAATCTCACCCCCTCTGATGTCCTTCCCTGGATTGTCCAATAGGGCAAGTAGACCACCATTGATTGTTATCTTCTTAGGGGGCATGTGGAGCCCTCATGTGGAACTGCTTCATTAACGGAAGGACACCAGGAGCCGTATTAAAAAAGGTACTGGGGGCGCAACAGACATTTGCGTCCACTTTCCTTGCCCCAGGGTACTTTGATAATACTTAAGGGGCCACAGACACTTGTGCAGCCCCTTCTGTAATACCGATACCGCTTTGGCACATAATACACCAGCGCTATCTTAAGGGGGTGCGCCCCATACAAATGATGGAAGCTCTTTGCCTGCCCCTTGGGTGCCCGCTCTCCCAGTGCGCAGCTCCATAGCTCAGGCAGTGCTCTGCCCGTGGTTTCTGCCCGTCTCTGACCGTTCTTCTCGCCGCTGGACTGGACTGCTCACACCCCAGTCCTTGCCAGCTGCAGCCTTAATTTTTTTGTTTTTCTTTATTTTTTATCCCTGTTGTACTCTTAAATTCCCTTCTTTATTTTATTCCTGTTTTATTTTTAGATTTCGTTCTAGTTTTAGTTTCAGTCAGCCTTTGCTTTAGTTTTCAGTCAGTCTTCCCACTCACACCCCCCCTTGTGCCACTTCCTGCCACTGCTGCCCTGTGGCCCCTCCCACATCTTTCACTGTTCCTGCCTCCCAGCTGTCATGCACTCCCCGACCGCTACTTAATGGAGGCCACTGCACGCTGAGTCGAGCTAAGCCCGTTGGGTGCCTGCTCTCCCAGCGATCAGTTCTATAGCTCAAGCAGTGCTCTGCCCGTTCTTTCTGCCTATCTATGACTGCGGTTCTTGCCCATAGACCGGACTGCTCTGCCCCAGTCCTTGCCAGCTGCTACCTTAATTTCTTTGTTTCTCTTTATTTGTCATCCCTGTTGCACTCCTAAATTCACTTCTTTGTTTTTCTTTATTTTATTCCTGTTTTATTTTTAGTTTCACTTCTAGTTTTAGTTTCAGTCAGCGTCTGCTTTAGTTTTCAGTCAGTTTCTTCACTGACACCCCCCCTTCTGCCGCTTCCCGCCACTGCTGCCCCGTGGCCCCTCCTGCATCTTTCACCATTCCCGCCTCCCAGCTTTCTTGCCCTCCCCCGACCTCTACTTAATGGAGGCAGCGCAGCGGATGCGCCGCTGGCGTGTTGAAGGCAAACTCATCTGCACCCGTCTGCGACCCGAGGGCAACCAGCACCAGGAGCCATGCATGGTCCTTCGACCTTCTCAAGCTACAGCTCAGCAGATCTCCATAGACTCAACGGCTGCAAGAAGAACAACAACTGCAAGCTCTCCTCTCCCCTTGACAACCACAGCCCATTCACCTGCCGGAACTGCCATCACTCCTTCAAAACCGCCATAACCCAGGACCCCCTCCACCATTCAGCAACATGTACACTGCAGCCCAATCCCTGCAATGAATCCTCCTCAATGTGCGCTCCCTCCACAGACACACTGCGGAAATCTGTGATCTCCTCAACAGCAGCTCTCCCGAAGTCGTTTTTCTCACTGAAACATGGACAAGTCACCTCGGGCTAGGACATCGCGATAGCCATCCCCGAAGGCTATAAAATCACCCTGAAGGACCGCCCTAACCACCCTGGAGACAGCATCACCCACAATGTCAACTTCCACCTGAGCACGCACACTGAAGGGCCCACAGACCTTATGGAACACCGCCACTTAAAGATACAAGTCTACCGGACCATCACCCTACAAGGCACCCTCATCTACTGACCTTCCAGACCCCGCACATCCTTCTCCGACTCCATCACTGACATAATCAAACCGCATGCCATCACCTCCACAGACTAAATACTGCTGGGAGACCTCAACTTCCACCTCAACAACCACCAAGACCCTAACTCCATCTACCTCTTGGGCAACCTCCACGTCATCAGACTCAACCAGATCGCACCGGAACCAATGCACTCAGCAGGACACACCCTCAACACTAACTTCTCAGCAGGACACTCCATCTCCTTTTAGCCACACCTCTGAACTCCTCTGGACGGACTACCTCTGCGTCCACTTCACCTACAAAACAAAAGATCCCCGCAGACACCCATCCCTGCTTCAACGCAAGAATTGGAGCAACTTTTCCGACAAACAGCTCCCCACCACCCTCAGCAACTCTGTGTCCACTGCCTCAGACAACGACCCCACACCCGCCACCTGCACCCTACACAAATGGATCACCAGCTGCACAAACACCATCACCTCCCTCAAGAAAACCTCCAACCCTCGCACCATGAGGGCCAGCTGGTTCTCCACCGAACTGCCAGATGAACCTGCAGATGTCTTGAAAACCTATGGAGGAACCCCAAAACCATGGCGGACCTCGATAACTATAAAACAGCCACCACTGCCCCCCACAAACTCATCAGACATTCAAGGAAGAAGACACTCCTGGACAGAATCTCCGCCCACAACAGCAAAGAACTGTTCGGCATCATCAGAGAGTTCGCCCAACCCAACAGTGAATCCATTGACATCCCACCCTCCCAGGACCTCGGCGACAAACTCAGCACCTTCTTCAATCACAAATCAAGACCACCTACGACAACTTCAACAGCAACCTCCATGAGGAACCGACACCCACCGTGTCCAGCACCACACAGGCGTCGCTGGACAGCCCTAGCATCAAAGACATCCTAAAGACCATGAGGACCACCCACTCAGGGTCCCCCACAGACCCCAGCTCCCACCACATCTACCAAAGTGTCACAGACATCATCGCCTTAGAGCTACAAAGAATCATCAATCGATTGCACGAAACAGCCTCTTTCCCCGATGACTGGAAACATGCAGAGGTCAACCCTCTCTGAAAGAAACCATTGGCAGACCCCATCTACCTCAAGAACTACAGACTAATCTCCCTACTTCCCTATCCGGCGAAAGTCCTTGAAAAAAGCTGTCAACAGCCAACTCACCTCCCTCATCGAAGAGAACAACATACTCAACTCCTCCCAATCAGGCTTCAGGAAAAATCGCAGCAGAGACTGCCCTCATCGCTGCAAATGACGACATCCACTCCCTCCTCGACAAAGGTGAGACTGGCCCTCAAATCGTATTGTACGCGGACGACAAGCAACTCATCCTCTCACTATCCAACAAACCCAACATCTCGCAACACAACTTTTGAGAAGGAATGGAAGCAGTCACCAGATGGATGAAGAACAGCTGCCTACAGCTGAACAGAAACAAAACCGAATTCCTCATCATATGTCCACATCCCGATGCCTAGAGTGACACCTGGTGGCCCCCAGCCCTTGGGAAAACACCCCACCCAAGGACCACGCAAGCAACCTCAGAATCATCCAGGACTCCAAACTCAAAACGGACTGTCAGATCAACGCAGTCACCTCTTCATGCTGCCACACCCTCCTCCTCTTACGTAAAACTCTCAACTGGATCCCCTTGAACACAGGAAAACCGTCACCCACACCCTCATCAGCAGCAGATTGGACTACAGCAACACACTCTGCGCCGGAATCAACAAGAACCTCACCCGCAAACTCCAGAACATCTAGAACGCTGCAGGAAGACTAGTCCTAAACTTACTGCATCTCTGTCACATCATCCAACACCTGAGGGCACCCAACTTGCTCCCCATCGAGAAGAGAATCACCTTCAAGCTTCTCACCCACGCCCACAAAGCCCTCCACAACACCGGCCCTGCCTACATGAACCATCGCCTCTGATTCCACACACCCCAAAGATCCCTCCGCTCAGTCCAGCTCTCCCTCTCAACAGTACCGTGCATCAAAAAGACCTTCTCCTTCCTCGTGGCTAAAGCATGGTACACCTTCCCTCTTCACCTCCGCCAGACACCAAATCTCTCCAAGTTCCTGAAGGACCTCAAGAACTGGCTCTTCAACAAATCACCATGAGCGCCCGGCCCACATGTACCCAATAGGACAGGGAAGTCCTCCGACCCCCTGGCCTCCGACGCTAACCCTGAATGCCGAGGAGTTGCTGGCACCCTCCCTCCCCAGGACCTTAAGACCCATGTGGGTGAGCAGCTGCGCTTACCAACCCTGATTGATTGATTGAAAACAGGGAGGGGCTTTAAAGCAGCCACTCTGTTTTCCACATGAATGCGCTGCTCCTAGGCCAGCGAAATTTCACAGCTGCCCTGGGGGCAGTGCATACCATGTAATAGGGCACACTTTCCCTGTTAGTGCCCCCAACGCACCTGTTTTAAGGTGCACTGGGTGCAAAAAGGGGAAAGTGCGCCCTATTACATAAAGGGCCCCAGGAGCAATTCAGCACTCAAGAGGGTGGCATATATTTGGGCACAAAGAACCAAAAGCTATAGAGCCATGGCGACCATTCACTCGCATTTATCTATTTCTAACCGTTCAACTATGCAGACCAGGGCATCTCCCTTCTTCCCTCGAAGCCCCGTTGTACCCCTCCAGCATTCCCCTTTTACTCAGAACCCATCCATCTGGGTTATGTTGTGAGCAACCCTTTTGGTCCTTTTTTCTATATGTTGACCACTATACAGTTCTCCATTGAATTGTAGTTAGATTCATACTGAATATATTAACAATATACGACCAAAAAATGCAAGTGGCAATTTTGGGGGCTGTGTTTTCTTTCACGCATATGGCAGGCTCATTAAAGTATAGCAGGCATTGATTGCGGTGGAACCCGTACGACCCTACACGCAACCGCCCAAACGTTTTTACTACCCGATTGACGTAATGAGCCAGCCCAACATTCTTTACGTACTTACAGCAACGTTTTCCACGTCAAGACAGTTTTTGGGTTCTTTTTGGTGATGAAAATGCGCAACTTTACCAGGCTTTTCTCACGGTTCTGTAATGGAAACAGTGCATACATGGGGCCTTATTTATGAAGGACTTGCGCCGCAGGTGCGTCACTTTTTCCCATGTTAAAAGTGACGCACCGGTGGCTCAAGGCCTTCATAAATAAGGCCCATGGATTCGTTATGCTCACAATCTCTCAGCCTTGCCCACGCCTTTCTGCTTTACTTTCACGGTAACGAGGAGACTGTTTTTTTTCATGACAGAGAGTCAACATATGGAATATTAAAAAGGTCGTCCCGGTACAGCATGTCTGACTATTTCACGCAGCGGGAGTCTTTCCAATTTAGAAACCTCATTTCAATGACAAAACATTTGATATTTTATTTGCATGACAGCTTAAGATGAGAATGTGAAAAAGAACAAATCAGTAATGAATGTAACATTGCAGGTTCAAGGAAGGGAACAGGCATTAAATTACCAGCCTCTCATTTCACCTTATAAATTGTAGGTATTTTGGTTCTCGAATGCTGTACTGCGGAATGCTGTTTTGAAAATTGTTAACTCGTCTTTATAGTTTAGACATTTGAGGTTCAAATTATACAGGCACAATGTACATTTGTTGCTCTATTGACAGTCACACAATGTACTTCACGTCGAAAGGAAATGAAACACAAATGTTGATGTTTTCAATGAAGCGCAGAGTTTGCTGTATTGTAAGAGCATGCCTCACAGCCCCTAGAGCCAACCTAAAATTGCGCATACAAACCATGCTTGAAATACAAATCTCACTTCTCACTGGGTTTTGCTCCCCTCACTCAACATAACATTGTGCTAACATATTGAAGAGTTGATTCACAAATGAAAACTAGCCGAACTGTTCAAATTGAGCAGATCCTGCTGCAATTGGTTGAATTAAGGTTCTATCCTATGATAGCCAATTTAATTGTTATCTTTTGGATCAGCTCCCTGCCATACAATAATTTCTTCATGGTTCCCCGGAAAGTTGTCAGCACCTAATGAATTGATGTCAAGCAGGTCAGTCAACCTCAAATACTTTCCATATGAGTTGAATTACCCCAATTACAACGCAGATCATGTACTCCTAAGTTGTTCATCTGTCATCTGGTTGAAACAACTTTGTCGATCGCAATAAACATCTTGCTAAATCATTTTAACTCAGTGTGTATTTACATATTGATTAAAACAAAGCTATGACCCGCGATTTATTTTTCAAATACAATATTTATTAGGTTTTGATAGTTGTTGGTTGCATAGCAAAGGTTAACAATCGTCCACTGTTCAAACAGACTGCCAAGCCAGTACAAGTAAAATGGGACGAATATATAACTCCATGGCACTTTTATGTAGCAATCATCAACGCCGTTAACCCTTTGCCAACACGAATCCACTTCGAACTCATAGAGCTGGTAACTCCCCCCAACAAGCCCGTTGCTGCCTTATTGTACCAATGATAGAGAGTGAAGAGGGTGCGCAGCACACCGGAGTGCAAGTGTTCAAGATGACCCCAAACAGGTGCCAGCCAGTACTGTCCAATTCTTGTAATTGAAACGGCAATGCCTAAGTCTATTCTTGTCACGGCTCAGAAAGTATGGAACTCTCACTGGAGTCAATGTCCTAATGTTTTAGGCTGTCAGCTAACACATCCCAGGCGCTGGCGATATCGGTCGTGTTGCATACCTTCCTAGCCTCCTGGAGCAAAACCACACTTCCATCCAACTTGCAGTTGCTCTCCATCTCAGGGTGATCTCCCTCTTTGGTTGTGATTTCAAATTTAGAAGGACCTGGGAACCAACGAGTAAGCATGCAATAGGGGAACAGGGGACCCGTCTCTCGGTGATCTTGGGGCCATATGTATCAAGCCTTTTTTGATTCGCAAAGGCCGAAATTCGCCGAATTTCGGCCTTTGCGAATCGCAAAAGGCTGTTTTGCATTTATTGATATGTATCAAAAAATCGCATCTTAATGAATCGCAAATATTTGCGATTCCTTATTTTGCTATAGCATTTAAGGAATCGCAATTTTGCGATTCCTTAAATGCTATGTATGAAGCATTTTACTGTAGCAAATTTAGCTTAAGAAATCGCAATTTACCGCCAACATTCAGTTGGTGGTTAATTGCGATTTCTATTCAAAATACACTAATTGGCATTTTTGAATGTGGCATGTGACACACATACATGCCCATAGGGCATGTATGTGCGCCATATGTACACTCATGCTGATTTCAGGGGTGCAGCAGGGGGTCCTTGAGACACCCCTGCACCCTTGAAATCAATCTCATTTTGCGATTAGCAAATTGCGAATCGCAAAATGAAATGCATTTCACAATCATACCTATGGGCCTCCTGGCCCATAGGAATGAATGGCAAAATATTCCTTATTTGCGAATTCGCAACTTGCGAATTCGCAAATAAGGAAGATTAAGGAATCGCAAAAAAAAATCGATTTTTTTCATACATACCGTTTTGCGATTTCTAAATAGCGATTCCTTAAAAATCGCTATTTAGAATTCGCAAAACGGAATTATGATACATATGGCCCTTGGTGATATATTCCACGGTCCTCTTCCAGAAGTCAGTCACGCAGGTAATGGCAGCTCCAGACCATGTGGACAATGTCTGCCCCACTCAGCTGGTTCCTGAAGCCCAAGTCCTACCCGTTGCTGTACAGAGAAGCTGGTTACCATGGTGAATTGAGGGTTCTGCCACCCTGTTGTTAGATTGAGCATGTATCGTCAGCACTATTGCACGGTGCAACCAGATCTTACCTGGGGGTAATCCAAACGACTCAGAGAGGTCCGTAAATGCCAGCAGTTCCCCATCCCTGTAGAGGTCACCTAAACAGCAAATGCAATAGCATCCCCATTTTGTTATGCCCCCCATTGCTGCCATCACATTAAGTTCATTTAGGCACTGTAGGGGCATGTCTGGTGCATATGGGTGCGAAATACGGGTGCGCTGCAGGCAGCATTGTCAACAGCATTGGACTGTGTGCAAATCCACAGCCCCCCCACCCCACGGGGTGCCTGGGGGTCAGGAAAATATGAAGCAGGCTCTGTAGACTCGGGGTCCCAGCAGGGGTTCCTCCCTCAGGGTGGAGTTGAGTCTGCAATAATTGATTAAACCATTGGATTTGGGTGGATAAATAGTACGTTTCCCATTCGGGCATGGCCAAGCCCACATCCGTAGTAGGTCTGCAAAGTTTGGCCATGGATACTCGACGACTACCAGAGCTCCGGGTAACTTCACCTAATAGGGAGCCCAATTCCTTGAAAATTGTGCGGGGTATTAGGAGTGGTAGGGTGGTAAAGACATAAAGTAAACAGGGTAGAGGGGAAACATCCTTTACAACGCAACTTTTACCACGCAGTACTTTTACATCGCAACTTTTACAACGCAAACCATTACAACGCATTGCGCTGGGGGGCGCTCTAGCAATTTATTCGAAGTCCTAAGGAATTGCCAAATCGTTCTAAGAAAAATATTGCCCCAGGTAACCCCTCCTCTGCCCCAGTGATGAACAGAAGCATATCATCAGCGTAAAGTGCTGTGTGAGGCGTAAGTTCTCCCCTGCGCAGTCCCCGAAATGCCAATAACAATTGTTCACTGCAGGCCAATGGCTCAACTGCAGTGCCAAACAAAAGCAGGGGAAGGGGGCAGCCCTGCCTGATTCCCCTTCCCACCATACATGGGTGAGAGATGGTCTTGCCTGTGTGGTCTCGTGCGGTCTGGTTTGTATATAAGAGATGGGTCCATTGTTTAAAGCCCAATCCCAGCGCCATTGGGCCCATAACTGCCATCGCAGGCTGTCAAAAGTTTTTTCAATGTTTATGGACATAACCACTGCATTGTCGTCTTCTGAACCAGCTGTGTCAATGAGGGAAAGGAGTCTGTGGATATTTATCACTATGTTCCTCCCCATAATAAACCTTTGGTCAGGATGAATAAGCCGGGGAATGTGGAGGAGAAGGCGTGAGACCAATATTCAACTGAAAATGTTATAGTCCACATTTAACATGGATAACAGGTGATATGACCAAACATCCAGGGTTGGACACCCTGTATGAGCAGAGAGACCATTAGTGCTTCACCTGTAGATCGGTGATGGATTAAACCCAGATCTTTTGACTGGGTGTGAGTGTTTGATTGATTTAGATGCTCCGTCCATCACCGCCCCCTTTTGTACCGCTTTTGACCGCCATAAGTGTGGCAGGGTATGCTCAGACGTGAGTCCCTTGCTCACTTTGCCACTGGATTCAAGCAAGCCGGGCTGAAGACGGTTGGAATGCCAGAAACCGGTCCTCGGAAGCTTGTTTCCGGTCCAGGGAAGACATGGCTTGGCAGTTCGGGCTGGGCTGTTCCCATGAGGCACAGGGTCATACTGAGGGTCATACTGATTTGCATATAGCCATGTCTGAACTGGGGTGACAGAGTGGGCTAAAGAACGGTGATGGACTAAACCCAGATCTTTTGACTCGGTGTGAGTGTATGATTGATTCAGATGCTCCGTCCATCACCACCCCCTTTTGTATCACCTGTAGTGGTCGGCAGTTGGCTTGACTTCCATGCCACAGTGCAAAGCTCTACTAGTTTAGGGGTGAGCTCCTATATAAGTAGCATACAATTCTACTGGTAAGCCATCCAAACCAGTCACTTTGCCTGTTTCCATATATTTTAGGGCTGTGCTTACCCCCTGTAAGATAATGGGCCCTCCCAGACCATCAATATCTTCTGCAATAAGATGTCAAAGTTCTGCGGTCCCCAGTAAATAAGAAATATGTTCCCAAGGTCAAATAAAGGGGGCATATAGGATGGTATAATAGTCCTCAAAGCACTTGTTGATCTCATTCTCTGCATAGATTCTATCTCTAATATCCGAGAGCCACTACCAGAGGGGTTGGCCAGCCATGCCAACAAAGTGCCAGCCTTGTCTCATTCTGTATGAGCCCTGATTATGTATCCACAGTGGTCGAAGCATCTAAGCCTCTTCACGTGTACAGCCAAAGCTCTTTCACGTCTAGCAGTTGCTGTTGCAGTCCACAATTCCCAGGCAGGTCCTCTCTACACCCTGTAGAGTTTTTTTTTGTACTTCCACCTCCCACAGTAAGGTGCATCACACTCCAGCTCTTTCTTCAAGACATCTGCCCCTAAGTATTGCTTTGAAGGCGTCCCACTCAATAAGGGTTGAGGTCGCCATGCAAGGTGTGGTCTGAAAAATAGTTGCTGATGGAGTCACATATCGTCTGCTTGAAATACAGGTCTTCACATTTTTCAATGTGCAGCCAGCCAGTCCGGTATTAGAGGTTGTTCCCTTTGTGAGTCAAGTTTTATCCACTGTGGATTAGAGTCAGAGTTCGTGTGGCAGAGGAATTAGGCAAAAAATATTATTCCATGCCCCAAGAAGTCCCAAATAAAATGCGTAGTCCCTGGTATATGGGTGCAACATTCACCACAAATCTATGAGACCCCTTTGATGTCGCCAGTTTTGGAATGTACCTGCCAGTTGAGTGAGCGGGGAGTCTCACAGGGAGGATGGGATTGATCAATCGTAGGATCGTTCACAATGTTGAGGTTCCCACCCGTGACAATAGGTTGTGTCAGGTAAGTCACATCAAGTGGAAAAGAGCATGGCAACCCCCCTCCTGGTCAGAGTTTGGGACGAAAAGCCCCACAATAATAACATCCCATCCCACAAGCCTTCCTGGCACGAGGATGTATCTTCCGTTAGGCTCAAGGAGTTCTCTGGTCTTCTGGAACAGGACCTCAGGACGGATCCAAATTAAGACTCTGCTAGCAAAAGCAGAGTATGTCATGGCATATATTTGCCATTGCCACTGTATGTGCAGTGGCTCCCGATCATGCAGAGTAAGGTGGGTTTTCTGCAGGAGTGCGATGTGAACCCTTCGTCTCTTTAAATATATATACACTTATTTACCTTTTTGACATGTTATTCAAACCCCTGATTTTCCAGCTAAGCCAGATGTAGGCTAAGGGATTCACCACAAGAGAGAAGATAAAGAATATCCAGGAACTACTTCCCAAATCTCGGGTTCCTGGATGAGTGCATAGCATCAGCCCAATGTGACCAGATTATAACATTGTCGGTAGAGGCAGCAGAGAGTCCCAGATCTAACAACCAAAAGACAATAATCATCAAACAATACAATAGCATTCACGCCCTGAGCATACGCCCAATTTAGAGCTACAGAGGAGGGTGTGTACGGATGCTTCCCAGCTTCACTGCCTGCCACCCAGGCAGTACAAGGAAGGTAAGAAAAATTATACATGTGCCGATCTCACCTCGGTTTGCAGGGTACTGTAGTATAGTAACAATACAAAAAGTCCAGTTATATCCAGTACCGAAACGTGTGTCTCACCATATCTCCTATTATGAATTTAGATAATGTCATCCACTGAACGAGGGGTGATCTTTGGGAGGGAAGTCGCTGAGTTACAGGAGGAGACTGAGACCGGCTCTAAATCCAAGTCCTTCAGCATTTCATCTTCCATATCAAATTGGGTGGTCGACCCCGGCCAGCTGATGGTAGCCACCTCTTCCAACACCCTCCTGCGCACTCTCAGGGCCTGGAAAGGCAACGGCATTGCATCTCTGGCTGTTTTTACTTTCTTTCTTGTGGGTCGATGAGTGCGTCGGCTTCCATTGCTTACTAAGTCATTCTCTTGCCGGGGCAGTTGTTCAATCCGTTCACAAGAATTGTTGTGGGGAGGTAAAAAAAAAATAATCAGAGTTATCATGGTGTACCCGGAGTCGGGCAGGGAACAACATTGTGTAGATGATGCAGAGGTTTCAAAGTATTTTTTTTTCGCTTCAGTAAAAGAGGCCCTTTGTCGTTGCTCCTCCCTAGTAAAATCGGGAAAGATCATCATTTTTCAGTTTTCCACCAAGATATCGCCCCTCAGTCGTGCCAAAGCTAATATGTCATCTCTATCTTTAAAGTGTAGTACTTTGGCTATAACAGGCCTGAGTACCACACCAGGCAGTGGGATCTGAGAAGGCACCCAATGGGCATGCTCAAGAGCATAAAACAAGGAGCGGCCCTCCAGAGCCACCTCTGTGTGAAGCCGGTCTTCCAGGAAAGCAGTCATATCTGTGCTAGTTCCCTCAATGCATTCAGGCAGGCCAACCAGCCCGATTATTTAGAGATTATTGCCCCTCCCTATTTTCTCCGCATCTTCTGCATGCAGTTCAAGAGTCTTCATTCTAGTGTCCATATGGGTCATTTTGGCCTGGATGACATTTACTTCTGGATGAAGATCATCCAGCACTGGCTCCTAATGGTGACCCTCTCAGTTAGTCATCTATGGTAATCACGAAGCAGACCCAGATCTGCGACCGTAGTATCAATTTTGAGTTCAAGTGCTTCTTGGGATGCAGAAGTTGCCTGTAGGATAGTTTTCAATGTTGTCCCATTGCGTCCCAACTGCTTGGATCCAGTGTCTTCCTCTGTAGGGGTCTGTGAGGAAGGGAGATGGTCAAGAGATGCAGAGGGGTTATTAGAATTTCATTTTGTGGTATGCTAGAACATCTCTGTACACTCCTTGGGTATGCACTGATCCAGCGCAGCTCCAGATGTTACCTGAAAACCACCACTGTACACCTAAGGAGCTATTCTCACATTACTCGTCAATGGGGCCCATAACACAGCGAGTCTTTTATACACACATTCACCCTACTCCCAGGATTGGTGAAGACTTAGAGGAGAGCTGCTGAATTTTAGCGGAGTGTCTTATTTCTTACAAAAATTTTATACACTATACACATCTGCAGTTTATCGATATTACCATGGTTTTATTTCAAGAAACATTAAAACAACCCACCATTGTTGGCAATGAATCTGCTGGTAAAAGTTAACTAATGGACAACAAGACCAGCTTAATTCTGCATTTATTTAATTTTTATTTTAAAAATTAAAACTCCTATCATTTAAACATTAATAAACTACAGAGAAAAAGAAGTTAAATTCAAACAGTCATATTTATTAGCATAACACTTCAGGGAAAAAAGTAAAAATCATATTACCAAGATTTCAGAACACGGACATCAGCATAAGGACAGAACAGTTTCCAAAAACCACCTCTCTATTCTTGTCTTGATGTGCACCTCCCATCAGGACTCCGCACCCATTCAAAAGGTTAAAGTCCAGAAAAATTTCAAATTCCTTGCACCATCTAAATTAATCGATCCAACAGCATGTTGTGGTGCAAAATAAAATCGAAAACCAAGCTTTTTTCTTACTTCCAAACGTCCTCTTTTATATTCTCTTTCCCTAACTTATCTATCTAAAACTCGTAACTTTTGGGGTTTTCATTCATTCTGATTGGTTAAATCAAGCGGTGGATGAGCATAACCTCTTCTCCTCACAAAGTCATTGTTATAATCAAAAAATAAAGTCTCAATTGTCTTTTAGCAGTCCTTTCCGCTTGTGTCCTTTAATTTGTTATTTCTCTTTATTTTCCCATGCTCACGATGTGGACATTCAAATTGCTGGCACCAGCTCGAACAGTCAGGCCACGTTGTCCTTTACCCATGCTGTACAGGCACAGGCTGCTTGCACTTCTCTCAAGCTTAGTCGCGCATGAGTACATCATCACAAACTCGGAGTCGTGGAAAACCTCCATCTGTTTGTAGGCCACATAGGTCATAATGGGAAGTTTTATACAAACAAACACAATTAATTGTTAATTTCCGAAGTATAGCCCTTCTGTTTAACTCCCCCATTCTAAGGTAACCCAGTTAGTTATTACCTAGCATATTTGGCAACAAATAAGCATGGTTTACTCACCATTCTCCAAGATTTATACAACAATTAGGCATACAGAATGTGTATACACACAGGTTTTGGTTAAATTAGGACATTTGCGCACAAGATTAGTGTAACAATTTCCCTTAATTAGTAAATTATGATTCGCAACATAAGCAAATTAGTATCCCACGTGTATTTGTGTGTGTGCATTTTATTCTATGTCGGTTATTTTCAAAACCACACAATTAATAAATATTACTGTTCTGGAGAAGTGAGTTTACGAGGGGTATACAAAAATTTTTGTTTTCATCCTCGCTCCAGCAATGCACCAAATATGCACGTCAAGGACTGTTAGGAAAGTTAAGCACCTGAGATAAGAGGTGACAAAAACATTAACCTGATGCCTGAAATGTCAAGATGGCACAAGAGTGGCGATGAACCTAAAGTATTGTATAATGGGAGGTCCCGGCAGTGGGGCAAGGACATGCAGACATGCAGAAGCAGTGTTATGATTGCAGTCCCCCAGTAGCTGGTTCACTTAAAAGCAAGGTCAGCTGCCAGATCAGAGCGGGGGTGCCAAGCCCGGTAGTGCGTAATGTAGAATAATAGGTCTCCACAAAGTGACAAACAAACAACTCTACCTCTGCAAATGTACTGAGCCCATATGTTGGAGATAGGCAGATAGGGGCCTGTGGTGTATAAATAGGAGCACCAGGATGGACCCCACTGCCCCTTTCTCAAGTGTTCCCAGGTGTGTTAGGCTGATGCACCTCACTCAAAGGCGGAGGAGGCGGGCTATGGGTACCCTAGATATGCAGAAACAGGAGGCCAGGTAGCAGCCAAAGTTTGAAGAGCATTCAATGTGGCAATCCTCTAGGTCCTCTACCCAACAAACGTTCTCTCTGGCCGACTGAGAGGGTTAGAATCGTATCAAGCCTGTAGGCCAGCCGGGCCATTGGAAATCACACCGCACCTTCATCAAGGAAAGCAAATTAGAGCAGAGGAGCAGTCAAAACCATGCCATGCCTTAATAGGTTACGTGGGGATGTATCTGTTAGAAATGGGGTTACCAATTCTATGGGGGTGGCATTGTGCAGAGCGGGCAGGCCAAACTCCTGAGGTTGCTATTACATCAAGGTCCTGAAGAAAGCTGGACAGTTGTTTCCACACAGCTGAAACATGTCGACCACACTGCACTGCGCCACTGAATAGTCATATTTTCAGACTATTCGGCGTACTTTTAATCTTGACACTAGAACAGTGCCCATTAAACATATTTTCTGTTCTAGTAGTTATTTTTATATAATTCACCTTCTTATCACTCACTTTTATTTAGCACTGCACATCATCAGCACCACTTGAAATACACTGAGGCTAGTGGTTCATCACGGTTATCCATCTCTGCACCATCATTTGATGGGTGGGGCAAGATGTGGACCTACCATCCGTATCCCACGTGATGATATTCCTCCATATTGGTGGGCTGATGGGAGTTTTTCAGCCCAGTGAAATTTCATGTTGTTGTCCCTTGTTTAGTTCAAACGTCAGTACAACACACACATTTTTTTGACTAGGCATCTCCTGCTTATTTTCTTTGTGCTGTAGTTTGGGTTATGAGATGTCGAGGTCGGTAAACTTACCCTCATAGACCCCCATCCTTTTGTTTTTCTAATGCTCCTCCTCTCCTGGGGGGTCCAGTCCCAATACAGCGCTCTCCTCTTTTTCAGGGGCTTTTAGGCACAGCACTTGCATGGCGCAAGGTCCCAGCAGCCTCAGGGACCTGGGATGGCACTCCTTCTTCCGGGGCCAGGGTACAGAGCAGCAGGCACTACTGGGCCAGGTCAGCAGTTAGTGGGAACTTATCAAAACAGTGCGGTAGGCCTTAACCACCCCCCTCTGTAGCGTGGCCCTCCTCCTATACAGCAGCCTGAACTCCTGCAGTGGGGCTTCCACTAGCCCTGGGACAGCATAGGGGTTCTAGTTAGGTGCAGGGTCCAGCACACAGGCCCAAGTGGCGGTATCCCCTGACAGCAGGTCCCCTCACGTTCATGTCCCTGCTCTGTCTCAGCTCTTGGTGGCATAGCCCCTGTATTTATTTGCCCCTCACCCCACCTACCAGGCAGGGCCAGAGCCTTCTGGAATTCTCTGGGGAACTAGTTCAAACTGGCTCAGGGGGAGGAGTAGAGCACCCTGGGTGCCAGGCTTTCCCTCCAAATGCTGGGATGGCTGGGTACCGAACAACTAGACCGCTAACCCACTGCAGTCAGGTGGCACAACACATAGCCATGGCATGCATTTTAAATGCGTAATTTCAGTAAGGTGCATTTTTACAATGGGAGATAACACGTGCATAATGGATGCAAACTTAATGAGACTACAATAGGTATAGTAGCGAATTATCGAAAAGGGATGACACAGCGAAGAGTAGCTTTCATCTATGATCTGGGAGGTTAAATGAAGGGGATGACTGAAGGGTGATGTACACAGTCGAAGAGGACACAATAATAAAATCAGCTATCAGGACGCGAATCAGAATGGAAGGTGACACGGTCCGATTCTAATAAAGACACTAGGAACTGCCTTCTTACGCCTGCAAGCAGGGAGAAATAAAGCCTGCATCAGGTTCATTACACAGTAGCACTTTTGATTTGCTGTAAAGACACCATACGAACAGCATCGTCGGTCAGGAAGAAATCTCAGAGATTCTCGAAATTCTAGGCATAATGCCAGGGCGGAATGCGGCGGTCGAGTCACATCGGTGTAGCTACACCGACGACGCTGATAGACTGTATTTTATCATTACCCGCCCTGAGGAAGCCCCAGGCCGGATGGCCATGCAAGGGAGCGAAACACGTGTTGGCTGTTTCTCTCTCACCTGAATAGAGTACAAATAAATCGGCTAAGTAAACAAATAAAAAACCATTGCGGAATTGGAATTTGTTCCACAACACCTGAGACATAGCAAATCTTGCCCAGACAAACCTGCAAATATCCTGCTTACTTTAGGGGGCTAGGGGTCACTCCCTCTGTCAAGGGCAAGAATCAAGAAGAAAAAGAAATGTACGCTCATTTTCTGGCGAGTAAGGGATTGGGACCTCCTTCCCTTCACTTCTAATAAACTATACCCAAAAAGTGCAGGAACAAAGGAAATCCTTCATCTCGGTAAAGGGAAGACTGCGAGATTTGAATCTAAAGTACAGTTGCATGTTTCCTGCAAAACTGCGAGTTGAGAACGAAGGTCGTGCATTATTCTTTTTCACTAGAGGAGACACATGCGACTGGTTGGATACCAGAGGAGAGGGGGGACGTTGCCTGGCCTCATCCACGGGATCAACAGGTAACCAAACCTTCGACTCAGGACAGAAGGCAGTCAAAGCGACAGCAGCAGGTGGATACAATAACTGACAGAGGATGGATTAAAGTCCTAAACAAGGGCACCCTGCAACTTCAGACACTGGGACTGTGCCGGATTCAACAGAGCTAACGCTCGACCCCGAGACTAGGAATGGTGATCAAGGCAGCAAAAAGGAATGATGATTCTCCAAATTCTACTGGCCAAGTGAACAGATAAGTGACTAATTACCACAAACATGCTGATGCGGAATTACAAGTGTTTGAAAAGTTAAAGATGATGTGGGCATTGTATAAGTGAGAACAATATTATGATGATTGAAGGACTAGGGGGTGATAATGACTCCCTCATTAGAGTTCAAGTCTGCCTGGGAAGCTGGAGAGAAGTCTCGCACCTAGGCGACACCAGTCCTCTAGCGTAGCATGTGCCAAAGTTTAGTTATACAGGGAATATTGTGAGGCTAGGATAGTCCTGGACCTTGCCTCATTCTGTCATAATTTACAAATTTGTATAAATGATTGGGTGGAGGGTTGTATGGGGCAGTAAGTGCTGGATTGTGTATTAGTTGTAAAGCTAGCAATGAAACTCACACAACTGCCCAAGCGGTTTGGGGTACAAAAGATAATCTTATTGTGCATGTTGCACTAGTTATGTGTTCATTTAAAAGGGGGGAGAGGGCTCAGCATGGGAATAGTGACCTAATATTACAGTAAGTAGTAATGTCACTGAAAGTCCATTTGTGGTATGAAGATCTATGGAATGTTGAGATATTATGGTTCCCCCCATAATAAATCACTCAGCTGGAATGTAAGGGGAATCGCAATGCATTAAAAAATGAGGCGAGTATGATGTATCTATAGAATGTCTGCAGGAAAATCATGTATGGAGAAACGAAATAAAGCATAAAACAAAGATGGAGGGGACACATTTATGCTACCTAGTACGCAGGGTTTACCAGAGGAGCCCTTATCTGGATAGCCCCTGAGGTACCATTCCAATACCTCCACTATGTAACTAACACAGAGGGGCGCTATGTGATACTGCATGCTAGAATGGATGAAAGAGAGATATGTCTTATTAATGTGTATGCCCTGAATGTTAACTGCCCTGATTTCTTCCCGGCTGTACTCTTGGCAGCAACACCATACTTGGAGGCGGGAGTTATTCTATTTATTTATTTATTTATTTTTAAAATTTATAAAGCGCGACGTATGCCCATGGGCGTCTTGGCGCTGTGACTCATTATGGCCTAGGCTCAGTATATATTTTAATTTTAACCGTGCAGGAAAGTGAGGGTATTATTGGTTAAAAAGCCACGTCTTTAAACGTTTCCTAAACTGTAGCAGTGTGGGAGAGGATCTGATTTCCAGTGGGAGTGTATTCCAGAGTCTGGCTGCGGCGATGGTAAAAGATCTGTCTCCCCAAGTAACAGTCTTTGTTCTCGGTACAGTGAGAAGGAGAGCATTTACTGACCTTAGTTGTCTAGCGGGGCGGTAGAGTATAAGCTTCTCCTTCAGGAACTTTGGCCCTTGGTGACGAGTGGCTTTGAAGGTGATACACAAAGTTTTAAACTTGATTCTATTCGTCACCGTCAGCCAATGATAGCTCCTGATAGTCTGTTTGATTGGTTGAAATTTAGGGGTACCAGACAGCAGCCTCGCAGCCGCATTCTGGACCATTTGCATTTTAGCCACAACCCGGGCCTGAGCATTCAAGAACAGGCCATTGCAATAATCTAAGGCGGACAGTACTAGTGAGGTCACCACTGTTTTTCCTCCTTTGTCTGAAAGAAATGGTATAATTTTCCTAAGGAGTTTGAGCTTGAAAAAAGCTGTGGAGGCTACTTGATTGGCGTGTTGGACAAAGTTGAGTTTCTCATCAAAAATCACACCTAGATTTCTGACTTTCTGCACCGGGGATGGCAGTGCCCCTAGCAACGGGGGCCACCATATTGAGGACCAAATCGGGAAAAGTTTTCCAAAAATGATCACCTCAGTTTTTTCTGAGTTCAACCTTAGGCAATTACAAGCCATCCATTCCTTGATGGCCAGCATGCCTTCTTGAAACCTGGCTGCCACCTCCTCGCCGTCGTCATTGATGGCCAGGACCAGCTGAGTATCATCCGCATAGGTGGTAAGGCTCATCCGGTAGGTGTTGATGACCTTAGCTAAGTCCGCCACATAAATGTTAAAAAGGGTCGGACTTAGGGATGAGCCTTGTGGCACACCACATGGGAGAGCCAGGTTCGTTGATCGAAAAGGCCCCATTGTTACTGCCTGTGTTCTTCCTGAAAGGAAGGAAGCGAGCAGAGCCCTGGCCACGGCCTGGACGCCCAGCTCCTCGACACGGTCAATCAATATAGAATGATTGACCGTGTCGAAGGCCGCCGATAGATCCAGCATGATTAGGACCGCCGTGCCACCTTGATCTTTAATGGCCCTGATATCATCAGCTGCCTTGATGAGCGCAGTTTCGGTTCCATGTAGTTTCCGAAAACCAAACTGCGACTCATCCAGCAGGTCATTTTGATCAATATATTCCGATAGCTGGGCATTCATGACCTTTTCCACCACTTTCGCTACAAAGGGAAGACTTGCAATAGGTCTATAGTTTTTTAATAGCTCTTTATCTAGGCCTGGTTTCTTCAATAGTGGTTTTAATAGTGTGGTCTTCAATTTATCCGAAAAGACACCCGAGGTGAACATATTGTTGCAAATTTGCTTTACAAATGCACCGATCAGGTCCATCACTGGAGGAAAAATCTTAGGTGGACAAGTGTCCAGAGCGGAACCTGTTTTAACAGATTTAATCAAATCTATTATTTGATCCTCTGTCGCCTCTTTAAAATGGGTGAGTGAACATGTAGTTTGTTTATCAATTATCGTAGGTGCCGAATTGCTTGACGGGTTGATCGTAGAAAACTCGGCATAAATATCGTTCACTTTGGAGTAGAAAAAGTTTGCTAAGGCGTCACAGAAAGTCTGTGAGGGGGGAGGGGTCAGGTCAGGTTGATTTCCAGTTAAAGATTTCACTACCTCATATAGTTGTTTGCTGGAATTTTTCGCGCCATTAATTTGTTCCTCATAAAAGGTTTTCTTGGCCTCCAAGATCATATTTTTGTATAATGCCAGTGTCTGTTTATATAGTGTTCTTGAATCATTATCGTAGTTTTCACGCCATTTCCTCTCGACACTCCTACAAACCTGTTTCTGTTTTCTCAAGGATTCCGAAAACCAAGGGGCTGAGGGCGTCCTCCGGTTTTTAGATATGGTTTTTAGTGGCACCGAGGTTTCTACTGCCAAAGTTAGCCAATCTGAGAATTGCTGCACAGCTACGTTGGAATCCTCAGAAATGGATGGCCAGGTATCGGCTAGCGATGTTCTCAACATCTTTGTATCCGCGTCCTTCCAAACTCTGAAAGGTTCTGAAGGTAGGGTGTTCTGATTAGTTTTAATGGCCTTGTTTATGCTAAAGCTACTCACAATAGCAAAATGGTCAGTCCAGGTTAGGGGTAATATTTCTTTTATAGTTATATTATTTATATTGGTAAAGATCCCATCTAGGGTGTGACCGGCCTCATGTGTCGGTGCCGTCACCAATTGGGATAAACCCATGGTAGCAAGATCAGCCACCAGTGACGAGGTGTCAGAGTCATCTGATTTTTCCAGATGGAAATTTAGATCCCCCAGTACCATAAAAGTATCTTTGATTGCTAGAGGTTCCATCCAGGAGAGTAGAGAGGCCAGAAAATCTGCTCGTGCTCCAGGAGGTCTATATATGAGTACTCCTTGAAGGTTGTATGAAGGAGAAGGCTTAATTGCAAAATGTAGGGCTTCACAAGTATTAGATGATATTGGCGAGACTCGAACTGAGTAGTTGTTCCTCGTAATGATTGCCAGGCCCCCTCCTTTTTTATTTCCTTGTCTATCCTGTCGATATACAGAGTAACCACTAGGTACCGCTATCACTAAATCCGGACCGGATGAGTCATCCATCCATGTTTCGGTAACAAAAAGCAGATCTAAGCTTTTATCGGTAATTAGATCAGAAATTTCTTGCCTATGCTTTCCTACAGAGCGGGCATTTATAAGTGCGATGGTAATTTCACTGGTCTTACTTTTGGGAGATTTAGTTGGTGTACCTCTCCTATTATTAAACGGTATTTTGGTTTTACATCCCGGACAAGAGGTACTTACATCGTGGATGTTATCAGGGCTGTGTTGGACGCAGTCTGACCCTTCCATAGGTCTGAGCCGGTATAAGTCGGCCGCGGAGTATCTGCTTCCATCTGGCTCGATTGGACCAGGGGTTATGGCGCTGGGCGCGGGTCCGGCGCGGACGGGCGCAGACGGGCTTGCCTTTGGCGCGCCTTCGGCGCGCCGCCGGCGCGCCCGCTGCGCCCGCCCGCTGCGCGGACGTACAGCCGTTCTGTTTTTGTCCAGTGCTAAAGGGGGGGGCGGGTCCAGCTACTGTGACGCTACCCTTCGTTCTCTCGGCGCCAGCACGCAGTCTGCTGCGCTGAGAACAGCGTGGGGAGTCAGCGAAGTCCTAACAATCAGGCTCGCATTTTAAAACTAGTACAAAAGTTGTAAAGGAAATGCCACAAACATAAATGAATGCACACTTTTAAAAATCACACTTCAGCCCCCGGCTTCCGCCTCAGGGGTAGACCATAACAAAGTCAGCGCGCTTTGCGCATGCGCTCTTTAAGTAGTGTGGGAGGGCGGGGCGGTCCAGCTACTGTGACGCTACCCTTCGTTCTCTCGGCGCCAGCACGCAGTCTGCTGCGCTGAGAACAGCGTGGGGAGTCAGCGAAGTCCTAACAATCAGGCTCGCATTTTAAAACTAGTACAAAAGTTGTAAAGGAAATGCCACAAACATAAATGAATGCACACTTTTAAAAATCACACTTCTAATGGGAGACATCAACTGTATCCTAGATGGATCCCTGGATAGAGAGCCCCCTAGACACAACACCAAACCGCACATGACCGGAACACTTAGGTACTTGTTAACCGGAATAGACATGCAAGATATATGGAGAGTAAGAAATCCAACAAACAAATCCTTCTCCTGCCACACTCCAGCGACGAACAAATATAGCCGACTTGATCAATGTTTTATATCCCGGGATCTAAACCCTGATGTACCAGACATAACTTGCCGAGGTAATCGTCTTGGCATTAATGTATTGCCCTTGGGGTTCTTCAACCCAGATAAGCCTAAACGCTGAAATGAGGCGTCCTGTAAATCCACTCTCTGGGAGAAGACCAGCGAGGGACTTCCAACTCATGCAACCTACAGGGAAAAACTGGATACATCCAAACTGCTTTGAACTTTTGTCACGGTTGGACGACCAGGATTGACAGTTTGAAACCCCTGTTAGGGAGTAAACCCATGGGAAATTGATTATGTCCCCTGGGCTGAAGGATAATATGGGAACAACTAAGATGAATAGTGGTTATAATTTGTGTGCTAAAGACAGTAATCCATCATGGGTGAAAAATAGCCACCAGCCCGAGGCTGTCCCCATAGATCGATGTCTGAGTAATAGAGAAAAGATAGATGTCAGTGGTCAAATAAGTACCATACAGGGAATGCCTGAAAGTGTTAAAGAGGGGGAGGGTGTCTACAAACTGTTGAGCTGGAACATCGCAGGCCTTGCTTTGAAAGTACACGATCTTGAATGGCTGTCATTTGTGGAAGAGTACGATATTTTATCTTTCCAAGAAACATTGTTAGAGAGGGAAATCCACATTCAGGGTTTTAGTACATTCCATACCCCCGCAACCATTACTGATCATGGCCGCAACAAGTGGGGTATTTGTACTTACATCTCAGTAGCAAATGTCAAGATTAAATATTGCGGTACAAAAGGGGGTGGTGACACCCCATTTCAGACATGGCCATATGCAAATAGGTTTGTGTGTCCAAAACGCGCGTCGGCGCTTTTTCCCACTGCATGACGTTTTTGATGTTCTGATTGAGTGTGAAGATATGGTTTGACTGATTGAGAGCTTGTGATGATTGATAGAATGAAAGGATGATGTGTCATGTTTTTATTGTCCTAATTGTATTTGGGCTGATGCTTATTTATGGCTTCGCAATCTAAAGATTTTTTGTATATTAGAAGCTGACCTCTATTTATCATGGTCTAAATATTTTTATCATAAAAGATCAACTAAAAATACATTTTCCAAAATATTTCAGCCTTTCTGTGGGTGTTCTTGGTTGATTCTGATTGTTTGATTTTCTATCCTCTGGGGAAGCTCCCTTTCATGTTCATTCAGATATTATAGACTTGGCCATCACGGGAGAAAGGTGGGTGGAATTTTTTTGGGGACCTTTATAAATCAAAGGGAGTAGCGACTGATGCACAAGTAGAAAGCCAGCAGGGAATCTTCCCCCTTGGTTTGAATATTACCCTAGAGGAGGTGATACGGGCCATTAGGGAGAGCGCGGCAGGTAAAGCACCAGGCCCAGACGGGATCCCAGTGGATGTATATAGATCGAATGGTAAGCAGACATAATATCGACTTTTTATTATCAATGTGACAGAATATCGAAGTTTTTATATCGATGGTAAAGTATGTCGAATAATAAAATATCGATTACAAAAATATCGTTTTAAGTATGTGTAATGTGATATCGGATGCAAAAGAATTAAAAAAATTAAAATTTAAATAAAAATAAAGAATTATTTAGTAGCGGGATGTTGGGTTTATAGGGGATAATGGTGGGGAGTATTTTAAAATATAACATTGAAGAAATATTTATTTAAAAATTACAAAAAAATTGAAAAATTAGAAAATAAATAAAAAATAAAAAAATGTTTAAAAAAAGTTCTTATTTGTAAAAAATTGAAATTTCATTAACAATTTATAATTTTGTAATATTTTAAACAAAATTTGCAAATTTATTAAAAAAATTAAAATTAAAATTTGTTTACAAAACACATTATATTACTATATTATTTAATTTGTTTGTATAATTTTTTTATGGATGTATTATAAATATTTTATTGGTTTACAGCTACTATTCAAATTTAATGTAGACTGGAGTGGGAATAGTAAATTATATTTAATTAGTGTCCACCACCTACCCCAATTTAATGTAGACTGGAGTGGGAATAGTAAATAATTTTTCATTAGTGCCCAGCACCTACCCCAATTTAATGTAGATTGGAGTGGGAATTGTAAATTATAAATAATTTGTGTCCAGCATCTACCCCAATTTTAGGTAGACTGGAGTGGGAATAGTGAATTATAATTAATTAGCGTCCAGCACCTACTCCAATTTTAGGTAGACTGGAGTGGGAATAGTGAATTATATTTAATTAGTGTCCAGCCCCTACCACAAGTTAATGTAGACTGGAGTGGGAATAGTAAATTATAATTAATTAGTGTCCAGCACCTACCCCAATTTAATGTAGAGTGGAGTGGGAATAGTAAATTATATTTTAATTAGTGTCAAGCACCTACTACAATTTTATGTAGACTGGAGTGGGAATAGTAAATTATATTTAATTAGTGTCCAGCACCTGCCACAATTCAATGTAGACTGGAGTGGAAATAGTAAATTATGATTAATTAGTGTCCAGCACCTACCCCAATTTTAGGTAGACTGGAGTGGGAATAGTAAATTATATTTAATTAGAGTCCAGCACCTACCACAAATTAATGTAGACTGGAGTGGGAATAGTACATTTTATTTAATTTGTGTCCAGCATCTACCCCAATTTTAGGTAGACTGAAGTGGGAATAGTGAATTATAATTAATTAGTGTCCAGCACCTACTCCAATTTTAGGTAGCCTGGAGTCGGAATAGTGAATTATATTTAATTAGTGTCCAGCTCCTACCACAATTTAAGGTAGACTGGAGTGGGAGTAGTAAATTAAAATTAATTAGTGTCCACCACCTACCCCAATTTAATGTAGACTGGAGTGGGAATAGAACATTATATTTTATTAGTGTCAAGCACCTACTCCAATTTTATGTAGACTGGAGTGGGAATAGTAAATTATATTTAAATAGTGTCCAGCTCCTACCACAATTTAAGGTAGACTGGAGTGGGAGTAGTAAATTAAAATTAATTAGTGTCCAGCACCTACTCCAATTTAATGTAGACTGGAGTGGGAATAGTAAATTATAATTAATTAGTGTCCAGCACCTACCCCAATTTATTGTAGACTGGAGTGGGAATAGTAAATTTTATTTAATTTGTGTCCAGCATCTACCCCAATTTTAGGTAGACTGAAGTGGGAATAGTGAATTATAATTAATTAGTGTCCAGCACCTACTCCAATTTTAGGTAGACTGGAGTCGGAATAGTGAATTATATTTAATTAGTGTCCAGCTCCTACCACAATTTAAGGTAGACTGGAGTGGGAATAGTAAATTAGAATTAATTAGTGTCCAGCACCTACCCCAATGTAATGTAGACTGGAGTGGGAATAATACATTTTATTTAATTAGTGTCCAGCACCTACCCCAATTTAATGTAGACTGGAGTGGAAATAGTACATTTTATTAAATTATTGTCCAGCATCTGCCCCAATTTAATATAGAATGGCGGGGGAATAGTAAATTATTTATGACTATAAATAAATGTATACAATTTTTGTGTAGTTGAAATCTTTTATTTTTTCAATTACATGAAAATAAAAAACAGGAAATATTAGTATTTCATTTTTATTTCATACTAATTTATTTGGTAACATATATTTGACAAAAGATTCATGTTCAATTTACATTTTTATATTTTTTTGGAATTGTACATTTTATTTAAAAAAAAATTGAATACAGATGTAAGTATTGTTTAAAATGATAACAGAAAAGTAATTTTTTCACATATTATATAACATTTTTATATTGTTATACATGTTGGTTGTACATACTATTTTTAAATTAATATTAATATAAAAAGTATTAATATTAATTTTGTAAACAATATATTTACATGAAAACAATATTGTAACACAGGTATATTTATATACACATTCAAAATTTGGTTCACAGATTTTTGTACAATTTTTCCATGTTTTCATAATTATAATAATAAATATTTTGTAATTTATAATATTTATTTTTGTAATTTTACAAAATATAGACATTTTGTTAAGTATTTTAATACAAATTACAAAAACAGATTTTCTTTAACATAATATTTATTTTTAATTTAGTAAAGGAATATTTTTGAAAATTAAATAAAATGTTTATAAGGTTAATCTAATAAATTAGTTTTGGGTCTTTCATTTTGTAAACGCGTTAGGTCGTTTTGTGTCATTTGGATGAAGACTAGCTTGCGGTTTGGAGACACTTCACGTCGCTAAAGGCAAGGTTTGTTTTATATGTTTTAAATGTGTTTTCAAGTACTTTTGATGGTAGTGTGGTACTATTAGTGTTGTTAGAAGTAAATTAGTTATATTAAACTGTTTGATAAGTTGTATTTACGTATGGTGGATGTACGTATTTTTAGCTTGTTTTAGGCTTGTTTGTAGAGTTAGTATTTCGATATTAAAAGTATATTTAGGTGAAATATAATGTGACTAGTGATGTTAGTTAGTGTTTATGTGTTGTTTTATGTGGGTGGGAATGTATGTTTTATATATTTATTTTGCAGGTGTTCGTGATATCCGAAGCAGTCATTTTTTTTTTAAAGAAGTGTTTGTTAGTTTTATTAACTAATGGATTTTGAACACTTCTTTAGATTTTTCAGGTTTCCTGGAGCGTTTGTTCTAAATTTTAAAAATTTTGTTTTTTTTTATGGTTATTCGAAGGAAATTCGTTGGATGGATTATTCAGTTTTGGGACAGTTGTATTTTTTCATCTTTTTGGGGGCAAACTTTTTCCTAACTGGATTGTTTTGGTGAAGATGGATTCTACAGCACTTGGAATATGCTTGGTAAGTTTTTTAACTTTTATTTATTGTGGGTTTGCAATGTTATTACCATAATTGTTATGTTTTATTAATTTCAAATTTAATTATTGTGTGTATATATATTTAATAACATTTTACATATATTGCACACATTAATTGTTTTTAGATAAAATATATTATTGTTATTTATATTGTATTGGTTTTATTTTTTAGGACTGGTTTGTTGTTCACAGTAATTTAGAGTAGTGTTTTGGCTATTATGTTGAGGTATTCAATGCCTTTTGTGCTAGGGTACAACTTTACTTGTTGGTCTAGGTATTTGTGCATTTGTTTGGTTTGTTTAGATGTTTTTAGAGTTAGTTCAGTAATGGATTGTTCCATTCTGTACTCTTGATAGCTTTGTTCTTTTTATAGGCATTTAATACATTTTTCTAAACTTGGTTTAGTTCGGCCAGTTGATTGTAGGAAGGCATTGTGCCAGCCTTCAACAGCATTGTTTGTTTTTGATTTACCATTTAAGGTGCTTCGGTAAACGTTCCACCAGGGTATTAGGAATTTAGGCTTTCTTCTGTGGCCAGATCTGTGGAGTCTACCTACCCAGGTATCTTCAAAGTAGTCTAAAAGTTGACTTAATTTAGCTTCATTTTGTTTATAATCGGTGACATCAATTAAAAGGTTTTAGTGTTCTACTACGTCTGTTTCAGGAACGTAAGCCAGTGCTGTGAGTTTTTTTATTTGATATGCAATAGATGAGTTTGTTGCATATTCTGTTCTTAAAGTTGTCTTTTGTAAATGTCTCCATAGACACTGGTTAAAGTGATAATAGCAGCCTTGAATACAGGTATGGGGGTGTATTTTTAAAATACTCAAAAGCATTGCTTGTTCCAAATCAAGTATTATTTTTTCAGGGGATTAGTCATTAGTTTATTGTTTGATTGTGTTTAATATTTCCATATATGTTGAATTCGTTTTATTTGGTAGTACTGCATAAAGTAGAGGTATGTTACAGTTTTTATATAGGCCATGTATTGTGTATAATTGGAAAAAAGGTTTGGGACAGATGTTAAAAGTCCCATCCAATATTGGCTTTGCTGAAGTTTTATGAGGTTTATATTTGTGCCAAAAATTATGAGTCTTTTATCATGTCTTCCATTGTCGTAAATGACAAATGGTTGTTTGTGTAAAGTTATAGTTTGGTTAGGATTTAAATTTATATCGCTATATGTTCTAGGAGGTGGAGTGGTAGTAGTAGTTGTTCTTTTTGTTCGGGCTATTGTTCTTTTAGGGAAACAATATTTGGCATCTGAGTAGTCGCTGTTTTAGGTATTTTGGGAATTTGTTCTTTTAAGATTACGCTTGTTGCTTTTTGGGAACCTGTGCTTGCCTCTTTTATGTTTTCTAATGCTGTTCTAACTTCTATTTCTGTTACGTTTGGTGGGTGGTTGTGTGAGGAAAATTAAATTTTGGCCATGTTGTGTTCCCTAGCGCGTACCCCACCGACTCCATGTACCAGCTTAAAGTGCATGTAACTTCCCTCCTGTGCCAGCTATGAAGACGCAAATACATTTGCGTCCACCGTTAACATGTCCTCTTTCAGATCCACCATGAATGGATTATGTAGTCCGTTCCTAAGTATGCTATGCCACCGTCTTTTTGTAGTACACTTTTCGTATTTTTCCTGCTCTAGCAAGAGTAGGCCCTGAATTCCTGCCATCTGAACCTCTTTTGTGGCTCCTGACTCTGCCCAGGCTACCTCTGTACTCGTGAACTCTGTCCTACTTTCAGCGCGGCCCCTCGCGCTCAGCTCAAGCCTGCTTTCTGCCAAGACTGACTATAACCTTCGAGTTATCTGTTCCGCTCCCCGAGAATGCATTCCTGCCTACTAGATCCTGTAAACATCCTCTCCAGCTGCAGAGCCAAAGGGCCGACCTGTCTTAATACAAGTAATTCATAGCCTCTGTTGCCATGCTTCCATGGAAGGCCCCGAGCCCCCACGCTTCACATGTAGACACTCAGGCGCTCATACACGCATCCACAGTTAGCATAGAATAGCTTCTGCCCTAGAGACCTTTCCGCCCAGATAGTATAGTTCCTAAACATCAGATATCAGATATGATAGAAGTACAAGTTGATCTGACATGCCAGACTTCTGTCTCTTTCCGTCAACGTAAATGTCAAGTCCCCTGCACCCCGTCAATCACACGTCATGCAGCTGCGCGCGCATCCAAGCTTCCGATTTCTGCTGACATTGCAACATTCTGTTAGCACCACCCCTTGGTGCCACCCACTTGCGTCACCTATCAGTGACGTTTCTAGCACACACCTCTAGTTCACGCCTAGTTTACGCCTCTTGATGATGTATTGGTATCACGTGTATAATGTTATCTTGTCTTCTCTCAGCTGTTACGCCTCTTACATTGAACCTTATGGTATAAATCAAGTATATAAGCTATGTATTGTCAATAAACGAGAGCGCGCTCATCTATCCCTTCTGACACCCCTGTGGTGGTCAGAACATGATATCCTGATTCCTTTATGAGGAATAAAACCCTTAGAAACTCTAACACCACGGACTCTGTTTTCTTTCATTCTGATTGAGTTATCATTGATTAAGTACTTACCTGCATAGAAATTAAGAGAGTAAATTAATTATTTACGTCATTTTGGCGCCCGAACAGGGACCCCTCCCCCACCTCACGCGCCGGTAGGTGCGTTGCAATCCGTGTCCCCTGCCATCAGTTAGACGGACCACACGTGTACTGGCAGGATTTCCTGCATCTCCCTCTGACCCACGGAGGTGACGAAGACTGCGATCAGTGCCCAGACGAGGCGGTGAGGAGTGCGGAGGATCCCGACCAGAGCCCAGCCGAAAGAAGCAAGGTCCGAGGTGTGAAGAGGCCCACCAGTTTTCCGAAGTTTTCCGAAGTTTTCCGAAGTTTTCCGAAGTTCCGAGGCGAGTCCAGTCGAGTTTTCCGAGGCCTTCTGTTTTCCGTGCTTCCCGGTGAGTACCATTGCTGGGTCGTATCTAGACGGGTTTGGGTACGCAAGTCCGGTCTGCACTGTTTTTAGGCAGTGTATCTGTACTGTTTAGCAGTATATCAAGTATTCCGAATTTCTGCACTGTTACACCAGTGTATCCGTACTGTTGAGCAGTACATCCAGTATAGGGGGTAGTTAGCTATGTCTTCAATGTTTTTATGTGATTAATGTTGTGGTATGAATGTGACTGTTTAATTGTGTATTATTGTGTTTCTTGTATCGACTAGCTGTAACTCGTATTAAGGAATAAAGATCTAACGTTCAGTAATAAGTAAGCAGGATGCCGTTCTTCAGCAAGTTAAAACAGATAGGAACTAGGAAAGGGTTACTGGAGGAAGAAATTCCTATCCCCCCTAGGGACACTCCAGGCAATTTTATGTATCAGAAACACGGCATAGATGCCATATTATATCTAGATTTATGGGCCGATTATACCAAGCACCTAGACGAAAGACACAGATGGCCTGTTACCGGAACGTGGGATGCCGAGTGCATCATGAGGGTAGAAGAAGCGTTATGGAAAAAGAAAGCTAGACAATCTCAGAAGGACGCCATAGAATTTTGGCGTAAGGAATCACGTAAGCGTGCTGACAAAGCACTCCGTAGAGAGGACAGACTTAAAGAATCAGATAAAGAGCGAGAAAACGAATTAGTTACTGAAGGGATCCGAGTAAAAACAGAACAAATAGACCGTGCCCGAAATAATCTTGTAAACGGTATGTACCTCGCAGCAGATGGCACATCTGAAACTGAATCAGAGATACCGAAAAACTTACCGACACCATTAGTCCCAACTAAAGTAATGCATAAAACTACTAAAGACA
This sequence comes from Lissotriton vulgaris, assembly GCF_964263255.1. Taxonomy (NCBI): domain Eukaryota; kingdom Metazoa; phylum Chordata; class Amphibia; order Caudata; family Salamandridae; genus Lissotriton; species Lissotriton vulgaris. The sequence goes on along the minus strand of NC_141685.1, from coordinate 1,219,690,809 downwards.
TATTCCTAAATTCATATCTAGAGGATGTAGCACCAGCTTATACCAATCTGCCTGTTCGTGCCCTGCCTACTGACAGGGATGGGGGTGGCACTACGCCCCCAGATCCGGTTCCGCCGGTACCGCGACAGACCTCCCCTGTTCCGCCAGCTCCGCCACTTCCTACACTCAAGACTGACCTACCGAAACCAATACTACCTGATCTTACTAAAAGACAAATTCAAGTCCAGATACAGACTCCGCGGAGAGATAATGCTCAAGCATCCGCCTCAGGAGGTGCAACTGGGGGTCCTCAGACCCCGCCATTGACACACAGACTCAATTTAAGGGACATGTAATTATTGCAAGCAGCCAGGTCACTACGTACATGAATGTCCAGTCCTCAAACATAACATCGAGACAGGTAAAACTAAAGAAAGACCGCGTCCGCCTAGACATGAACAGGGTCATCAACAGACCTCACAGAACGAACAGCCAATGCAGAATACACAGCCTATGCATGATCAGTCCCATACAGTACAGACAGTAGCAGTACCGCAGCCACAGCATGCTCAGACACAGCCCGCTGCCGCAACTCGGCAAGTCTCACAACAGATGTACCAGTATGCCCAGTCGGCATATCCAGATTATCAGCGTTGTTCATGAAACAGCCTAGGGAGGGAAAGTGATTTGCCTCTTATTGAAATTCCTGTAGATCAAGAAGGTCCTTATGTACACAGTCACGTATTAGGAAAAGATAGAAAGTTTTTAATTGACACAGGGGCAAGTCGCACTACTATCAGTCACAATGAAGTCCCAGGGGCACCCCTCTCAGGCTCACAGAATGTTTCCCTTGGTTTTTCAGGACAGCCTATTGTAAATGAAGTATCAGAACCAGTACCACTAGCTGTGGGTCCATTATCTCGAGTTACAGATTTGTTACTTACGAAATCATGTCCAGAAAATCTGTTAGGAATTAAAACACTGAAAGCTCTAGGAGCTATCATATGCTGTTCCCCAGAGGGAGTCAGACTCTTTCTACGGGATTTCAAGGGTCATTATGTGTTACGTGACTTCGATGTAAGATTGAAAAATGTACCAGATCACTTATGGGCAAAAGGCCCAGCTGATGTAGGTTGTATGCATATCACTCCATATCGTGTTACACTCAAGACAGGAGTTGTTTTACCCAGAATCAGACAATACAAGTTACCACCCGATGCTGTAGTGGCTTTACTGAAAATCATTGAAGAGCTTATTGCCCAGGGAGTGGTCGTAGAGACCGACTCCAATATCTGTAATTCACCCATCATTCCAATTCTTAAACGTACAGACCGCAATGCACCGCCAGTATACCGGCTGGTGATTGATCTTCGAGAACTGAACAAATGCATTGTACCACAGTATCCTGTGGTCCCCGATATCTCTTCCCTATTGACTGCCATTGATTCAGAAGCAACGTTCTTTACTGTAATCGATCTCAAGAACGCTTTCTTCAGTGTACCTATTGACCCGGAGAGCCAATATCTCTTCGGATTCAGTTTAAATGGACGAAGTTTCAAATTTTCCCGCGCACCTCAAGGATTTACAGAAAGCCCCAGCATCTATAGTCAAGCACTGAAAAGACAACTAGATTGTATTCAAATGCCAGTTAATACCGCTTTACTGCAATACGTCGATGATCTATTGATCACCGCACGAAGTGAGCCCGAATGTGAACAAGCATCTCTGACAGTTTTGCATTTCCTGGCCGACAAGGGACACAAGGTGTCTCCTTCGAAGCTTCAATTCTGTGTTCAGCAAGTTGTGTACTTGGGTCACTTGCTGTCCAAAGTGGGGAGACAGCTCACTCCCGATCGCATCCAGTTAATTGTAAACATGCCACGACCCCAGACACAAAAGGAAGTGCGGGCCTTCATAGGCCTCACCTCGTACTGCAGACAATGGATTCCTCAATATGCATTTCTAGCTAAACCACTCATCCAGTTAACGACACAGGAGGCAGCGACTTCGACTGTCCTCCCTTGGACTCAGGAACATACACAAGCCTTTGAGGAATTAAAGAAAGCTTTATGCCAAGCACCAGTTTTAGCGACACCATGTTACAGCAAACCGTTTACACTTTTTGTTACAGAACGTGACGGTACAGCGTTGTCTGTCCTCACTCAAGATCAAGCAGGATCACATAAGCCTTGCGCTTATTTTTCAAGTACATTGGATTCAGTAGCACAGGCACTCCCTGCATGTTTAAAGTCAGTAGCAGCAACAGCGTTAGCAATCAGACAAAGCGATTCAATTGTTCTAGGTCATCAGTTAACAGTACAAGTTCCACATTCTGTAGAGGTTCTGTTAAACAGAACCCAGACTCAACACTTGACTATAGCACGACTGACAGGTTACGAATTGACATTATTCCAGCCACACATAGAAATCAGACGCTGCAGTATCTTGAACCCAGCAACACTGTTACCTACAGTTATGACAGATCCAGCTCCACATGATTGTATAGAGATCATTAATGCAGTAACAAAACCCCGACGAGATTTAACAGATGTTCCATTGACAAATCCAGACCTGACACTTTATGTGGACGGTTCATGCATGAGAACAAGTACAGGAGAGTTAGTGGCCGCGTATGCAGTGACCACTGAAACTGAAGTTAAAGAGACACATCGTATTGATACACTGTCTGCTCAAGCAGCAGAGCTCATCGCTCTGACCCGAGCCTGTATTCTAGCCAAGAACAGAAATGTCAACATATACACTGATTCCCGTTATGCGTTCGGAGTCGTACACGACTTCGGCATGCTCTGGCAGGAACGAGGTTTTCTGACCTCTCATGGTGCCAAGATACAGCATGGTCCTCTCATTCAAGCACTGTTAGAAGCAATACATCTGCCTTCAGCCATATCAGTCATGAAGTGTAAAGCACATACTAAAGTCACAGATTCTGTTTCCCAGGGTAACGACCTGGCAGATCAGACAGCAAAACATACAGCACTGACTCACACTCAGACAACTGACACGACAAAGACAACAGATCCGACAAATTGTATGACAGTCAGAGATCCCACACTAGATGTTATTGACATTCAGACACATGCTACTGCAGACGAAATAAAGAAATGGATCGAACTAGGAGGGATCCAGACAGATCAAGGTTGGATGACGAAGGGAAAATCTACATGGTTTCTCCCTGACTCTATGGTTCAAGTCATGATAAATACAGCACATAGTCCTGCCCACCTAGGAGAGAAAGCAATGCTAGACAGTTTACAAAATCTCTGGAACAATAAACACTTACGAGCAGCAGCAAAACAGAAAGTGCGTACTTGCATGATCTGTTGTCAGTTCAATCCAGGTAAAAGCGTCCCTGTAGAGCAAGGTGGATTTCATCCTCCCGATCACCCTTTTGAAGTCCTCCAGATGGATTATATCCAGATGGACCGTTGTCGAGGTTTTAAATATGTTCTCGTAGTTGTATGTGCTCTGTCCCGCTGGACCGAAGCATACCCAGTCCCAGATTACACTGCTCCGACCACTGCCAAACAGTTGGTTCGTGAATTTTTCCCACGGTACGGCCTGCCTCGTGTCGTGTACTCAGATAACGGTCAGCCATTCTCGTCTGCCTTAATGAAAGAAGTTTCCTTGTAACTGGGATACCAGTGGAAGTTCCATTGTGTCCGACATCCAGAAGCCGCAGGCCTTGTTGAGAGGCATAATCAGACATTAAAGATCCGCCTTGCCAAAATATGTCAGGACAAAGGGGTCGACTGGATAGTCGCCCTGCCAGTGGCACTATTCTATATGAGAATGGTCGCCCATTCGAGATCAGGGCTATCCCCGTACGAAGTGGTCTTTGGCAGACCACCGAATATGTGGGGGACGCCCATTCCTAAAAAGATTACAGATGTTGATTCTAATATGTTGACAGATTACCTTGCCTCCTTGATGTCTGCACTCCAATCATGTCGTTCACAGGTTGCCGCAGCCTTCCCTGACAACACTGATGTGAAGCCGCATGACGTCCGACCCGGAGATGTTGTCCTAGTTCGCAACTTCGACAGGAAAAGTCCGTTGGAGCCCCGCTGGAAGTCTCCGAAGACCGTTCTTCTTACCACGAGGACCGCAGTCAAATTGGAAGGCAGAAAGGGGTGGGTCCACCTAAGCCATATCAAAACATTCCCAGGACTGAAACCGGAACAAGACACACCCACCCCCACCAAAGACTGTGTTACCAAAGACTTTACCGAACCCAAACGAGAAAAAACTCCTCAAGAACAATACCGTATGAAATTACGATCTAGCAAGTCAGACAGTTTAATTGTTTAAGTCCTCCCCTAGGTGAATCGGTTAAATAGTTTCTGACATGTATCCCCTAGATCGAGTTAGAGAGAGAGAAGAAAAGAAACGCACATATTGCAAATCACTTCGTAGTCACTGCATAGTGACACTAATAATCATGTTTATTCTCAGTGTTTTAATTATTATTGCTAGCGCCTTATTACCTATCTACTATCCTATTTTCAAGCGTGAACAATCTGCTTACAATGTCTCTGCTGAACACACTTTTAGTGAGTTACCTCCTCACGAGCTTTCTTACAGACTCGCGCTGCGCAACAACACATTCATTAGTATGTTACATCATTCTCATCAAACTAACAATGCTACAAATTGCTGGATATGTGGCCGACTCCCTCCCTACCAGAATTACAAGGGAGCCCTGCCTCTCTTTCCGTATCCGTTCACTCACAATGGCTCCTGCGGAGCATGGTTTAAAATAATTAATTCTTTAGATCGCGATATTGCTGTTTTCGATGGGGGTTGGGTTTGGGGAAACCTGAACTTGGTCCTACTAGACGTCTGTTACCCGGATAAGGAGGGACTCCCCACTAGAATAGGAACTGATCTAGAAAATGAAGTATATGGATTAGGTAATTATACAATTAGCCTTATGATTCTTACTGTCGAATCCGAAGCCACACCCGTTCTGCCCATTATGTCAGTACTGCCAGTCACTGGTGAATTATGTATCAAGAAGAAAGGTTCAGTACACTTAGGTCATAGTAAATGCACTACTGTGGTCGAATTCAGTGATGATGGAAAATCATCTTTTAAAGCTATCAGTCATTCTTACTTTGTTTGTGGTCATACCGCATACATTCGTCTACCTCCAGATTGGGATGGTACCTGTTACATTGCATTCCTTCTGCCACCTGTTTTTCTAGCTCCTCCTGATTACCATAGAAATAGCAATCTAGTAAAGAATAGACCCAGAATAGATGCCCCACTTGTCGACTACACAGAAACGGCATGGGAACAGTACACTGACTTTAATAAAGGATTCTTTTTCTTTTTGGGACCTGTCCAGAATAGTAAATTAATACGCAGATTAACCAGAACACTTGAAGCTGTAGTAAATGAAACTACCTCCGCCTTAGGTAACTTAACAGAAGAGCAGTCCGCTATGCGGGTTGTTGTCCTTCAGAATCGTCTTGTAATTGACGTCATCTTGGCAGATAGAGGTGGAGCCTGTAAGGTCATCGGGTCAAGCTGCTGTGTTTTCATTCCACAAAATGCACCATCTGTGTATCAAGCTATCACCCGTCTTCATAAAATTGCACATCAGATACATCAGACTCCAGGCACCTGGACTTGGTCCGGTTGGTTCTGGACAACGTTAACAGCTTGGGGATGGAAGATCCTATTCTTCCTAGGCATTGGCCTAGTCCTAGTATTCAGTTGCTGCCTGTGCCTGCAGTGTGGGCCAGCGATTTGTGGACTGTGTGCCACTTCTTGTATTGAACATTCCAGTTTTCACTCAAAACGTAACCGAAAGAAAGAAGAACAAATGATGTTGCAAGAACAGACTGATCGATTCATGAGGATCGATATTTCATGAAGGGTCCGTAGGGAACAAGGAGGGAATGAGGAAAATTAAATTTTGGCCATGTTGTGTTCCCTAGCGCGTACCCCACCGACTCCATGTACCAGCTTAAAGTGCATGTAACTTCCCTCCTGTGCCAGCTATGAAGACGCAAATACATTTGCGTCCACCGTTAACATGTCCTCTTTCAGATCCACCATGAATGGATTATGTAGTCCGTTCCTAAGTATGCTATGCCACCGTCTTTTTGTAGTACACTTTTCGTATTTTTCCTGCTCTAGCAAGAGTAGGCCCTGAATTCCTGCCATCTGAACCTCTTTTGTGGCTCCTGACTCTGCCCAGGCTACCTCTGTACTCGTGAACTCTGTCCTACTTTCAGCGCGGCCCCTCGCGCTCAGCTCAAGCCTGCTTTCTGCCAAGACTGACTATAACCTTCGAGTTATCTGTTCCGCTCCCCGAGAATGCATTCCTGCCTACTAGATCCTGTAAACATCCTCTCCAGCTGCAGAGCCAAAGGGCCGACCTGTCTTAATACAAGTAATTCATAGCCTCTGTTGCCATGCTTCCATGGAAGGCCCGAGCCCCCACGCTTCACATGTAGACACTCAGGCGCTCATACACGCATCCACAGTTAGCATAGAATAGCTTCTGCCCTAGAGACCTTTCCGCCCAGATAGTATAGTTCCTAAACATCAGATATCAGATATGATAGAAGTACAAGTTGATCTGACATGCCAGACTTCTGTCTCTTTCCGTCAACGTAAATGTCAAGTCCCCTGCACCCCGTCAATCACACGTCATGCAGCTGCGCGCGCATCCAAGCTTCCGATTTCTGCTGACATTGCAACATTCTGTTAGCACCACCCCTTGGTGCCACCCACTTGCGTCACCTATCAGTGACGTTTCTAGCACACACCTCTAGTTCACGCCTAGTTTACGCCTCTTGATGATGTATTGGTATCACGTGTATAATGTTATCTTGTCTTCTCTCAGCTGTTACGCCTCTTACATTGAACCTTATGGTATAAATCAAGTATATAAGCTATGTATTGTCAATAAACGAGAGCGCGCTCATCTATCCCTTCTGACACCCCTGTGGTGGTCAGAACATGATATCCTGATTCCTTTATGAGGAATAAAACCCTTTGAAACTCTAACACCACGGACTCTGTTTTCTTTCATTCTGATTGAGTTATCATTGATTAAGTACTTACCTGCATAGAAATTAAGAGAGTAAATTAATTATTTACGTCATGTGTTCCCTAGTATAAAGTACTGTTGCTTCTCTAGTTGTTGCCCTTCCGTAACATTTGTTGGAGTAATATTTGCAACATTTCCAATTAACTTATGCTAAGATCAGATGGGGCAGTCAGGGCCAATTGACGGAGAGGGTTCCAGTAAGGAGAGGGGTCCGCCAGGGCTGTGTGATGGCTCAGACCTTATTTTCCCTTTTCGTAAATGGGGTGGCAGCCCATTTGTGTGGGGAACTGGCCGATGCCCCCGTCCTGGCGGAAGAAAAGACACCGACCCTTCTCTTTGCGGACGATACCCTCTTAATATCCAAAACCCCAATTGGCTTACAGAAACTTCTAGATAGATTTAACCAATTTTGTGAAGAGCGTGGTTTAACAATCAACACCACCAAAACCAAGTTGATGATCATGTCCCAGAAGAAAAGCCCCGGGAGGACCAATATTATTCTTAATGGCACCAAACTTGAGGAGGTGGACGCGTTTGACTATCTGGGTGTCAGTGTGAACTCAAACTTGAAATGGGACTCCCATATGGCCAAAAATGCTCTTAAACCTCAAAAGAACTTCTGGAGCTATTCTAAGGGACCACAGAGCATCAGCTAGTAGACCAATAGCACCAGTACTAGCTGTTTATGAAGGAAAGGCCTTGGCAGTTTCTGTCTATGGGTCAGAACTTTGGGGCCTAGACAATACATCAGAGCTAGCCAAGGCCGAACACAAGTTCTGTAGAGATCTGGTAGGGTTGCCTCTCTCAACAACATTAAAAGCCCTCCTTCATGATTTGGGCCGACACTCAATAGTAGATATTGCCCGCCTCCGCCCTCTACTGTATTGGGTGCGGCTTAAAAGGACGCCTGAGCTGGCAGAGTATGCATTAGTATTCGATGAATTAGCCAGATTGAATACTTCTAATAAGATCACATGGATAACTAAATTAAAGCAGCTGGTTATTACCATAGGGCTGAATGAAGAGTGGCTCTCGCAGTCACCACCCCCGAAAGAAACGGTTAAAAAAATGCACTGTGACTGGGTTCAATCGGAGACCCTAAGAAATCCTAGTTGGGGTATATTAACTGATCAATTCTTAATCCATAAGCCGGTTAAGAAATTCGAACCATTTTTAGATTTTATAAAAGTACCCAGAGATAGATCTCTCTTTTTAAAGTTAAGGCATGGGACGCTCCCATTGAATGAGTTTACAAAGAGATGGACGTCTACATTGCCCTGCCAAGCTATATGCCCGGGCTGCCCTTGTCCCACAGAGTCGTTGGCACACTTTCTTTTTGCTTGTAAAGCATACAAAGAACCTAGGAAAAGGTGGTTACAACCATTATGCAAGCAATTGGGAGTAAGGCATTACAAATGGCCCTCCGCATTTTGACAACTGATGCAACTTCAGAGCTGGTTGTTTGTGGAGTTGCCAAATATGTGGGGAAAGCTTGGCTGATCCGGAATAAATTGATTCAAGGAGAAAGGGACAGTGACTGATGAATCAGTACGAGCTAATATTAACTGTCATTTCCTCTGTATTCTCGATGATTGTTTTATGTACATATTCATTGTTTTTAATGTATTTTATTGATTCTGTATATTGTCATTTTATTGTATGTTGTTATTCGCCATTGTATAAAGTGCAAATACTTTTATGATAAACTTGTTTTATCGAATAAATTACTTTACAATTAACTTTCATCCCAAATTGTTTTTCTTGGGTATAAGTGTAACCCATGTAGCACAGTAATAGTTTTCCTTTCTGGCTGGTAACAAATTCAGCTCCTTCACTCATGTTGTTGTTTGTTATTCTACAAGAAAAATATTTTGTAGTTATTAACAAAATAACTTATGTATTTTAAGTTAATTTAAAAAACATTTCTATAGTATATACTTATATTTTTAGAAATTCTCTCTTTGATTTTGATGTACTTGACTGTTTACTTGTGGCCTTTATTTTCTGTGTTTTCTTGATCTGTTATGAAAAAATGCATTTATTTGTGTTATTTGTTCAGAGGTATTTTTTAGGTTGCAATTAGAGTTTTTTCAATAAATTTAGCTTAAACTTATTTTATGTTTTTAAGAAAATGTTTGAACATACTTACTTTGTTAGTTGTATCTTGGTTTTCAGAATTTTGTTCTCTGTTCTTTGTCAGTAGAGTATTCTGTAGTGGTAGGAGAAAATAAAAAGTAGATATGTCTTAGTAATTTGAACATGTTTGTAATTTTTAACATTTTAGCAATTAGTTTAATGTTTGAATATACTTACTTTGTTAGTTGTATCTTGGTTTTCAGAATTCAGTTCTCTGTTCTTTGTTAGTAGAGTATTCTATAGTGGTAGGAGAAAATAAAAAGTAGATATGCATTAATAATTTCATTATGTTAGTAATTTTTCACATTTTAGCAGTTATTTTTATTTTTATTTAGCTTGTTTTACTTACTTACTTTTAATCCATAGAATTTTAGGTTCAATCTTGATGTTCTTGTAGGTGTAGTCAAATTTATCCAATGTATTTTCTCCTGTCGTTTTTTTCTTCAGGTGGTTTGTGTTTAATGTGTAATTGTTTATATAGTGGTTTGGAGTTAGTAATTAGTTTGCTATTGGTTAATTTATATTTTATGTGTTTCCATTGGTCAGTTTGTATTTTTGAATATATGTTAGGGTTTTTTTTATATATAAGGCAAACGTAAAATAATAATTTTGCGTGTTAATTTTATATAATTTAATTCAAAACTTTTATACATTTTTTTAAAATGATTAGATGTTTTATAAATCTGAAATGTAATTATATTTATAGTTTGTTATGAGAGATGTGTATGTTGGTGTTAATTTAATTTTTATATTTCGGAAATTATTGTTATATATATATGAATATTTTCGATATATATAAAATAACGATAATATTGTTGTCGATAAATGTGTTCTCGATATTTTTGGCTTAGTGTATACATTTTAATGTAGTCGATATTTAAAACTTTTGATATGTATGTTGTCGATTTTAGTGAGATCGATGTTTTTGTAGGTCGATATTGTGTATCCGATATTTTTGTATGTTTTTAGTTATGTATAGGATGTCGATATTATTGTGTTCGATAATTTTTTGCCGATATTTTTGTAGGCCGATATTGTGTCTTTTTCGATAATATGTCAGTGATTCAGATCGAATATAGACCTGTGGGCCCCGTTGTTAACAATGGTATTAAATAGCACCTGCAATTTTAAACGTATTCCTACCTGGTCAGATGCGATAGTTGTAGCTATCTTCAAGTAGGGAAATAGGAATGACCCTAGCTGCTATCGGCCTATTTATCTCCTGGATGCCCTAATGAAAATTGTGGGGAGAATATTTTTAAATAGTCTTCAAATTTGGGCTGTTGAGGAGGGTTTTTTAACAAAACTACAATATAGCTTTCGGTCAGGTATGGGAACCATAGAGCAGGGCTGAACCTGGCCTTAAATATAGATAAATACACAAAGGCAAAAAGGGGGACATTTTTTCTTACTTTTGTAGATTTGAGTTCAGCGTTTGACTGCGTTAACCACAACATGTTATGGGTTATTTTCGAAGATCTCAAGGTGGATCCGGTTTTATTATTGTTTATAAAGTAAATGTATAACCTCATAACGGCTATGGAACGTCCAGCTCCAGTGCTGGACGTTCCATTGCAGCTATGAGGTTCGAACGTTCAATGGCCGACGGCAGTACTCCTGAGGTAGTGGTGCCGTCGGCCGCTGAACGTTCGAAGCACTTAAGAGGTTAGAAATGCAGGGGCGAGGGTGCGATTTGGGAAGATGGGGGAGTGCTTGGCCAAATTTACTATCAAAAAGGGTGTCAGACAGGGGTGTATACTGGCCCCTTTTCTTTTCACGCTTTACATAAATAGTTTGGGCCAACGCCTCAGTAGAGATCAAAATGACTACCCGACTATAGGGGGCGCCCCAATTCCTCTTCTTTAAACGCTGACGATGCGATGATTATGTCAAGAAAAAAACTGGACCTCCAAAGGGCAGTTAGCAGCTTTGTCATTTACATGAAAGAGAGGGGCTTTAGAATTAATATATCTAGGACATTCACCATGGGTTGTGGTAAGAATAGAGGAATACCTTGTAACATCTTCATTGAAAATAGAAAAATAGAAAATACTGACACCTTTTGTTACTTAGGTATTACCTTTGATAAGAATGGCACATGGAAATCTTGATTAAGGCTAGAAAGCTGATTCTTACCAGAGCATAGGTGGCAGTCTTAAAGTTTGCTAAAAAGATAGGAGAAAGACCTGTGAAAGAGCTGTTGGAAGTCTACAAGATATAATGTGTTTCCACCTGAGTATATGGGGCAGGGCTATGGGGTGTTGAAGGGTAAGATATAATACAAACTTGTGAAAATGGTTTTATTTGTTTTCTTTTAGGCGTCCCTACCTCCTCCGCTACCTATAAATTGATACTTATATAGTGCACTACTCACCCGCAAGGGTCTCAAGGCGCTTGTATGAATACTGCTGTGGAACCCATCCTGGCTTTCCCTGTGAGGCGTCCACTCCTGGGCACCCTCAAGGTGGAGGCCAGGCATCCTTAGCGTTGTGGAGATTAAGCAAGCTATTGACCAGAGTTGCAGAGTGGGACTCCATGATTGGAATAGGCAACAAGACGAGAATGATCATGTCCGTGGAATTTTGAGCCCAAGACCCGCCGAGGCGGGGAATTGAACCCTGGTCCCGGGCTAGACCTCTGCATCAGGGTCTGCCGCTCTAATCATTGAGCCACACTTCTCCACAGCCACCATGAATTAGGTATCCCTCATATACTAGATATCATCAAGATAGCCCCGTTGTTACTGTGGCAAAAGGTATGGGTAACGGACGAAACAGGTTTTAATAGGGATGTAATTCAGGATTGCCTTAAATTAGACGGGGCCATGGAAATGGTATGGTTCAATTACATAAAAGGGTTAACTACACCATTGGCCATCCCGAATATTTCACTGACCCCAGTAGTCTGGAAGATATTTCCAGGAAAGATCTGAAGGATCGCTGCCTGAAACATTTTGATGGGCAAAGATTGGATAAAGAGAGAGAAAAACAAACGGTAATGGCACACCAATTCATCTTGAGTGGTGAGGGCACTCAACAATATCTTTTGATGGTACTGAGCAGTTTAGCTGTATGATACTGGCCCGCTTCCGATTTGGCTTCTTTTTTAGAATGGTTTTATTCCCAGTGGCAAATGTTTGGTCAGCTGATACACTCGTATGCCCCTCACAATCATCACAATCAACCTTGCACTGCACTTTATTCTGTACATTTTTTACGGTACCCAGAAAAAAATATCTTAGACCGATTCTCAGATGCTGGAATATCAGATACTGTAGGGCATCATTTTTAAGATTACCTATGTTAGAAACACCAGTGACAATTCTCGCTGTATCATCGTACTTAAAAGCGATAATTAGGTCCCGGTCAACAATGTAATGTAATTTCTATTCAATAGCTTGATCCTTCCGCTTCATTTGACTGTGAGGTTCATTTTTTATTAATATCTACTGTTAAGATCTGTATTAATAATATATTACATTTTATACATTTTAGATCATGTTTTTAACTAATAGATTTTGGATTATTGCAAATGAACTATGATCTCTTTGATGAAATGCTTTTTTGTAATTTTTTGTGTAGCATTCAACCCTTTTATACATTTATCCTATATTTGGCTCTTTTTATATGATGATATATTTGACTTTGCCTATGTATGTATTTATTCATCTTTTTTCTGCTCTTGTGCTTTTATGATTTCTTATGTAATGAAATTGAATAAAGTTTCTACTACTTGCCGAGGTATTTATGGGATCAGTCAGCAGAGTTTCTCACAATGGTTGTTAAATGCCTTAAACCACCAATACCCATGTGGAGCTTACGGGGTGGAAGCATTATCGGACCCCCCTTTTGTAAAGAACCTTACTGAGGAGATCATCAATTATTTTGAAGATAATTAGGAGACAGCGAATACAGGAGTAATAGAATGAGAGGAAATGAAGGCAATGCTAAGAGGGGTGTGTATCAAGACCACATTTGGGGTCCGACAGCAGCTTGAGAGTGATAATAAATCCCAAGAGAAGAGAATATACAAAGTAGAAACACAACCACATACCCATCCTCAGTGTAAACAGGAATGGGTCAATATCCAGAAAGACTTAATGGAGGCCATACATTGTATGGTGAAAGGTAACTACAAAGCGTATATACAATGCCTGCACATTGAGGGTGACAGATCGGGGGCCCTTCTAGCTTAATTAATAAGAAATGAAAAACCAATGTCATCTATAGTAGAAATGGAAACGATAGACGGGATGGTGGTTTATTCCCCGGCTGCTATTCTGGATATTCCAACAGAACTTATGGCAAAGGTATAGACAAAACAAATTTGTTCTTGGTCTTTGTCCTATTATGTATAGTAGGTTATGGCACAAACATAGGAGGGACAGTGCCGAGTTACAGTGGCTGTTGATGGGCACTTTTAATTAACAAAAGATTGGGTTTTTACAGGAACAGTTTTTTAAAAGACCAAGTAGACAGTCTATGTTTAATTCCCTCAGAACATGGCAGAAAGCGGCTAGACAGAGCCGATTAAAAATGGAAAAGTATGCGCGGAAGGGGAAGATGTAAACGCTGACCCAGAAAGCTGTAGCATATGATAGACAAAAGCAGGAGGCAGGAGTTGAATTTGAAGATAGGAGGTACCGGTTACATATTGATCACTCCTATTTGGCCCAAGAGGAAACAGGTACTTTTGTGGAGGAATTGTTAGGCACTCCACCCCTGCCTCCATACGCCCTGCAGAGGATATACCACACAGTTCCCTTACAGTCACAGCAGCCTGTTGTATCTGCTCAGACTGTTCCCTTATATACAGCTGTTGTATCGATGGCTTTGGCCACGAGACCCCTGCTCCTTCATTGTCTTCACCATCTTTGGCAAATGTGACTATTAGCACACCTATGGTACAAGCACCAGTGGGGATTGTACCTGTCACTTCTGTTGCTTCTTGGTCCATTGTTTTTCATCCCCTGGCATCTTTGAGTCCTGAGACACCAGCACGTGGATTTGAGAATAGGGATTGGATTAAATTTAAGGAGAGCATAAGCCTTTTAGTGAGGTCTGGGGTGGGGGATGAAGAAAAACAAGTAATAGCTAATTAGGCTGCGCAGTGGTCTTGTAATGCAATCTATAGTGTGGAGGATGTCTGGGAAGTCATGCGAGAATTTGAGCCTTTTATACTGCAACATGCCCTTAAGCATATGTTTTGCTACATTGATTAGACTTTGTCAGCATTGCTTTGGGACAGAAGCGCCTCAAATTTTATTTGATGTTAGAGAGCCAGGTCAGGATTTTGGAAACCTTATGACTTTAATTGCTTACAGCCTTCAGGTTGTATGAGAATAGTCCTAAGTCGGTACCTCAGTTTCCGATGCAGGAGGTTAATCCTTTATATCATCCAGAAATACCTGCAATAACGGACCAGCATGGAAATATTACTAGACCAGTTGTAGCGGACCTTTTTCAGGAGCAATGGGTATATACACCATGGAAAAGAAGTGAGGTTTTGGCCCTTAAGGCTCATTAGCCTGATCCCATGAAAAATCCTACTGCTTATTATAAAGAGTTGACCAAAGCTTCTTCTTCTATTGTAATGACTCTTGCTGATATTGAAATGTTCTTTGGTCTTCTTTTTCCGTTTGATATTTTGAGACAGGTTCATGCTCAAGATCATGTTGCGGAGTTGGATGGCACATGGGATGTTATTAGGGGATGAGATCAGGAAAAGAAGCAAGGTGATAAGCACTGAGCTGCAATACTTGCTTTGCCTGGTCGTATTATTGCATACATGCATTCTCTTATTTTACCGAAGAAGGTAAGCTGGGATAAGTTGATAACTTGTCAACAGAAGAAGGATGAAAGTGTGTCTGATTTCTTTACCCGGTTTGAGGACACGTTTCTGGACTATAGTGGGCAGGATTAGTCTATTGAGGGAGGAGCTTGGTTGTTTGTTGACAGATTTTTTTCTAATCTGCTTCCTGAAATTGTGACTAGTTTGCAGGTGTCTGAGAGTACTTGGTCCACCTCTTCCCCCTCTGTTGTTTTGAATATGGCTCAATACTATGTACTATACTCAATACTATGAGCATTGTGATCGATCAGGAAGGGAAAGAGAAAACAGATACAAAAAATAAGGAGTTGAAGACGAAGGTGCTATTACAGCAAGCGTTTAGGGGGAATGGTAGTGGGCGCGGCGGACAGCTTCAGCGCACCTGCAGGCAGCCAACAACAACATCTTTGGGGTTGAATCAGTGTGCATATTGTAAGGAGGAGGGCCATTGGTGTAGTGATTGTCCTATGCTTTTGCAGAAGGTTGCGGTTCCTAGAGGGGGAGGTTCTCGTGGGCGAGGTTGTAGGACCGATAGAGCTCAGAATGCTGCAGCCTCACAGGGTTGTTCTGATAACAATTACTTTGATGACCCTCACGATGGACAGTATTATCAAGATGAGTACGATATGGATGAGGTGGCAGGGTTGTATTACAGCTGGGATAGCAAGGGACAGAGTGAGGGACCAGTTCTGAAACCTGTAGATCAGCATGGTCCTTATGTCACTGCAGATTTGCAAAGCTTGACTAAGGAATTTTTGGACACAGGTGCAACGAAGAGTTCTTTTTCTTGATATTTGGTCCCTGGGGCTGCTCTGTCTGGCCATAATAATGTTCCGGTAGGTTTTTAAAGGTTTACCGGTTGTAAGCCCCATTTCCTGACCCCTTGCATGGACTATTGGTCCTTTTACTGTAGATTCCCCACTTTTCTTGACATCCAATTGTGGTGAAAAATTGATGGGTCTACATTTGTTCAAGAAATTTCATGCTACTATTTATTGTTCCCCTGCAGGTGTTTATGTGATGATGGGCCCTGATGTGGGTACTAAACAGAGTTTGTCTCAGGATGCCACCCACACTATGGGCATCCAGATGTGGGACTGTTGCATATTCCACCAGTTTCGATACAGGTCAAAGACAATGTTATTTTGCCTTGTATTCCTCATTATAAGATACTTCAGGCAGGAGAACAAACCCTTCTACAGATTATTCATTCAGGATTTGATACAAAAAGGAGTAGTTGAAGAGACTTCTGCCAATATTTGTAATAGTCCTATTCTTCCGATTCTTAAATGGACGCCCTCAGGGTCCTCTGATGATCAGTAGCATGTTTATCGTTTTGTGATTGACTTGGGTGAAGTTAACAAAATTGCGGTTCCCCAGTTTCCGGTGGTTACTGATATTACTAAACTTTGTCAATGATTCCTTCTACTGCTAAATTATTTTCTGTTATTGTTTTAAAAAATGCCTTCTTTAGTATTCCTATTCATCCAGACAGTAGATATCTGTTTGGGTTCACCCTAGCTGGAAGGAGCTTTAGGTTCGATCAAACTCCTCAAGGCTATAAAGAGAGTCTGTGTATTTATATTCAAGAGTCAGTTGGATTCACTTTTGCTTCCCTCGGGTAATGTATTGGTGCAGTATGTCGACAACTTACTCATCACTTCTGACAAGGAACAAGGTTGTAGGGACAGGTTAAACTGTTGCTCCCTTTATACCATCATGGCCATAAAGTTTATCTTTCTAAATCCCAGTGTTGTCGACAGGAGGTCACCTATTTAGTTCACCTATTGTCAAAGGAGGGTAGATGGTTGACCCCAGAGCTTATTAGTATCATTGTCAACATGCCCATTCCACAAACTCAAAAAGATGTGCACACTTTTATAGGTATCACTTCCTACTGTTGCCAGTGGATATCTAATTACTCCCTACTAATCAGTCATTTACTTGCATTAACAATGAAAGAAGTGCATGAGACTTTGCCCTGAATGCCTGAATGTCAGCAGTCTTTTGAGCAATTGAAAACTGAGCTTAGTTCTGCTCCTGTGCTTGGTACACCTAACTATGGCAAGCCGATTGTGCTTTAGGTCCATGTGATGGCTGGTTGCCTGCTTTCTGTCCTAACACAAAAATGTGGGGATAAGCCACAGCAGTGTGCTTATATCTCTGCTGTGCTTGATCCAGTTGCACAAATCCTTCAGAGTCGTCTAAGAGGGGTTGCGGCTGTGTCCACTTCAGACAATCAGCTGGACTGGTACTTGATTCTGACCTCCCAGTCATGGTATCCCATGCTGTGGACATGCTTTTGAATAAGACAAAGATACAACACCTCACCAGTGCGCGTCTTACTGGCTATGAATTGACATTGTTTGCTAAACATATTACAATTAAAAGACGTGCCACTCTGAATCCAGCCACGTTACTAACCCTCCCTTCTGAGAATGACGTAGTTGACGCACATTATTGTATCTCCTGAATAGAAGAAGAGACGAAAGGACAGGCATACCTGACTGATGTTCCCTTATCCGACCCGCAAGGGGAAATAATATGTTGATGGCTCTTGTTTTAAGTTACCAGACTGCACTACGACTGCAGCGCTATTACTGCACTGTGCATGGTGGTGGAGACATCATTAGTCCCCTATCTGTCAGGTCAAGCTGCTGAGTTAGCTGCCCTTATTTGAGCCTGTGAATTGAGTGAGGAGCTGATTGTCAATATCTATATTGACAGCCAGTATGTCATCGGGGTCGCTCATAATTTTGGGCGACTCTCGGCTGAGAGACGGTTCCTTACTTCCCATGGCACCAAAATCCAGCATGAACACCTCATATTGAGGATTTTGTCTGCTTTGACGCTCCCAAAATATTGGCAATAGTAAAGTGTAGTACCCCAGGAAGGTCACCGATGATGTACGTAGGGGAAATGCTTTTGCTGATCAGACGGTTCAAACAGGGGTGGTGATGGAGGGAGCATCTGAACCAATCAAACACTCACACCCAGTCAACAGATCTGGTTTTAATCCATCACCGTTCTTTAGCCCACTCTGCCATCCCAGTTCAGACATGGCCATACTGGGGTGGCAGAGTGGGCTAAAGAACGGTGATGGATTAAACCCAGATCTGTTGACTGGGTGTGAGTGTTTGATTGGTTCAGATGCTCCATCACCACCCCCTTTTGTACCGCTTTGTTCGCCATAAGTTGGCAGGGTATGCTCAGACATGAGTCCCTTGCTCACCTTGCCATTGGATTCAAGCAAGCCTGGCTGAAGACGGCTGTAATGCCAGAAACTAGTGCTAGGAAGCTTGTTTCCGGTCCAGGGAAGGCATGGCTTGGCAGTTCTGGCTGGACTGTTCCCATGAGGCACAGGGTCAGACTGATTTGCATATGGTCATGTCTGAAATGGGGTGGCAGAGTGGGCTAAAGAATGGTGACTGGGTGTGAGTGTTTGATTGGTTCAGATGCTCCGTTCAGCACCACCCCCTTTTGTACCGCTTTGCTGATAAGACAGCAAAGGAAACTGCCCTGACAAAGATGAAAATAATGTTTGTAGCAGGTCCAGCTAGGTGGGTTCCTGATGTTGTATTGTTTGAAGATACCCTTGAAAGTGTAAAGGAAATACAGAGTGATGCCAAGATAGAAGAAGTAGGGGTTTGACAGGAAAGTACAGCACAGTTGAATGAGGAGGGATGTTGGATTGATAAATCAGAAAAACATAGATGCATATGTTCTTCCTGTGGTTACCATGGATCAAGGTCCAGCTCATATTACTGCAAAAGGCATTTGTAAATTGTTAGACCCTGTATGGCAGAATGATAACATCTCTAAGACAGCTGCATACTTAGTAAAATACTGCATGGTATGCATGATCCATAATCCTGGGAAAGGTACCCCTACACCACCCGGTAACTTAGCACCACCCACTTTTCCTTTAGAAGTCCTTCAAATGGACTACATTGAATTAGAGACATGCAATAATCTTAAATATGTTTTGGTGGTTGTATGTTCCATCAGTAAATGGGTTGAGGCTTATCCCACTAAAGATAATACAGCCATTACAACTGCAAAGCTGCTCCTGAAGGAGTTCTTTCCTCGTTTCAGCTTGCCCTGAGTGATCTGAAGTGACAACGGAAGTCATTTCAATGAAAAAGTGATTTCATTGATTTGAGATAGTCTTCATGTGAAACAGAAATGTCATGCTGCCAATCATCCACAGTCAGCGGCTTTGGTTGAGAAGTACAATGGTACTCTCAAACTGAAATTGGCAAAAATTCAGGAGATTACAGGGTTACAGTAGCCAGATGCTTTAGCATTAGCTAAACAAGAACGACAGCTCATTCTAGAACAGGATTGTGAACATATGAGGTCGTGTTTGGACACCTGGCAAATGTCTTGTGCATCTGGATTATCTTGGCCAGTTAACAGAAAGTTTATGTACTATTCACCAACAGGTGCCGGAGTCCCTGACTTCTACACCAGAGGGACCCGGACATGACATTCAGCCTGGAGATTTTGTGCTGCTCCAGAACTTTCAGTGAAAGAAATGTTTGGAGCCACTTTGAAAGGGGCCTGAACAGGTCCTGCTGATGACCCGCACCGCTGTAAAGGTTGTTGGCCGTAAGAACTGGGTACATGCCACCCACTGTCGGAGAGTTCCTTTACCTCTACCCTACAATCAGCGGGGAAAAGATGGCATCGGGGACTCAGAGTGTCAGCAGGTACCTCGGTTTGCCCCATTCAGCGATGCTACATTAGCGTGAACGCAGATGGATAAGGAGAATGACGACGTGTTGAATGCGGCTGTTTCTTCAGAAATACGAGTTGTTCACTAATCCTAGAGTGCCTGGGTCTACCAGGTGCAATTTGCACCCTTGGCTGAGGGAAATTGCAGCTAAGCTTAGAGATGGACTGCGTAAGAGCGTATGTTGTACTGAGTTATAGTACCAACTGAAATTTATTAAGCTAAGTGAAGGATTTCTGCTTACTTTAGTTTAGTTGTTTGAACATTAGATAGGGAAGACCAAAAGTATACCATGGAGGTATACCATTGTGATTGGCATAGGAAATGAGCTTAGGATAGTGCAAGCTCCACTGCCGGTGCTCTAGAGCGGTAACATAATGTGATTGACAATAGGAGCCTTTACCAGTGAGGCTCTGACAGACACTGGGAACTTGTGTATTTCTTTCGCATTTTGTCCCCTTTTCATCATTTGTTATGCACCCCTTTGGTAGAATGGTTGCTGAGGAAGAGCAGCCAGTGATTCTTGTTGCCCAGCATAATGTGGACTCGTAAACAAAAATTAACATGTGTTGCTCTCGTGGTTTTGTTGCTTATAAGATTGTGTGGGGTGTCATGAGTTTTGGAAAATGATCAAGATGTGCAGTTAAGTGCTAAGGTTACTGGGTCAGATGTACAATAGTTTGCATGCGCAAACTGGTTTGTGAACCTGTTTGCACATGCAAAAACCAATAGGGGTGTGTACCATACCAAAATAGTGAGTCACAATTTATTAGCAACTCGCTATTTTGGAATTGCGAGTCGTTATTAGGAAGGGGCATTCCCTTCCTAATAGCTAGCGTAAACCCATGTACAAATGTTTTGTGACTGTAATTGTGGTCGCAAAACTCTAGCAAATTACCACTCTCTTCAATAGGGTGGTATTGGGGTTGCAAAAGGGAAGGGGTCCCTAGGGGACCCCTTCCCCTTTGCAGATGCAGGGGAAAATATTTTTTAAGGGCAGGCAGTGGTAGCAGGGACAACAGCCTGCCCTTAAAAAATGAAACGAAAACGTTTCATTTTCTTTTTTTTAAATGCATCCAGTTTTACTTTAAGGAACACAGGCTGCATTCATTAGCACTGCTTCATTAGCAGTACCTGACATGATGGTCTTCAGAGCCCAGCAGGCCACCATACTTGGGAGGCATTGCCATTCTCAATTGGGTTACAAACTGCGAGAGGCTCATTAATATTCTGAGCCTCGCAATTTGTAACCCCATTGGGAATTGCTAACAGTGTGTTAAACACTGTTGTACATCCAAAATAGCACCTCACAAATTGCTAAATTGCTAGTCGCAAAAGACTCGCAATTTGCGAGGTGCTTTTTTGGGCATCATACATCTGGCCCAAAGTTATTTCCCCCCAAGACAGAAAAGGACAGCCAAGTGCAATGTGTTTCTAGATACACACAAGAGATTCTTTGGAGAAGGGACTGCTTGTTACCCCACTGAGTCCGTCACTAGTTTATGGACTGTGTACCCATTATTTCTTGTGAACTATACTTATACTCGTCCACTGGAATTTACAGAAGTGAAGGGAGTATTTGGATTTGGCTATCCAGGTCCTTGATTATATTATAGAAAGCCACTGGGAATGCGTTATCCAGGTTGTGATAACAACACATATTGCGACAATTTCTACATGGAAGAAAGGAATGTCAAACTGGTGGGTTGGCATTATAAGGAATTGAGAGTTACCCAGGAGGTTGGTTATTACCCTGCTTGTTGTCCTATCATGAATAGTACAGATACTTCCTTGTATATCAATTGTTCTGGAATAGTGCTGTACAAAAATACAAACCCCTTGGTGAACAAAAAAGACCCGAGCACATTTGGAATGAACACCAGATATGCTGCAGTCGATTATGCAGGACCGATTTATGCATGCCTGGGGTTTTATTTTTCGTCTAACGGTACTTATTCTAATGTTCATAATGGTACCGACAATCTCGTCCTTGTGATGGTGTTGCCCTTAGGTGTGCCCTGTGAATACGCTAAGCTAAATGTCCGTTGGGCTAAGAGGACTTTGACAAATAATTCTGTGAGGGCGTGACTGATATAGAGATCAATAACTATAGTAATGGGATTACCTTTCGATACAGCCTTTCTTCCATTTTCACTTTGGGTGGTACCTCTATGGTCCGTGGTGAGAAAGCCAGAGAATATTTTGGGTGCAAGTTACAAATATTGTCTATCACTACTGTGGGTGCTTTATGTAACATCACTAATTAGTTAGAAAGTATGCAAATATATTCCAAACAAACCAGATATACGGTGGATTTTATCTTAGCCAAGAGCGGTGGTGTATGCGTTTATAGTGGGAGACCAGTGTGTAGACGGGATCAAAAATATGGGAAAGAATATTAACAAACACATATTAGACATCCTCAAGAATGACAAGGGAATGGAAAGCGGAAATTGGAGTGTATCTCTTTTTGGTTGCTGGGGTTGGATTCTTGAAAAGTTGATTTACTTGATTGTGATATTGGTGCTTTGCTGCGCCCTTATTCTGTTTCTTCCATTCTGTTGCTCTTATTGCACCACCATTCTCACTCCTAAAAGGAACATATTGATTCATTATACCAATTCTGCAAATATGGTGCACAAAGAGATAGACAACCTACTGCAGATAGATGAGGGCATTTTTGAGACTTCTTACTTCCTTACAGTCTCCCTTCCCCATACTGAGAATATGGAATGTTCCTAAAAAATTATATTCATGGTCTTTTTGTTTTTCTGATTTTATATTTTTCTTGCTGCTGCTAGAAAATGTTTTAGCTCATGCTAAAAGGAGGGTCTGTTAGAATAGAAATGTTTTTGCTTGCACATTATCTTATTTCAGTTAACATTCGCGGCACCATTTTCTATTCAGATGCCATTTTGAATCATGATTGAACCTAATCCTTCACTATTTTTGAGAAAAGGGCTCTGCTAGGTTTCATTTGTCCAAGGTTGAGTTTTGCTTCACTAATGAATACACTGTTCTTATGAACGCATACCTTTCCCTCTAGATAAAGGCCCTCTCCATCTTGTCTGGTGACAGGACCGACTGGAACAACCTTGGACATTGTAATTTTGTGTAAGATATGAGCACTGAGATTGTTTTTCTCTTGTATTCCATTGCTTAGCGGCACCTGCCTGGAAAATTCCACTATAGGCGTGTTCTAGCCCAGTTACGAAATGAACATAATGTATCTTTATGCTTGTCGATTTTGGACCCTCTGCAGCACTCCTACCAACTGGGCAGACTGTGCTCTGCTCTGAGTGTATTTAATAAACAGTTATTAGTTTGTATTCCCGACTGCCTCACCGACTCTTCATTTGGTGTGGATGGCTGAGAGGTGGTCATTAGTGACTTGTGTGACCCTAATCGGGACACTTCCTTGAATTTGGTCAGCATAGATGTTTCCTATAATGACCAAATCTTTGCTAGCCTTATAGACCTGACACTTCACAACTGCCACTTCCTTTGGTTTTTGAATTGCATTTAACAAATTCAATATGTACATTCTATTTTCAATTGGAGAACCTGAAGATGTCATGAATCTGCTCTGTGAACGCAGTCACCCTTAATCATGAAAAACACCAAAACATACAAGCTATCAAAATAGATCTTTACAAACAAATTTTCTAGAGCATTTTTGATTTCTTTTCATAGCTTCTTGGCCAGGGAAGATGTTTATCAGTTGGCTCACCCAGTTAGGTCAGATTTCTGTCACTACACTGCTGAGAATTGCTTGCAGCTACAACAGCTTATTCCGCTATTTCAGGCTAAAGAGGCACAAGTATTTTTTATTAAAGCAGGCAAAGCTTAAAGTTGTCTCTCAGGATCATACTCGAGTTTTCACTACAGAGGTGTCAGCGAAAGAATTTGTAAAATCTCAGTAATCTTTGTTATAGAAATCTTTGCTCTATGGGGGGGGGCTCCTGGCTCTCTCCTGGCTTTATTGCCTGTACAGTTTGGGGTTGGTATAATGTCCACCAATATATTTTTTTGTCCTTTCTTTTTTTTTCTTAGGGTCTGGAGATGGATTATCCCTTCTCCTAAGCAATGCTGCTTTTTTTTTTTCTATCAGCCCATGTGAAATTTTCTATGTGCATTGGTATTAAAAGGAATCTGAGTGAAGATGTATTGTATGCAACATAGATCATGGCCATTTTGGCTGTTTATTTATTCTCTACCACTGGGGTTGGGATTGGGTTTGTGGGCGACAGCACCGGGTGATCGGGAGATTGTCATCACAAGGACCCTGGGTCCTAAAGCCTCATTGAGAGGGGAGTAGGTATCACTGGGGTGGATAGTTATCACTTGGGTGGGGTGCGTGGGGTTTTGGGTAGACAAGGGTGTTGGGTGGGTGGTGTGGGGGGTTAGCTGGGGTAAACCCAAAAAATTATCCACAGTATTCTTTAAAAAAATATTTGATTTTTGAGGATTTGATGTATCTTTTAAAAGTAGAAGTAAGGGCTTGCTCACTCTTTTTTTTCTTCTCTAATGGCTAGAATGGGAGTTGGATTTTGCCCTTTAAATGTATGCAGTCTTAATAACTACAATAAGAGGCAAATACTTGCTGCTGAACTCCGTTTGATCCAGCCTGATCTACTTTGCATTCAAGAAATACATATACCTTGAGGGAAACATAAAATGTTGTTAGATCTAGGGTTCGTACTCTTGGCATCGTCACAACAAGCCTCAATGAAGCGGAGGTTGCGATACTAGCTAAACCAGCCATCCAGACCTTAGGGCGATTGTTAGTAGATAAATTGGGACTGTGGGCAATTGTGGAATGCTGCTTAGGGAGTTCAACATTTACATTATGTACTGTCTATGGTTTTAACCTGGATGAAGCTATAGCTCTAGAAGAATTGAATTTAGAACTTGCACTATGTCCAACGCCTCTGGTATTATGTGGAGATTTTAATATAAATTTGATTAATTAAGAATTACAGGGTGGGCATAAGGGGAGGAAACCCAGGGTGTTTAAGGCACTGTATAATCTAATAAGGGATCATGGTTTAGTGGATGCTTGGTACTCCCTTTGAGCGCCCGCGCCTGGGTTTAAGATTTATTCCCGCCCCCATCAGAAGCTATTGCATCTTGATTATTTTTTTTATATCTTCTGCATTACTCACTGGTGCACAGATGCATGTACTCCCCAGGGTTACCTCTACATCATGCCCCATTAGTCATAGAATTTCCCAGATTTTCTGTAGTTAGAATCCCAAAAACTTTCTCATTTGATAGGAAGGTTTTGCTTGACAATGTCTTTAGAGAGCACATCCAGATATGGATTAAAAATTATTTTTATAACAATAGACACTCTATAAAGTAGCGGTTCTGTGGGACACTTTTAAAGCTTGCTTTAGAGGCGAAGTACTAAGTTTTGGGCTGTATTACCAAAAAGAAAACAAAATTGGAACTTCAGGAATTATATTCTAAATTAAGAATAGCGGAAGGAAAACTCACCCAAGGGATCTCAGAACATGATGATATTGCTCATTTTTTAAATTAATGCTGCTAGATGTCACGCAAATATTAATCTTTTATGGCACAAGGAAAACGCTTGGAAATATTTAATCTATAAAAAGGAATGTCATGAGTATGGTGAGGTGGTAGATCAATGTTACAATGAGATTTCATGGCGTCCCTTTTAGGACGGTGGTGCGTCAAAATCTTGAGCCTGCCTCACAGCAAGCTTAAGACTGACACAAGCCCTTTCACATGGGGCTTGCCCCATGTGAAAGGACGCTTTGCTGGAGTGGCGTCACTTTTGTGACACACTCCAGCAATGCGTCACTTTTGCGCTTACAGATACGTCAGAAATACTGACGTATCTGTAACTCCTTGCAACATGATGCATCATACATTAAATATGACGCACCAGGTATGTCGCAAGGAGTGCGCACTGAGAAGTGACGCATCCCTGCTTTCACGCAGCGATGCATCATATCTCACAAATGACGCCCTTAATCCTCATTTTGCTTTTCTACTGCAACACCATCTGTTGTGCAGTGAATAACACGATTCATCTTAAAAAAAAGGTCCCTTCCAAGCAGTTTCACTGAGCTTAAATCACAGAAAATATACTGATGTTTATTTTCTATCTGTCCGATTTTGACTGGCAAATTTACTGAAACCTGATTGATAATTTGCCTGTTACGGATCCCTACAACTTAGATTTCTCTTCCTGAGAGCTGTAGATTTGGAACTTCCAAATAATGAAGTGTTGAACTGGTAGCCCTTGTATCAATCAGAAATAAAACAGAATGGCTGTTGACTTCTCTGTCAATATATGGTGAATTGCTTACTACTATTTCATCCATGAGAAGCAAAGCATTCTACTGATAACCTGCATTAAATGGCACTTTATTTCTCAAGTTTTGTTGCATAACTGAGGTGGTTCGCATTGGCGCTGAAAATGTTTTCTGATATTGCATTTTCTCTCCAAAATTCTACATCATAATATTTCTCCATGCTATGTAGTTTTTCTCAGAATAATCTTGAACCCACTTTGAATTCTTTTTACATACCCTCTTCCAGTGCCTGATCCGCTTACAAATATGGAAAGCCAAATTCCTCTTCAACATCTCAATATTTCTATTGATTCCATTCACTTTCCCTTTTTGCGTCAATGGATTAATTCCATTCATTCCATTGCACATCATATTAGAACCCTTTGCCAATTTCAAAATCTCACCAATACCATTCTTCAATCAACACATCTCACTTTGTTAAATATGGTTACTTATTTCTGACCTTAATCCATTTATAAATGCAGGCACAAAACCCCCCAAAACATCCTTCTCTGTCAAATTGGGATTTGTCTATGTTTTCTAAACATGTGCATCAATCTCGAGTGGCGGCTAATATGGATCTGGGATGACGCGGTGGGGAGGCAGGGGAAGGGGGTAAATAGAAAATTAAATTAAAATTCCTCCTAGGCGTGTCCTCCTTGCCAGGTCCTCCTCGTCGCGTCTCTCCTCCTTGTCCCTCTGGCCAGAACAGGAAGCACCGAGGCTCAGCTGAGCCCATCACAATGCTGCAATGCAATAGCTGTGTGATTGGTCTGAGTGCCCTGGTTTGGTTCTCAGATATGGACTGGAGGCCAGGGTATGTTCTGCACCCAGGCTGTAATGCAGCCTGGGTGGAGAACATGCTAAGTGTGCATGAAAGTTTGGCTGGCGCAAGCGGGCTGGTCACACATTCAGGCCCACTTAAGGAGTGACAATCACTCCTTCCCTCTCCTTCTCTGTCAGCAGAGTAGCCCCACAAACCTGCCGCACCCGCATCAGGATAAATAAAATGATAAATACATTGAGTTATTATCATTTTTTTTTACTTAGACTGCTGATAAGCCAAGTCAAGTCAAGTAAAGAAAGCTTTATTCGACTATGCAAGTCATAAAAGCATTGCAATTAGAAGAAGTTAAACAAGAATTACAAGAATTTAAGATCTGGATTAAACAGTTGTGCAAATAAGCAATCAAGACCATCATTATATTACACATAAAATAATAAAAACAGATTAAAAAAGACTTTTGTTAGATTTGGGGTATCTGGTTGGCACAGGTAAGTACTTGTGACAAGCCGGGACCCTCTCCTCTAGTCAGGGCAAGGTAATTACATTGGAAAATAACCCCTGCTCACCCTCTAGGTTGCGTGGCACGAGCAGACAAGGCTAATCTTCAGGGCGTTATGGGCTAAGCATTTATGACCACATACAGTAATTCAATGATCCACCACAAAAGGACACCAGTCTAGTTTTTATATCAAAAATAGGTATTTTATGTATATATATCAAGCAGGCTTAATACAAGAACCAATTATGTTTTAAAATAGGCCTCAATACTTATTCAGGCAAAGCGTTCTTCAAAAATGCGTAGTTCTCTTAGTTGTGCGCGTTGCGCACTCTTGTCCGACTTCTCACACTGTAAAAGCAAAGTCAAAAGGTACAATACGAGCGTTGCAGACTCTGCTGTCTGTGGCGTGCACACAGGGGCATGAGTTTGGTCACAGTACCTTTAAATGTGAGGAGCCCGGCTCGAAGGGGGACGTACGGGACGTGAAGGCAAACAAAACAGATGTTGGTGGCTCCTCTGCGAGGCGGGCCCTGGCTGCTGTCGGCGTCTCGGTGAGAGGCGTAGAGCAGGGGGCCTCGAGGAGCGAGGTGAATGATGCAGCTTTGTTGAGGCGTTCACGGCGTTCAGCAGCGTTCGAGCCGTACCTTCGGTTCGAGGCTGCTTCCTGAAGCGGCTGGCACGGCACTCGGCAGCCAGTACGAGATGTACTGGTCGGCTCCTCAGTGCAGCGCGGCTTTAGAAGTGCGATGCGGTTTTGTACGCTTAGAGCGTATGTGTCGTACTTCGCCTGGGGAAATGCGTTTCAGTCGGTGGCGGCCAGAGACATTGGGTGGTGCGGCTCAAACAGGGGGGGGACGCGAATCAGGGTGTGGTGCGACCGATCTGGGATACGGTGCGAGCTGCGGCTCAGAGATAAGCGAAGACACGCAGTGCAGGGGGGCAACAGCTCGGACTTCCAAGGGCAAGGTTTGCAAGGCGCACTCGGTGACGGCTCAAGCAGTTCACGGACACAGGCAGTTCAGCAGCTCTGAGGGAAGGCAGCGGGAGAGTCCAATGGCCCTGGGACTCGGTTCAGGGGGCAAGCTCACACACAAGCCCATGGAGATTGTTCAAAATGCACAAGTTGATACAAAGTCACTTCAGTTTCTTCCTCTCTTGCAGCAAGGCATCCATCACAGGCCAGTCTCCCAGGTCAGAGACAGTACTCCTCCATGCAGCTTTCCCAGGTCCTTCTTGTTGGGCAGAGGTTCTTCTTGGCTTAAACAGGATCTGATTTCTTAGGAGCAGGGCTCTTATCTTTAAACTGCAAATCCTTTGTTCTTTCAGGCCTTTGCCTAATCCAGTCCAGTTCCTGAGCACTTTGTTTTGGAGACTCTGGCTTCTTCTTTCAGTGTGTAGGGCAGAGACATCAGACGCTCCCCAGGGGGTGGAGGTGGCAGAGCACAGCCCTATTCAGAGTCAAGGGGCACTCCCCCCACCCATCCTAGTGTAATCTCTCCATTCACCACCTGGCAGCCCCAGCCTGTCTCCTGGAATTCCCCAGCTCTGTCACTCACAGAAACCAGACAGCAGATACACATCCTAGCTGAGGCGGGCTGAAATAGTTAGGCAAGCAAATACTAACTTTCTAAAAGTAGTATTTGCAAATACAGGATATTAAAACAAACTTTACTAAAATATGTATTTTATTATTATGAGTCCAGGCATACTAAACTTTATTTTCTACCATGTTCTCTGAGTCTGTTAGGATTATAGTGTGTAATAATTCCAGCAGCTCATTCTGGCCTATGGAGAACAGGTAGCCTTACAATAGTGAAAAACGAAAATGGCTGCAATTCACTATTAGGACATGCCACACACATCAGGGGTTGTCCTACCTTATGCTTACAATGCACCCTGCCGTTGGGCAACCATAGGGGTGACTAATATGAAGTTAAGAGAAGGTTTAGGGTCTGGCAAGTGTGTGCACTTGCCCAGCCAGCATGACAGTAACAGACTGCACGCAGGTTCTGCAATGGCAGACCTTAGACATACTGTACCAGTCGCTTCTGTGGGTGGCACAACGAGTGCTGCAAGCCCACCAGCAGCATTTGTATTTACAAGCCCTGGCACTCCTGGTGCACTGTACTAGGGACTGACAGTAAACCAAATAAGCCAATCATGGAAACCAATCAATGTATACTTTTTTATGTAGGGAGCACTGTGGCACTGGTTGGCAGTGGCACAGTGCTCTGAGCAGCTAACAGCAGCAAAAACACATGAGGCAACAGCAAAAATGGAAGGGAGACCCACCCCAATGATGGCAGATCTAACAACGTTGTTATAATAACCCACATACACCAATCATTTGACCATAGGGAAGGGCTCAACCCTATGCGCTAGAGAGACATGTCGTCCTGCGCTTTATCCTCCCTTGATTTGTTTAGAACGTATAACCACATACACCTCAAAAAAGTTGCCACCGGAATTGCATACCTGGATCAATGCAAAGAATGGGAAGCCATTCACTATTACCAATTTGGTGTTTACTGAATCAGTAATAGCAGGAGAATATTCAACGGTGCTAAGGGCATGTATGTCTGCCACATGGCACCTTGAAAAAACAAATGATTTCTTTTTTAAAGGTATTCGGTATTTACCACCAACTTGTAGTTGGTGGTAAATAACGAATCCTTATAGCAAAAATGCACTCACGTGAGTGCTACCTACGTAGGTTTTAAGGATTCGGGAATTTACTGATTCCTTAAAATAATGAGTCAGTATTTTACAGATTCCTTAAAATAAGGAATCAGTAAATTACCGAATCCTTAAAACCAGCCACCCCTCATTAGAAAGGCCTAAATACCGGTCGGTAACGGAAAAATCACTGATTTTTGGCCGTTAGCGACCGGTAGTTAGCTACCTACATCTGCTCCAAAATTCTTCTAATCGCTGAAGGGCACTCTGCAATCCTTCTGGTGTTTTTGAGATTATCAGCTTGTCTTTCGCGAACATTAAAATAGGGATTTTTCAACCAGTCTATGAGGCTTATTGGCCCATAGTTACCTGATATAGATTTGTCACCTTTTTTGTACATGGGGATTATCTACGCCCACGCCGGGTAGCCGGTGGTGGTGATGCACCTTGAGCTGTAGCATTGGTAAGTAGTAACATATAATTAGTCCATCTTTTTCTGTCAAGAATGAAGACATCAGCAGCGATGCAATCTAACGCTGGGGCCCTGCCCCCTGTTAAGTCAGTGAGTGCACCACTAACATCTGCCTCATTAAATACCCCACAAGCAGGAAAGAAAAGAATTGGAAAAGGTACGCTATCATCAGCTTTGTCATCAGCATATTGAGAGGAGAAGTGACTAACCCATGCATCGGATTTAACATGATTTTCCAGTGGGTGTGCCATCCTACTCCTACCACATCCCAGAACCATTCAGAGTTGTTACTATCACTAGCACATTTTAATTCCTGCCACCTACTCTAATCACAGATTTTTTTGGCTCTATATACAGTGACCTTATAGTTAATCCATGCGGACGGTACTCTCTCAACGGCTCCGGTCTTTAATGCTTCTCCTAGTGCCTCACGAGCATGCATACATACATGGTTGTACCAGTGATGTTGGTTGGGTGTGGGAGCTTTCACCCTGGGCCTATTCTGTTTCAGGAAATGCCCTTGAATTTTTGAGAAAAGTATATTGTGCAACATTGGGAGATTGTTTGCAATTTGAGGGGAAGTGGAGCTTATCGCCATCTGTCTTACTGCGTCCTCGAGCTCATTACTAATAGTTGTTATTGTTTCTGGGCAGGCTAATATCCTGGACCACTTAACTCTTTGCATGTCATTTGAAACTACAAGATCATTAGTGTTGGGTAGGCTGGCTGGTTGAACTTGTTCGCTTAAGTCCTTAAATATGAACTGAGAACAAAGGGAATCACGCTCACTCTCTAGGCATGCCTAAATGGCCATACCTTTGATTGTGTACCATAGGTTTAAACTAACTAGCAGATAGTCAATACGACTAGAGTGGTAACCCTTGTTGAATGTGTTTGAGCCTAGTCTGTCAGAAGGAGTAAGCCCATTTGCAGCTCTAAGTCCATACACCAGGGTAAGGGCTTTTAGCTGAATAGCGGCCTCAGTCCACCATTTGATTAGATGTATTTGCAAAAGTGGAACACCCCATTGTTCATCCTCCTCCCTCGCTGACTCACTATCCTCTCCGTCTAGCGGTTTGAAAGTAGTGTTTAGGTCCCCGGCAACTATGACTTAGTCGTCCATTGAGATGTTATCTGAAAACCCTTCGAGTACATTGACTGTGTCAATGTACTGGAAGGGTTTTGGAACTGTTCACACCCCGCCCTGTGCTAATTCTACTTTTGGCTAATTCGTGGGTCTTAACTTTCCCTGAGCTGTGGGATGATGAATGGCGGCCATTAAATATGCTGTAGGTGGGACCTGCCTGTGTCTGTATGCTATGATCCAAATTACCAAGAGTGTTGGATTCAAGGATACTTTTGCATTCAGACAAGAAATTATCAATACGATCAAATGCACCCCTTAACTAACCCCTGCTTTACATGACTCGGGGTCAACCATAACAGGTTTGCTCTTCTTTTGTTTAGTGACTTTGGGGCAATCCTCCTTGGCCTCTCACTTTCCTATTAATGCCACTAATGCGTGGCATTAACTAACCCCTATCAAATTATACAATGACAGTACCGCGATTTGGGCAGTGCGGGTAGGTAAACAGTACCTTAATCCACAGTTCTTAGTCCATGGCGGGTGGCCGGTAAGAGTGTAGTCAGAGAGGAGCAGTGACACAATTATCAGGGGGATGGCCCAGCCCAGTCTCTTCCGGCTCTGACGGACACGCCCTTGGCCCGGGCTTCACCTGGGCGCGGCGCGGGCACATCCACGTG
This sequence comes from Lissotriton vulgaris, assembly GCF_964263255.1. Taxonomy (NCBI): domain Eukaryota; kingdom Metazoa; phylum Chordata; class Amphibia; order Caudata; family Salamandridae; genus Lissotriton; species Lissotriton vulgaris. The sequence goes on along the minus strand of NC_141685.1, from coordinate 1,219,658,522 downwards.
TGTCCCGCGCTTCAGGAGAGCTGTTCAGTATTAAAAGGGCCTCCTGACCCAGGTACACCTCATTAGTGGCAGGGGGAAGAGCTGTAGGGTGCACTGGGACCTGTAATCCTGGTCCCTGGTGGGAGCAGCAATGTTGTGGCAGCAAGGGATAGAAGAGCGTCCCGTGCTGCAGGAGAGATGCTCAATATTTAAAGGGCCTCCTGACCCAGGTGAGCCTCGTTGGCGGCAGGCGGAAGAGCTACATGGTGCACTGGGACCCATAGTCCTGGTTCCCGGTTGGAGCAGCAATGTTCTGGCGGCAAGGGAAGGAAGAGCGTCCTGCGTTGTGGGAGAGCTGCTCAGTACTTAAAGGGCCTCCTGACCCAGGTGAGTCTCGTTGGTGGGAGGCAGAAGAGCAGCAGCGTGCACTGGGACCCGTAGTCCTGGTCCCCGCTAGGAGCAGCAATGTTGTGGCAGCAAGGGGAAGAAGAGCATCCCACGCTGTGCGAGAGCTTCTCTGTATTTAAACGACCTTCTTACCCCTGTGAGCCTCGTTGGTGACAGGCGGAAGAGCCGCAGGGTGCACTGGGACCCGTAGTCCTCGTCCCCGGTTGGAGTAGTGATGTAGCAGAAAGGGAAAGAAGAACTAATAAGCAGAAGGGGATCATCCCTCACCTTAGCTGAGGAGCCACCGCTGTCAATCCCTCATAATAAGAATGTACTGATTCTTTTGATTCCTGTGCCATCTTACAATCATTTCCCAATTAATATGCCTCTCTGGAATTCATTTTTCCAAATGCTGCATCACTTATCAATGCATTATATCTCTCAGCTACTTCCACGCACAGCACATTCTTAGGACCAACTAGAGCTGGTTTCTGCACTGGCCCTCCAACAGCCACCATACACTCCAACCACAAATCCACAGGAAATACAATCTCAAATAACATATTTAAATCAGTCCACAATACCAGAGAAAGGTGTGCCAGCTTATGGATTTCATAGTACCACTTTGTTGTGTCTTCTCTCTATTTTGGAAAATGATGTGTCCAAGCATAGAGGTTATCTTGTCCAAGAGACATGCACACAATTCCCTTCATGTACCTCCATTAAAGGAAAATCACCTGCGAGATATGTTCCTGCTTCTGAATCACTTGCTATATGTCTCACCCCTTTTCCCTCTGCCCTTAATGTTCTTCTTATTCACTGTCCCTTTTCTACATTCATCTCAATATTTCTAGAAATCATACCAATCTTGCTTTCCCAATCAAATCTATAATATGTGACCTTTAAGCAAAGTAATCCATCTCTTTAATTTTGTCATAAGTTAAACCCATTTTGTATTTTTGTTTTGCATTTTTCGTCTTAGTAATATCAACCTCTAATTCATTAGTCAATTCTTCCAAGGAATCATGAGCTTCATTAGCACATCTACCTGCTTCTTTATTCAAATATTTCATTTCATGAGCATTGTAGGTTAATAATCTGCTCAGCTCCATGTTTCTCTAGAATATATTTCCCCAAATTCTATTTTTAGAATTTCAAGGCAACTTAGTTTAGGCGGTGGCTTTGTCACCAATGTTGTTTTCAGGCATAATCTGTACCTGGTCCTCCTGTGCTCCTGTGTCACTCATACTAGATGTTGTCATTTACTTAACTTTTTTACTTTATTGTTACTGATTCCTCTGATGGAGCACTATGTACGGTGCAGGGCAGAAATATCGACGGGGAAATATAGTGGGACAAAAATATTGCCACCGAAATATCTTTTGGAAGAAATATCGACCACAAAGATATAGATGACAAGAATATCGACTGACAGGTAAGTAATATTGAATACAAAAATATGGTTGTAATTGATATCGTTTACAAAGATATAGTTAACTAAAATATCGAATTTTGTAATAATGTTATGTATTTTAGTGTTTTTAATAAGAATTGTTTGTCATTTTATTATATGTTTTTGAATTTTTCTACTTATTAATTTATTTTGAGTTTAATTTTGCGTTATTAGTTCCGTAGCGGGTTGTGGGTTTAGAGGGGAATAGGGTGGGAAGTCATTTAAGTATGTAAAATTAATTTATTAATTCATGTGTTAATTAATTATAATGTAATAATTAGTTATTAATTTATTTCAATTCGTTAATTAATAATTAAGTATGCTAATTGTTTAAATTATTTTAGGTGTGTGTTGTGGTGTTTATATATGTAAATGGTGTGAAGGGTGGTAAGTAATACATTTTTTATTGATTAATTATTAAATAGTTTAAAATCAATTTCTATTAATTATTTAGTCATTATTAATTGTAATTGTGTAAATGGTGTGAAAGATGGTAAGTAATTAATTGCTTAGTTCATAAATAATAAAAAATTAATTTTAAATAATTAATGAGTAATTATTAATTGTAATTGTGTCATTAATTTTAGGTGTGTGTTGTGGTGTTTATATGTGTAAATGGTGTGAAAGCTGGTAAGTAATTAATTGTTTAATTAATAAATAATAAAAAAATAATTTAAAATTATTAATTAGTAATTATGAATTGTAATTGTGTAATTGGTTTTAGGTGTGTGTTGTGGTGTATATATGTGTAAATGGTGTGAATGCTGGTAAGTAATTAATTATGTAATTAATAAATAATAAAAAATATTTTAAATAATTAATTAGTAAATATTACATGTAATTGTGTAATTAAGTTTAGGTGTTTGTTGTGGATTTTATAGTGCTAAATAAAACATTTTTTATCTTTGTGAATGATAATATATTTATATGTATATAATAATTATGTTAAAATTAGAAATTATATTTATTGAAAATGTTGATATTTTTATTCTTTATTGTTTTGGGATCCTGCGCTTTCCCTACTGTTGCACTCACTGGAGTGGGAATAGTGATTTTTCCCCCTCCGCTATCCTGTGCTTTCACTACTGTTGCACTCATTGGAGTGGGAATAGTAATTTTTACCCCTACGCTATCTAGATCCTTCCCTACTGTTGCACTCACTGGAGTGGGCATAGTACATTTTACCTCTCCGCTATCCTGCGCTTTCCCTACTGTTGCACTCATTGGAGTGGGAATAGTAATTTTTACCCCAATGCTATCCAGCGCTTTCCCTACTGTTGCATTCACTGGAGTGGGAATAGTAATTTGTATCCCTACTCTATCCAGCGCTTTCCCTACTGTTGCACTCTCTGGAGTGGGAATAGTACATTTTACCCCTATGCTATCCAGCGCTTTCCCTACTGTTGCACTCACTGGAGTGGGAATAGTAATTTTTACCCCTACGCTATTCAGAGCTTTCCCTACTGTTGCACTCACTGGAGTGGGAATAGTAATTTTTACCCCTACGCTGTCCAGCGTTTTCCCTACTGTTGCACTCACTGGAGTGGGAATAGTAATTTTTACCCTCCCGTTATCTAATAATTTAACTATTAATGTTTTTATTGTGTCATTAAATGTATGATTTTTTTTAATAGTTTATTGTGTTATTTAAATATAGAAAATAATAAATACTTATTTATTTTTTGTTATTGATATATGTTTTTATTTTATTTTTATTTGATTAATACATTTTATAAATTAAATACAGATAATAGTTAACACAATGTATTTAAGTAAATCTTTGTATATGTACACTTTTTGTGTTTATATTATTTAAATTTAGTGTATTTGTTATAATTAGTTAAAATATATATTAAAATTACTTTAATTTGTTAATAATAATAAAATTTAATTATTTAATTTAAGTTATGTTATTTTTTAAAGTCAATATTTTTTACATCTATATTTTTTTACATCGATATTTTTGAGTCAATATTAGTGTTCTTACCTTTTTAAGTATAGGGAGGCGATATTTTTGTTATCGATATTTTTACATCGATATCTTTTTCATCGATATTTTTGAAATCAATATTTTAACATGGATCCCTCTGTACAGCTCCAGTAAGAGCTTGCACCATAACAGTATTTCCCCCTGATGTGTTTTATCTAGGAACCCGATTCAATATGGGGACCTTATGCCCCTATAAGACTATAATCAATAAATATCCCTATAAATGGCATAATATTCAGAGCCATATTTCAGTAAATCGCCTCTGCAGTCCATGACACAGCAGAAGCTACTTCCTTAGATTCCTAGAGAGCACACCGAGTTCTTTCGACACACCAAAGCCCCAGCAACCTGGGAAAGCCCCGCTTGCTTTGTTTTGATTTGTAATAGAACTCCTGCGAGCACTGTAAGAACGGCCAGTTCTTAGTGACATCTTTATTGACGTCTTATGTCCAAACCTTACGTCAAACTCTGCACCTTTCAAGTATAAATATACAAACGTTGCCTTAAGCAAACACACGGTGGTGATTCTGGAGCAGAGCAGCTAATCTACTTTCCGAGAGCCCAGCAGAAGCGAGAAGCCCACGGACGCTGCCCCTCCTCTTTGACGCGCTGAGAAAGACGCTGTCTTTTCTCCTGCCGAGAAAATCCAGCTCCGACGTTTCCAGCCTACCCTTGCGGGTGACTGGGATATCGGGTCCTGAGAGGGAGATACCAGATCTCCTACATTCTATTCCCAAGGTACAGTGCTGACTAAACCCTTAGAGAGAATTCTTGAACAGATCCTTAGCAACAAACCTACTTAACTTAAACTGCTACTTACTTACTCCTTCCAACGTATTAGGCTTAGGTCTGGTACACCGGCGTAGGCGTATTTTAGAAGCACCAGTTGAGCACGTTAGCCTATGTATATATATATGTATATATATTTTATCCATTTTAAAGTGTCTTATGGCTAAGAAACCATATCAATGCTTTTACAGTATTATTTCATAATACTCCTTTTACTGTACGCACTTTACTTTATAACAAGTCTTGCAATTGTGGCATTTCATTTCTCTTGCATGAGAAGGAAGACTGCTCAATAAATAATACCTTTTATTGAAAACGCCTGTCTCTCTAATCACTGCACCCTGATGAAATTAAATATGCACAACTGACTGAGTGAAATAGCTGTCTATTGTTTCACAAGACTCTAGAGACTGACTCTTACTCAGAGGGAGCAAAGTTGTCATGTTTATGCGGTTGTCGGAAGCTGAATCCCTTCTTGTCTGAGCGAGGGAAGCTGATCACTTCCTATTCAGTCAAGAAAGTTTCCAGTGACCTCTGAGCTAGCTGGCGCAAACCTAAATTAAGTCTAACATAGTCAGTAGAGACCTAGAAGACCTCAGTCCTACGTCTAAACTGCTGTTTATGTTATTCCAATTCGCAGGGCCAATAGGGAAAATAGGAACTACACTACATGGCGCCCAATGTTTGGTAAGGCGATAAAACTAACACAAGACGATAGAGTAACTCAGTTGTGCTTTTTCATACAGACCCTTTCTCCCGTAAATACTTCAATAGACGTCTGGAGTAGGTGAAAGGTTAAAATCCGCCGGAACTTAGTAGGAAGAGATTCCTATGTAGAGTTTCTGGTTTAGTCAACGTTGAAGGATACAGTGTTCCAAAATAGTGTGCACCTAATCTTTTGTTTCCTTGAAACCTGATCTGCAACAAAAAAAACCTTTCTGACAGTAAAATGCCAGACAGTGTAGACGAAAGGGAGCAAATCAACTCCTAGAGGATGACACGAGTCTCCTACAGAATGACCGGAATGCTATCCTTAATCCGGTAAACATAAGAAAAACTATAACTTTAAAACTTATAGAAAACGGACTGTCATCACAAGGTGGTACAGTCATTTTCGTGATAGAGGCACACGAATATCGGCAGACAGAGGTATTCTATTCATGGATAAACCTTCCAGCGGCAAACGCCACAACACACAAATTCCACTATTACAAAATAGAGGAACCACCGGAAGAATATACACCGTTCGAGGATATTGAAATACCACTAAACTACGAAGAGCACCTGCTCTGGGTTAAAGGCGCCCTAAAACATAATGATCAAATCACCAGGCTCAGTCCACTAGGTAGACCAGGAGCAACGTGGCCGGTTCTAGCCAGCTACACACCACATCCAGACATTGAAAAAATGTCAAGAGAAGAACTTTTAGCACAGCTAAAATTATTAATTAAAATACACAGACAGTTAGTCCAATATGTAATGGGGACTGCAACAGTCCAAACAGCTGTTAATATTCCACAGCTGACCCCTCATCAGGGGAACACAAATAAAATCACACCACAGAACATACAATCACGTCTGGGGAAAACACACGCAAAACGGGAACAAATTCCATTCTGGCTGGCACAGAAAATAACTCAAATAGAGGCCAGTATTCCCAAATACTACCCCTATTGAGAAACAGAGAATTCAGACTATCTGCCTTCCAATGGGGGTCGCACCACATGTGGAGGACTGTGACACTTGGGTCACAGTATTTGCTTCCATTTACACAAAAACACATGGTGTTCCATCCATGGCGGTAATACCAGATGTACTAAAACAAATTCAGAATGAATACGGTCCAGAACCTTCTTTAACTCTTGGTATGAAATTACTGAAAGGTCTCGGCTATATTATTAGCCAACATAAAAGGAGAAGCAGCATCTGTGGCGATCTGCCAAAAATTGAAAGAGACAGATATAACAGATCAACCAATTGAGCTTGCCAGAATCATAGAAAAATGCTATGAAGAACTAGGTAGAGATAGTTTGGGTGGGAAACCAGTAAAACCCCAACTACTTGAAAATCCTGAATTTATTAAAAATAATCTAAACACTCCTAAAAAGAGCTGGGATGGAAATAAACAATCCACTCCCAAAGAAAAAGGTTTCCAGTCCAGAGGAAGGTCTCCTCGGCGGAGAGAAAGAACTCCGAATCGAGAAAACCAGTCTCCCCAATGGGAGCCCTCTGAAAAAAGATACAACCTTAGAAATAGGGATAATTTGAAAAAGCCTGATAGATATCAAAATATTGATACACGTCCCTCTCGATCTTTTTCGCAGAAATCGGAAAGAAGAGGACGGTCAGAACACAGGGAAGAGCACGCCAAGTCCAAAGACAAGGAACCTGCTCAAAGTAAAAAATTACAATTTCCAAGAAAGAAGGTAGCCAGTATTAAAGTAATCAAACATGCCGAGGATACTGAGGGCACAGCTGAAAAACGGAGAGTGGGCACAGACAATGCTAGACAGTGCAGCAGAAATCAGCATAGCTTGCAAGATCCTGATGAATCATCTGGAGACAGTGGACACGAATGAATACATTCAAGTAGAAACTGCAGATACCAGAGTTAGCGAACCTCATAAAATATACGAAATAACATTGTGTATAGAGGGAGATAAGACTAGGAAAATAAGGGGTCTGTTTTGGGATAACCTCTCAAAGGGCTATGACATCCTGTTAACTGAGAAAGATTGGCCCCAGAGTTTGTCAGGGAGTGCCTTCATGGCGAAGAAATGATTATGCCTGCCTTCTCAAATCATATTCCAATTCACAGAAAATATATATATGCAAGGAAATGGGCAGTAGCCCAAGCACCTGCATTATATAAGAATCATGTAGGATGGGATGAGGACTTTCCTTCTCACAAAATCCAGTTAAAATGTCAACCTACTGCACAAAGGCAGTACCCGATTAAGCAAGAAGCTAAAAAACAGGTCAGGGAGATTTTAGATCAACTTGAATACCAAGGGGTGATTGAAACATGCACCTCTCAAATGAACAATCCATTGTTTCCTGTCTCCAAACCAGACAATTCATATCGTCTAGTCTTGGACTACAGACACCTTAACTCATGTTGCAAAACATTTGCGGTACAAAATTTGCACAGTGCGGAACTAATGAATAACATAGTTCGCAAAAAATACAAAACAACATTAGACATTTCTAATGGATTCTTTTGTCAAAATATTGCACCGGAAAGCAGATACTTGACCGCTTTCTCAATAATGGGGTCACAGAAAAATTTCTGTAGACTCCCACAGGGATTCAAGAATAGCCCAGGATTATTCTCAGCCAGAGTAACAGAGTTACTACAAATGTATGATGATGAGGCATTATCTTATGTCGATGACATCTATCTCACAGACGACAACTTGGATACTCACTTGAAAAGAGTGAACACCATAATACTTGGGTTCGCAGCAGAGGGTTACAAATTCAACTTTAAAAAGTCACAAATTGCCCATCTAACGGTCCTATTTTTAGGATACGAATTATCAAGTGAAGGCAAAAGCCTAGCAGACAACTTCTTAGAGAAGTGTGCTGTACTCCAAGCGCCAAAAAGGCTTCCTGAATTTCGGAAGAACTTACATTCTAAATTATGCAGAGAGGGTTAAACCTCTCTATGAATTAATAAAACCTGATTTTAAACCAATCAACTGGACTCAAAAACACACAGAAATGTTGAGATCCCTGCAAACAGACATGTTAGCTAAAACAAAATTAGAAACACGTGACAATACACGCAACCTTGTAATCCGAGTCATCCCAGGAAGATGCGGATTCACGTACCTGACCTCTAATGAGGGAGGAACGGTACCAATAGCTTACAAATCACATTTGTACACAAAAGCAGAAAAAACATTCAGTCTCACAGAAAATACTGTAAAGGCAGTTCAAACTGCTGTAGCAAGAGAACGAGCTCTAGCCCAAGGCGAAAGAATAACTGTTTTCACGGCAGAATCAGCCTTCGAGGAGCTATTCAGCCCAGTAAATCTAAAAACAGTGGCACTGGATCCGAAATGGATACAGTGGGAAAATTCTCTTGCTGGAGAAGACGTGACATATTATTTTGTCCCGAACATGAAAAAACTGAATGATTTAAAATATGAAGAAGAATATCATCTGCCAATCGAAATTCTGCCTCTCCAACAATACTCTTGTATAATCTATACAGACAGATATGTACATCATTACAATGTAGATGATAAATCCTACAATGCAGCCTGCGCGATTGTTAAAGGTCGCTGGCTCTGCGGTAAATTCAGACCAAAAATAACAAAAACTGAGTCACTGAGAAACTGTTCGAATCAGCGAGCTGAAATCAGATCTTTAAAGATGGCGCTTGAAAATGCAGAACGTGAATTCCCGACACTAATAGTGTGCGATTCGCATTTCTGCGTCAAATCTTACAATAATGATTTGCATAATTGGGTTCAAAATGATTACAAAGACGACACAGGTGCCACAATCAAGCATAAAATGCTTTGGAAAGAGTTAGCTCTTTTACAGAAAGAACTACAAAAGACTCACGTGATACACACTCTGAGTCATCAACGTGATGGCGTTTACGTTGCAGGGAATTCATTGGCTAATACAGCCACAGCGGAAGCAACTAAACCGGCCTCCATAGCCACAAAAAAGCGTTCAGAAAAATACATAGACGGGGAAACCATGCTGGCGGTAAAAACGTCTTCAAAAGGCGACTGTGCAGCACTACCCGTGAACTATCCACTCAATTATGCAGAAGGCCTTCTGATACATCCCCTCATGAGGCACACCACTGGCGTTCATAAAAAATGATTCGCAGAAAAGTTGGTTGAAAGGTTCAAAGGTTTCAACGTTTTAATGATGTTTAGATCATGCTGATGTTTACAACATATCAGTTACGATGGTGGTTTGTTATGTTGATTCAAAAGTTAGTCCCAATGCATTTCGGGCGGGAGAGCCCTTGATCACGGAGTCTGAAGAGAAAGAAAAATGGAGCGAGGTGAGTCGCTTGTGTGAATGTTAAAAAAAGGGGGGTTGAGTTTAAACGTGGACTAAGTGAAGGGTGGTGCTCTGTTATATTACTCAGTTAAAGTGCACAATTGTGACGAATTTAATCGGTGAAGGGAGGGTAGTGTGGGACTCTAGCGCGTGAATGTGACACACGCGTAGTGCGTGTCAATAACGAGAATAACGGTAAAAGATGGTGTGCGTGATGGTAGAAATAAATGAGGTCCCTCATTTATTTCTACCATCACGCACACGCGCACGTCAGCCACTGCATGTAAACCATCGACTTCCTCACACTCCTGTCACCGACCCGCGAATGGATTGAATCACCAGGCACGCTACTCGTAGCACCAAGTAAGTTTATAGATTCTCCCGTCTTTTACCGTTATTCTCGTTATTGACACGCACTACGCGTGTGTCACATTCACGCGCTAGAGTCCCACACTACCCTCCCTTCACCGATTAAATTCGTCACACTTGTGCACTTTAACTGAGTAATATAACAGAGCACCACCCTTCACTTAGTCCACGTTTAAACTCAACCCCCCTTTTTTTAACATTCACACAAGCGACTCACCTCGCTCCATTTTTCTTTCTCTTCAGACTCCGTGATCAAGGGCTCTCCCGCCCGAAATGCATTGGGACTAACTTTTGAATCAACATAACAAACCAACATCGTAACTGATATGTTGTAAACATCAGCATGATCTAAACATCATTAAAACGTTGAAACCTTTGAACCTTTCAACCAACTTTTCTGCGAATCATTTTTTATGAACGCCAGTGGTGTGCCTCATGAGGGGATGTATCAGAAGGCCTTCTGCATACACAACTCAGTGTTTCAAATCTAGGTGCATTGACGGTTTGCACCACCCTCGAGAGCACCCTAAAACTAACCTATATTTCTACTACAATACACTAATCTTCAAGCTGTGCACCTCCCACCACCTACAAGTTCGTCCTATCCACTCAATTATACATACATAATTGACGCAAACTCCGTTCCTTTTGCTCGAATCCCTGGAGTGGGGGATAGGGTAATTCCAAACACGAACTGGAGAGTCTTAATATTAGCAGACGCACACATGGGTGAAGGTCCAAGGCACAAACAGATGAAGGAATCTCTGACAGAATTACAATCAGAATACTGGTGGCCGGGGATGAGCCTGCAACATTATAAATTTGCAAAAAGCTGTCCAGACTGCAACAGAGACCGCAGTAACGAGTCAACCGGAGTAATGCCATGGCCATTTCTGTAGTTAGCATAAGGCTATCTATACATAAAATCCAGCGTCCTATTAATTCCTATTAAGACTAAAAATCACATAAAAATGTGGCCCCAGCGCTCGGCTAACACCAGAACTGTTATAAAAGATTTGCGAGTCTTTATCGGCACATACGCAATTGCCATGCTTCATTCTGACCAGGGTCCTGCTTTAAGCTCTCGAGCTTATAAGGAGGCCATGACCAGCATGGGCATTGGGTTGCGGTTCTCTTGTCCCTTCCATCCTGAGGGAAACGGGGATGTGGAAAGAAAAAGCAGAGACATAAAGCAATCTATAACGACAAAGTTATTAGGTTCGGGTGATGGGTGGGTCCAGCATTTAACAAGTGTCCAACGTAGTCTTAATAACCTGCCAAGAAATTCTCAAAAGGTTTCAGCCTGTACGAACTATTGTTCGGAACTAGAATGTATGTTCAGGACTTAGATAGTCATGCTTCAGTGGTAAAAGATAAGAAAAAATGCTTTGACATATTTATTTATTTATTTATTTAAGAAGCTTATAAAGCACGCAGCTACCCCCGTCGGGGGTGTCCCGGCGCTGAGAGAGCAAGAATATCACCAGAGGAGGCAACCCGGGCCCAGTGTAGCAGAAGCCCTCCTACTCAAGGTTGGGTGAACAGCCAAGTTTTTAATTTGCGTCTGAAGATCTGCTCAGATTCAATAAACCTAAGGTCCAGAGGGAGGTCGTTCCAGAATTTAGCCGCCGTCACACCGAACGTTCTGCCGCCGCTCCGGGCTAGCCTGAATCTGGAAACAACCAGAAGACGTAGGTTATTGGACCTTAGGTTTCTATCAGACTTCGATAGTTTGAGTCTTTGGCTCAGGTAGGATGGGCCAATTCCGTGAATGGCTCGAAAGGCAAGGGTAAGGATTTTAAACTGAACTCTACGAGCGATAGGGAGCCAGTGTAAATCTTTCCGATATGCTTTGACTGAGTTGCGGGCAGGGATGTTACCAATAAGCCTAGCAGCCGCATTTTGAATGATTTGTAATCGGTCAATGAGATAGAGGGGGGCTCCAGCATATAGGCTGTTGGCGAAGTCCAGATGTGCCGTAATGAGAGCATGGACAATTGTTTTATGGGAAGTCTGGGGAAGGTAAGGGAAGATCTTCCTGATCATGCGCAATTTGCCAAAGCAGGCTGCGGTGACTTTGTTAACCTGGGCTTTGCAGGACAAGGTGTTATCGAAAAGGAAGCCGAGATTACGGGCTGACTCTACTGGATTGGGAGGGGGGTTCAGCACCGTAGGCCACCACAGGTTGGCTGGGGGGGCTGGTTTCTGGCTAAAGAAAAGCACCTCGGTTTTGTCTGTATTAAGGGCCAGATGATTGGAAGCCATCAAGGTGCAGATGTTGCCAAGGCAGTTACGAAAGTTGGAAAAATGCGAGTCAGAATGGTCTCTAAAAGAAAAAATGAGCTGGGTATCATCAGCATACGAGACCACCCTGACTCCCCACGATTCGACTACCCTGGCAAGAGGGCCCACATACGCGTTAAACAAAAGAGGGCTCAAGGCAGAGCCCTGAGGCACCCCGCAAAGAAGGGGTTTGTCTTCAGACTCAAAAGGACGGAGAAGTACCCTTTGAGATCTCCCTGTGAGAAATGATTTGATCCAGGCCAGGGCTGTGCCTCCGATCCCCAACTGCTGCAACCTAGTCACCAGGATATCATGAGACACAGTATCGAATGCGGCGGACAGGTCCAGGAGGACTAGCATGGCCTCCTCGCCTCTGTCCACCGATTCCCTAATCGTCTCCGATACCTCTAGCAAAGCAGTCTCAGTACTGTATCCCGTTCTAAAACCGGACTGTGAATCATGCAGCAGCTGGTTAGTTTCTAGATAAAGGGCCAGTTGTTTCTGGACCACTTTCTCCAGAATTTTGGCGGGTTTAGGTAGAAGGGAGATGGGACGGTAATTGCTAAATTGGGAAGGATCTGCATCTGGTTTCTTTAGAATAGGAAGCAGCCTGGCTTGTAAAAGATCGTTTGGCTGTTTTACAGGACTTAAATGAAACAAGAAAAGCCCTGAGCAACATAAAGTTAAAACAGCAGCCAACAACCACTTAAGACACACCACCTGTCCCAGCAAGACCTGTCTGGATTCCAAAGATTGCGGATATGGTCAGAGAGAAAATAGCGGTGAAGAAGGAATTTGGGCCTTCTTACAGAAAAGCAGTACCTGTCTTAGCAATCAACGGATCAAGATCAGTTGTACTACCGCCCCTTGCTGGTAAAAAGGAGAACCGAGTTGTATCCATCGACCTGGTAAAACCACAATCATGTGGCCAATAATAAGTAGTAGGCCCAGTGGACTCCCAGGAAATAGCAGAATACCAAAATTTGCTACAATCCAAGAGGTTCAAACTGAGAGACTAATCACATTTGATAAACCAGCAGTGAATAAAAAAGAACTATGCAGAAATGCCATGGAACTTGTGCCTCTTGAAACCCAAATTGAAACAGTTCGACAAGAAACACCAGTCTACAATGATGTAGCATCAGAATGTGCTAATGAAAGGCAAATTGAAAAAACAATTCCACCACTTGACAGAACTGCATCTGGCTACTTCATCAATTTCGATAACTTTTCTGAAGATCAAAGCGATCCTGAAGTAACGCCAGCAACAAACACTTTTAAAGACAAAGCAATAGTACTCTTTCATCAACTCAAAGAAACCTATCTCAGTTCTCCATGGTTTGAATTTTGGATTGTGCTAGGGGTATTTTTCCTCCTACTTTGGCTCATCATGGTACTTTGTTTGGGAAAATTCATTGAGGGAAAATACAGTACAATGGACACAGCAAGTCAGAACATCAACTTAGTTCTGAAGCCACACAAGTCATCTCACATCGAGAAAAGAGAACGATCATCAGTGAATGTCACAGCCATTCCAATACCCGGCGGGGTAGTTTGGGACAAAACAGATTACGAAATATATGGACCGGTCGAACTCTTGAAATATCCTCATCAGTTTAAGGTTTCATTAAGGGACTTTGTGAAACCAAGTACATTCTCTGATGATTGGGACTTTGAAAGCATAAATAATATGATGTCAGATTTAGTTATGTCAGCAAAATTTACAGAACATGATTATTTGCAAGGTTCATCGAATTATGAACAGATGTATTGTTATACCCATTATGCAGACCACTATTTACATAAATCTGCTCAACTTAGAAATGTTTTTAAATATAATCAATGGGAACATTGTCCAACTCCCCCAAAAGCAGTTCCAAAACATTCTATGAGAAATTCCAATACTTCTCAGGGTTTAACAAGTGTGATGCAGAAACATTTTATTATAAGCTGTTAGATAAAACAGGGACAAAAACCATGCTGACAAATACAAAATTGATCTATTCGGAAACATTTTATGAAAAAGTGATTACATTTGGTTTTGATTTCTGGAAAAATAACATTGAAACAAAAACCATCTGGGGTACAAAAGAATGGCAGGTACAAGGCCTAGAAGCATTGTTTCGAGCCTGCATGAAACCAGAACAAATAATGTTCTTGAATGACACCATTCAACAAACTACCTGTTTTGGCCTAGCCAAAATCAAAGATTTAAACAAACCGTCTATTCCAAAGCCAATACCTGATAACACAACCACAGATATTGAGATAGACGTATCCAAAATTTTACATCAAAATAGAACACATCCTGATTGGAAAAAGTGGTTAATCTGGCCAACAGACACAAATAAATGTCAAGATAGATTCCTGAACAAAATACAGGGGTTAAAAATGACCAGACCAGACCCTAGATACTCCCAGAGACAACATCCAGGGATAGTAACAACATACAGTGTAGGGAAACTATGCCTTGAAGGGCTACAAACATCCACACTGGCACAAATTAAGCAACACTTGTCTTTACTTAAAGATGGTGCTGACTTGCTCGATTTCATAATGGGACCACGCAAACAGCGTCAAAAACGTTTCATAGCGGCCAGTATATACTCTGCTTACAACGAGGCATGGAAAGTGACTCAAAATGAGACAGCAGAGAAAATACGAGAAAATGATCGTATTAATTTGGAAAAATCACTTTCTGTTGTGGACAACGGGTTAATGTCCACCAGAATATATTCACTGGACAGTATTGTATCATCTGCTATAGATATAATAGATCAGGACTTGCTAATGTTACAACATGGTCAGTCCCAATTTCGTTCTATTGTACAGCTAGGCTGGACGTTGCAAAACCTGCGTTCAGGCTATGTGCCTTGGCGTTTAATCAACACAACGTCATTGTTCTGTATCTTTAACCTTACTGATAAACAAATCAGTTTGGCACAGAAAGGAGCAGGCTATACGATTCTGAGCATTGAAAAACTTGAGAGATTACCATTGACAATGTCAGAAAGACCTGTCATTGAATGGATAATACACGGGATTATCACAATTCCGATAACAACTTTCGAATTTAAAAAATGCCAAGAGTATATATCAGCAGGCCAGTATGAAAGGTTGGGTAAAGGGTACATTAAGTCAGCATAGAAATTACCTTATACACACACATGTTATAGTGACAAAAACCAGAATGTATTTCTTAGTGGTAATAATTGTAAACAATCACTAAGCGGTATACTTCTGTGTCAAGGTATTAATTTACATGGGGCCTGTGAGGGGACTTCAAATAACCTTTCATGCCACCAGCACGGCACACCTGCAACACAGATAGAGCCATTCTTTAGACAACTTTCTAACGGGGGTTACATTCTAATAACGGACCACAGCTGTTGTGGCACGGTGCCAGGGAAAGCATATCTCTTAAGCGTTAATTCTATGGTCACTTGCTGTATGCAAGCATTGTATCCTAACGGCCCTGGAGACTCAGAGGCGTCGATTTGGCCTCAGTGGAATATCTCTTCTTTACGAATTGATACTTTAAGCAGAATGAAGTCTGTGCTCTTACAGACAACAGTGCCCATCACGTCATCAATAGAAACGTATGATCTTCAAGTTGCAAGGACAACGGCAGAGATACATGCACTTTTATCAACTAATTGCCCCGTTCATTTCGCAGAAATGCTAAGCCAAATCCTAAATATGTCAGATGCCAGTGGTATCTCGAATGTATTTAAGACAATTTTTTCGGGACTGTTAACACCCTTCGAAGCAGTCATGGCATCTTTCCCAATTTTGTCCATTCGATTTTTGGTGGCCTACCACTACTTTTGGGACTCGTAGCAGGAATCTTATTTTTGACTCTTCTGCTCCGATATGGCAAGCCAAAACACAGACATGACTTCGGCAAGGATGGAAGAAACGATCCTAGCAATACGCTACCGGGACTGCATAACTAAAGTACCTGGATTAGCCCGGCTAAGAGATCTGAATATGACCTGGTTTCTTTCATTCAAACCTATATGGCAGAACTGCATCTTACCTGTGCTTCGATGTATGCTATGCAGAGAAGAATGCGTGTTAGACACCTGTCTTACACTACAATCAGCAGTACCAATGGATGTCGATACTTTGCTAAGTCCAGTAACGGCTCATGCATCGTGTTGTCCCCAGCGGTTACCAATCCTGATGATGGCAATCGTTGGGACTTCTGCACTACAATTAGGTGGTGGCAGTGAAGCAAGGAATGAGAGCAACATCACCCAGGTACGACCTTCTGTGAGCATTGCTGATCCTGAAATCGATGATAGCAATCATTCTCACGACTGCCCGGTTACAGCATTATCATCCTTGGTCAAACTTTCACCTGAAGCTGTAGACTGTTTTTTTGCACATCTATCTGAAGTCATGTT
Organism: Lissotriton vulgaris; assembly: GCF_964263255.1. Classification (NCBI taxonomy): domain Eukaryota; kingdom Metazoa; phylum Chordata; class Amphibia; order Caudata; family Salamandridae; genus Lissotriton; species Lissotriton vulgaris. The sequence continues at coordinate 1,219,641,832 of NC_141685.1, read as the reverse complement.
CTCCCCTGAACCAAAAGAATAACTTTTAAGCAAACCGGCACACAGCTTTCCCATGAACTCTGAATTCGGCCTTCAGCTTTGAAAAACGAAAGCTACTGAAAACATTTTGGACTATTTTTTCCCCTGAAACGAAATTATTTTCTATAAAACTCCAAAATATTTACCTTTTTTTTGGCACTTGTACTCTGCTTGAAGTAGAACTATTCATAAAGAACAGAGCTTCTATTTTTAGCAAATCTAGAGACAATATGTTACCGCAGCCTTTAGCACACTCACAAGCAATTTCATTTATTTGTGCTGAAATAGTCTCGACCTTACTTTCTGTAAATTAAGAGACATTTCATGTGTAATTTTCGCAAATCGTTCAACTGAATATATATGCAATTTTTTTGATTGATTACACTGCTTAGAAAAACGTACAGTACCTATAACATTCTGTGTATTTCGCATACACCATTTCGAATGCAAAATGTATTTTGGGGTGGGTTGGAATAAACATGAATCTTTATTGCTTAAGTTTTAGTAATTGATGGACATAAAACCGTGGAGTGGGTGATGTGTTTTATCTAGGAACCCGATTCAATATTGTGACCTTATGCCCCTACACGGCTATAATCAATAAATCAGATAATCAGAGCCATATTTCAGTAAATCGCCTCTGCAGTCCATGACACAGCAGAAGCTACTTCCTTAGATTCCTAGAGAGCACACCGAGTTCTTTCGACACACTAAACCCCCAGCAACCTGGGAAAGCCCCGCTTGCTTTGTTTTGATTTGTAATAGAACTCCTGTTCTTAGTGACATCTTTATTGACGTCTTATGTCCAAACCTTACGTCAAACTCGGCACCTTTCAGGTATAAATATACCAACGTTGCCTTAAGCAAACACACAGTGGTGATTCTGGAGCAGAGCAGCTAATCTACTTTCCGAGAGCCCAGCAGAAGCGAGAAGCCCACGGACGCTGCCCCTCCTCTTGGACGTGCTGAGAAAGACGCTGTCTTTTCTCCTGCTGAGAAAATCCAGCTCCAGCGTTTCCAGCCTACCCTTGCGGGTGACTGGGATATCGGGTCCTGAGAGGGAGATACCAGACCTCCTACATTCTATTCCCAAGGTACAGTGCTGACTAAACCCTTAGAGAGAATTCTTGAACAGATCCTTGGCAACAAACCTACTTAACTTAAACTGCTACTTACTTACTCCTTCCCATGTATTAGGCTTAGGTCAGGTACACCGGGGTAGGCGTATTTTAGAAGCACCAGTTGAGCACGTTAGCCTATGTATATGTATATGTATATATATTTTATCCATTTTAAAGTGTCTTATGGCTAAGAAACCATATCAATGTTTTACAGTATTATTTCATAATACTCCTTTTACTGTATGTACTTTACTTTATAACAAGTCTTGCAATTGTGGCAATTCATTCTCTTGCATGAGAAGGAAGACTGCTCAATAAATAATTCCTTTTATTGAAAACGCCCGTCTCTCTATTCTCTGCACCCTGATTAAATCAAATATGCACAACTGACTGAGTGAAATAGCTGTCTATTGTTTCACACGACTCTAGAGATTGACTCTTATTCTGAGGGAGCAAAGTTGTCATGTTTATGCGGTTGTCGGAAGCTGAATGCCTTCTTGTCTGAGCCAGGGAAGCTGATCACTTCCTATTCAGTCAAGAAAGTTTCCAGTGACCTCTGAGCTAGCTGGCCCAAACCAAAATTAAGTCTAACATAGTCAGTAGAGACCTAGAAGACCTCAGTCCTACGTCTAAACTGCTGTTTATAGGGACAATAGGAACTACACTACACCCCACCATCCTGCCAATCCCGACAATAGCCTAGCTTGGTTTCATTTGTCTACATGTATATGGAGGAGGTATCAATATCAACAGTTCATGTTTTGAATTTGTCCTCATCGTCATCGGATTTCTTATTCTCTACTTTTTCTGTAGTTTTGTCTTGTTCTGTTACTGTAACCAATAGCTGGAAAGGTCTTATTTCATTACATCATACCTCTCCTCCACAATTTCTGTTGGTGATCTACTTTGCTTTTCAATCAACTCCTGAATTATTTATTTGTACTTTTATCTTTCTTGTCCCTCTCTTTCTCTGTTGCATGCAATCTCATTTATTGAGATCCTCAAACTGTGTAGTTCTCAGAATTGGCACCTTATCTTATATGGTTTGTCTCAGGAAATCTAATTTTATAATATGAAGGATGTTCTCCATCGAAAACTGTAAAACCTCATCATGCATTGTATACTTATTCTGTTCACGAATCCAAATACTCCTGTAATACCCCACCTCTTCTATATTTCATATGTTGGTGTGCCCTTACTCAGCAGCTTCTTTCCATCTTAAGATATCTCCACTTTCTTAGGTTTAGGGTTGTAAATACACCACCCATGTTTTATACTTAACAATCTCAAATCAACCAAATAATTCAAACTAAGTCGAAATTCCGTAAACGAGAATTTAACAAACAACCACCAACAGCAGCTCGGCTCTGTGAAAGGTCAATCTATCACAGCACAACTATACCGACAGACAACCATCAGAATACAACTAGTGGTGACGTTGCATCAATCTTAGGATGGCTCTCTCGCAGAGCAAAAAATCACAGCCCAATTTCTTCATGAACAGGGAAACGATTGCAGAACACTTTAAATCAATAAACCTGTCTGTTTACCCTAGAAAGGAAATAAACATCAGTTTCGTAGCTTAGACAACTCAATACCAAGCAATAAGAGAATGAACCACAACAATCTAAATAACGCAAACAATAAAACTTTATTCAGCCACATTCTGGCCATGAAAGTACATTTACACAAAAGGTAACCCAGACAAATAGAATATAAAAGCTACTGTACATGTGCAATTGTAAAAAAATGCCATTAAAAGGTTCCTTATAATTATTTTTAAAACATTACTTTACTCAGCCTAATAAAACCTGAGCCATTGTGATGGCCAATCCATATTTTTCCTTCTGCCCACTGCCCCCGATAAAAAGCTCACAAGCCCATTACATATCAATGGGGAAGAGAGCATTTGCAAACAAATCAGGGCTGTGCAAATTGGCAATTTTTTAAAAGAGGTAAAAGGTGTTTAGATCGTAATTCATTATAAAATCCACAGAAGAACATAAAGGGGCGATTCCGATTCTGGAAAAAAACGTCCGTACAATTTTCATCCGGAGCCATCGCCGTACGATTCATACCGGGCCGTCCGAGTCGCGTAGTACGATCCGTATTCCGTCAATCCGTCTGAATCATCGCGATCCGTACGTATTGCAAGGCTGAAACAGTGAACCGTACGACTCAAACACATGCCGTACGATCCGACGAGTACGATCCGGACCGGGGTATGAGGACGCGATTCGTACGGTCCACGTCAGGTAAGGGCGATTCGTACAGAAAAGCACACAATCACTTACACACCGTATGGTGCGTACACCCCATGATAGCAGGGGTACGGTGCATACCCCTGCGATCTTGGGGTGTACGCACCGTACCCCACAATCGCAGGGTGTACGCACCGTACACCCAGCAAACATGGGGTACGGTGCGTACACCCAAAGATTGTGGGGTACGGTGCGTACACCCCGTGATCACAGGGGTAGGCACCGTACCCCTGCCATCATGGGGTGTATGCACCGTACCCGCAGGCCGTTCCATACCTGTTTCGTGGTGAACTCTGCTTTTACGGCTGTTTTCAGCTCCCGTAGAAAACGGGTCGTAAGGTGCATACCCGACACAAATTGTACTTGCCGGGTTTAGAAAAAGCAGCTGCGAACCGTACAGATGTCGCGCACAGTGGATTCCGAGGGAGATTCGTACGGGGATTTGATTAGTACGGTCTCTGTACGATTCGTACAGAGTCCAGCTCCTGGTATGAATCGTATATCGTCGTACGTACGGGGGACGTTGCAGGGTACGATTTGTATGGGAAAAACGCTCCGAATGGCCATTCGTATCGGTTTTTCCCGAATCAGAATCGACCCCAAAATGTAACACATCTTGGTGTGAGAAATTAGCACATGAACAAGGCTTTAGGATCCCTGCCTTTGAGAAACCTTTGGGTACTGTAAGCGACAAATGAATGCAAATACATTTAAAACTAGATAAAAATAAAACAATGATGCAGATTGTTAACTCAAGACCAAAAATTTTGATCTAAAATCCCAGGCCTTGTATTTACATAAGAGCCGATTCTGATCCGGTAAAAAGCGCTCCGAAAAGCTGTTCGGAGCGTTTTTCCCGTACGAATCGTACCCGGCAACGTCCCCAGTATATACAAGGAAGTATGATTCGTACCAGGAGCCGAACTCCGTATGAATCGTACAGAGACCGTATGACTCTAATCTCCATACGAGACTCACTCGGAACCCGCTGACGTGACATCTGTACGGTTCGTGGCTGGTTTATATGGCCCAGCAAGTACGATACTTGTCGGGTGCGCACCGTACGCCCCTTTTTCTATGGGAGCTGAAAACAGCCGTAAAAGCAGAGTTCGCGACAAAACAGGTACGGAACGGCCCCCCCGCCTACGGCGCGTACCCCTCCTGATCGCAGGGTTACGGTGCGTACCCCTGCGATCATGGGGGGTATGCCCTGTACACCCAGCGTACATGAGGTACGCACCATACCCCATGTACGCTGGGTGTACGGTGTGTACCCCATGTTCGCTGGGTACATGGCGCGTACCCCCATGATCGCAGGGGTATGCGCCGTAACCCTGCGATCATGGGGGTGCACGCCGTACAGTGTGTATGTGATTGTGCGCTTTTCCGTACGAATCGCCCTTACCTGACGCGGACCGTACGACTCGCGTCCTGATACCCCGGTCTGGATCGTACTTGTCGGGTCGTATGGCATGTGTACGAGTCATACGGCTCACTGTTTCAGCCTTGCAATAAGTACGGATCACGGCGATTCGGACGGATTGACGGAATACGGATCGTACTACGCGACTCGGATGGACGGGTACGAATCGTACGGCGATGGCTCCGGATAAAAATCGTATGGATGTTTTTTTTCCGGGATCGGAATCGGCCTCATAGTGTCTACACATGGGTTTACTAAGTTTGTTTATTTCCCTTTCCAGCCTTCTCCTGGTTTTATTGTCTTTCATCTCCTCAGGGTACAGCTGTCTGGGTTGAATAAAAAGCTCAGTGTGGCCTAGATCTGAGAGCTGTTGGAAGATGTAGCTTAACCAGGGGCTCTCTGTGGCTCTGTCTAACTTCATGCAATCCTCTAAAATAATTTGATTTAGGCTGGGCTTGGGTCTAGACCATATTTTTAACCCCCATATCAAGGGGGCCACTGCAATACAATCTTTAATGTAACCCTGCCTTAGTTCTTCATGCACCATAAAGGCAGGGGTACTTTGGGGAGTAGCTAAAAGGTTTTTTAAGTATTTGTTTTCAGCCCTTTGTAGTTCATTAGCATCCTTTTAACCCCAAACCTAACTGCCATACGTTGTCATAGGAACGCATTTCTTGTTGTAAACCTTCAAAATTGGCAGTTCGGGTTTACTCGCTTATCTTCTGGCAAAGTCCAATGTTGATACTGTGGCCCTCTCTTTTCTTGAGTGCACGCTGTGACACCTAAGTACCCTTTTCATCAAATAGCACAGCCAGATATGGATAGGTTGCTACATTGGACAACTCCCCACATTTAATATGAGTGATTTCTTTTCATGCTTTGAGTTGCCAGATGACATTATATGGGACTTTGTAAAATTGACAGAGAGGTCTAAAGCAACCATCAAATCAATAAAAGTTTTAACAGACGTTTCAGTGCTATTGGTGTCCTAGCAAGTAAAACTACATCATCAGCATATAAACGGGCAGGGATGGGCTTAAAACCTACTCTTGGGGTATCCAGGCTTACATTGGATAACACAGCCCCTAACTTATTTATATAAAGTGTGAATAGGACTGGTTCAAAGATACATCGCTGCCTCACCCCTCTTTTTACGTTTGATGATTTTGTTAAGGAACCATTTTCATTATATCTGGCAGAGGCAGTTACATTAAAATGAGACCAGTGCAAGGAGGATACCAAGGGGCCCATTAGGATGACGTGCGGACTTTGTCCGCCCGTCATCCTGTCGTGTCTAGGGACCGCCAGCCATAAGGGTGGGGGTCCCGTTGGGGGCATTAGGATGCGCCCACCACAGTGGCGGGCGCATCCTGTATCTTCAGCATTGCGGTGGGCGGTGCTGAATGCACCGCCCGCCGCAATGCTGAAGATACATGGAATGCAATACAAAGCACAACGTGACAGGCACTGCGCGGTGCCTGCCACGTTGTACTTTGTAATGCTGGGGGGTACCATAGGTACCCCCCATGTGCACTCCCCACCCCTCCCGAGTCCCTGGGGGCCCGCAGCAGGCCCCCGCAGGGTGTCTTCACATGCCTTTAAAGGCATCTAAGTAAGCCCATGCTAATATGGGTGGCTGTGTCTCATAAACACCGCCACCATATTAAACCTTTTCTGTCCCGGCCGCAAGGCGACCGGTGCAGAAAAGCGGCAGACGGTCTTTCTGTCAGCCACGGTCTCCCCCGCCATCCTAATATGGCGGGGGAAATTTAGGTGCGGATGGCGGGATGATTGCCTGCGACAGGCTGTCGGTGGCTACCCTGACAGGGGCAATCCGCCAGCCATCCTAATGGGCCCCCAAATTTGTGTCCATACCTATTTCTAACAGAAGAAGCCATAATTTAGATCTATTCACTCTGTCACCGGTGGACGTTACGTCCATAAATGCCATGAACATACAACCTTTTTTGGCTAAAGTATATTTGCTGGTCATCATAAGTAAGTTCATGCATTGGTCCACCATTCCCATACCTTTTCTAAGACCAAATTGCAAGTCTCATAGCACATTGCTTTCTTCCAGCTAATTGCTTAGACGATCTAATTTTACCTTGCCCGTTATTTCTGTAGCAGAGTCTAATAGTGAAATTGGGCAGTAGCATGCTGGGTCGTCTCTGGCGCCCTTTTTAAAGATAGGCAAGATCACAGCCATGGACCAGGAATGAGGCAGGCCTGCCATTGTAGCAGCATTGAAAAGCCTAGTTAAATTTTTTGACCAAGTGCCTGAGTCTGATTTATAAAGACCTACCTGTATCCCATCCAGATCTAAGGCTTTCCGTGCAGACGCATCTCAATCGCTTTCTGAAAATCATTCACCCCTAAACCTAGTGATAGGGGTACAGTACTGGGTGCTTAGGAAGGGCCTATTTGTTCTGTGGTCACCTCTTCATAAATCTGCTCAAAATGACTGACTCATCTATCAGCAGAGATACACATTCTGTTCTCGTCATATGATTGTTCTTAAAAAAAGGAATGTTTAAGACCTTCCACAATTTGCAACTATAAGCTGTTCCCTTATATCATCTTTTCTTAGCTATAGAGCCTTATTATATGCTTTCCTACAAGCTTTAATCATTTCATGATCCTTGGGCTTGTTTTTAACGCAGCCATAGGTGCTTTGTGGGTTTTGGAACAATCTGCATTACACCATTTGGTCTCTTTGGTACCAGCTAAACTTCCTTTGCCTGTTAACTTTTTTGAGATCCGTTTTGCCACTTTATCAAATGCTTCTAGGACCTCCTTGGGCTCATTATGGGTATTGAGGCATTGCTTAAAGTCTTCTTTGCCCTACATGTACAACTGGGTTAGAAAATGCTCCGGAATGATCGCCCCCCACCTTATTTTACGGGCCTGTTCCATGGGCGGAAATTCCCTATTTGCAAGGGTCTTTGGCTCGGCACCCCAGAGGACCATCAAACTCTTGGATTCTGCAATAATTTTATTGTGGTCACTGTAGCCGGTCCAGGATGATATCACTTCCTCTATGTTTTGAAGTAATGGAGTGGATACCACAGTATAGTCTATGGTTGTGCAACACCCCCCCCAAAGAAGGAGGGTATTATCTCTGCTTCTTTCGTATACTCTAAACGATATAAATTATTTCTAGCAAAAAGGCTTTCTAACCGAGTACCTTGTGATGAATGTTCAAAGTTAACCATGGGAGCCAGGTTATCCAATGTCCCCATTGTCCACTATACAATTTGAATGACAACGGTGTACATTAAAATGCCCCAATATGATAGTTTCATAGGGGATATGTCTGTCTTGTGCAATGTCCGCTATAAAACATTTGAGTGTAACTATATGCTCACTGTCGTTTTCCCTGCAAAAGGAATTATAAAAATGTATGAGCACCAGGGTGGGACACCTGGGAAAGGTTAATTCAACTGCTAGCAGATATGGGGATGGACCTTAATAGTGGATGACAATTTAAGCAATATTAAAATGAGCGGACCTCCTTTTGCTTGTCCTATAGCAGAGGGAAATGTGGCCTTAAAAAGAGGCAAAACCATCCCTAGCAAAAGAATCCAATGTGTCTCAGGTTATCTAACCAGATTTTAATGATGCCACTACTCTCCTCGCCCTCAACCCCGGACACACCACTATGCTGCGAAGCTACTCCAGGACGTACTCACCGCCCATTCGCCTGCCTCTCCTGCAAGTTCAACTGCTTCAGGACCCTCACCAAATCCACGTCCCCCAAGCACAGCTCCGACTCTAACCGCCTAAAGTGCATCCTGCTCAACACCCGCTCGGTCCACAGACACGCAACACGACCAAGAAGGGCTTGGAGTGTATTCTAGCTAAAACAATTCTTGAGTTGAAAGATTGGCAGGGGTCTGAATTGATTCACTTTGAGAATTTTATGAAAGATGTTTTTTTGGGAGCCAAAAGGCCTAGTCCCTCTGTAAAAAAGATCTATGTTTCTAAATCTATTACCCTTTTGAACAAGGAAATAAATAAATTAGTGCGGGTGCAATTCTTGCGTAGGTCCATTGAAATAAACAATAAAATATCCCTGTTAAAAAGAAGGAGAAACAGAATCAGGAAGAAACTTAAAAAAGAAAAAGAAGACTCACTATGGATAAGTCTACGGGAGGCCACTGTTCACGGTAGAGTTAGACAATTCTGGTCACTTATTGGTGTGGGCTGTGGAGTAAGAGTTAGTCCCCTCCCCATTCCCATTGCTGAATCATCTTGGGTTACTTTCATCTCTAACCTGTATGCTGGGAATGGATCAAGGGTAGAATGTAAGGGGACTATTAAAGAAGATGACACTCCTATTGACTCCCCTTCGGAGAAAACCATTGAAATGGCCATTAAAGACATGCGCTCCTCTGGAGCAATGGGGCCCGATGAACTTCCCATATCGGTATTGAAGCAGGATCCTGTTTCATGGAGCAAGATTCTCTTTCCATTATTTAGATCTTGCTTCATTAATAAAACTGTACCCCTATCTTGGAAGGGGAGCATATTGGTTCCTTTATTTAAGAAGGGCGAGAGGGATAAGCCAATGAATTACCTCCAGATAGCCCTCCTCGATGCCACTGGAAAAGTTTTTGCCAAGTGTCTTTTATCTTTAATTACTGATTGGGTTGAAGTGAACCAGATATTACCCCTTGAACAAAGTGGCTTCCGTAAGGGGCATGGTACATTGGATAATCTCACAGCCCTTCAGGTTATATCGGATAAATATATAAGTGTTAGAGGGGGGGGAGTGTATGCGGCTTTTATTGATTTCTCCACAGCATTTGACAAGGTCGATCGTCCCCTGCTGTGGAGAAAATTATTCGACCTGGGTATGCCTCCTCTCCTATTAGATCTGGTGCGATCTCTACACACGGACACTTGGTGTCGAGTACTACAAGGTGGAGAAAGGGGTCTATCGCGGGTTAGTCCCTCCATTAATGGACTAAAACAGGGTTGTATTTTGGCCCCAATACTCTTCTCCCTGTATATTGCTGACCTCCCAGCTTTGCTTTCATCCTGTGATGGCATAGCCCCGGTAGTGGGGGGATCTTCTATTTCCTGCCTGCTATATGCAGACGATATCCTTATCCTAGATTTAACTCCTAAGGGTTTGGCCAATCGTCTGCAGGCTTTACATCTTTTTGCAAAGGCCCACTATATGAGGATAAATGCCACAAAAAGCAAAATCATGTGTATCACAGGGAATAAAAAATCAAAATCAGAGAATTTTGGTTGGTCGGTTGGAGGCCAGAAATTGGAGGTGGTCAAGACATATACCTTTTTAGGAAAAATGATTTCTGCTCATCTGAGTGAGAAGCCTCATATTGATAACAATTCCCGTAAAGCCCTATCCCAAGGCAAAAGTTTGAGCGCCCTCTACTCCGCCACAGGGAGAAGACATTTTGCTTGCCTTTTGGAGGTATTTAGGGCAAAAATTCCATCAACTCTCTTATATGGAATAGAATTGGTCGATTTAAAGCACTGGGGTTTTTTACAGACAATTGAAGGAAAATTGTTAAGGTCTATGACTTCTCTTAATTCTGCCTGCTCTGTGTCCTCCTGCAGACTTGAATTCGGCCTCCGCAGTTGTTGGGTGCAGGCCCTGTCAGCTTTAGTTCGATGGGTTGCTAGCTTGGCAAGAGGAGAGATGGGGTCCTTAAGATCCCTTATTAAGGGGGAATTATTGGGTAATTTAAAGGAGTACTCCCAAATTGTTAAGAACTTTAGAAAGGCTATGGCACTTCTTGAATTGGAGGAGAGTACCCTTTTCACTATCTGCCCTACCCAGCTAAAATCTCTTTTGAAACAGGCTTCATGGGAACTTTGCTTTACGTTGGACAAGAAGTCTATAAAAGTAAATAGGGGTGGTGATCTCCTAGTTAACACATACTCAATGAAGCTTGTTCAACCCTATGTTGCCTGGAACTTACCACATGGTGTTCGGAGATTTTGGTTCCTCTTAAGGCAGGACTTGTTGCCTTTAAACATCCTTTTGGCCAAATGGTATGGGTCTGCTTCCACTTGTAATTTCTGCAATATGTGTACTCAGGATCGTTCTCACGTACTGTTTATATGTCCTGCATTGCGTACACTTCGATTGAAGTGGTTAAGACCAATATGCTTACAACTGGGTATTCTTAATGTGAATTCTTTTTTACAGGCCTTGTATTTTCCTCCTAATGAAATGTTTTGCTTCTATATTTTTAACTTTTTTAAAGGTTTTTTTAGCCATTTTTTGATGAAATGTGGAGACCTGTATTGTTGATTATCTGGTATAGTGGAAAATGTTGTAGCTGTTGTTTTTATTTGGAGAATGTGTATTTGTACCTATGTATCGTGTTTTATGTGGACCTCTTCAGAGTGCCAAAAACATAATAAAATAAATTGAATTGAACACGCAACAGAACTGTGGAACCTACTCGACACTGCGTCACCTGACATCGCCTTCCTTACTGAAACATGGATGAACACATCATCTGCACCCGACATCGCCATAGCCATACCGGACACTTACAAGATTATCCGAAAAGACCGCACCAATCAAACAGGAGGAGGCATCGCCATCATCCACAGGAACACCATCAAAATCACAACCAGCTCCGACGACAATCTTGCAACCGCCGAACATCTCCACTTTCAGATCCACACCGACCCCAGGACCACACTTAGAGGCACCCTCATCTACAGGCCTCCAGGTACCCGCACTCAATTCAGCAATGACATCGCGGACTTCGTCTGCCCACACGCCCTCGCCTCCGAGAACTACATTCTTCTAGGAGACCTCAACTACCACCTTGAAAACAAACACGACAGCAACACCACCACCCTTCTGGGCAACCTGGCCAATCTCGGACTCAAACAACTTGTTGACACCCTCACCCACACAGCCGGACACACGCTTGACCCTATCTTCACCTCCAGCAAGCACATCTCCTTCGACCGCACTACAGCTCTCCACTGGATGAATCACAGCTGTGTTTACTTCAGCTACAAAACCACCCTGACCCACAACCGTCCACAACCTATTCCTCGGAGAAACTGGAACAAAATCACCTCCGACCAACTCCTCACATCACTCAACCAAAACCCCCCCACCCTCTCAATGGACCCAAACCAAGCGGCCACCAACCTCAGGCAATGGATTACCCACAGCGCTGACGAATTAGCACCCCTGAAAAAGCACCAGATGAAATCAGCCAGCAAAAAGGCTCCCTGGTTCAATGACGAACTTAAAAAATCCAAGAAGCTATGTCGCACCCTGGAGAAGATATGGAGAAAAAACCCAACCTCCGACAAAATGGCCTCCCTCAAGACAGCCACCCGCAAACACCACCAACTGATTCGATCCGCCAAGAAATCAGCATTCAAGGATCATCTCGACAACAACACCCATAACAGCAAGGAACTCTTCAACATCGTCAAAGAATTCACCAACCCCACCGCAGCATCTAACGACATCCCTCCCTCCCAAGACCTCTGCGACGCGTTATCCTCCTTCTTCTACAACAAAATTGCCGACATCCACAACAGCTTCGAGAACACTCCCAGCGATCAACCCTCCCCACCCCCCTCAGATCCTACTCCGCCAACTAACAACCTCAGCGCCTGGAACCCAATCACCACTGAAGACACCATTCGCCTCATGAACTCAATCCACTCTGGCTCGCCTACCGACCCCTGACCCCACGACATCTTCAACAAAGCTGACTCCATCATCGCACCCCATCTCCGTGATGTCATCAACTGCTCGTTCAACTCTGCCACCTTTCCAGAAAGCTGGAAACACGCCGAACTCAGCGCCCTTCTGAAGAAACCCACAGCAGACCCCTCTGAACTTAAAAACTACCGACCCATATCCCTCCTCCCATTCCCGGCCAAAGTCATTGAGAAAGCCGTCAACAGCCAGCTCGCCGCCTTCCTTGAATCCAACAACTCCCTTGATCCATCTCAATCCGGGTTTCGAGCCAAACACAGCACCGAAACCGCCCTCATTGCAGCGACCGACGACATCCGAACACTCCTGGACAACGGAGAAACAGTGGCCCTCATCCTACTCGACCTATCCGCCGCTTTCGACACAGTCTGCCACAGCACCCTTATACATCGCCTCAGCAACATCGGCATACAAGGAAAAACCTTGGACGGGATCATCTCATTCCTCGCTGGGAGAACTCAAAGAGTCCGACTTCCCCCATTCTACTCAGAGGCCACCGAAGTCATCTGCGACGTACCTCAAGGATCCTCACTCAGTCCCACCCTCTTCAACGTCTACATGAGTCCTCTCGCCTCCATCGCGCGTCAACACAACCTCAACATCATCTCTTACGCCGATGACACCCAGTTAATCCTTTCCCTCACCAAAAACCCCAACACCGCCAAAACCAATCTTCACGAAGGCATGAAAGAAGTAGCCGAATGGATGAAACATAGCCGCCTAAAACTCAACTCAGACAAAACGGAGGTGCTCATCCTAGGATCTTCCCCCTCAGCTTGGGACGACTCTTGGTGGCCTTCTGCTCTGGGCACAGCACCCACACCCACAGACCATGCTCGAAACCTCGGCTTCATCCTAGACTCCTCTCTCTCGATGTCCAGACAAGTCAACGCAGTCTCGTCCTCCTGCTTCAACGTACTTTGCATTCTCAAAAAGATCTTCCGCTGGATCCCCATCGAAAAAAGAAAGACTGTCACCCACGCACTGGTCACGAGTCGACTGGATTATGGTAACACACTATACGCCGGAATCACAGCAAAATTACAGAAAAAACTCCAGCGCATCCAAAACGCGTCAGCGAGACTCATATTAGACATCCCTCGCCAAGATCGCATCACCGGACATCTAAAAGACCTCCACTGGCTTCCCGTCAACAAAAGAATTACTTTCCGCCTTCTCACCCACGCACACAAAGCCCTCTACAATCTAGGACCCGAATGCCTCAACACTCGACTGTCCTTCTACAAACCCACCCGCCAACTAAGATCGTCCAATCAAGCCCTCGCCGCAGTCCCGCGCATCCGAAAATCCACCATGGGTGGCAGATCCTACTCCTTCCTGGCTTCCAAGACCTGGAACTCACTCCCCACCCACCTCCGCCTTACTCAGAACCACATCCCCTTCAGAAAAGAACTTAAAACCTGGGTATTCAACAAATAATGAACCCCTTCCCCTAGCGCCTTGAGACCCTCTGGGTGAGTAGTGCACTATACAAATGCCCGAACTTGAACTTGAACTTAATATCACTTTCTACTGCTCGTCGTCTTTTTTTGCCCTCAACCCCGCAATATTTCAAGATATAAAATTACAATCAGAAAGGTCTGTCACTTTATGGTCATAATCTGTCTGAGTCTGAGTGGTCATTTGAACTAATGAAGGGTAGTTTGTACTGGTCATGATGTCAATAGAGGCTGGTAGTTAATCAATACTATCAAGTTCCCTTAATGGGGCAAGTCTATTTGCAAGGGTAATGATTGTGTTCATATTGGTGCACACAATTTCACCTTCCAACAACATCCATTGAGACCAACTAGGTGTAATGCCCCTAGTGCTGTGACCTTGATCTCCATCTGGATAAAAAAAAGGAAAGCGGATAGGTCTGAATTCCTGTATGAGAGTGTGGTCTCGACTGACTTCGTATCATGGCTTTTGCGTGTACAGGGTGTGTCACATTGACCATAATACACTCCCCACACCTATCTTTATTTGCAGCTTTCCCCACCCAGCCCACTCTTCTAGCCATGATAACATGGGGGGCAATGGAACGGCCATTTATTAGTGATCTATCTAGCCAATGTGTCACCCTGTGTATTAGGTCTATAGTCGTGTCCTTTGAAATCCCCTGCAAAAGTTGCACACCTACCAAAACGGTCATTAGAAGAGCTGACTCAAGGGGTAAATGTAAAACATTGGTTCTACTGCTGATTTGCAGTCCCATACTAGATGTTGGCCCTGTAGCGTCATTACCATCTGACTGGGTGGAGCCCGACCCTCCATTTGACCCTACCGGTTTTGACCCCTTACTATTTGTTACCAGACTAAAGAGACACTCATTAGACTGACACAGTAATAGTTCCAATTTATCCAACTGTGCAATAATAGGAGTTAGATATGACCTTAAAATGTCTTCTATTGTTTTAGAAGATTTGTTCACAGTTTGGCTCAAGGCCCATTGGCTGGGTCAGGGACAGCTAGTTCCACTTGTATTTTAGAAGGCTGTGCCATTCTTTTGCTTCCGCTTCTTTTCTTTTTTTACTGGGGGTTCCATCGTAGATACACCCTCCTCTTGATTCCACCCGATTTTGTTTTACAAAATGGTGACTGCTGACAAAATAGACACAGTTTTGCTTTGCCCTGTCATTGGGGCCTAGCCATTTGAGGATACTGGGCTCTGTGGCTGATTAGTTAATTTCAAAGAGAGTCTCCTTCCTGTCCGGGCGATTTCCTTAGACAAAACATTTGCTGCCCTGTGAGAAATTAGTCAAGAGACATTACAGCCGCCCCTCCACCTGACACTGGCATAGTTTGCTTCTTCTTACCCATTTCTTCTCACTGGGCCTTTAAACGACGACCCCACCACAATATGCACCAGAAATGCCCAGGGATTGATATTGGGGTGCTGAGGTCAGAGGGATTGCCTCTCGGGGCTCTGACGGGTCCGCCATTGGCCCGGGCTTGTTTTGGGCTTGTCCTGGGCATGCCCGGGCCGCGCTGTGGGACCCATGGGTGGCTTTTAAGTGCCTCCGGTGCAGGTTTGATGGCGGCAATGGCAGCAAAGGCAAATACTTCTGGGGCTTGTAGGCAGGCTGCCCCCTCCTTACTGCTGCTGCTCAATATGGGCTACTGTGCTGCGGGACCCATGCTTGGCTTTTAAGTGCCCTTTGGCGCAGGCTTGATGGCGGCAACAGCTGCAAAGGAAAATAATTCAGGAGCTTGTAGGCAGGCTGCCACCCTCCTTGCTCCTGCTGCTCAATAAAAGCTCAATCTAATTCTTTCTTTCAAAAACTTTTATTCGATTAACGCTTGGATAGTCATGAAAAGTACATCATACAATATAAATACAATTATGTAAAAACACAATATTGCATTACAAGGTGGCATTTAAAAGACTTTACATAAAATCTATTTACAAGTTAATTCAGTTGCGCATAAGATCAAAGAGACGGTAGCCCCATTTTGCTTCGAGTCGTCAAACATGATTTTAGAAAAAGAGCAACATTTTTTGCTACAAATTGCGAATCTAGCAGCTGGAGTGCCAAAAATGCTGGTCGACAGGTCCTCAACCCCATTTGGCGTAAAAGTGGAATAATCCAACGTTTACGCGCTTGCTCATAGTATCGACAAAACAAAATAAGATGCATGGTCGATTGGGGAGAGACTCTGTCACACGGACATTTAATCAGATCATGGGACCAGTTTGACACAGTGGGGAAAGTGACAAGACGAAAAACTAAATTAAAACGAAACCTAGTTAGTAAATATTTTTCGTGATTGGAGAGGTAAAATGTAAGGTAAGGCTGGATACCAGGGGAAACTTGGACCATTAGTGCTTGCACATTAGTTTGCTTAGTTACTTCACAAGAGAGACATAGTTCCCTTAGGTGATTTAGACAGAGGTTTTTAAGAGCTCCTCTACTAATATCGACCAAAGAGGAAGGCTCAGTGAAGTATGATGTGCGGTTTAGGTCCTTTAAGAAGTTGGAAACATACGTTAACCATGGAATTTTTTTCCAGCACACCATAGTTAAACAGTCGGAAATCAGAGAGCGTGTTAGATGACATTGTGGCTTGTTCCAGATACGGTGCCATAGGAGAATTGGCTGACATCTGATAGATAGTCGATGCCAAGCTCGATATGGCAACCGTAAATTGGAGCGCTTTGTGGAAATGCCAGTAGGTATTTTAAAAAGCAATTTTGGACTTTTTGCAACTCGTCTGTAGGTACATAGCCCCAGACGCCTGCGCCATAGGTTGCTATACTGTGGCATTTGGCATGGTATATTTTAAGCAACTCAGATGGGGCAGGTTTACCCAATTTCTTGGAAAAAGAAACAAGCGCCGAAGTTGCTCTCTGATAAAGAAGCTTCCTGCTTGCCATAGCTCTCTTCCAAGATAATTGGTCATCGATTAAGATACCTAAGTATGGGTATTCCCAGGCACGTTCTAATCTAACTTGCTCGATATAGAGAGGTTTGGGATTCTTTACCTTGGGCCCTGTGTACATAACAAAGGTTTTGCTTTTGTTCACTTTTAACCCCAGAGAGAGCATAAACTGGCAGTATTTATCCAGTTGTTTTTGTAGCTGGACTAGCGTTCTGGCTAATATGACAGAGTCATCTGCATAGAGTAGTGCAGGGATGGGGCGCTGATTAATAGTTGGTAGGTCCTGGCTCCTTGCTAACATGGCTGTTTCCAGCCCGTTGGTGTATAAGTTAAACAGGAAGGGAGCCAGGATGCAACCCTGCCTAACTCCTCTTGTTACTGGAAAGGAGGGCGAGAGTTCGCCACCAATCCCGTATCTCACACAAGCCGTGGCCTCGGAATAGAGCTCACGTAAGAACTTAATGAGTGAGGGATCCACACCCAGTTCTTCTAGGATGGACCACAGCCTGGGGTGTATCACGTAGTCGAACGCTGCACTGACGTCGACGTATACCAGGTACAGGTTACCCCCTTTTGCCCCCACATACTTGCCCATTAGGAGGGTTAGATTTAGAGCCTGTTCAACAGTACAGAGTCCCTCCTGGAAACCATACTGGAGGTCGGTCACGACGTTGTTCTCCGTCGCCCAGTCCTGGAGACGTTCCAGGATCAGACGTCCCGCGACCTTCCCCATGGAGTCCAGGAGGGAGATGGGCCTGTAACAGGCTGGGTTGTTTCGATCGCCCTTTTTAAAAATCGGAAGGAGTATAGAAGAGGACCAGGAGTCTAATAGACCAACTTTTGAGACTGCCATCATCACCTGGGTGACGATGGGGGACCACAGATCTATGTTGGTAACGAAGATGTCAAGAGGGACTCCGTCGGGGCCGGGGGCCTTTCCGGTTTTTGAGGACGATAGGGCATGTATGATCTCACTTAGGCTGAAGTGGAGGTCTATTGGGTATACCTGCGTCTTAGAATGATCGGCTGGCAGCGTGGCCTGTGTTGTGCTGCCCACGGGGGAACCACCAAAGATCTTTGAAAAGTGGGTCACCCACTCGTCTGCAGTCACGGCCACATCCAAGTGCTGGGGTGAATTTACATCAACCAGGAAGGGAGATTTGACTACACGCCAAAACTGAAAGCTGTCTTTACTACGGCAGCTCGCATGTAGTTGGGCCCATAGATTTTTCTTTCGATCCTTTTTACAATTATTTTGAGACTTTTTATACTCTATTCTAAGTTTGGCTATTTCAGTTTTGTCTCTAACTGGGTTATGTAGTGCCTTTTTTAGGGCGGATAATGCTTTACGACAGGCCGAGTTAAACCATCTTGGAAAAATCTGTTTACCAGGTTTGTGGTGACGGAATAGTTCGGCCTTCATAACTTTTAGGATCTCCAGGAAACTAGATAAAATCAACTCAGGTGAGGATTCGTCTGCCAAACAGGTATTTATCCAAGGGAGAGCCTTGGATATAACCTTACTGGTAATTATTGTGGGATCAGTCTTAGACTATTTCACGGAAAAACCGTTGGTTCTATCCATGGCCAAAGATTTCTGAGTCAGTAAACTCGTCCTGTTAGGATGAAAGTCATCCATGGTAATCGAAAGGGTAATACTGTTTGGGAAATGGTCACTTGAGATGTCTGAGCCTGTAATGAACTTATGAAGTTTGCCCTTTAAAATATATGAACATAAAATAAAGTCTATAGTGCTTGACAAGCCCCTACCGTGGAAAGTGGGTCTGAAATCTACGGGGGGTCTACGAGATTGTTTGCGTACATCAGTTCTAATGAGAAGAGACTGTCATTGAGAGAATCTCCTAAGTGGGAGTGCGAGAAATGAGTCAATGGACAGTCCCCTTCGTCTAGGAGCCCACAGATGCCTTTCTTGTAATTAGAGCACAAAGGGACATTAAAATCTCCCCCCCATATTACATTACTGGCAGATGATGGTTGCCTGGATCGTTGCTCGTTTGTAAGATGGGAAATATCAGATACAGTTTTCACACAATCTGCAGGGAATAGGTTATTATAAAAATTAATAAAACAGTATGACGCTCATTTATTAAAAATAACCATTATAATTTGAAAATTCAAAGTGGTATGGAGAACAGTGATTTTCTTTACTGCCAAGTTATTCGAGATGTAAACGGCTAGGCCTCCCTTAGATCTGCCATGGGTGGTAGTACTGGCTGGGGTATGGTATGTTTTATAACCCTGTAAATGTATTGGGTCTATTACCCAGGTCTCCTGTAGACAGATTATCTGATGGGTGTATACAAAGTCCAACCATGATTTAAGATTGATCTTTGAATGAAGACCTGCTACGTTCCAATATAGTACAGATAATGACAGAGTAGAGGGAGTTAAGATGTTAACAGCTGGGCTTCCTAATCGAGGTGGGATATAGGATATAGTGTGATTATCTTCTGTGACAGAGGCGGGTTGTGCATCTAAGGATGAATAAGGGGGCATTACTACTGGTGCAGGAGAGCCTACAATATAAGGTGGCGGTAAGGAACTGGGAGATAAGTTTGGAAGTAATGGAGGTTTAGGTGAAATAGATATTTTTAACCCTGGGGAAAGGGGATTCATATTATCCTGGGTGTTAACAGATGGTGGTCAATCCACCATCTCCAGGCAATCATATCTATTAAACAAAGGGACGCCCCTCCAGCCAAAGGTTGGCGCGGGATCTCTGCCCCCTTGACCCGCCCAATCTAGCCAATCAGGTCTTCTGTTCCAGTTTCCTACCTGGGTCCAGTTCCATTCTGGACCTGAGGCATAGTGGTTAAGAGGAGGATAGAAGAATGACAATCTTTTGGTGCCTATTCCGTCGGGTGTGAGGTGGGAACCCCAGGAGCAAATATGCTCGACTGTTTGGGGATCTTCAAAGTTAATGATGAGACAATCCCCGTGGATTGTTTTTGGTTCTTTACCTGCCCAAGGGACCCTACGGACCGTTGTGACTCTATTATTTGAATAAGGAGGGAGGGGCCTATTGGCAGATCACCAATGTAACACTTTATTTTTTAGGGACCAGCCTGGTTCTTCTGAGTTTGGATTTAACTCGGGGACCCCCGTCATGATGACAACGAATGGGGTAGCTTCTGGGGGAAGGTGGAAGGAGCGACCCCCTTTCCGTCTTGTATTATAGGCGGCATTTTGGATTCCTGGAGTTTTTGCTAGAGTGGGAGCCTGAGTGAGGGTGGAGGCTGAGGCTGGGACTGATGGTATAGCAGGGCCCTTCTTCGCAGCTGTAGATAGTGTTGTTTGTTGCACGGCTGCGGTTGATGGTTTTTGGTGAACAACTGCGGTTGTAGTCACGAGTTTGGGTGCTTGTTGAGTCTCTGGTGCCCCTACTTTAGTAGGTTTTGGGTTGGATTTTTGGGCCACAGGAAGAGTAGAAACTGAACTCTTTTTAGGTTTAAGTTCTAGAGTTAACGTTTCCAACATCTTTTCAACTTTGGCCAGTGAGAGTGCGATGGGTTGCACATACAATTTAATTAGTGCCTCTAGTCTATCCAATAAGTGGATATCTGAGGTGCAAGGGTCACGCCCTCTTCCCACATTGGTACTAGGACTAAGGTTAGGGATAGTGGATGAGAGGTTAATAATATCTGGTGCTATAGAATTAGCCTCTTGCTGGGGTAAAGCAGGTTGGCTAATACTTTGTTTAGAGGAAGGAGTTTGTAAACTTGCTTGTGTCGGGGATTGTGGCTGAACTCGAGAGTTGGTTTTATGGGGCGTATTCTTTTTCCCTTTTTTCCCTTTTCTTTTCTTTGGTATTGCTCCCTCCCTCAAACCCCTGTTGTTAGTGGTATTGGAGTCCTCCCCACTCGGGATTGTGAAGAGAGTCGGGGTTCTCTCCAATGATAGGGGTGATTGGGGTAAGGGAGACTGGGATAACTGAGTGGCTGATAGATCGATAGATACTGACAGATCCACAGTACCTGGAACGGTGTGGGAGTCCATTGGTGCGCCAGATTCTGAATGGCGCTGTGGAGTTCTAGCTGCAGCCAATAGTCCTAGTGAAGAACGTTTGGCTATAGCTAGATCTTGAGAGACCCTCCTTTCCAACAGGAGGACACCTTGGTTAATAGCATCGTTGGCCCTGGAGATGAATTGATCTATAGGACCGATGGTCTGAGCAGCATGTGATGGCTTGCTGCTTCTGGTATTTCTGGGCGACATGCTTAAAGTAAAGGTGCACAGAGTACAGTGATTAATAGGTAACTCCGGAACACAACAAAGCAACGATGGTTAATATGGCACGGAAAGGGTGATACGGCTACAAATGTCAATAGGGTGGCCCAGTCCAGTCTTACCCGGTCTTGAATGGGCTTAAACGGGCCCGCCCTTGGCCCGGGCTTCGCCCGGCGTCCCGCGAGACGGGGGTGATGCTGTATTTGAGCGCCTCCTGGCGCGCAAATGTCACGGAGTATGCCGCTGAGGATGCTGGGTGTTGTAGTCTTTTGGGCCACACCCACGCTCCACTCGGCGGCCAGACCCCAAGGTGGAATAAGGAGTCAGGCGGCGGGAGGCAGGTGAGCAGAGCCCCAGGCTGTGGCAATCCTCGGGCAGTAGAGAGCAAGATTCGGCGAAAAGCACAGCAGAAAAGTGGCAGATTGAACAAGGTTCCCCCCCTCGACCGGGGTGATGCTGTATTTGAGCGCCTCCTGGCGCGCAAATGTCGTGGAGTATGCCGCTGAGGATGCTGGGTGTTGTAGTCTTTTGGGCCACACCCACGCTCCACTCAGCGGCCAGACCCCAAGGTGGAATAAGGAGTCAGGCGGCGGGAGGCAGGTGAGCAGAGCCCCAGGCTATGGCAATCCTCGGGCAGTAGAGAGCAAGATTCGGCGAAAAGCACAGCAGAAAAGTGGCAGATTGAACAAGGTTCTTAAAAACTCTTGATAGGCAATATCTGTCATGCATAAATCCACTTCTGAGTTATCACACTTCACCTGATGCACTCAGGATATCCACAGCTACCCAAGTTAGACACCCAGGTAAAACATTTTATATTCAGAAACCTAACAGATTTGTACGTTGGTTTTGCTGCACCGTACACACCACAGATTCAGATCTTGGATGTATGACAAAATCCAATAAACAGATACATTCTATCTAAAAGACAAATATCTTCAAATCGGTTACAAATATTAATAATAATACATTATCACAATAGTAGTCATCCCACCAGTAGAACCAGCAATCATCTTCACATATCCAAACAACTCAACACAGAAGCAGAAATCCATCATCACAGTTCATCTCAGCACTTATTAACAAACTTATTTTTTCTCCATTCATAGTTACAGTCCTAACTCATTTAGGACCGCACAGTAACACAGCTTGTCATCCAGGAGAAGGATCCTGCACCGGGAAAGTTGGCAAATCTCCCAAAACGTCTTTTTTCTTCAATCGGGACAAACTTGTTCAAAAAACTATAAAATATAAACAGGAGACCCCCTTAAAGGGGAGGTGCTCTAATGTAAACGACCCTCTGCTATCAAAACTTTGTGGGAGCTGTTCCAAAATAACCATCTGAACACCAATATTTTGAGCACCCCAATGCTTACCATTAACTTGGCCCCTAAATACCTAATAGATCTATTGGTTAGAGATTACAGTCCTCATGGAAAAATACACATTTCAGCTGTGTAAAACAGAATAAAACAAGAAGTATTAATAAATAAGTTCTAGATCAAAAAAAGAGGCAAAAATATATTTTTTACTGAACTTTTAGAAAATGCGATGCAGAGAAAAATATATGAAAATGCCATGCAGGGCCACATGCAGATCTACAGAACAAATCTTTGTGTAAAAAGGGGAAAATGAGACCGAGAATACTAAAACCTAAAAGTTATTACACACAAATCAAATATTCAATGAATAGATTCTGCAAATTCAGCATGCTATGTTCATGGTTAGGGTCGCATCTGCAAATCAGACACAGCAACATAATATTTCAAAGGACATATGTATCAATCAGAATTGCGATCGCAAACGCCGAAATTCTCAGAATGTTGGCGTTTGCAATTGCAATTAGGCTTAATGGCAGGTATCAAAGAGAAGCTGGCTCACAAAATAAGGAGTCACAAAATTTGCAATTCCTTATTTTGCAAATGCATTTAAGGAATCGCAAATTGCGATTCCTTAAATGGAATTTATGAGGCACCCAAGTTGTGCGAATATGACACATAGAATCTCAAATTACACAAATTACCACCAACTACAAGTTGGTGGTTATTTACGATTTCTTTCAAAAATACACGTTTTTGCATTTTTCAAAGTGGCATGTTGCGCACATACATGTATGTGCGCCACATGTGCACCCATGCTCATTTCAGGGGTGCAACAGGGTGTCCTTTTGACACCCTGGCACTCTTGAAATTGCATTCTCAATCTGCGATTCTCTAACTGAGAATCGCAAATTGAGAATGTCTTCCCATTCATTCCTATGGGCCTCTAGTCCCATAGAAATGAATTGGGAGCTATTCCTTAATTGCGAATCACAATTTGAAATTCGCAATTAAGAAATATGTAGGATTCGCAAAATTTTTTGCAAATCATACATACATTGGGCCACATGTATCATTCAAAATTGCGATCGCAATTTGGCTTAATGGTATGTATCAAAGAAAAACTGCCTCGCAAAATAAGAAATCGCAGAATTTGCGATTCCTTATTTTGTTAATGCATTTAAGGAATCACAAATTGCGATTCCTTAAATGGAATGTATGAGGCACCCAAGTTGTGCGAATATGGCATAAGGAATCGCAAATTACTACCAACTACAGGTTGGTGGTAATTTGCGATTTCTTTCAAAAATGCTAATTTTTGCACCTTTCAAAGTGGCATGTTATGCACACACACATGCCCTTAGGGCATGTATGTGTGCCACATGTGCACCCATGCTCATTTCAGGGGTGCAACAGTGGGTCCTTTTGACACCCTGGCACCCTTAAAATTGCATTCTCAATTTGCAATTCTCTAATTGAAAATCGCAATTAGTGAATGTCTTCCCATGTATTCCTATGGGCCTCTAGGCCCATAGGAATGAATGGGGAGGTATTCCTTAATTGCGAATCGCAATTTGCAATTCGCAATTCGCAAGTAAGGAATATGTAGGATTTACAAAATTATTTGCAAATCCTACATACATAGCGTTTGCGATTCTCAAATAGCGTTTCGCAAAAAATTGTTATTTGAGAATCGCAAAACCAAAGTTTCATACATATGGCCCTAAATATTTAACATTAACCCATTTCTTGAGGTAAAATAAATATTCCAGCTACTCTCTCGGCTACTGCACTCCGGAGATGATCAGCACAAAATACAACATTTCTCGAAACAATGATTCAAAGAATAAACATGACTTCAAGTTAAGCCAGCTCTTCTCTATTTACAGCTGCTATCTAATGTGTGGGAGACCTTTAGTATAGCCAACTTTCTTACTGCAGCACTTAGAGGAAGAATATTAAAAAAAAGGCAACTGATTTTAGTGATATAGTTTGCATTACCTAAATTTAAATATGGTTTTAAATGGATTAGCGGTCTTAAAGAAAGTATCCAAATGAATTATGTACCAATGTTGATATGCACTCCAAGTCTAAAAAATCTTTTTATTGTGACTCATGGTTTTATTATCAAATTTTTATGTATTGTATAGTATGCTTTTATGGTTTTAAACTAACCGAATAAAGTACTTGTGACTGACTGACTGACTTCAACGGACATTTAGTGGATGTCCAGGAATATAATATTTTGGGTAGAGAATGGAAGCTTCATTCAGAATATACACTTACTAACACAACAGTTAATTTTGAAAGTATTGACTTAATTCTCTTTTGTGTGACACGTAAATGAGAGGAGAGTTGGTTTACGGTAGGACACTAATCGAGAGGATGAACGAGTATAAGCTAGATGAACAGAACACCCAAAACTAAAATAAATGGCATCTCATAGGAAAATGTGGCATAACTGCTTCGCAGTGTTAATTACATTTCGAAGTGACTCAGTATACTCATTTCATTTCATTTCATAAGGCTTTATTCGGAACAAAAAGCAAGTCCATAAAAGCACAGCATAAAAAGGATTACAATATAAAACAGCAGCCACAGTTTAAGAGGTTAAAAGAGCATACTTTTCCTAGCATTAATTGATTTGAGAATAAAAGTAGCCGTATAAAAACAAACATCCGGATGATGTAAATTAAAAAGCAGGCTCATGGAGTCTCGTATTGTCCTAACACCATACTTTACAAACAATGGCTTCAAATAGGCAATCCGCTGATATTTGTACAACTGGCAAAGCAAAAGAAAGTGCACAGTGCTTTGTGAGGTAATATTATCACACAAACAAGGGCCAACAGGATGTGAATGCAGGGTGGGGAAGGCCACGAGGTGATGTACTACTCCAGTTCTCAGTCTAGCCAACGCAAACCGATGTGCTTTCCAGGTCACTTGTGACAAATAAGGTTGAAAACCTACAAATTCATTATAGTCACGATAAAGAACACAGGAAGAAAGTTCAGCATTATTTTGATGTCGCCTTATAGATAACTGTTGTAAAAAACAGCCCTTAAGTTCGGTTTTAGACAACTCATTGGCCCCGCATCGATCCACAATGATATTAATGTCAAAGATCTCACGGAAATTTTCCACAATATACTTTAACCATGGAATCTTTTGATAGTGATCCAAAGAGAGACAGTCAGAAATAATAGCTCTACATAATGAGGTCTCTTCTTTTATCCAAATAGAGCGCCATAGCATCAGAGGTCTGAGGAGAATCAGGTCGGCAAGATGATGAATACCCAATTCATTATGCACTAAAATGTTTGAGACAGAGCTTGGCAGGCACAGGAGTCTCTTCAAAAAGACGTTCTCCTCTACCTGAAGAGACCCTGCCGTGGCATGGCCCCAAATGCCTGCTCCATACAGAGCAATGGAGACACAACGAGATTGGAAAATTTTTAACATGTCATGGACCCGCCTATCTCCCAGTTTCGTAGCCATATTGAATATTCCATGAGAACTCCTCGCCATCTTAGCCCGAACATTCCTATGCTCATTGGCCCATTTGTTGTTACTAGAAAACGTGATCCCCAAATAGGAAAATTGATCAACAGCTTGGACCTTTTGACCCTCTATAAAAAATGAGAAGTGCTTCTTTCTATTCTTTCTCCCGCATTCCATAACAAAAGACTCAGTATACTCATTTCAAGTGCAATATCATTAATTCATAAACTACGATTGTATGCATCATTAAAACCTTTAGATTTCAGAAATCTTTGTTTTAATGATACTACTCTGGTTAAATAAAATCTAAACTGGGGGTTTCTGACATACAAGAAATAGGGTTCAATTGTTTTCGATAACACCCTGGCTGAATAATCCCTTGCTACGGGTGTGCATAGCACCTTTTCCATCCGACTTGCCTCATAATGCTTGTAGAGCATGCCCTTTATTCCACAATTTGCTGTCCCATAAATACCTTCAGGATTTTCAAGTAGCTCTGACACTCCCAAGACTGAAAGTGTTTTCTTCATACATTTAAGCCATGGAATGGATAAAACATTGTCCAACTCCAGGCAATCCTTAAGGGCACCTTTTCAGGAGGCAGTTACCTTTGTATCCTAAATTGCTAGCCATTGAACAATAGGGTGACTTTTAACAAAATCCCAAATATAAGGCAATCATGTCTCCTCATGATGAATACAATTAGAGGTAGATTCTGGCACACCCAGAAGCCAGTGTAAAAATTAATCTTCGCATTCCTGAAGAGGTTTGGGATAATTATATCTCCATACATCTGTCACAAAGCTACCCACTGTCATACATTTTTCCTTGTATAAATCCAATATGGGCCTTAGTGTTTTTTCTCCTAACTGCAGCTAACCCTTTTACTGCCTCAGATGATTTCAGCATGTGTTGAGTTTTAATAATGAGATGTTTCCAGTCTAACGATGCAGCAAATGGTAGGACCAAATAAGTAAAACGGAGGACTGTATCAAGCTTCGAATTAGTAGTAATCAAATTAAGCTTTGTCTTCTTTCCCCTGGGCCCACAGGTCATAACATAAAATTTCACATGATTAATGTTTAGTTATAATTTATGCACAAAATGATAAAGAGAATCAGTCAATAAATGGAGATCATTTGCCAAACTGGATAACAGCATGCATAGTCAATGTACAGTAATACTGGGAGGGGACATGTCCCTATCTGTAGGTAGTCCTTCTCTCTATCAATTAGGAATTGTTTAGGCCATTAATATAAAACAAATATAAAAAAAGGTGCCAGAATGCACCTCTGTCTGACTCTTTCCCTGAACCTAGTGTCCCCGTACATCCCCCAGTAGTAGCACAAAACACCCTTACATTTGTTTCTTGATGTAGCCTTCTTAAGACAGTGCTGGAATTTAACCTCTCTGCAGGGTCATCCCCAAATATTTTGCCTTCACCCTCCTGTTTTCTGAACCCATTAGTGATGGCTTTTAGGACTCTGCACACATTACCACTGCTAACCACTGATAAAGTGCTTGTGCTCTCTCCTTTCCTTTAAACATGGTAACATTTTCTTTCACCCAAATGACATGTTTAATTTACTTGTAAGTATCTAGTAAAATTATACTACATGTACCCAGGGTCTGTATATTAAATGTTACAAGCTGACCTTCAGCACTCGTACCACCCACTTCAGGAGCTGTTTAATCATGTCTCAGGCCACCATTGCAGCTTGTGTGTGCAGTTCTAAACTGCCATTTCGACCTGGCAAAATAAACATTATTCTAAGGCTAAGCCTTCTTTTTTTAATAGGTATCAGCCACCCATAGTGTAGGGTCTAAATAGCCCATATGGCAGGGTGCAGTGTATTTAAAAAGTTGGACATGTACGTTTAACAATTGCATGACCTGGTACATTCATTTTTTACATCTGCAAGGACTACTTTTCCAATAGGATAACATTGGATTACCTTATCACATTTAATAAGTTATAACTTTTCGTTAGGAGCAAGTAGGACAGTTGAATTTGGTGTCTTATGAATTATAGTTTAAAACCCTATTTAAAGGAAAAATTGAATTTTAAATCACAATCCTGAAAATGACATTTTGTTAAAGTTGGAATTTTTGGGTCCAAACCATTTTGTGCCCACAGCCTGTACCTTGGGTCGCACGACTAGGTGTAGCTAGCAGTTGGTCTTTGTGTATTACTCCCAGATAGTAACACAAAGGGCTATAGGGTTGGCAGAATGATCATCTCCGACTTTATGAGAGGGAACTATCACTCTCCATACTTGCACATCACAAAGTCTCCAGCTGATCACACTCACCAAGGGTTTGGCACTAGTCTAGTGTGAACCCAGACAATCTAGAGCCAGGACATGGAGGAAGGAAATTCCAAGCACCAGTGGGGGTGGAAACCTCCAGAATCTTCCCCTACTTTAAAGTGGTCACCAGGTTTAACTATTAGTCCCTCGGACTCAACTCTTCAGTACACATCTGGACCTGTGAAAGAATCAGAGGAAGGATTGCTTTGCTGCTTTGCTGCTTTGCTGCAAGAAGGACTGCCACTCTGTTGCCCTGAAATATGTCGGCTTTGCACCATCCTCCATCAATGACCCAGTTACTTACAATCAATAACTACCTGTATTAAAATGATCCTTACATCCTATTACAGTGATTTTGAAATCCAATATTTAGAAATGTAAACCATACATATTGAAGATAGAATACCACTGTTTGAGATGCTCGCTGTGCTCATTGTAAAAGCCAAGGTACTGTAAGGAAGCATGATGAAAAATGCTGCTTCACACTTACCAATAGACTCAAAGATTCAGAGTGTCAAAAACTGCTAAACAAACACACCTATTCCACACTCCCTGTTAACGAAGAAATTGAGTTGAGAAAATTAGATCAAAAGAGTGAACTAATTCAATCTACTAAAGCCAATACAGAATTCATTCACTCACACATTGCAGAAATCTATCACAACACAAACCAACGGTCTGTGATGTAATGAACAGCCTTTCTTCAAATACATCATCTAATAATGGCCAAAATCCAAATCTTGTTCCTCCCTTCAATCAGAAATTGAGAAACACATATTGAATCAATTGAACCCAAAAAATCCCAGATCTAAGTTCAGGGAACTCATCCTTATGCTATCACAGGCTTGACCCCCACAATCCCCTGAACCAAGGAACATGTTTCTTAAGCCCTTCAATTGAAAGTCCTGAAAGGAGTTGGCCAGTGGTTGAAGTGGGCTGGATCTAATGGGAATGGGTTTCTCAATTCTTAAAATAATTTTCTGGAAACAGTTCCCATACTTTGCCAGCCAGGATTCAGTTCTGCGGTTGTCTAGTTGCACACATAGACATCTGCAGTACTTGCATTAACTGGTTGCGATTAATAGGTTAGAACAGAGCATTTCCCATTGATTATTTTAACTTGCATTTAATATTTATTTAAGGTTGCATTTTTATATGTTATTACCTGAGGGGAACAAAGGGGAACAAAATAGTTACAAATCATTGTGTTCTTTTCAGCCTCTTCTCTGGCCTGCCACACACTCACTGACCCTACCCCACTTTGCACTCAGGATCATAGTTCCCAAATGTCTTTTAATGTGCTTCAACTAGTGGAGCCGGTGATGCCCACCCTTATCAATCAAACAATCAATAAATCTGGGTTTTTCTAAAGGGTGCTACTCACCTGTGAGGGTCTCAAGGGGTGGGGTGTGGGGTGTGGGGTGTGGGGTGCAGTTCTGGGTCAGCCAAAAAGCCAGGTCTTGAGCCTCTTCCTTAAGGTGTGCAGAGTAGGGGAGCGTATGATGATGACTGAGAGCTCATTCCAGGCCTTGGCTATGACTTAGGAGAAGACTCTTCCCCCTGCTCTTGTTCTGCGGATACGCTGGGTTTCTGCTGGGGTGAGGTCGGGGAGTGGAGGTATATTTTAGGTACATGGAAAGAGATTCTTTCGTTCAGGTATTTGGGTCCGATGCTGTGGAGGGATTTGTAGGCGCGGGTGAGTAGCTTGAAGGTTACTCTCTTCTTGACGGGGAGCCAGTGGAGGTCTTGCAGGTATGGGGCATGTACTCATATCATTGGATGCTGAGGACAAGGATGAGATCATGACAGCTCTCCCACCTCAGCACCTTTTCTGGGTTTCACAAGCATCTCACGGAGACTTGAGATCTTGTGTTCCTATAAATTTGGTCTTCACTGCACTCAAGGGGTGGACGAGGGCTTGGCTTTCTTCCTCCTGAAGTGAGAGTAAGATCTGCACTCATTCTCCAGAATCTGAAAGTCCTGGTGAGTTATTTGGGTAAACTTGTTGGGACGACCTCGAAATTGGATCCCTTCCTGACTCCACTTGAGTGTTAGCCCTGAAACAGAAAAGAACAGCAACATCGAAGGATCTGTGCTCTGCCTTACAAACCTGGGAGCTCATTTATGAGAACTGATTCATTGCTGTGCTAAGGCAGTGATGTGTAAGAAAAAGTTACGCTGCATTACAATAATTTCAAACGGCATGAAAGCTCAGTATTTAAAGTTCAGTGCTCAATGTTGTAGGACCTGAAGGTGTGTCAAAAATATTGATATATCCTTGGAATGGATGGCACAGAGAAAAGATGACGCATTGCAGCCAAAGTGATGCCCAGCTGCTTTGCAGATCATAATGCAAAGCATATATGCCGCACGTCGCCGTTGCATCACTTGGAATATGTTATGCATCAAAAGTCACTCAAAAAGAAACACATCAAGTCACTCAAAAAGAAACACATCAAAAGTCACTCAAAAAGAAACACAATGGCAGAATTATTTTTTCCTACACCTCAAAATGTAGATATGAAGCAGATATCAGCAGGCAGGGCAACAACCCCAACAAACCCAACACCAGCCAGGATGTCCAGACAGATCCCCAGGGGAAGGGGAAGAGTAAGAGTAGTTTCAGTGAGAAGAACCAATCTTTAATTACAGAGGTGACGAAGAATGAGCGTCTTCTCTTTGTCACCTCAAAATTTCTATTAGGGAAGGAATAAACCATTTGGCAGTCAATAATAGAGAAAATAAACATTGTAGAGAAGAACTAAAAGGACAGTGCCAGAGTGCAAGAAGCACTGGCATGACTATAAGCGCAGGACCAAAGAGAAACTGGCCAAAAACCTGAGGGTAGCCATGCGGTCTGGTTGAGGAGACCTGAGGAAGAGGAGGTCCTGGACCCTTTGAAGAAGCAGGTGGCATCAGTCATCCCTGTAGAGTTTGTGGCAGGATTGGAAGGACAAGAAAGTGCTGGCTTTAGGACCAGCAAGATCTACAGGGTAAGTTGCAACAAGAATAATATGTGTTTTTTTAAGGCATTTAATGTAGCGCAAACTGGACCCGAAGGTATCTGGTATCAGAGCACTTTACACGAGCACCAGTTGCATTACCTGAGGACACATTCATTTTTGTTAGGCACAGGGAGATTAAGTGATTTGCCCAGAATCACAGGTTGTTTCGTGTCCTTGCCAATACTCGAACCCCGTTACCCAGATTTAAGGTCGAGAGTCATAGCCGTTAGCCAAACTCCTCTACCCAAAATGTCATGCTCTCCAGTGCAGCAAGCTATGTACCTGCGCTACACTGTGCTGTGTGCAAGGGATCTCTCACATGTTGACTCATACTTCACATAAATGTAAGTCATACTGCCCAGTTACACGTTATGCAGCCCAGTCCAGCTCCGTCAAGATTTTCTAGTCCATGTGTGATGTGCAGCACCAGCCCAGGTTCACCTTTGTATACTGGGACTTGTAGTGGAATGTATAACATGAGTGACCAGGACTACAAGTCCAACAATGCACAGTAAAAACCTGGACTGGAGCACCACATCATGCACGGACATTTAAGCCCTGCCCAATCTGACTGTAACAATGCAGGTCCCCTTGCACCAGGAGGCTAGTGTGTCTATTTCGGACCCATGCAGCCAAATCTGGACTGTAAAGCAATGGAATGGATTGCGGTAGCCAGATGATTAACTCTTCTCCTGAGAGATGGGTGAGGTGTTATGTATGTGACTTATCACCAAGTAGGATCATGCAAAGAGCCACATGTATTGTCACTAGCATTAAAGCAGCTGTGCTGATGTGTGGGGTGAGAGCACACAGGTATTGCCGGGTATGTTAGAGACCACCCTACCTCCTGTCATGTTCAAATGTATACTGGGGGTGAAGCTGAATGCAAGTGATGCACACCAGAGAACTATGAGTAATTGTTGTAAGGATAGATGGTGTGGGATCTTGGTGGGCCCCTGGTAGAGTAGTGCAATGTAGGTGTAGCTGAGCACATTGAACTGTCACTCTGTGTAAATGGAGAGACCATCCAAAGCAAGGAGGTGAGTTGAGATATGTGAACTGCAAGGTGGCCTGAGTGATTGTCACACACTGCTATGTATGATGGTGATACAGGCACTGGTTTACTACATCTTAGAGGGCATTGGTTTACTACATCCTATATGTAATTTGGACCAGGGTTAAGATGTAGTAGGTTTCTGGAGGGAGCAGTAAACATATATATGTCTGACTATGCCACATATGTCAAAGCAGGAGGATGTGAAACAGGAAATAATGAAGTGACAGGATGAGCTAGGTATCTAGGATGATGGGTAGGTATTGGGGGATTGTTGTGCAGGTTGAGGTGTATTGGTCTAGTTATGTGGCCAACCAGGGTAGGCACATTTTACAGAATTGTATTACTTCTAGCATGTAGGGTATATCTTGAGCCATATCACTCACATACAGGTAGGCATGTAGGCCAATTGCATATGTTAACTTATATTGGTGGAGTTGGTGTCACATGAGAGTCAATGTATGATCTCGGAAACATCAGTGTGTGAAAGTAAGTAGAGTACCTAAGTCTAAATGAGGCTTGCCAGAGGAGTCTTGTACAGGCACAAGTGAGTAGAGGAGAGTAAATAGATATGGTGTATTTTACAGAAAACCAAATCTGCCAATGACAAAATGGGGTGAGTGCAGCGGTTGCAATTTTCCAAGTTTGGCCTAGCCTAGCCCCCTCAGAGATGGTACATGGTGCCTACCGTTCTGAACTATGGAGACAACTAAGTGTATAGTAAAATTATTTGACTATATGCAAATAGCTAAACCATGATAATTACATGCCCCTACTCATTCTTGCAGTGTTGCAAGGATGCAAAGCTGTGTGAAGTTGTGTGGATGTGTGTCAAATATGAGCCCTTGGCTAAATGAATGCACAAAGTGCATGCAGGACAGCACATCACAGCAGAATGGCATGTTGTACTGTGTGAAAGGAGAGTTTAGGATCAAATCAAATACATGACTAAACCTACATTACATGCTCAGGAGCTGGGGCCTGAGTAGTGGCCAGAGAGAATGCAGGCATCCATGTGACTTGGTGCAATGGATATATTGCCATCTGAAAAGCAACTACAGTGCAACTTGTCATCATTTCCTTTGAGTAACATATGTCCTACACATCAATTTTGAACTGAAAGTGAATGAGAGTAAAGTCTGTATGTCAACCAAATTACTCATGTAAACATCTATATTAGATCATTATTAACATATTCTAATTTTATTGAAGAGGAATAAAAAAGACCTCCTGACCAGTAGTCTGGATGACCATCCTGTTGATGATAACATCCGGCCCCTATAGATGATGACACCTTCCAGCAACTCCTGGACTCCATTGAAACACCTTCTTCAGTCACAGCAAGGGATGCCAGCATTGCCTTGTCTCCAGAGGAACCACCTACCACTGTGCATGCCTCATCTGTCAGCCCAAGCCCAGCTGTAGACTCCGAGGGCCCCCAAGTAGCCTTCCAAAGGTGAGCTGTAGGAGTCCAGCAGCAGCTGGCAGATGAGGTGCGGCCAGGGATAGAGAGCATTGCAGGCCCCCTAGAAGGAGTCCATAGGTGCCTCAGTCCCAATAGGGACATCTCTGAGGCATTTAAAAACACCTCCCCCTAGCTTCATAGAACAGAACATCCCCAGGCTAACACTTCTGGTGTCATGAGGCAGAGGCAACAACAAGAGCCCTACCAATGTGACACCAGTGATGTTGTCACCCATCTGGGGGCCTTCCATACTATCTTGCAATCTATGCAGCACAAGCAGGGCTCCTATATAGCAACTATTGGTGCTTTCCGTAGCGGCTATGTTCTCTTGTTGACAATCGGGTCCTTGTCATCACTGTGCTACCTTCCCTGCTGGCACAGACAAATGCTGCCAGGGATTAGGGAGACACACCTTCTACCCCTGATGTGTGTGCCTCATATGCCACCCACACAAACACCACCACTATCAGGAAAGGCACAGCATACATCAAAGGAGGACATTGTGGAATTTACCAATTCCTTTCAGCAAACTGCCAATAACATTTGTCTTTGCCTCTTGGCTAGTTTCTCAGTGGACCTGTGTTTATCATCATGCCACCTCATTTGTCACCTGGTACTGTCCCATCTTTGTATGCTCACCTGTTTATTTAATCCATTTGTGAACTGTTGATGAGGCCTATGTTCCCTAATGGCAATTTGGGCCTCTTCCTCATTGGAATTCTCCCCACCTCTACATGTCATCTGGCATTCATACCATATGGACTCTGTCTGGATATCCTTTGGTCTATAACAATGTTGGTGTTGTTGTCCCAAGATCATTATATACGTACATGCTTATGCACAGACCTGGAAATAAATGAACTCCTATGAACCAGTGTGTTGTATGTCTGTTGCAGAGAAAACTAAATAGACCATGTTCGATGCGTATATAGAAAACGCACTTCTTAGTATTTCAAGAAAATAGCGCTAACGTCGCTATCACCTGCTCTTGTTGTACATGGCCAAACATCATGTACATCCACTATCATGGCATGACATAGAATGTCTCATTTACCAATTTAATGTCATGGTGTGACAATAAGCATCAGGTACTTGACTGGCACAGAGTGAAAATACATTACAAATCACACAAATGCCTACCTGCTTAAAATAGGACCTATGCGGCTTGTGAGCCACTAACACTAATTCACACATCCATCTATATCTTGCTCAGTGATCTTGACATCGTGATCAAGCACATATGATAGCCTCAATGCTTACACTGAAAAGATCCCACAAGATCCCAAAGAACTTTAATTATATATGTACAGACAATATGCCTAGACTCCTTCTGATTTTGCATCATACCTATGCCACTCAAGATTGTAGAAGGTCTGTCCAACCCCTTGGATGTCAGTAGGCATAAAATATAAGTAATATGTTTTTGGAGTCGGGTGTCAACTTATAAATGGTGTTGACATGCCACACTGGGATAAATTGGGTAAATGTGTTCCTCTGCCCCTGAGAGTCCTCACTTGCATTGAGTGTGAGTGCTGCCACACATGACATCAATTGTACAATATAAACACATATCACTAATAAGAAGCCAGAGCAAAGTGTCAGGAACAAAGCTACATGTCCACAGGGTAAGTGAAAAGGTCAGTCTTTTGGTTTTCAAACTTAGGTTGTAGTTTCACACAGTCACATGCATGAAGTGACACACTTCAGCAAGTACGTAATGCCAAGGGTGACTGAGGGTATCTTGTCAGGTGGGTGCACACTCACCTATGCACAATGGTGCATAGGTGAGTGTGTTAGTGGCAGGCACCATTGTGTGTACCAGCACAGCCAGGAATGGATAATCTGGAGTGACAGAACCATCCCTACTATGCATGCAGCACAGTGCATTAGTAGGTGTACTATCGGTGCTAGGCTGTGAATGAATGAATGAATGAAAGTAGATTTATAACAGCGCGATTGCTGCCCTGAGGCGTCCAAGCGCTAAAAAGGAACCAGTGAAGGATAAGAGGTTGGGAACCAGAAGAAGAGGGAAAGAAAGCTAAGTTAAGTTAAACAGAATTGTGTCAATTCACATGAAGAAGACCACTCACAGTGCCTAAAGATTAGTGAATAGTCTTTAAGTGACTGAACTGTGAGGTAGACTAAGTCTTGTCCTTAGGCCTCTCACAAAGTAATACATACCTACAAAGACCACAGGGAATAGCCATATCATGTACTCAATGCAACCTAATCAATGATGACAACTTTTGAGTATGAAATGATTACAATGTTAAACTACAACTACCTATCCTACACTAACTTACACTATCTAAACTAAGCCTAAACTACCTTAACCTACCCATCCTACACTAACTTACACAATCTATACTTAGCCTAACCAATCCATCCTAATGATCCTTTACACTACCTTAACCTAACTTAACTTATCTAAATCTATCCTGAACATTTAACACAAATGACTTGCTAGACATCCGCCCCTTAAACCACTCAATAAGCATACATTGGCACAATACTAACATCAACTACACCTAAACATAAACTGCCTACACCTGCTAACCTAAACAACTTTTTAAATATGTTCTTCATATATATGGTCCTGTGGAAGGCTACGACTGAAACGCGTAGGCCATCTCAAGCTATTTTTGCACTTGGTGTTATGAATTTAAGGTTATAATAAACCTGTTTCAAAAAATTTAATTGGAAGTACTGTATTCTGTCTTCTGAGCCAAACAAATTTGTTGATGCAAGCCTGGCGAAAGAGGAACAGACTGATTATGCATATATTTAGGTCGCCAGCCACTTTCAGAAACTACACCAGGTGAACAGAGATCTTGTACAACATTTTTGTATGGACCAGATTACTTTTAATGAAAGGAGAGGATACAGAGTTCGAAAATTACGTCAGTTGGAATCTAAATATATAATAGAAATTCAGATCCTAGCACCGAAAGGATTAAACAGTGACAAAGAGATGTTGGTTCATATAGGATAAAGTAGAGACCACAGGAGAATATTCATGCAGTCCACAAAGAGGGGATACTTTGGTCATTAAGGGTGCAATCATGAAGTTTAGGAAACATGAGTGTTGCTTTATCATGACAGCCAGAAATGTGGAAGATTTATAGGTTTACATCGATAGACACATTTGAGTCTTAAAAAAATTAATGAAAATTTTTATTTTGAATGCAATGTATTATACATTGAAATATGTATATTTTATGGGTTAATCCGGATCCGGATAAAATACATTATGAATTTGATTATATTAATTTTTACCCACTCTAAGATGGCTGTGTGAAAAGTATAACAGTCTGTTTCACTTTTTGGACAGACGATGTTGACCAATAGTAATGGCTAATGTTGATTAAATAACCAGTATATAGCCATGGTATTTTTCGTTCATGGCTCATTAAAATATTTATGGCAAAACTGTCCCGGGAGTGCACAATTTCCTTCTCTAAATGTGTATATACTTCGAACTATGTTTGTAAAGTGCATTTTTACATTTTCACATATTTCCATTTTTAACAATAGTTAAAAACATTTTCCACTTTAAAATAAGTTTTTAATGTTTTTGTTTTTTTGTGTGTTGTTTCACAAGCCGTTGCCAGTAGGTAGGTATAGTAAGGAGCTTGTTTCTATTCAAAAAGCGTTTTTTCTTTTGCCAATATCTTTGATGCCGCTCAACGAATCTTCGTGAAATCTTCAAAACTAATAGATCACTCTTGTCTCTAAAGTTTTGGGGTGATTCGTCAAGCAAAGGCTGAGAAAACAGGGGGGTCCCAAAATGCTTTTTCCACATGTTAATTTCATAGGAACTCTAGACAAAGCTACAGCCCAAACTGCTGAACGGAACTACAAAAAATTTGTCAAAAGGTAGGTATTGGCCCAGAAAGTGTGCTTTTTTTAAATGGTGTAAATCTGTTCAGTAGTTGCTGAGAAATGAAAAAAATAAAAATGTATATATCTGAGCACGGAGGAGGGTTCGCGAACCCTTCCGAGCATGAGCTTAATTTTGATTGGCTGCAAACAATCCAAACCAGAATGTATTGGCAGCCATCTTGTGACTCAGTAAACGAGTCACAAGAAAACAGTAGAAAAAACATTAAAAAACAAGAAAAGAGAGCAGGGTAGAAACACCCTGAACCCGAGGGCCAAAAACAGCATTTTTGCATAAGCTTCCTGGTGGGCCAGGTAGGTCCAGGGGCAATGCCAATCCCAATTAATCATCAGAGGCCTGCTGGTGCCCATATAGCCCTGGTAACCACCACCTCCCCGGGCTTTTATAATTATATGCGGGGCATGTGGGCCTACCAAACCCTGGGGAGAACCACCTCTCTGGGGCTTTAAATTATTTTGGGTGGGAGGGCCTTGATGGCCCCCCAAGCCCCTGGGACTACCACCTCCTGAGGCCATATTCACAATCAAAATGTGGGGGGGCTAACTGCCCCGCAGAACACCACATCCCCAGGGCATTGAATATGTTAATAGAGGGGTCCGTAGTGGACCTCCGGGCCTGGGGACCACGACCTCCCCATGGCTATTTACATGTTGGTAGCGGCTACATGATTTATATATGGGAATCCAAGCAGCCACCCACGTCGACTGCCACCTCTTGGGGCTATTTTCACAATCACATGTTGGGAGATGGGCTGTGCATCACCCCTCTTGGAGCCCTCCATGCCCCTGGGGACCACCACCCCCAGGTCTGGCTCATGCAATGTCCTGGGGTGCTGTTTGCTATGGCAGGGCTGGAGCACAGGAGGTGCATTTGCAGAGTCGTGTAAAAAGGGGACAAGGCCTCAGACCACTCTCAGCAATCCAGCTGTGCGGTGCTTACTGGAAGTACCTGCTGGGTTTGTTGGCCCCCAGGGACCCTCAGAAGGCAAGGGAACTTCATCCCCCCACCAAGACCATGCCAGGAGGTGTATTTTCAGAGTGATGGACAAAGAGGTGGGGCCCGTGTCCACCTATCAGCAATCCCACAATCTGGGGCATATTGGAGATATCAGGTAGGCTAGTTGGCTCCTAAGGACCCCCAGCAGCGAAAGGGACTATAATCCCCCTCTAAGAATGTGCCAGGGAGTGCTTTTGCGGAGTGGTAGGGAAAGTAGGCATGGCCTGCTATGACAAATTAGGAAACCCTCTCTGTGGGACTTACCTGAGGTAATAGAGCAGTAGTTGGCCCCCAAGGTTGTCCCTGGGGGCCAACTACCTCTCCTATTACCTCCAGTAAGTCCCACACAGTGGGACTGCTAAGAGGTATTCGAAGGCCACGCCCCCTTTCTAAACCGTTCTGCAAAGACGACTATCAGTTAAAGAAGCATTTGTAATGTATTAGGTCTTGCATTTGTGAGAGTTAGAGCTATTGGCATTATAAATGTAAAAGATTTTTACGAATGTTTTTTGGTGTATAATGGATGTACGTTGTGTGAAGTGTAATTATGTGGTATGTTGTGCAGTGAATTTTATGTGAATAGACAGTATGTGTTATTTAGTGTATAGGAATTATGTGGAATGGGATTATGTGTTTTGAAAAGTAATTCTGTAGTATTGTAGCCTGTGTTGTGGAGTGGTAACCTCAGATTTAGTCTTCCTCCTTTCCATAGAAGCTAAACTATGAACTCAATGAGACACAAAAAAAGAAGGAAACACTGAGGAGCACTTCTGGACCTACTCAGAGGGATGAACAGGGCCACTGGAATTACGTGACTGTTCGGCTGCACCAATTTCCACATAATTAAACATTTTCCGCATTTGTCAAATATGCCATCATCTGCTGCCTAATCTGCAGATTTGAACA
Organism: Lissotriton vulgaris; assembly: GCF_964263255.1. Classification (NCBI taxonomy): domain Eukaryota; kingdom Metazoa; phylum Chordata; class Amphibia; order Caudata; family Salamandridae; genus Lissotriton; species Lissotriton vulgaris. The sequence goes on along the minus strand of NC_141685.1, from coordinate 1,219,602,181 downwards.
AAATAAACCTTGTTTCTAGCTCAAGCGGCTCAAATGTTCCCACAAATACAGCATTGTGTGTTACAGCCTGGTAGAAGGCCCTTTGCAAAGCAGGAATGGTCACGTGTTACTTACTGCAAAATGTGGGTGTTAAACTGGTACTAATGGTGCACAAGCCTTTTTTCTTTCTGTACATCTCTTGCCTCTTTCTGCATTTCTCTTGCTTTTTTCTGCACCTTTCTTCCTCTTTCTGCACCTCACTGTCTTATGCACTTCACTTGCCTCTTTCTGCACTTCTCTTGCCCCTTTCTGCACCTCCCTTGCTTCTTCAGCACCTCTGTTGCCTTTTTTCCACAGATCTCCAGCCTTTTTCTGCACCTCTCAACTGTTTCTGCGCATCTCTTGACTATTTCTGCACCTCACTTGCCTCTTTCTGCACTTCTCTTTCTATACCTCTCTTGCCTCTTTCTGATCTTCTCTTCCCTCTATGTGCATTTCTCTTGCCTGTTTCTGCAGTTCCCTTGCCTCTTTCTGCAACTCTCTTGCCTCTTTCTGCACCTCACTTTCCTCTTTCTGCACCTCACTCTCTTCTTTTTGCACCCTTCTTGCCTCTTTCTGCACTTATCTTGCCCCTTTCTATACTTCTTGAGCTGTTTCTGTACCTCTCCTGCCTCTTTCTGCACCTCAAGTGCCTCTTTCTGTACTTCTCTTGCCTCTTTCTACACCTCTCTTGTCTCTTTCTGCACCTCAGTTGCCACTTTCTTCTCTTCTCTTACCTCTTTCTGAACTTCACTCTCTTCTTTCTGCACCCCTCTTGCCTCTTTCTGCTCCTCACTTGCTTCTTTCTGCATCTCTCTTGCCTCTTTCTGCGCCTCTATTGCTTCTTTCTCCAACTCTGTTGCTTCTTTCTGCACTTCTCTCACTTTTTTCAGGATCCTTCTTGTCTCTTTCAGCACCTTTGTTGCTACTTTCTACACTTCTCTTCCTTTTTTCTGCACCCCTCTTGTTTCTTTCTGTACCATTCTTTTCTCGTTGTGCACCTCTCCTACCTATTTATCCACCCATCTTGCCTATTTTTTGCACCTCTTTTGTTTTTTTCTCCACTGCTCCTGTATCTTTCTGCACCTCTTTTGAAAGTTGCTGCATCGCTCTTGCTGATTTCTGTATGCTTATTCCCTCTTAGTTCACCTCTCCTGCTTCTTTCTGGACTGCTTTTGCTTTTTTCTACACATTCTTTCAAATTTCTGTATCCCACTTGCAAATTTATGCACCCCTGTTCCCTCTTCCTGCACCTTTCCTGCCTGTTTCTGAACCTTTCTTGCCTCTTTCTGCATCTCTGATGCTTCTTTCTGTATTTCTGTTGCCTCTTTCGGCACCCCTTATGCCTCTTTCAGCACATCTGTTGCTTCTTTGTACACTACTCTTGCTTCTTTATGCACTGCTCTTGCTTCTTTCTGCACCCCGTTTGCCTCTTTCTGTACCCATCTTATATCTTTGCACAACTATCATACCTCTTTCTCTACCTCTCTTGCCTTTTTCTACAGTTCTTACCTCTTTCTGCAGCTCTTTTGCTTCCTTCTGTACTTCTATTGCCTCTTTCAGTGCCACAATTGCCTCTTCCTACACCTCTCTTGCCTCTTTCTGTAACCCTCTTGCATTTTCTGCACCTCTCCTTCTTCTTTCTGCACCTCTCTTGCCATTTTCTGCTGTTCTCTTGCCTGTTTCTCTACCTCTTTTTCTTCTTTCTGCACTTCTCTTGCCTTGTTCAGTACCACTCTTGCCTCTTTCTGCACCTCTGTTGGTTCACTCAGAATGACTCTTGCTTCTTTCTGCAGCTCTGTTGCAAATGTATTCTTCCTGCACTTGGCTTGCTTCTTTCTGCACCCCTCTAGCCTCTTTCTCCACCCCTGCTGATTTATTCTGTACCTCTGTTTGTTCTCTCTGCACTGCTCTTGCTTCTTTCTGCATCTCTTTTGCTAATTTCCGTAGCCCTCTTACCTCTTTATGTACCTCTGTTCCCTCTTTCTGTACCTTTCTTGCCTATTTCTGCACCTCTCTTGCCTCTTTCGACACCTTTGTTGCTTCTTTTAGCACTTTTATTGTCTCTTTCTGCATCCCTCTTGCCTTATTAAGCCCCTCTGTTGCTTCTTTCTGTACTTCTTTTGCTTCTGTATGCACATGTCCAGCCTCTTTCAGTACCTCTTTTGTCTCTTTGTCCAAGTCTCCTGACTTTTTCTGCATCTCTCTTGCCTTTTTCTGCAGTTCTCTTGCTACTTTGTGCACCTTTTTTTGCTTTTTTCTGCACGTCCGTCTCTTCTTTCTGCACCTCTGTTGGTCCATTCTGCACTGCTCTTGCTTCTTTCTGCATCTCTGTTGTAAATGTATGCATCCCTCTTGCCTCTTTCAGCACACATCTTCTGTCTTTATTCACCTCATTTGCATCCGTCTTCACATCTGTTCTCTCATTCTGCCCACTTTTTGTCTATTTCTGCAACTCTCTTGCCTCTTTCTGCAGTTCTTTAGCCTCCTTATGCACATTTGTTATTTCTTTCTACACTTGGCTTGCCTCTTTCTGCACACCTGTTGTTTAACTCTACACTTCTATTGCTTCTTTATGTACCTCTCCTGCTTCTGTCTGCACCCATCTTGCCTCTTTTTGTACCCCTCCTCCTTCTTTCTGCACCTCTGTTGCCTCTTTCTGTACCTCTGTTGCTTCTTTCTGCACCTCTTTTGCCTCTTTCTGGAACTCTCTTGCCTCTTATTGCAACCCTGTTCCCTCTTTCTGCCCCATTCCTGCTTGTTTCTGTACCTCTCTTGCTTCCTTCTGTACATCTTTTGCTTCTTTCTGCACTTCTCTTGCCTCTTTCTTTACCTCTGTTACTTCTTTCTGCACTTCTCTTCCTACTTTCAGCACCCCTCCTGCTTCTTTCTTTACTGATCTTGCCTCTTTGTGCACCTCTCCTACCTATTTCTGCACCCCTCTTGCCTCTTTTTACACCTCTGTTGGTTCTCTCTGCACTGCTCACGCTTCTTTCTGCACCTCTTTTGCAAATGTCTGCATCCTAATGCCTCTTTCTGCACCCATCTTCCCTATGTCTCTGCCTCTTCTGCTTCTTTCTGCACTTCTCTTGCTTTATTTTGCACTGCTATTCCTTCTTTCTGCACCTCTCTTGCACATTTCTGTATCCCTCTGATCTCTTTCTACACCTCTGTTCCCCCTTTCTATTCCTTTCTTGCCTGTTTCTGCACCACTCTTGCCTCTTTTGGCACCTTTGTTGCTTCATTCTGCACTTTTATTGCCTCTTTCTGCACCCCTCTTGTCTCATTAAGCACATCTGTTGCTTCTTTCAGCACTTCTCTTGCTTCTTTATGCACTCTTCTTACCCCTTTTGTCTCTTTGTGTACCTCTCCTGACTCATTCTGCATCTATCTCGCCTTTTTACGCAGGTCTCTTGCATTTGTGCACATTTTTTGATTCTTTCTGCACTCCTCTCTCCTCCTTCTGTACCCCTCTTGCCTCTTTCTGCACCTCTATTGGTTCATTCTGCACTGCTCTTGCTTTTTTCTGCATATCTCTTGGATATGTATGCATGCCTCTTGCCATTTTTAGCACCCTTCTTCTGTCTTTATGCACCTCTCTTGCCTCTGTCTACACACCTGTTCCCTCTGTCTGCACCCCTTTGGCCTTTTTTTGCAACTCTCTTGCCTGTTTCTGCAGTTCTTTTGCCTCTTTCTACACATCTGTTGCTTCTTGCAGCACTTGTCTTGCCTCTTTCTGTACCCCTATAGCCTCTTTCGGCACCACTAGTGCTTCTTTCTGCACCTCTATTGCTTCTTTCTGTACCTTTCTTGCTTCTTTCTGCACCCATCTTGCTTCTTTTATGCACCCCCTCCCTCTTTCTACATTTCTCTGGTCTCTTTGTGTACCTCTGTTGCTTCTTTCTGCACTTCTTTTACCTCTTTGTGCACCTCTCCTGCTTCTTTCTGCACTCCTGTTGTCTCTTTACGCACTCATCTTCCTCTTTCTGTACCTCTCTTGCTTCTTTCCTAACTTCACTTGCTTCTTTCTGCACCTCTCTTTCTTCTTTATGTACCCTTCCTCCCTTTTTGCATCCCTCGTGCCTCTTTCTGCAGTTGTCTTACCAATTCTGCACCTCTCTTGCCTCTTTCTGCACCTCACTTGCTTCTTTCTGCACTTCTGTTTCTTTCTACACCTCTGTTGCTTCTTTTAGCTATTCTCTTGTCTCTTTCTGTACTTCTCTTGCTTGTTTCTGCTCCTCTCTTGTACCTTTCTGTCCCTCTGTTGCCTCTTTCTGCACATCACTTGCTTCTTTCTGCACCCCTCTTTCCTCACCACTCTCCCCTCTTTCTGTACCTATCTTGCCTCTTTATGCACCCCTGTTCCCTGTTTCTACACCTTTCCTGTCTGTTTTTGCACCTCTCTTGCCTCTTTCTGTACCTCTGTTGCTTATTTCTGTATTTCTCTTGCCTCTTTCAGCACCCTTCACACCTCTTTCAGCACCTCTGTTACTTCTTTCTGCACTTCTCTTCCTTCTTTCTGCACCCCTCCTGCTTCTTTCTGTACCCATATTGACTCTTTGTTCACCTCTCCTACCTATTTCTGTACCCCTCTTGCCTCTTTTTACACCTCTGTTGGTTCTCTCTGCACTGCTCACGCTTCTTTCTGCACCTCTTTTGCAAATGTCTGCATCGTAATGCCACTTTCTTCACCCATCTTCCCTATGTCTCTGCCTCTCTTGCTTCTCTCTGCACTTCTCTTGCTTTATTTTGCAGTGCTGATCCTTCTTTCTGCACCTCTCTTGCACATTTCTGTATCCTTCTGACCTATTTCTAGACCTCTGTTCCCCCTTTCTATTCCTTTCTTGCCTGTTTCTGCACCTCTCTTGCCTTTTTTGGCATCTTTGTTGCTTCATTCTGCACTTTTATTGCCTCTTTCTGCACCCCTCTTGTCTCATTAAGCACATCTGTTGCTTCTTTCAGTACTACTCTTGCTTCTTTATGCACTCTTCTTACCCCTTTTGTCTCTTTGTGTAGCTCTCCTGACTCATTCTGCATCTATCTCGCCTTTTTAAGCAATTCTCTTGCATTTGTGCAAATTTTTTGCTTCTTTCTGCACTCCTCTCTCCTCCTTCTGTACCCCTCTTACCTCTTTCTGCACCTCTATTGGTTCATTCCGCACTGCTCTTGCTTTTTTCTGCATATCACTTGGATATGTATGCATCCCCTTGCCATTTTTAGCACCCCTCTTCTGTCTTTATGCACCTCTCTTGCCTCTGTCTACACACCTGTTCCCTCTTTCTGCACCCATTTGGCCTTCTTTGCAACTCTCTTGCCTGTTTCTGCAGTTCTTTTGCCTCTGTCTGCATATCTGTTGCTTCTTTCTGCACTTGTCTTGCCTCTTTATGTACCCCTCTAGCCTCTTTCGGCAGCCCTTGTGCTTCTTTCTGCACCTCTATTGCTTCTTTCTGTACATTTCTTGCTTCTTTCTGCACCCATCTTGCTTCTTTTGTGCACCCCCTCCCTCTTTCTACATTTCTCTGGTCTCTTTGTGTACCTCTGTTGCTTCTTTCTGCACTTCTTTTGCCTCTTTCTGCACCTCTCCTGCTTCTTTCTGCACTCCTGTTGTCTCTTTCCGCACTTATCTTCCTCTTTATGTACCTCTCTTGCTTCTTTCCTAACTTCCCTTGCTTCTTTCTGCACCTCTCTTGCTTCTTTATATACCCTTCCTCCCTTTTTGCATCCCTCGTGCCTCTTTCTGCAATTGTTCTACCAATTCTGCACCTCTCTTGCCTCTTTCTGCACCTCACTTGCTTCTTTCTGCACTTCTCTTGTTTCTTTCTACACCTCTGATGCTTCTTTTAGCAATTCTCTTGCGTCTTTCTGTACTTCTCTTGCTTGTTTCTGCTCCTCTCTTGCACCTTTCTGTCCCTCTGTTGCCTCTTTCTGCACATCACTTGCTTCTTTCTGCACCCCTCTTTCCTCACAACTCTCCCCTCTTTCTGTACCTATTTTGCCTCTGTATGCACCCCTGTTCCCTGTTTCTGCACCTTTCCTGCCTCTTTCTGTACCTCTGTTGCTCATTTCTGTATTTCTCTTGCCTATTTCTGCACCCTTCACACCTCTTTCAGCACCTTTGTTACTTCTTTCTGCACTTCTCTTCCTTCTTTCTGCACCCCTCCTGCTTCTTTCTGTACCCATATTGCCTCTTTGTTCACCTCTCCTACCTATTTCTTTACCCCTCCTGCCTCTTTTTACACCTCTGTTGGTTCTCTCTGCACTGCTCACACTTCTTTCTGCACCTCTCTTGCAAATGTCTGCATCGTAATGCCTCTTTCTGCACCCATCTTCCCTATGTCTCTGCCTCTCTTGCTTCTCTCTGCACTTCTCTTGCTTTATTTTGCAGTGCTATTCCTTCTTTCTGCACCTCTCTTGCATATTTCTGTATCCTTCTGACCTCTTTCTAGACCTATGTTCCCCCTTTCTATTCCTTTCTTGCCTGTTTCTGCACCTCTCTTGCCTTTTTTGGCACCTTTGTTGCTTCATTCTGCACTTTTATTGCCTCTTTCTGCACCCCTCTTGTCTCATTAAGCACATCGGTTGCTTCTTTCAGTACTACTCTTGCTTCTTTATGCACTTTTCTTATCCCTTTTGTCTCTTTGTGTAGCTCTCCTGACTCATTCTGCATCTATCTCGCCTTTTTAAGCAGTTCTCTTGCATTTGTGCACATTTTTTGCTTCTTTCTGCACTCCTCTCTCCTCTTTCTGTACCCCTCTTGCCTCTTTCTGCACCTCTATTGGTTCATTCTGCACTGCTCTTGCTTTTTTCTGCATATCTCTTGGATATGTATGCATGCCTCTTGCCATTTTTAGCACCCTTCTTCTGTCTTTATGCACCTCTCTTGCCTCTGTCTACACACCTGTTCCCTCTGTCTGCACCCCTTTGGCCTTTTTTTGCAACTCTCTTGCCTGTTTCTGCAGTTCTTTTGCCTCTTTCTACACATCTGTTGCTTCTTGCAGCACTTGTCTTGCCTCTTTCTGTACCCCTCTAGCCTCTTTCGGCACCACTAGTGCTTCTTTCTGCACCTCTATTGCTTCTTTCTGTACCTTTCTTGCTTCTTTCTGCACCCATCTTGCTTCTTTTATGCACCCCCTCCCTCTTTCTACATTTCTCTGGTCTCTTTGTGTACCTCTGTTGCTTCTTTCTGCACTTCTTTTACCTCTTTGTGCACCTCTCCTGCTTCTTTCTGCACTCCTGTTGTCTCTTTACGCACTCATCTTCCTCTTTCTGTACCTCTCTTGCTTCTTTCCTAACTTCACTTGCTTCTTTCTGCACCTCTCTTTCTTCTTTATGTACCCTTCCTCCCTTTTTGCATCCCTCGTGCCTCTTTCTGCAGTTGTCTTACCAATTCTGCACCTCTCTTGCCTCTTTCTGCACCTCACTTGCTTCTTTCTGCACTTCTGTTTCTTTCTACACCTCTGTTGCTTCTTTTAGCTATTCTCTTGTCTCTTTCTGTACTTCTCTTGCTTGTTTCTGCTCCTCTCTTGTACCTTTCTGTCCCTCTGTTGCCTCTTTCTGCACATCACTTGCTTCTTTCTGCACCCCTCTTTCCTCACCACTCTCCCCTCTTTCTGTACCTATCTTGCCTCTTTATGCACCCCTGTTCCCTGTTTCTACACCTTTCCTGTCTGTTTTTGCACCTCTCTTGCCTCTTTCTGTACCTCTGTTGCTTATTTCTGTATTTCTCTTGCCTCTTTCAGCACCCTTCACACCTCTTTCAGCACCTCTGTTACTTCTTTCTGCACTTCTCTTCCTTCTTTCTGCACCCCTCCTGCTTCTTTCTGTACCCATATTGACTCTTTGTTCACCTCTCCTACCTATTTCTGTACCCCTCTTGCCTCTTTTTACACCTCTGTTGGTTCTCTCTGCACTGCTCACGCTTCTTTCTGCACCTCTTTTGCAAATGTCTGCATCGTAATGCCACTTTCTGCACCCATCTTCCCTATGTCTCTGCCTCTCTTGCTTCTCTCTGCACTTCTCTTGCTTTATTTTGCAGTGCTGATCCTTCTTTCTGCACCTCTCTTGCACATTTCTGTATCCTTCTGACCTATTTCTAGACCTCTGTTCCCCCTTTCTATTCCTTTCTTGCCTGTTTCTGCACCTCTCTTGCCTTTTTTGGCATCTTTGTTGCTTCATTCTGCACTTTTATTGCCTCTTTCTGCACCCCTCTTGTCTCATTAAGCACATCTGTTGCTTCTTTCAGTACTACTCTTGCTTCTTTATGCACTCTTCTTACCCCTTTTGTCTCTTTGTGTAGCTCTCCTGACTCATTCTGCATCTATCTCGCCTTTTTAAGCAATTCTCTTGCATTTGTGCAAATTTTTTGCTTCTTTCTGCACTCCTCTCTCCTCCTTCTGTACCCCTCTTACCTCTTTCTGCACCTCTATTGGTTCATTCCGCACTGCTCTTGCTTTTTTCTGCATATCACTTGGATATGTATGCATCCCCTTGCCATTTTTAGCACCCCTCTTCTGTCTTTATGCACCTCTCTTGCCTCTGTCTACACACCTGTTCCCTCTTTCTGCACCCATTTGGCCTTCTTTGCAACTCTCTTGCCTGTTTCTGCAGTTCTTTTGCCTCTGTCTGCATATCTGTTGCTTCTTTCTGCACTTGTCTTGCCTCTTTATGTACCCCTCTAGCCTCTTTCGGCAGCCCTTGTGCTTCTTTCTGCACCTCTATTGCTTCTTTCTGTACATTTCTTGCTTCTTTCTGCACCCATCTTGCTTCTTTTGTGCACCCCCTCCCTCTTTCTACATTTCTCTGGTCTCTTTGTGTACCTCTGTTGCTTCTTTCTGCACTTCTTTTGCCTCTTTCTGCACCTCTCCTGCTTCTTTCTGCACTCCTGTTGTCTCTTTCCGCACTTATCTTCCTCTTTATGTACCTCTCTTGCTTCTTTCCTAACTTCCCTTGCTTCTTTCTGCACCTCTCTTGCTTCTTTATATACCCTTCCTCCCTTTTTGCATCCCTCGTGCCTCTTTCTGCAATTGTTCTACCAATTCTGCACCTCTCTTGCCTCTTTCTGCACCTCACTTGCTTCTTTCTGCACTTCTCTTGTTTCTTTCTACACCTCTGATGCTTCTTTTAGCAATTCTCTTGCGTCTTTCTGTACTTCTCTTGCTTGTTTCTGCTCCTCTCTTGCACCTTTCTGTCCCTCTGTTGCCTCTTTCTGCACATCACTTGCTTCTTTCTGCACCCCTCTTTCCTCACAACTCTCCCCTCTTTCTGTACCTATTTTGCCTCTGTATGCACCCCTGTTCCCTGTTTCTGCACCTTTCCTGCCTCTTTCTGTACCTCTGTTGCTCATTTCTGTATTTCTCTTGCCTATTTCTGCACCCTTCACACCTCTTTCAGCACCTTTGTTACTTCTTTCTGCACTTCTCTTCCTTCTTTCTGCACCCCTCCTGCTTCTTTCTGTACCCATATTGCCTCTTTGTTCACCTCTCCTACCTATTTCTTTACCCCTCCTGCCTCTTTTTACACCTCTGTTGGTTCTCTCTGCACTGCTCACACTTCTTTCTGCACCTCTCTTGCAAATGTCTGCATCGTAATGCCTCTTTCTGCACCCATCTTCCCTATGTCTCTGCCTCTCTTGCTTCTCTCTGCACTTCTCTTGCTTTATTTTGCAGTGCTATTCCTTCTTTCTGCACCTCTCTTGCATATTTCTGTATCCTTCTGACCTCTTTCTAGACCTATGTTCCCCCTTTCTATTCCTTTCTTGCCTGTTTCTGCACCTCTCTTGCCTTTTTTGGCACCTTTGTTGCTTCATTCTGCACTTTTATTGCCTCTTTCTGCACCCCTCTTGTCTCATTAAGCACATCGGTTGCTTCTTTCAGTACTACTCTTGCTTCTTTATGCACTTTTCTTATCCCTTTTGTCTCTTTGTGTAGCTCTCCTGACTCATTCTGCATCTATCTCGCCTTTTTAAGCAGTTCTCTTGCATTTGTGCACATTTTTTGCTTCTTTCTGCACTCCTCTCTCCTCTTTCTGTACCCCTCTTGCCTCTTTCTGCACCTCTATTGGTTCATTCTGCACTGCTCTTGCTTTTTTCTGCATATCTCTTGGATGTGATGTTTTTCACGGAGACTTGGCTTGGGGAACTTTCCGACCCGGACATCATTGAAGCCATGCCTTCTGGTTTTTCCTTGACCAGACTTGACAGGAAGGATGGCAGGGGAGGCGGTATTGCTATTGCCACAAAAACCCCCCTGCAGTGCTCCCTATCGCCTCTGACCATTGATCACTGCGAAGCTGGGCTTTTTACTATTTTAGTTAATTCACAATTTTCCTTCTCTGGCATTCTTGTGTACAGACCTCCCGGGAGACTGTATGATTTTACATCCAGCCTTCTCGAAAACACTGCTCACCTTGCTATTAGGAAGAATAATCTCCTGGTGCTAGGCGACTTAAACGCTTACTTTGAGGACCCCCTTGATTCTGGAGCCAAGGACATTAGGTCTGCTCTCCAGTCTCTGCAGCTAGATCTTATAAATTTTGAGCCCACTCACAGACAAGGTCACCTTCTTGACCCCATTTTTGGGAACGTCTCCAGAGTACATGCCCTTTCTCCCATTCCTGTACCCTGGTCAGATCACTCTATTGTTCCTTTTTACCTGCATAGATCTGAGCCCGATCTGAATAAAAATGACACGGTTCTTCGGTACCAGCGCCGGAAATGGAAAAATTTCTCTCAGGATACGTTCAATAATTTGATTGGAATAGGAGACTCTCTTGAAAGCACTGACTGTGAAATAGCTTACAGTCAGTTGCAGGACAGTATTTTAAGGGCCCTGGATAAAACCGCCCCTATTCGCAACCAAAAAAATTTCACCAGCCCCAGAAAAACCACTCCCTGGTATACCGCAGAACTGCAAGCCTGCAAATCTGCATGCAAGAAATTAGAACGTGACTGGCGCACTAATTTTTGCCCAGTTATTAAACTTCAATATAAACAAGCGCAAAAGGAATACTACAAAAAAATCCGTATCTCTAAAGCCATGCATTACAAGACACGCATTGGGGAGGCAGAGAACTCTTCCAAAGAGCTTTTTAAAATTTTTAAGGAAATTTCTGTCTTCACTAATGACAATGCGCCTTGTGACAACTCAGTGGAAACTTGCAATAAGATTGCTCGCTACTTCTCAGATAAGATCACTAACATCTACACCAGTTTCTCTGATAAGCTGCCGTCTGGCCATGATTTTACAGAGAGCGCTGTTACTAAGCCCACTGAGTCCTGCCTCCAATGCTTCTCGGTTCCCACTCCCGATACGCTTATAAACATTTGTAAAAGCGTCAAATCTGGCTCACCTCGGGACCCTGCTCCCCCGAAAGTACTCGGAGAGGGCCTACAGGTATTGGAACCCTACTTCAGGCAGATTATTCGGCTGTCCTTCTCCTCTGCGCACCTACCTACTGACTGGAAGAAGGCTATTGTTCTACCTATCAAAAAGAAGCCTAATGTAAGCCTGGACACCTTGGAAAATCTAAGACCTATCTCTCTACTACCCTATCTGGCCAAAGTGACCGAAAAAATTGCTAACAAACAACTTATGGCTCACTTTGAAGCTAATAAATGCCTGCACAGCTCCCAGTCCGGTTTTCGGACTAATTACTCCACCGAGACAGCCCTCTTGAGAGCTACTGAAACGCTCAGGGCAGGAGCTGATGAGGGTCATACGATGGCACTCATAATGCTCGACCTCAGTGCTGCGTTTGACACTGTGGCCCATTCCACCCTGCTACAGTGTCTAAACCAGGCTGGGGTCACAAAGGAGGCATTGGGATGGCTTAAATCTTTCCTTATAGACCGAAGCTTCCAGGTTCAGAGAGGCAATTCCCTTTCTGACAGCATTGCCCTGGAACAGGGGGTGCCTCAGGGCTCTGCCCTGAGCCCCACCTTGTTCAACCTGTATATGGCTCCACTGGCGGAGGTGGTTCAATCGTACGGCATAAATATTGTATCTTATGCCGACGATACGCAACTCCTCATCTCCCTATCCCAGACACCCACCTTGGCTGCTGCTAATTTTAGAACATGTATGCAGGAGCTTGCAGGCTGGATGAACCAACACTGCCTCAAGCTCAACGGTTCTAAAACTGAGGTGCTGGTGATTGGGGGTAACTCGGACAGCTGGACCCGGGACTGGTGGCCTTCCTGTCTGGGTACCATGCCTTCCCCATGCAAGGAAGCTAAGAACCTGGGTGTTTGGGTTGATCCCAGACTCTCTTATGACAGCCACGTCCAGAGGCTAACAGGAAAGTGCTTTGGTGTACTGAAGACCTTAAATCGCACCCTAGACCTCCTTCCTCTAGAGGCCAGACGCACGATGACTCAAGCCCTGGTCACTTCCCGCATTGACTACGGGAATGTCCTTCTCTTAGGTACCACTGAGAAGAACATTAAAAAACTTCAGGTTCTACAGAACACAGCGGCCCGTCTGGTCCTCAGGCTTCCCAGAAGAGCAGCCTCCAAGCCTTCTCTAGCTGCTCTTCACTGGCTCCCTATAAAAAAGAGAATCCTGTTTAAAGCGCTCCTCTTGTGCTACAGGATTACCTCTCAGGTAGCACCTGAATATCTGAAGGATCTTGCAATTCCCTATGTGCCCAACAGAGAACTGCGTTCCAAGGGTACCGGGCTTCTGTGTGCCCCCCGTATAAACAAAGCAAGAATGGGAGGGCGCTCCTTTAGGGCGCTGGCGGCCAAAAATTGGAACCTTCTTCCTTTGCACATTAGATTGGCTGAGACAGAGGCCGTATTTAGGAGACTCTTGAAGACTCACCTTTTCGCCCTTTAGGTCGCTTACTTCCCCTGTTTCTCTCTCCACAGCGCGGGGATACGCCGAGATGGCGTCACCAGGCGCTTTATAAAATCCTTTATTATTATTATTATTATATGTATGCATCCCTCTTGCCATTTTTAGCACCCCTCTTCTGTCTTTATGCACCTCTCTTGCCTCTGTCTACACACCTGTCCCCTCTGTCTGCACCCCTTTGGCCTTTTTTGCAACTCTCTTGCCTGTTTCTGCAGTTCTTTTGCCTCTGTCTGCATATCTGTTGCTTCTTTCTGCACTTGTCTTGCCTCTTTATGTACCCCTCTAGCCTCTTTCGGCAGCCCTTGTGCTTCTTTCTGCACCTCTATTGCTTCTTTCTGTACATTTCTTGCTTCTTTCTGCACCCATCTTGCTTCTTTTGTGCACCCCTCCCTCTTTCTACATTTCTCTGGTCTCTTTGTGTACCTCTGTTGCTTCTTTCTGCACTTCTTTTGCCTCTTTCTGCACCTCTCCTGCTTCTTTCTGCACTCCTGTTGTCTCTTTCCGCACTCATCTTCCTCTTTCTGTACCTCTCTTGCTTCTTTCCTAACTTCCCTTGCTTCTTTCTGCACCTCTCTTGCTTCTTTATATACCCTTCCTCCCTTTTTGCATCCCTCGTGCCTCTTTCTGCAGTTGTCTTACCAATTCTGCACCTCTCTTGCCTCTTTCTGCACCTCACTTGCTTCTTTCTGCACTTCTCTTGTTTCTTTCTACACCTCTGAAGCTTCTTTTAGCAATTCTCTTGCGTCTTTCTGTACTTCTCTTGCTTGTTTCTGCTCCTCTCTTGGACCTTTCTGTCCCTCTGTTGCCTCTTTCTGCACATCACTTGCTTCTTTCTGCACCCCTCTTTTCTCACCACTCTCCCCTCTTTCTGTACCTATCTTGCCTCTGTATGCACCCCTGTTTCCTGTTTTTGCACCTTTCCTGACGCTTTCTGTACCTCTGTTGCTTATTTCTGTATTTCTCTTGCCTCTTTCTGCACCCTTCACACCTCTTTCAGCACCTCTGTTACTTCTTTCTGCACTTCTCTTCCTTCTTTCTTCACCCCTCCTGCTTCTTTCTGTACCCATATTGCCTCTTTGTTCACCTCTCCTACCAATTTCTGTACCCCTCTTGCCTCTTTTTACACCTCTGTTGTTTTTTTTCTGTTTTTTTCTGTACTGCTCTTCCTTCTTTCTGCACCCCTTTTGAAAATGGCTGTATCCCTAATGCCTCTTTCTGCACCCCTCTTCCCTATTTCTCTACCTCTCTTGTTAATTTCTGCACTTCTCTTGCTTCGTCCTGCACTACTCTTTCTTCTTTCTGCATCTCTCTTGCAAATTCCTGTATCCCTCTTACCTCTTTCTGCACCTCTCTTGCCTCTTTCTGCACCTCTGTTGGTTCATTATGCACTGCTATTGCTTCTTTCTGCACCTTTGTTGTAAATGTGTACATCCCTCTTGCCTCTTTCATTGTGCATTTATTATGCATGATTAATTAAAACTGTTCATTTATATCATTACAGATTAATATCAGAAATGTTACATTAAAACAAAAACAGTTAGAAATAAAGTACAATGTTAAAAATACTTTTGTTTTGTGATTAAAAGACATAAAATTGTTTCGAATATGGTAGCACTGCTGACACAAATGTATGAGCTGTTTAAGGTCAATTATGTAACTTTCTAGTTTTAAGCCAGTAGAATGGTCTAATTCAGCATCTAATACACTCTATAATGGGTCATTTGGGAGCTGGAGTTTCTAGTCTCAATGATGTCAGATCGAAGAATTTTGTAAGGCGACAAATTAACTGCTCTAAGGTGGGATTAAATCACAGCATCACTGCCTGCCTACAGGACCTTGCTCCATACTGGTTAAATAGTGGTTTTAACAGTATTTTTCAGATATCATCTACCTTCTTGCATATGCATATGAGGTGGATCAAAGTCTCAGTGTCATTCCCACACAGATGGAAAAACTGATCGCCCCCTCTTCTTTCCCACGGTGGCATAAAATGGGTTCATCGGGCGACTCCCAGCCATAGCCTTAGGAATTTTTCTTTGGTCTCAAGCTGGGATCCGACCTTGATGTAGGGCTGAGGTTTAAGAACATCATAATTGTTGAGCACGACCCAACCATGATCTCGCTTGGATACCGTTTTCTTGTCCTCGATGGCTGAAATGAGCCTTGTCAATATTGTTACTAATTTTTTGAAAACCAAATGGCCCATTGGAGTGTTCCAGGCATCTGTCAGACCGAGAGCCTGCAGGGAGTTCGGAAGTTAGACATTAGCTGGCCGCTTTCAAGTGCGGGACAGCTCAAGCCAGAGCTGATTGTTCAAGGACCCTGTGTCAGCAGCTCTGATTTTGTGCCAGCTCCTTAACAAGGCTCCCTGACTTTCTATTTCATGTTTTTGGATACCAAATTCCAGTCTTATTTTAGCAGATGAAACATATTTGAGGAGCTGGAATATCGCCCGATAGGAGGTTGCAATTAGACAATCGAGGATAGCAGCATCTCTTCCAGTCATGGATTCGCTCCCGTAGATGGTTGTTGGCTGTAGTTTCGCTCGCAGGACTTTTAAAAAGCGACCAAGCGTCAAGTCCGGCAGCAGTTTCTTCGGGGGCTTTAATGCCAATCAGGTCATTACTTCCTTCCGTCGTAACATTTCTAGCTGTGGCTTAAAAAAATTATTTTGTCTAAAAGCACGCCCAGGTATTTATAGGTTGTTACTTGGTCCAGACTTTTGCCGTCCAGGTACCAGCTAGTATTTGACTTTTTGTGATGATATACACCTATAAGATTTGATTTAAAAAAAAATAATTAAGCGTTCTGAAGTGAAAAATTTGATAATATGATAAAGATTGAGATGAATATGACAATTATTAGGATATATATGACATTCATTGAAAGGAATATAACACATGTTAAGATGAAAACTAATCACTTTGAAATTAATATGATACCTGATGAAAATATTGTGGCCCACATCATAATATTAATCTTAATTAAAATGAATAAGACACTTTTCCAAATGAATATAAAACTGTGAGATAAATGTGGCATGCATTGAAGTGAATATTGCACAAATTGAAATATGAGCCAGGTTTAAGTGAATATGGCATGCATTGAGATCATGTTGATTTGCTTTAAAATTAATATTAGATATTGAAATAATATCACATATTCTGAAAGGCTATGATATGCACTAAAATTAATTAACAAAAATAAATATTACACACTTTTAACATATTATAAAACAAGGAAACAACCTTTACAATGCATCTATTAACATACAAGTGTTTATCACTCAGATAGGTATCACATAGGTAAATATTTCTACCTTTACCACACAGTACTTTACTGAACAAGTACAATTTTATTTAAATAATATATTTTACGGTGAAAGTAGAGGTAAAGGCGTGGTAAGTATCCACGTCCCTGATCTTGACTGTGTACTCCTTGTGATGTTACTTTACTGACTTCTGTTGTATGAAGTTTATTCATGCTTTCGCCATATGTACAGCGCTCCGATACCCGCAAGGGTCATATTCGCGCTCTATAAAACTTTCTAAATAAATAAATATATGCACATACATATACAAATATATATGTGTGTGTGCAGGTAGAGACACACACATACCACATACATGTGTGATAAAGGTTGATGATGTAATGCCATATGTTATTGTAAATGTCAGCACATGGTATTACATATGTGGTAAAGGCATTTGTTGTATTTACATGTGTTGTAATATCATGCAACTGTAAAAAATGTCAAAAGGATTACAACACTCATGAATTCCTCATAGGAAATATATGCCCAGTGTGGGGATGGGACATTAGAGAAGATGAGTGAAGGATGAGTAGACAGAGATCGGAAGTGAAGCAGTTATGGATGTAGATATGGACTGAGAATGAGGCATGTGGTGTAGGTGGTGAGAGATGTGGAGTGCTAAATGAGCTATGATGCTCAATGGATAAAAATTGCAGGATAGGAAGCGAGCGATGAGGGATTAGGAGTGGAGGCTGAGGAATGAAGACTGAGTGAGTAAAAACATAGAACCAAAGATATGGGGTGAGGGAAGAGGACTGAGGAATCATGAGTAAGTAAGTAAGTAATTTATTGTTTCATGAGTAAGAAGTGCGGGATGAAAATAAAGAAGTAAGAAGTGAGGGATGAAAATAAAGAATGAGGCATGGGAGGTGTGAGAGAGAGACTGAGGTTTGAAATATGATTGCGAGACAAGGTGTACTGAGTGAGGAGTGAAGTATGAAGATCAAGGGAGGAGAAGTATAGGAAAAGGAGTGAGAGATGTGAGGTAAAAATGAGTAGTGAGGTATGAGAGGTGAGTGGTAAAAGACCAAGGGTTGAGGACCAAGTAGCGAACCATGTAAACAGTGAAGGAAAAGGAATGAGGCATCGATAGTGAAGCATGAAGGATGAGAAAGGAAAGATGAGAAGTGATTGATGAGGACTTCAACGGTGAGAAATGAGGGGTGGGGGACAGTAAGCAAGGAAAGGAGAACAAAGAGGAACATGGGTACGGTTAAAGGAGAGTTGTTTGATGAATGAAATGTGATGTGAGAGTATGAGGACAGATCACATTGGAAATAGGGATGAGTGATAAGGAATGGAGAGTCAGAACAAGGTAGAAGTGTTTAGATTGCCCTAAAACAGACAAGGTCATGTACATTGTAGGACATTATCATTTGTCAATTTCACTCTTCGAACAAAGTGAGGTGAAAGGGTGAACCGCAAGAGAAACAGAATGAGCAATTAGGGTTGAGAGGTGAAGATTAATCAAGGGAGAGTGAGGAAAGAATAATGATCATTGAGGCGTAAGAGATGAGGAGTGCTTACTGAGGGATGAGTGAAAATGACTGATGCACTAAGAAAGAATAAGAGCAGCAAAGAGGCCTGAGGTGAGAGGAGGAAGGTTTGACAGATAAGGTGTAAGGGATGGGGCTGAAGAAGGAGGGGTGAGGAATGTGAGAGGAGGAGTGAAGAATGAGGATATCTTAAAAGGGTTTAGGTACTGCACACTTGAAGGATAAAGAATGAGAAATGATGGATGAGGGTGGTAAAGGGTGATGAGTGAGAAATATGGATTGACTATTGAGAGATTTGTCATGAAGAAAGAGGGATAAAGATATCCTAAAGTGCTTATGGTGGTGGACATTTTAGGAAATCATCATTCATCCAGTTCCATTAGCACTGCTGAAGTGAGTAGTGATGGATGAGGGAAGTAGAATAAGAAATCAGTGGTGAAAAGTGCAGGATGAGGGGTGAAGATTGAGGCAAGTGGGAGGGTTTTATGGATTAGGAGAGATGAATAAGGGTTGGGGATTGAGTGGTGAAGACAATGAGTGAGCAAGGAGGAAGACAAGTAAGGATGAGAGAAAGAATGAGAACTGTGGTTGGGGAATGAGGTAGGAGGAAAGAGTGATTAAAAATGAGGGATGAGAGTTTACAAATGAGAAGTGAAGGATGAGGAGTTAGAAGTCAAAACTGGGCATTGACAAGTGAGGGGTGAATAATGAGGCATGATGTTTGAATAAAAAAGATGAGAAACAAAAAAGAAGAGTGAGTGCAAGTGGGTACAAACTTCGGAATGAGAATTGAGGCAGGAGAAGTAAGCAATAAGGATGTCTTAAAATAGACAGGGTGGTATATGTTTTAAGGCATCACCGTTTGTTCATTTCACACACCTCACAGAGGAGATGGTTGAACCGTGAGGAAAGAGATATAGACAAATGATGACGAGTGAGTGTGTAAGAGTGGGAGATAAAGAGAGGGAATAAGGGATGAGGGATGTGGTGGGAAAACTGAGAGATGTGTGATCAAACATAGCAAATTGAGTGATGGAGCATGAGGGATGTAAAAGGATAAATAGGGATGAAAGGTAAGAACAGTGGAATAGCAAGGGGGGCACCCTCCCCGGGCAGCACGAGTTTTGGGTACGGTACCCCCCTGTTCTTACTGGTGGCCATTGCAGGCCTGCCACTGAGGAAATGGTCAACACCCCTCCACACTTACACACAGCTGCAGGGCGGCTAATGCATGGGTCGGTCTGGCTACCCCACTGGTTAAGAGATTACTAATGTATTGGGAATGAAGATCTCTGTTGGATGTAAGGGATGAGGAGTGAGGGTAGAGGAGGAAGAGATGAGGATAAAAAGTGAGGAACCAGAACTTTGGTATTAAGTGAAACAGAAGTGAAGTAAAGAATGAGGAGTGAAGAAGAACAAAATGAACGAGGGATAAAATGTCAGTAGTGGGGTCGGGATGCATGACTTTTAAGAAATGAAGTGAGAAATGAGTTAACTATGAAAGTAATGTATGGTGGGTGAAGGATAAGAAGTGAGGGGTGAGGAATGAGGAGTTAGAACTAAGGACAGATGAGTAAGGTATAAGGAATGAGTGAAGAAGGATGTGGGGCAAAAATGAGGAGTGAAGTATGAGGAGCAATAAATTAAAACTGAGTGAAGAGTGTGGAATAAGAAGTGGGAGATTCAAAATGAGAGATGAGAAATGGAAAGTAAAGGATGAGTAAAAGATGAGGGATGAGAAAAGTAGGTTGAAGGGTAAGGAGTAAGAAATCAAGGATGCAAAATCAGAGAAATGAGTGAGGGACGAAATGGATAAGGTATTAGAGGCGATGAGTGAATGATCAGGAGTGAGGAATGAGGAGGAAGGGATTAGGGACAGGGTAAAGAGGGAGGGATGAGGAGTAAAGATAATTGAGTGAAGGCTAGTGTTGCCACCTGACAGTTACTTTACTAGCCTTACTGGTAATTTCACTTTTCTGACTGGTGCTTTAATAAAACATAATAGCAAATGAGTAGCTGATATTTTTCTAGTTTCATGTGTGTGCTTATTGCACCACTTATTCACTAGTCTCCCCTTTTTTCGCCCGAGGGTGTGCTGTTTATGGCTTACTAACAGCATTCATTAAGACAAATTAGGACTTTGCTTATTCCATCATATTAAAATTGACTTCATGTCCAGGGAAATGCCTCTTTTTGCATTATTAGCCCTAAGATTTGGACTAATGAAGCAGTTTTTTTTACTTTGAAGGTGAAGTCCTGCCATACAGGTGTATGTCAGATTGTTTCATCCAAAATTGCCTTAAGTAGAATTACTTATAAGTTCTCTGTTATTTGGTACCAGGGGTTATCAGTCCTGTAAGGTGAAGCTCCTCACCCACGCACATAAGGCACTCCACAAGGCGGGCCCAGCCTACCTCAAAAGACGGCTCTCCTTCTACATCCCCAACCGCCAGCTATGCTCCGCCGACCTCTCACTCGCCACCGTCCCGTGCATCCGAAGACCAACCACCGGTGGGAGATCCTTCTCCCACCTCACCGCCAAGACATGGAACACCCTCCCACTGAGCCTACGACAGACCCAAGACCTGCTGACCTTCAGGAGGATACTCAAGACCTGGCTGTTTGATCAGTAATGCCCCCCCCATGAGTGCCTTGAGACCCTTGCAGGAATGTAGTGCATTTTACAAATGATTGATTGATTGATTGATTGATTGATTGATTGATTGTGCCATCAAGAGTTTGCCAAAGCAAAAGCATGACTTTCAGCCACCACTGACTGCTGGCAGAGCAGTTGGTACACTTCTAACTCAACTTTGCCATTTAAATTCATGGCAAAGGCAAAACCTTACCTTTTAATGTTTGTGGGTCACTCCTAACTCAAGCCTACTGACCCTTAAGGCTGTGTGTATCATATTGAAGGGTTAAACATGTGTTCTTTAACTTTTACATGGTCTGACTGTAAAAACCATGTATTGTCATTTTTACTTTGCAAAAGCTAGCATACCCATTTACAAGTACACAGTTACACACTGACAACTCAATAATGCTAACTTCTAAATGGAACTACTAAATATGATTCTTCAAGGTATTAAAAGAAGTGCTGCACTTAACCAAACTTGATGACCAAGTAGAATTTAATAAAACTTTTGCACAAATGGCAACTTTATAAATTTGCCCCTTTGTTTCTCAAGGTTCTCCAGTGACTGTCTAAGGTTGCTGGGCATGAGACAACCTTCTGCCTTCCAGGGCAAATCGGAGGGGTGAACGACTCTCAGGAAGGAACACAAAGGGCCTGCCTTTGAATGAGGTATGACATCTTCCTGGCAGCAAGGCCAAACAGGGTGTGAGCCCAAAATTTGAAGAGCAAATTGTGGAAACATAAGAATGACACTCTTTTGTTTTTACAGACAAGTTGGCATTGTGGAAAGAGTGGGGAAAGTTGCTACCAAACTGTTTTTTCAGTGGACGTGCAACCATACCTCCAGGATAGGCATGGGAGCACCTTGTGCCCAATTAAGGGTTTTGCTATCTTGGTAGTCGGCAGAATACTTCATTCTGGAAAAGCTGGATGCCACACTTGACAAGAAGTCATTACTAAGCGGGAGGAGACCATATAGCCCATTGCTGCATCCCCAGAGGATATAACCTGAGCATAAAAGTGGCACACCTGGCACCTCGACCTAAGATTATACTTGAACTGAGAAAGGACCAATGTTCCCTGCTGTTCACTGGGCCCAGAGAAGAGCAGTTGTGCCAAGATTGAACTGTATCTGCTATTCCTTGGGCTAGCAAAGAGAACTGGCTGTGGTAACCCTGCTCCAGAAAACATTGCCTTTGAGCCCTAGATAGGTTAAGTGACTCCAAGAGTTAGTTGGCTGTCTTCCTATTACAGCTACAGGAACACTAAAGCTAAAGGAGCCTGCCTTGACAATTTGGGAGCCAAGAAGGCCTGATCCTCACTTACCACCAAAATGCAGATCGGTTGGTCGGGTCCTGACCTTAAGGACGCGCTAGAGTCATTAGAGTGCAGTTTGGTTGCCCAGGAAGGAAGTATTGGCAGTTAAATGGATAGGCTGGTTTTGTTTTGACCTGAGACTAGTGCACCATGGCAACTGGTTTGTAACTGGACTTCACCCAGAAATCAATGGAAATTGACCCATGTGGCCAAATTCGTATCCCTGTGTTTGTGGACCGAGGGGTGATCCCAGGAACACCAATGCCACTGGCTCAGCATCTTGAGCATCCTTGTGCATCTTCAGGATCCTGCATCCTTTGCATCAGGCCACTGCATTAAAGTCCGAGGCAGTTCCCCCCAAGAGCCTGCAACTGGCCTGGAAACTGCTTTGACTGCAAGGTAACTGTTTGACTACACTTTGTTAGTCCTGTGACTGGCTCCCTCCGAGAGTTTGTTGCCCCAAGAGTATGGAAGTAGTTGTTTATTATTTTGAAAGTTTACTGCTATTGTGTTCTATTACAAAAAAGTGTAGTGCTCAGTAAAAAGCTGTGGTTTATTGTTCTTTGAAAAATCATATCAAATGAACCTTGTGGTGAATTTTTTATGTTGAGGTGTCAGTTTATGGATAAAAGTACAACTTATTTTTACAAATTGTAGGATTTTTATTATGCTGCAATTTCTCCTTAACTTACTGTTTTGGTACTTCTTATTGCTTCACACTTATATCTTTGACAAAGCCTGACTGCTTGAGCCACAGCTACAGAGGGTTGAGCTAAGGTTTTTCAAATAAACTTGAAACCTCCAACACACTCGTAATCAGGGCCTAAATCTGTTTCCTGTTGTACATTGAAGTGTTCATCATTAAAAGGAGAAACATGGTTATCTGGCAACACAAAAATACCTTATCTTCGCTCTTACTCGTGATTTCTGAGAGAACAAGTTAGGGTTTTTTGTATCAGTCAGCGATTCTGCAATCGAAAGAGATAATGAACAGTTGAAATGTGATTGGGGTGCAATAGAAGGAAAGGCAGCTAGGAATATGAGGGCATGGTGGGCCTGGAAAGAGCAGTGTCAATTTATGGATAAAAGTACAACTTATTTTTACAAATTGTAGGATTTTTATTATGCTGCAATTTCTCCTTAACTGATTGGGGTGCAATAGAAGGAAAGGCAGCTAGGAATATGAGGGCATGGTGGGTCTGGAAAGAGCAGTGAGGTGATAGCATCTGCGAATGTACGGATTCACAACTATTTCACCATGAAGTCTGTGTCCGAGTACTAGTTGTCCTGCATTCAATCCCTTTAACTTGCATATTTTTTCTGCACTAGTAGTCATCCATGATGTTCTATAGTCTCTCACTGTTACCCCGGAGAAGGAATGTTGCTGGAATAGCCTTTGGCGGTAAGGGACATACATTGGGGAGCAGCTAGCATGTTCACATTGTATTTCTTACATATCTGCCCAGTGCCCAAGTGACATAAAAACTTCAGCCAGTTCAGGATTTTTAGCTAATGGCACTTAGCAGTCTGGTATTTGTACAACTGTTAATGTTGTAGGTATGCACTAAAAATGTTATTAGTCTCCCTGTACAGAACCATTTTCAGGAGAATATGAGAAAAATAAGTTCAGAAATAAAAACAAAACAGGGTGTGTGCAAGTTTGCGAGAGGACAACAGAGAGGTGCTCCCTCTGATAAGCAGTCCTGAGTGTCATTCGAACGAACATTGGACATTCCTAGTGCCTGGCTCACAATGGCCACACCATAGTAAGGCTCCATGTGCCGGACTATAGTACGGCTGCTTCGGGGTCGCATCAGACCACCGGTGAGTATCTCGTGGGCCTCAGTGCTTAATTTGTAAAAAACGTGGTGCCGGGCCCTCGACAGGAGGACACAAGAGCTTGCACCATCTGTTACCCCTGGCAACACTGCCAATGACAGCACCAACACTCTACTAATCATCACACTCTTAAAAGTGTGACAATGTATACTATTACAGGCCCCCAAAGCTATAAGAAAGGCTTTGGAGGCAAATACTAATAATTTGAAATGTAAATTGAAATAATAAGCAGAAGTTGTGCTCGTACCGAAATTGCCTGACACCACTACCATGTGGCAGACAGTCATAAGCCCTGGTGCTGGCAATTAGGTGCCGGTGCTGAGCACCTGAAATCACATGCACAAATTAAGCACTGGGGCCCCTGCGGATCTGCTGGTGCTGCTAATTAAGAAATGACGCGCTAAAGCTGCCTTGCGCTACAGGAAGGCCCACAGCTGCCTTTCTGCATTACGCCTGGTATCGGGAAGGGTGACTTCAAGTAAACTAAATCGCACAGTAAAGCCAGAAGACAGGCAGAGCTCACTCATCGGAACAAGCATCAGCCTTGCAGGGATGCGCCGTGGTAACAGCCGATGTTTACATGATGTCATGTTGCACCTACTGCATAGCGAGCACAGCGTGATCTCTTGAGATAGCAAGATTGATACAGGTTCCTCCAGAGAGGGCAAGCTAATCGCTGCTCTCAGCAAGCAACAAAGAAGGATCACCACCTCTGGAAGCTGAATTTCCACTCTTGAGGATGACACAGCCGAGTATAACGACAAACCATTGTACATTACTAAAGTGCTAAATGGCATAAACGTGAAGAATTACCAGATTTTGATGCAACAGCCTGCGAAGCATAGGGATTCGTGAGAAAGCAAATACAGGCAATATGGCAGACTTCATTGAAACTCTACTCCAATCCCTCTTTAGAGCTGACAGCTTTTCACCATTGTTCACTGTGGAAAGTGCCTGCAGATTTCTGGGTCCTAGATACTCACCTGGGACCAGATTATCATCAGAGTAATCAACTTTAGGGATTGGAAAGCAACCCTTCCCCTAACCCAAGAAAAGCAGACACTGCTGCAGTAGGTCTCCACACTCTCCAACATTCTGGATTCCACGCTAACATTACACAAGATCTGGCATGAGTATTTGCCCATCAAGCCAACACTGCGCCATGCTTTTTTACAATATGCATTGCTGTATCTGACACACCTCGAGTTCATGCTTTGCAACATCCCCTATTTTTTCCTGACACCTCAGAGCGCTGTGACTTTCTCTGAATAAATTCTTTGAAAACCTGGGAGGCGTGTCCCTCCATGGGTCTGTTGTCCCTGAGAAGTAATTGAACAAAGCTGATTAAGCTGACCAATATTTGCCCTAGGAACTTTGTCTACTTTCCAAACTTAAAATACTTTCGCTGCATGAAATCCGATTATACCTTTAATGGAAACAACCACTTGTCAATTGCACCTCATGTCCTCGGGCTTTGTTTTCCCCAGGCATAGTGATATTGAAACCAGACTTTCCAAGCCAGATCCAGGGTTTGAGCAGTGCGGCATTATTCTAGGACATGCAGCATTATTGTCACAACAGCTTGCTCCTGAGAATTTTGAGGACTGCAGCTCCTTCTGGCATAGCCTCTGACCCCTGGTCTAGCACTGCTCCCCGGGCTGCCTAGCTCCATTAGACTGCTGCTTCACTCGCAGCCCAAAGCTGCCAGTTCTAGAACCCGCAGTCCTGCTGTCAGGGCACTGCCAATCTCTTCTATTGCCCTTCTGCTAGTTTTGCCCTAATATTTTAGCCACTGTTAACTCTGAGTGCATCTGTGTGCACTCCTTGCCATTAATTGTTATTTTTAGCATTTTCACTTGGGTACTTGTATTTTTTTTTGTACTGCGCTATTGGCCGCCATTTTTCCACTCCTGTTTACCTCTCCTGCCTCCCTGCCAGCCCCTCCCATCTCCCAGGACTACTCATGAAGGGCAGTGTGCTGCCTCACAGCTGCCTCAGAGATGCCATATCAGAATTCATCACCCGGCTCACCAACAAATCTGAACACTTGGTAATTCTGGTAGACCTCAACTTCCACCTGGACGACCCCAGTGACACCAACTCCACCAACCTCCTGGAATGATTGGACAACATCGGGCTCAAGAAGCTGGCCCCAGATTCCATGCACAAAGAAATCAGGTACAGCCAAAGTACGGAACTCTCAATGTCGGACCACTCCATCGTACACTTCACCATCACTGTACTTCCCTGCACCACCCCCAACCAACACAGCACCCCCTCCACAGCTGAACCAAGGGGACTTAGCATCAATGGACCAAAGCCCTCAGCATCACCCATCCCATCGTTACCGCAGACCTGAACCAGGCAGTCAACAACTTCAGTGCCTGGATCACAAGCACCGCCTAACAAATCTCTCCCACCAAACTGGCCAAAATGCTCAGATCCAACAAACAAGCCAATTGGTACACCCCAGAACTTACCACGTTGAAACACAGATACAAACAACTAGAAAGAAAGTGGCGAACCAACAGGAACAACACTGATTGAGCTGCGGAAACTTCACACCAGGGAAGCGAGTTGTATCACTGTACCTGAGGTGGGCTGTGCGCCTCCTTCAGAGCCATTGTTCTGAAGGTTCCTATGTCCAAGCCAGAGTCCTGTCCCACTGACTCTGGTACTGGGACTTTACAGCCTGATACATCATTGGGGGGTTTTGCGACTCTGAAATAGCGTTTCATAAGGAATCGCTATTCCAGACTCGCAAACCGGGATTCATGTAGGAATAGCAATATTTTTTGCGATTCCTACAAATTCCTTATTTGCGATTAGCAAATTGCTAATCGCAAATAAGGAATAACTCCCCATTCATTCCTATGGGCCAAAAGGCCCATAGGAATAAATGGAGAGTATTCCTTATTTGCGATTAGCAATTTGCTAATCGCAAATAAGATAGCGATTTAAAAGGGTGCCAGGGGTGTCCAAAGGACACCCTGTAGCACCCCTTAAATGCAAATTTAAACAGGTGTTGCGCACTAAGGACATGTGTGTGTTCAACATGCAACTTAGAAAAATGCTTTTCAAAGCATTTTTCTAAGTTTTCGCAATTTACCACAAGGTTAGACCTCGCGGTAAATAGCGGGCCGAAATTGCAAATTCGCAATTTCAAAATGGATGATGAATTACATTTAAGGAATCTCAAATAGAGATTCCTTAACACCTTCAGCGCGGCGCGAATTCTCGCGCTGTGCTGAAGGTTCTAATGAGCCAACGGGCTCATGACGGAACGGTTCCGTCATGAGCACAGGCCAACCGATGCTCATTACGGAACCGTTCCGTCATGAGCATCGAAGGGGTTAAATGTAATTCCTCGCAAAATAGCGAAATCGCTATTACCGATTTTTGCATTTGGGATGATGAATCCCAAATGCAAAAATCGCACTCGCAAAGGGCCAGATTCTTAGAATCTGGCCCTTTGCGACCTCAATTCAGCTTGATGAATCAGGCTGTTAGCGCCTAAAGGTTCAGTACCTGCCAGCTTTCCCACAGCTCCATCATGTGACCTTTCATGGTAGACATGTCAAGCAACATGAAGCTGTGTTTTTTTGTTGACATGGAAAAATACACTAGCCCCCTTTGTTTCTGAATATTCCCACCTCAGCCAAAGCCTGGAGCTCTCTTCAAAAGAAACTGCTTAGATAAACAAGTGTGGATGGTGGAAAGGGGAACAGGGGTTGCAACACAAAGAAATGGTGGGTGGGAGGTGATTTAAAAGCAGCAATGGGAAGAATGGGCGAACATGTGGTGTAACACCAGAGCTGTCGCCTGAGTTTGAGTCTCGGCGTTGACTCAATATCCTGTGATTCTGGGCAAATCCTTCTATTTCCCTGTAACTAAAAATGTTAATTGTCAGTAAGAATCATTTTCTTTCAATGGAACTTCACTAATCTCACAAAGATGGGAAACCGAACCTCAAGATGGTTTTGGTAGTTAGCAGGACTTTGGCACAAACTAACCCATCACTTCCAAAGTCCTAAAACACGGTCCAACACTAGGTGCTAAAGTTCCGGTTTTACTTATAAGGCCATAATCACAGAACAAGACATTAACCCAGTTCCCAGTTTTGTAATCTACCCTCCAGTTTATCCCCTAAAATGTGTAGACTCCAAAAGGTAGTAGGACTCCCAGATACTAAGGGCTGGGGTTTCTAAACATTATTCATGAATGTATTTGAAGCATTGATTTTAGTTTATCAATCCGGTTGATGGTGCCATTCGACACTAGTCCTATCAAGGTTCACAAGGTCATCCACATAAAGAGATACTTTAATATACATTAGACCAACCATAGGGGGCAATTTAGATCCCTAATCTTTTTTGCATTGGTTCCAGTGTATTATGTCATTCTGAGTTGTTCATTCCTAAGAGAAGCCTGGCAAGTATGTTTGCACTTATTTAATTATTTAGTGGCTTCATACAGTACATAGCACATCGCTACAGTGTCAGACTACTTAAAAAGTCAAAACAGTTTCAGTTTTACAATGATGGGCATAGCTTAACAAGTAGGTCCAATGGCCACTGACAAGGGGTTAGAATGTAAAAAAAAAGGTAACCAGAAGGTACTTCAATCATATTTACAACTTTCCAAGTCACAATTTCATATGTAATTGTCAAGAAGGGAGCTCAGGTGACAAGCACCAGGATCTGACTTGTCTCCCTTCTTGAAAATAATGTTTATATTAGATCTTGTCCATGAAGCTGCAGCAGTAAGCTAAACCACTGTGCAATAAAGTTCAGCTTATCAGGATGGGGATATTTTATCTTTTGATAAATGACAGGCTAAGTATGACATCTGGGCCCGGAACTCTGTTTATTCAAAGGACGTTATACATTTGAAACGTTTAAGCAAAATGTATTCCTGTTAGAATTCTCTCATTAGATGATCAACTATTGTACAAAGGTCAAGCCGTTGCATTTTCCGAAATGTAGAAATCACAAATTAGATGGAATTCAGCATAGCTCTACTTAACTGTGTCTGCCATGTTCAACGATACCGTAATTACAAGGGCTGGCCTATTTCCTCATTGACATTTCTTATAGGACTGATTTCATTTTTTAAACCCTCCTACATGAAATTAATTTTCATTTTGCAAAGGGAGACAAGGAACCTTTCGAGGCAATTGTCTGCTTTTGATACATTCTTCATCAGGCCACATGAGAATATCCTAGTTGATTTTTACCTTAACTGATATTGTATTCAGGAACAACTAAATAATGTTTTCCTGCACCTCACAGGGATGCGCAATTTCTAACAAGGTACATTCACTGGGTTATCAATAGTCACTAAATTATCCAAGATAACATTATCTGAGCTCATTTGTAATAACTACTTCTGTTATCTTCTATCTAGAGTACTCACGTACTTTATAAAATATTTTAAGTAAATGGTCACTACCTTCATGAGATAAAACTCTAAGAATCTTACGTTGAACCTAATGGGCCGTACTGTTCACAAAATAATATATAGAAAAAAATATATAGGTTCAGTCACTGAAATATCACCCCTAGTTCCCCGATGTTCCAGAAAAAAACATAAATCGATGCCATGTTAATCTATGAGATGATTTAGCAGTTGGCACATTTGTTCAGACATACCATAATCCCTCGTGACGGAACCATTCCGTCACGAGCCACGGTGGGGCTGTGCTAGTGACGGAATCGTTCCGTCACAGCCCGGCCGCCGCGCCTTTTTATCTAGAGGAATTTATTGAACCTAAATGAAATAGCCCCAAAATAATTCTTTTATTTTGAGGAAAATGTGATTATCCTGTATGGCAGGTAATTATTTTAAAAAGAGACTTCCTCGAGTCAAAATATATTTTGAGGTTCTGTGCGAAGCAGTCTCCCATGGATATCTTAAGAGACTTTTTAATGGAAGATGCGTGCATACTTACAGAAAATATTTGCAAAATTGTATAATACATCTTCTGGAGAAATTTCAAAAACTTCGCATAACAAGCAGTTCTAAATGCTAGCCAATGTTGCATGTGTCATTAAAATGTCTTACAGGCCTCGTGGAAATATGTCAGAGACTGCCAGGGTAGCATGCTGAAAGTGGCCAGTCAGCAGCTGAGTTACATCTTTAGACTGCATAGTTATCAATTTGATGTTTAAAAATCATTCAACTCTGTACACTGTTTAATTTGTGCTAGGCTGACTTTTATAGTGTTTTCACACTTCAAGGGAGTTGGTTTCGAAACAGATAAATTTAATGAGGCTTTTATATCGAGCTCTACCACACCAGAAGAATGTCCTTTTGACAATTTCCTTACAGTACTGCGTACAGTGAAAAGTCAATTTAAATAAGAGGAGACTGTCAGCTATGTCTGTGGGACGAACAACGCAGCACAACTGCCCAGCAGTTAGCTTGAAAAACAAGTTAAACAAGATGTACAAAGCTGTTCAATAAGATCAAAATTGTACTTTACTACACTTCTCAAGGACACCTTTGGGTTCAAAACCTAGTAGTTCAGTTCAAATCACTAAATAAGAATGAGAAAGGTCCTCTACAATCAAGGGTTAACTGTATTGCCCATACCTTTCCTGAAGGTGCATTGCATCCTTTTATCTGCTACATATGTTCGTCACCGACTTCAAATGTACATGTATCAATCACTGCTGGAGCTTGTTTTAATTTGGACTACATTCAAATTCCTTTCGAATATTATTAGTGTGATTTATTTGTCCCCCCCTAAACATTATTTTCCCTACATGGCAAGGTTTTTGTTCTGGTGTATCATTTATTTCATATCTAGACTAAAATCTGTTTGCACAAGTCCAAACTTTATTGCTTAGATCACTGTGCTTTGAGGAAGGGCTAATGAATATTTCAGTCACAACCCCTTTAGCTTATCTGTGTCAGTAGCTCCTATGGTTCCCCTATATTTCTGCTTTTTACACAGGTGAGCCTAAACAGGAGAACAGTTCGGATTTGAAAGCTTAATCCATTTAGCCCATGAGTTCTCCTGAATGCTTTGGTTAAAGAACTATTGTATTGTATACTCCACGTCAATGACATCACAAAATGGTATACATCAAATACACACTTTTGATTACAAGACGTACATGAAGTGCTAGAAACAAAACTGAATTTCTCTTAGAAATCCAGAAGGTAAAACACTTGACAACTTTGAACCAAGCCTTCTTTTGCCAAGTTGTGAAACTTTTTCCTGAGGATTACAGACTCAGTGCAGTCCTGATTCCTTTTGGGAAAATTAGAATACTGCATATGGAGTGAGAGCCTCCTTGAAAGACTTGGCATCATGATGGACGATGCCCTGTCCATGAAAGACCACGTACGCATACTCTGGGGCAAAGGTTTTGCAATTCTCAAACTCCTGGCAAAAATTTTCTCCTGGATACCTCTGGACTGTCGACGCACAATCACCCAGGCCCTCCTGGTCAGCCGCCTAGATTACGGCAATACCCTGTTCGAAGGGATGCACGAGCAACTGTTCTCCCGCCTACAGGTCCTACAAAACCAGGCGGCTAAACTGGTCTGTAACAAAGGCAAGCGAGATTCGGCCTCTGCATGCCTAAAAAAACTTCACTGGCTACCAATGCGTCAGAGGGCCACCTTCAAACTACTTTGCCACGCGCACAGAGCCCTTCATAAAACGGGCCCCACCATCCTTCAAGGGAAAATCGAATTCTATATCCCCAACAGGAATCTAAGATCCAACAACTCAGCTCTGGCGAAATCCAAGCGCATTTACAAAGCAAGGACTGGCGGACGCGCCTTCTCATACTTGGCGGCTAAAAGATGGAATGAGTTACCTGTGGACCTCAGACACACCACTAACTACCTTCAATTCCGCCAAAAATTCAAAACTCACCTCTTTCCCAAAAACTAACTCCCCAGCACAGTTTCAGTAGTCTCCTTTTTCTTACAGCGCCGTGATATCCCATGGGATGAGTGTCGCGCTCTACAAATACCAGAAATAAATAAAAAAAATAATGTCAGGTCTTCCTATCCTGATTAAGTATGGGCGGAAAATCCGTTCCTCTCGCGGATTTTGCGGATTTTCAGTAAATTCGCAATCCGCGAGATTCGCGAATTTCCCGCGAAATCCGCAAATCCGCGAGCAGTGGATTTTATGGCTTGCTCGCACTGTTCGCGTGAGTTCGCGGCTTCCCAGTTCAACTTCGCGCCCCGCGAATAAGCGCTAAATTGCACAAATACGATCTGCGCAAAACTGAAACTACTTACCAGGTTCAAAAGTTCAAGCTCATCATTAGTAGCCATTTCCTGTAGTGCTTCCTGAGGGGCCCCTCCAGAGTTCAGTTGCCTACTTGCAACTATTATGTGACCCTGCTCTGACCCTCAGAATAGTTACACATATGCCACAAAGGTCCTGAATTACAGCTAAGGGAGACAAGCAGGAGCCAGGCTGGAAGTTCAAATCCAACAGTGACACATTAATCAGCCCCTAATTCATTATTGTCAGTTGGGGCAGGGCAGGTGTTGTAACTAATTTTGCAACAATGAAAGCACTTAGCAAGTGCAAAAGATCACTAATCAGGAAGCACTAAGGAAGCAGGTGCCAGCTAAAAAAATATTCTGTGACACATTAATCAGCCCCAAATTAATTCAGGTCACTTGAGGCAGGGAAGGTGTGCTTTGCTTTGCCACAATAATGTACACTGGACAACCAGAGGGTGCTGTGTGATGAAACAGAGGGTGGCATGGGTGGGCCAGAGGGTGGCATGAGTAGTCAGAGAGTGGCAGTGGTGACAGAGGGTGGCAGTGATGAAGAAGAGTGTCCCAAACAGGCTGGACACGTAGAAACAACAAGTTCGCAAAACTTGCGACCCGACAGGTAAGTTCGCTTTTGCGAAATTGTACAAAACCCTCGCGAACTGGCAGAAACCCGCGCGAACACAAAAAAAATCCGCAAATTTGCGAGAATTCGCAGATTTTTGCGGATTGCGAGTTCGCAAATCCGCAAAATTCGCGAACGCGAGATTTGCAAAATTCGCCCATGCTTAATCCTGATACAGATTACTTTATCTTTTTGACTGTTATATTTCATGTTTTATGTGAAGTGGTCGGTTGACCATGGGATTAGCTCCACATAATACTAATACACCTAATCAATAAATGTAGGTTGCACCTGTCTCCAAACCATCACAAGAATTGTTAAAGGATCATTTGGATTCTGGCAGGCGGCATGCTAACCCACGAGGTTGGCAGAGGCATCAAACTCCATCCTCCAGGCAAAGGACCACCCATTATATTGAGATATATCTGACTGCCTTTCCACAAAGTCTGTAATTAAAGTGCATCAGTCAGTGTGGTGAATGCATTTTCATTAATCTGAATGCTGATGTGGCCTATTTGGCATACCATTTTGCTTTGCTACAACTAAGTGGAATAGTGTTGCTGTAAAGCAAAAATCAAATATTCCTGACTGGCAGGGAGTTTTCGCCAAGTGGATCAGGGACACTTGTACACCTACCTTACCAGGACTGTCATGCTTTACCTATTAGTCCCAGTAGAGAGAAGCCATTGGTTGTCACCCTGCCATAAATATAGCAGGTAAACATTTTTTATAAGCTGTTAACCCAGAGAAGAAACTAGACCGAGCAAAGACTGCTGTTGTAAATGTTAGGGCTTCCCAATTCTTAAATGGGTGTCAGAACTGACATTGCTTACTCGTACATGGTGGTTTGCGATGTGACCTCACAGGGGTGGAGATATGGACCCAACTATTTTTCCTGACCGCTCCTACCAGTGAAGTATATTATGCAGCATGGAGGCTTGAAAAGGATTAGGAAGAGGATCGGTATTAGGAATGGTGCTTCCTGCACTCCTAAAGCGGTTAAGCTGCAAGATAAGATTGGAGGATGTGGTTAATATGAATACCTGGCCCCAAGGAATACCCGACCTGAAAGTCTATGCCTACCCTTCCTCATGTTCCCTGCAATACCTGCAAAGCAGCTTGTTCTAGAATGAGCACCGGGTGGTGGACATGATGATTCTGAACACTGTAAATAATTATTCTAGGCTACATTGTAGCAGCACCCAAGATTCAGCTGCGAGTAATAAAACACACAGTAGTTACTAAATGTACCAAGAGTACAATCATTTGTGATGGGCACCCTCTAAAAACTGAAAACAAGGTGATCAGCAACATACATGCAGATCTACCATAGTCCTTAGATGTCCCCTCGAATGTTACTTCACATTCCCTTGTTCTTTTTCATTCTTGAGAATTTCTTCTTAAACACACTTGTCTTGGTTACTGTGCTCAAGGATTTCTTAATGTCCTCAATTACTTTCTATGCACATCAGTGTTTTATTAGCTCACACACATTCTATTACTATTCACCAGTCTATGTTAATTCATATAAGTCCTGTAATTTGCAGTTTATAGTTGTTTTCTTGTATTCTGTTGTTTTCTTGTAGGTTGCTGAAGCCGGGTACCAGATATTAAGATGCAGGTGTGATGGTGCAGGAACAAAGTGAAGACATGGGAGCTGGAGGATTTGCTGTTAAGAACAGATATCTTCTCCAGTTGAAGTCTACAAAAAGTATCTAGGTCTTGGACACTAGGTGTTGTTTGAGTACATCAATAGATAAAAAGATGGCTTCCAAGATTTGCCAAGATCTCACCAGATTTCAGCAAAACTTTGCATTTACAAGCAGTATACAGTTGACACAGGATCTAAACCACATTAAAGGCGTATGTAGTGGATAAGTACTTGGAAGGCTGAGATACTTCTAGGGGTAGCATTGTGCCCACTGTGCTCAGAGGCTGAGATACTCTTACTGAGATCATAGTGATCGGGCCTGAGATACCCTGACCAGAACTGTTAGAGATATGAGTAGCGTCACTTGGGGAGAGGTCACTTGTACATTGGTCCTGAAAATGGAATCGGAGAAGCATATGTTTGATAGGATGGTAGCACCATCTGCTCATCACAGTGCTCTTCTGCCAATGTATAAAAGGTTAACAAATTATTACAATTATTTTTCCAAATAACAACACCTTCATTTTTCTACAGTGATTTCTAGATAACTTCCCATGCAATAGTCTTGCAGCAATGTTAACTGCCTTTGTAAAGCCAACGGGGTTGTAGCCCACTCACAAAATCTACTTCATACATTAAAAAAATATGCATTTATCTCCTATTTTAGAGGAGAATGGTCCTACTTTTGGAAGTAACATATGGAAATCTGATACAAATAAACTAAATATTTCCAGTGCTAGGGTGCATCCCTTTTCTCATCCATTAGCAATGCCCTGTGTCACCATGGTATAGGGCAGCCATTCCTACCAATTCCCAGCTCCTAATATATAATAGTTCTAAAATTGTAAGCTGCCGGTCAGATATATCCAGATTGGCTCATTTCCAGCAGAGTGTTCTATGAACCGCGTTCAACACCTTGTCTCAGAATATTTTGTTCAAGCGGCTCTGGAGCAACTGCATCAGTGGCAAATGGTCACAATGGTCAAAACGAAGCATGTCTTCTGCTAATGCTTAATCTAATCTTTGCTAATTTACAACAGACGACCCTTTCAGCATTAGCTGAAGACATTCGACTTCCTAGGGAAGGCCAGATATTCATCTCTTATATCAATGGCCATCATACTAGCTATTTCCTTTTTCAGATCATTCTGCATTTTGACTTCTGTAATATTGTTTTTAGTTGGTATACAAGAATTGACACACATAGAAAAAATCATCGGGCTGCATTGAATACAGATGCAACAGGTGAAAATTATTGCAATTACTATACATAGGACTGTAAACACTTTCCAGCCCCAGGCAGAAATCAAAGCCCAAAGCCACCCTGTAAAAGTCCATGTACCATTTTCTGTGTGAATATCTGCAGCGATTGTATGAAGTTTATTAATCGCTTTTTACACTGATGGAGTATGGTCAGGGATAAACATGCAGCAGCTACTACCTATAACACGGCATGCACCACCTCTATCTGCTAACATTACATCCAGAACCATTCGGTTCTGCAAAGCTACAATTCTTGCAATCTGAAATTCTTCAGTAATATTTCCTAAAGCTGCAGCTTTTTGATCGGTAACAGCTTCGACTACTCTAGTCAATTGTCGCACTTTCCTGCTATTTAATGCAGCACCTACAAAAAAGAACAATCCTACATTGATATCTATATATTGTTTTAGGCTAGTGTCAGTCTGATCAACATTATCAGTAGACAACGTCCTTTTGTACCTACTCACAGTAATATTGTTGAACAATTTAAGATTTCAGTGATACAATGGAGGTGCTAAAAACACAGGGGGCAACAAAAAAGACACATAGCAGATACCAGTCCAACCGGCTGGCAATCGATAATATCCATGATTTCCACAGACAAAATAGGTTTTGTGAGAAGCTAAAAAAGTACTATTATTTAGACCATCTATATTCAATACAGTGATAGTATCACATACTCCCACAGGGATATGTCCAATGCTGTTGTACACATAGTTCCGCTTGCGTTTGGGTAACAGAAATAACAAAACGTTCAGCATCAGATGAGTCTCTCGTGTTGGTGAAAATATATGGCATTGAAATATTGTCTGGTCGGTATTCCTCCCCCTCCCATTTAGTTCTGTTCGCTTGGGGATACCTATCTTTGTCCTGATGGCACTCTTTATTTAACCGGAAAAGCAGTCTGCCGACTGTAGGCTTCCTAGTTGCAAAGAGCAAAGTATACCAGGCTCGACAAGAGCCATTATGCGAAAAAGGGAGAGGTATAAACAGTGTACCTCCTTTCTTTTGATGCGCGGGCATCATCCCACAAATCCAACAGTTTGTCGCATTAGTAGCAATGTGGGTGTGATGCAGCATTTGAATGAAGGTGTTATTAAGATAAGATTGTCGATGTTTCAATTCTTGATATGGGAGCATAAAGAAATAATGCTCCTCTGGTGTAGGCGTAGTAACAACAAACAACTCACGAACAGGAGTTGTTTCCTCTACAGACCATGTTATTGTTGCCACAATCATCAAGGCAACAACGAACCCTATAACACAAAAAATCTTCTTCTTCTTCTCCATTCTTAATAACAACACAAAACACAAAACAAATCTCTCTGAAACTAAAGTAGTTGTCAGAGCTCTTACCCCTGGGTAGCCGTTGATTTCTTCACCACGGGCCAAGAAGGGTGCCACTACTCTAATGCAGGGCTGATCCCCCCCTTGCTCTCAGTTTCACTGACCCAGGGATTGCTCAGACAACTTTCATAATGCTGCAGATTTCTCTCTCGGCCTCAAATTATATCTTGTTGCTCCAGGGACTGTTTGGTCCGGGAAGAACTCCTCAGATCCGTCAGGCGTCACAGCACGACCTCTCTCTACAGTCAGAACCTCTCGGTGGTCGGTCAATACAGCAGGCTCCACCAAAGTCGGGAGTACTCGGCAACAGTGGGTACCGTGGACCCAATTCTTCCGATTCGTGACTCGAACTGCTGTTCTTGTAGCAAGTAGCACTTGCTCTGGCCCATGCCACCTTGGTTCCAAACTCCTCGACCTCTCGAAAGATTTCAGAAGGACGAAGTCGCCAAGTCGGAGGTTATGGCCCTCTCCTGTGGATCTGTCAGGAAGTGCTTCTCAAACCTGTTGATGAATAGAAACCAGGTTATCAGTTAATTGTGCCAAATAGTCATTCATTAAGACACAAGGTACATCATACACAGAACTCGGTTTAGGAATTCCCTAGATATTTATAGGTCTGCCGAAAAGGATCTCATAAGATGTGAGACCCGTTCGAGAATGAGGCACTGATCTGATTGACAACAATGCCAGTGTCAGCGCATCTGGCGAAGGAAGAGAAGTACAAGCCTGTATTTTAGCTAATTTCAGTTTCAGAGTTGCATTGTATCTCTCCACCAAACATGCTGATTGTGGGTGGAATACTGCATGAAACTTCTGTTTAATCCCTCATCCTTTCAGGACATACTTTATAACGTCTCCTACAAAATGAGGTCCGTTGTCGCTCGACAAAAATCTGCAAACACCATAGCGAGGAAAGAATTCCTTCAAAAGCACCTTCGCCGTCATAATTGCAGTATTGTCTTTGGTGGGGTACACCTCAATCCATTTACTGAAGGCACATACCACCACCATGACATACTTCAAATTATTACAGCGGTCAAGCTGGATATAATACATCTGTAAAACCTCAAAAGGTGCAGTCGGTGTAGCAAATCCTCCTTCTGGAGTTCGTGTCCCTTTTCCAGGGTTAAATCGTAAGCAAATCATACAGGACTGTACTACTCTCTTAGCTGTGCTAGCAATTTCTGGATGCTCCCAAACTTGTGTGAGCAATTTCACTATTGTTGAAGCTCCAACATGTGCTAGCCCATGTGCCATCTGAACCATAGGTTGTACAAAAGCTATAGGCAACTTCCATTATTCCATCTGTTTGTTTCGCCAACAACCTTCATCATCCAACTCTCCATCTATGGACCATTGCTCTCGTTCTTTGTCAGAAGCGATCCTCTGTATCTCTAATACTTCTTTCCTGACATCGTGCCACCGCTCAGCTTGTGAATTCACTACATACATGGAAGTAGAATCAGGCTGCATCACAGTCTCACGTGCCACTTGATCTACAAAGGCATTTCCTTGTCCCACCTTATCAGTCACTTTCTTGTGTGCACTACATTTTACTATAGCTATTTTCTTTGGATATGTTAATGCAGTCAAAAGATTATGCACTAGTTCTCCGTGCATTATCTGCATCCCGTGTGATGTCAAAAAGCCTCTTTCCTTCCAGAGCAGGCCAAAATCATGGGCCACTCCAATAGCATAGCGGCTATCTGTATAAATATTCAATCACAATCCTGTACTAAGCTCACAAGCTCATGTCAAAGCTATCAGTTCTGCTGCTTGTGCTGACTTCTGTGGTATGCGAGCTGTCTCTACTATTGTGTGAAGGGTAGTAATTGCATATGCGGCTGAAGTCTGGTAACTTCAGACAAGATCCATCGACCCACAGTTCGCCATCCACATCTGGAAGGGTTGTATCTTGCAAATCAATACGACCCTTTGTCTGTTCCTCAGTCAGAAAAATACAATTGTGTGTTTCCTGCGCTTCAGGCTGAGTCGCTGGAAATGGCAACAACGTGGCTGGGTTTAGCGTTGCACATCTCTTCAATGTAATATGAGGAGCCAGCAGCGTCAGCTCATATCCTGTCAGACGAGCACTAGTTAAATGCTGCCTCTTTGTTTGATTCAAAAGAGCATCAACAGCATGAGGTACCAACACCAACAGTTTATGTGATAAAAGTATCTCTTCACTCTGGCGTATTGACACAGCTGTTGCTGCAACCGAGCGAAAACATCCAGGCAACACTCGAGCAACAGGATCAAGTACTGCTGAAAAATATGCACAGGGGCGTTGCTTATCACTGTGTGTCTGTACTAAAAGGATCTCATAAGATATGAGACCCGTTCGAGAATGAGGCACTGATCTGATTGACAACAATGCCAGTGGCAGCGCATCTGGCCAAGGAAGAGAAGTAGAAGCCTGTATTTTAGCTAATTTCAGTTTCAGAGTTGCATTGTATCTCTCCACCAAACCTGCTGATTGTGGGTGGAATACTGCATGAAACTTCTGTTTAATTCCTATTCCTTTCAGGACATACTTTATAACGTCTCCTACAAAATGAGGTCCGTTTTCGCTCCACAAAAATCTGCAAACACCATAACGAGGAAAGAATTCCTTCACAAGCACCTTCGCCGTCATAATTGCAGTATTGTCTTTGGTGGGGTACACCTTAATCCATTTACTGAAGGCACATACCACCACCATGACATACTTCAAATTATTACAGCGGTCAAGCTGGATATAATACATCTGTAAAACCTCAAAAGGTGCAGTCGGTGTAGCAAATCCTCCTTCTGGAGTTCGTGTCCCTTTTCCAGAGTTAAATCGTAAGCAAATCATACAGGACTGTACTACTCTCTTAGCTGTGCTAGCAATTTCTGGATGCTCCCAAACTTGTGTGAGCAATTTTACTATTGTTGAAGCTCCAACATGTGCTAGCCCATGTGCCATCTGAACCATAGGTTGTACAAAAGCTATAGGCAACTTCCATTATTCCATCTGTTTGTTTCGCCAACAACCTTCATCATCCAACTCTCCATCTATGGACCATTGCTCTCGTTCTTTGTCAGAAGCGGTCCTCTGTATCTCTAATACTTCTTTCCTGACATCGTGCCACCGCTCAGCTTGTGAATTCACTACATACATGGAAGTAGAATCAGGCTGCATCGCAGTCTCACGTGCCACTTGATCTACAAAGGCATTTCCTTGTGCCACCTTATCAGTTTCTTTCTTGTGTGCACTACATTTTACTATAGCTATTTTCTTTGGATATGTTAATGCAGTCAAAATATTATGCACTAGTTCTCCGTGCATTATCTGCATCCCGTGTGATGTCAAAAAGCCTCTTTCCTTCCAGAGCAGGTCAAAATCATGGGCCACTCCAAAAGCATAGCGGCTATCTGTATAAATATTCACACACAATCCTGTACTAAGCTCACAAGCTCATGTCAAAGCTATCAGTTCTGCTGCATGTGCTGACTTCTGTGGTATGCGAGCTGTCTCTACTATCGTGTGAAGGGTAGTAATTGCATATGCGGCTGCAGTCTGGTAACTTCAGACAAGATCCATCAACCCACAGTTCTCCATCCACATCTGGAAGGGGTGTATCTTGCAAATCAATACGACCCTTTGTCTGTTCCTCAGTCAGAAAAATACAATTGTGTGTTTCCTGCGCTTCAGGCTGAGTCGCCGGAAATGGCAACAACGTGGCTAGGTTTAGCGTTGCACATCTCTTCAATGTAATATGAGGAGCCAGCAGCGTCAGCTCATATCCTGTCAGACGAGCACTAGTTAAATGCTGCCTCTTTGTTTGATTCAAAAGAGCATCAACAGCATGAGGTACCAACACCAACAGTTTATGTGATAAAAGTATCTCTTCACTCTGGCGTATTGACACAGCTGTTGCGGCAACCGAGCGAAAACATCCAGGCAACACTCGAGCAACAGGATCTAGTTCTGCTGAAAAATATGCACAGGGGCGTTGCTTATCACTGTGTGTCTGTACTAAAACTGACAATGCACATCCATCCCTCTCGTGTACATACAATGTAAAGAGCTTCTTGTAATCTGGAGTACCTAACACTGGCGCTGAACAAAGGGCTTGTCGTAACTGTCGGAAAGCATTCTCACATTCATCTGTCCAAGGGAGTGGTATTGGAGTTTTTTTGTCAATAGTGCTAACAAGGGTTTAGCGATATATGAAAATCCTAATATACATTGCCTACAAAAAGAAGTAAGACCCAAAAATGCTCGAACCTCTTTCTGTGTTGAAGGTACTGGTGTATCTAGAATTGCTTGAAAGCGATCTGATGTGAGTGCACGCCCCTCCTTAGACAAAAGGTGACCTAAGTAGGTTACCTTTGGTCTACAATACTGCAATTCCTTTCTGGATACTTTATGCTGGTGTGAAGCAAGGAAAGAAAGCAAAGACAGCGTGCTTTTCTCGCATTGTTCGGGGGTATCAGCTGCTAACAGAATATCATCAACATACTGAATGAGCGCCACACCCTCGGGTAGAACAAAGGAATCATGCTGTCTTTTCAATGCTTGGCTGTAAATACTAGGACTCTCGGTATAGCCTTGAGGAACTCTGCAAAATCTATACGATTAATTATTCAAAGTGAAACCAAACAAATATCGGCTATCAGGATGAACAGGGATCGAAAACAAAGCGTTCTTCAAGTCTTTAACAGACAACGTCGTTGCAGTAGGTGAAACTAGGGTAAGAAGTGTTGTGATATCAGAAACCACTGAATATTGTGGCACCACTATCTTATTAACCTCCCGCAAATCAATGATAAATCTGTAGATCCTAGTATCAGAATCTTTCTTCAAAATTGGAAGGATCAGACTGTTACAAATGTTAAAGGGAACTTCCTCCACAACTCCAACTTCAATAAGATCTTATACAATTCGTGTGAGTGCTTCCTCACCGTCCTGTGAGATTCGAAATTGAGGCAGGCGCAGCAACACAGCTCCCTCCCTTACACTAATATGCACTGGTGGAATAACCATCTGACCCACATCTGTATCTGAAGTAGCCCACAGAGTGTTAGGTAAGGAAGCTAATGCAGTATCTTCTTGAACAATGCAAACTCTGTCTGTTACTGGGTAATTATCATTCAAAATCACACGCACTCCTTCAGGGGAACATCGTATTGTGGCTCTGAAATACTTG
Organism: Lissotriton vulgaris; assembly: GCF_964263255.1. Lineage (NCBI taxonomy): Eukaryota > Metazoa > Chordata > Amphibia > Caudata > Salamandridae > Lissotriton > Lissotriton vulgaris. Next base: position 1,219,560,396 of record NC_141685.1, on the reverse strand, counting down.
AGCATATCAAGACCCACAATATTATCTGGCGTGTTCGGGGAAAGCAAAAACAGGCATGGAGCAGCAAACTTATCAACATGAAATGCAAGTGGTTGTGACAATGGGCTAAGGGAAGGTGTTCCATCGAACCCTATCGATGTAATCGTTAAGCCAGATAGGGGAGCCCTCGGAACCAATTGTTTAGACAAGGCGCTTCGAGTAGCTCCTGTATCAACCAGAAACTGATCAGTAGAACCCAAAACATGAGCTGTAATATAAGGATCCCTCTGATCTACTGGAACTTCCACTGATTCCTTACCCCATCGTACGCAATTCTACGCATAAGCAGAATCATGCAACTCAAGCTGCACATAATCAGACATTTAGTATTGGTTGCGCCTATCAAAAGTATTGAACCTATTTTGTACCCGCACATTAGAATCAAACCTAGCACGATCATTCATGGCACCTCTAGGTCCTGAGTTCCCCGAGTGGTTCCTCATAGATCCTCGACCACGGACATAGCGCTGTGAGCGCAGCAATGGACACGCATCTGCCCAATGACCAACTTTCTTACAATACGCGTATTGATCAATAGCCAAAGAGAAACGAGTAGAGGGGGAATTAGAAAATCCTCATCCGCCTCTATCGTTACCTCCAAGAGGTGTACCATAGACCTGAGATAACATAACTTTTGTTTTTAATTCTTTAGATTTTTTATCCTCATTGCCCTTCGCTTCAAGTTCCTGACACTCGTAATATTGAGCCATTGTCAGGACGGATGTCGGAGAAGAGGTTGTCCAAGAGCTTTCGCTGGCCTTCAAGCCGCTAGCCACTCCTGGTAATAGGTTTGTAACATACTTATCTACAAATAAGTGACGGCCCGTATCGTCCGTTAGCGACTGGCCACTAAAATCATGAAAAGCTTCCTCAAAACGTGTGAAGAAATCTGAAACCGATTCATCTGTCTTCTGTTTACAAGATGCTAAAACAGTCCAATCAATCTTTTTAGGGGAAATAATTGTTTTTAATTTAGCTAATATTGCACCGGGGAGATCTAAAATCAATTGACATGGCTTTTGCGCTGGTTCCCTGTCCGCATCTTCCCTCTCTATCTCCTTCCATAATGCCCCATACGCTGTGCTATCATCTACTTTACGCACAGATCGCCACATATCGGGCGGCAATATGAGTCCCAAAAATAAATCAATATCAGCCAGCGTCATGGTACAAGAATTTAAGGCTCCCTCGACTTCCTCATAAAAGGCGGCAGGATTTTTAGGCGGATCAGGCAATGCAGCTTTAAGCGCCATAACATCTGCTCTATTCCAGGGAGTATACACCCAATTATGAATAAAATACCCTCTTGCATCTACAGAATATTTATCGTCACTAGTACCCGCTCCTTTAGGAGGAACATATAAAGGCTCCGCCTCTCGCATAGGCTTTGCATGCACTATCGCGGTCTTATCTGTTTCGAAAATAGATGATTGTTTCCCGTCGACCAATCCCGCTAGATCATCTGTTTTAGCTTTCCGTTTCTCCTCCCGCAGCCGAAGCACATCATTTAGAAGTTTAACCAGCTGCCTGATCATATCAGTCACCTGAGAAAGAGGAAAATAACCTATACGTAATTGCTTACAATGAACTGCCACATCATCAGGTTCGAGAACATCAGATAATTATTCGAAACATATCAACAACTTCATCTGCAAAATGTTCAGTAAAATACATCTGCTCTCTATCTTTCCATCCCTTATAAGTCTCTAAAATATCTGAAACAGTAAAAGTATCCTTAAGTGACTGCCTAGCCAGTTTCCTAATTTCAGCCGCATGGTCGACCGGAATCATGGAGCGGGTATCTGGTTTCATTCGATCTGTACCGGAATCCTCATTGTCGCCGGATGGAGCGGACGGAACGATATACGGAGGCGGAGGACGATCTAACAAAGAAAAATCAGCTTGCGGTTTATTAAGGACAGGATAAAGAGATTGTTGAACAGCATATTGGTCAGATATCTGTAATCTGCGCTCCTTTTCCTGTCTCTCTTCCAACTCTTTCGCCTCCTTTTTCCTCAATTCTTGCGCTTTTTCATACACATTCTTCCGTTGCTCTTTCTCAATCAGCGCTTGCTCACGTTTCTCACGCTCACGCACTTCTTTCACCCACATTCGCACACTTTCAAACATATCTTGTCTAGATTTTCGCTTAAACATACACTGTTCCACATACTTAATTTTCCGCATATCAAATGACCCATACTTTGGCCAACATAACTTAGGATCCTTTCGCGTGTATTTCCTCCACAACGTGCTGTACATTATAGAAGAAAGACCATATTTCACATACATCTCTCTATGAGTCGTCCCCTCTGGGGGAGCCGGCTGCGATTCCTCAAGTTTTAACCGGTTATTTCCACAAAAGCAGCACATCCTACGAAGTGCGCAAAAAACTGGCATGCCAAAAAATAGTGCAGAATGTGCAGTATTATAATCAAAGTAGCACTTAAGGTATCTGTAATACGTTGGGCCGTTCAAATCAAAATCGCATTATGGAGAAAAGTCTCCTCATTACCTGCCTATATGTGTTGCAACACATATATTTCGCATACACATACACATATACATCGTTGACTAGTAATTCCAAAATTGCCACAGCAAGCATATCCTAAAACTGCCTTGCCACTCACAGGCTTCCAAAACCCACAGCAAGTACCGTACAACGGTTCTTACCACTCACAGGGTGTCCCGTCTCCAACTGCCAAGTTCTAAGTTCGACCAAACGGCCACTGCACGGCAAGCCAACAGAAGAGATCTCAGTCGAGGACCGGCACCACCTTGATGGTCAGATCGGAAAGAAAGGAAAAAACGCCTTGAATGCCAAGACTCGGGTCTCCTCTGTCATGCGTACGCCTCCGCAGCGAGATTCCAATCCTTCCTCTTGACCACTCCTTCAGGCATCCGAGTCGCCGATGAGCCCCACGTGTCGGGCACCAATTTGTAGTAAGCAAACCTCAGCTAGGCCTACTTAGTGCAAGGGTTCGCCCTTCTCTGCACAGAGTCCTCGGACCTTAGGAAGAAGTTGGCAATGAAACTGGAAAATACAAAAGCAAAGTTTATTAAACCTTTAAAGGTGGTACTACAGTCCACACAACACCCTTCGGTATTGTATAGAGTAGCACACCGAACTAAAGCACATGGCCCCTTTTATACACAATGAGGGGGCTCAAGAGAAGGCGGTACAAAAGACAAGAGCACATTTATGACCATACAAGGACATTTTGAAAGGCACAATCGATGAGTGGGCGGAGTTAACAGTCTCCGATAACTGGTAGGCACATTCCTATCTGGAACCAATTAGTAACGGTTGTTGACCCTACTGCGCATGTCTGGACATGCTGAAAGCGGGGACTCCTAAAAATAGCCTGTTACCGGGCAGACTCTAGGCGCGGTGAACAAGAAGATAGAACTAAGCACATGACGAGCACATGGCAATGTATGGCATACAAAATGGCCGCTAAAAAATCAAGATGGAGTCGGCACATTTATTACAATATTGGTCAAAACAAAGCATGTCTTCTGCTAATGCTTAATCTAATTGTTGCTAATTTACAACATGATGGACAACAGGACTTTGTCACTGCACTAAAGCAAAAGAGGGATACTTTGTCCTTGAGGCAACAGACTTGGGACTAACTGAACAACCCTGGTCCTTGACTAAAACTCAGCACTCCCTGGCAGCGGAACTCCTGCAGAAACCAGAATCCCCCTCAGACTCCCTTGGACTAGTGGTATTAGTCCCCTGCAAACTGCATGTTAAATGACACTTGAGAACCAAAGAATCGCTGGCCATCTGGCCCTCTGAGGGACTGCCCAAACCCAGACGGTGTGTTGCATTGTGGGAGTTGTAGTCCACCCTTCCTGAAATTTCAAGCCAGTAATTTTTGCATTTTCTTTCCAGCAGGACTGTCTCACTAGTAAAAGGAGCTTTATTGCAGGTCCCATTTTGCACCAAGAACAGCCAGGATAACTCTGCACCTGGACTCCACCGGCTAGGTAAAATTTAAATGACTGTTGAGGCCTGGTCTGTGACCCTCACCATCTTTATCATGCAAGGAAACTAGGCAGCTCAACCCCTAAGTGACCAATTGTCACTACTAGTTTTTTACATTGACCACAATGATAAAGTCTTACTGTATTTTACTGCTTGAATCTGAATTGCTTTGAACATCCATAACTCCGGTTGTGCGTACGCTATTTTGTTAATTTTGGTGTTGAAATTAAGATAAAAATATACTCTATTTTTGTAGATTGGTGTTGGATTTCTGTTGATTCATGTTAATTTCTTATGAACCTTAATGATGCTGAATCCAAAAACCACCTTTCGGGTATTGTGATAATATTACCTGGTAAGGCTACCCGACCTTACCACATAGTATTCCACTTTCCTACACCATGAGAAAATAAAACAAGCATTGACAATGCTAAACCTCTTGGCAGCCTAACACAAATCTATTTGCTTTGCCAATGCCTTTTTAAATGCTATTGCAGTCATACTACCTACCTAGATTCAGGTAAATCCGTTTCCTTTGTTAAATCAACTGTCTAATAGCTGCTCAAGTCCCTAAGGATTATCTTCAGCATATGATAAAACTAATCTATTGCAGCCATGTCTGGAACATATTAATAAGGTTTAAACTCTCGAATGAATACATGAGTAGCTTTTGCAATAAATACATTCTTTCTGAGCAATAACAAATTAAAATGATCGCTGCGATGGCTTATAGATTTTATAATACTGCGCATTTTGAAGAATATACGCTTATCATGGCGATACAAATATGTATGGCTACGAGTGCTATTCAGACCTCCCCTCTCCTGACTGAGAGTTTAATAGTCTGTGCCGAGAACTGGTCCGTCTCTCTGTGTAATGTGCTGCTCGCTTTCGATATCACATTATTGCTTTCTGAAAGGACAAAGCCCCATTACTCGGGCACAGAGTTGTTTTTAGAATACATTTTATCGTTCTCATCCACTTACAATTTCCAGCAGCCTCCAGTGCATATGATGGCTTTCAAGCAAATGGATGCCTCTAATCAGACCAGATTTGAATCAATTGTTCAAGCGAAATGACAGGGAGCCAGACAGGCAAGGAGTTTATACAGTATATTTATTTTACTTATAACCACAGGGACCTCTCTCACGAGCACGCGTTCAGTCAGTAAGATATGTGCGGCCTTGAGGTTCAGAAGTTCATGTCGCAGCAAAAATGGCTCTCATCCCCCTGCAATATATGAAATCCAAGCCAATTGGTATTATTGTTTTGGATTATATTGGAATAAATGGAAATCGAAAAAGTCCATTTCAGTAACTGCTGTTTGCTAGTGCTTGACCAGATGATGCCGAAGCTGACAAAAGAGAAAACATATCTGCCGGAATAACCTGGTTTCTGTGCAGTCAAATAAGACATTGGGATCTAGAGTCTTTTGTATTGGAATGCAGTTCCACAATGTGAGCACTTGAAAGGGAATGTTCACATGCCTTTCACTCCCACTTTCAAGTGGGGGAGAGTTGGCCTCGTAGACTTATAGAATCTTGCTTGATTTAATAGTTTCCAAGAGTGGAATATTTGAGACTTTCCCCTGTGAAAACACAAGGCTTCATGTCTGAGAGGGTCACAATGTGTTTCAGCCAGTTCGATTTTCTGGCTCACCACTGGCAATCTTATTTGTTATGCTTTGTGCGTTCAGATTGTACAAAATACTCTGTGATCTCTGAAAGAAGCTCTACTCACAGCTGTCATTTGTCTCTGACAGATCACTAGTAATGGAGCACAAGGCCACCGGTTTCCAGCACATGACATCAGAGCCCAATTCAGGCCAGCCATAGCTCGAATATGCATGACTAAACAGCTCACTGACTATGGAACAAGACAATGTCAGTGCTAGCTGTAAAATACTTGGACCTCGACAAAGACTCCCGTAAGGCAACAATGAGCTATGGAACTACAATTAGCAAATATGGTTGTAACGGTGGGACTATTTTTAACTTTTTTTAAATAACCTTGCCCATTGTTGCACATAGCCTTTCTATCAGACGAGTGCATAATGATGTAAAGATGTAGTGTGGTATGGTATGTATCAGTATGTAGGAACAGTAGGTAATGGCATGATGTTATGTGATGTAAATTTGATTTATTGTCTGCCAACTCCCCCCAAAGGGTATCCTGGTGCATTCAGGCAGAGAATCCCCTTGGAGGGTCAACTGATAAAAAGATGTAAAGAAATTATCCTTGTATTGAAATTGCTCATTTTACATGATCTCCTCTCAAGTTTTGGACTCAGGCTGCTGTTTTTTCGACTCTGAGCGTACTCTGAGGCCAGTTAATTGGCCCTCTGTGCCAGTGTTGTAACCCTTTACAAAATGTATGTGGAATTGGCTACCCCCATTTGGCACGATTTAGCTCACTTATAAGTCTCTAGTATATGGTACAAAGGTACCTAGGGCCTGTAAATTAAAGTGTCCACTCAGGGCTACAGCATTGATTGTGCCACCCTGAGTGTCACAGTCTAGAAAACAGCTAGCAACCTGTAACTGCAGCCAAGAGGAGCACTTTTAAACCGCTAGTAGTTATCTATAAGGCATGTACATTTGCTGTTACCTTGTATGGTGCTGGAGTTTGGAGTAGTTCAAATACTTTGGGTTTACAGAGAGCTGAGAACTTGTTCTTGAAGAGAGTTCTGACAGTCTCTAAAAGCACAACTGCTCCTGTTTGTCATAGTGAATTGGGTGTGATCCCAATGTCTTTTCGTATACAATTAGCACCCTTGATGCTGTGGTACATATCTGGGTAAAAGAGGAAACACCTCTGAATTGCGCTATAATCTCGGATTGTCTGAAGTTGGATTGTGTGAGAAAAATCCCTTGGCTTACCCATATAAAAGATCCATTGGGGAAGTTGAAACTGTCTGACTGTTTAGATACTCCTGGAAACATAGCCGAAATCCCAAGAACAAAGGTGAGAAGAGACTTTCTCTCCTATTTGTACCAAGTTAGAGATAGCCAAGAGCAGGCAAAAAATAGGGTTGTTGAGCATTCACTTTAAGTCAGCTCCACAGGTATTGAGCGCTACCTTTCTTTTTACTTCATCCATGCCAAAATGTTCTTTTTGATCAGGTTTAGAATGGGCATCTGTAGGAGAGTAGGGTCTGCTATCCTATGGTCACCCCAATTTTTGCTTTTTGCTTCACTGGTTTTTGACTTACTGAGGCTGTGGGCCTGCTAATCAGACCCTCAGCCTGCTGTTCTCTCTCTAAATTCACATACATGTATTATAGGTACATAACCCAATTGGAAATGGACTCTTCGTCAGCCCCTGTACCATGCACTATAGGTGCTCAGGGCATAGGTGCCACCAAAGCCTACCAGAGGCTGCAGCATAGCTTGCCACCCCTGGCTGGTTCTTAAATTGACACAACTGGCTGATCACTCAGCTGGGGCAAGTGGGTGTAATCACCCCTTGCTTAGATATAGTATACCTATATCTAAACCTATATCTGGACACATATAAACCTGTGAGCCACTCCTATGGAAGGCCTTATCAATCCTGGAGGCAGAGTGCGTGGTTTAATGTGAGATGGTGCTCTAGCATGAGCTGAGCCTGTCTGCAGCTGTCGGGAACAACTCCCTAAGCTGTTCCGGGATAATGCCATACCATATACTATTAAGTGCATTATAATCCTCACGGTTATATAGCAACTTTGGTTTGGCTTTATCAAAACATGTCGTGTAAGTTGTCATACGATCTGGAATACTATCCCCTCGGCAGTCCTGTCGACGGGGATAGCATTCCACCCCTCTAGAGGGAGAAGACATGTTACTTTACTGAAACACGGTTGATTTTTAAAAGAGCCTCAGATCCACAAAATGGATGCTTCTGCCACAGACACAAGTCTGACCTCCTGCTGCTGACCGAAACTCTTTTTTGAAAAGGGGGTGGTGATGAACAGAGTGTCTGAGTTAAACAGACCACTCTTACCCAGTCCAAAGATCAGGGCTTGATCCATCACCGTTATTTATCTCACTGCCCCATCCCAGCTCAGAACCTGGCTATATGCAAATCAGTCTGTCCCTGGCCCAGTGCATCATGGGAACAGGGCAGACTAAACTACCAAGCCAACTCTTCACCAGAAAGGAGACAAGCTACCGGGGACCGGTTTCTGGCATTTCAGCCTTCTTCGGCCCGGCTTGCTTGAATCCTGATGGAGCAATGAGAAAGGGACTCATGTCTGAGTATACCCTGCCACACCTATAGTGGCCAAAAACGATTTAGAAAAGGGGGTGGTGATGAACAGAGTGTCTGAGTTAAACAGACCACTCTTACCCAGTCCAAAGATCAGGGCTTGATCCATCACCGTTATTTATCTCACTGCCCAATCCCAGCTCAGAACCTGGCTATATGCAAATCAGTCTGTCCCTGGCCCAGTGCATCATGGGGACAGGGCAGACTAAACTACCAAGCCAATTCTTCACCAGAAAGGAGACAAGCTACCGGGGACCGGTTTCTGGCATTTCAGCCTTCTTCGGCCCGGCTTGCTTGAATCCTGATGGAGCAGTGAGAAAGGGACTCATGTCTGAGTATACCCTGCCACACCTATAGTGGCCAAAAACGATTTAGAAAAGGGGGTGGTGATGAACAGAGTGTCTGAGTTAAACAGACCACTCTTACCCAGTCCAAAGATCAGGGCTTGATCCATCACCGTTATTTATCTCACTGCCCCATCCCAGCTCAGAACCTGGCTATATGCAAATCAGTCTGTCCCTGGCCCAGTGCATCATGGGGACAGGGCAGACTAAACTACCAAGCCAATTCTTCACCAGAAAGGAGACAAGCTACCGGGGACCGGTTTCTGGCATTTCAGCCTTCGTCGGCCCGGCTTGCTTGAATCCTGATGGAGCAGTGAGAAAGGGACTCATGTCTGAGTATACCCTGCCACACCTATAGTGGCCAAAAACGATTTAGAAAAGGGGGTGGTGATGAACAGAGTGTCTGAGTTAAACAGACCACTCTTACCCAGTCCAAAGATCAGGGCTTGATCCATCACCGTTATTTATCTCACTGCCCCATCCCAGCTCAGAACCTGGCTATATGCAAATCAGTCTGTCCCTGGCCCAGTGCATCATGGGAACAGGGCAGACTAAACTACCAAGCCAATTCTTCACCAGAAAGGAGACAAGCTACCGGGGACCGGTTTCTGGCATTTCAGCCTTCTTCGGCCCGGCTTGCTTGAATCCTGATCAGATGTGAGACCCTTGCTCATTGCACCATCAGGATTCAAGCAAACCGGGCCGAAGACGGCCGTAATGCCAGAAACCGGTCCCCGGGAGCTTGTTTCCTTCCCAGTGTAAGAATTGGCTTTTGTAGTTTGGTTTGCCCTGTTCCCATCATGCACTGGGACAGGAACAGACTAATTTGCATACAGCCAGGTTCTGAAACTGGGATGGTGCAGTGAGCTAAAAAACGGTGTTGGATCTAGCCCTGATCTTTCGACTGGGTGAGAGCTTTCTGCTTAATTCAGAGACTCTGTCCCTCACCACCAATTGTTGTAAATATTGCTGACCGAAACTCAGCAGAGGAGGCCTGGACAAAGGCTTTCCTGTCGCAGGGAGGTGTTACACCACCCCAGACAGGAGATGGTGGATTGTAGCAGGGAGGTTTGAAAGAAACCAGACACTGCCTGGGGAGCACAAGGCTGCCCCTTGCATAATCCGGCCAAACCGGTCCTGAGGCACACCAGCCCCAGTCCCAGGGCGGCCTGGATCAAAGGGAAAGGGGTGTATCCACCCCCTTCCTGGGTCCCACCCATAGGAGGGGACCTAGCAGGTAATCCGGCCCCCTAGATTGATATAAGAATGGGAGCAGTGCCCAGGCACTCAGATTATCCTGATGAAACATTGGAAACAAAATTCTGGACCCTTCAACATCCTACTCGACGTAGAAGACTGAAGAATCTCCCTTGTGGTCAAAGAGTGACCACCCTGTGCAAACAGGCACCATCCAGCACCTCAACGTCTGCTTTGTTGCAGTTCCCGCTAGAACTCGAGTGGCAGAGATCAACGAGATCAAGCTTGCCTGCCTTCTTATAGCCGATCCACAGTCCCTGCATAGCTGAGACCCGTGGAGGCGACCGGAAGCGTGGGGCACGCCATCTTGAAAAGACCACAAGACGCTGACTGTGCAGCTCACAAGTGACCCTCGAAGCTGTACACCGGGGTTTGAGAAGCCCCAGCCCTGAGCCACTTTTACACTGAAGCTCACCCCTCTACACTCGACGAGTGCTGCGTGGGGCCCTTCTGCTTTCTTTGGCTCAACGCGTTGGCCTGGTCACTTGCCTTCTGGCTTGTGGCCCCTGTGCTGACGAAAACTAAAATACGACTTGTGATTCTGGTTGCTTTAGACTTGCACCCATTTCTCCAAAAAGGAGCACCCGCTCTAACCTTCCTGGTCCGAGTGAGAAGCAATCTTCCAATCCCGCGTGGATTGCTCTTGCCAAGTGTTGTTTGCTCCGATCTTGAAGCCGACAGCGCCGACGGTGAGAGCCTGCGTGGGACAGCTCGTGACCTGCTCTTGGACGTCACAGATGCCCCAGAGCCCACGTGGCAGCAGAGAGAAGCTCCTCATCAACCACCTGATTGCGCCTGACATTGTCTGGTTCCGTCCTGGTTCCACCCTGGTCACTGCTGAGTGACCCAAACTCTGTCCCCTCTGATTTCAGGTACTCTACAATTCTGATCCACCCTGGATCACACCGGACACTTCTCCTTCACATCACCTGCAGCATCTTCAGCTTCAAGCACCTACAACCTGCGTGACGAAACCCGACGCCACTTTGACCCTATGCACCCGCTTCCTGTGGGTGAGGTAACACCGCAACACCAGTGTTCCCACACTGGTACACACCTTTAGGGTCTGTGTCTAAAGTTTTGTCCTTCTAGGTTCAGCGTAAGTATCCTTAAACTCTATTTGTGTAACTTTTACGCACCATTGACTTTGCATTGGTGCATGCGTGTGCTTTAAGCGCTGCACCCGAATCCCGCCGGCTTTTCCCGACTTCAGCATTGCTTGTCCCGACTGCTCCCAGTGATTCCCTAGGCCCTAGGCCTAACCACTGTTCGATTGGTATCTTATACCACTTTCCTAATATATGGTTTGAGTGGCCACCCGCCCTCATCCATAATTGTGCAACTTTCATATGTTATACTGTGCTTTTGTTTAAACGCTTGTGCCCCTTTGCTCATAAAGAGTACTGGGGATTATTTTAGTAATAAACACATATATCTTTATTATATATACTTGTGTGGTGTCCTTTCATTTGATATTACAGGATTGTGATTGGTAAAACAGCTCGCTTAACACGACCTCTTGAGTTTAGCCTTTAAGGCTGCTTAGTCCATGCTACCACTAGGATAGCTTATGTATAAGGTTGACTTACAACCAGACACCACAAGGGATTGTTTGGACTGATACAAGGTGGTTCCAGAATTGGAAACATCATATATCAGGCACACTTCTCACATTGGTGTGCAGCGGTGCGGATTTGAGCTTGCTGTTGTTTTACCATTGCAATCTTTTTATCAAATTGAAAGATCACATAAAGTACCTTAGGTACATATAAACAAAAGCTTAGCATATTTAAGTTCTACTGAACTTAGTAGTTGTAGATTAAAGGGATTAGCACACCCTGACTACAACTCACTAGCAAGGTACAGTAGGAAAACACTTAGTGTAGGTAAGTGCACCACTTGCACCTCACTAGCAGTCATGTCTGGCACAGGAGGAGTTCTGCCCCTGTGACAGTTGACCTTACCAAGGCAACTTCCAGTTATGACAAACTTAGCCATAAAGACTTGGGTGCCTTATGCATTGCAAGAGGGCTAAAAAAGGGTCGCAACCCCACCATCCTTTCCTTGATAGCTATCCTGGAAAAGGATAATTTAGATAAGGCGAGTGCAGCTCCCTTAGACACAGGAGATGGAGTGAACACCCCTGAGAATGAGAAAACTCCAGATGAGGAAGAAGAAGAGGAGGAAGAAGAGGAGGATGGCTCAGAAGTAGATGAGCCGGATCAGGATCAGAGGGGTACCCAGGTTATAGTTGGCAGGCTTAACCAGACCAACTTAGACCTACATGGGAATGGAGAGGGCCAGCACCTCCCCAGATCCTATAATATAATTCCCACAGGCAACAGAAGGGTGAGATCTCCATCAGGGGACTCTCATATTTCTAGTGTCTCAAGGGAATCTCAAAGGGGAATGACTTCCCCCCAGAGGAAAGAGCATAGGGCCAGGATGAGGGCTGTCCAACTCCATATAGAGAGGGAAGAGATAGCCTTGGCTCAAGCTAAACTTGCTTTAGCAAGAGAACAGAAGTTGTGTGGCTTAGATGCCACTGGTGGCAGCAATATTCCTAGAGAGAAAGACAGGGGCTATGACAATAGAAACCTGACAAAAATTGTGCCCCCTACAAGGAAGGGGATAACATCCACAAATGGATGACTGCTCTTGAGAGAGCCTGCATGGTACAGCAGGTTCCTCAGGATTAGTGGTCTGCAATTTTATGGTACTCCTTTTCTGAGAAAGGGAGGGATAGGCTCCTCACAGTTAGACCTGAGGATGCCAAAAACTACTCTGTCCTGAAGAGTGCCCTTATTGAAGGGTTTGGCCTAACCACTGAGCAATACAGGTTGTTGTTCAGAGACACCCAAAAAGCACAGACTCAGGACTGGACTGATTTTGTTGATTGTGCCACTAAGGCTCAGGAGGGTTGGCTGCAGGGAAGTAAAGTCTCAGACTATACAGGATTGTACAATCTTATAATAAGAGAGCAGATCCTTAATAACTGTCAGAACAAGCTGTTGCATCAATACCGTATTGACTCTGATCTGGCCTCTCCCCAAGAATTGGGAGAGAAGGCGGACAAATGGGTCAGAACAAGGATTAAGCAGAAACCCCAGAACCATGGTGGTGACCAGAAGAAAAAAGACCAGAAGGGTGGGGATAAGAAAGATAAAGAAAAAGACCAGAAGTCTTCTTCAGGCCCACACAATTCTAATAAGGAGGGTGGTTCCCAAAATGGTAACAAAAAGAAGAAGAATGATGGCCCAAAGAAACCTTGGTGTAATACCTCCAAATCAGTTTCACACTGGGGCAGTAAATGCACCAAGAAAAATCCAGTTCCTACCACTGCAGCTCCTAAAGCACCTGCACCCCCTAGTACAGTCAGCAGTGGTAGTACACAACCTAAGGGGATAGTAGGGTTAACCCTGGGTACTGAGATGGAATCTGGCCTAGTCAGAGTCCCTACTCAGGCAGTTCTGCTTTATGATGTGGACTTATCTTTGACCACTACTGTGAGTCCCAGTAACCTGGGCAAGTATAGGCAGACGTCTTTGATAAATGAGAAACTGGCTCAGGCCTACAAGGACACTTGTGCCAGTGTCACTATGGTGATACCTGACTTTGTGGACCCTGGTCAGATTGTACTAGGTGAGAATTACCTAGTGACCAATGCAAGCAACACCACTACTACACATAGTGTGGCTGTTGTGAACTTCTCCTGGGGAGGGGTAAAAGGCCTAAAGAAAGTTGTGGTAAGTGCAGACCTCCCAGTAGACTGTCTGTTAGGCAATGATCTTGAAAGCTCAGTTTGGTAAGAAGTGGAGTACAGGACTCATGCAGAAATGTTAGGGATTTCAGCACATGTCCTTGCAGTGACAAGGACTCAGACTAAGAAGTGCCTTCCTGAACCAGTGGTGAATCTTGGAACAATAGACCAACCACAACCCAAGAGAAGGAGCAAGAGGGTTAAGGCTGTGCCTTCCCACTTGCCCCAGGTTGAGGATCAGACTTCACAGGAAGCTGATTCTGCAGTCCAGGAGGAGACTGTCTCGGAGGAACTTGAGGCTGATCAGGTTGAGTTTCTGGGGACAGGGGGACCCTCAAGGGCAGACCTGGGGCAGGCCCAATTAGATTGCCTTTCACTTGAACCCCTCAGACAGCAAGCTGCTGCTGAGGCTGCAGGGAATGCTCAATGTACCCATAAAGTATATTGGGATGATGGGATCCTTTACTCAGAGGCTAGAGACCCCAAGCCTGGTGCTATCAGGAGGTTGGTTATACCTTTGAAGATTAGGGGCTTCATTCTTACCTTGGCCCATGATATTCCCCTTGCAGGACACTTAGGCCAGAACAAGACTTGGGACAGGCTTGTCCCTCACTTTCACTGGCCTCATATGTCAGAAAATGTCAAGGAGTTTTGTCGCTCCTGTGTCACTTGCCAAGCCAGTATTAAGTCAGGTGGCACAACAAAGGCCCCCCTGATACCACTACCTGTGGTGGGGGTACCCTTTGAAAGAGTTGGAATAGACATTGTGGGTCCCATGGATCCTCAAACAGCATCTGGGCACAGATTTATACTGGTGGTAGTGGATCATGCGACCAGGTTTCCAGAGGCAATTCCCCTGAGGACCACAACAGCACCTGTTGTGGCAAAGGCCGTGTTAGACCTGTCTGGCTTTTTGCGTAGTCCCTCCAATTTATTATTTCTTTTGTCCCCTTTTTGCCCCTCATACCCTTAATAATTTTTGTCCACTGAGTTTTTCTAGGTGTTGGTCAAGGGGAAAGGTGTTCTTTCCCCCCCTCATAATTTTTCACCTCAGGCCCAGAGGCCTGTTCTGACAGGAAAAGTTGGAACCACACAAAATGGTGGCTACCAACTGCCCTAACTGTCAAACTCAGAACTTGCCCATAGCCTAGCATAGGGCGTTCCAGAACCTTTTGGTCCATTCTGGACCACTGAGGGTCAGCCTATATAAGGCGGAATGCGGGGCAGCCATTTTGTCTACCTGTGAGAGTCAGCTGGAGGACAGGCTATCTTGGAAGGTGGGGGAAGGCTAGTGAGAGGGTTGATCTCCTTGTCTTGTCCCCGCTGTGGTTGTTTAAGGGAGACCCTGGGCGCCTGCCTGACCCCTAGCTTCAAAATAGTGGGGTGTAAACAGGAGAAGGAGACTGTGGCGCTGCGGAGCGCAGTCCTCTGCCCAGTGAAAGGAATTCTGCTGTGATTCCCTCTAACAGTGGAGGGTTAATTCTTGTGGCCCCCACCCTTTTATTTAGCCCTCAATACCATCCTGCCCTGGTTTCAGCGACTGTCCCCTCGTTCAATCACCCCACAGAGAGTCATCTCTCACCTGCTGTGGAGTGAAGCCAGCGCCTGGTGAGCTGTCCTAGCTCAGTGGTTGAGCGCCATCTGGGAGGGGCAGTGGGCGCTGAGGGAGCAGTGGCCAGGAGAGATCGGCGCCGGATTGTGACTGAGGAGGCGCTTTGAAAGTGAAGGGTGCCGGTTTCCTGAAGCAGCGCTGATCTCACCGTCTGCAGGGCCCCCGGGGGCACCGGCCGTGTCATTGTGCATAAACCCAAGGTTTCAAGTCCGTAAGCGCTACCACGCATGCCCCAGGCGTTCCCACTCCCTTTGTGCAGGAGGGGCCTAGGACCGAGCAGGCCCGGAAGGAGCAGCGTCTTGCCAGCGAAGCCAGCGCGGAGGTAGGCGGGAGCGGAGGCGGGTCTGGAAGCGAGGCGGTAGCGTGAACACCTCGCGCATGCCCAGAAGTGTGCGCATTTAAGCCCCGAGTAAAGAGAAGCGTCTGAATCCCCTCGGCGGTTGAACGCGTGTGTGGAGACACCTCTTCTCTGCTCGAGCGCCCCTGAGAGAGCTGGCGTGAGCGGGAAGGGTGGAGGAGCTGAGGCGCTGGGGAGTCTTGCCAGCGCTGGGCTCCCAGGAACTGCCGAGTGACTTCCCCTGTGTCTGGTGCTGATAAGTTTCACCGGACGTGACATCTTTAAGTAAGGAGCTAAACTGAAGGGGGAAGGTGGCGCTTGAGCCTGCCAGTTGTGGGATTACCCTTTGGTGATTTCTCCGTCTACTGGGGTGAATGAGGAGGGGGAGTAGACTTAACGATCAACCTATCAAGAGTGTGCTGGAAATACCAAATTTACAAGGAAAGTTACAAGCTCCTTCTAGAGCTTACTGGTGACAGCGTAGAGCTTGGGCATTTTCTATGCTCTTCACTGTGTATGCCCTCACTTTGTGAAAGAGGTACAGATAAGGAAGGAAAAGGTTTAGGCATTGAGATAAAAACAAAGCCAGTGCTGTTGGAAACATATGTAATGAAAGATACTGTTGATGTCAGTTTCTAATGCCAGTTGAAACTGCTAAAAAGATCTCTATTAATTCCATGATATCTGCATTTGCTTATACTGAGTTGTAGTTTTCTCTCCCAAGGCTTAAGCGGATTGTTATTTCACTTGATTGATTGTAAAGTACTGAACTGTGAATCCTAAAGTATAAGAGAACAGAGTATATTATTTTTATAAACAGGTACTTATTTTCCTAACCAATTGGTGTAGTGTCCTTTTTAAGTGTATTGCGTGGATTTACTGCTGGGTGGTCTGCAACCTTCACACTGTGCCTCTAGAATTGTAGGTCTTGCCCCTAGGCCAGGCTACCCTAGGTGACCTGACATCCCAGGTTCTAACAGATTGGTGCCTAGCGGTGGGATTCTGACTTGGTTGCAGCTACTCAGTAGTAATTAAACGTAATACACGCGGCCTACACCAGGAGTTTTCTCCTTGCGGCCCTCCTAATTTGTTTTTTTTATTTTTCCAAATGTGTTCCTGGTGGTGGGTGGAGGTAGCTTTAGGTTGCCCTTGCAACTCTAAAATTTCTGGTGTGTAATCTAGGTTTGCCTATCTCAAAATGGAGTTTGCCTTGGAAAACCTAGAGGTCTATTCTGTGGCTCAGTTGAAAGTGTTCTGCCAGCAAATGGGGGTATTTTTCAAGCATGGTGCCAGGAAGGGGGAGCTCAAGACCAGTCTCAGGGCTTGGGTGGAGGCACACCAAGAAAGGAAGGAGGAGGATGAAGGGGTAGACCAGGACACGGTGGGGGAGATAGATGGGTTATTCCACTCTGAGGGGGAAAACTTACTCCCAGGACCAGTGTCCTACTCCAGAAGGGGCAGTAGCGCCTCTGGGGGAAGCATAACTGAAGCCGAGCTCACTGATAGGAGGGAGAAAAGACAGTTGAGATGGGAGTTGGCTAAGTTGGAGCAGGAGAAGGAGGAGAGGAGGATGGCCCATGAGTTCAGGCTGAAGGAATTAGAACTCAAGAGCCTGCAAAGGGGGTCCTCTCCTGAAATGAATGGTGGCAGCGAGACAAAAGAGACAACCAGGGAGTCCAGACCCTATTTGCCGAAAGACCTTACAGCTAGCTTCAGTCAGGGGGATGACATAGCTAAGTGGCTGGCTGCTTATGAGGTCTCCCTAAGAGCTCATGGGGTGCAGGAAAAGCACTGGGGGGGTGGTTTGTATAAATACATGCCTCCTGCTGGTCGGGACACCTTGCTGGCCCTGGAACCAGAGGAACAAACCAACTACCCCACCATGAAGCTGGCGTTGTTAAGGAAGTTTGGGCTTACCCCGGAAAGGTACCGTCAGAAGTTCAGGGGGAGCCACAAATTAAGCACCCAGAACTGGGTAGACTTCCTTGACTACGCCAGAAAGGCCTTAGAGGGTTGGGTCAAGGGCAGTGAGGTGAAAGATTATGAGGGGCTGTACGATCTATTTTTGAAGGAACACCTCCTCGAGAAATGTTTTCCTGAGCTGCGCCAACACCTGGTGGACAGCAAGCTGACCAATCCCCGGAAGCTTGCAGAGGAGGCGGACATCTGGGCAAGTACCCGGGTGTCCTCAAAGGGGACTGGAGGGGATTCTCAAAAAGGCGGACAGGGCGCCCCCCAGAAGAAGGAGGGGGGAGAGAAAAAGAAGGAGTTCTCTAAAGGTCCCCAAAATAATTTCCAAGGGAAGGGAGCAGGTTTCACCCCTAGGGCAAACCCGCCCAGAAACCCTAATCCTGGCCAAAGCCAGCAGCCAAGGGTTCTCCACTGTTTTGAATGTGGTGGTGTTGGACATTATAAGGGGGATGTCAGATGCCCAAAGAGACCACCCCCTCCCACCGGAGGAAAGTCACCGGGAGTAGCTAGTGTAGCGCTCGGGGAGGAGTTACCCTTAGATAAGGGGGGTGAGTGGGCGGGTGTCACCTTAGTGTCCCTGGGAGAGCGGGAGATGGTTCCAAAGATCCAGGTGCCCCCAAATACTACAAAGTATGGGCAATGGGTCACCATCAATGGCCAGAGAGGGGAGGCTCTGAGAGATACAGGAGCCAGTATGACTATGGTGAGAAGTCAACTGGTGTCTCCAGAGCAGGTTGTTCCTAATGTACTCCACCCCGCCGCGATGGCTGACGGCAGAATGGGCCACTATCCAGTGGCTGAGGTTCCCTTTGAGTGGGAGGGGGTTACAGGTTCACTTCGAGTTGCCGTAAGCCCTGCCGTGCCAGTCGATTGTCTGTTGGGGAATGACATGGAACACAACACTTGGAGAGAGGTGGAATACCGGACGCATTCTGCGATGCTGGGTACACCTGACTGGGCCTGTGCAAGCAAACGGTCTGCGACTGCCCGGAGAGGGAGTTCGCCTGGGTTGGAGCCTGGAACAATGGCCCAACCCGCTGCTAAAAAGGGACAGACCCGGAGACAGGGAGAGCCTGCTCCGGCTTCCACACCCCATGTGACAGATCGGCCACCTGCGGTGGTGGACCAGGAGTCCGTGGAGGGGGAAGTAGACTCTCTGGAGGATTTACCCATCCCTGCTAAGTGGCATGTGGAGGGAGGTCCTACCAGAGAGGAATTCTGTAAGGGGCAGAGGGAGTGCCCCACCCTTGAGGGACTGAGGCGACAGGCTGAAGCCCAAGCAGCAGGTGATGTTACGGGACACTACCATATATACTGGGAGGATGGACTCCTCTACAGTGAACCCAAGGTACCCTTGCCTGGTTCATCAAGGGCCTTGGTAGTCCCGCAACAATACCGAGCCTTTCTTTTGGAATTGGCTCATGCCATACCCCTGGCAGGACACTTAGGCCAGGACAAGACCTTTGCACGGCTTGTCCTCCACTTTCACTGTCCTCAGATGAAAGTGGCGTCCAACACTTACTGTCGGACATGTGTAACCTGCCAGGCCAGTGGGAAAACAGGGGTGAAGCTAAAGGCTCCCCTGGAACCACTTCCCATCATTAGCACACCCTTTGAGAGTGTGGGCATCGACATTGTAGGGCCTTTAGATCCACCAACAACAGCTGGTCACAGGTTTATCCTGGTTCTGGTGGATCATGCCACACGGTACCCAGAGGCAATTCCTCTGAGGACAGTCACTGCACCTGTAGTGGCTAGAGCCCTAATGGGGATCTTTACCCGAGTGGGATTTCCCAAGGAAGTTGTGTCCGACAGGGGAACCAACTTCATGTCAGCTTACATGCGGGGAATGTGGAAGGAGTGTGGAGTGACCTACCGGTTCACCACTCCTTATCACCCCCAGTCGAATGGACTGGTTGAGAGGTTTAATAAGACCTTGAAGGGCATGATCAGAAGTCTGCCCAAAAGCCTGCGGAGGAAATGGGACGTCCTCCTACCCTGTTTGCTCTTTTCCTACAGGGAAGTGCCACAGAAGGGAGTGGGCTTCAGCCCCTTTGAACTTCTGTATGGGCACCCTGTACGCGGTCCTCTCAGCCTGGTGAAGGATGGTTGGGAGAAGTCTCCCAGGAAACCCCCCCAGGATGTGGTGAGCTATATGCTGGCCTTCAGGAGCCAAATGGCAAAGTTGTGGAAGCAAGCTTCTGACAACTTGGAGGCCAGCCAGGCAGTCATGAAGGGGTGGTATGACCACAATGCTCACCAGGTGGAATTGGAGCCTGGCCAGAAAGTGTGGGTGATGGAGCCTGGAGAGCTTAGTGCCCTCCAGGATCGCTGGACAGGCCCCTTTGAAGTGTTGGAGAAGAAGGGTAAGGCCACATACCTGGTGGACCTTAAGACCCCTCGACAGCCCCTACGGGTGCTGCATGCCAACCGTCTCAAACCCCACCATGAGAGGCCCGAAGTCATGTTGATGATGGTGACTGACGGGGAAGAGGAAGCGGAAAGCGAACCTCTCCCAGATCTATTTTCGTCTCAAGAGAAGGATGGGTCAGTGGAGGGAGTGATTCTCTCTCCCACTCTAACTCCTGAGCAACGGGAGGACTGCCGCCAGATCCTGGAGCAGTACTCTACGTTGTTCTCCCTTGTCCCAGGAAGGACTCACCTGTGTACCCATGACATGGACACAGGGGACAGCCCACCAGTGAAGTCGAAGACCTACCGGCTGTCCGACAAGGTGAAGGCTAGCATCCATGGAGAGGTTGCCAAGATGCTAGAGCTGGGAGTTATTGAACCTTCCAACAGCCCTTGGTCCAGTCCGGTGGTGCTCGTGCCAAAAGCCGCACCACCAGGCACCACACCCGAGCTGAGGTTCTGTGTGGATTACCGAGGACTGAACTCAGTGACAAAGACTGATGCTCATCCGATCCCTAGGGCGGATGAATTAATTGACCGGCTAGGAGCTGCCCAATATCTGAGTACCTTTGACCTCACTTCAGGGTACTGGCAGATCTCCTTGACAGATGGAGCAAGGGAAAGGTCAGCCTTCTCCACGCCCGAGGGACACTTCCAGTTCTGTGTGATGCCCTTTGGGCTCAAGAACGCCCCTGCCACATTTCAGCGGCTGGTGAACCAGGTCCTCTCTGGAATGGAGAGTTTCTCTGCTGCTTACTTGGATGACATTGCTGTCTTCAGTAGCAGTTGGGAGGACCATTTGCAGCATTTGCAAGCAGTTCTCCAGGCCCTGAAACAATCTGGATTGACAATCAAGGCCAGCAAATGCCAGATTGGGCAGGGGTCGGTTGTGTACCTTGGACACTTGGTCGGTAGGGGGACTGTGCAGCCCCTGCAGGCGAAGATTGAGGCAATCATGGCCTGGGAACCCCCCAAGACACAGACTGAGGTCCGAGCTTTCCTGGGCCTCACAGGCTACTACCGTCGCTTTGTGAAGGGGTATGGCACTATTGTAGCGCCCCTCACAGAGCTCACCTCGAAGAAACAACCTTGACGAGTAGTTTGGACGGGAGCTTGTCAGCAAGCTTTTGAGAAATTGAAGCAGGCGATGTGTGCGGCACCAGTCCTGAAGGCCCCAGACTTCTCCAAGGAGTTCATTGTCCAAACAGATGCATCAGAACATGGCATTGGGGCAGTGTTATCGCAACTAAATGAAGAGGGCCTGGATCAGCCTGTAGTCTTCTTATCCAGGAGACTGCTTCCCCGGGAACAGAAGTGGAGTGCAATTGAGAGGGAAGCTTTTGCGGTGGTGTGGGCTCTGAAGAAGCTGCGGCCATACCTCTTTGGCTCGCACTTCCTGGTTCAGAATGACCACCGACCCCTTCGTTGGCTGATGCAAATGAAGGGGGAAAATCCCAAGCTGTTGAGGTGGTCCATCTCCCTACAGGGAATGGACTTCCGGGTGGAACATCGGCCTGGAGTGGACAACGCCAATGCAGACGGTTTCTCCAGGTATTTCCGCCTTAGTGATGAGGACTCCCAAGGGGTTGGGTAGTTCTCCCCACTTTCAGCTGGGGGGGACGCGTGTTAGACCTGTCTGGCTTTTTGCGTAGTCCCTCCAATTTATTATTTATTTTGACGCCTTTTTGCCCCTCATACCCTTAATAATTTTTGTCCACTGAGTTTTTCTAGGTGTTGGTCAAGGGGATAGGTGTTCTTTCCCCCCCTCATAATTTTTCACCTCAGGCCCAGAGGCCTGTTCTGACAGGAAAAGTTGGAACCACACAAAATGGTGGCTACCAACTGCCCTAACTGTCAAACTCAGAACTTGCCCATAGCCTAGCATAGGGCGTTCCAGAACCTTCTGGTCCATTCTGGACCACTGAGGGTCAGCCTATATAAGGCGGAATGCGGGGCAGCCATTTTGTCTACCTGTGAGAGTCAGCTGGAGGACAGATTATCTTGGAAGGTGGGGGAAGGCTAGTGAGAGGGTTGATCTCCTGGACTGGGAAGCAGCCTAATAAATCAACTTCTCTACTCCTCCTTTGGGATCCTTGTCTTGTCCCCGCTGTGGTTGTTTAAGGGAGACCCTGGGCGCCTGCCTGACCCCTAGCTTCAAAATAGTGGGGTGTAAACAGGAGAAGGAGACTGTGGCGCTGCGGAGCGCAGTCCTCTGCCCAGTGAAAGGAATTCTGCTGTGATTCCCTCTAACAGTGGAGGGTTAATTCTTGTGGCCCCCACCCTTTTATTTAGCCCTCAATACCATCCTGCCCTGGTTTCAGCGACTGTCCCCTCGTTCAATCACCCCACAGAGAGTCATCTCTCACCTGCTGTGGAGTGAAGCCAGCGCCTGGTGAGCTGTCCTAGCTCAGTGGTTGAGCGCAATCTGGGAGGGGCAGTGGGCGCTGAGGGAGCAGTGGCCAGGAGAGATCGGCGCCGGATTGTGACTGAGGAGGCGCTTTGAAAGTGAAGGGTGCCGGTTTCCTGAAGCGGCGCTGATCTCGCCGTCTGCAGGGCCCCCGGGGGCACCGGCCGCGTCATTGTGCATAAACCCAAGGTTTCAAGTCCGTAAGCGCTACCGCGCATGCCCCAGGCGTTCCCACTCCCTTTGTGCAGGAGGGGCCTAGGACCGAGCAGGCCCGGAAGGAGCAGCGTCTTGCCAGCGGAGCCAGCGCGGAGGTAGGCGGGAGCGGAGGCGGGTCTGGAAGCGAGGCGGTAGCGTGAACACCTCGCGCATGCCCAGAAGTGTGCGCATTTAAGCCCGGAGTGAAGAGAAGCATCTGAATCCCCTCGGCGGTTGAACGCGTGTGTAGAGACACCTCTTCTCTGCTCGAGCGCCCCTGAGAGAGCTGGCGTGAGCGGGAAGGGCGGAGGAGCTGAGGCGCTGAGTAGTCTTGCCAGCGCTGGGCTCCCAGGAACTGCCGAGTGACTTCCCCTGTGTCTGGTGCTGATAAGTTTCACCGGACGTGACATCTTTAAGTAAGGAGCTAAACTGAAGGGGGAAGGTGGCGCTTGAGCCTGCCAGTTGTGGGATTACCCTTTGGTGATTTCTCCGTCTACTGGGGTGAATGAGGAGGGGGAGTAGACTTAACGATCAACCTATCAAGAGTGTGCTGGAAATTCCAAATTTACAAGGAAAGTTACAAGCTCCTTCTAGAGCTTACTGGTGACAGCGTAGAGCTTGGGCATTTTCTATGCTCTTCACTGTGTATGCCCTCACTTTGTGAAAGAGGTACAGATAAGGAAGGAAAAGGTTTAGGCATTGAGATAAAAACAAAGCCAGTGCTGTTGGAAACATATGTAATGAAAGATACTGTTGATGTCAGTTTCTAATGCCAGTTGAAACTGCTAAAAAGATCTCTATTAATTCCATGATATCTGCATTTGCTTATACTGAGTTGTAGTTTTCTCTCCCAAGGCTTAAGCAGATTGTTATTTCACCTGATTGATTGTAAAGTACTGAACTGTGAATCCTAAAGTATAAGAGAACAGAGTATATTATTTTTATAAACAGGCACTTATTTTCCTAACCAATTGGTGTAGTGTCCTTTTTAAGTGTATTGCGTGGATTTACTGCTGGGTGGTCTGCAACCTTCACACTGTGCCTCTAGAATTGTAGGTCTTTCCCCTAGGCCAGGCTACCCTAGGTGAGCTGACATCCCAGGTTCTAACAGGCCCTTCTTGCAGTTTTCTCAAGAGTGGGCTTTCCAAAGGAGGTTCTTTCAGACAGAGGTACCAACTTCATGTCTGGATACTTAAAGGCAATGTGGAAGGAGTGTGGAGTAAAGTACAAGTTTACCACACCCTATCACCCACAGTGCAATGGGCTTGTGGAGAGATTCAACAAGACTAAGCATGGGCAAATTTTGCGAATCTGGCGTTCGCGAATTTGCGTATTCGCGAACTCGCAATCCGCAAAATCCGCGAATTCTCGCGAATTTGCGGATTTTTTTTTTGTGTTCGCAAGGGTTTCTGCCAGTTCGCGAGTGTTTTGTACCAGTTCGCATTTGTGAACTTACTTGTCGGCTCGCAACGGTCACGACTATGTTGTTTCTACATCTGGTTCATCATCACAGGTTCCCAGCACCCTCTGTTTCACCACTGCCACCCTCCGTTTCACCCATGCCACCCTCTGGTACATCAATGCCACCCTCTGGTTCATCATCATTGTAGATTATGGGGGGGGAAAGCAAGCACACCTGCCCTGCTTCAACTGACATGAATTAATTTGGGGTTGGTTTATTAATGTGTCACTGTTTTAAAATTCCAGTCTGGCACCTGCTTCCTTATCTGTAATTTGCTTTCTGTTGCAGTGCAAATTTTTTTCCCAGGACCTTTGTGGCCTACTTGTAGCTATTCTATGAGCCTGCTGTGAGGGTCAGAGCAGGGTCATACAATTGTTGCTACTAGCAACTGAACTCTGGAGGGGCCCCAGTCAGGAAGCACTATAGGGAATGGTTACTAATGATGAGTTTGAACTTTTGCACCTGCTGAGTGCTGCTTTCAGTTTAGCAAAACTCGTTTTTCTGCAATTTTGCTGAATTAGAGGGGCGCGAACTTGCGCAAGATCGAATTCGGAAGCCGCAAATTTGTGCGAATATGCGATTTTTTTTTTGCGGCGTGTTAGTTCGCAAGGTTTTGTGCGTTTTAGCGAGCCGCTTGTAGCGCAACGGCGCAAAGTTACCCTTGTGGTCGTTCACGGGCGCTGCCATCTTGTTTGCATGACGTATTTCCATTTCCGGGCGCGATGTGTAATCTCGCAAAGTGTGCGGCTCGCTAGTACAATTTCGTGTGTGATCGCGAGGAAAATCTTGCGCAAACTTACCCACGCGGTCGTGAACGGGCAGGGCCATCTTGTTTCTCATTCATTGCTATGGTTCTGGGCATGCTTTTTGCATCCTCTCTGAATCTCTGCCATCCTTTGCTTGTTTGAAGTTTTTTGATCTATTTTACTTATTATCTATCCCTCTATTTTTCTAGCTCTATATTTTTGTGTTTTCTGCAACTTTTGGTTACTT
Organism: Lissotriton vulgaris; assembly: GCF_964263255.1. Classification (NCBI taxonomy): domain Eukaryota; kingdom Metazoa; phylum Chordata; class Amphibia; order Caudata; family Salamandridae; genus Lissotriton; species Lissotriton vulgaris. The sequence goes on along the minus strand of NC_141685.1, from coordinate 1,219,535,365 downwards.
TTAAACTACTTTTGTAAACTCTTTTCTTTTCTTCTCTTCCCTATTCTATTTTCTTTATTATTTAGCTTCCTTTCTGCCCAGACCATGGTAAAGGGAGCCGGGAAGCATCCCGAGAATGGGAAGGGTCCCGCACCCCGTGCCCGGCTTGAGGGGGAGCAGGTCGCACCCCAGGAGATCTTCAGCCCGGAGGAGGTGGCTGCACTAATTTTTTATGTTCAGCTCCGCCTCCCCAGGACCATCATGGCAGGCGGCAAGATCGGTAGCGGGTACGGGATCCGGGAGCGCTGAAAGCAGTGGGAGAAGGTGTGCCGGGCCATGTACCACCATTCTCAGGTCCGGCGCACCTACAACCAGGCCACCCACCGCTGGACGAATGTCCTGGACCGGGAACGCGATCTGCTCGACCTGCTCGGCCTTGAGATCCCCGGGCTTTGTAAGTAGTAGTAGCTAAATCTTTACTACTCTGTTTTCTCCTGCTCTGTGTGTTATTATATTGCAAATTTTTGTTTTTTACCAAGAGCAATAATGCTGCTGAATACATTGTATATAAATTATATTTTAAAATCTTCTGTGCATTTCAGGTGCACTGCTCCCCTTCTCAGTAGTGTTGCTACTATGCTTATTTGTTTTCGATTTTGTGTTCATTTCATTGGTCTGTGAAATTATGTATGAGTGTAGTTTATAGAACTGCGTAATGCTAGACACTAAGGGTCAGATTTTTAATTACCGGCGCATCCCTGCAAAGTAGCAGGGATGCGCCAGTAATTGTGCGCCACGCCACCACCACCCATGGTGCGCCGTATTTACAATGCGGCGCACCATGTGCCCAAAACGTCACCAAAGCGTTACGCATCTGTGCCGTAAAGGCGGCGCATTGCTGGAGTTGCGTCGCAACGATGGCGCAGCTCCATCAATGCTCTGGGGTGCCCTATCTCCCCAATGCTGCATCAAGCCGTACGTCTGCTTCAAGCAGGCGCAGGGTTTGAGTCACGCATCATTGTCCTCAAAGTGACTGATTGAAATCTTGTAGATTTCCCTCAGCCACTTTTAGGATGCGTTCCTGCGCAGGAATGCCCTCCCTTGCGCCGGAACGCCCCCTGATGGCGCAGGGCTTTACAACGTGATGCATCTCCCATATGCATCACGTTGATAATATACGCCGCACCATGGCGCCTCTTTTGTTCTGCCGCTGCGTCACAAAAGTCACGCAACAATGGAGCAAAAGAGCCGCAAGGGGCTTCTAAATCAGCCCCTACAGACTCAAGTCCAGTCCTTCCTTTGTACACATGGCGATAAGAAGAAATAGTGGTGGTGGATTGATAGTTTGAGTATTTTAATGACTGGTTAATGTAGTAGGAAACTTTAGTGTTGTCGCTGATCCGCAATCACGATAGACTTTGTCTGTCACTTCGCGTGCTGCGGACTGCTGCCTGCCAATCCTAGGCAAACCTTTTTAGTACTTTGTTTATTGAGTTACATAAGAACTTTCCAAGTCTACGGTCCAGAAATCAAGCAATACTAATAACGTAGTAGACCACATGAGATCGGTCAATATATCCTGTGGAATAGTTGTCTATTTGCTATTTCGCCAACATATTTTGTTATTGTTCTTTTGAAATGTTTGATTTGGTTGACAAATATCATCCATGTTTTCTGGTCTTTCTTTCTTTCATGTTGTACATCAGCTCGCACCAGGGGCAAGAGGACACAGGAGGAGGAGGGTGCTGTTCAACAGGATGCAGGCCAGGATCGGGCAGGTGAGGGCTCCTTTGCTGGCCCCAGTAAGTTTTAATTTTAATATAGAGTACCTATTTTTTCCTAGCGTTCCTCATTCGATTTTTTTCTAAATCGTCTTTGATCTTCATGTAGACTGGATCTAAATTCTAATCCTGCCTCGACTATGACTCCCTGTGGTATTACTAGATTATTCTTATTAGTCTCTCTGTGTAGCTAACTAAGATTGCACATTTGGCAATTCCATTGGACTCCCATTCTAGTCAGCAATAGCTCTATGCACTGAGTGCAGTCCTCTGGGATTGTCCATAATGTCTTTTCAAGTCTTCTAAATGTTTATGCTTTGACAATTGGCAACAATAAAAAGGTGAATGACCACCAAGAAAGAATAAGATACTACTTTACTTTTGGTTTGTATAGGAGGACAATCCATTCTACTACTGTTGCAGGGACAAATCTGCACAAACAGAACTATGGACACTAAATAATGCATTGCTTAGCTTATCAATTATAATAGGCACTGTTAGACTTTCCACATACCTCAGTGATAACAGACTTTGTACTTGAACCCCCAATCTCCTTACTGACTAGATAGTGTGGCAGAGTCATTTAGCTCCCAAAGTCACCGATGATTGATCCCCAATGATGATTAGATTATCCAACGCAGGACAAGAGTACGGAGTCAGAGTCAAGAAGTGTCAGAGGCACGGACTCATGCTTGCAAAAATTCCAAAACCTTTAGCTCAGCCACTCTAGTCTGGGGGACCAAAAACCACAGAGTCTATTTAAGTTTAAAAGCTTTATTAAAAGTAAACACATTTATTAAAATCAAGTTTGTCATAAAACTAAACGTTTAACTGAAAATGGAAAAGTGCTTAGTGCTGACGATTACTTGGACACATTTCTTGTGGTCGAGCCGAGCTCTCACCTGGTTTGAACTTGATCTTGCTTGTGTTCCTAGAAGTCAAGCTTCTGTCTGTAAGGAGAAAAAGTGGTGCGTGTTAATAATAAAAAGCAAGCATTCATCAGTTGTGCCAAAAAGTGCAGCAAGACAACAGCCTTCCCTGGAAAAAGGGACATTTTTACTTTAGAGTAAACAGCCACAAATTATTACATTGTTTGCTGTTTGTTTAACATTTCTTTATTCCTAGACCAAATATTATATAGTAGTGAGTGGTGTATTCTAACATTCGTAAATGTACTTTGTAGGTGGAACATCTGGTGGCGGGGCCAGCGCGGAGGTGGTGGTGGTGGATGAGGGGAACACTTCTGGGGAGGATGCGGTGCAAGTGCCGGACGACACCATTGTGCCTGTGAGGGTTCACACGGTGGTGGCGGGCAGAGGTAAGCTATATATTCCTTACTAATTGAGATTGAAGACTGCAGAGTGTGCTATCTGGGGCTCTGGGAGAAGGGAGGGGGCGCACCAGCAAGTGCAAGGAGCCTGCGCCCGCTATCTGCACGGGTGTATTATAAATCAACCAGGTAGTAGCCTCCTCTAAATGTACTTCGACTTAGCTGTGTAGTTTTTGGCAAGAAGAATCCCAATCAGATCTGAGATGAACTTGATGGATGGGATGAACGAAAAGCGAAATAAGGGTGTAAGTAAGTGTGGAAGGACGAGAAATTTAATGATGACTGGCAAAGAAGAATGATATGTGTTTGCTTGGTCCCCGAGGTGGCTGGGAACGAAAGAATATGGTATGGTGCATGGCTGGGTGAATAATGAAGCATGGATGGGTGGAAGGAGAACAGCCTGGGTGGGTGAAACAGAAACTGTATGTGTGCATATACTTTGAATGGATGGATGCCTGGATCATGGTACTATCTGACTCTTAGATAGCATATACTCTTAGATAGCATATGTGTATCTAGAGAGAGTAGACGGTCACTGGATGAACTAAGTGTTACTTTGAAGAGCATGTAACACCACACCCGCACATCCGTTCCAGTGTATGAAAGGCAAGGAAAAGAAGTTGTAATTTTGTTCAAATACTACCATGAATAGTAGCAGTAGTTTGTATTGCAACTGCAAGCACAGCATATATCCTGTTCTTACGGTGGACACTCCCTACCTCTCTTAATAACTTTAGTTTAGTAGTAGTAAGTCATTCATGTGTGAGTGTATCACTGTTCACTCAATAATAAGCAAAGCACCTAAAGTCATCCCATATGTAATCAAATACATCCGATGTGAAGTGATAGATAATCAGATTATTTAGCTTCTTCATTTTCCTTTTCTAGTACTCATTTGCACTGTAGGGAGAAAGCTAAATTAATTAAGCAGTAGCCCTTTTAACAGAGTATTCTCAGTGCCACCCGTAATAGAAAAGTAAGAGCTTCACCACCTGCATGTACTGGACCGGGACAGTAACGCAAGTCTGTCTCACTCATCATGGTGTGCGTCTGTTTTTCTCGGGTGCAAGTTCACTGCGCTGGAATTATGCCGGCTTGCATAAGATAACGTACCAATTTTCCCAAACAAGAGAGAAGAAGAAGAATAAGACTGGTGTACTGTCATAGTCGACTGTAATGGAAGTCCATAGTGCTCGTAGAATTTGTTCCTTGAACTCCCATTAATGTTAGAGCAAGGATGAAGAAGTGGGAGGTTAGATAGATACTGTCCTCAATAGTTATGTACTGTGCTTTCAATTTGCTACTTGTACTGTGACACAACGTTCTGCTCAATCATTTTGTGTTAATCTTAAGGAGCATTGGTTACAGACTATGTCTTTCTTTCTTCATATAGTTGCTCCTTCCAAATCAAACAGACCATCAAGGAGGGAGCTGGCTCGAATCGCCTGGCAACGGAGGCTGGATGCCACTGTCGCCGAATATCGGCGGCTGGTGGCCCTGGAGGAGGAGGACACACAGTCTACCGGTACAACATCCACTGGGACAGCTGCATCCTCCTCCGTGCCCCCACGGGCTGCCAGCCAGCGCAGTGCTCCAGCGGTACGGAGCCGGGCTACCAAAGCCAACCGCCACCGCCGAGCAGCAAAGACAGCAGCTGCCCCCCACAGGAGTCGCAAGGCACGCCAGCACCGCTTATGCCTCAGAGTGTCCTACCTGGAGCAGGAGGTCCGAACGTATAAGACCTTGGTGGAGGGCCTCCGCTCCGTCCATGCCACCCTCCGCAAAGAGTATGATGCCCTGGACGCAAAAGTGAACAGCACCCTGCCGTAGTGTCCCTAGCTCCTTTTTTAGAGACTTTTGGGGGGTGGGAATTGGGAGTTGGGTTGTTTTTGGGACTTTTGAAGGACAATTGTTGGGGTTAGGGAGGGTCTTGCGGGAGATTATTTTGTTAGGGCTACAAAAATATACTTTTTGAAACTTTATCTGAGCATACCTGTTTTTTACTGCTTTTGAGTCTGGTGGGTGGGGGTTTAACAGAAAGTTTGTGTTCCTGAAACTTAAGTCTGTGTCATTTTCTTCCTTTAAGTGTAAATGGCTAAATGTTTTCAACACTAAGTGCCTCTCACAGAGTAAGTGAATTCAAGAGTCCTAGGACTTTAGTAGTACTACCATCAATCTCTCGTCTCTCCTAATACTCCATTATACTACCTCCCACCAAACGCTTATCTTACCTGTAATTTGTGTTTGAAAGTAGGGCTAGGCCCAGGGCTGGCTCCACGGGAAATGGCGATTAAGGTTGGCAATCCTGGGCGGATGAAATGTCCTCATTGCGGTGGTACAAGTGGTGTGACACAGTGGTAGTTGCATGCCTATGGAAAAAAATAAAATGAAACCTGGTTTGTCCTTACTGTAGCATTACAATGGTACGATAGAGAATATAGCAGGTGACAGTACA